>NC_086017.1:189447500-190697500 GCF_029281585.2 Gorilla gorilla gorilla | reverse complement strand
ATTTTTGAATTACTGCATAATAATTTATCATCCAGATGCACAGTAATTTTTAAACCATTCTTAGCTGCGTATTTACATAATTAAGAACTTGACATCCTATATAGTGTTTTAATAAACATCTTAATTTATAAATTCCCATCTATAATAATTTTTTCAGTTGAAACTTCTAGATGTAGAATTACTGAATTAAAGGAGGAAGTATTTGAGGCTCCTGACACATATTGCAAAATTGTGAGGTTTTTTTGTTTTTCTTTTTGAGACAGGGACTGACTCTGTCGCCCAGGCTGGAGTGCAATGGTGTGATCTCAGCTCACTGAAACCTCTGCCTCCCAGGCTCAAACCGTCCTCCCACCTCAGCCTCCCGAGTAGTTGGGACTATAAGGCACGTGCCACTATGCCTGGCTAATTTTTGTATTGTTGTTAAAGATGAGGTTTTGCCATCTTGCCCAGGCTGGTCTTGAGCTCCTGGGCTCAAAGTGATCCTCCCACCTCGGCCTCCCAAATTTCTGGGATAACAAGTGTGAGCCACCGTGCCCAGCCCACATGTTGCAAAATTGACTGCTCTTTTTACCTGCGCTTGCACCCATTAGCAATGTAAGAAGGACCCAAAAATGTTACCTTAAAATATAATTGTGTAAATATGTTACCTCTGAAATTATAAGGTAGCAGCTTCTATAATGCAGTATTAACAGTACTTTCTAAAGCATTTTCAAAATTTGTTGTGGCCAAGCATGGTGGCTCATCCCTGTAGTCCCAGCACTTTGGGAGGCCAAGGTGGGAGGCTCACTTGAGCCCAGGAGTTCGAGACCAGCCTGGACAACATAGTGAGACCCAGTCTCTAAATAAGAAAAAAAAAATTAATTCTTGTGAAGAAACCCTGAGTAGCTTTTTAAAATGTTATCGATGACAAAATGATTATGTTTATTATGATAATGTTTATTGCTTATAAAATCCAGATATTATAAAACTTTACTTGTTTATGTGTGTTCAATTGCAGGTTTTTTCTTAGTTTGTTGCCTAAGAGTACACCAAATGTGACATCCTTTCACCAATATAGATTACTTCATACCACATTGTCAAGGAAAGGACTAGAAGAATTTTTTGATGACCCAAAAAACTGGGGGCAAGAAAAAGTAAAATCTGGTGAGATACTTGGATTTGTCAACGTTAAATATATTTATGGAACCCCCCCTCCCACCATCGTTCTAGGATTATATAACCAGTTTAGGAATTATTTAGATGTTTCCTTTTTCAGTTTTCTTTGGGACAGTCTACTAGAGAAAATTAAAGGGACAATATAATAGTGG
Organism: Gorilla gorilla gorilla; assembly: GCF_029281585.2. NCBI lineage: Eukaryota > Metazoa > Chordata > Mammalia > Primates > Hominidae > Gorilla > Gorilla gorilla. The sequence continues at coordinate 190,696,193 of NC_086017.1, read as the reverse complement.
AGTTAATTGTTCCTTGGCAGATTGGCAAGATGGTTAGATAAGGAATAGGCTGAAATTATTAACTAAAGTAAGGTTTAGGGCTTATTTTAGATTTTATTTTTTAATGATAATTTAAAGTTTATTTATTTATTTAGAGATGGAGTTTTGCTCTTGTTGCCCAGACTGGGGTGCAGTGGCACAATCTCAGCTCACCGCAGCCTCTGCCTCTCGGATTCCAGTGATTCTCCTGCCTCAGCCTCCTGAGTAGCTGGGATTACAGGCACGTGCCACCACGCCCAGCTAATTTTGTATTTTAAGTAGAGACAGGATTTCGCCATCTTGGTTAGGCTGGTCTTGAACTCCCAAACTCAGGTGATGCCCGCCGTCTTGGCCTCCCAAAGCGTTGGGAATACAGGTGTGAACCACCGCCCCAGTTAATTTATAATGACTAAGTATTTTGTCATTAGGGTGTGAAAATATGTTCTGTACTAATGCTAACATTTTTTGAATGCTATTGCCAGTCATGTTAATAGTATTTTCGTATGTTACCTAATTTATCTCTAATTACACATTGTTATATACTATAAAAAAGCTGTTATATATTTTACAGATAAAGAAACAGGTTTAGACAGGTTTAGAGAGCTTAAATAATTTGCCAAAGGGCACATGGCTGGAAATGTTATTTCATGTTATGTATTATTTTAATAGGAGCAGCATGGACCTGTCAGCAACTAAGGAACAAAAGTAATGAAGATTTACACAAACTTTGGTAAGTATACTAAGTACATTAACATCTAGACGTTTGAAGCAGTTATAGTGTAACAATGAGGTAAAAACAGTCTATCTGATATAAGAAATTGAGTAAAGCGATTTCTTTTGTAGTACTATGGATGATAAATCTGATGTTTAAGATCATGAAAGATTTTATATGACAGAGGTTAGATTATGACAAATGTCACAATTCTCAAGTAGTTGGGAATTCAGAAATTTTACTGTAATTTACATTGGTCCTACTAACACGTTTATACTAGCAATTTCAGTTAATTAATAAAATGAAACAGAGAAAGTTGGTTGCTTTTGTTTTTTTCTGAGACAAGGTCTCACTCTGTTGCCCAGGCTGGAGTGCAGTGGTGGTACGGTAACGGCTTACTGCAGCCTTGACCTCCTGGGCTCAAGTGATCCCCCACCTCAGCCTCCTGAGTATCTGGGACCACAGGTATGCACCACCACACCCAGCTAATTTTTTTGCGTTTTGTGGAGAGGGAGTCTCCCTATGTTACCCAGGCTAGTCTCACTGGGGCTCAAGTGATCCTCCCACCTCAGCCTCCCAACATCCTGGGATTACAGGCATGAGCCACTGCACCCAGCCATTGGTTATATTGAGAATTCTCTCCTTTTTATTACATTTTCATGATCTGTAATTGTTAGTGTGTTTGCTTTGGAAAGGTGTGTTGGAGGATGCATTTAATTGAGAATTTAGGTAGATTTTTCTGGCAGGCTCTGATGAATTAGAGAGGGTTGAGAGGATTTAAGACAGGGTTGCATTTTTAATGTACTGTATGTAGCCCGAAGATATGTTTTGTTTGGACTGTAATTGTTTTTTAAATTGGGAAGTTTCACACAGAAAATATTATTTCTGTCGGCTCTTGAATAATGAGACCTGTGATTTGGCAACACCGGCCCTGCATTCCTACATGGCAACAACTTGGCTGGTCTGCGGAGCAACTGTCCCTTCTAGATGGAGTAGGGACACACCACTTCTCGGCCACCCTGTGGTTCTTTCACTATGTCTGCTTCCTTCATAAGTGTTATCTGCCTAGGGACTCTAGTAGACATTTGCTTTTTTTAATTTTATCTTTTTGAGACACAGTCTCACTCTGTCACCCAGGCTGCAATGCAGTGGCATGATCTTGGCTCACTGCAACCTCCACCTCCCAGGTTCAAGCAATTCTCATGCCTCAGCCTCTCAAGTAGCTGGGATTATAGGCTCATGCTGCCATGCCCAGCTAAATTTTTGTATTTTAGTAGAGATGGGGTTTCACCATGTTGGCCAGGCTGGTCTTGAATTCCTGACCTCAAGTGATCCGCCTGCCTTGGCCTCGCAAAGTGCTGGGATTATAGGCATGAGCCACCTTGCCCAGCCAACATTTATGTTTGTTGATGTAAAGCATTGTTTATCTTTCATGACAAATTAAAGAATTGTGAAGTGTTTATGAAAACCACTGATACTATGTTTATTCATTATAGAAAAATAAGTTGTATTAAAGCACTATTAGTTACCGTGGGTTATCAGTGAAAGGATAGTTAAGGCTATTTCAACATTCATCATGGCTGCAACCAACTAAAGTTTTGCCATTTCTCTTGTTTTTTTTTTTTTTTTTGAGACAAAGTCTCGCTTTGTCGCCCTGGCTGGAGTGCAATGACACGATCTCAGCCCACTGCAACCTCCGCCTTCCATTCCAGGTTCTCCTGCCTCAGCCTCCTGAGTAGCTGGGATTACAGGCACTCACCACCATGCCCAGCTAATTTTTGTATTTTAGTAGAGACGGGGTTTCACCGTGTTGGCCAGGCTGGTCTCGAACTCCTGACCTCAAGTGATCCACCCGCCTCGGCCTCTGAAAGTGCTGGGATTACAGGTGTGAACCACTGCACTTGGCCCCAACTCGTATTCCCAAATAGATGTATTCAGAAAATCTGCCTTCACTTTAGCTCTGCTGCTTCAGTACCTTTGATTATGTTTGCTCTGCTCTCCCTTCTATCATAAATTCCATCTCTATGACTCTTTCCCTGGTCATCTTAGCTAGAAGAGATGTTTCTCATCTCCCCCACTTAATTCTTCTGGTACTTATTGCCTGTCCCACTTATTATCCCACATCACATTACAGTTTCAGAAGCAGCATGGTGGAGTTAAAATAGAATGGATTTTATACACAGAGATCAGGGATTTGAATCTTGAATTACCTGTATGACCCAGAATACCTTACTTCTCTCAGCCTTAGCTTCTTCGTTTAGTAAGTGGAAATAATACCAACCTCAGAAGGTGGTTGTGAAAACTAGATGAAATAAGTGTATATAAAATGTTTAACACATTGTCTGGCATATAATAGGTACTCAGTAAATGTTATTTATCTTCCATCTGCCTTCTCTACTCTCCACTCAGAATGTAAGGACTATGTTTTATGCCTCTTTGTAGCTCTCTTAGCACTTAATACATGTGGCAAATGGAAGGTTTATTGAACACATGGATAAGCAAAGATAGTTATGTATAATGGATTATTCTTTGTAATCATATTTTATATATTGAGATTTCTAATATGACTTTTTTTTTTTTTTTTTGAAGCAAGATCTCACTTTATCCCCAGGCTGGAGTATAGTAGTGTGATCTTAGCCCACTATAGCCTCAAATTCCCAGGCTCAAGCAGTCCTCCTGCCTCAGTCTCCCAAACAGCCGGGGCTACAGGTGTGTGCTGCCATGCCTGGCTAATTATATTTTTTATTTTTTGTAGTGATGGGGTCTAGCTGTGTTTCCCAGGCTGGTATTGAACTCCCGAGGTCAAGCGATCCTCCCACCTCAGCCTCCCAAAGTGCTGGGATTACAGGTGTGAGCCACAGCACCTCGCCTCTAAGTGACTTTCAAGTACAGATAATTAATTTTGATGTCAGAAATCACAACTTTATTAACATAACCACAGAATAGCATCACAAGGTTTGTGTTCTTTTGTATAGGTATGTCTTACTGAAAGAAAGAAACATGCTTCTAACCCTAGAGCAGGAGGCCAAGCGGCAGAGATTGCCAATGCCAAGTCCAGAGCGGTTAGATAAGGTAAGGATTGGGAGAGGCTGGAGACTGGTATACATGATTACAGCTAAAAGGAGTGAGTATGTGGTTCCTGTATTTCTTGTCAAATAGATTTTTTTTTCTTATTTGTTTGATTTTTAGTAAATTTGAGTAGTGCAACCATCATAGCTCCTTTGGAAACATTTCCATCGCCCCTAAAAGAAATCTCATACTCATCTGCAGTCATTCCTCATTTCTACCTGCAACGTGTTTTTTGTTTTTTTTGTTTGTGTGTGTGTGTGTGTGTGTGTGTGTGTGTGTGTGTGTGTGTGTGTGTGTGTCAGGTGGGTCTCACTCTGTTGCCCCCAGGCTGGAGTGCAGTGGTGTGATATCTTGGCTCACTGCAACCTCTACCTCCCAGGATCAAGCAATTCTCCTGCCTCAGCCTCCCAAGTTACTGGGATTACAGGCACGTACCACCATGCCAAGTTAATTTTTGTATTTTTGGTATAAATGTGGTTTCACCATGTTGGCCATGCTGGTGTCAAACTCTTGACCTCAAGTGACCTACTCACCTTGGCTTCCCAAACCTACCTGCAACTTCTAACATACATGTGGACAAATGTTTTTGAGTAGATACCTAGGAGTAAAATTGCTGGCTTATATGATAAATCTATATTTAGCATTTTAAGAAACCGCCAAACTGTATTCTAAAGTAGCTATACCACTTTACATTTGTAGTTCTGGTTTAACCATTTCCTTAGTAACTAGATGAGTTTTTCACTGCTTTTTAAAATAACTGTGGTAAAAATCACATAACATAAAATTTACTGTCTTGACCATTTTTAAGTGTAATAGTCAGTAGTGTTTAGTATATTTACAATATTGTGAAAAGTTGGTTACTTTTTTATTTTTATTTTTTGAGACGGAGTTTCGCTCTTGTTGTCTAGGCTGGAGTGCAATAGCACAGTCTCGGCTTGCTGCAACCTCCGCCTCCCGGGTTCAAGCGATTCTCCTGCCTCAGCCTCCCAAGTAGCTGAGACCACAGGCACACACCACCACTACTGGCTAATTTTTTGTATTTTTAGTAGAGACGGGGTTTTACCATGTTGGCCAGGCTGGTCTTGAACTCCTGACCTCGTGATCTGCCCGCCTCAGCCTCCCAAAGTGCTGGGATTACAGGTGTGAGCCATCGTGCCCGGCCGAAGACTTATGTTTTTATTTAGATGTATGTTTTTACTCGATGCTTTCAAGATCAACCCTTTATTGATTTTTTTCTGTGGCACAGTAAGTAGTGAGAACAGAACTCAGTTTTTGTAATAGCATTAGTCCTGCTACCTAACCTTAGCTACTTTAGTTTCCTTTCCTCACACCAGTCGCAGCCATTTTTACCACACTGCCTTTAAGATGGAAGGACATAACGATCCCTGGAGAAAATCAAAGAAGGTATAAAATGAAACCTCATTGATTTACCCTAATTATGGAGAAGGTTATTCTGATGTAGTGAAAGTTGAGTTATATAACATTTTTTTCTTTTATCTTTATTTTGACATAATATTAGACTCACAGAAAAATTACAAGAATAGTAGAAGGAATTCTCATATACCCTCCAGATTCCTCTGTTTTACTGCATTTACCTTATCCTTCTATGCATCTATCAGTCCTCCATACACAGTATTTTTTCTCAAATGTTTGAGAGTAAGTTGTACACATGACATCCCTTTATCTATAAAAACTTCAGAAAAACCAGGATATTCCCTTATATAACCACTATGTAAATTTCAAAATCAGGAAATTAACATTGATACAGTTCTATTAGCTGTAATCTGCAGATCTTATTCAGAGTTTGTCAATTATCCCAAGTGTCCTTTATGGCAAAAGAAAATTCTGCATCATGAATTTTCATGTGTCTCTTCAGTCTCCTTTAATCTGGAGACTCAGTCTTTGTGTTTCCTGACATTGAACTTTTTTAAAAGTATAGGGCCTGGGAGGTTGAGGCTGCAGTGAGCCACGATTGCACCACCAAACTCTAGCCTGGGTGACCGAGCAAGACCCTGTCTCAGTAAATAAAAAATAAAAAGTGCATTGACAAGTAAGGATGCTTTATAAAGAACACATTATTTGATGAAAAAGCTTTTGCTATAATGGTGCTGTTGCAGAACTTTTGAACTTCAACCGTGGATTATCTGCTTTAAATATGTATTTCAGAGGTGAACTTCAGCCCAGTAGGTCATATGTACTGCACTTTCTCAATCAGTAGAACCCAAAATAATAAAAGTTTACTCCAGAGAAGCTGAAAGTGACCATAATTTTTTCAAACTTCAAATACATCTGGTGTTTCCAGTGTTTTGTGACATACTACTAAGGAAACTTTATTAAGCAAAAATTTTAAAAAAGTTCTCAATATAAGATAGAAACCGAAGATTTGGAACTGTTTAAGGAAGAGTAAAAGAGAAAAGAAGAATTATAATTGGGATATAATTCTTATCACTGATGTGAGTTGATATCCATTTGAAGCATATTACAGACAAATTTTACTTAGAGAATAATATAAAAATTAAGGGAGAAATGATATAATTCTGGCACAAAAGTTAGCTATGGTTGTAACTAAAGTATTAACTATCCATTTGAGATAAATGACCCTCACTATATGTGCTTCTCTTCAGAGTATTAGTACCTATTTATCACACAAATAAATGACATGTTAGTCCCTTTGTGTTTGAAATACAGAAACAAGGCAAATGTTGAAAGATTGATTATAATTTTGCAAGTGTATCTTTTTGTCTCTTTTAAAAACATGTGTTTCAAGGGCTGCTCTGTAATGTTAATTCTTGGCTGTAAAGAGAAGTGTATACTCTTACCCTGGAACACAGTCCTATTTTATATTCTCTCAACTGACGCTCTTGGCACTGAGAAACTTATAGAAAAGAAGGCTCTTTGAGGTTGACTTGTTTTCAATAAGGTATATCTAAATAATACTTTTGATTTTCCTTCACATTTCTTGGCATGAACTTCTGAATGTTAATTCTGTGGACTTGGTAACCATTTACTTTCTATCTTTGTGAGCTAACACTGGATTTCAGCTGGAAGCCTCAAGTCTTACCCTTGCTTAGGCAAACTCTTTAATGCAGTTAGTGAACAACCAGCTTTACTAAACATTTCTGAAGATTAGAGAGTTTTATATAAAGCCCTTATCAATGTGGTCCCTTTACTCTCCTAAGTTTGCTTGTCTTCAAAATAGAATTTGTCTTAGTCATCATTTCTTTTTCAGGGATTTTGTAGAAAATAAAATAGTTAAGAGGAAGGCATGTGAATTCAGCTACTGTAAGGCATTTAGTGAAGTTGAGGATAGCAGAAGTGCTGAGTGTGAACTGAGCAGGTTATGGGCCGGGTGCAATGGCTCACGTCTGTAATCCCAGCACTTTGGGAGGCCAAGGCAAATAGATCACTTGAGCCCAAGGAGTTTGAGACCAGCCTGGGCTACATGGCAAAACCCTGTCTCTACCAAAAAAATACAAAAATTAGATGGGTGTGGTGGTGCATGCCTGTAGTCCCAGCTACTTGGGAGGCTGAGGTGGGAGGATTGCTTGAGCCTGGGAGGCAGAGGTTGCAGTGAGCCAAGATCGTGCCACTGCACTCCAGCCTGGGTGACAGAGCTAGACCCTGTCTCAAAAAACAAAAACAAAACAGATTATGAAGTAATTTATCTAAATTTGTGGCTTTCATATCTTTTTCAGATCTCATAACTACTTGGGGGATTATAATCTGTGCTTTTTTTGAGGATTCTTATGAGAAACAAATGTGCTTATGCAGTATTTGATATCTGTTGTGATGCTTAAGGGACATACACATAAAATGGCTCTCAGTATGTATTTAGGACTATGAAAAAGTTTGGCCCATCTCACATTACAATCCCCAACATATGAATATTTATATGTAAACAAATATAAGGCCGGGTGCGGTGGCTCATGCCTGTAATCCCAGCACTTTGGGAGGCCAAGGTGGGCAGATCACCTGGGGCCAGGAGTTTGAGACCAGCCTGGCCAACATGGTGAAACCCCATCTCTAATAAAAATACAAAAAATTAGCTGGGTGTGGTGGCAGGTGCCTGTAATCCCAGCTGCTCAGGAGGCTGAGGCAGGAGAATTGCTTGAACCTGGAAGGTGGAGGTTGCAATGAGCCAAGATCATGCCACTGCGCTCTAGCCTGAGTGACAGAGCAAGACTCTGTCTAAAAAATATATATGTGTATAAAACTCTGCCAATATATACATTATAAAACAATAGAAATCTTAAAGAGGTAAAAACAAATAGAAGTTTAATAGTATCATCTTGCATCTTGATAAATCTTTGGAGATTCACATCTGGATGGACTGCTATTCCTTTCCCTGTAGTAGCAACAGCTACCAAGCAGGCCACAATATCTGTGTCTGCATGTCAAGGACACAGTGATTAGTTGAGACCAGAACATGTCTTTTTTTATATAATGAAAATAGCAAATTGTTATCACTTCTTATTAGCTCATTGAGTTTTGAAATAACATGAATCAAATTGGGTCTCCAAAAGGAATCTATATAAGTGTATCTCACTCCAAACAAAACTAATGGAAATATATTTGTAGTTAAAACTGTAAGCTTTTTTAAAAATACAGAAAGTGGTAATCTAGACACCCATGTAGACATACTTGTGCCAAAAAGATTTTTAGGAAATACTTAACAGAGTGGTTCTTTGGCATAAATATTCATAAGTTTTCTGTAGCAGAAGTGTTTATACATTCTCTTTTTTAGGAATTTTGTAGTAGATGATTGTTGAAATTGTATCTTTCTATTCTCTTTTCAGGTAGTAGATTCCATGGATGCATTAGATAAAGTTGTCCAGGAAAGAGAAGATGCCCTAAGGCTTCTTCAGACTGGTCAAGAAAGAGCTAGACCTGGTGCTTGGAGAAGAGACATCTTTGGAAGAATCATCTGGTATGTAGTTAACACTGTGGCTCTTCTAAGATGAGAGTGGAAATCCATGCCTCATTCCCCTGCCCAATATCTTTAAAAAAAAAAAAAATTTGTACCATATGAGATAATATTAGAGATATGTCTAATAAAAGAAGAGGCCCCACACCCCTTTGGACTTTAATGAAGGAGGATATGAATGAAGGTAGCTTTGTCTGGTAAAACCAGCCCAGACATCCCATTCCTATGATTCAGTTACCTGTAAGTCTTTATTGTAGTGGTTCTTAGTCTTATATGAATCACAAGGCCTTTTGAGAATTTGATGAAAGTTAGGGATCGTTTCCTCAGAAAAATGTACATGTACACGTATCACTTCAGAAGGTATAAAATCCATGAAGCTAACTTCAGGACACACACCTGCCCTCTTTGCACATTGAGAACCTGGAACTATTTTTTTTAAAGTCTCAGGGAATGTCACATGAACCAGTTTCAGTTTGCTCCCATTGCCATCAGGATAAGCCCTAGGGCAAATTATGAAGTAGTTTATTTTTTATACCTCCTTGTTTCTCCTACATTCAAATCCCAGAGTCTTGTCAGCCTTTGGGAAAGGATCTGGTAATCAGCCTTCATGCTGAGGTGTAAATGAGAAGACCTGGTATAAATAAACCACCTTCGGTGGGGAGGCTGTTCAACCCAAAGGTAAATAAACCTCCCCTCAGAAGGAGGTTTATTTACCTTTGGGCTGAACAACCAAGATGAAATATCATTAGACTTTTAAACGTAGGCAGAATGGGGAAGGCATTTTGGTTAGAGACCTTCCCTGTACTCTTGACATTATACCATTTAACTCATAACTCATTTGGTAGGTTCTTTTAATGGGGTTTAAGTCCAACACAGAAAAGAGAAATTGCCAAAGCATCTCACTAAAAACGTTTATGTTTTATTTTCTACTAATTTTTATTTGGACTAACCCTTTTGAGGTAAATTAGGAAAGTGAAAATATATTAAATGTTTTCTTTAAGGCAAATAACTTTTTGCTTTATTGGCAGGCACAAGTTCAAGCAGTGGGTTATACCTTGGCACCTAAATAAAAGATACAATAGGAAACGATTCTTTGCCTTGCCTTATGTGGACCATTTTCTCAGGTGAGCACAAGTACCTTTAATAAAACATATTATTTTTATACCAGATGACATATGGTCATATATCATACCAGATGACATAAAGAAAGCTTAAGCTGTCTTTAAATTTTAATTTCTGTTTTTACATAAGTATTTTAAAAAATAGGAAAGTCAGGCTGGGTGCCGTGGCTCACACCTGTAATCCCAGCACTTTGGGAGGCCGAGGTGGGTGGATCACGAGGTCAGGCGATCGAGACCATCCCGGCTAACATGGTGAAACCCCGTCTCTACTAAATATACAAAAAATTAGACGGGCATGGTGGCGGGCACCTGTAGTCCCAGCTACTCGGGAGGCTGAGGCAGGAGAATGGCGTGAACCCGGGTGGCAGAGCTTGCAGTGAGCAGAGATCGCGCCACTGCACTCTAGCCTGGGTGACAGAGTGAGACTCCGTCTCAAAAACAAACAAAAAAAATAGTCAGGTAAAAAAGAAAATTGAAGTCATATATAAGCTCACCATCAGAAATAGCCACAGTCAGCCAAGCGCGGTGGCTCATACCTGTAGTCCCAGCACTTTGGGAGGCCAAGGCAGGCAGATCACTTGAGGTCAGGAGTTTGAGAAAAGCCCGGCCAAAGTGACGAAACCCCATCTCTACTAAAAATACAAAAATTAGCCGGCCATGGTAGCATGTTCCTTTAATCTCAACTACTTAGGAGGCTGAGGTACGAGAACTGATCGAACCTGGGAGGTGGAGGTTGCAGTGAGCTGAGATTGCACCACTGCACTCCAGCCTGGGCGACAGAGTGAGACTTCATCTCAAAAAACAGAAAAAAAAAGAAATAGCCACTGTTAACATTGTAGTATGCTTTCAAAAGTTTTATTGCCTTTCTATTCTTGTATCTATATGTAAATGGAAAAATTTCTACTGTTATGTTAAAATGAAGGTCCAAATAATTCAGTTGCATACAATGTGAGTTCATGTTATTGCAAGGCTGTTGAAAAGAAATGGGGCTAGGAAGAGAAGTCTGTTATATTATATCTAAACTCATGTTGTCCTGCAGAATGTTGATCTCCAAATATTTCCTTTAGCACATTTTTTCCTGCATTAGGTTTATCATTGAACAGGGAGAACATAGGGCTTCTGTTATGATAGAGGAGTGCAGTGTTCCCATGAACCACTCACTGGTAACTATACAAACTTAAGATTTTTTTTTAAAGAGCTATTTTAAAACACTTGGGCCATATCCAAAAGGAGACAAAGCCAGAGGATATAGTTTAATCCCCAAAACTGCAATTAGAAGGGAAAAGTATTGCTAGTTTATGGTTTCCTGGGCCAAGGGTGCTACCCAACTCCCATTGCTGTGGCTCCAGAGAGAGACAGGGCAGAGGAACTGAAGGGCTCCTGGCTAAAGGTGCTTAGAAATCAGAATTCAAGGCTGGGAAGGCAGCTGGAAAATTAAAGGGGAAATCGTAGCAGCACGATAGCAGCACAAGAACCACAGTTTGTAACAACTCTTCAATAATACATTCTACTTGTAGCAAGTTCCTCAGAAACCGATTTTCCCTCCCCAATTTTCATACCAAAACAAATTTTTAAAAACAATTTAAATAGGAATGGAATGTATCTTTAAGCTTGGCTTTAAAGTGTTTGGTGTACTTTAGAATCACATTTAAAATTACTCATCTCCCTACTGAACCAGCTACCTCTCCTCATTTTATCTGTAGTACATCCAGTCTACATTAGCCCTAAACCGTCAGTCATCTTTTTCATCACCATTGCTATATATTTAATCAGTCCTTGATTTAATTCTTGCTGCAGAATGTCTCCAGGATCTGTCTTTTCTTCTCCCATTGTCTTTGCCCTAGTGCAGTGTATGTCTTCATCAAATTGAATTACCGAACATCTTCTTGACTCCAGTCCAATCAAGTATTGCTTCCTGGCTAATTTTCCTCAAGACTTTTTTTTTTTTTAAATCACATCAGGGCTGTTCAGAAACATACAACACCTTCTTGTCTACAGGACAAAATCTTAAACTCTTTTCCTCCCAGCATTCCTGCAAGTCTTAGCTACCTACCTTTCATCGAAGTCAGAACTCTTGCCTTGTTTCCTAAGTGTTCCTTGCTTATTTTCCACTGTTGCTTCTTCTGTTGCTACAGCTTTTAAATCTTTGCTATTCACATTTAAGACCTAGTTGAGATGCTAAGCAACTGAAGAAATCTGACTGCACTTTTTCTCTGAGATTGCTCCAAGCCCAGGGTTGTGCTGTTTGATCCTTTTGTCCCTTAGTCATACGGGGTGAAGTTATAAATCACTTTTTTTTTTTTTTTTTTGAGATGGAGTCTTGCTCTGTTGCCAGGCTGGAGTGCAGTGGTGCGATCTCGACTCACTGCAACCTCCACCTCCCGGGTTCTAGCGATTCTCCTGCCTCAGCCTCCTGAGTAGCTGGGACTACAGGCATGTGCCACCACGCCTGGCTAATTTTTATATTCTTAGCAGAGACAGGGTTTCACCATGTTGGCCAGGATGGTCTTGATCTCTTGACCTCGTGATCCTCTCACCTCGGCCTCCCTAAGTTGGGATTACAGGCGTGAGCCACTGCACCTGGCCATGACATAACTTTTAAAATAATGTATGAGAATGTATCAATCCAGTATCACTTTTACAGGTTTTATACATATTCTAATGATTTTGTTTTTGAAACTACCTTTTTAAGCCTCACCTTCAGAATGTAGCATCATCATCTTAATATTAAGAATAGCAAACCTTTATTCTTTCAGATGGGTCTTTGTTTTTGTAAATGGTCAAAATTTAGTTGGAGCAAAGACTGATGAATAGAATGGGTAATCTCATTTCAACTTTGTTTAGCCTTTATACTTTTTTTCGTATATATGTGCATATTTTTTACTTCATCCAGCTGTAATACGTGTTATCTCAATTTTCTGTGACCTCTCCCATAGCACTGGCATATTGTATTGTCTTTTTTTCCCCCCAAAACCTCATTTGTAATAACTTCAGCAGTACATCTCTTTATTGCTGTATTTTATATAAACTTATTTCTATTGACCAATATCCTGTAAGATATCAATTCAAATAGAGCTTGGTATGCAAGGATTTTTTTCATTTTCAATTTTTACAGCTCCCAAATTGACCCTACAGGTCAAGTAATGTATGTTGTAATTTATGCAGCAAATGTGTCATACCCTGGGATACTGATGTGTGGGAACAAACTCATTTAAAGAATAGTAAGTCTAGCCAGAGCCTAAGAATTTCTTTTTGGCATCATGAGATATGTCCTGAGACTTATGGGAATTCCCTACTTTCAAATAGTACTCACTCTAGCTTATCATTTCCCCTATACACAGAATAACACTCTGCTAAGAGATGATGCTTAGTCATATGAGGATTGAACTTAAGGCTCAATTTGTTACAGGTTCATAAGATCTGGACATTCTTTCTAGTCAGGAAATAGGGATAGTTGGTATACGGTTTCACATGCTCTTGACTTGTGTAGGTTTACAGTGATTACTATTCAAGTTTATTAATATATATAACACACCAAATACAGGGACTGGCATGTTTGAAGCTTTGATGTAATTGATTTATGCATATTTTGATAGTATTGAATAACAAGGAAATATTTTTGTATAAATTGCTGTTATGCTTTTTTTATTCTAGACTGGAACGTGAGAAACGAGCCCGCATCAAAGCACGGAAGGAAAATTTAGAGAGAAAGAAAGCAAAAATTCTTTTAAAAAAGTTTCCACATCTTGCTGAAGCCCAAAAGTCAAGTCTTGTCTAAGATGTCTGAACTATTAAATTTACCATTTTGTTTTTCTTGAATAGTCTGTGTACAGGAGTAAATATGTTAAGTGGTTTATAAAGAAATTCTGTTTTTAGTCAAGTGACTTTACTAATCAGTTGTTCTAAGGGTGAATATGGCATGCTAATTAGCTAATTTGGTAGAAGCTAATTATTACCTTCTAAAAATCAGGTATAAAGTTCAGATGAGATTCCCACTTTATAAATTCTGACACTTAAGCAGGCTTTAAATGTCACCTGCTACCTTAGAGTGTGAAGGTGATGGTAACTGCCACAGCAAAGGCAATACCATAGTTTTTGAATTTGAATAATAGTTTTACCTCTGTTATTAATAGGATATGAAGAGGATGTGGGTATTGCTGTTAATAAACGGAGGACTTTGATTCAAAATAATGAGAAATACATTTAGTCCTTAAAGTAGTAATCACAGTGTACAACAGTCCAAAATATATTTCTGGAATGGCTAATTTTTATTTAATTCTGTAAGCCTAAGGTAAAAAGCATAGGCAGTAACTTTTACTAGTCAATAAAAAGCAATTCTACCAATCCACTGGTAATTAATACACTAAACAGAGTTGGAAAGCATTTTACTGAAAGCAAAATATTTAGAGAAAATAGACATTTATACAAAATTATAAAATGCTTGTAATAATAAGTGCATTTCAAGGAAAGCACAAACTTAATTTATAGAGCCAGTTAAAGCTTTAAAAAATTTAAGTGGAAATTGAAATATGCAAAAATGTATAAACATTCTACAAAAGATGGTCATTCTTTTCCTGAGTATACTAAAGCTATGAAACGTAAGGTGACAAAAGGAAGGTAGAAGCTTGGGAACTCTTTCTCAAGGGCATTTTCTTTCTACACACTGCTTCCCTCCTTCTTCATATTCTTGCTTGGAAATCCACATCTGTTGAAAGGTACCCTGTAAAATGGAAAGAAATTTATATAATTATGCCTTACTTCTTACTAGAAATGGCTTTTAAAAAATTTTTTTTTTGAGAGAGGGTCTTGCTTTGTCAGCCAGGCTGGAGTGCAATGGCGTGATTGTAGCTTACAACAACCTCGAACTCCTTGGTTCAAGGGATGCTCCCACCTCAGCCTGGGACTCCAGGGGCATGCCACCTTGCCTAATTTTAATTGTTGTAGAGATGGGGTCTCACACTATGTTGCCCAGGCTGGTCTCATACTCCTGGGCATCTGTGATCCTCCTGCCTCAGCCTCCCAAAGTGCTGGAATTATAGGTGTGAGCCACTGCACCAGCGTTTTTTTTCTTTTAATATCTTATTTTCGTAACTCCTAAACTTTGAATAATTCATTTAAGAGTCCCGTCCCCCAAAATAGTACTCGATTATTTCTGCCCTCCTCCAGAACCATCCAAACACACTATTTAGCCTTGCCTTTATGGTTAAAAAGAATACTAAGTCCTTCTGTATCTGTTACATTGTACAGGATTTAGAAAATATCTGGCAAGGAAGACTGAGGGTTTAGGTGTGATGGCTTGATGCCAACCTAAGGCAATAACAGAAACTCAGAAGGCTTGACTGAGTACTTAATGACATTTACTTTTGTTGCTCTGAGGTAAAGGGCATCCTCCCCCTTTATATACAGTATACATATATATGTATATAAACTGTAGATATACAGTATATATGTATATACATAAGTAACTATATATACAGTATAGATATAAGTATATAAACTGTATATAAGGGAAGAAATGCTCTAAGTCCAGGATGCAGAAAAGTACAAGGACTTTTTCTCCTTATTCAAGGCAGATAGTAGTCCAAGCAACATCTTACACCCAGCACCATGACTTCACCATTTGCTCCAAGACCAATTCCTGACTTCCTAGACCTCACTGTAGATCTCACTGTAGACTGGGGAATGACCAGAACTTGAGAAGCAATGTTTTAATTTTAAATGCACTCCAGACAAGCCCTGACCAGTGCCAATGGTATTATTAGAAAAGGCATGCATACATTAACATATTTCCACCTCTGTTTGAGAGGGGACATTGAAATTAGGCTGACAAATGTCCACTAAATAGGCAGAGGCATTTTGTTACATCAGAACACATAAAACTGGTTATTCCATTAGGTCTTCCACTCATTTGACAGTTATAAAATGCAAAGACAAATGAAGCACTGGAATTATTTTTTGTATTTTTACTAAATTTAGTATAATTCAGTAAGAATATTTTTGCAAAGTAGCTCATCTACTAACCAAAGAGGCTAGAATGGAGCCGCCAATCCATGAGCTAAACCTCCGTTCCACTGTTGTATTATTTGCAATCAATTTCAACCGCATACTCTGAAATAGAAGAATATGCATTAGTACAATCAAATCTTGTGACTCAACTTAGAAAATTCTTTTTTTTTTTTTTTTTTTTTTAAATAGAGACAGGGTCTTCCTTGCCATATTGTCCAGGCTGGTCTTCACATTTGCACTCAAGCAATCGGCCCATCTCAGCCTCCCAAAGTGCTGGGATTACATGCATGAGCCACTGCACCCAGCCAGGAAATTCAATTTTGACAGACTTCATAATGGCTCCCTGTGGTTCAAACATTGATTAAAATACGGTAATTTTGAAATAGCCAAGATAACAAGCATAGGTTAGACTAATGTGCAGACTTTTAAAAGTACTTTGATTATGGCTTTTAACATCCGATTATATGATGAGAAAACATACAGACTTTAAAAAGCTGCATACTGAAGTATAGCATTCACAATTTCTATCCTAAAATAGCAAATCCACACCTAACACTATAAATCTGGTGCTGTGCTAAGTCTTTATTATTTCATTTCATCCAACACCAACCTAATTATCATCCCAATCTGTCTCCCTTTCTGTAGTCCTCCCCACCCTTCTAACTGCTTCCTTTCTAGGCTTTCATGCTATCCTAATCCCTCTTTAGTTCACCCCAACCCTTCTAAATAAAAACACAACCATCAGATATCAGGTTAGTTTTTTATTCATACTATTTCCTTCCCAATTAGTGCTTCTGTTCTGACTCTCATTTTCTCTTGGTAACACAATTTTATTGCACAGTACTATCCCCTATCTCACTTCCTGTATCAAGAGGTTTTTTTCTTTCTCTTACCAAGGAATCTGCCTCTGGGGATAGTTCTCAAGTTGTTGACATCTTCCTATTATTCTATAAATGAACATATTTTTGGGGCTTTTCAAAGTGAAATAAGTATGTATACAGCAAGGGTGGGTAGAGTATGGGATATGGGTGGGTAGAAGGTACTGGGGATAGGGTAAACATGGGTTTCTGTAGGTAAGAAAGATTGGTAACTATTAAATAGAATTTTTTTCCTGTTCTTTCAGAGATTGTTATCACCTCCTAAAGGACAAGGATAGTTTCTAACTGGCCTTGACCACACCTTGGGCCATGCTTATCTGTATTCATTATTCAGGGACTTTCTATGAAATCTAATCATTAGTATTATAGACCAGTGCAGTGGCTCACGCCTATAATCCCAGCACTTTGGGAGGCCGAGGCGGGTGGATCACCTGAGGTCGGGAGTTTGAGATCAGCCTGACCAGCATGGAGAAACCTCATCTCTACTAAAAATTAAAAATTAGCCAGGTGTGGTGGAACATGCCTGTAATTCCAGCTACTTGGGAAGCTGAGGTAGAAGAATCACTTGAACCCAGGAGGCGGAGGTTGCAGTGAGCTGATACCACGCCACTGCACTCCAGCCTAGGGGACAAGAGCAAGACTCCATCTCAAGTAAATAAATAAATAAATAAATCTCAAATCAATCAATCAATCTAATGATTAGTATTATAATTCAGGCATGCTCTAGATCTCCAATAATTTAGAAAATACAAGGCAGATGTCAACTGTGTGCCTATATATTTAGATATCACTTTTAATAACAGAAATGTGGCACACGTAAAACATTTTATATGGGAAGCTAAAAGACTATTAAATATACAGATTTATAGATATTGTTAGGGCATATGTAACCACTAATAAGGTTTTTTAAATGTAATCTTTAGTGCAGAACACCTTACAAAAAAAGCACTTGAAGTTTTGTTGTTGTTGTTTTTTTTTCCTGAGCCAGAGTCTTGCTTTGTCACCCAGACTGGAATGCAGTAGCATGATCTCGGCTCACTGCGACCTCCGCTTCCTGGGTTCAAGTGATTCTGCTGTCTCAGCCTCCCAAGTAGCTGGGATTACAGGCACGTGCCACCGTGTCCGGCTAATTTTTGTATTTTTTTTTTTTTTTGAGATGGAGTCTCGCTTGTTGCCCAGGTTGGAGTGCAGTGGTGCGATCTCAGTTCACTGCAACCTCCACCTCCCGGGTTCAAGCAATTCTCCTGCCTCAGCCTCCCGAGTAGCTGGAATTAAGAGGCGCCCGCCACCAGGCCCAGCTAATTTTTGTATTCTTAGTAGAGATGGGGTTTCACCATGTTGGCCAGGCTGGTCTCCCTGACCTCATAATCCATCTGCCTTGGCCTCCCAAAGTGCTGGGATTGTAGGCGTGAGCCACCGCGCCCAGCTGATAGAAATTTTAAAGTTAAAAGATTATAACTGTCATTCTGTTACCGAAGTACTATATAAATTACCTTCTCAAACCGAGTTTTTCTATTCTTTTAAAAGTTATTATAATATACCCACTGATCTTTTTAAAACAAACATGAGCTCATCAGTCCACTGCTAGATTTTATCCTGTGAAGAAGGAAGTATTTTCCCCTAGAGAGTCAGCATAGCTCCACTGACACCTTGAGGCTTCTAGCCTCAAGAACTATAAGACAATAAATTTCTGTTGTTTGAAGCCACTAACATGTACTTTGTTATGGCAGCTCTAGGAAACTAATCCATCTTTCTAGCCATATTGCTTTCCCCACTTACGTAAAGACTAGAAGCCAACTACTTTGAATTACTGGAACATACCTGTCTTCTCTTAGTATTTTTGTAAATGGTTTTATTCCCTCCATCTAGATATCCTTTCATAAATTAGCAATGAGTTGAACTATTCATTCAAACTATAGCTTCTTCAGGAGGCTATCCTCTGATACTCCTAGAGAGTTAAGTAGTGGCTTCTTGGTGTTCCCGACAGCACCTCGTTCATGACATACTGAATTGTTGAGCATGTTACAGTCATCATTTTCTGCATGTCTAACCATCCTAGTAGACTGAGCCCTTGGTGTGCAGAGGCTAGTGCCTAGCAGACTATACATATTTAAATATTAAGTTAATAAATGAGATTCAAATAATTTAAGAGAAACTAATAGATGTCAACTAGGAAAACGATTAAAGGATATTAACTTTAGTGATACTATACCAGGCACACACAAAATATCACGTATCTATTGAAAAATGAACGCTTATCTACAAAATTACACCATCAGTGAGGAAATATATGACTGAAGAATACCATTAAAGAACAAACAGAACTTACTGGAGGAGTTTTCTGAGACAGCTCTCTATTCAACCTGTCAGTAAAACTCTGTATTAGTGTGTTTCCTCCTGCCACTATTACACTGCCATAGAGACCCTAGGATAAAAATACAAGAAAAATCAATTAGTTTCATATGTTTCCAAAAGTTTTAAATACAACTACAAATATAACCATGTGCTCTGCTACAATTTCCCTTTCGTTTTTTGGAAATGTTTTACTATTATATAGAACTAATAGCTTAATCCATCAATTCTCCATCCTGGCTGTACATTCAACTCATCTAAGGAGCTTTTAAAACACAAATTCCTAGGGGCAATTAAATAAAAATGTCTGGGGACAGGATCCAGGCAAGGTTACTTTTAGAGACGGGGTCTTGTTATATTGCCTACATTGGAATGCAGTGGCTATTCACAGGCACAGGCATAGTGTACCACAGCCTCAAACTCCTGGGTTCAAACAATCCTGCCTCAGGCTCCCAAGTAGCTGGGACTACATGCCACTGTGCCTGGCAGGCATGGTTTTTAACTCCCAAGATTATTTTAATGTGTACAAAGTTTTAAGAACCACTAACTTAAAGGAATCATTCTAAAAATCATAATTTTTTTTGGCAGATAGCTGCCAATATTTAATTAGAAGTACATTTTATAATGACTTTATCTTAGAATGCTCATCTGGAAATATTAATAGCAACCACCAGCCAAAAATTAAAATTACAAATATTTTGAAACAGAATGCTTATCTGTAAGTTAGGATATTCAAAATTAGACAATTATTTTATGATTATGACAGACAATGATAAACTCTGAACATATTCCTCGCCAAAATTATTGCTACTTTTCTCTTTTGCAGAGGTAAGCATCAGAAGCACATGGGAGCTTTTCCAAAACACATATGCTAAGCCCTTCCCAAATAAAAATAAATTACTACTTATAAGCAGTGTATTTACTTTGAATTTGCATGTATGCATCAGAAAGTTAAATGTCAAACTGTTTTAGTGGGTAAGTTCCTATTTTTAAAACATACTTCAAATGTCTAAATCATCTAAATTTTGAAGTAGAAAATGGAATGCAAAAGTATCTCATTAGTTAAAAGGAGAAACTTCACTAAAAACAGTTATCACTGTTGCAATAAATATACTTCAATTACCTTCCCCGAAAGGTGGAATTGTATTTGCGCTAAAAAAATCCCAAACTTATACTACTACTGTCCTAGAAACATCACATGCCTACTAGGTTACCAGGTGAAATAAAGGTAAAATAAAGTATGATTTTCATAGCCACTCAAAGCCTTTTTTGAATAACATAGTAGTTATTATTAGCACTATGCTTTAAGCAAATTAATTTACTCAAAATCTAGGCAGTATGTGGGTGATAAGCTGAATTGGATTTAAATAAGATAAAGTAAGTCCTCATTTAATGTCATCAATATGACCTTGGAAACTGACTTTCAGCAAAACGTCATGTAACAAAACCAATTTTTTTCCTGAAACAATGTCCTTCAAGGACCTACTGTGCATCGTTTCAGTTAAAGTTGCAGTCTCCAAGAACCTATCACTGATAATGAGTGAAGTATATAATATGGAGTTAGTATTTAAAACCTGACAAAGCACAAAAAATCTGAAGATCATTTAAAATAAACTTCATGTAAGTTACTCATATAATTTAAACCACACCTTCCTGAAAAATAAAAGTAGAAGTTGTGCTATCTGTAAGAAAATCACCAACAATACATATCTTGGTTTGCCACATTTCAGGAAATCTCTAGCGCAGCACTGTCTACAATAACTTTCTGTGATGATGCAAATGTTCTATATCTGCGCTGTCTGATGCAGCAGCCACTAGCCACATTTATAATGAGGCTACTACAACTGAAGAATTGAGTTTTATGTTTTTATTTATTTTAAATTTAAATTGCCACATGTGGCGGGTAGCTACAAAACTGGACACCATAGCTCTGGAGTTTCACATTTTTCCTTTTCTAGTACTTCATCTTTTTACATATACTGTTATAAAATGAACTTCAAAGTCAATGACACTGACAACCATTAGATCACTGTCAACCTAACAATGATTTGGGGGCATTTCAGTCCCCTAAAAGATACCTTTAAACCGTAACAGGAGACTGGCACTTACTGGTCTGATATCAATATCACACATCCCAACACTTGTGGTGACAACATGACTGACTCCTAACATTGTGTTTCCTGATAACCCCTACAACAAAAGAAAACAAGTAGTCACATGGAAGCTCTTCATACAGTAAAGCATATCCAAAACATTTTAGCCACAAAAGCTCTTTACCTATATAGGAAAAGCCAGGCTAATTATGAAATAAGCTTTTATACCTTTACATTGGAAGGGTCAAATAATCCTTCTGGAATCTTTAGCCGCTCTGCACCAAAATCACAATTGTAGCCATTGGGGAATTCATAATGAACAGTTGGCATCTGTGCAGCCACTCTGAAAACATATTAAACCGTATTACACAAAAGACAAAAAATAATTCTCTTCAAAATTATAAACTACTAGGGAATTATCAACTTGTAAAAAAATGGGAGTGAGAATATTTTAAACATTATTCAAGTATTTTTTAAACAAATCCTTTCCTCATTTATAAAGTATACATTTTAATAAGAAAACATACTGTTCATCATAAGTTGAATCTGACACTTGAAGTACCGAAGCTTGAAAATCCTGGATAACACACTGTGAGTAAAAGAAAAAAGTAACAAACAAGGTTGAGATTTATCTTTGTAATCTATACTTTTATAACATATTTTAAATACTTTTCTGAATGAAATTGGACCATGTTTCTAGATGGGCAAATCATTTCAAGAGTATAAATGTACCTAACAAGGATTCTGAGTATCAAGAAACCTAATTCTAATCATTTGTTAATTACACACATTTAAGTTACAACAGTTATGAAATGAGAGATAAACAACTGCAGGTGCAGGAACCCCTGCACCACAGTTCTGCATAACAAAACCAATTTCAGAACACCACTTTCTCCTTAAAAATAAGCTAGATTAGAAGCAAGATTTCATTACCTAAATATACACATGTGCATATACATCACATTTTATGCAACTTTTAATGACTGTACATAGTATAAAACAGTTTAATAAAATGTTGTGAACTAACACGACCTCTAGAAAAATCTTGTCTAACATCTAGGAAAAATGACTAATCATCCTAATTTTTCCTCGTATATTACATGTACACACAGACAAAATCTTTATCTTTAGGTGCAAAAACTGTCAGATAGAGCTGGATGCAGTGGCTCATACCTGTAATCTCAGCACTTTAAGAGGCTATGACAGGAGGATCGCTTGAGGCCAGGAGTTCAAGACCAGCCTGGGCAACATAGCGAGACACTGTCTCTATAAAAATAAAAAATTAGCCGGGCATGGTGGCGTGCACCTGTAGTCCTCCCTACTGAGGAGGCTGAGGCAGGGGGAGCCCAGGTGTTTGAGGCTGCAGTGAACTACAACTGCACCACTGCACTCCAGCCTGGGTGACAGAGAGAGACCCTGTCTTTATTTATTTATTTTTTGAGACAGAGTCTTGCTCTGTCGTCCAGGCTGGAATGCAGTGGCACAATCTTGGCTCAATGCAACCTCCACCTCCTGTGTTCAAGCAATTCTCCTGCCTCAGCCTCCCAAGTAGCTGGGATTACAGGTGCTCAGCACCAAACCCAGCTAATTTTTGTATTTTTAGTAGAGATGGGGCCTCAGCATGTTGGCCAGGATAGTCTTGAACTCCTTGCCTCAAGTGATCCACTGCCTTGGCCTCCCAAAGTGCTGGCATTACAGGCATGAGCCACCGTGCCCAGCCAACCTTGTCTTTAAAATGTGTGTGTGTGTGTGTGTGTGTGTGTGTGTGTGTGTGATATAAATAAAATAATTTTTTAAAAACCTGTTAGATATGATCCCTCTCATAGTAAATTATGACTCATATAATTTTACTCTTAGTTTCTTTTGCTGGATACACATTAATTTCTATCAACACAGTAAGCAAACAACCTACAGAATAGGAGAAAATATTTGCAAACTATGTATCTAACAAAGGTCTAATACCCAGCTTCTATAAGGAACAACAACAACAAAAAGCCTCATTAAAAAGTGGGCAAAGGACACTAACAGACACTTCAAAAGAAAACATACATGCGGCCAACAGCATATGAAAAAAAGCTCAGTATCACTGACCATCAGATAAATGAAAATCAAAACCACAATGATACACCATCTCACAGCAGTCAGAATGGCTATTATTTATTATTAAAAAGTGAAAAAATAGGGCCAGGCACAGTGGCTCACGCCTGTAATCCCAGCACTTTGGGAGGCTGAGGCGGGTGGATCACAAGGTCAAGGGTTCGAGACCAGCCTGGCCAACTAAGAATACAAAAATTAGCCAGGTGTGGTGGCACACACCTGTAGTCCCAGCTACTCAGGAAGCTGAGGTAGGAGAATTGCTTGAACCCAGGAGATGGAGGTTACAGTGAGCTGAGACTGCACCACTGTGCTCCAGCCTGGGCGACAAAGCAAGACTCTGTCTTGAAAAAATTAAATAAATAACAGATGCTGCTGGTACGGCTGCAGAGAAAAGCGAACGTTTATTCACTTTTGGTGAGAATGTAAATTAGTTCAACCATTGTTGAAAGCCGTGTGGCAATTCCTCAAAGAGCTAAAAACAGAACTACCATTTGTTTTTTTTTCTTTTTTGTGATGGGTTCTCACTCGTTACCCAGGCTAGAGGGCACTGGTACAATCACAGCTCACTGCAGCCTCGACCTCCCAGGGCTCAGGTGATTCTCCTTCAGTCTCCCAAGTAGCTGGGACTAAAGGTGCACACCCCCACACTTAGCTAATTTTTCTTTTTCTTTTTCTTTGAAATGGAGTCTCACTCTGTCGCCCAGGCAGGAGCGCAGTGGCACCGTGTTGGCTCACTGCAACATCCATCTCCTGGGTTCAAGCAATTCTCCTGCCTCAGCCTCCCAAGTAGCTGGGATTACAGGCACCCACCACCACACCCAGCTAATTTTTTTATATTTTTAGAGACAGGGCTTCACCACGTTGGCCAGGCTGGTCTCCAACTCCTGACCTCAGGTGATCCACCCGCCTCGGCCTCCCCAAGTGCTGGGATTACAGGCGTGAGCCACCGCACCCGGCCCCACTTAGCTAATTTTTCTGTTTTTGTAGAGACAGGGTTTTGCCATGTTTCCCAGGCTGGTCTCTAACTCCTGAGCTCAAGGGATCCACCCACCTCAGCCTCTCAAATTACAGGCGTGAGCCACCATGCCTGGCCCAGAACTACCACTTGACCCGGCAATCTCATTACTGGGTATATACCCAAAGGAATATAAATCAGTTTATCATAAAGACACATGTATACGTATGTTCACTGCACCACTATTCACAATAGCAAAGACATGGAATCAACTTAAATGCCCATCGGTGGAAGACTGGATTAAGAAAATGTGGTACATACAGACCACGGAATATTATGCAGTGAAAAAAAAAAGAATGAGATCATGTCCTTTGAAGGAACAGGGATGGAGCTGGAGGCCATCATCCTCAGCAAACTAATGCAGGAACAGAAAACCAAATACAGCACGTTCTCACTTACAAGTGAGAGCTAGATGATGAGAACACACGGACACAAAGAAGGGAACAACAGTCAGTGGGACCTCCCTGAGGGACGAGGGAATGGAGCAGAAAAAATAACTATTGGGTACTAGGCTTAGTACCTGGGGGACAATAATCTGTACAACAAACTTCCGTGACATGAGTGTACCTATTTAACAAACCTGCACATGTACCCCTGAACCTAAAGTAACAGTTTTTTTTTTTTAAAGAAATTAAGGCGTATCTGTGGCGTCAGGTTGTTTTACTAAACTCTTTCCCATCAGTAAGCCATATGTTCAGAGATGGGTTTTTAGTAAAGAGAATCTCTCATGGGTTCCTTGTTCTGAACAAAAACACATTTTTGATATTGCTGACTGATGCTGGGAAACAGAACATAACTGAGACATACTACTAGGCCTCTACAAAACCTAAAACCATTTTCTCAGCCAAAAGTGTTCAGAATAGCATAAAACCAAAATTCCTTCCAGGTCTCACCATAGTAATCCAAGTGAGTATGTAGTAATTTGTAGAGAGATTTGTTTGGCAAATATGAAAAGCATGCCTCTCACAGCAAAGCTCTTTTGTTAGTAAAATATCATTAAAAATATAGAGTGTGACCCTGAGATCATGTTCTATTTAATCTTCAAAATATATTTCGTAATAAAAAAAATAAAGAGCTTGAAAATATAAAGTGCCCATATTTTACTCAAGATTTACAACCTATATGTAACTTTTTTTAATACTCATGCAAAAAGCCTGTAACATTTTTGTTAAGAGAATGAGGGTTACTTACATTACACATATAATTGTGCCAAGACCTCGTAACCTGAGGCAACTTCTCTTTTCTTTTCCAGTTTGCTGGAGATCCTTCACGAACAGCTTCCTGAGAGTACCAAGAGATGCTAGGTTAATGGAGTTCACTTCATAGGGGTAGGGGAGCTAGAAGTAAGTTCTACAAAAAAATTCAATAATTACTTACTTTTGATGCAATCATATATGGAGGAACCAATTCAATATTCATTTCTTGGAAGAGTTCTCTGCATTGCATAGTAATAAAGTCTCCAGCAAGAGGGGATTTCACAATGCCTATGAAACAGATGAAACAAGGCTAAGAGGGCAATAAGTCCAAACTTCCTTGAACGAATTTCCTCTGTGGGTGTATTTATGTGAATAACTTTTTCAGGTAGAATGAACTGAACTATCCTTCAACACATAAATAAAGCCATGCATCAGTTTTAAATATACATTATATACTAAAGATTTTTAACATACTTAAAAAAAAATCTTATTCAGAAACTGATATGCTTTAATAGTGCTACTCATCATTTTATTTCATTATGTGCATCCTCATGGCATCTAAAATCATCTTAGTGTATCCTGGTTAAATACATTTACCTTGTTGAAGGACATAGCCATCGTGGACTGGAATTGCAGTGGTATGAGTGGCTCCACTGTCCAAAATCAGCCCAGTAGAACGACCATTAGCAAATCTAGTTTAAAACATTAAGGAAAAGAAAGTATCAAGGCCGCTAAAATAATGTTTACTGTAAAGGGCAGGCTCTTATAATGTTTCAGAAACTATTTCTTAAACATGTACCTTATAGTTAAAAATGTATTACAGTGAATCTAGGGATAAAAATTGGTATAAAATAATATTTCTGGCTTAAAAACAAATAGTAAGAGGCAGGAATTCCAGAATGGAGGTATCAGGCACTCAGGGAAACCTTTATCCTAGAAACAGCTACTATTAAGCTGGTCAAAATTAACACAATCACTAAAAGTCTCTGGAGACTGATCAAAGAGCTTACAACAAACTGAGATGCATTTATTTAACAAAATATACAGAAACTTGGTAAGAACAGTGGGAGGTTGTGATAATTGAGCTAGGGACTATAACCATTCTCACATAGCATTGAAAAAGAGCTGTTTCAGCAGGTTGGCAGCCATATGTCAGTTCCTATCTCCTCCAACTCAATGAGCAGGAAAACTATTCCAGGTGAATTCCACAGTTGGTAAATATTGGCAGATCCCATTTTCCACAGTTCTGTGCTGCAGATGGCCTATACTGCCTGAATATACTAAACTGATGTTTAGGAGTAGGGACATTCACTCATTCATCAAATATTTACTGAGCATCTATTAGGTGTCTACTAAGTCTGGTGCTTAATAAGGACGGAGGGAGGAAAGGAGGGAGGCTGCTCACCTGGCACTAAAATTCCTTTAACACAGTAGACACACAATGGTGCACCAAAACTGCCTTTTCCCTGAAGGTTATCCTGTTTAGTGAAGTAGATGATGAATAAAGCTGTAAAAAGAAAAGCTCAGGATGTCCCAGGGAAGGTGGTCGTGTAAAAGAGAAACCTATTCCTGAGATATTCAATAGTAAAATCTGGGGAAGGGAATATGGGCAAGAGTAGGAGCATGTGGGAAGACCAAGAAGCAAGAGAACACAGCGAGGTCAGAGAACTGCAAGTACCTCAGCACGGTCTGAAAGTAAAATAAAGGAAGAAATGTAGAAGACGATTCTGGCTTAAAGCAGACTAGCACTTTAGAAAGATTATTAGAGGCTGGGCACGGTGGCTCATGCCTGTAATCCCAGCACTTTGGGAGACTGAGGCAAGCAGATCGCTTGAGTCCAGGAGTTCGAGAGCAGCCTGGGAAACATGGCGAAACTCCATCTCTACCAAATAAATAAATAAATAAAAATAGAAAGATTATTAGAGCAACAGCGTAAAGAATGGGCAGACAAGAGGATGTGCTTCAGTAATCCTGGAAATAGCTTCCACCTAATGCTGTGGCAGTGGGACAGAGAGAAGCAAATAGCAGGGAAGAACAGGCAGGATTCGATGACTGACTAAATTTGAAGGAGAATGAATTTACAGCCAATTTCCAGTTTTCTATGATATTGGAAGGGAGGGAGATTTTAAAATGGCAATCTTTCAATTCATCTAAGCCAACTGGTTAAAACATTGCCTTCTATCCACATGCCCCTTCTTAAAAACAAAAACAAAAACATCTTAACACTCAGAATTTGAGTGTTATTTTATTTCCCTCATACCTTCTGGTGTATCATCAGTTCTAATAAGAAATACTAAAAGATGAATAGCTAAAAAGCAAGAGAAAAGGGAAAAAAAAATTTCTGAACAAGCAATAATTGGCGTACGTCTTCTCCCAGAGTTATCATATTCAGTAGCATCGTACATACTTCAAGAGGAAAGGTATTACTCTTTCAAGGATACGCTGTCAAAACTGCAGTTTTGCAAAGGAAGAATGCAGGGATGTTGTAGTGTTCAAACATTAACTCTGTCAGTTTCTCTCTCTTTGCTCTAGTATTCCACTTGAGAAGAGGGGAAAAAGAAATGCAAGTTATTAAGAATTAAAAAGTTGATTATCTCCAGATAAAATCTAGCACTATATTAACAAAGATATAAAACATTAAGAACAGAATAAAATACCATGGGAAATCATCTTTCATAATATCTCACAAAAATAAAAAACCTCTATAATATTTATTTCTTTAGATGTAGATTAAATTTAATAAATCTAACAGAGAAGAATTAAAATTCTTTAATAATAAAATTGCTCCTGACTTTTCCACATGAGGAAATCAGGATTCTTATAAACATATTATTAAATCTAAAGAATAAATATGGTAATCCAAATCCTAAGTATGAATTTTAGAACACCAAATTCTCCCACTTATAGTTGGTATTCATAAAAGAATACTATAAGTTAGTAACAATAAGATACTGATAATTTATGACCATTATGCTTGCTTTCTGGGACCTTTTTGTCTATGTACCAAATGTATTTCACAAGAGACTTTGGTCCAGAAATTTCCAGCCCTTGTTCAACATCTCAATTCTCTCTTGGAAACTTGAATAAAAGTAGATATACACTGCCCTTGGGGCACAAGAAATGATTCATAATTCAAAATGGGAAGCAGTCCTAGGAAATAAAATGTTAAACAAATCCCTAGAAATACATAAATAACCACAAGAATCCATTAGGGTGTTTTGTTGTTCTCTGGATATTTTATTTATTGGAATAGTAAAATAAAAGTTACAATAGTGTTAAAAAATTAATCCTTTTCCCTAATTTTCAAATTCAAAATATGAATTTCTATGCCTCTTAAAAGAAAAATATTCATCAAATGAGTAGAAAACTAAAGGAAAAAAAAAGAAAAAAAAAACAACTAGAGAAACGTGAAAACGAAAATCTTTATCTCACCGGTGCCTCTGACATGAGAACAGGATGGAGACTGGCTTCTGATTTGACATGCATTTTGTAGGTATGATCCAAAATAGCCTGGAAACTATCCCAGTCTTCAACTAGAATATAAGATTAGTAACTTGGAAACAATGCATAGTTGAAGATGAATACAGCATCTTTTGAGAAATTGTTTCTATGACTTAACAATTAATACTTTAGTATACAGAACCTACTGATTTTACAGATCAACTTCATACCACATTACTTTATATAGAGATTACCTTTGCCTTCTAGATATATAGAACTTCTTTTTGGTCCCTCCAGCCCCCAGACCTGTCCCAAATGTAATTAATCTAACAGACCTAAAATATGAAGTAAATGTTATTCAATTCAATAAATACTTATTAGAGGCCCAGAATGTGATCAGAATGATAATAGGAAGTATAGAAGAATTGTATGGCCTTCTGATGATACTACTGCTGGATTTATAAAAAAAAAAAAAAAGAAAGAATTGTATGGTCTAGACCCGACACTCAAAAAAACTTACAATCTATTTGGAAAAAGACTAAAAGACATGTTAAAAATTCAAAGAAGAGCATCTGTCTTCAATTTGGCTTCCACCTAAACATTCCATTAAAACTACTGACATAAGTCACTAATGACCTTCTTTTTTCTTTTTTTTGAGATGGAGTCTCATTCTGTCCCCCAGACTGGGGTGCAATGGCGCAATCTCAGCTCACTGCAACCTCCGCCTCCTGGGGTCAAGCAATTCTCCTCCCTCAGGCTCCCGAGTAGCTGGGATTACAGGTGCCCGCCACCATACCCAACTAATTTTTGCATTTTTAGTAGAGACAGGGTTTCACCATGTTGGCCAGGCTGGTCTCGAACTCCTGACCTCAGGTGATCCGCCCACCTCAGCCTCCAAAGTGCTGGGATTACAGGCGTGGGCCACCGCCCCCAGCCACTAATGACCTTCTACTAGGCAAATTCATGGATACTTAACATTTTTAATCTCATCTGACTTCTCTAAATTATGACAGTATTGCCTACACAAGAGTTTACAAACTTTTCTGTCACAGCCCAAAGAAAAAATGTCATTAATTATATATTTCCACAGGCCCACCTGGATTTTTTTAACTTCTTTCTTAGTGTAAAGCTTTCAATGTCACAGCAGAAAACACCAAGAATAACTGGAATTTTATGCTTCCAGAAACTTTTTCTTTTCTTGTTCTTCCCCTGCTTTTTTTCCTACATCCCTAATTGTTCCCTTTCTTTCTCCTTCAAGGGTACCTTTTATTCTCTATTGGTTAAAATATACAACAAGTTTTTGCTAGAACTCCATCTTCAATCCTCTTCTCATGTTCCAATTTTTTTCAGAGTAATAAAATGCAACTCCATGTCTTAAAATCTTTCTTATAACCTTTTATTCCCCTGTTTACTGAATTATCACCTGGATGTTCTAAGTACTTTGAACTCAGTGAACCCATTTACTTACTACACATGAAAGAGTTAACACTGCAAGCCTGAGAAAGGCCTGCTTGTAAGGCTGACTCTTAGCTGGTGTCTGGAAACATGACTGGCAAACAGTTCCCTATGTTCATATAAAACTTGTCCCTAAATGGTAAGGGTAGCTCGCTATACCTACACTGTTTATACAGTGTGGTTTGTTCTGAACACTTGCTTTCCTTCTGAGAATCTAAAATTTTGTTACATGCCAGGTAGATGGTACCTACATAACCAGCCCTCTGTAAAATCCTTGGGTACTGAGCCTCAGAGTTCTCCAGGAAGGTAACACAGATCATAACTTGTTGCTGGAGGGATTAAGCACATCCTGTGTGACTCCACTGTGAGAAGACTCTCCAAAGCCTGTATCTGGACTACTTCATCCCCTGTCCCTTTTCCCTTTGTCGATTTTGTTTTGTATCTGAATCTTCAGTACAATAAATCTTAGCTGTGAATACAACCATATGCTGAGTCCTGTGAGTGAGTCTTGCTGGTGAATAATTGAACCTGAGAGTGATTTTGGCTATCCCTGATAAGCTTGTTTTTTTTTTTTTTTTTTTTTTTTTGAGACAGAGTCTCACTCTGTCACCCAGGTTGGTGTGCAGTCATGGGATCTCAGCTGCAACCTCTGCATCCTAGGTTCAAGTGATTCTCGTGCCTCAGCCTCCCAAGTAGCTGGGATTACAGGTGGTACGCATCACCACACCTGTCAAATTTTTGTATTTTTAGTAGAGATGGGGTTTCGCCATGTTGCCCAGGATGGTCTCAAACTCCTAGACTCAAGCAATCCACCCACAGTCTCAGCCTCCCAAAGTGCTGGGATTATATAGGCGCGAGCCACCACGCATGGCCAACCATGCCTTTTAAAACCATAACACTTGCTCCTTCCCTTTATATTCCTATCTCAATGCATGGTACTCTCTGTTCAGAGTTACCCCAACCAAAAATCTAGGAAACTTTCTCAACTTCTCTCTTGCTTTCACTCCCTCGATCGTTTAGTACCATTTGTCTCCTGGTTACCCTGAAAGTCCCTTCAGAATCTCTACCAGCATTATATAATAGTTTAAACCTTTTTCATTTCTCATCTGGACTCTGACCATCACATCTGTTTAAATTCCTTTGGGGTTATCCTTCAGTCACTAGCTTAATACAACCCTGGGATGGTTTACAAGCCCTTTTATGACTGCTCCCTGCCTACCTTTCCTGCTACTGCTCTCTGCCTACCTTTCCTGCTACTGACCCTAATAAGCCCAATGCTGCAACCATACTTAATTGTATTACATTTTCAAGCACATAAGTTTCTTTCACAATTCCATCCCTTCACACATGCTGGTCCCTTTGCTTTACCCAGCTTTGTCAGCCAAGCTAATTCTTATTCATTGATCAAGATTCATCATCTTACCTCCTTTGTGAAAACCATCACTGACTCCCAACACTAGAGTCAAATACCTCTCCTCTCTAATCCCACTGCTCATTGCACATACCTATATTGTACCACTTATCCCACAGTGTACCATTATTTGTATACATACATCTATTTCCCCTAACTGTAAGCTTTTAATGAAAAGGAACATTTCTTATGCATCTTTGTATTCTCAGTGTCTGGAAATCAGTTTGTGGAATAAAAAACAAAACAAAACAAAAAACCATGGTTGATGTTCAACTTATAGGAAGCTACTGCTTTATATCTAAAATATAACATGTACACTCCATAATCAATTCCATGGGGAAAACATCATACCCATCCCATTTTTTAGAGGTGAAATGGCCTCCATATTCTCCCTCGGAACACGCAGAGCATTAGTATCTATGTAGTAGGTGGGACCGCCTTGTTTGCCTTTATCGCCATCTATTTCCATTAATGTGCTTCCGTCATCTCTTTCTACCACCATACCAATAGCTGTAGGAAAATCCACCTGTAAGAGTCAGAAGCATGACATACAAGTTTCACCTTTCATCAAGAAGGCATTTTTTCCCCCAACTAATGTATTTTATTATATTTTGTTTTGAATCAGAATTTCTGCATAAATTTAATTTACATGAATGGCTTTACATATCCAATTAACTCTAACATTACACTTACCTTGGGGCAGTCCTCACCAGCATAACCAGCTCTCACAGTATAGGATCCAATGTCAAAAACAAGGGCTCCAACTTCATCTGAAAAGATTAAAGATAATTAGCATTAACAGCTTGCAAAAGTATCATATGAAAATCACAGCTCACTGCAGCCTCAACCTCCTAGGCTCAAGCAATCCTTCCGCCTCAGTCTTCCAAACAGCTGGGACTACAACGAATTTTCTAAATTTTTTGTAGACATAAGGTCTCACTATGTTGCCCAGGCTGGACTCAAACTCCAGGGCTCAAGCAATCCTCTGCCTCAGCATCCCAAAGTGCTGCAGGCATGAGCCACTGCACTCAGCCCAATTATATTCATATTATTACTCACTTGAACCTAGTTTCAAATACACCTTATAGAATCATTTAATTAAAATATAACAAGTCATACACCGTATTTAAGTAGAGGTTCAATCAGTTAAGAAATTGTACACTAAAACTGGGTAATTTCAGTTTACTTATTAAAGGGAATTATTTGCAAAGATATAGGTGAAATACAGGACAACCAGAAGGGACAGTACAGTACCCCAGTACTATAATGATAACTAATAATAATGGATCCATTGCCATTCTTCAAACTGAAGAAACAAGAAGAAATAACTGTTATCAGAATCTGGAGAGAAAGTTGTATGGGGAGGGCTACCTGATAGGAACTGTGACTTTTAGTAGAGGGGATGCAGTTAGCCATGGATTACCCTGAGGTGAATGAACCAGGCTAATAAATATACCAGTAACCTCCCTCCACCATCAACTAGGGTGATTCTATAATTTATCGTCCAAAGTGGGACAACCACTATGGGCAATTTAGTCATATCTATTAAAGTTGAAATTGTGCATACATAGAATTACACTTACTTATTCTGGAGACACTCTCTCATACAGGTTGCAAGGAGACATGCAAAAGAATGTTCAACAGCTACAAGAACTGAGCAATTTATTAACCTCTCTGCTTCAGTTTCCTAATATGTAAAATGGACATAATAGCTCTTATCTCACAGGATACTCTAATGATTAAACATGTTAAGTGCTTTCATGTATATGAAGTCTTAGAAAATACACATGCTAAGTGTAAGCTGCTATTATAATTGACACACTGCTTGCCATAGGAAAAGGCAGAAATAATCTAATGGTCTCTCAGCAGGGAAATAGATAAGCAATAGTATATTCACACAATGGAATCCTGTACAGCAGTTCAAATGAACACTTTAGATCTACATATGTCAGCATCAATAAATCTAAAAGAATGCTTAGTTTTAAAAGCTAGTTATCAAAAAACCATATGTATACACATACATATATACACATATATACACACACACACACACGTCTCAAAAAAAAAAGAAAATATGCATGGGGTCTGGGAATGTTACATACCAACTTCAGTTCAGTGGTTACGTGAACTGAAGAAGGGAGAGAGAGGAAATCTGTATCAATAACATTTTTATTCTTAAAATATCTGAGGTATTAATATGGCAAAATATGACATCTATTTAATCTCACTGGTGAATGTAGTATTGTATTACATACAAACTTACAGGTGATTACAGTAATATCACATACAAACTTACATATTTTTAATATGTTTAAAATATTTCAAAAACTTAAAATTTTTAAAATCAAACCCATTACTTTGCAAGTACCAGTTAAGACACAGTAGCTTTGCAGAATGATCTTTTTTTTTTTTTTTCTTGACACGGAGTCTTGCTGTATTGCTGCTCAGGCTGGAGTGCAGTGATGTGATCTCGGCTCACTGCAACCTCTACCTCCCAGGTTCAACAGATTTTCCTGCCTCAGCCTCCCGAGCAGCTGGGACTACAGACGCGCACCACCATGCCCAGCTAATTTTTGTATTTTTAGTAGAGATGGGGTTTCACCATATTGGCCAGGCTGGTCTCAAACTCCTGACCTCGTGATCCACCTGCCTTGGCCTCTCAAAGTGCTGGGATTATAGGTGTTAGCCACCGCGCCCAGCCTCTCATTTTTATTCAAATAAAACAGAGACATATTTTAATTTCTAATATAAAAGAAAGTTTACGTATTTGTTATATTTCTCAAGATAATTAACCCTTCCCTGTGAAATTCTCTGGTCCAAATTATTTTGTCAGAAACTAGGGGGTCCTTAAAAGAACACTGTATTTGTTTTCACCACAGCACCTAAACTTGAGTACAAATCGTAAGTATAGCAATGAATATGAGTTGGTAAAATTTAATACTTTTATTAACCAGAATGCTAGGTAAAGAGATATCCTAATTAAATGAATTAATTGTATAGTTAACCAAAAATTTCAACTTCTGTTCCTCAAGGATTTATCTTTTGTTCTGCACCAGGAGCCCTTAACCTGTTCTGTGTTATGGACCCTTAGGACAGTGTTGTGGACTGAATTGTGTCCCCCTAAAATTCATATGTCAAAATCCTAACCCCTAGTACCTCAGAATGTGACTGTACTTGAAATCAGAGTCTTTATTCTTTATTTATTTATTTATTTATTTATTTATTTATTTTTATGTTTTGAGACAGAGTTTCGCTCCTGTCGCCCAGGCTGGGGTGCAATGGCACAATCTCAGCTCATTGCAACCTCCACCTCCGGGGTTCAAGTGATTCTTCTGCCTCAGCCTCCTGCGTAGCTGGGATTACATCTGCTGGCCACCAAGCCCGGCTAGGTTTTATATTTTTAGTAGACATGGGGTTTCACCATGTTGGCCAGGCTGGTCTCAAACTCCACACCTCAGGTGATCCACTCGCCTTGGCCTCCCAAAGTGCTAGGATTATAGACGTGAGCTACCATGCCCGGTGAAACCAGAATCTTTGAAGAAGTAATTAAGTTAAAATGAAATCATTAGATTGGGTCCTAATCCAGTATGAGTGATGTTTTTAAGAGAAAATTCAGGCAGGGAGCGGTGGCTCACACCTGTAAGCCCAACACTTTGGGAGGCAGAGGCGGGCGGATCACGAGGTCAGGAGATCAAGACCATCCTGGCCAACATGGTGAAACCCCAACTCTACCCAAAATACAAAAAATTAGCCGGGCGTGGCGGTATGCACCTGTAGTCCTAGCTACTCTGGAGGCCGAGGCAGGAGAATTGCTTGAACCCAGCAGGCAGAGGCTGCAATGAGCTGAGATCGTGCTACTGCACTCCAGCCTGGGTGACAGAGCAAGTCTCCGTCTCAAAAACAACAACAACAAAAAAAAAAAAAAAAAAGAGAAAATTCAGACTTGGACTTGTACAGAGGGACGGCCATGTGAAGACAGAGGAGGAGATGGCCATCTACGCACAGAGACAGACCTCAGAAGAAACCAACTCTGCTGACACTTAGATCTACCTCTATCCTCTAGAATTGTGAGAAAACTAATTTCTGTTGTTTAAGCCACACAGATTGTGGTACTTTATTATGGCAGCCCTACAAACTAATACAGTTTAGGAAATTATGAATCCCTTCTTAGAATGTTTTTAAATGTTTATAAAAGAAGCCAATTATAATAAAATATAGTTCTACCATGGAAACTTTGGGAAGGCCACAAACCCTATGTTAGGAGCTCCTTCCCTAATTTACCCTTTCCTGGGTAATATATTCTACTCCTATAGCTTCAACTTCTACCTAAGTACCGGTAATTCCAATCTCAAATCTCTCTCTCTCTCAAGCTCTAACCAGTGTCTACATCCATATCCTGAACTTTTCACTGTACATCAACATAATTGCATCTGATGTCTCATGGGTATCTCAAATTCAACACATCTGAAGCACTACTGATCTCAGCATTGCCTAACACATTGCTGACCACCAGTCCGCACTGACAAAAACCTGAGAGTTTTTGGGAACACCTCCATCTTTCAAGTTCTGCCAAATATTTCTGCTAAGTATTTCTCAAATCCCCTCCTTTTTAATACCATTGCCACTGCCTTCAATCAAGCTCTTATCTCAACAGGGAAACTACAATTCCCTACAGATATTGTGCCTCCACCTCTTTGCCTCTTAAATCCACCCTTCCAAATGCTGCACTGTGATCTTTCAATACTGTAACTGTCATTATTTTGGTACATAAATCCTTCAAAAAAAATTAGGGGGCGAATCATTCCGTGGTTTCTCATCACTGTATTTGATAAAATTTAAATCACTCTAGCCAGTTGAAATTCAAGGTGTAGCAAAATCTGGTAGCAGTCTCACTTCCTGCCTCATACACTAACTTACTGGGTAATATGTCATCTCCTGAACACACCACATACTCTCACTCAGCTAACCTTTGCATATGCTGTCCCTTTCCACTCCTCCTCCATCATCCCCATTACCTCTATTGTAAAGTCCCTTGACTCCACCACACGGAATCAATAACTTTATTCTCTGAGCTACCTTTGCACTATATATATATATATATATGACATATATAACATATATAATATATAATATATACAACATAACATATATGTAATATATATAACATATATAACACATATATATATATGTTTGTTTTTGTTTTTTTTAGGATAGAGTCTCGCTCTGTCACCCAGGCTGGAGTGCAGTTCCAGGTTCGAGCAATTCTTGTGCCTCAGCCTCCCCAGCAGCTGGGACTCCAGGCATGCGCCACCACGCCTGGCTAATTTTTGTATTTTTAGTAGAGACAGGGTTTCGTCATGTTGGCCAAGCTGGTCTTGAACTCCTGACCTCCGGTGATCCGCCCGCCTCGGCCTCCCAAGGTGTTGGGATTACACCGCACCTGGCCCCTTCTACATATTGTTATCAATGAACATCTCTCATTGAATCACAGTTACCATTTCTGATCAATATAAGATGCTATCAACTACATGATGCACCACTATTCCCCGCATCACTAACAAAATAATATGGCAATTAAACTCTGCCACGCCAGCACTGTTAAGACATATTCTGACTGGGGGCAGTGGCTCAAACCTGTAATCCTAGCACTTTGGGAGGCTGAGGTGGGAGGACCGCCTGAGCTCAGGAGTTCAAGACCCATCTCTATTAAAAAAAAAAAAAAACACATATTCCAACTTCAGCTGTTTAAATGTGGGAAAAAATGTACAACGAAGAATCAGTGAAATACAATGTCTATTTACCTAACAGACTCATCTACAAGACTGAGCTTCTTGATGACAAGAGCCTATACCTGCCACATAGCAAGTACTCAAAAAACATTTTTGTGAAATAGAAAAAATCCAACATATCAGCTCATTTTCCTGTCCTAATTAGTTTAGTAAACTGGATATGGTGGAATTTTAATTTAAGACTCTAAATTCTTAGAATTTTACATCTGTTCCTTTTCCAGGATGGGAGATACATCTAATTCCTGTACCCTGCTTTATTAAAAATCAAGCCCCATGAACCCAAAGTAGGAGAGTGGCAATGGGAGGCAGGAGGCTTAATAGAACCACAGAGTTCTGGATGTTTAAAACCTAGGATGCAATTTCTAGTCTATAAAAATCCTCAAGAATTGAACCTCTACTCTACTAAAAAGGCTTTTTTCTTTTTTGAGGACTTTAATGTTTTTCTCCTTCCAAGTTTAGGGGTGATGTGATTTTCTTGGGGAACATGAAGGAAAAATCTTATTTTTGTTGTTT
Organism: Gorilla gorilla gorilla; assembly: GCF_029281585.2. Classification (NCBI taxonomy): domain Eukaryota; kingdom Metazoa; phylum Chordata; class Mammalia; order Primates; family Hominidae; genus Gorilla; species Gorilla gorilla. The sequence goes on along the minus strand of NC_086017.1, from coordinate 190,658,103 downwards.
CCTACCTGTAAAATGACATCCTTTATAGAAACAGCATCACTACTAGACACAGTAACAATAGCAATAGTCTGGATTTGTTTTCTGGGTCTCTAACTCATCAAACACAACCCAACACATGAATTATATATATCAGTGTTTCGATTAACCTGCAGATCTTGCAAAAATGGAGGCTCTAAATCAGTAGATTTTGAATGACGCGTGAGATCCTGCATTTCTAACAGGCTTGCAGGTGATGCTGACACTGCTGGTCCATGGGCCAGACTTTTAAGTGGCAAATGCAGCATTATTTCATTTAACCTTCATGCCCACCCCCATCGGCTAGGAATTATTCCATAAATGAGGCCTGAAGTTGGAAAGTTACATAAACTGCCCAAGACCAAAGCGCTTAATAAAGAGTAAGGTGGATATGTCAACCCAGGTCTGTAACCCCCGGCACCTGGTAATCTTTCTACCACACCACAGTCTAATCAAAGAAAGTGAAAAAATAACACGCCTACGACCCCCAGCAAACTTTCTGGGCATCCTTAAATTACACGTGCTCCTGAAATGATCTCAAACAGACCCGCCCACGAGTCACTCTGGAGACTCCGCAGCCAACAAACTGGCAGGAGTTACTGAAAGGTGAGGCAGCTCGCGCATGGGGCGCAGACGGGGAGGAGGCAGTACCCTAAGTGGCCGCCGCTTCCCTAGTCAGTTTTACGGCTTGAGGCTCGTTTTGCCACCTATGGGACACTCTGGGAACCCTCCGTCCACGCTTGCAAACCGCCGGGACCTTCCAAGTTTAGGCGCGCGCACACGCGTCCCGACACAGCTGAGTCCAGGAGGCACTCGGGGAGATGCGACCCTGGGGCGGTCACCCAAGCCGGGGCCCGGCGGCCGGCTAGACTGAGCCTCCCGCCCAGCCCCGAGACTCCCTAGAGAACCGAGCGCGCACCCCAAAACCCTGCTCCTCCGGGGACAGAGGCAGGAAGAGGCCACAGAGAGCCGCCACTTCAGGGCGCCCGAGGAGCACGGCGAGCCGGGTGGGCTCCGGGGGCGGGCAGAGCGTGGGGCGGGGACGGGGCGGGGAGGCCGGGGTCCCGAGAGGGGGAGACCGGAAGGGAACGCCGGGGAGGGGAGGGCTGGGAGCGGCGGTTACAAACCCCACACGCCGAAAAGGCGCGCTCTCTCGTCCGGCCGCACTCACTCACCTCCCCCGTACACGCCGCCGCTCATGGCTGCTGCCGGCGCGACTCCTACCCTAAGGGCTAACTGGCGAAGTGACTGCAGTGGCCGCGACTGCGAGTCTCGAGAAGCGATAGCCCCTGACTCCCTTAACTTCCACCGCCACCCCCCTCAGGCAACAAAGCGGCGTCCACACACCCCGGAGCTCAGCCACACTTGCTGGCTCCTCCTATCAGCCAATCACGAGGGTCCAGGCCTAAGTCTAGCCAATCAGAATGCGGCTGCGCCGCATCCCCGCCGCGGCCCAGCAGGTTTAGCCAATCGAAGGCAGCCATGGGGGCGGGAAAGAGGAAAGCGACAGCAGGACAGAAGGAGTTGGGTTGCGGAGCTGGAGGGGGCGGAGCTTCCCGGGTGGGCGAGGGAATGGGCGGAGGCAGTGGGAGAAGAAGGAGGAAGGCTGGAAGAAGCATGGGGGCGGGACTAGGAGGTGCGTCTGGACGCTGAGGAGCGGCGGGAACCCGGGTAGGGGAAGGTAGACCCCTGGAAATTGAACGGGTGTCTCCACGCCGAGATTCCTGTCCAGTGACTGTGGGGAATGCGGATTTCTTTCTTTTTTTCTTCAGAAAAAGTATTTTAAACTAACTTTTATGTTGAAAAAATAAAAATTTTGCGCTCCACTTTGGGATAGGGGAATCAGTAAATCAGACAAATTGATAGGATCTTGCAATTTTTAAAATGGTTATTAATAAGTAAAAGAAGAATGAAATTATGCGTTATCCCAGCTAAACCTAGGTAGCGCTTTAAAAACTATTAAAAAACTTATTTCTTTAAAAAAAAGAAAATTTCAGGCCGGGCATGGTGGCTCATGCGTGTAATCCGAGCACTTTGGTAGGCCGAGGCGGGCAGATCACGAGGTCAGGAGTTCGAGACCAGCCTGGCCAATATAGTGAAACCCTGTGTCTACTAAAAATGAGAAAAGTAGCCGGGCCTGTAGTCCCAGCTACGCAGGAGGCTGAGGCAGGAGAATCGCTTGAACCCGGGAGGCAGAGGTTGCAGTGAGCCGAGATTGCGCAACTGCACTCCAGCCTGGGCGACAGAGCAAGACTCTATCTCAAAAAAAAAAAAAAAAAAAAAATCAATTTCTTTTATCCTGTGAGAGGTATTTAAAACAGCTAATCAATCATTCAAGCAAGCACCCAATCCTAAATATGCATCCCCAAAACAGCCTTAGTCCCCTATTTCTACCAGCCTAGTCCAGATCACCTTCCTTTATCCCCAGATTACTGCAACAACTTGTTGCTCTGTCCCTTTGCCACTCTTGATCAAGGGAGCTTCATCTGTGAAAACGCCCAACCCCGATCAGGACACTCCAGCGCTCAAACCCTTAAGATTGCTGCCTATCCTTGTAATTGATCCTTGTCTAGAGTCTAGACATGCAGTGCCTACTTTTAACCTTAGAAACGATTGACTAAAACCCCATCAGTCTCAGTGGCAGAGGGTGGCAGAAAGTGATGAGGCAGTAGGGTGGGAAAAAAGGCTAGTGGGAAAACTCTTTCCCATTCACTTGACAATATAATCACAGTATATCTGATCATTTAGAAAAGCCCTATTAACCCAGTGAGATAATGCAGATGTCAGCACACTATGGCACTAGGGCCAAATCCAGTCTTTTGTGTGTGGGGTGGGGAGGGGAGGTGGGGAAAAGGGGAAGCAGGTGGGAAGACTGCCTTTTTTTTGTTTTTTGTCCTTGAGCTAAGAATGATTATTTCTGTTTTTAAATTATTTTTTTAAATATTTTAAAGAATAATATGTGACAGGTTGGGCATGGTGGCTCACAGCTGTAATCCCAGCACTTTGGGAGGTCCAAGCGGGAGGATCGCTTGAGGCCAGGAGTTCAACACCAGCCTGGGCAACACAGGGAGACCCCCGTCTTTACAAAAAATTTTAAAATTATCTGGGTATGGTGTTGCATGCCCCCTAGCTACTCTGGAGGCTAGGGCGAGAGGATTGCTTGAGCCCGGGAGTTCAAAGCTTCAGTGAGCCGTGATCTCCCCAGTGCACTCCAGCCTGGGTGACAAAGCAAGTCCCTGAAAAAAAAAAAAAAAGAAAAAGAAAGAAGGAGAGAGATGTGAAAACTATGCGAAATTCACACTTCAGTGACCTTTAAGTTTTATTAGGACACAGCCCACACTTACTCATTTATGACTATTTTGCTCTGTAAGGGTAGAGTTGAGTAGTTGGGAGACAGAGACTATGTGTCCCACTCAGCTGGAGAATACATTTATTACTGGACCCTTTACAAGAAGAGTTTGCAGACCTGAGCTAACACATGTAATATAACCAGCATAGCGTGCATAAGTACCCTATGTTAACTGTTGTCCCCATTATTATAGCTGTCACTGTAGCTGCATATCAAATCCCCAAAATATTTCTTCTTCCAATCTATGTTTTTATGATGTGTTTGACTAGTAGCTGAAGAGTATAAAATACTGAGATGTTTTCTAATAATGAAATATTGAAGAGATGCTATTTGTGAGTTTATAATACACAGTTATCCATTTAAATCAATGTAGCATTTAAATGCCAAGTAATTTATATACAGCAAATTAACTAGATTTTGATATCGCTGAACATTGATATCTCTCTTCAATACTATCTCCAACATCTCTCATGTTTGAAGATAATATATCCTAGAAGTAAAATACCTATCTAGTCTAAAAGAGAGTAAAATATTTGTTCCACTTGTTCAGCGTTTATCTTAAAACAAAACAGTTCAAGAGGGTTGATGATGAGGACCACGCCCCCTAGCCTCTGGAAAGCCTGAGATGGGACTGTCTCCTCCCCAGATTTAAGACTGTCCTGCACCGTGTGCGGAGTAACCAAACTGTGCAGGAGAATCGTAAATCTGACAGCACAAAGAAGATGAAAGTGACACTCAGATGATTTTGCTTAAAGTCAGGTTTTGCTCCATTTGATAATTTGGAAAAGTACTAGAAAACAGATCATTTGTTTGTTCATTCATTCGTAATATCAGGTTGGCTTGGTCTCTTGATGTCCCATTGGAATCACGGCTTCATTTAATAATAAGCCATTGAAATGAATTTCAAAGGAAATAAACTTCACAGTACATCTGATGTTTCAGGACAAATCACATGTTGACACAGATAAAAGTGCACACTTGTGAATCCTTTGATAAATTTTAATCAATAAAAAATGTAACAGGACACTAAGACTATTGGCCCTGAAATATTGAATTGCTGGAGCATGAGATTGTTCAGAGAGAAAACCTATTCAGCCTTCTAAAAGAACTATGTCGGGGGATGGGCATCCTCCATATTAATGACGTTATTTCCTTTGACTTAACAGTATGGCTGTTTTCTTCCATTCTTTTTTTTTTTTTTTTTTTTTTTTTTTTTTATAAAACAGAGTCTCGCTCTATAGCCCAGGCTGGAGTGCAGTGGCATGGTCTCAGCTCACTGCAACCTCCATCTCCCAGGTTGAAGTCATTCTCCTGCCTCAGCCTCCCCAGTAGTTGGGACTACAGGCATGTGCCACCATGCCCAGCTAATTTTTGTATTTTTAGTAGAGAAGGAGTTTCACCATGTTGGCCAGGCTGGTCTTGAACTACTGGCCTCAAGAGATCCACCTGCCTCGGCCTCCCAATCTTCAATTCTTAGGAAAACTAGTTGAAAGTACATTAAAACAAAAGTACTAACCCAGCAAAATCTGCTTTATGAAATATAAAATATATGAGGGTTGGAGTTTTTTGAGTAGTGATATTTCTCCCCTGTTGTCTAACATGTTTTCTCTAAAGTCTTGGCTCAGCCTATATTAATGTTGTCAATAACTAGTCAGATTAAACAGCAACAACTCAAGGTTATTGTCTGTTATTTCAGTTCTCAAAGGCACAGCATATCAAAACTATCAATGCTTGCAATTTTCCCCCTGAACCAATATATCAGGTATGTCAACCTAAAAACAAAAGATGTTGAAGTAACAGGTATATAAATTTATCTAGCCCAGAGTAGGTGCTCAGTGGTTGATTCCGAATCCAGTTTACAAAAATAAAGAGCCTTTCAAAAATCATTTGTAATATCCAAGCATCAAGAATTTCCTCTGTGGCCCCAGGTGCAACGATTGGCTTTGCCACATTGGGTCGCTGGTCCTCCATTCTTGTAATGATCCACCAGGACTTGTGATGCTGGATCCTCTCTACTTTCTTCACCAGCCCTGTCAGCACTCAGGTTATGGAATTTCAGCAGTCATTACAAAATGTTACATATCTTATCCTCTGTCTCAGCTTTTATTAAGTTCAGCATTGAAAAAAAAATGCAACTGCTGTTTATGCAAGCTAGGAAACAAATTCAGAAAATTATCATCCATCTGTCAGGAAGAAATGACACAAAAATTTATGTACATTTAGAATTATTTTGTTTCATGCTGCAAAATATATAAAGTTGGCAGTAGTAAAAAGCAATTTTCAAAATAGACATTTTTGTGTGGATATGTGTATGAGGAGTCATTGTAAGCACCATCCTTTGTGTACTGAAGTTCCAAATGTATAACACTCATCCAAGCACTATTGAGATAAAAGATAAATACCTGGTATCATATATAGGGTTTTTCAACAATAGAAATATGATTGGTAAGATTCATACATGTTTGCCATCAGAATAGTAAGAGATCTATCCATTTCAATAATGTAACCTAGATCTACAAAGAAGCAAATAAAAGTATGTTTGGTCACAGCTGGTAACTTTATAACACACTAATAGGTTTGCTATGGTATTAACAATGGTCCTGAACAGACAAGAAAGTAAAGAAAAAAAGATGAAGTGCTAAATGCTCGGTGAGTTGTACGAGTCTATATTGTTATTTCATTATCTTTAAAAAAAAAAAACCTCTTCTTTGTTCATTCAGTATAGCTTTTGGGGAAAATCACCATGTGAGTTAGCAATGCCAACATTTAATCAACTGGTGCTGTAAAGTGACACTGTGTCACTTGGGGCCACTTTTGGGCAAATCAGGGCTTCTCATTGATCTAGGTCAGTAGCAACACCATGTTGTAAGGCTGTTACACAGCTCGAGGAGCAATACTCTCTTGAGTCCAAGGTTCTTGCTAAGGATGGCTTCTTTGGAACACTTGAAACTGCTTTGGAATAGAAAGGATTTCATCGGCCACACGATAATAATGACTACAAATTACTGAACTTTATGTGCTATCATAGGAAAGACGCTTTATATACAATATTTTCCATTAATCGACTTATCCTTCTGAGGGTTTTGGCAGAAGAGGCCCAGAGATTTACCAGCTTGCTCAACATCACAAAGCTACTGAGAGTCAGGATTTGAAACTAGAGTTGTCTGAACCTACTGAGTATGCTGTTTCTACTTCAAGATATCTTTCTCTTTCCACTTCCATGCTTCTAGTAAACTTGAAAAACAATAATTTCAATTATATGTAATATATAGTAATCTGTATATATTATATATGTATATACACAGACATGTATGTAAATCTAAAAGTATAAAAAGATACAGAGAACTAAGTCTTCCCTTTTACCTGTATCCCTAACCGTCTCCTCTTCAGGGTGGTTCTATGCTTATACAACTGATTATGTAGATGTATTCCCCCTTCTCTATTTTTTCTGATCCAAATGTAACTCACAATACACTAGGGATCTTTAAGAAGCATTCTCGGGCCGGGCGCGGTGGCTCACGCCTGTAATCCCAGCAGTTTGGGAGGCCGAGGCGGGTGGATCACGAGGTCAGGAGATCGAGACCATCCTGGCTAACACGGTGAAATCCCGTCTCTACTAAAAATATAAAAAATTAGCCGGGCGTGGTGGCGGGCGCCTGTAGTCCCAGCTACGCGGGAGGCTGAGGCAGGAGAATGGCGTGAACCCGGGAGGCGGAGCTTGCAGTGGGCCAAGATCGTGCCACTGCACTCCAGCCTGGGCGAGAGAGCAAGACTCCGTCTCAAAAAAAAAAAAAAAGCATTCTCGGCTGGGCACAGTGACTCACACCTGTAATCCCAGCACTTTGGAAGGCCCTGGTGGGAGAACTGCTTGAGCCCAGGAGTTCAAGGCCAGCCTGGGCAGCACAGTGAGACCCCTGTCTCTACAAAAAGTAATAAAAAAAATTAGCCAGGCTGGTGGTGTATGCATGTAGTCCCAGCTATTCAAGAGGCTGAGGTGTGAGGATCACTTGAACCTGGGAGGTCCAGGGTGCAGTGAGCCATGATCGCATCGCTGCACTCCAGCCTAGGATACAGAGAGAAACGCTGTCTCAAAAAAAAAAAAAAAAAATTATTCTTTTTGGAAATCAATTTTAAAATATTTACTTTGGACATTTTTATTTTAATAATTTTAAATGGTATACATACAGCTAGAAAATGAAATGACACAACAGTGAAAAACAAAGCTCCCTTTCTCCTCTTTCAATCCTCCCAATTCTTCAGTTCCTCTCCCCAAATTGACTGTTAACAGTTTCTTATGTAACCTTCCAGAGATAGTCTTTTCAAATAGAAACATATATTTATATTCCTTTCCCCCATTATTGTTATTTACATAAGCTGTAACATACTGAACAAGTGATTTTGTACTTGACTTTGTTTACTTAACAGTATTATCTTGGAGGTCAGTCCATGTCAACCTGTATAATTCTTATTCCTTTTAACATCAGCACAGAATTCTATTACATGTATATGCCATGATTTATTTCACCAGTTCTCTATTGAAGAGACATTTAAGTTGTTTCTACTCTTTTACTATTACAAAGAATGCTGTAATGACTATTCTTTTCTTTGCGCATATATGAGAGTTTTTGTGCAGGATGAATTAGCAGAAGAGACTTTGCTGGGTCACAGGGTATATACATTTTTCATTGTAATGGTCATTGCCAAATTACACAGGACTTAAACAATTTACATTTCCCCAATAATATGTTTGGGATTACACTTTTTCCTCCAATCCTCACCAACACAGAACTTTTTTAAACTTCTGTTAAGATGGAGCTTTTATATAAGATGTTTTGTTCATTCATTAGCTGTTTAGGTAGAACCTGTGATTTACTGTTCGTACCAACAGCAGTGCACCAGATCCAAGAGTGCATTTTGGGGGGCTCTAAGACTGGATGAAAAAAGAAGCAGAATAATTTACAAGCAAAACTTCTGATCTGCTAACTTTTTGACCTCCTGCTCTAAGCCTGGCACCAGGGATACTAGGTGCCATGCTTTCACTCAAGGGCTATAACAGTTCTCCCATTAATGTGAAAGTGGCTGCTAGCACATTCCAGTTGCTACTTGGAAAATGGATCCCAAATATCCACTTGGGCTGAGGCTTCCACCAATGCTTGAGAAGATGTGGGTGGTGACTACACAATTCCTTCTTCCATTTAAAGTTGTTTCTCTCCACCCTGACACATGATTAAAACAATAGTAAACAAAAGAAAAGTCATTTGCCACACCTAACATGTAGTATGCACTACATTTCTAACTAGGGATTGGTTATAGAGTTTGTTTTGTTTTGTTGGAATGAAGGAAAAAGGCATTTCTTTTGTTCTTTTTTTTTTTTTTTTTTTTTGAGACGGAGTCTCACTCTGTCGCTCAGGCTGGAGTGCAGTGGCGTGATCTCTGCTCACTGCAAGCTCTGCCTCCTGGGTTCACACCATTCTCCCGCCTCAGCCTCCCCAGTAGCTGGGACTACAGGCGCCCGCCACCACGCCTGGCTAATTTTTTGTATTTTTAGTAGAGACGAAGTTTCACCATGTTAGCCAGGATGGTCTCGATCTCCTGACCTTGTGATCCGCCCGCCTCAGCCTTCCAGAGTGCTGGGATTACAGGCGTGAGCCATCGTGCCCAGCCCTTCTTTTTTTTCAGCGGGAGGTGGAGGGAGGTGGGAAAGTTTTTTTCTTTCTTTTTTTTTTTTTTTAGGAAAAATCTATGAGAAGCAGGGAGATTATTATTTTTATTTTCCCCCTCTTACTAACCACTATACAAATGAGAAGGGATTAATTATCAGTTACGAAAATCATCGGTCTTTGCAAAATTATTCAAATAACTGCCAGTTACCAGCTCTACCTAAACTGACTGGAAGAAAGCCTATATTTAAGCTTACTATTGTGTTTGTTAATTTCTAATAAAACCTGCTCCCCAAATGGTCATAATCCAGAAGGAAAAACTAAATTATTGAAGAATTTGAGCATTAAATTAGGCCATAATCAGCCTATCGTGCCTACTTGATATTACGAAGTTAGCATTGTTGAGTGCACACTCTCCTTGCCACTCCTCCCCTTACCTCATATAACCTAGAGAATCACGTTATGATACTCTAGGATCACTCACGTTGGTTATCAACTGCCAGACTTTGATAAACTCCCACAGGGATTTAAAAGCCTCTGTACTATCTGTGGTACACCAGATCCAGAAGCACATAGGGACTCTAGACTGGATGACAAAAGCAAGAAGAATAATTTACAAGTAGAACCTGTGATCATTCCATATACACTTGACCCTTGAACAACATGGATTTGAACTGTGCAGTTTCAAAATATGTGATTTTGTTTGTTTGTTTGTTTTTTGCTTTTTTGAGACAGGGTCTCACTCTGTTGTCTAGGCTGGAGTGCAGTGGCGTGGTCTCTGCTCACTACAACCTCTGCCTCCTGAGTTCAAGTGATTCTCCTACCTCAGCCTCCCAAATAGCTGGGATTACAGGCGTGTGCCCTCACGTGCAGCTAATTTTTTTTTTGTATTTTTGGTAGGGATGGGTTTTTGCTATGTTGACCAGGCTGGTCTTGAACTCCTGACCTCAAGTGATCCACCTGCCTCCGCCTTCCAATGTGCTGGGATTACAGGTGTGAGCCACCACACCTGGCCATGAATTTTTTTCAATAAATATATTGGAAAATTTTTATCTGTGACAGTTTCAAAAGACTGACAAATGAACTGCATAGCCTAGACATATCCAAAAATTTAAGAAAAAGGCATGTCATCAATGCATAAGATATATGCAGTTACCAGCTATCATTCACTAACATAATACACAGATCTATTATAAAAAGTTAAAATTTATAAGAACTTATTATACACACAAACAGATCTTACATGGGCCCCCTTCACAGTCAAGAGAAATAAAACAAATGTAAAAATGCAGTATTAGGCTGGGCAACGTGGCTCACGCCGGTAATCCCAGCACTTTGGGAAGCTGAGGCGGGCAGATTGCCTGAGCTCAGGAATTCGTGACCAGCCTGGGCAACAAGGTGAAACCCCATCTCTACTAAAAATGCAAAAAAATTAGCTGGGCGTGGTGGCAGGCGCCTGTAGTCCCAGCTACTCCGGAGGCTGAGGCAGGAGAATCGCTTGAATCTGGGAGGTGGAGGTTGCAGTGAACTGAGATTGCACTGCTGCACTCCAGTCTGGGCGACAGAACGAGACTCCATCTCAAAAAAAACCCAAAAAACCGGATTGTGTATTTATAGAGTATGTTGTTATTTTATTAAAAGTTATGTGTAAAAATTATATAAATAAAACTGTGTGTAACTACATAATTATATATAATTATTATATATTATGTGTGTAACTACATGTAATTATGTATTAAAATATAGTTATATATGTCTATATGTAAAATTATATCTATATCTTTATATAGATAAGCAGATAATATAAGCAAAGGAAAAAAGCCTGATGTAATATGCACCAAAATGTTAACCTAAGGACTAAAACCTCAATTTGGGATTGTAAAAGCTTTTCTTAGTATAAAAGTTTAAATTTTTTTTTTTTTTTTTTTTGAGACAGAGTCTCGCTCTGTCACCCAGGCTGGAGTGCAGTGGTGCGATCCTGGCTAACCGCAACCTCTGCCTCCCAGGTTCAAGCAGTTCTCCTGCCTCAGCCTCCTGAGTAGCTGGGACTACAGGTGCCCGCCACCATGCCCGGCTCATTTTTGTATTTTTAGTAGAGACAGGCAGGGTTTCACCATATTGGCCAGGCTGGTCTCAAACTCCTGACCTCAGGTGATCAGCCCACCTCGGCCTCCCAAAGTGCTGAGATTATAGGCGTGAGCCACCATGCCTGGCATAAATGTTTTTAAAAAAGCAATCATCTTAAAACAAATTTATGGTACAAAATGAAACATTTAAAAATGTACACATTACTAGTTACATACAATCACTTTTGTCTCTCTTTTCAATGCTCGTCTGCACTTTATACTTGTCAAAATTTACATATTTTCCTAGTTTTCTTTGCTTTATTCCTGTTGTATGCTCAGGGTCAGCAGCTTGCAATAAACCACAGTTTAAAAAATAATATTAGGCTGGGCCGGGCGCGGTGGCTCACGCCTGTAATCCCAGCACTTTGGGAGGCCGAGGCGGGCGGATCACGAGGTCAGGAGATGGAGACCATCCTGGCTAACATGGAGAAACCCCGTCTTTACTAAAAATACAAAAAAAGATTAGCCGGGCGTGGTAGCGGGCGCCTGCAGTCCCAGCTACTTGGGAGGCTGAGGCAGGAGAATGGCGTGAACCCGGGAGGCGGAGCTTGCAGTGAGCCGAGATCGTGTCACTGCACTCCAGCCTCGGCGACACAGCGAGACTCCGTCTCAAAAAAAAAAAAAAAAAAAAAGGCTGGGCACAGTGGCTCATGCCTGTAATCTCAGCACTTCTGGAGGCCAAGGTGGGCGGGTCACCTGAGGTTAGGAGTTTGAGAGCAGCTTGACCAACATGGTGAAACCCCGTCTCTACTAAAAATACAAAAATTAGCCTTGCGTGGTGGCGGACGCCTGTAATCCCAGCTACTTGGGAGGCTGAGGTAGGAAAATCGCTTGAACCTGGGAGGCAGAGGTTGCAGTGAGCCAAGATCACACCATTGCACTCCAGCCTGGGTGACAGAGCAAGACTCTGTCTCAAAAAAAAAAAAAATTAGATAAAAGTTATGATTATGATCTTAGTGATAATAATGTAAAATAGAGCAAGTTTAGGTAAAATTTCTAAAAATAAGCTTTCTTGGGGAAAACCAACACACTCACAAATGTTACTCTCAAGTGTTACTCAAGAACCTTTCAGAAGGGATATCGTGTGGAATCCTTCAGAATCTCTTTGTTCGTATGTCTCTGGAGACAGACACCAAAAACTTCCAGGAGCATTGCTACTCTGTGTTTCTTACTACAGCCCAATTGGCACAATGGGAACAACTCTGATGCTTTTAATAGCTGTAAGAACTACAGTTGAACAATGCGGGGGTTAGGGTTAGCCTAAGTTGACTACTAATAGCTTTCTGATAACTATTTATGGATAATGTAAATAGTTGATTAACATATTTTATATGCTTGTACTGTATTCTTACAATAAAGTAACCTAGAGAAAAGAAAATGTAATTAAGACAATCTTAAGGAAGAGAAAAATACGTTTACAGTACTGTAAATGTATTTATAGACACTGTAGATTTATGTCATCTGTTTACAAGATGAATTGTATGCCTGAAATAGCGGGCAACTGCAGCTGCAGGCCTCAATCTCCAGTACATATCAAGTAATCCAACTTCTGCACTGCAGCCTGGGCGACAGAGGGAGGCTTCATCTCAAAAAAAAAAAAAAAGGAATGGCTCCCTTTTGTTAAAATAGTCAACCCCAGAACTCATAGGAACTGTTTTTTTGTTTTTTCTTTCCAGAAAACCTAATCTTCTTCTGACTTCTCTAGTACGTGGATGGGCCTGCTTGTTCTTTTTCCATCTATGTCAGGAAAACTGCTCAAAACCAAAGTAGAGTTGGGGGTAGCTGCTGCCTGGGACTTGGTCCCCTTACTCTGGTATGCTCCAGCTGCCTGGAACTGAGCTGAATTTCTCAGGCTCTGAGTTGAATTCTTTTATCTCCTTATTTGTTTCACATTCTTCTTCTTTATTTATTTATTTTTTAAAATTGAGACAGGGTCTCGCTGTGTCACCCAGACTGGAGTGCAGTGGCATGATCACAGCTCACTGTGAACTACAGGCATGCACCACCACCACCATGCCCTGCTAATTTGTTATTGTTGTTGTTGTAGAGACAGGGTCTCTATATATTGCCCAGGTTGGTCTCACACTCCTGGGCTCAAGCAGTCCTCCTTCCTTGGCTTCCCAAAGTGCTAGGATTACAGGCATCAGCTACCGTGCCCTGCCATCTCCTCATGCTGACTAGCACACTAGAGGACCCTGCCTGGGGTCCTGCCTGGCCTGGCTCTCCCCACACAGGCTACCCATGGCTCCACCTGTGTCCCTGCCTTATTTGGATTTGATTTTTGTATATGGTGAGAGATACGGGTCTAGTTTCATTCTTCTATATATGGATATCCAGTTTTTCCAGCACTGTTTATTGAAGACACTGTCTTTTCCTCAATATATGTTCTTGGCACTTTTGTTGAAAATGAGTTCACCATGGCTGTATGGATTTATTTCTGGATTCTCTATTCTGTTCCATTGATCTATGTGTCTATTTTATGGCAGTACCATGTTGTTTGGGTTACTATAGCTCTGAGGTATAATTTGAAACCAGGTAATGTGACTCCTCTAGTTTTATTCTTTTTGCTCAGGATAGATTTGTCTCTTCTTGGTCTTTTGTGGTTTCACATAAATTTTAAGATTGTCTTTTCTTTTCTTTTTTCTTTCTTTTTTTTTTTTTGAGATGGAGTTTTGCTCTTATTGCCCAGGCTGTAGTGCAATGGCACGATCTCAGCTCACCACAACCTCTGCCTCCTGGGTTCAAGCAATTCTCCTGCCTCAGCCTCCTGAGTAGTGGGGATTACAGACATGGGCCACCATGCCTGGCTAATTTTGTATTTTTAGTGGAGATGGGGGTTTCTCCATGTTGGTCAGGCTGGTCTCGAACTCCCGACCTCAGGTGATCTGCCTGCCTCGGCCTCCCAAAGTGCTGGTATTACAGGCATGAGCCACCGCGCCCGGCCAGGATTGTCTTTTCTATGTCTGTGAAGAATATTGTTTGTATTTTGATAGGGATTGCATTGAATCTGTAGATTGCTTTGGGTAGAATGGAATTTTAGCAAAATTGATTCTTCCAATTCATGAACATGGAATATCTTTCTATATTTTGTGTCCTCTTCAATTTCTTGCATAAATGTTTTATAGTTTTCATGGTAGAAATCTTTCATTTTGGTTAACTCCTAGGTATTTAATTTTATTTGTAGCTATTATAGATGGGATTACTTTTTAATTTCTTTTTCAGATCATTTGCTGTTGGCATATAGAAATGCTATGATTTTTATATGTTGATTTTATATCCTCAAACTTTACTGAATTTGTTTATCAGTTCACATAGTTTTTTGGTGGAGTCTTTAGATTTTTCCAAATATAAGATTATATCATCTGTAAACAAGGGTAATTTGACTTCTTTCATTCCCATTTGGATGCCTTTTCTTTCTTTTTCTTGTCCAATGTTTCTTTGCTGATTTTCTGTCTGGATGTTCTGTGCAATGATGCAAGAGGGATGCTGAAGTCTCCAGCTATTATTCTGTTGGGGTCTATCTCTCTCTTTTGCTCTAATAATGTTTGCTTTACATAATCTGGGTGCTCCACTGTTGGGTGCATATATATTTACATCTGTTATATCCTCTTGCTTAATTAACTCCTTTATAATTATATGATCACCTTCTTTGTCTCTTTTTATAGTTTTTGTCTTGAAATCTATTTTGTCTGCTACAGTGATTCTCACTCTTCTTTTGGTTTCCATTTGCATGGAATATTTTTTCCATCCTTTATTTACAGTCTATGTGCATCTTTATAGGTGAAGTGTGTTTCTTGTAAACAGATCATGGGGTTTGCTTTTTTTAGAAAAATGCATTCAGTCACTCTATGTCTTTTGATTGGAGAGCTTATTCCATTTACATTCAGTTATTATTGATAAGTAAGGGCTTACTCCTATAATTTTGGTATTTGTTTTCTGGTTGTTTTGTAGTTACTCTTCCTTCTTTTCTTCCTTCCTATTTTCCTATTTCCTTAGTGAAAGTGATTTTCTCTGATGACATATTTTAATTTTTTTTGCTTTTTATTTTTATGTGTTCATTGTATGTTTTGAGGTTACCATGAGGCTTGTAAATAGTATCTTATAACCCATTACTTTAAACTCATGATGACTTAACACTGATACCATAAACAAATTAACAATGAGCAAAAATAAAATTAATAAAATCTCCCCACTTTTTAACTTTTTGTTGTTTCTGTTTATATTTTATTATACTATCTGTGTCTTTAAAGTTGTTGCAGTTATTTTTGGTGGTTTCACCTTTTAGTCTTTCTACTTAAGATATGAGTAATTTACACATCACAATCACAATGTTATCATATTCTGTGTTTTTCTGTGTACTTACAATTACCAATGAGTTTTGTATCTTCAGATGATTTCTTATTGTTCATTAACATCATTTTCTTTCAGATTGAAGAACTCCCTTTAGCATTTCTTATAGGACAGGTCTGGTGTTGATGAAATCCCTCAGCTTTTGTTTGTCTGAGAAAGTCTTTATTTCTCTTTCATGTCTGAAAGCTATTTTCACCTGATCTACTATTCTAGGGTAAAAGTTTTTTTCCTTCAGCATGTTAAATATGTCATGTCACTCTCTCCTGGCCTATAAGGTTTCCACTGAAAAGTCAGCTGCCAGACGTATTAGAGCTCCATTGTGTGCTATTTGTTTCTTTTCACTTGCTGCTTTTAGGATCCTTTCTTTATCCTTGACCTTTGGGAGTTTGATTATTAAATGCCTTGACGTAGTCTTCTTTGTGTTAAATCTTCTTGGTGTTCTACAACCTTCTCGTACTTAAATACTGATATCTTTCTCTGGGTTTGGGATATCCTCTGCTATTATCCCTTTGAATAAACTTTCTACCCCTCTCTCTCTCTCTATTTTCTCTTTAAGGCCTAACTCTTAGAGTTGCCCTTTTGAGGTTATTTTCTAGCCATTGTAGGCATGCTTCATTCTTTTTATTTTTTCCTTTGTCTCCTCTGACTATATATGTTCAAATAGCCTATCTTCAAGCTCTCTAATTATTTCCTCTGCTTGATTGATTCTGCTACTAAGAGACTCTGATGCATTCTTCAGTATGTCGATTGCATTTTTTCAATGCCAGATCTTCTGCTTGGTTCTTTTTTTTTTTTTTTGTGACAGGGTCTCACTCTGGAGTACAATGGTATGATCATGGCTCATTGCAGCCTTGACCTCCTGGGCTCAAGCAATCCTCCCACCTCAGCCTCCCAAGTAGCTGGGACTACGGGTCACTGTAGTGCATCACCATGCCCAGCTAATTTTTGTATTTTTTGTGAAGATGGGGTTTCACCATGTTGCCCAGGCTGGTCTTAAACTCCTGAGCTCAGGCAAGATCCACTCATCTTGGCCTCCCAAAGTGCTGGGATTACAGATGTGAGCCAGCATGCCTGGCTTTGATTCTTTTTAATTATTTCAATCTCTTTGTTAAATTTATCTGAGAGGATTCTGAATTCCTTCTATGTGTTATCTGGAATTTCTTTGAGTTTCCTCAAAACAGCTATTTTGAATTCTGTCTCTGAAAGGTCACATATCTCTGTGTCTTCAAGCTTGGCCCCTGGTGCCTTATTTAGTCTGTTTGGTGAGGTCATGTTTTCCTGGATAGTCTAAATGCTTGTGGATGTTCATTGGTGTCTGGGCATTGAAGAGTTAGGTATTTATTGTAGTCTTTGCAGTCTGGGCTTGTTTGTATTCCTCCTTCTTGGGAAGGCATTCCAGGTATTCAGAGAGACAGAGACTTGGGTGTTGTGATCTAAGTTTTTGCTTACTGCAGTTGTATATGCATTCAGGGCTCCAAGCCCATTAATGCTGTGGTTCTTAAAGAGTAGAGGTACTGCCTTCATGATCTTTGATAAGCCTGCAAGAATTCTCTGGATTACCAGGCAGAGACTTGTTCTCTTCCCTTACTTTCTCCCAAGCAAGTGGAGCTGCTCTCTGTGCAGACCTGCCTGGAGCTGGGGGAGGGGTGACACAAGGACACCTGTGGCCACCAGCACTGGGACTGTGCTGAGTCAGACCTGAAGCCGGCAAGCATGGGCCTCAACCAAGGTCCACTGTAACCACTACCTGTCTACCCTGTTTGCTCAAGGCCCCAGGTCTCTGCAATCAGCAGATGGCAAAGCCAGCCAGGCTTGTGTCCATCCCTTAAGGGCAGCAAGTTCCCCTGGGCCCTGGGCAGGTCCAGAGATGTTGTCCAGGAGCCAGGGCCTAGAGCCAGAAATCTTAGAACTCTACCTGGTGCTCTATTCTACTGCAGCTGAGCTGGTACAGAAACCACAAGACAAAGTCCTTCCTATTCTTCCCTCCCCTTTCCCCAGGTGCAGGAATTTCTCCCCATGTCCACCACTACCACAGGCCCACAGGAAGTACTTCCAGGGTGTAGCTGATATTCACTTAAGGTCCAAGAGTTCTTCAGTTAGCTTGTGGTGGATGCTGCCAGGCATGGGACTCACCACTGTGGACAGTGGGCTGTCCTCTGGCCCAGAGTAGGTACAGAAATGCCACCCAAAAGCCAAGGGCTGGAACTAGGGACCCCGAGAGCTTGTTTGATGCTTTTCCTCAGTGTGGCCAAGTTGGTACCTAAGCTCCAAGACAAAGTGCCCTTTCTTCTTCCCTCTTCTTTTCTCAAGCAGAAGGAGTCTATCCTTGTTGCCACCATAGCTGTGAATATGTTGGCTCACATCTGAAGCCAGTACATCTCAGCGTCTTACCCAAGGTCCATAGTGTGTACTACCTGGTTAATGCTGCTAATTATTTGGGGCCCAAAGACTCTTTAGTCTGCAGGTGATAAATCCTGCCAGGACTGAGTCCTTCCCTTCAAGACTGTGGGTTCCCTTCTGGCCCAACATGTGTCTAGAAATGTTATCCAGGAGCTGGGATGAGGGAGGTGCGGTGTCAGCAATTCAAGACTCTTTCCTACCCTCTTCAGTAACTCTTTCAGTGATATGAATTTAAAACCAGGTACTGTGATTGCTCACATGATTTTTTGGTTCTTATGAAGGTGCTTTTATGTGTAGATAGTTGTTCAATTTGGTGTTCCTGCAGGGAGGATAATCGGTGAAGGATTCTATTTGTCCATCTTGCTCCACTTTCCTCAATATTTTTTCATGTTCTAAAAACTTGTTATATGCCAGGTATACTATTCTGTGTTCTATATATGTAACTCCAGTATTAAGACACTTACTGTGGAGGAATAAGTCCATTTCAAATGATTTTACTCTTAGCCCATAAACCACACCCATGAAATTCTGAGAAATATGAATTTAGGACTTTTACTTAAGTTCAAGTATTATATTCTAACTCTCACAGAGTCCATAGAACTAAGAAATGAGTGCAAAGGTATCAGAAACTTGGAAGTAGCTTCTCTAGTCCTTTCAACTTATCTCTAGTTCTGTTCAGGGGACCTTTTATCCTGGACAGTGGGACCACATTACATGGTCACCTCCATGGCTGGCTAAGAGTATCTTCCAGGGTGCTATCCACATTTGAGGCATGTCCACTCCTTTTATCTCTTCACTCCCAAGTTCTTCACTCACCTCCTCTGCTGTCCAGCCACCAGCCTAGGAGCCAGACATTCTTTCTGGTTCCACTGCTGGAAGGAAGATGAGGGAGGAGACAAGTATCAGTAAGTATTTGTGGCGGTCTGGTCTCAGGTTGGCACATCTGCAGGCAATCAGACTTTTTATATTTTAATGGTCAATACTCTCTTTGTTAATACTAAAAGAGAGTGTTTATATTCTTCCCAGTCTTAAGTCACATTACAAAAGGCTTTCATCATTATGGATGTGTCTGACTCACAGGAGTGTGGGAGAAAAAGAAAATCTGAATCCTCACATTAAATGCTCACACTGAATCTTCACAGAGCCCTTGAAAAAGAGGCACAGTTGATTCTCATTATTCATGGTAACTAGGAAGTCACCATGAACACTGACTCAGTGAGTACTGAATCATTGTTCGTATTGTTTAGTTCAGAATACTGAACCTAGGGACGACACAGGGTTAGGTTCCTCTAAGCTTCTGGTCACAATATGTTCATCAACCAATCAGTACAAAATATTGTTTTATGTTTGTTTTTGTTTAATGACATTGTCTTAGTTCATTTTCTGTTGCTTATAACAGAATTCTAAAATTGGATAACTTATTTTTAAAGGAGTTTCTTTTTTTTTTTTTTCGAGATGGAGTCTCACTCTGTCGCCCAGGCTGGACTGCAGTGGCGCAATCTCAGCTCACTGCAACCTCCACCTCCCGGGTTCAAGCGATTCTCCTGTCTCAGCCTCCCAAGTAGCTGGGACACAGGTGCACACCACCACGCCCAGCTAATTTTTGTATTTTTAGTAGAGACAGCGTTTCACCATATTGGTCAGGCTGGTCTCGAACTCCTGACCTCAGGTGATCCACCCACCTCGGCCTCCCAAAGTGCTGGGTTTACTGGCGCGAGCCACTGCATCAGGAGTTTATTTCTTATAATTATGGAGACTGACAAGTCCAAGGTCAAGAGGACACATTTGGTGAGGGCCTTCTTGCTGGTGGGGACTCTCTACAGAGTACCAAGGTGGCACAGGGCATCACATGGTGAGGGGGCTGAGTGGGCTAGCTCAGATCTCCCTTCTTCCTTTAAATCCACCAGTCCCACTCTGTGACAACTAATTAATCCATTAACCCATTAATCCATAAATGGATTAATTCATAAGGACAGAGCTCTCATGTCCCAATTATGTCTTTTTTTTTTTCTTTTCAAGACAAGGTCTTGCTCTGTCATCCAGACTGCAGTACAGTATGTGATTTTGGCTCACTGCACCGTCAAACTCCTGGCCTCAAGAGATCCTCCCTGCTCAGCCTCCCAAGTAGCTAGAACTACATATGCCACCATGCCCAGCTAATTTTTGTATTTTTGGTAGAGACAGGGTCTCACTGTGTTGCCCAGGCTGGTCTCAAACTCCTGGTCTGAAGCAATCCTCCCGCCTTGGCCTCCCAAAGTTCTGGGATTACAGACATGAGCCATTACGCCCAGCCTCATTCACCTCTTAAGGTCCTGCCTCTCAATACTACCACATTGGGGGTTAAGTTTCAACATGAGTTTTGGAGGGGACAAACATTCAAACCATAGCAGAATAATCATAGCATAAGTATTGTTGATTCATTAACATTGAACTCATACCTGACAGCACTATACCTCATGCCTGAACAAAGCTTATGTAACACTTATCTGCACTCCCATGTCTTTTGCAGCACTATTCACAACCATCAAAATATAGAATCAAACTAAGTGTCCATCAACAGATAAATGGATACAGAAAATGTGATATATATACATAAAGGAATACTATTCAGACATTAAAAAGATGAAATTCTAGGCTGGGTGCAGTGGCTCACACCTGTAATCCTAGCACTTTGGGAGGCCGAGGCAGGCAAATCACCTGAGGTCGGGAGTTCGAGACCAGCCTGACCAACATGGAGAAACCCTGTCTCTACTAAAAATACAAAATTAGCCAGGCATAGTGGTGCATGCCTGTAATCCCAGCTACTCAGGAAGGCTGAGGCAGGAGAATCGCTTGAACCTGGGAGGCAGAGGTTACAGTGAGCCGAGATCGTGCCATTGCACTCTAGCCTGGGCAACAAGAGCGAAACTCTGTCTCAAAAAAAAAAAGATGAAATTCTGTCATTTATAGCAACATAGATGGAACTGGAGGTCATTATGTTGACTGCAATAAGCCAGGCACAGAAAGACAAATATCACATGTTCTCACTCATATGTGGGAGCTTAAAAAATTGATCTCATGGAGGTAGAGAGTAGATGATGGTTACCAGAGGTTGGAAAGGGTAGAGGGGAGATGATGAAGAGAAGCTGCTTTCCCAGTACAATTTGAAGGATCCTGAAAGCTTGCTTGTCTCTAAACGTATCCTTTGTTAATACAATTTGGATATTTGTCCCCTCCAAATCTCATACTGAAATGTGATTCCCATTTTGGAGGGGGGGCCTGGCAGGAAGTGTTTGGATCATGAAGACTGGTCCCTCATGAATGGCTTAGTGCTACCCTCTCAGTGGTGAGAATTCTCACTCTGTGTTCATGCAAAATCTGTTTTGTTTTGTTTTTTTTTAAGAGCGTGCCATCTGCCACATTACTTGCTCTTGCTCTCGCCATGTGATGTGCCTGCCACCTTCTTCCATAATTGTAAGGTTCTTAAGGCCTCACCAGGAGATGCTGATGCCATGCTTCCTTACAGCCTGCAGAGCTGTGAGCTAATTCAATATATTTTATTTATAAATTACCCAACCTCAGGTTCCTTCCTTCCTTCCTTTCTTCCCTTCCTTTCCTTCCTTACCTTCCCTTTCCTTCCTTCCTTTTCCTTCCTCCCCTCCCCTCCTCTTTCTCTTTCTTTCTCTCTCTTTCATTCTTTTTCTACTTCCTTCCTTCCTGTTTCTCTCTTTCCTTCCTTCGTTCCTCTCTCTCTTTCTTTTCTTTTCTTTTATGTTTTCCTTGCCTTTCTTTTCTTTTCTTTTCCCTCCCTCCCTCCCTCCCTTCCTTCCTTCTTTCCTTCCTTCCTTCCTTCCTTCCTTCTTTCCTTCCTTCCTTCCTTCCTTCCTTCCTTCCTTCCTTCCTTCCTTCCTTCTTTCCTTCCTTCCTTCCTTCCTTCCTTTCAACAGGTTCTCACTCTACTGCCTTGGCTGAAGTACAGTGGTGTGACCATGGCTCACAGCAGCCTCAACCTTCCAGGCTGAAGAGATCCTCCCATCTCAGCCTCCTGAGTAGCTGGGACAACAGGTGCACACCACCACACCCAGCTAATTTTAAAAATTTTTGTAGAGACAAAGTCTTGCTATGTTGCCAGGGCTGGTCTCAAACTCTTGGGCTCAAGCAATCCTCCTGCCTCAGCCTCCAAAAGTGCTAGAATTACAGGTGTGAGCTACCGCACCCAGCCACGTATTCCATTATAGCAACGCAAACAGGATAACACATTCATCCATCTACATAATGCTTAAATGAAACCTCTCCTAAAATCCTACTATTTAAAAGCCTATCTCAGCCGGCATTGCCTGGAAACGGTAAAGAGCAGAGGCAAATATCTATGGTAAGAGTTGAGTGGTGTTAGGAACTAGTCACTGTGGTTTTGGTATTTGTCCCCTCCAAACCTCATGTTGAAATTGGATTCCCAGTGTTGCAGTTGGGGCCTAATGGGAGGTGTTTGGGTCATGGTGGCAGGTCCTTCATGAATAGATTAATGGCCTCCTTGGGAGTGGGAGGCTGTGAGTGAGTTCTCTCTTAGTTCCCACAGGAGATGCTTGTTAAAAAGAACTTGACACCTCCCACTCCCAACCCCCACACCTTTCCTACTCTCTTTCCACGTGATCTCTGCACAGACTCTCCTTCACCTTCTGCCATGAGTGGAAGCAGCCTGATTCCCTCACCAGAAGCCAAGCAGTTGCTGGTGCCATGCTTTTTGTAAGCCTGCAAAACTGCGAACCATTTTTTAAAAAATAAATTACCTAGGCTTAGGTATTCCTTTATAGCAGCACAAAATAGACTAAGACACTGAGACAAGGACAAATATCTGAAGAATGAGCACTTTGGGGAAGAGCAGTCTTATACAACACTTCAAAAGCAGAATCAACAGGAGGAAGCGACACTTTGCCTCCTTCAAAGTTTTGCCAAAGACCAGTCCTACATCTTGATTAGGCTAGAAGCTGAGATGACCTCAGCTGTGAGCCCAGGTCTGATGGGCTTGTAGCACTTCTGAGAGTTCCTTAAGAGGCCTTAAGAGAGCTGGGCATCAGCAGCAGATCGCTGGAATGTTCTCTGTACTGACTTACTCACTCCCGTTTCCTGTGCTCCTTAAGTCACTCCTGGGGTTTGAGCTCCTATGTCCAGTGCCAGCTTTATGCCCCTTGAGCTGGAGTGTATGTACTCCTGGGATACGACAAAGGAGGTGGCCAAAGAGAAGAGGTCCTCTAAGCTACAGCACGTAACATGGTGTATCTTCCTACAGAGCCTCTTTTTCGCTCAAAGACAGAAGAGAGGGGCATATGGAGAAAGGGAATTAACCTAATAGGAAAGTCAATGAAAACATTATTTAACCCGTATGTGGGTTAAAATATGAAAACTTTTTTTTTTTGCGCTCCTGTTGCCCAGGCTGGAGTGCAATGGTGCGATCTCGGCTCACCACAACCTCTGCCTCCCCGGTTCAAGTGATTCTCCTGCCTCAGCCTTCTGGAATAGCTGGGATTACAGGTATGCACCACCACGCCCAGCTAATTTTGTATTTTTTAGTAGAGATGGGGTTTCTCCATGTTGGTCAGGCTGGTCTCGAACTCCCGACCTCTGGTCATCTGCCCACCTCAGCCTCCCAAAGTGCTGGTCTTACAGGCGTGAGACACCGCACCCGGCCAAAACATTTTAATGTTAAAACAAACACTGATAAAGCACTGAGTAGAATGTAAAATTTAAATAATATTTGGAAAAATCCCAAACTTTTTGCTTGCTGCAGGCCATTTCAAACTTTCTCCTCAGTGACCGTTGCCTCACCCCTCATGCTGGACACACATCCACACACATCTCTAGTTTGAGGAGAAGTGAAAGGAAAGTACTTTGGCGTAAAGATTCAGAAATTGTTACTAGTAGAGTCAACCAAAAAAGAGAGTACAACCTACCCAAGCGTGGGACCAAACTAAATTTGGGGTCAGAGAATTAGGATGAATTAGGATGCAGGATCCGTTGTATCAGCAGTTGCATTTTGGCAACAGTTTGTTAACTAGCAATACAGATACTGGCAAGTCAAAACGGTAATAGCCAAATGACATTAAAGGGTATCAAGAAGCAGTTTTCATAATGATGAAACTCGGCAAAATTTTTCTCTCACTTTATTTTCCCTTTTCCCATGGCAGTAACCACTGCCACTCTCCCATAGATGACACTTTGCCTTCGCCTGTCCCTTTGTTGTCTAAAGCACTCTTACTGAGGAACACTATTTAGGTTTTATTTTTCTTTCTTTCTTTCTTTCTTTTTTTTTTTCCAGAGATAGACTCTCACTCTGTCATCCCAGGTAGAATGCAGTGGCATGATCATAGCTCACTGCAGCTTCAAATGTGTAGGACCAAGTGATCCTCTAGCCTCAGCCTCCCAAGTAGCTAGGACTATAGGTGTGAGTCACCATGGCTGACTGATTAAAAAAAAATTGGGGGTAGGTAGAGATGGGGTCTCATTATGTTGCCCAGGCTAGTCTTGAACTCCTGGCCTCAAGCAGTTCTCCCAAAGTGCTGGGATTACAGGCATGAGCCACTGTGCCTGGCCAAGTTTTCATTCTACAGAGTTCTCCAAACTTTACATGCTTCAAACAAAGGATCAGGTCACATGGCCTAACAAATACAGTAGAATTTTTAACAAGCCAAATAGCGAGGGAAATTTTTAAAATAGAATTAGTCCTAAAAAAATATTGAACTCCTGGTTAAGTTAATCATACTGAGATACTACAGCCCTTCCATTCCTCCTAAGCAAAAATTTGAAGGCCCTCTATACTGGTTTCTGCTGAGCATTAAGAGCTAAGTATTTTGATTAGCTAATTACAAAACTTTACATGAAATGTAATGAACTCTTCCAGTTAACGATCTCAAGGGATGTTTGTGTTTTAAAATAGATGCCTGTGAATCCAAATGAATGAATCTCTACTTGGCTGAAAACATGGGGAAGATATTTTTCTTCTTCACTTTCTATTTTTAATTTGAATTTCTTTATACATATGCATAGGTTATGTTGTAATTTTACATAGATGAATAAATGCTATCACATTATACATACTGGGTTTCCCAATGAAGTCTTTTAATGTTTTTCTTTTTTTTTTTTTTTTTGTATTGGTTCCCTAAACCCCACATCACCCCCTGTATCAGTTTCCTAGGGCTGTCACAACAAAATGTCACAAATGGAGTGGCTTCAAACAACTGTGAGAAATTCATTATCTCACAGTTCTGGAGGCTAGAAGTCCAGAGATCAAGGTGTTGGCAGGACCATGCTCCCTTGGAAGCCTCAGAGGAAGATCTTTCCTTTCCTCTTCCAGCTTCTGGCAGCCTCAGATGTTCCCTGGCTTGTGACAACCCAACTCCAATCTCTCTGCCTCCATCCTGTCACCACGTGGCCCCTCGCAGGGCTGTATTATCCCGTGTCTGCACTGCTTTCCCTCTGTGAGAGTCTGTCTCTATGTCCAAATGTTGCCCTCTAATAAGGATACCAGTCATGTTGAATTAATTGAATTAGGGTTCACCGTAATGACCTCGTCTTAATTTGAATACATCTGCAAACACCCTATTTCCAAATAAGGACACATTCACAGTGATATAATTTAGATATTTGTCGCTGCCCAAATCTCATGTTGAATTTTAATCCCCAATGCTGGAAGTGAGGCCTGATGGGAGGTATTTGGATGATGGCGGATCCCTCATGGCTTGGTGCTATCTTCAAGATAGTAAGCTCTCACAAGATCTGGTCACTTAAAAGTATGTGGCACCTTGCCCACCCATTCTCTTGCTCTTGCTCCCATTCTTACCCTGTGATAAGCCTGCTCCCCCTTTGCCTTCTGCCATGACTGTTAGTTTCCTGAGGCCTCCCAAGAAGCAGATGCTGCTGTGCTTCCTGGACAGCCTGCAGAACTGTGAGCCAGTTAAACCTCTTTTCTTATAAATTACGCAGTCTCAAGTATTTCTTTATTGCAGTGCAAGAATGGCCTAACAGACACAGGCAGTAGGGGTTACGGCCTTACCATATCTATTTGGGAGTGATATCACTCAACTCATGACACCTCCCAAACCCATGTTACCCAACCTAGTTTGCACCCTTCAGCACTTTCTCACTCGTTCTCCCAGTTTCCCATGCCTGCAGGGGGCCTTTCCATTTCCTCCCTTCTTCCATCCAGCTCTTTCCTACCGAGACAACTGGGTTAGCAGCCTAAAATCCCATTTCTAACCCAGCACTGGCCTTTGCTATAGTATCACAAAGGCAGGCAAGAGCAGCGATCACAGCATCAGCCACAGGGGCAGGAAAAAATTTCTGGGGCTCTTTTGGTGTGGGCTTTGCATTTGCTCAGTGCTCTAAAAACAACAGGCAAGGAAGGGTGGACTGGGATAGATCTGCTTATCTTGACCAAAAGCACATTTCCCAGGGAAGGGAAAGTTTAGGTACTTTTCCCTCCCCAGCACCCCTACCCCACCTCTGCCTTGAAGCTTAAGTCAGAGTCTTTCTCTGTAGCCTGGCAGCAGCATTTTGATTATAGAGTAAATAATTTTTGTACAGACTTCCTTCTGCTTTTCTAATAATGTGTCCACATTCTCTATTTTGATGAAAACCATTGAAAAATGCCTATGATGTTTTAGAAAAGTTTAACAACTCAAACACCAACAAGCAAATGCCTCAGTCAACTCTCTCGGCATCTCTTTTCCCATCCCTCAAAACCCCTCAAATGCCAGTACTAATCCATTTGAGAGGACTGTGAGTAGGGAAGGCATTTTTATTTTATTTTATTTTATTTTATTTTATTATTATTATACTTTAAGTTTTAGGGTACATGTGCACAATGTGCAGGTTAGTTACATATGTATACATGTGCCATGCTGGTGTACTGCACCCATTAACTCGTCATTTAGCATTAAGTATATCTCCTAATGCTATCCCTCCCGGGAAGGCATTTTTGAGCAACTGAGAATTGGGGTCAGTCCTCATCCAAGACAACTTATAAATCAGGGCAATTCAAGGAGGCTGGCTGGTCCAAGTCAGGAGTCTGAGCTTTGCGGAGGTCACCCGTTACTGTCTGCCCAGCACTTCCCTCCTCTCCTCCTGAAGAACAGCTCCTGTCCTTACTCCAACTAGTTGGTTCTAGACAAATACTGATCGCAGGGCTAGGCAAGCAACCCAAGCATGGATCTTCAAAGTCCTCATTCAGGAGTTGTAAAATTGGAACAAAAACATCAGGGACTGTCCCATGTGTGACGAAGTTGAAATGGTGAGCCTGGAAGGAGCTTCGGGCCTCTCCATCACTGTGCAGTCTGAGAAAGGGGCAGGGACAGGTAATCCTAATGGCATTTGACTTCCTGCTTCCAGGCATCCCTGGAAGCCCACTTGTGCCCTGCCCTTTCCTCAGTTTATGAGAACCAAAAATTCCCACTTTTGCTTATTCTATTTTTGGCTTCATTTCTGTCATTTGCAACCAAAAGAGTCCTGACTAGTACAACACTTCCTGTCTGTGGGGAAGTTCAGCAATCACTTTGTCCCCTCACCCAGAGCCTAATCCAGCCAAAGCTGAGATACTGAGACCCATATTTATCCTTGGTCAACCAGTTAAATGAGGAATGCCACAGCTACTTGAATGGAATGGTTGCGCCTGCTATCCTCGCTCTTCCTCCTAAAACAAACAAAAACCCCCCAAAACCAACAGTGTTGTGCTGAGTGTGAAATTTCATTTTATAAACGAATAAATAAATATATATATTTTCTAGGAATCCTGTAGAAGAGACCGATTTTTGTCAGCTAAACTGAGTCAGGAAAGGATCAAGAGAGTTGAGGAAATCAGTCAAACACATTAACATGGAGGCTGCAAATAGAGAACAGTCTTTGCAAAAACTTGTCTGTTATATAAAGCATGCTTTCTGGGAATGGCACTAAGATATTAGTGAATAACAGTGTCACATTTTAAAATAAAGAAAACTGTTGCTAGTGCAGTACTAATATATTTTATCTGATGGCCTCAGAGTCCAAGTGACCTAAATTCACAGCCTTTGTTTCTGCAGAGTTTATGTTACCATCTTCTGAATACAATTGTTTTTTTAAAAAAAGTACATTCACACCCAGGTAATTTGTAACATTTAAAAGCATAATCAGAGATGTATAATACTAGGGCAATTCAAGGAATTAGTTGTCAAGTCTGTAAAGGTGACTTCATGCACCAAAAGCATAGTATAATTATATTACCATATGTCATTTTTTTAAAAAAAGTATTTATTGAAAAAAATTTTATCAAGCTGCAACTGTGAAGTGGGTGTTAGGTTCTGAACATCGATGTGAATATGAAATAGTTCCTGCTTTGATCATATTCACAGCATAGTACCCGAGAGATATTTAAAAATAATTGTCTGGCCGGGTGCAGTGGCTCACGCCTATAATCCCAGCACTTTGGGAGGCCGAGTTGGGTGGATCACCTGAGGTCAGGAGTTTGAGACCAGCCTGGCCAACATGGTGAAACCCCGTCTCTACTAAAAATACAAAAATTAGCTGGGCGTGGTGGCACTCACCTGTAGTCCCAGCTACTTGGGAGGCTGAGGCAGGAGAATCGCTTGAACCTGGGAGACGGGGTTGCAGTGAGCCAAGATCATGCCACTGCACTCCAGCTGGGTGACAGAGTGAGACTCCGTGGCAAAAAAAAAAAAAAAAAAAATTTGTGTATATTTCCTGGTGGTTTCTCCCTGTTTCCCTCTCCTTCCCATACCTGATGCATCTATAGATATGCACAGCTGCTGAGAGCCTCTGACCAGAGCTCAAACCATCACCCCCCTTGAGGTCCAACACAACATATCAGCATATCTGGAGTGTCTAAAGCTTAATTGCAAAGCAAGTTCAACAACCCTGAGAGAAGAAAAGTCAAGAATGATGAGGGAGAACAAGAAAGGGTCCTGAGAGTTTCAGGAAAATAGTAGCTTAGGACACTCTAGGAGAACTGTTCTTTTGTTTGTTTGTTGAGACAGTTTCCCTCTGTTGCTCAGGCTGGAATACAGTGGTGCCATCTCGGCTCACTGCAACCTCTGCCTCCCGGGTTCAAGCGATTCTCCTGCCTCAGCCTCCCGAGTAGATGGGATTACAGGCGCACCACCACGCCCGGCTAATTTTTGTATTTTTAGTAGAGTCAGCGTTTCACCATGTTGGCCAGGCTGGTCTCGAACTCCTGACCTCAAGTGATCCAACCGCCTCATCCTCCCAAAGTGATGGGATTACAGGTGTGAGCCACTGTGCTTGGCCAGGAGAACTGTCTCTTGAAGAACGCTACCTTCACTGAGCCTCTACCCAGACACCACGTGTTCCTGTTTTTCTTCTGCCACACAGACTCCCCTTTGGCAGAGCCCACCTCTTTTTCTGGCCTCTAAATATTAGAGTGTCCTAGGAGGCAGTCCTCAAAGCTCTTCTTTTCTATCTATTCACACTCCCTAAGTGATCTCATCCAACCTCATTCAATCAGGAGCAGTGACTGCACCCAGAGAGTAATAGCTGTGGGGAGGTCTGTGTGATGGGAGCTGTGGCTTTGATCAAGGGACTCAGGCAATCTTCAGGGAGGGAGCTGGGGGAATACACCACCTCACTTGCTCTTTTTTTCTGATCTGCCCCAAGGCTGGCTGAATCCAGCTGGAAACCAGGGGTTGGAGTTCATTGACTTAATCCATGCAGGTCAGGCTGTGTGAAGGTAAACAGCAGAGTGGAGAGGCATGGAGTGAGAATAAGGAAGGCTGCAAAGACATGCAGCACACTTTCGATATGCTGAAGACTCCCTCATTTGTGTATTTCCAGCCCTAACCTTTCCGGTGGAATCCCAATGGCCTGCTTGGCCATCTCCTCCTGAATATTCACTTGATTGCCCCATCCCCCAGCCTGGTCCGCCTCCCCTTCCTTCCACACTCTCCTCCCAATTTCACCACCATTCACACAGTTGTTTAGGCCCAAACCTACCTTCCATCCCCGAATCCTTTCTCTTATAACCAACCCATGAGCAAGTTATGCCAGTGCCACTTTTAAGAAATGTCCAGAATCTGGATATTTCTCACCACACCCACTGCTTCCACCCTAGTCCATGCCCACATTGTCTCTTGCTTGTTTGAGGGCAGTAACTTCCTAACTCCCACTTCTACCCTTGCCCCCAGTATGGTCTATTCTACCTTGGCCCCATGAGGTCTACACAGCAGCCAGAGTGATCCTTCTCCAGCTACTCTTTAACCCCTTACCTTGTTTTAATTTTCTTTCCAGCAAGTAACTCCACGTAAATACCTATTATATGTTTATTCATGTATTTGTTTATTGTTGTTTCTTCCATTAAAATGTAGGTTCCATGATGGCAGGAATCTTCTTGTCTACCAAGTTTTCCCCTCAGTTGAACAGACTAATTGTTTAATGGAAAATGAATATAACTTTTTAAAACACACTGTCAAGAGGATGAGAAGACAAGCTTCAGACTGGTAGAAAATATTTGCAATAGATATATGTGATAAAGGACTATTAACTAAAATACAAAGAAGACTTAAAACTCAATAATAAGAAAATAAATAACCTGATTAAAAAATGGCAAGAGACCTGAACAGATACCTCACCAAAGAAGATATACAGAGGCAAGTAAGCATATGGAAAGGAGCTCAATATCATATGTCATTAGAGAAATGCAAATTAAAACAACAATGATGAGATTCTACCACACAGCTATTGGAATGGCCAAAATCCAAAACACTGACATCTCCAAAGGCTGACAAGGATGTGGAACAACAGGAGCTCTCATTCATTGTTGGCGGGAATGAAAAATGGTACAGCTACTTTGGAAGAGAGTTTGGCAACTTCTTACAAAACTAAACCTACTCTTACCATATA
Organism: Gorilla gorilla gorilla; assembly: GCF_029281585.2. Classification (NCBI taxonomy): domain Eukaryota; kingdom Metazoa; phylum Chordata; class Mammalia; order Primates; family Hominidae; genus Gorilla; species Gorilla gorilla. The sequence continues at coordinate 190,627,327 of NC_086017.1, read as the reverse complement.
ATCCAGCAATCATGTTCCTTGGTGTTTACTCAAATGAGTTGAAACCTCATGTCCACATAAAAACCTGCACATGAATGTTTATAGCAGCTTTATTCACAATTGCCAAAAATTGGAAGCAATCAAGATGTCCTTCAGTAGCTGAATAAATAAACTGTAGGACGTCCAGATAAGGGGATGCTAAAAAGAAATGCTAAAAAGTGCTACAAAGAAATGAGCTATCAAACCATGAAAAACATGGGAAAAGCTTTAAATGCATATTGCTAAGTGAAAGAAGTCAATCTGAAAACCTATATCACAGGTTCAATTCTGTGATATAAAGCAGCACATCACAAAGCATTTTTACAGATAGCTTGTTTCTAGTTTTTAGGGCTGGATATTCATATTTTCTTATAAAAGGTCAATAGGTTCGGAAACGTCACTTCTTAGATTCTAAAAAAAGAGTGTTCCGAACTTGTTACATGCAAATTCAACTACGATTTCAACTACGTGATCTCTGGAAAAGGTAAAACTATTGAGACAATAAAAAGATCAGTGGTTCCCAGGGGAAGGTTTGATTTCAACTATATGATCTCTAGAAAAGGTAAAACTATTGAGACAGTAAAGATCAGTGGTTACCAGGGGAAGGAGGGATGAATAGCAAAGCACTGAGAATTTTAAGGCAATGAAACTTCTGTAGGATTCTACCATGGTGGATATATATCATTATATATTTGTTCAAACCCATAGCATGTAAAACACCAAGACTGAACACTAATGTAAGCTATGGACTATATCAATGTGGGTTCATTGGTTGTAACAAATGTACCACTCTGGTGTGGGATGTTGACAGTGGGGGAGGCTGTACATGGTGTTGGTGCAGGGGGCGTATGGGAATTCTGTGTACTTTCTGTTCAGTTTTGCTATGAACCTAAAACACCTCTAGAAAGTAAACTCCCTTTTAAAAAAGAAAAAGATAATATGTGTGGAGACCTTAGAGAAAAAAAAGGACCATAAATCTAGAAAAACTAGCCCACTACACTCTGAGACTAACCATTTGTCAAAACAGCAAATGTACACTTAAGATTTGTACATTTCATTGTAGATGTTATATGTAGATGTTATATCAAAAGAAAACCTATAAACAAATACTGAATTCTCGTTGTGATATGCATGCTGAAATATTTACAGGGGAAGTGCACTCATGTCTGCAATTTATTTGAAATGCATCAAAAGTGGATGGATTAAGATATAGATAAAAGAACAGATGGATGGATGGATGGATGCATGGTAGACAGACAGACATATGATAAGGCCAGTTGAGTATATTGAAAATAGAAGAATCTGGGTGATGAGTATATTGGTTGTTCAATGTAAAACTCTTTCAACTTGCTGTATGTCTGAATTTTTTCATAATAAAATGTTGGGATAAACTATATTCAAGACAAGGGTGCAGCTTCCACTTGTTTTTGAGATTTATTAGTGCCAAACATTTTAATGACCTTGGCAGTTATGGTGGGACAGAACACTTAAGCTAATAACTGAATTGTCACTTTGCTTAAATTAAAAACTCAAAGAAGTTTTTTCAGACCTCCAAGTCCTTAAACAGTTTATGAAGAATGTTTGTGAAATGGAAGATTGCTTATGCTCATCTTAAAGCCACTTAGTGCTGGCACAAGCCTCAGTCCTCAGAATCATCTATAATGCATGCACTGTGTGCTCTCAGCAGTGTTTTTTCTTTTTTCTTGACGTCAGTTGCCATTTGTAAGGGTTTCCAAGGTAGTGACCAGACACATCTAAAGGCAAGCCTACAAGAAAGAACAACATACTTATTTTTTCCCTTTTAGCCTCGAATATATTTAAAATGCATAACACATTCAGTTTGATGAAATTCTACTTCAGAGAGAACCAAACTTCACAGTACAGAAAAGAGCTCCCTACTCTTGTCTCTGCAGCTCCGCTTTTAATGACTGGATTTGTTTAAAAAAAAAAAAAAACTGTATGTAGACTTCTCTTTACACCACAGTTTCCCTCTGCCCCCGGGGAAAAAATGTGAGAAGGTGCTAGGTATATTTTAAAAATAATTTTGGTAAAGTCAGTAGAAAGACCTAGTTTACCTCAAAAGTCAGCATGGGAAAAATTTGGATCTGTTCAAAACAGGAATATATCATGTTCCTTGGAAAGTATGTGATTTTTAAAAATGAATTAAGACATAATACTTAGGGCTATCAATCGGTATGGTTAATTGATATATTTCTACCTGGACAGATGTTACATTATATGAGTTGTATATTTTATATAAATAAAAGGTAAGTTTGGCTAGGTGTGGTGGCTTGTGCCTGTAATCCTAACACTTTGGGAGGCTAAGGCAGGAGGATCTTTTGAGCCCAGGAGTTCAAGACTAATCTGGGCAACATAGGAAGACCTCCATCTCTACAAAAAAATTAAAAATAAAAAAATTAGCCAGACCTGGTGGTGCATACCTGTAGTCCCAGCTACTGTGGTGGGAGGATCACCTGAGTCCAGGGAGTTCAAAGCTGCAGTGAGCCATGACTGCGTCACTGAACTCCAGCCTGGGCAACAGAGTAAGACTCTGTCTTAAAGATAGATAAATAAATAAATAAGGGTAAGTTTTATAACTGTACACATTTAACATGTATGTTTTTATTTGTGGCAGCAATAAATAAACCATTATGGATTAAGGAGGAACCCCATCACAGTTTTTAAACCTACACTCAAGCCAGGTTCAGTAATGTGGTGCTTACAGTCCCAGTTACTTGGGAGGCTGAGGTGGGAGGATTGCTTGAGCCCAGGAGTTGGAGGCCAGCCTGGGTAACATAGCAAGACTCTGTACTTTTCTGTTTATTTATTTATTTATTTTAGAAATGGGATCTGCTATCTTGTTGTTTAAAAACAACAACACAACAACAAGGAAATAAATTCATTTGGCCCATAGCCATCCTATTTAAGCTTCTGATTTTTTTTTTCTTTTAAGAGACAAGGTTGGAGTGCAGTGGTGTATCACAGCTCACTGCAATCTCAAACTTCTGGGCTCAAGCAATGCTCTTGCTTCTGCCTTCCAAGTATTTGGGACTACAGGCGTGCACCACCATGCCCAGCTAATTTTTTTTTTTTACTTTTAGTAGAAACAAGATCTTGCTATGTTGCCCAGGCTGGTCTTTAACTCCTGGCCTCAAGCAATCCTCCCCTGTTGGCTTCCCAAAGTGCTGGAATTAAAGGTGGGAGCCACTGAGGCCAGCCAGTTTCTGATTTTTTTTAAAAACTTTTAATTGATTAATTTATTTTTGGGGGAAATCTCACTGTGTTGCTCAGGCTGGTCTGAACTCCTGGGCTCAAGGAATCCTCCTGCCTCAGGCTCCCAAGGAGCTGGAATTACAGGTGTAGCCGCTATGCCTGGTTTAAGCTTCTAATTTTCATGCACACTCATTTAACTAAGATATATTAAATGCTTTCTGTTTTTCAGGTGTTATGCTGACAATAGGTAGCTGAGTATGTGCCTCTTCTCCAGGGACTTGCAATCTAGTTGGAAAGACAGCATGTAAATAACTTTTTAGGGATATGTGACAAGCAGTCCATTTGGGCTGCTGTAATAAAATACCTTAGATTGGGTGATTTATAAATAACAGAAATTTTCTTCTCACAGCATTGAACATTGAACGGGCCATACTAACAAGTGATTCTGCCTGGAAAGATCTGGAAAGGCCAAACCCCTGTCCTCAGTTCCTTGTAGAGACAACAGGGTAATCTTTTTTTTTTTTTTTTTTTTTTGAGACAGAGTTTTGCTCTCATCACCCAGGCTAGAGTGCAATGGTGCAATCTCGGCTCACTGCAACTTCTGCCTCCCGGGTTCAAGCGATTCTCCTGCCTCAGCCTCCCAAGTAGCTGGGATTACAGGCACGTGCCACTACGCCCGGCTAATTTTGTATTTTTAGTAGAGGTGGAGTTTCTCCATGTTGGTCAGGGTGGTCTCAAACTCCTGACCTCAGGTGATTTGCCCGCCTCGGCCTCCCAAAGTGCTGGGATTATAGGTGTGAGCCACCGCGTCTGGCCTAGCAGCAGGGTAATCTTTGTACCGGGGTTGGAAACTGGTAGCCTACAGACTATATCAGGATTCAAAACTCATTTTGTTTGGTCTACATAGGATTTTGAAAATCCGAGAATATCTTCTATAAAAATTCAGATTTGTGGAGTTTTCTGAAAAATTGCAAGATCTGGCAATTCTGGGCTACAATCAACTGGATCTAGACAAGCTGCTTTCAGTTTGTTTTATAACCAAACTGCATGACCACTGACTAATTATATTGCCTTTCAGCAGTTGACCTTCTGTCCCGTTAAGTGGGATTGATAATACCACGTTTGCGTTTTTTGAAAGTGGATTCTGTAAGAGCAGGGAGTGGAGCAGTATTTCTCAAAATGTGGTCTACAGCTACCTTTGTCAGTATCATGTACAACAGTTCTTCCCAACATTTACTGTGGGTATGAATCACCTGGCTATTCTGCAGACTGTGCTCTTTCAAAGTCATACAGTGCATCATTCAACAAAGGAGTCACTAGTCACATGTGACTACTTCAATTTAAATTAATTCACATTCAACTCTTCAGCATACTAGTCACATTTCAAATGCTCAACAGCTACATGTTCCTGTGGCTACATCACTGGACAGTGCAATAGAACATTTCCATCATCACAGAAAGCTTCATTTGATAGTGCTGTACACAACATTGTCTTAGTCCTTGATGGCTGCCATCACAAAATACCTTAGACTGAGTAACTTATAAACAACAAAAATGTATTTCTCACAGTTCTACAGGCTGGAAAGTCCAAGATCAAGGCACTGGCAGATTCAGTATCTAGAAGACACCTGCTCAGAGTATCCTTACAGGGTGGAAGGGGAAAAGCAGCTCCCTGGGACCCTCTTTTATAAAGGTACTAATCCCATTCATGACGGCTTTCCCCTCGTGACCTAATCACCTCCCAAAGACTTTATCTCCTAATAACCATCACATTGGTGATTTCAAAACAAGAATTTTGAGGGGATGACATTCAGGCCATAGCAACGTTGTCTAAATCCACCTGAAACCACTGATCACCTAGGGATGTGATTTTGTTTGATCTACTATGCTTTATTGATTAGGGTTGATTGTCCTTAAAATTAGATGTGGACATTTAGAAAATTAATCAGTCACAATTGGTTTTTTGTCGTATAGAGAGTCAAATGCTTTATGTCCAATAAAAAAGAATCTTAAAGGTTTTTTTTGTTTGTTTTTTTGTTTTTTGTTTTTTTGAGATGGAGTCTCACTCTGTTGCCCAGGCTGGAGTGCAGTGGCACGATCTTGGCTCACCGCAAGCTCCGCCTCCTGGGTTCACGCCATTCTCCTGCCTCAGCCTCCTGAGTAGCTGGGACTACAGGTGCGTGTCACCATGCCTGGCTAATTTTTTGTATTTTTAGTAGAGACGGGGTTTCACCATGTTAGCCAGGATGGTCTCAATCTCCTGACCTCATGATCCAACTGCCTCAGCCTCCCAAAGTGCTGGGATTACGGGCGTGAGCCACCGTGCCCGGCCAAGGTTTTGATTTTATTGCTCTGTGGGACATTAGTCAGTTCTCTGTTCTCTACATAAATCTGCAATTTTATCTAGAATTCTTTTCTTCTACTGGTGACATGTACACACACACACACACACACACGCACTTATCAGCAATCTTCTATCCTCTTTAAACCAGCTGGTTCTGTCACAAATGAAGTAGGTAAGTCTTAGACTATATATTTGTATGAAAATCATGTTTTAACTTTTTGAAATTTGTATTTTGATAGGAGCAAACTATTTGAGTTTATACTTTGGGAAACCTATTTAACTTTGTAAAGCCTCAAGTTTGCTCATTTGTAAAGTGAGGAATAGTTTCTAAAACAGAGAGTTTTCTCATTGGATTCTTGAAAATTAAATGGGATAATGAATATAAAACATTTAGTGCAGCTCTTGGCATGTAAAATTGCTAAATAAATATCATTATTATTTAAGAAAGCTTTCTCAACTGTATTTCTGGATGTCTAAGCATCTCAATTCCTACTTTTGTGTTGCTCCATTCAAATGCTGGAAGTTCCAACTGTATTCTGGGCACAACGCCTGCATCTCCCAACTTTGGCTTCACTCTGTCTGCACTCAGCACCTTTTTCATCCTTTCTGTAGCAATGGGAGTTTTCTGGCCAATATCTGGCTTCAAATTGAGAGAGAACGTCTTCCAGGCTGAGAACAACTAAGAATCCTCCTTCCCAGCATCCTGCTTTTCTTTCCCTCCCCCTTCCCCTCCACCCCTTCCTGCCAGCAGAAGTCATTGACTCCATATTTCCTGCCTTGCACTATAAACACTCTCCCCAGCTGTGGCCTGCTTTCACTGGAGGTTTAACTATGTAATTGCTAAAGACCCTTTTCCCAGAACAATGCACAGTCTTATCCTGGGGTTGGGGAGCAGTTCACAGAATGTTCTCTCTGCTTTCTTAAGCCTCCTCATGCATTCTACAATGTCCATTTGTACCGTTCATATATAAAATTAATTTTTGTTACTGTTAATTTTGGGAATGGTGCCAAAAAGAATTTTCCTGTAGCTCAGAACTGTTTATTGAGGATCTCCTAGGTGTGTAATACTGAAATTTATTTCTCATCTAAGGAGCTAGCTGATGAGAAAAAGAGAGAGGAAAATTTTGTTCTGCTTTCCAGAGTTTATACAACCAGACTAAGAAAACTCAATCTAGATTATAACTTGACAGAGCCTTGGCATGGAAGCACGGTTCAGATATTATGCAATAAAGATAACGAAGACAGTGTTGAGTTAGAGAGAGAATAAAATAGAGACATCCAGGAGAGAGGTAAGCAGACCACTCAGGGTGGCCTTCCGGGGTCCAAAGTGTGGCCCTCAGCTTTATTGGCCCAGAAACTCCTATTTTCATTTAGACATCAGAATCTTCTGAGGGATATTTGATCATATCTCTGCAAATTGAAGTGCAGTATGTTTTATCTTCAGTGACAGTGGGGTAGAGAAAGGCAACAATCCCAGTTCTGCATTTTCTAGCTATACAATCTGGGGCAAATGATTTTACATTCTTGTGCCTGGTGTCTGTCAGGCCTCTGAGCTCAAGCTAAGCCATCATATCCCCTGTGACCTGCACATATATATCCAGATGGCCTGAAGCAAGTGAAGAATCACAGAAGAAGTGGAAATGGCTGGTTCCTGACTTAACTGATGACATTACCTTGTGAAATTCCTTCTCCTGGCTCAGCTACTCCTCCACTGAGCACCTTGTGACCCCCGCCCCTGCCCGCCAGAGAACAACCCCCTTTTGACTGTAATTTTCCTTTACCTACCCAAATCTTATAAAACGGCCCCACCCCTATCTCCCTTTGCTGACTCTCTTTTCGGACTCAGCCTGCCTGCACCCAGGTGAAATAAACAGCCTTGTTGCTCACACAAAGCCTGTTGGTGGTCTCTTCACACAGACGCGTGTGACATTTGGTGCTGAAACCCAGGACAGGAGGACTCCTTCGGGAGACCGGTCCCCTGTCCTCACCCTCACTCCGTGAGGAGATCCACCTGTGAACTGGGGTCGTCAGACCAGACAACCCAAGGAACATCTCACCAATTTCAAATCAGGTAAGTGGTCTTTTCACTCTCTTCTCCAGCCTCTCTCGCTATCCTTCAATCTCCCTATCCTTCCAATTCCAGTTCTTTTTCCTCTCTAGTAGAGACAAAGGAGACACATTTTATCCGTGGACCCAAAACTCCGGCGCCGGTCATGGACTCGGGAAGACAGTCTTCCCTTGGTGTTTAATCCCTGCGGGGACGCCTGCCTGATTATTCACCCACATTTCACTGTTGTCTGATCACCACGGGGACACCTCCTTGGTCATTCACCCACATTCCCTTGGTGGCAAGTCAATTGCGGGGTTGCCTGCTTTGGCTGCTCACCCACATTGCAGCCCAGGGCTGCTCACCACCCCCTTCTCCATGTCTCTACCCTCTCTTTTCTCTGGGCTTGCCTCCTTCACTATGGGCAACCTTCCACCCTCCATTCCCCCTTCTTCTCCCTTAGCCTGTGTTCTCAGAAACTTAAAACCTCTTCAACTCTCACCTGACCTAAAACCTAAGCACCTTATTTTCTTCTGCAACACTGCTTGGGCCCCAATACAAACTCGATAATGGTTCTAAATTGCCAGAAAATAGCACTTTTGATTTCTCCATTTTACAAGACCTGGATGAATTTTGTCAAAAAATGGGCGAATGGATCTGAGGTGCTCGACGTCCAGGCATTCTTTTACACATTGGTCCCTCCCTAGTCTCTGCTCCTAATGCGACTCACCCGATATCCTTCTTCTTTCTCTCCTGTCTGTTCCTTAAGTCTGCATCCCAAGCTCTGAGTCCTTTGAATCCTCCTTTTCTACAGACCCATCTGACCTCTCCCCTCCTCCCCAGGCTGTTCCTTGCCAGGCCGAGCCAGGTCCCAATTCTTCCTCAGCCTCCACTCCCATACCCTATAATCCTTCTGTCCCCTCCCCTGCTCACACCTGGTCCAGCTTACAGTTTCATTCCGAAACTAGCCCTCCCCCACCTGCCCAATAATTTCCTCTTAAAGAGATGGCTGGAGCTGAAGGCATAGTCAAGGTTAATGCTCCTTTTTCTTTATCTGACCTCTCCCAAATCAGTTCGCGTTTAGGCTCTTTTTCATCAAATATAAAAACCCAGCCCAGTTCATGGCTCGTTTGGCAGCAACCCTGAGACACTTTACAGCCCTAGGCCCTGAAAGGTCAGAAGGCCGTCTTATTCTCAATGTGCATTTTATTACCCAATCAGCTCCCGACATTTAAAAAAAGCTCAAAAAATTAGATCCTGGCCCTCAAACCCCACAACAGGACTTAATTAACCTCGTCTTCAAGGTGTACAATAATAGAGAAGAGTTACAATTACTTGCCTCTGCTGTGAGACAAAACCCAGCCACATCTCCAGCACACAAAAACTTCAAAATGCCTAAGCCACAGTGGTCAAGCATTCCTACAGGACCTACTCCATCAGGATCTTGCTTCAAGTGCCAGAAATCTGGCCACTGGGCCAAGGAATGCCCACAGCCCGGGATTCCTCCCAAGCCATGTCCCATCTGTGCAGGACCCCACTGGAAATCAGACTGGCCAACTCGCCCGGCAGCCACTCCCAGAGCCCCTGGAACCCTGGCCCAAGGCCCTCTGACTGACTCCTTCCCAGATCTTCTTGGCTTAGTGGCTAAAGACTGATGCTGCCCGATCACCTCAGAAGCCTCGTGGACCATCACAGATACTTTGGATAACTCTTACAGTGGAGGGTAAGTCCGTCCCCTTCTTAATTAAAATATGGAGGCTACCCACTCCACATTACCTTCTTTTCAAGGGCATGTTTCCTTTGCCTCCATAACTGTTGTGGGTATTGATGGCTTCTAAACCTCTTAAAACTCCCCAACTCTGATGCCAACTTGGACAACATTCTTTTATGCACTCCTTTTTAGTTATCCCCACCTGCCCAGCTCCCTTATTAGGTTGAGACACTTTAACTAAATTATCTGCTCCCCTGACTATTCCTAGGCTATAGCCACACCTCATTGCCACCCTTTTCCCCAGTTCAAAGCCTCCTTTGCATCCTCCTCTCATATCCCCCCACCTTAACCCACAAGTATGGGACCCCTCTACTCCCTCCATGACAACCAATCACACGCCCATTACTATCCCATTAAAACCTAATCACCTTTACCCTGCTCAACACCAATATCCCATCCCACAGCACACTTTACAAGGATTAAAACTCGTTATCACTCACCTGTTACAGCATGGCCTTTTAAAGCCTATAAACTCTCCTTACCATTCCCTATTTTACCTGTCCAAAAACCAGACAAGTCTTACAAGTTAGTTGAGGATCCACAATTTATCAACCAAATTGTCTTATCTATCCACCCCGTGGTGCCAAACCCATATACTCTCCTATCCTCAATACCTCCCTCCACAATCCCTCCACAACCCATTATTCTGTTCTGGATCTCAAACATGCCTTCTTTACTATTCCTTTGCACCCTTCATCCCAGCCTCTCTTTGCTTTCACTTAGACTGACCCTGACACCCATCAGGCTCAGCAAATTACCTGGGCTGTACTGCCGCAAGGCTTCTTGGACAGCCCCCATTACTTCAATCAAGCCCAAATTTCTTCCTCATCCCTTACCTATCTCGGTATAATTCTTCATGAAAACACACGTGGTCTCCCTGCTGATAGTGTCCGGCTAATCTCCCAAGCCCCAATCCCTTCTATGAAACAACTCCTTTCCTTCCTAGGCATGGTTAGGTACTTCTGCATTTGGATACCTAGTTTTACCATTCTGACTAAACCATTATATGAACTCACATAAGCAAACCTAGCTGACCGCATAGATCCTAAATCCTTTCACCACTCCTCTTTCCCTTCCTTAAAAACAGCCCTAAAATCTACTCTCACACTAGCTCTCCCTAACTCATCCCAACCCTTTTCATTACACACAGCCAAAATATAGGGCTGTGTGGTAAAAATTCTTACACAAGAGCCAGGACCATGCCCTGTAATCCCTCTGTCCAAACAACTTGACCTTACTGTTTTAGGCTGGCCCCTACATTATTCCTGATACCACACCTGACCCCCATGACTGTATCTCTCTGATCCACCTGACATTCACTCCATTTCCCCATATTTCCTTCTTTTCTGTTCCTCACCCTGATCACACTTGGTTTATTGACGGCAGTTCCACCAGGCCTAATCGCCGCTCACCAGCAAAGGCAGGCTATGCTATAGTATCTTCCACATCTATTATTAAGGCTACTGCTCTGCCCCGCTCCACTACCTCTCAGCAAGCCGAACTCATTGCCTTAACTCAGGCCCTCACTCTTGCAAAAGGACTACGCGTCAATATTTATACTGACTGTAAATATGCCTTCTTTCACTCGCGTCCATGTGAAGGGACCACCAAACAGGCTTTGTGTGAGCAATAAAACTTCTTAATCAACTGGGTGTAGGCGGGCTGAGTCCTAAAAGAGAATCAGCGAAGGGAGATAGGGGTGGGGCCGTTTTATAAGATTTGGGTAGGTAAAGGAAAATTACAGTCAAAAGGGGGTTGTTCTCTGGTGGGCAGGGGTGGGGGTCACAAGGTGCTCAGTGGGGGAGCTTCTGAGCCAGGATGAGCCAGGAGAAGGAATTTCACAGGACAATGTCATCAGTTAAGGCAGGAACAGGCCATTTTCACTTCTTTTGTGGTGGAATGTCATCAGTTAAGGCAGGAACCGGCCATCTGGATGTGTACGTGCAGGTCACAGGGGATATGATGGCTTAGCTTGGGCTCAGAGGCCTGACATTCCTGTCTTCTTACATTAATAAGAAAAATAAGACAAAATAGTGTTGAAGTGTTGGGGTGGTGAAAATTTTTGGAGGTGGTATGGAGAGATAATGGGCGATGTTTCTCAGGGCTGCTTTGAGCGGGATTAGGGGCAGCGTGGGAACCTAGAGTAGGAGAGATTAAGCTGAAGGAAGATTTTATGGTAAGGGGTGATATTGCGGGGTTGTTAGAAGAAATATTTGTCATATAGAATGGTTGGTGGTGGCCTGGATATGGTTTTGTATGAATTGAAAAAAGAATGGAATGAGACAAAGAGAAAAACAGGTATTAAAGGACTAAGAATTGGGAGGACTCAGGACATCCAATTAGAGAGTGCCTAAGTAGGTTCGGCATATCCCTGTCAGCAAAGATTATTTATTTACTTCAAGAGGGAGTTAAGAGTGACGGTTTGGGGATAGCACCAGGAGATATCAGCTGTGATGGCTTGGAGAAACAGTGTAAACTGGCAGCGTAAACAAGAGCAGGGCATTTATGAGTAGTTGAGAATGGTGAATAGGAGTGTGACTAGACAGAAGATAGTAGGGATGACAAGTTTTTTTGGGGTGCAGTCCAAGTTGGTCTGGTGTCTGGAATGAGACTGGGGCCTAATAAAAAGGAGTGTCTATACAGGAGCTCAAATGGGCTGTACCCTGTAGCATTCCGAGGACAGGCCTGAATTCTGAGAAGAGAAAGTGGTAAAAGTATTGTCCAGTCCTTTTTAAGTTGGTGGCTGAGCTTGGTGAGGTGAGTTTTTAAAAGACCATGAGTTCACTGAATACCAAGACCTAGAGAAATTGCCTGGGTGATTTGACTAATAAAGGCTGGTCCGTTATCAGACTGTATAGAGGTGGGAAGGCCAAACCGAGGAATTATGTCTGACAGAAGGGAAGAAATGACCACGGTCGCCTTCTGAGACCCTGTGTCTACCAAGACTAAGAGGTATTTTAGTTTTCTGACTTGGGGCATGTAAGTAATATCAATTTGCCAGTCCTGGGTGGGGCAAATCCCTGAGTTTGATGTGTAGGAAAGAGAGGGGGCCTGAACAATCTCTGAGGGGTAGTAGAATAGCAGATGGAACACTGAGAAGTGATTTCCTTGAGGACAGATTTCCACGATGGAAAGGAAATGAGAGGCTCTAAGACGCGGGCTAGTGGCTTGTACTATAGCATAGCCTGCCTTTGCTGGTGTGCGGCGATTAGGCCTGGTGGAACTGCCATCAATAAACCAAGTGTGATCAGGGTGAGGAACAGGAAAGAAGGAAATATGGGGAAATGGAGTGAATGTCAGGTGGATCAGAGAGATACAATCATGGGGGTCAGGTGTTGTATCAGGAATAATGTGGGAGGCCGGATTGAAGTCCGGGCCAGGAACAATGGTAACTGTGGGAGACTCAACAAAGAGTGAGTATAGCTGAAGGAGCTGGGAAGCAGAAAGTATATGCATCAGGTGGGAGGAAGAAAATAGATTCTGGAAGTTATGAGAACTGTAGAGAGTGAGTTGAACATAGTTTGTGATTTTGAGGGCCTCTAAAAGTATTAGGGTGGCGGCAGCCGCCGCACACAGACGTGAGGGCTAGGCTAAAACAGTAAGGTCAAGTTATTTGCATAAAAAGGCTATAGGGCACGGTCCCGGCTCTTGTGTAAGAATTCTGACTGCACTAACCATGCCTAGGAAGGAAAGGAGTTGTTGTTTTGTAGAAGGGATGGAGGTTTGGGAGATTAGCTGGACATGATCAGCAGGGAGAGCACGTGTGTTTTTATGAGAATTATGCCGAGATAGGTAACAGCTGAGGAAGAAATCTGGGCTTGACTGAAGTAATGGGGGCTGTCTGTGAAGCCTTGTGGCAGTACAGCCCAGGTAATTTGCTGAGCCTGATGGGTGTCAGGGTCAGTCCAAATGAAAGCAAAGACAGGCTGGGATGAAGGGTGCAAAGGAATAGTAAAGAAAGCATGTTTGAGATCCAGAACAGAATAATGGGTTGTGGAGGGAGGCATTGAGGTTAGGAGAGTATATGGGTTTGCCACCATGGGGTGGATAGGCAAAAACAATTTGGTTGATAAGGCACAGATCCTGAACTAACCTGTAAGGCTTGTCCGGTTTTTGGACAGACAAAATGGGGGAATTGTAAGGGGAGTTTATAGGCTTTAAAAGACCATGCTGTAGCAGGCGAGTGATAACAGACTTTAATCCTTTTAAAGCATGCTGTGGGATGGGATATTGGCATTGAGCAGGGTAAGGGTGATTAGATTTTAATGGGATGGTAAGGGGTGCATGATCGGTTGCCAATTAGGGAGTAGAGGTGTCCTATACTTGTGGTTTAAATGGGGAGATACAACGGGAGGATGTGAAGGAGGCTTTGAACTGGGGGAAAAGGCAGCAATGAGGTGTGGCTGTAGCCTAGGAATAGTTAGGGAAGCAGATCATTTAGTTAAAATGTCTCGGCCTAATAAGGGAGGTGGGCAGGTGGGGATAACTAAAAAAGAGTGCATAAAAGAATGTTGTCCAAGTTGGCACCAGAGTTGGGGAGTTTTTAAGAGGTTTAGAAGCCTGGCCATCAATACTCACAACAGTTATGGAGGCAAGGGAAACAGGCCCTTGAAAAGAAGGTAATGTGGAGTGGGTAGCCTCTGTATTGATTAAAAAGGGGACGGACTTACCCTCCACTGTGAGAGTTACCTGAAGCTTGGCATCTGTGATGGTCTAGAGGGCTTTTGAGGTGATTGGGCAGTGTCAGTCTTCAGCCGCTAAACCAAGAAGATCTGGGATGGAGTCAGAGAGCTTTGGGCCAGAGTTTTAGGGGCTCTAGGAGTGGCTACCAGGTGAGTTGAACAGTCTGATTTCCAGTGGGGTCCCACACAGATGGCACATGGCTTGGGAGGAATCCCAGGCTGTGGGCATTCCTTGACCCGGTGGCCAGATTTCTGGCACTTGTAGCAAGCTCCTGGGAGAGGCAGGCCTGGAGGAATGCCTGGCCATGTGGTTTAGGTGTTTGGAAGTTCTTGTGTGCTGGAGATGTGGCTGGGGTTTGTCTCACAGTGGGGGCAAGGAATTGCAACTCAGAAATATGTTGCTACTTGGCTGCCTCTACTCTTTTATTGTACACCTTGAAGGCGAGGTTAATTAAGTCCTGTTGTGGGGTTTGAGGGCCGGAATTTAATTTTTGGAGCTTTATTTAATGTTGGGAGCAGATTAGGTAATAAAATAAAATGCATATTGAGAATAAGATGGCCTTCTGACTTTTCAGGGTCTAGGGCTGTAAAGCATCTCAGGGGTGCTGCCAAATGAGCCATGAACTGGGCTGGTTTTTTATATTTGATGAAAAAGAGTCTAAATGCTATCTGATTTGGGATGAAGAAAAAGGAGCATTAACTTTGACTATGCCTTTAGCTCCAGCCACCTTTTTAAGAGGAAATTGCTTGGGGGAGGGCTAGTCACAGAATGAAACTGTAAGCCGGACCGAGTGTGAAGAGGGGAGGTGATAAAAGGATTATAGAGTGGGCGAGCGGAGGCTGAGGAAAAATTGAGACCTAGCTTGGCCTGGCAATGAGCAGCCTGGGGAGGAGGGGAGAGGTCAGACGGGTCTGTAGAAAAGGAAGATTCAAAAGAAGAAAGACTCAGCGACACTTGTGGTTGGGGCTGAGGGGACAGGCGGGAGGGAAAGAAGGAAGATTTGGGACGAGTTGCATTGGGAACAGAGACTAGGGAGGGAACCATGTGTAAAAGAATGCCTGAATATCAGGCACCTCAGACCGTTTGTCCATTTTATGACAAGAATTATTTAGATCTTGTAGGATGGAAAAATCAAAACTGCCATTTTCTGGCTATTTGGAACCACTGTTGAGTTTGTATTGGGGTCAAGCAGCATTGCAGAAGAAAATAAGGCACTTAGGTTTTAGGTCAGGTGTGAGTTGAAGAGGTTTTAAGTTTTTGAGAACACAGGCTAAGGGAGAAGAGGGAGGAATGGAGGGTGGAAGGTTGCCCATAGTGAAGGAGGCAAGTCCAGAGAAAAGAGAGAGTAGAGACATGAAGAGAAGGGGTGGGGGGTGCTTGCCCCCCAGGAAAGTGGAGAAGGGGTAGAGACACGGAGAGAAGGGGTCAGAGGGTTCTTGCCCCCCAGAAAAGCGGTACTTGCCACTAAGGGTGAAGGACCAAGGCAGGCGTCCCCACGTGGTCAGACACCTCTGAAACGTAGGTGAATAATCAGGCAGTCGTCCCTGCGTGATTAAACACCAAGGGAAGACTGTCTTCCCGAGTCCGTTACCAGTGCCAGAGTTTTGGGTTCACGGATAAAACGTGTCTCCTTTGTCTCTACCAGAAAAGGAAAGGAACTGAAATTAAGAGAAAGGAGACATTGAAGTGTGGCACCAAGATTGAAAGGAGAAAGAGGTTGAGGGATAGCAAGAGAGGTTGGAGAAGAGAGTAAAGAGAGGTCGCTTATCCAATTTAAAATTGGTGAGATGTGCCTTGGGCTGGTTGGTCTGAGGACCAGAGGTCATAGGTGGATCTTTCTCATGGAGCAAAGAGCAGGAGGACAGGAGATTGATCTCCCAAAGGAGGTCCCCCGATCCAAGTCACGGCACCAAAATTTCACTCATGTCCATGTGAAGAGACCACCAAACAGGCTTTGTGTGAGCAATAAAGCTTTTTAATCACCTGGGTGCAGCCGGGCTGAGTCCGAAAAGAGAGTCAGTGAAGGGAGATAGGGGTGGGGCTGTTTTATAAGATTTGGGTAGGTAAAGGAAAATTACAGTCAAAGGGGGGTTGTTCTCTGGTAGGCAGGGGCGGGGGTCACAAGGTGCTCAGCAGGGGAGCTTTTGAGCCAGGATGAGCCAGGAGAAGGAATTTCACAAGGTAATGTCATTAGTTAAGGCAGGAACAGGCCATTTTAACTTCTTTTGTGGTGGAATGTCATCAGTTAAGGCAGGAACCGGCCATCTGGATGTGTATGTGCAGGTCACGGGGGATATGATGGCTTAGCTTGGGCTCAGAGGCCTGACACCTTCCATATCCTGCACCACCATGCTGTTATATGGACTGAAAGAGGTTTCCTCACTACACGAGGGTCCTCCATCATTAATGCCTCTTTAATAAAAACTCTTCTCAAGGCCGCTTTACTTCCAAAGGAAGCTGGAGTCATTCACTGCAAGGGCCATCAAAAGGCATCAGATTCCCATCACTCAGCGCAATGGTTATGCTGATAAGGTAGCTAAAGAAGCAGCTAACATTCCAACTTCTGTCCCTCACAGCCAGTTTTTCTCCTTCTCATCAGTCACTCCCACCTACTCCCCCACTGAAACTTCCACCTATCAATCTCTTCCCACAAAAGGCAAATGGTTCTTAGACCAAGAAAAATATCTCCTTCCAGCCTCACAGGCCCATTCTATTCTGTTATCATTTCATAACCTCTTCCATGTAGGTTACAAGCCGCTAGCCTGCCTCTTAAAACCTCTCATTTCCTTTCCATTGTGGAAATCTGTCCTCAAGGAAATCACTTCTCAGTGTTCCATCTGCATTCTACTACTGCTCAGGGATTGTTCAGGCCCCCTCCCTTCCCTACACATCAAGCTTGGGGATTTGCCCCCTCCCAGGACGGGCAAGTTGACTTTACTCATATTCCCTGAGTCAGAAAACTAAAATACCTCTTAGTCTGGGTAGACACTTTCGCTGGATGGGTAGAGGCCTTTCCCACAGAGTCTGAAAAGGCCACCACGGTCATTTCTTCCCTTCTGTAAGACATAATTCTTAGGTTTTGCCTTCCCACCTCTGTACAGTCCAAAAACAGACTGGCCTTTATTAGTCAAATCACCCAAGCAGTTTCTCAGGCTCTTGGTATTTGGTAAAACCTTCATACCCCTTACTGTCCTCAATCTTCAGGAAAGGTAGAATGGACTAATGGTCTTTTAAAAACAGGCAGCCTCCAACTTAAAAAAGAGGACTCTGTAAAGAATAGAGCCCAAAAACTCACCAATCAAGCAAGTAATTGCACTGAACTCCCTTGGGCACTCTCTAATTGGATGTCCTGGGTCCTCCCAATTTTTAGTCCTTTAATACCTGTTTTTCTCCTTTTCTTATTCAGACCCTGCGTCTTTTGTTTACTTTCTCAATTCATACAAAACCGTATCCAGGCCATCACCAACCATTCTATACAACCAATGTTTCTTCTAACAACCCCACAATATCACCCCTTACCACAAAATCTTCCTTCAGCTTAATCTCTCCCACTCTAGGTTCCCATGCTGACCCTAATCCCTCTCGAAGCAGCCCTGAGAAACATCGCCCATTATCTCTCCATACCACCCCCCGAAAATTTTCGCTGCCCCAACACTTCAACACTATTTTACGTTATTTTTCTTATTAATATGAGAAGATAGGAATGTCAGGCCTCTGAGCCCAAGCTAATCCATCATATCCCCTGTGACCTGCATGTATACATCCAGATGGCCTGAAGCAAGTGAAGAATCACAAAAGAAGTAGAAATGGCTGGTTCCCACCTTTACTGATGACATTACCTTGTGAAATTCCTTCTCCTGGCTCAGAAGCTCCCCCACTGAGCACCTTGTGACCCCCGCCCCTGCCCACCAGAGAATAACCCCCTTTGACTGTAATTTTCTGCTACCTACCCAAATCCTATAAAACGGCCCCATCCCTATCTCCCTTCCCTGACTCTTTTTGGACTCAGCCTGCCTGCACCCAGGTGAAATAAACAGCCTTGTTGCTCACACAAAGCCTGTTGGTGGTCTCTTCACGTGGACATGCATGACAGCTTCCTAATCTGTAAAATAGGGTAATAATAGTAACTACCAGACAGGGTTGTTGTGAGGATTAAATGAATCAATATATAAAAAGCACTTAGAATACTATCTGACACATTGTAAACACCCAGTGCTAGCAGCTGTGTTAACTTTATTGTTATTTTTATTAAGCCGTATTACTGAAATCACTCAGGTTGCTAAGACAGTGACTTTTGGATATTTGTAGAGAAGTTAGCATACTGTAAATATTAATGGGTTTTCAATATCAGGCTCTCACATTAAATAATGATAAAACACAGCAATAAAGTCAATCTCACTTATTTAACTGGAGAAGCAAAGAACACAAAGGATAAAAGTAATTCCATCATTTTAAGATGTGGCCATTCTAAAGCCTATTCTTTAGTAAGAACCAAGAAATGTTCTAAACCAAAGGTAAGTTGTGTATTACTCTTTCAGGGCTGCCATAACAAAATGCCACAGACTGGGCGGCTTAAACAACAGATATTATAATTTTTCACAGTTTTGGAGGCTGGAGCTCCAAGATGAAGGTGCTGGCAGGGTTGGTTTCTGGTGAAGCCTCTCTCCTTGGCTTGCAGGTGGCCACCTTTCTACAGTGTCCCCACATGAGCTTTTCTTTGCACAATCACACCCCTATTGTCTCTTCTTCTTCTTATAGGACACCCAGTCGTATTAGATTAGGGCACCACTCTTATGACCTCATTTAACCTTAATTTCCTCCAGAAAGGCTCTATCTCCAAATACGGGTACATTGGAGATTAGGGATTCAACATATGAATTTGATGGGGGACATAATTCAGCCCCTAACACTCTGTCTGCTTCACACCCTTGCCCTGTAAACTTGAAGTTCTCCTCATTGCCCTCAGAGAAGGTGCAACCTAAGTCAGGATGACTAAAGGCGACTTCCCACCATGCTTTTCCATGGGCTGCTTCTGTGTCTTAAACAAAATTCATCAAGCGTTGTTTGCTTTGGGCATATCCCTTCTTGGATTCATTCTGTTCCTTGACTCTAGAATGCCTTTCCCCATCTTTCCATGTCCACATTATACCTATATCTCTGACCCAGCCTAAATGCAGCTTCTTCTGGGACACCTGTCCTGGTCCACCCTGATGGAAACCCTGTCTTCTCAGCTGAGCTCCACGGCACAGTGTGCTCCTTTCAGCACATTTCATTTTCTCAATTTTATATCAGCTCATGCCTCAACTCCACTATGTGTTCCTGAGGTATCAACTAGTTCTGATTCATCCTTGTCATCACTGTAATCCTTCTGGAGCACAGTGTCTCATTCTACATTTAATCTTTAAAAATGTGTTGAATGAGTAAATGAAATGTCGATTGCCTGCCAATGACTACCAGGTAGGGGTTGAGGGATCAGGAAGGATAAGCATCAAACTTTGTGGTTATCCATGGGAAAGTGAGATTTCAGAGGGCTTTTGTTTTATATTTTCTATATTTCTGAATTATTTTAATTTTATGATATATATCCATAACTTTTAAATTTTTACCCCACTCCTGTTGAATGCAATAACTTTTTAAATAAAAAACAGTATCAAAGATTTCAAAAAATTTTTAAAAGGGGTAGGTGGGAGAGAGAACATTGATGTTATGAAGCATGGCTATTATACTTCAAATGCATTGTCCATGTGAACAAGAAAATAAAAAAGGAGGGCTTTGCAGGTACCTATGGAAGTATTTACATATGCAGAAGCACTCATCCTAAAAAATAATTATAAGGTTTATAGAATTATTTGACCATTTAAACTATGTACATGTACAGCTGATAAAAATGAAAACTTAAACAAAAAATGTTGTAGGCCAGATGCAGTGGCTCATGCCTGTAATCCCAACATTCTGGGAAGCCAAGGCAAGAGGATCACTTGAGCCCAGGAGGTTGAGACCAGCCTGGGCAATATGGAGAAACCTCACCTCTACTAAAAAGTACAAAAATTAACCGAGGTGGCGGCACACATCTGTAGTCCTGGCTACTTGGGAGGCTGAGGTGGGAGGCTTGCTTAAGCCCAGGAGGTCAAGGCTACAGTGAGCAGTGATCACACCACCAGCCTGGTGACAGAACAAGAACCTGTCTCAAAAAAAAAAAAAAAATTGCTGCACATGAGAAATGCCTTATCCTTTCTTTAGTATTGAAAAAATTTTAAGTATATGTAATACAACCCATCTTGAAATACAACTTTTTCCCCATATTGAGCCTGCAACTTACATCTCTTATTTTCATCTTCTGGTCTTTACCACCAGTTAGAAAGCCATCCCCGAGTTCCACGAGATATAAGAAAAAATAGAGACTATTTTTAAAATTAAAAAGCATGAAACTTTTCAGTGACAATTAGGAGAAGATAAATTTTAGTAGACTAAATGGTAACATGTTTGGAAAAAAAGAAGGTAAAGTCTATTTCAGAACATACTTTCAGGCTTTTATAGATACCTTTAGGATTATCTACGCAAAGCTGAATTCACACACACACGTACACGCACACACACATGCACATACACACACACTCCTACTAAAAGCTATAGATATTTATGCTCATTACACTTCACAATGCATATGTGTGGAACATAAAACTATTATCAGTTTTTTTACTCTGCTCTGAGCACAAAGCAGAAATCAATGCAGAGAAAAAATGAAGTGTGCTTTCCCAGAGTCCACCCCTGCCATGGAACACAGTGAATGTTGTCCTCTGGGAGAGGAGCAAGCCATTTAAATTCAGGGAACAGATTCTCAACACTGGCAAGCTATTTTTAGCTCAAGCTGTAGCTTAATTTGGAAACCAAGCAGTTGAGGTCTTGCCTTTTTCTTGGATTGACTTTTTTTTAATGGCAGTAGAAAGCTCTGCATACGGAAAAGTTGTTCTCTAAATGTAGCATTTGAAGCATTCTTGAAGAATATATAATTCTAAAGCTGGTTGAAAAAAATGTTCATGCTAGAGCTTTGAAAGTCTTGTTTATCTATAGACTGTTGTTGTTTTAAAGTTCATCATGTATGGTCCTGGAAAAAAAGGAAGATGCTCTTAATGGGTTTATTTAACCACAGTTTTGGGGGATATGCCAACCTGTACAGCAACCTGATAGAACAGCAACCTCACCTTGATGTCAGGTGCCTGGCCTGGGAAGTCTGGCCAAAATAAAGATGTGGAGAGTCTCTGGGCTTCCAGAACACTGTAATGTTCATGCTCAAAAGGATCCTCCAGAGTTTTAGGGCAGTAGGACACGTATTCTATCAGCCATGACGACTTAGCTGTTGCAACGACCCTGTCTATTAGGATAGTTTAATTCGAATTAAAGGTTAATTAAAGCAAACAAATTAAAAATTAATTTCTTTAGTCATGCTAGCCTCATATCAAGTACTCAGCCGTGTGGGGCCAGTGGGCTACCATATTGGACAGTGCAGAGCCTTTCTATTTTCATGAAAAATTCTACTGGACAGCACTACTCTATCCCAATGCCAAAATAACATTAGGCCGTTTTGTGAAAAGCACCAGATGAGGTGTTAAGAGGCATAGAATTTGGTCCTATCCTAGCCTCTTTTTTTCTTTTTTTTTGACAAACACAAACATTTAAAATAGTACTATTTTAAGCACTTTATAAAGTGCTTATTAACATCATTTAATCCTCATAATAACCTTATGAGCCGCTACAATTATTTCACTTTTCTAGATAAGGAGACTGAGGCACAAAGATGTTAAGTGTTTACTGAGTCAGTAAGTGGTAGAGCTAAGATACGAACCCAGGCACTTTGCCTTCAGAGTCTTTGGTCTTAACCACTACTTAATGCTGCCTCTCTGAAAATCCACGTGATTTGGGAACATTTCTTCACCACTGTATTCATCTGTCAAATAAAGAAAGCAACTAGATTTCATCTAAGGTCCTTTCCACTGTGAATGCTCTGAAATCAATTATCTTATACAGTTGTTACTGAGTGCCTGCTCTGGGTAGGTAGTATATCAGATGCTGGATATAAATAGATGAACAAAACAGACATGGTGCCCTTATAGTGAGAGAAGGAGACATTAACCAAACATATAATATGTGGAAAATGGCAATGGGGAGCCGTGTGGCAAAGGACGGGTTCTGGATACTGTAAATGTTCAGTGAGATTTGGCCCAGAGAGATCAACCACGGCTCTTTTGAGCAGGTGGAACATGGTGATGTGGCCAACACTGAGAGGAGGGGAGCTCTTGGGAGCCTCCACCGTCCCAACTGCTGCCACCCAGGGATGGTCAGCCATACCTACACACCTCCCATGCCAGTGGGTTTATCACGCATCTGTGTAGGTGAGGGGTGGGAGTCAGAGCATGGAGTTGGAGGCTGCTAGTGAACAGAACCCCAGAGAAACAAAATTCGCCACCTTTCAGGCGTGCCCAGATTCATATCTCATGGGCAACCACTGGATGTGTCTATGTCAGAGTTAAAAAAAGGCTAACATCTGTAATGGGGATCAGAGATGATTTGGGTTCCAGCCTATACATAATTCATACAAAGGGGATTGCTTCACACATGCTTATGTCAGGAATGTCAGCCTATGACAAGGCAAACGTGTGCAAAGACTCAGCTAGTGAATCCAGGCAGGAAACTTCACATTGGAGATCTGCCTCAGGGATTCTGGCTACAGAGATTTTGTTCCAGAAAAGGGACTGATTCTCAAGTCTGTACATGAGAAATGTAAAAAAAAGAAAGAGCAAATAGGAAGCCCATTCTGGAGAGGCGTCTTTTCCCCCCTCTGCTTTTCTGCTGTGGGCTTTCCTCAAGGCTCAGGCCTTGCTTTCTTTCTCTTTGGCAAAGTTCCTCTATGGCATGGCTTTAACTAGTTCATCACTAAATGGTGCCAATGCAGACAGGAAGCCAGCAGGGAGATATCCTAGTCAAGCCTTGAACCTGAGTACTATTAATAAGAAGAAAGATTTTCTTCTGATAGTTCACTACTGAATGAGGGCAGTGGCTCAGCAGAGGGACTGATCCTACAGAAGAATTTTAAAGCCAGGATTGCAAATTCAGTACTGACAGTGGCAATACAAGTGATAGAAATGAGTGAGCTGGGCAGGGCGGGTCCATGGTAAACTGGGGATTTTGGATAGCTTCTACTTCTCCAACTACTTGTGGCTCAATTTGTTTTCCTATTTTTTTCTCTTTTTGTAAAAAAATAAGGCTGGGCACTGTGGCTCACACCTGTAATCCCAGCACTTTGGGAGGCCGAAGCAGGAGGATTGCTTGAGCTCAGGCATTTGAGACCAGCCTGGGCAACATAGTGAGATCCTATCTTAAAAAAATAAAATAAAATAAAAATTAGCTGGGAGTGACGGTGCACACTTGGCGTCCAAGCTACTTGGGAGGCTGAGGTGGGAGGATCACTTGTTCCCAGGAGGTCAAAGCTGAGGCTGCAGTGAGCCATGATTGCATCACTGCACTCCAGCCTGGCTGACAGAGCGAGGCCCTGTCTCTGAAGTCAGAATTCTGTATTTGTATGTGAAATGTGGACAACCAATATTGTATGCCAAGTGGTACAAAAACACATCTGCAGGGACAGATGTGATCTTTTGCTTGCTAAGGCTTGATAGTCTTAATATATCTAAAGAAAGAGGCTGCCAGTGGGTAGGAGGGTGGCCAGAAAAAAAAAAAAAAAAAAGGGAAGGGAGGGCCAAAGGGTGAATGGAGGCCAAGGGTCTATAACACTGCAAACCCAGGTGGGACAGGGCAACAGTCCGCTCCATGGAGTAGTTGCATATTGAGTTGTCTATGTGGAGATTGTGTGGGATGACCATGGCTTGACAACATCAACCCCTAGGGTTACCACCTAACTCTCTTCACTTGGGCTTGGTGCTCAGAAGCTACTTCTGCTTATAATTTGGCTTCCCAAGATCTGCCCACAGACAGAGAATGCCAGTGTGAATATCTAGTTTATTTCGTAGTGTTATTTCACTTCCTAAAATAATAAATGGGCATTCTGATTTTACAAATTAATCTCTTTGGGTTAAATGAAATGTTCTCCAGATCTCCACCACCTAAGACAAGGATGATTCAATTTCTACATGATCATCTTATCAATATCAATGAAAAAGGCAAGGTGCCGTATATGTGTGTGTGTGTGTGTGTGTGTATATATATATGTATATATATGCATAGACCTGGAATCCTCCATTTCTCCAAGGAAACTTGGTTTGTTGAGTGGGAAATGATATTTAAAGGCCACAAGCTGTGCTGTCATCACTTCTAGGACTTCTCAGTGGACAGAGCTAGGAAATACATATTTCTGGAAATTTTTAAAAAATCACAGGCTCATACTGATATTTCCAATTCAAATTTAACATTACAGGGACTATATATATATATACACGCTGAGAGAGAGGTTTTGATTCCCAACAATATTAACATAGTTATTGCTTTCTTCTGCAACATATAAAACAGTTTTGAAATAATACTGATATTACTATTAACAATAAGTATCTAATGCATGAATTTTACGATTTCTTTGCAGCTCTATTTGTCGTTAGAATATATTCCATTGAGCAAATATATCAAAATGCTGTGTTAATGACTTCAAGTAATTATTTTCTATGTAGTTATGTCACTAACTTGATATAGAGTTAAAAACAATAAAATATGTATTTCAATTTTTTAAAATTAGGGATTATCTTTCCTTTTTGATTGATTTTTATCTTTTGGATATGTGAAATATTAACAAGATGCTAAAACTGTATAAAGTATACTCACAGAAGAATAACTTCCATCTGCATTTTTATTGGTTTTGGTTTATCTTTTCAGTTTCTTTTCGCAAATGTAAGCAGATAGCTATCTATTTTAACCCTATCAGCATCTTGTACAGCGCTGCGAGGCGGAGAGATCATGGGAGCCTCACGCTGCCCCGGCTGCTGCCTCTCCAGTGAGGGGTCTGCTGTCTCTCCAGTGAGGGGTCTGCTGTGCCCATGTGTCATCCATGGTGGCGTGTTTGCCATGGATCTGCGTGGGTGGGGGCACTGTGTATCTACAAGAAAATGTCAGCCAGCCATGGTGGCTCACACCTGTAATCCCAGCACTTTAGGAGGCTGAGGCAGGCAAATTACTTGAGGCCAGCAGTTCGAGACCAGCCTGGACAACATAATGAGAACCTGTCTCTATTTTTAAAAAGTTAATAAAAAATAAAATGTCCATATTTGTCATTTCCATTTGGATACTTTCAGTTAAAATTCATGATGTATAAAGACAAAGCATCAGTCTTCTCCTTGAACTAACTCTGCCTCCAAACTTCCCTGTTTCTGTTCTCAGTGCTTCAACTCTCCCAACCTCTCAGTATCAAAATTGGTCAACTTAGACTTCTCCATTTTGTTTAGTCCTCACAGTCTATCAGTCACCAGAACATGTGGTTATTCATTCAGTTAACATCAACGTTTTTTGTGCATTAACTATGTGCCAATCATACGATGAACAAGACATGATCTGTGATTCCAGGGAACAAACATTGCAGTGGAGAAGACGCGAGAATAATTAAATGATCCCAAGATTGTACAAAGTGCTGTTGAAGTAAACACGAGATGGCTTGGGAGAACAAAGGGAGTAGAGAAAACCCTCATCAAGGGGGACTTCACAGAGGAGGTAATGTCTGAGCTGAGTTTGGGGATGGGGAGAGTGGGAATAAGATTTAATCACAAGAACAACAGGATGAAGATGGGAGAAGAGCACTCCAGGCAGAGGGAGCTGGAGGCAAATGAGAGCAGGATGTGTTCCAACAACTACAGATTTTTCAATATGCCTGGAGTGTCACAGTTTGGTAGATAAAGAGACAGAGACCTGATGACATGAGTTTTGTCTACTCACCATGCTATGCTACAAGACTTTCTTTTCTTTTCTCCTTCCTTCCTTCCTTCCTTCCTTCCTTCCTCCTTCTTTCCTTCCTTCCTTCCTTTCTTCCTTTCTTTTTCTTTCTCCCTTTCAGTGAACCCTCTGGGAACACTCCAAAGGATTTATTAATAAAACTGTGTGATAATATCATCGGAATCTCATTTTGAAAAGATCAGCCTGGACATTGGTCAAAGAACGGAAGAGCTGAAGGAAGAAAAAAGCAGAGGCAAGACTAGTGCAATAATTTAGGGGAGCAATGAGGAAAGTCTGAACTAGGGTAGTGGCAGAAAGGATAAAGGGAAGAAAACTTATCTATGATGCATGAAGGAAACAGAACTAATAAGACTTGGCAGATGGATGGCGACTCTACAGTACTCTCAGATTTCTAGTTTTAGTTGGGTCAGCTGGGTGGGTGTTGGTACTATTTCCTCCGAATGGGAACACAGAGGGAGAAGCAACAGGTTGGAGGCTGAGGAGCTATGAGGAGGGAATCAGGTGGAGTTACACTACAGAGAAGCATTCATTCAACAAATATCTGTTCAGCATCATTAACTACAAGGTGCTATGTTCTTTAGGGAGTGAGCAACAGATTGTGAGATAAGGGGAAGGAAATCCAAGAGCTTATTTAAATAGAGAGAGAATTACAGAGGGTAATATAGAAAAAATGAGAGAGAGAATAACAAAGGAATGAGTATTAATGAGGATGAGAGTATGGAACTAGGATTTGAGAAGCATGAAGAAAGTAACTGACTTCAATAATCTAAACAGTTTGCTGACTGAAAATTTCTTCAGTGTGAATGAATTCTGAAGCCCCAGAGAGTTTCAGAGGCTGGTGAACTAAGTTCGTATCAAGTTTTCTTTTATAAAGCCTCTTGTGCCATCCTTTCTTTTTCATTGTCATTGCTATCACCAAAACTTGTTTTCTTCCTGTTCCTTTATGTGTATTTCTCCTCCTTTTTGTTTGTACTTTTTATTTTAAAATATTTTTTCCCTCTCTGTATCAGATAAGCAAAAGAACACATTTTAAACATCATTCACAATCCCATCACTCAAAGATAAATACTGCTAGTGTTTTAGAGTAATTTTCCTTTTTTTCTTTTCTTTTCTTTTTTTGGAGACAGGGTCTCACTTCATCACCCAGGCTGGAGTGCAGTGGCACAATCTCAGCTCATTGCAGCCTCCACTTCTTGGGCTCAGGTGATCCTCCCACCTCAGCCTCCCAAGTAGCAGGGACTACAGGCATGTACCACCATGCCTGGCTAATTTTTTTGTATTGACACAGGGTTTTACCATGTTACCCAGGCTGGTTTCAAACGCCTAAGCTCAAGCGATCCTCCTGCCTCGGCCTCCCAAAGTGCTGAGATTAAAGGCGTGAGCCACCGCACCCGGCAGCTTGTGATATTTCTATACTGCTATTTAACTTTTTAATAAACCTGTATCTTAATTTTGCCAAATATTGCTTATGTAAATCAGCTTAGGTTAGCTGTGCAGCAGTAACAAACACCCTTGAAATCTCAGTGGCTTACAAAGACAGCAACAACAAAGACTTATTTCTCACTCATATTTCATGTTGGCTGTAGGTTAGCTGTGGATCAGCTTCATGTGCTCTTCACTTTGGGACGTAGTTTGAAGGATCAGCCTCTGTCTGGGACGTGCTATTCTTTTAGTAGGGAGAAAAGAGCAATGATGGAAATCATATGATGACTCTTAAAGCTTTTGCTGGAAAGTGTCGTCCAGCACTCCACTCATTATATAGACACATACTACTGAAGCAGATAACAGAATCAAGTTGTCATGTCAGTGGGTAAATAAGTATAATTCTTTCACATGGAGAGACACTGACTCATTGAGAGCAGGAATAAAATCCACCTCAGCTCTAAATTCCTGTGGATATGTATATTTTGTATGCTCTTTATATATCATCATTATAAGCCAGCTGAATTTCGTAAGGTAAAATTATTAAATAGATATACTTTTCTCACTGTCTTTCAAATCTACATGAATGTTATTCCCTTCTTCCCTTCTCTGACTCTGGATATTATCTGATGCAGATCTAAAAGTTTTTCTTTAAATTCCGAGGTACTATCTGTCACACAGTTTCATCTTCATGACTTAAGAAGCTCAATTTCATCAAAACCCAAGTTTAATCTCTCATTCAGTTTAAAGCTCCTTCTCTCCTCCATAGCTCTCAATCAGATCTACGTTTGGAGCTTTGCGGTGAGAGGGTCTGCTTTTCTCTACTTGTTCTATATCTTCCTCCAGTTGCTCTGTTTACTGATGCCGTATTGGTACAGGCCTGTAACAGGTGCTGGCTCCTTCTCTCCTAGACTGTTGCTGTTCACTGCAGGTTAGCTGTGGATCAGCTTCATGTGCTCTTGACTTTGGGACCTAGGTTGAAGGATCAGCCTCTTCTGGGACACACTACTCTTTTGGTAGGGAGTAAAGGGCAATGGTTTGAAGCAATGGTTTTAGTTGTTTGAAGACTCCCTGCCAGAATCTCCCACTGCACAATTCCTTGATGTGGGCAAGCATCCTCCAGCTGACCCCACAACTGTTCCCACAGCTCCTGCTTCTGGCTTTACACCCCAGAGCCAGTTTCTCTTAGGGTCATCTTGTCAGGCAGACAGACCTCTAGAATGAAGATGCCTTAAGAAAGCTCACACAGGCCACCTACTGCAGTGTCCGGTCTGGTCCACTAGAAATACTCAAACTTTTACCACCACTGAACTCTGAAAATGCTTGCTCTTTCCACTATAGCCTTCACTCCTCACTCTATTATCAGGGGCAGCTCTTATCTTTAGTCTTATCTGGGAGCAAGTTAGTCTCTGTGTCCTGCAAACACCTGCAGAGATATGGCAAGCCCTCTGAAATGGTCTCTTAGAGCTCCTTATCTCACTAAAGCTGGGGGTGGGATAGAAAGATTTCAATGCATGGTGTTCTAATAACTATTTCCAAAAGTGATTCTTATCCCCAACATTCCTCATCTCATCTATAGGCTGGAGGTGGGAGATGGGCTTAGAGTCACAAAGAGTTTCACAACCTTTTAGCAGGTCCTAAACACTGGATCAGCATGTCCTTTTGTTTACAACTTCAGAGAAGTAGCCAAAAGTAAGACAAAAGAAAATCATATATATTCAGAATATATATTTTCTGCCCATGACATATTTTACACAGTATCAGGCCTGTGTGAGAGATGGGAGAAGGTGATATATAGTTATTTTTATAAAACTTTACCTTTTTCTCCTATCTGAGATAGCTGCAGAAAATAATCCATTTTTTAAAAAAAGCAGACTCACGAAAAAGCAAGCTGTACTAGAAAATTCAGAATTTTGATTTGAGAAGAATGAAAAAGATTATAATACTGAAGGAAAGCAGTTATAAAAACTTGACTGTCCCACTCATCCCTGGAAACTGACTATGACGACATGGGGAAAAAGTCTGCTTGGAACGATCTGGGAGTTCAGAACTCAGAGCCATTCCCCTGTTTAGTTCAACTTAGCTTTATCTATTATCCATCTTACAAGCAAAAGAAAGCAATGCAGAGGCTCAGCAGTAGTATTTTGAATCTTGGCTTTGAGCAAATGAAAAACAGATCAAACAAGTTTGGCTTGTGATTCATTCCACAATTTAAGGCCACTGCCCTTTAATTTAATCCTTTGAATGCAACCATGTAGGTTTGCAACCTTGTATTTGAATAATGAGCCAACCCACCATGAAGGCTGAAGCCTATGTTTGGGACTACTTGCTGGCACCAGATAACACTGGGAGCTGTGACATCATGCTTCCAACAGTCTTAATTATAAGGGTCTTGGAATAGAAACAAATGGAACAGAAAATCAAAGCTGTTCTTAATTCACCACTAGAGAACAAATGGCTGGCCACATCTGAGTATGACAGAGGCTGTCTTTGTTGGAGATAAAGCCGTGGACATAACGACCAGCTATTGAAGACCAGCATACTTTAATGGATGATGTAGTTAATAATTGGAATGTTTTTCTAATATTTTATTGTGAAAGTTTAAACATTCCAAAAAGTAGATCAAATTTAGTGACTATTCATATATTCGCCACCTAGATTCTATAATGAACATTTTGCTGTATCTGCATTATTACATACTACTCATCTGTTTATCCTTCTGTCCATCCATTGATCCATCTTATTTTTTTGTACTTCAAAGTAAGTTTCAGAAATCAGTATGTTTTACCACTATACCTCTAAATACTTCGGCATGCTTATCATTCTTTGTTCAATATTTATGGGTTTTTTTAGGTAAAGTATACATACAGTGGAATGTACAAATCTTAAATGCATCATTTGATAAATTCAGGCTGGGCGCAGGGGCTCACCCCCATAATCTCAGAACCTTTGGGTGGGAGGATCACTTGAGGACAGGAGTTTGAGAGCAGTCTAGGCAACAGAACAACCCATCTGTACAATAAGAAGAAATTAACCAGCATCTTGGCATGTGCCTATAGTCCTAGCTACTTGGGAGGCTGAGGTGGGAGGATGGCTTGAACCCAGGAGTTTGAGGTTACAGTAAGCTATGATCATACCACTGCACTCTAGCCTGGATGACAGAGCAAGGCTCTATCTCTAAAAAAGTAAATTAAAAATGAAAATAAAAACAAATGCATATATGTGGGACTCTGAGTTTTAATCTCTGATTTAAATAACTATATTTTATTCTGAGGGCTACATATGCCACCTAATCAGAAGATTTTACTGATGTTCAGGGTATTTTTTTCCAAAGGCTTAAATATCAAAGACCACCAGAAAGATAGACTACAGGCTACCATTGCCTACTCAGTTATCCCTTTTATTCATTAAGTAAACATAGCAGCAATAGCAAACTAGAAAATATGATGATGAAGATGATGTTGTTCACGGTGGCAACCAAAACATAAAAGTAGCTCAGAACAGGCCAGGTGCAGTGAGTCATGCCTGTAATCCCAACACTTTGGGAGGCTGAGGTGGTCAGATCACTTGAGGTCAGGAGTTCGAGAGCAGCGTGGCCAACATAGTGAAACCTTGTCTCTACTAAAATACAAAAATTAGCCAGGCATGGTGGCAGGCGCCTGTAATGCCAGTTAATTGGGAGGCTGAGGCAGGAGAATCGCTTGAACTCAGGAGGTGGAGGTTGCAGTGAGCCGAGATGGTGACACTGCACTCCAGCCTGGGCGACAGAGCCAAACTCCCTCTCAAAAAAAAAAAAAAAAAAAAAAAAAAAGAAAGAAAAGAAAAGAAAAAATAGCTCAGAATAAGTTTACAAGAGAAACATGTGGCATAAAGAAAATTATACATTTACTTCATGATAAAAGAAGGTTTTAATAATATGAAAACAATACCATATTCCTCAGTAGAAAGTTTAATTGTAACAATACCAGTTCTCTTTAACTTAGGCTTAAAGTCATTCCCACTGAAATATCAATGACGTATACTAATGGGGATTTTTCTTTAAAATATGACAAAATGGTTATGAAACTTATGACAGAAAGACCTAAAATAGAATAATAATAGAAGGCCTAACCCCTATTAAATAAGCACATGTGCAATAATCACAGCAAGAGATGATGGTGCTTGGAATAAAGAGGTAATAATGGAAGTGGCGAGAAGAGGCCAGATGCTAAACTTCTTAAAGATAAAGAAAACAGAGTCTCATGAAGGATTGAATACACAGCATGAGAAAAGAAATAACTCAACAGTGATATCAAGTTTTGGACCTGAGCTATTTACTGAGATGTGGAAGACAGAGGAAGAGGTTACCAGGAGTTCAATTTTGTTCATTTTAAATTTCAGATGCCCCTTAAATGTCCAAGAGGAAATAAGAAATAGGCAATTGGGACCAGACATGGTGGCTCATGCCTGTAATCCCAGCACTTTGGGAGGCCAAGGCGGGTGGATCACTTAAGGTCAGGAGTTCAAGACCACTCTGGGCAACACGACAAAATGCCATCTCTACCAAAAAAAAAAAAAATCCAAACCAAAACAAACCCCCAAAATTAGTCAGGTGTGGTGGCACATGGCTGTGGTCCCAACTACTCAAGAGGCTGAGGTGGGAGAATCACTTGAAGCTAAGAGACAGAGGTTGCTGTGAGCTGAGATAGCACCACTGCACTCCAGCCTGGGTGACAGAGTTAGAGACTGTCTCAAAAAAAAAAAAATGTAGGCAATTGGATGAGTATCTGGATCTGGAGTTCAGAGGACTGACAAGGCCCAAGTCTAGGCTAGATTTATAAATACAAAATAAGATCACCTAGGGAGTAACTGTAAAGAAAGAGAAGAGATCTGGAAGCTGACAGCATGGTAGACAAAGAGGGGTGTTGCACAGATTCCCCTTCAAGGAATAGCTTTTTACTCCTCCCTGTAGGCTGCCTCCAGCTATCTGCTACTTTCAGAGCTTACTCAACTGAGAGAGTCACTTCATCCAAGGTTTCACCCTTTCTGACATGATTGTATATTTAGAAAACCCCATCATCTCAGCCCAAAATCTCCTTAAGCTGATAAGCAATTTCAGCAAAGTCTCAGGATACAAAATCAATGTGCAAAAATCACAAGCATTCCTGTACACCAATAACAGACAGAGAGCCAAATCATGAGCAAACTCCCATTCACAATTGCTACAAAGAGAATAAAATACCTAGGAATCCAACTTACAAGGGATGTGAAGGACCTCTTCAAGGAGAACTACAAACCACTGCTCAAAGAAATAAGAGAGGACACAAACAAATGGAAAAACATTCCATCCTCATGGATATGAAGAATCAATATCGTGAAAATGGCCATACTGCCCAAAGTAATTTATAGATTCAATGCTATCCCCATCAAGCTATCCTTGACTTTCGTCACAGAATTGGAAAAGACTACTTTAAATTTCATATGGAACCAAAAAAGAGCCTGCATAGCCAAGACAATCCTAAGCAAAAAGAACAAAGCTGGAGGCATCACGCTACCTGACTTCAAACTATACTACAAGGCTACAATAACAAAAACAGCATGGTACTGGTACCAAAACAGATATATAGACCAATGGAACAGAATGGAGGGCTGAGAAATAACGCCACACATCTACAACCATCTGATCTTTGACAAGCCTGACGAAAACAAGAAATGGGGAAAGGATTCCCTATTTAATAAATGGTATTGGGAAAACTGGCTAGCCATATGCAGAAATCTGAAACTGGATCCCTTCCTTACACCTTATACAAAAATTAACTCAAGATGGATTAAAGACTTAAATGTAAGACCTAAAAACATAAAAACCCTAGAAGAAAACCTAGGCAATACCATTCAGGACATTGGCATGGGCAAAGACTTCATGACTAAAACACCAAAAGCAATGGCAACAAAAGCCAAAATTGACAAATAGGATCTAATTAAACTAAAGAGCTTCTGCACAGCAAAAGAAACAATCAACAGAGTGAACAGAAAACATACAGAATGGGAGAAAATTTTTTTGCAATCTATTCATGTGACAAAGGGCTAATATCCAGAATCTACAAAGAACTTAAACAAATTTACAAGAAAGAAACAAACAACCCCATCAAATGTGGGCAAAGGATATGAACAGACACTTCTCAGAAGAAGACATTTATGCAGCCAACAAACGTGAAAAAAAGCTCATCATCACTAGTCATTAGAGAAATGCAAATCAAAACCACATCTCACACCAGTTAGAATGGTGATCATTAAAAAGTCAGGAGACAACAGATGCTGGAGAGGATGTGGAGAAATGGGAATGCTTTGACACTGTTGGTGGGAGTGTAAATTAGTTCGACCATTGTGGAAGACAGTGTGGCAATTCCTCAAGGATCTAGAACTAGAAATACCATTTGACCCAGCAATCCCATTACTGGGTATATACCCAAAGGATTATAAATCATTCTACTATAAAGACACATGTACACGTATGTTTATTGCAGCACTGTTCACAATAGCAAAGACTTAGAACCAGCCCAAATGCCCATGAATGATAGACTGGATTAAGAAAATTTGGCACATTGGCCAGGCGCTGTGGCTCAAGCCTGTAATCCCGGCACTTTGGGAGGTCAAGGAGGGTGGATCACAAGGTCAGGAGATGGAGACCATCCTGGCTAACACGGTGAAACCCCGTCTCTACTAAAAATACAAAAAGAACTAGCCTGGCGTGGTGGCAGGCGCCTGTAGTCCCAGCTGCTCGGGAGGCTGAGGCAGGAGAATGGCGTGAACCTGGGAGGCGGAGCTTGCAGTGAGCTGAGATCGCGCCACTGCACTCTAGCCTGGGTGATAGAGCAAGACTCCGTCTCAAAAAAAAAAAAGAGAAAAGAAAATGTGGCACATATACACCTATACACCATGGAATACTATGCAGCCATAAAAAAGGATGAGTTAATGTCCTTTGTAGGGACACGGATGATGCTGGAAACCATCATTCTCAGCAAACTAACAAGAACAGAAAACCAAACACTGCATATTCTCACTGATAAGCGGGAGTTGAACAATGAGAACACATGGAAACAGGGAGGGGAACATCACACACCAGGGCCTGCTGAAGAGTCAGGGGCTAGGGGAGGGATAGCATTAGGAGAAATGCCTAATGTAGATGAGGGGTTGATGGGTGCAGCAAACCACCATGGCACATGTGTACTTATGTAACAAACCTGCACGTTCTGCACATGTACACCACAACTTAAAATATAATAAAGAAAGAGGCAAAAAAAAAAAAACCTCAACCAACTGGCCAGACACGGTGGCTCACACCTGTAATCCCAGCATTTTGGGAGGCCAAGGCAGGCAGACCATGAGCTCAGGAGTTCCAGACCAGCCTGACCAACATGGTGAAACCCCAGCTCTACTAAAAATACAAAAATTAGCTGGGCATGGTGGCGCATGCCTATAATCCTAGCTACTCAGAGCTGAGGCAGGAGAATCGCTTGAACCCAGAAGGTGGAGGTTGCAGTGAGCCGAGATCGCGCCACTGCACTCCAGCCTGGGCAACAGAGCGAGACTCTGTCTCAAAAACAAACAAACAAACAAAAAAACAAAACTCAACCAACTATTTTTGCCCAGTTCAACTCCCATCAGTGGTATGTGTTCCCGAGTACCCACTGGGTAGAGCATAGCTTTGTTGGGCTGTCTTGCAGTTTAACTTCTCCCTCTGACCATTCCTGCTCTCACTCTTGCTTTCATAGCTATGATGTCTGATACATCTTGTACCCTAAACTCTGTCTCAGCATCTGCTTCCTGAGAACTAAACCTGTAACATATAACATGGGGTATACATGTATATGAATGTCACATTTTCTTTATCCTTTCATCCATCAGCCAATACTTAGGTTGTTTCCACAAGTTAGCCATTGTGAATAAAGCTGCAATGAACATGGGTCAGTACATATCTTTTTGAGATACTGATTTCATTTTCTGTGGATATATTCCCAGAAGTGGGATTGCTGGATCATAAGGTAGTTCTCTTTTTAATTTGTGGGAAACCTCCATACTGTCTTTCATAATGGCTGTGACAATTTACAATCCTATCAACGGCACATAAGAGTCTCTTTTCTCCACATCTTTGCCAACACTTGTTTTTTTGCTTTTTGGTAATAGCCATACTACTGAGTGTGAGATGATATCTTATTGTGGTTTTGCTTTGCATTTTCCTGATGATTAGTGATGTTGAGAATCTTTTCATATATCTGTTGGCCATTTGTATGTTTTCTTTGGAAAAATATCCATTCAGGTGCTTTGCTTGTTTTTTTCATCTTTTAAAAAATTTTTTTTTAAACTACTGAGTTGTATGCTCAGTAATTGCTCTGGCTAGGACTTTTAGAGTTATGTATGAGTTCCTTATATATTTGAAAGTTAGCTCCCTATTAGATACATGGTTTGCAAATTTTTCTCCCATCCGATAGGTTGCCTTTTCATTTTATTAATTGTTTCTTTTGCTGTGAAGAAACTTTCTAGTTTGACATAGTTTCATTAATTTATTTCTGCTTTTGTTGCCTATGCTTTTGGTGTTACATTCAAGAAATCATTGTCAAGACCAATGTGAAGAAGCTTTTCTTCTATGCTTTCATGTATGATTTTTATGGTTTCAAGTCTTATGATTAAGTTTTTAATTCATTTTGAATAGATTTTGTGTATGGTGTAATATAAAGGTCTGTTTCCTTCTTTTCATGTAGATATCTAGTTTTTCCAATATAATTTACTAAAGATTCTATCCTTTCTCCATTGTATATTCCTGGTGCCTTTTTGAAAGACTAGTTGACTATGTAAGAGTGAGTTTACTTCTGGACTCACTATTCCTTTCCCTTGGCTTATGTGTCTGTTTTTACACCAGTGCTATAATGTTTTGATTACTGTAGCCTTGTACTATAATTTGAAATCTATCTAAAATAAATAACCTCACTTTACAATTCAAGCAACTAAAAAAAGAACAAATTAATCCCAAATTTAACAGAAAGAAAGAAATAATAAAAATCATGTCTTTTAGGTCCTTCTAGTCTAATGTGTAGTACAAGTCTAAGGTTTCCTTATGTTTCTATCATATGATAGAATGATTGTTGAAAGTGGAATATTGGAGACCCCTACTATTCTTGTATTGCTGTTTATTTCTCTCTTAGTTCTTTAACATTTGCTTTATAAATTGAGGCATTCTGATGTTGAGTGCATATATATTTATAATTGCTATATCCTTTTGATAAATTGATCCCTTTATCATTACATAAAGACCTTCTTTGTCTCCTGTTACAGTTTTGACTTTATGTATATTTCGTCTCCTATAAGTATAGCTACCCCTGCTCTCTTTTGGTTTCTGCTTTCATGAAATATCTTTTTCCATTCTTTTATGTTCAGCCTATGTGTCCTTACAGCTAAAGTGAGTTTCTCGTAGGCAGCATATAGTGGGTCTTATTTTTAATCATTTCGGCCACTTTATGTCTTCTGATTAGATAATTTAATCCATTTACGTTTAAAATAATTGTTGATGAGTAAGTGCATA
Organism: Gorilla gorilla gorilla; assembly: GCF_029281585.2. NCBI lineage: Eukaryota > Metazoa > Chordata > Mammalia > Primates > Hominidae > Gorilla > Gorilla gorilla. Next base: position 190,590,330 of record NC_086017.1, on the reverse strand, counting down.
CTATTGCCATCTTGTTTGTTGTCTTCTGACTGTCTTGTAGTTGTTTTGTTTCTTCCTCTTTTGCTATTTTCCTTTGTGATTTGATTGGTTGTTTTTTTGGCTTGTTTTCGTTTTGTTTTTTGTAGTGATATGCTCTGATTTCATTCCCTTTATGTCTTAGGTATCTACTATAGGCTTTTGCTTTATTGTTACCATAAGGCTTACAGGAAACATAGTTATAACAGTCTATTTTAAGTTAATAAAAACTTAACTTCAATTACATATAAAAACTCTACTCTTTATTCCCCCATTTTATGTTTTTGATGTTATAATTTACTTTTCATATTGTGAATCTGTTAAAAAAAATTGTAGATATCATTATTTCTAAATACTTTTGTCTTTGTACTACTGTTAAAAAGGATTTACATACAACCATTACAGTTTTACAGTATTCCAAATGTGACTATATATTATCTTTGCCAGTGAATTTTACACTTCCATATATTTTCATATTGTTAATTAGTTTCCTTTTGTTTCAGCCTGAAGAACTCCTTTTATAAGGCAAGTCTAGTGGTAATGAGCTCCCTCAGCTTTTGGTTTTCTAAAAAAGACTTTATCCCTCCTTCATTTCTGAAGAACAGTTTGGCTAGATAAGTATTCTTGGTTGAAATTTTATCTTTTAACACTTCAAATATATTATTCCACTCTCCTGGCCTGCAAGGTTTCTGCTGAGAAATCCACTGATAGCCTTATGTGGGTTCCTCTGTATTTAAAGAGTCACTTTTCTCTCTTTCCAAAATTTTCTCTTTTCCTTCTTTCCTTCCCTTCCTTCCCTTCCTTCCTTCCCTCCCTCCCTGCCTCCCTGCCCCCTTTCTTTCTTTCTTCCTTCCCTCCCTCCCTGCCTCCCTGCCTCCTTTATTTCTTTCTCTTTCTTTCTTTTCTTTTCATTTTCTCTTCTTATCTTTTCTTTTCCTTTCATTTCCTTTCTTTTCTTTCTTTCTTTACTTCTTTCTTTCATGATGGGGTCTCACTCTGTTACCCAAGTTGCAGTACAGTAGCATGACCTTGGCTCACTGCAACCTCTGCCTCCTGGCTCAAGCAATCCACCCACCTCAGCCCCCCAAGTAGGTGGAACCACATGTATGTGCCACCATACCTGGCTAATTTTTTGTATTTTTGGTAGAGTTGGGATTTTGCCATGTTGCCCAGGCTGGTCCTGAACTCCTGAACTCAGGCAATCCACCCACCTCAGCCTCTCTTTTTTCCTTTGAGACAGAGTCTCGCTATCTTGCCCATACTGGTCTCTAACTCCTAAGCTCAAGTGATCCTCCTGCCTCAGCCTCCCATGTAGCTATGACTATGGACACACGCCATCATGCCCAGCTAGCTTTCAATTCTTTTGTTTGCCTTCAGCTTTTGACAATTTAAGTAGTGTGTCTTGGTGAAGTTCTCTTTGAGTTATACCTGAATGAGAACCTTTGAGCTTCATGGCTGTGGATATCCATATCTCTCCAAAGATTTAGGAAGTTTTCAGTTATTTTTTTTCCTTCCTTCCTTTTTTTTTTTTTTTTTTTTACGAGACAGAGTCTCGCTCTGTTGCCCAGGCTGCAGTGCAGTGGCGCAATCTTGGCTCACTGCAAGCTCCGCCTCCCAGGTTCATGCCATTCTCCTGCCTCAGCCTCCCAAGTAGCTGGGAATACAGGCACCCACCACCACGCCCAGCTAATTTTTGTATTTTTAGTAGAGACGGGGTTTCACCGTGTTAGCCAGGATGGTCTTGATCTCCTGACCTTGTGATCTGCCCGCCTCGGCCTCCCAAAGTGCTGGGATTACAGGCGTGAGCCCCTGCGCCCGGCCCCTTCCTTCCTTCTTTTCTTCCGTCCTTCTTTCCTTCCTTCCCTCCCTCCCTCCCTCCTTCCTTTCTCTCTCTCTCTCTTTCTTTTGTTCATTTGTTCATTCATTTTTTTTTCTTTTTTTGATATGGGGTCTTGTAATGTTGCCCAGGGTGGTCTCAGCCTCCTGGCCTCAAGCAGTCCTCCCACCCCATACTCCTGAGCAGCTGGGATTACAGGCATGTGCCACAACACCCAGCTAGTGATTTTTTCTCCCTCCCTTCCTCCCTCCTTCTCTTTTTCTTTCCTTTTTTCTTTTCTTTCTCTTTCTTTCTTTCTTTCCTTCCTTCCTTCCTTCCTATTTCCTTCCTTCCTCTTTCTTTCTTTCTCTTTCTTTCTTTCTTCCTTTCTTCTTTCTTTCTTCTTCAGCTAAGACAGCAGAAGAAGTGATTTATTGTATGCTTGTTACACTTGGCCACAAGTGAACACAGAAATAGTTCAGAATGCCACAGGTCCAGGGAAAAGGATCAATATGGACTGTTTTGGTTATGAGCTAGGTGGGTCTCCAAGGTAGTTTTGGTGATCACATGGCAATGGAAGTTCTAGATCCATTGAGACAAGCTCTAGACAGTAGCATGAAGTTCAACAACTTGTACTAGCATCCCCAGCCTCTAGCATTCCATGTTTCTGTTCCTGTGGCCTCCATGGGTGCACAAGCTAGTGGATTACTTGGACCTCTTGTAGGGAAAAGAAAGAGAGATCAAAATAGAATTTCTTATGTCTTCCTTTTCTACATAGACTTCTACATAGATCAGACTGTTACTGTGTCTATGTAGAAAAGGAAGACATGAGAAACTCCATTTTTATCTCTTTCTTTTCCCTACACCTCTGCCTCATCTTTCTTCTTTTGCACTTCAGCCTGTGCATTTGCTTCTTCCTCCACTTGGTTTTCACGGCACGGAGGTTTCCAAGATGATAGTGTTAAGGCTGGGAGCTGCCGATTATTTCTTTAAATAAGCTTTTCCTCCTTTCCTCTCTCTTCTCATTCTGGGACCCCTATAATTCATATATTATTTTGCTTAATGGAGTCCCATAAGTCCTAAAGACTTTCTTCACTTTTTTATTCTTTTTTTTTTTGAGACTGGATAATTTCAAAAGACTTGTGCTCGAGTTCATAGATTCTTCTGTTTGATCGAGTCTGCTGTTGAAGCTCTTTATTGCATTTTTTATTTCAATCATTGTATTCCTCAGTTCTAGGATTTCTGTTTGGTTCTTTTTTTATGATTTTCATCTCTCTGTTGAACTAATTTTGTTATGGTATTGTTTTCCTCAATTTCACTTAGTTGTCTATCTGTGTTCTCTTATATCTTGTTGAGCTTCCTTAAAAATAATTAACCTAAATTCCTTTTCGGGCACTTTGTAGCTCTTCATTTCTTTGGAGTTGGTTACTAGAAATTTTTTGTGTTCCTTTGGTGGCATCATGTTCCCTTGTCTTTTCGAGTTTCTTGAGGCCTTGTATTGATGTGTGCACAGTTGAGGGAGCCATCACTTCTTCTAGGCTTTATAGACTGTTTTCAGTGGAGACAGTCTTCTAACTGTGGGTGAATGTGAGAGCATCAGCTGGATGAGGTGTGGCAGCTATCATTCTGGGGAGGACACAGTGGCATAGTCTCCCCGAAACTCCATAAGCTGAAGTCTCTGTTGGCAAAGATATTAAGAGTTCTCAGCAGCCTAGGCTGCAGGTATCTGCAGTGGTGACAGTAGCCCCAAGAGTGGCAGCAAAGGATGTTGTGGACTTCAGTGTCAAAAGCTGCTGGGGTCCCTCTGGTTTGTTTTTACCTTGAGGGGGCAAAGACCTAACTGAAGGGATCTTTCTTGACATCGGGTTTGGCATGCAGGCACATAGGCAGCCACAGCAACACTGGGTTTCAGGGCAGAGGTGCTCAGAATGGCTGCAGAGACAGGGTTCTGGGCACAAGGGCATGTGGAATTAACATGGAGCCTAGGTCCTGGGGCATGGACATGCTTGCTACAGTGATGGTGCCGGTATACTAGGCTTTGGTATGTACCAATTGCCCATACTGCTAGGTTCCAGGTCTCTGGGGTACACTGCAGCTTCTTGGGCTCCAGGGTATGTTACACAGTGGCAACTCAGGTCTCAAGGAGGTACCAGGGCTGCTCGGGCCCTGGGGAAACGGTACAGCAGCAGCATGACTCTGGGTGTGGTGGAGCATAGTAGCAAGTCTGGCACTGGCACTAGGGTTTGGCATGCAGCACAGCAGCAGCTCCAGCCTCATGGATGGTGTAGTATCACAGTAGCTCAGATCTTGGGGTGGGGATGCAGTGGTTGCTCCTTTCCTAGGGGAAGCATAGTGGCATGGACTTTGGGCAGCTTGATCAAGTGGGTTCAGCATCTGTGAAGACTGTGAGGTCCTTCCTGGTGAAGGCTACAGGTGTCTGCAATGGTAATGAGGGCTGCTAAAGTTTTCTTGCTCTCCTTTTTCCCACAAAGGGAAGAGATAAATCTCTCAGAGAGTATCACTCTTGGTGCCTCAAAACTCTGGGAGATGAGAGCCCAGGTAAAATATTTTCTTACACTTTTCTACTTTGTGCTTCACATGGTTTCTGCTATTTCTTCATTGTACTCCAAAGTGATCCTAGAACTATTTTAATTGGTGTGTAGATGTTTATTTCTTTATTTGTTATTTTTGCTATTTCCATGGGGCAGACAGGTATGGAAACCTTCTAATTCTCTATCTTGATGTCACTTCAGATCTCCTAGATATTAGATTGATACCTAGCTGTTTGAATAAACATGACATTTCACAATTTCTCTTAAAGTTAGGAATGGTGATGTAACCAATTTCTGCCCAATAATATGCCAGCAACTGCTTCAGAGAACCTTCCTTTACAAAAATAGCTTGGTAAAATCTTTGCCCCTTCCTGTCCCTTCCTTCCTGCAGCTTGAAACATGTCTGGGATGGCTACAACTCCATTTTGGACCAGGAAGACAAGGGACCTAACTTAGAAATGGTGGAGGAGAAAGCTGCAGTCAGCTTGGGGTCCAGAGGGTGGTATGGCCTCTATACCAGCTCCGGAATGCTTCCATATGGACTTTTACAAGAAAGAAAAATAACTGTCACTAATTTTTATGTCTTTGTCATTCCTGGGACAACCTAATGCTAAATAATATATCTACCCTAAGCCTTCTCTACTCCCCTAGGTTTGACCATTTCCTCTTTGTGATCCTTCTGCTCTTTGTTCATGATTCTATCATAGCACCTTCCATAATGTATTGTCATAACTTGTGCACCTCACATGTAGGCACATAATTTGACTGACTTTGTTGAAACCTGTGAATAAATTTCAGCCTGTTAATTTGAACCTCTATTCTCTTATGTATTATTGTAATTTAAAATTTTTTTATTCTTCTAATTAGATTGCAAGCTCTTTGAGCACAGGAACCTTTTCTTATTCATCTTTGTGAAATGTCCCTTTCATTCTTCCTTATGTTCTCTATTTCTATGCTGAGAATGTCTGTCTATTTGTTTCAAGAGTGTTCACCCTTGCTTCTTAGAGAATTTTTATAATAGCTGCTTTAAAAACTGTCAGATAATTCTAACGTAAGTGTTATTCTGTTGTTGGCATCCATTGATCGTCTTTTTTCATATGAGTTGAGATTGTACTTATTCTTCCAATGCTGTTATTTTGGGTTGTGCCTGGACATTTTGAATATCATAAGGCTCTTAGCCTGTGATGGTTAATTTTAGGTGTCAGTTTAACTGGTTTAAGGAATACCTAGAGAAGTGATAAAGCATTATTTTTGGGTGTGTCTGTGAGGGTGTTTCCAAAGGAGATTGGCATGTGCATCTGAGTGGACTCAGTGGGGAAGATCCACCTTCAAAGTAGGTAGGCACCATGCAATCGGCCGGGGGCTTAGCTAGAACAAAAACAAAGGAAAGGCAGGTTGGTCTCTCTCTCCCTCTCTCTCGGAACTGGGATACACTCTTTTTCTCTTTGGACATTAGAAATTCAGTTTTTTTGGCCTTTGGAGAGCAGGACTTATACCAGTAGCCCTCCAGGTTCTCAAGATTTTAGATTTGTACTGAGTCATGCTACTGACATTCCAGGGTCTCCAGCTTGCAGACGGCCTGTCATGGAATTTCTTGGCCTCTATAATCACATAAGCCAACTCCCCTAATGAATCCCCTCTCATATATGTCTCTATCTATCGATCTACCTACCTACCTACCTATCTGTCTATTTTCTATCGCTTCTATCTCTCTGAAGAATCCTAACTACCACAGGGCCTTTTTGAAATCCTATGAAGGAAGCTGATATTTTTGTTTGAACAGACAATTGACCTGGCTGCATGTTTTGATTGTACTTTTGAGTTTGGCACTGTCTTGAGTTCAGGTTAGGGGATATTGGAGGGAAAAAATACAAAAGTCATTGCCAGTTTAAAGATACTTCAAATTCTAATCTTCTCCAGTATATCTGCTATCTTTATTTCTCGGAGTATGAAAATAGCTGTTCCACGCATTCTGTCTAGGTTTTATACTTACATTCAGTGGCTGAAATAGAATGAATTGTGCTTACTCCATCTTACCCAGAACTAAAACTTACTAAGTCATTTTTAAAAACATATGTCCTCAATTTCTGTAGAGGTTAAAAAGAAGAAATGGCCATACAAATAATGATTCTGAGTTTCTAGTACAGTCCTTAAGATGTATCTTGATACATTATAGGGTTTAAAGTGTTGTACGCAAAGCAGTTGGGAAATGTGGAAAGTGCATAAACCTTGGAATTAGACAGTCCTAGCTACATTTCATAGAAATAGAAAATAGATTAATATGATACACTCTGAGAGAATTAAATCATATCATGTATGTCAATTCTCCAGCATACATAAGGTAGAAAATAAATGTTAATTTCACCTCCTTTTAGAATTTAGTATCAGGAAAAGATTGCCTGCAGAAATAGCATATTTCTTTTAATTTTTTTTAATTAAACATTTTTTTTAGAGATAGGGTCTCACTTTGTCACCCAGGCTAGAATAGAGTGGCAGAATCATAGCTCACTGTAGCCTCAAACTCCTGCGCTCAAGTGATCCTTCCACTTCAGCCCCCTGAGCAGCTGAGACTGTAGACATGTACAACCATGCCCAGCTAATTTTTTATTTTTATTTTTGTAGAGATGGGGTCTTGCTTTGTTGCCCAGGCTGGTCTTGAACTCCCCTGGCTTCAAACAATCCTCCTCCTCAGTCTCCCAAAATGCTGAGACCATTGCATTGATGTTATAGTAAGAATTATGCAACTTGTATTTCTTTGTGTGTGTTAGTTGACTGGAGGCTCAGAGATAAGCGTAATGAGAAACCAGTATGTGTTTCATTTGTGGAATTGATATATTTTATTCTATTCTACATAGCATTTTATTTTCCACTTTTTATTTTGATAAACAAATTGTATAACATGACGTTTGTGGTAAAATACTTTAAGCTTTTTGAATGTTAGGTCATAGGCACTAAAAAACTATGCCTTTTAATTGATATGGTATTTATAAAAGTTTTATGTTTCTGAACTGAAAATTCACAATGATTTTCTGATAAAATAATTTCAAATTAAAATAGAGGTAGTTATTTTATTTTATATATATATACATATATACATATATACACACACACATATATATATACATATATATATATACACACACACACATATATATATATATTTTTTTTTTGGATACAGGATCTCACTGTGTCACCCAGGCTGGAGTGCAGTGATGCCATCTTGGCTTACTGCAGTCTCAACCTCCCAGATTCAAGCGATCCTCCTGCGTCAGTCGCCCAAGTAGCTGGGACTACAGACACGCACCACCATGCCTGGCAAATGTTTTGTATTTTTGGTAGAGATGGGGTTTCACCATATTGCCCAGGCTGGTCTCGAACTCCCAAGCTCAAGCGATCTGGCCCTCAGCCTCCCAAAGTGCTAAGATTACAGGCCTGAACCGCCATGCATGGCCAAGACAGGTATTTTAGAGTCACGAACACTTGGTCATAAAATAATCACCTCTTATAACTGAAACCTATACTTTATAGTTAGAGCATTTTTGATTTCAAATCTAGCATTGTTCCTATTGTCAACTTCAAAATCACACAGTTTATAAATTTTAAAAGGAGAGCTTTATATCTTAAGAAGGGGATCACAACCTATAAGCAGGAAGTGTAAGCCTCTGGTTGAAGCTGGAAGCAGGTACTTCCAAGGAGGAGGGATTGGAATAGGAACTTATGCTGAAAGAGTTGGCTAAGCATACATATTCAACAGGTTACAGGAGGAGCTATGAATATTCATGAAGGGGGTCCTAAACATGCATACTGAAAAAACACACATGTTACTTGCATCCCATGTTCACTGTGGGGTGGAGGACTTAACATTTAAATGCATTACAGTTAGGCCCTGTATGTCAAAAGATGAAGCAGGGACTCAAAGGTTCACAAATGTGCAGCCTCTCTAAATTTATCAGAACCAGTCCATGGTCAGTAGTCTTATCAGGAGAAGGTTATGGAAATCACTCTTTTGTCCAATCAAAGCTGTAGTGATGGCTTTTGGAACAGGAGGATCAGTTCTTCAGTGTCTGTCAGTGGATGAGCTGCAAGTGGATTTTTTTTTTTTTTTTTTTTGAGACAGAGTCCTACTCTGTTGCCCAGGTTGGAGCACAGTGGTGTGATCTCTGCTCACTGCAACCTCTGCCTCCTGAGTTCAAGCGATTCTCCCACCTCAGCCTCCTGAGTAACTGGGACTACAGGCATGCACCACCACACCCAGCTAATTTTTGTATTTTTTGGTAGAGATGGGGTTTCACCATGTTGGGCAGGCTGGTCTCAAATCCTGACCTCAAGTGATCTGCCCGCCTTGGCCTCCCAAAATGCTGGGATTACAGGTGTGAGCCACCGCGCCTGGCCAAGCCACAAGTGTTTTAATATTGCTGATCTTGAGGCCAGTGCTTGTTTAGCTGCTAGAGAAAAACAAACAAACAAACAAACAAAAAACCTTGTGGCAGTTAGAACATAGTTTATTTTTTAAGTATAGGAGTGCATGCTTAAACTTTGTTTGGCATAGTTTTAGGTCTTATTTATAATTTCGTATCTTATTGCTACTGTTTTGTCAGTCTTATGATCTCTATTTTAACATTAATGTTGGTCAGTTGTTTGGATCTAAACTGCAAAAGGGAGGGGGTCTGACCTGCCATGCTGTCATGGCTGGGAACTCAGTTTTTAAGGTTTCTCTGGGGTTCCCTTCGCCAAGAGGGAGTCTGTTTAGTCAGTTGAAGGACTTAGGACTTTATTTTTAGTTCTCACCACGTACGACCCACTTTAAAACATTCAATTTTTGAATGTTTTAAAACACTTGAAGAAGATTTCTCTAACAAAATAAGATGATATGATAAGACTATGGTTGTATAATCTTTCTTCCTCCAAATTTTATTGGCATATTCATTGCAGTGAACAGTATGCCTTTCTTTGTTAAACACTGGTAGGAACTGGCTTATTAAATATTCTATATTTTGCTTTCCAAGTCTAAAGACATTCATAGTAAGCACATTTTGCACTAAATGACTCTTACTTAAAATGGACTTGGTTAGATTTTGAAATAATGAAATGTCCCATGCTTTGGATGAAAGCTTTCTCTGTCTGAAATTTTCCTTAGAAGAGGCATTTTTGAATAGAAGTGTTGTCTAATTACAGGCCCAATTTCTCCAGCTTGGTTTATGCCAATATGTTTTTGAAAGAAGTTTACGATTATTTTGTGAGGCCCGATGTTTAAACAGTTTTGGTTTTATTCTTCTAATTTGCAAGCACAGGCTCACCATTCACAGGACAAGACAACTTTGTAATTATTGATTTAAAGCTGTTTCTTAAGCGTTAGGTTTTCCCTAGTAATGCAGCTCACAGCAGTGCAGCAGTTTGTGTGTCTACTCAGCTTGCTGGATTTGGGGCAAAACTTTTGTTTTTAAAAATGGGCTGGCCAGTGTCAACCTCCTCAGATTCTCTCTTTGGGCTTCACTGTGCTTGCACTCTGTCACATCAGTGAAACAGGATCAAAACTTGTCCTATGTCACCAGGAGCTCCTCTTGAAATTCCTTTGGAATCCTATGGTGGCTCATTGGTTTACTGTAAGAGATGTCAGGGATATTCTTGTTTTGTTTTTGTATTTGCATATTCTTATTTAGCTGAAAGATAAATAAGACTGCAACTTTAGGCACAGGTGAATGATAATAGCTAGAAATTGGAAAAGCTAGGTTAAGAGCTCCTGAAATAAATATCACAATACTAAGCTGCAGAACAATGCAAAATCAGCAAAGAAATGTCCACATAATACGGGATTTATTAAGCAAATAAACTAATGATTATTTTTAAAATTTTAACAGAAGAATGACTTGAAGAATATTTACAATTACTGGAGGAAAGGCAAATTACAGAACATGCATCTTTTACTTTTTTTTTTTTTTTTTTTGAGACAGAGTCTCACCCTGTCACCCAAGCTGGAGTGCAGTGGCACTATCTCGGCTCACTACATCCTCTGCCTCCCACGTCAAGCAATTCTCTGCCTCAGCCTCCCGAGTAGCTGGGGTTATAGGCACATGCCACCACAACTGTCTAATTTTTGTATTTTCAGTAGAGACAGGGTTTCACCGTCTTGGCCAGGCTGGTCTTGAACTACTGACCTCGTGATCCACCTGCCTCGGCCTCCCAAAGTGCTGGGATACTGAGTTTTTGTTGTTGTTTTGTTTTGTTTTGAGACAGAGTCTCACTGTCACTCAGGCTGGAGTGCAGTGGCACATTCTTGGCTCACTGCAACCTTCACCTCCTGGGTTCAAATGATTCTCCTGCCTCAGCCTCCTGAGTAGCTGCGACTACAGGGGCCTGCCACCATGCCTGGCTAATTTCGTATTTTTAGTAGAGATGGAGTTTCACCATGTTGGTCAGGCTGGTCTTGAACTCCTGAGTTCAAGTAAGCCACCCGCCTCGGCCTCCCAAAGTGCTGGGATTCCAGGCATGAGCCATCGTGCCCAGCTGACACTGAGTTTTATGTATTGCAAGACAGTGCAATTCGGAGGTTAAGAAGAGAAAAATACACTCCACCTAGTACTGGTCAAAGTATTACCAGAGAAGTATATCCTGCTTTATGTTTCATAACTTAAGGCATTTACATATCCAGGCATTTTACAAAGCTAATTAAATATTGCCAGATATATTACCCAAATGGAAATAAGCAAAAGAAATACTGGGTTGACATACAGTACAGGGCTAGTCTTGACTTTCTATTTACAAGCTATTTCTTAATTCTGTAGGGGCAGAGACTAACTTATAGGTACAGTTGAGTTCATTATTCATAGTAGTTATGTTCTATAAAGTTGCCATGGGCCAGGCGCAGTGGCTCACACCTATAATCCCAGCACTTTGGGAGGCCAAGGCGGGCGGATCACGAGGTCAGGAGATGGAGACCATCCTGGCTAACACGGTGAAACCCCATCTCTACTAAAAATACAAAAAGAACTAGCCGGGTGTGGTGGCAGGTGCCTGTAGTCCCAGCGACTTGGGAGGCTGAGGCAGGAGAATGGCGTGATCCCGGGAGGCGGAGCTTGCAGTGAGCAGAGATTGTTCCACTGCACTCCAGCCTGGGCAACAGAGCGAGACTCCGTCTCAAAAAAAAAAAAAAAAAAAAAAAAGCAACGAAAAAAAAGTTGCCATGAACACTGAATTAGCAAATACTGAATCATTTCTTCTATGGCAAATATAAGTCTCAAGATACAAAATTTTTGTCAACTGATCAAAACATAACCTTGTTTCATGTGTGTTTCTGTTTGAAGACACACACACACACACACACACACACACACACACATATATAGCTATATATATTAGATATAGTTGATTGATTAACATTGAACTCATGACCAGCAGTACTATAACTAATGTCGGAAGAAAATTTATCTAACACACATGTTTTCTTTTGAATGCACATCACAGATTTCCTGCACTTAGGAACACTAAACAACCCTTCAGCACTATGCCTAAGGGCCATTTAAAAACAATGAAATCACCAACAAAAAGCACAAAAATGCAAAAATAATGGCACTATACAGATGGCAAAGGGACATTTGGTTACGGTACGAGAGCTGAAACAGGAAGGTAGTGTCACCTCTTTGAAACTCAATTATGAATTGGCACATCAGGCAATTCAAATTTTTCGCTGCTGTGCGCATGGCCTCAAAGGAGCACGAAAGTGTCTTGAGTATTAATTTGGGGGTTACAAATAAACTGTAGTGAGTAAGCAAATTCACAGATATGGGATCTGTAAATAATAAGAATTGACTGCATTTGTCCAGTAGGGATACAAATAATTTTTATCTGGAGGAACAAAACCCGAAGGGTCATACATTTGGCCCTGCTAGAGGGTTAACCAATTCTAAATCTTAGGTCGAAATCAATTTGTTTGCCTATATCAGTCTAGTTTCTCAACTACTCTGAACTGGTTTTAACATCTCACAGATTCCCTCATTAATTGAGGAATACTATTGATATGTACTCATTTTATATTTTTCTGAGAGTCATGTTTTTCACAATTTGAAATGTGTACTTTATAAATTTTCAGAGATCAAGACGCTGAGACAACGTGCCCCTAACTACTAAATGAGGAGGTTGAACTAAAAAAGTTCTAATGTCCTTTTTTGAGCTCTAGATTCTGCAATTCTAGGAGACTAAACAGCTTTGAGAGGGAATGGGTAGAGGATGATTCAAAATTATTTAAACTATATTGATTGTAATAAAATTTGTCAAATATTTTGACTTTAATTAATTAACATATTCTAGCCTCAATCTATCTAGCCTGATACTACTATTAGGATAGTATCAGAAAAGAAAAAACTCTCTTAAAATCAAAATGGAAATAAGCCATCTAAATAATCTACAGAGAGTAAAACAAGATTATTTAAACCATTATCTGGTAAGAGATAAAAATTTTGTCCAGTCTTAACAGTGGTTATATTTAGAATCAAGAGAAACAACTGTCTTTTTGTCACAGATTTTTTTGCCTATTGTGATTTCAATGATTGCTTCATCAAGTAAATCTACTATATAGTCCCCCACTGAATTGAGGAAGGGAAATGAAATTATGCTGATGGTTTCTTTCTTTCTTTCTTTTTTTCTTTTAAGCTTTTATTGCCAGGCAACTTAGAGTGAAATTTGAGGCTCAGCTATAATAACTATATTACACAGTTTTTCAAGACCTGTGCCTTTATGGGCCTTTCCCCTGTCCTGATCTTATTATTGATACTATTTATTTATAATATAAACTGAGTAATATAAATTTATTTATAAAATAGTATATATATAGTTTAATTATAAGTTCACTATGATTTTTAAATAATTTTCTCAGTCCTGGGTTTTAAATTCCTATTTCTATTTTACTCTTTTACTATACATGTCTTTTGTGGTCAGCTATGTAAGTCAAGCATTAGAAGGGAAAAAATATTCTACTCCTTTGTGGAAGGAGGCAGGGTATACACAGGAAAAACAGACAAATAAAGGAAATAAAGAAAAAAATAATTAAATTGTCCTTTAGATAGAAAGGAAATGAGCCATTGTTGTCCGGAAGGCAGAACAAAATGACTACGACTTCTTATATATGAGGCCATCATGGTTTTATTATCGTAAATCAGAGTGACCTCAGACAACTGGTGCAGTGGATTATTGCTAGAAGAAAGGCTTCAGGCCAACAATTTCTCATACCCATCATGATGAAGGAGAGAAATTGTAAAAGTTCCCACTAACTTTTATGGGGAGAAAAGTAAAACACCCTATTTCTCAGGGCTAACTTCATATTCTGAGACCACAAAAGTCATAACAAAAAATTAAGACTTTTCCACCTGCCATATGTGACCCATACCACCTCCCTCACCTCAAAAGAGAGAGCCATGAAAAGCCTTGGAATAATGCCAAAATTATTCAAAGCTATAAATTATTTTAATTTTGAACTGCAATAGTGAAGATTAACTGCAGTGTGATGACAGGCAGTAGAGGTGGCTCTACCCTTCAAAACAGTGGGAATAATTAGCGTCTTAGTAGAGAGGAACTACAGCCTCAATGTCCCAAGGCATTAGTGGGGGCAGGGAATTATGAGATAGAAGGAAAGAGGGATTCTGTCTTTTACAAAATAAATGTTTTATACAAAATAAAATCATGCTTTCATATTTCAAAAGCAGAATTGCTAATTTTTAGAAAATTTTGAAAAATTTAACAAAGTTCACAGATGAAAATAATAACCGCTTGCGTCATCACCACTCAAGAGAGAACCCACCCTAATATTTTACTCTAAGTACTTTATGAGCCTCTAGTCTTCTAATCTTTGCTGATATATGCCTATCTTCCCTCTCTAAGGATCTATGGCATTGCAAAAAGGTCATTTAAATAGGCAACCATAATTTCACAGAAAACAATGAGTAAACATTTGATTGAAACTTGACTTTTAAAAGAAGCAGGCCAGGTGTGGTTGTTCACGCCTGTAATCCCAAGCACTTTGGGAAACTGAGGTGAAAGGATTGCTTGAGTTCAAGACTAGCCTGGACAACATGGCCAAAACCCGTCTCTACGAAAAACACAAAAATTAGCCAGGTGTGGTGGTGCACACCTGTTGTCCCAGCTACTGGGGAGGCTGAGCCGGGAGGATTGTTTGAGCCAGGGAGGTAGATGCTATATTGAGCTGTGATTGTGTCACTGCACTCCAGCCTAGGTGATAGAGCGAGACCCTGTCTCAGCAAAATGAAAAAAAATTAAATATAAATAAATAAAATAAGAAACTTACAAAAATAAATTTATTTCATGTTGTGTTGAGCAAAATTTAGGTTGTAGTTGAAACTATGCACTAAGTCTCAGAGTGAATCATGTTGACTTTGTTTTGGAGCAGTCGATTGAGCAAAATATATTTGATATTTAAACAGTGTGATAGAAAAGACAGTGCATCAATTTATTAATTAAATCATTCTTTTTAAAACTACCTATTATTTTATGATTTTCATCTAATTTCTTTTATTTAGTTTGGGGCTGAGCACAGTGGCTCACCCCTACAATCCTAGCACTTTGGGAGGCTGAGGCAGGAGGATCACTTGAGCTTAGGAATTCAAGACCCACCTGGGCAATATAGTGAGACCTTGTCTCTAAAAAAATTAAAAAATTGAAACAAAAGTTTTTTAAAAAAGAAGCTTAGCTATGGGCATGGTGGCTCATGTCTGTAATCTCAACACTTTGGGAAGCTGAGGCAGAAGGATTGCTTGAGTCCAGGAGGTAGAGGCTGAAGTGAGCTCTGATCACAACACTGCACTCTAGCCTGGGTGACAGTGACCCTGTCTCAAAAAGAAAAAAAAGTTTAACTTTGCCAGGCCCTCATGAGCAATGACTTCGGCTGTCTTTGAAAAACTAGGAGGAAGATAAGATACTTTCTTTCTCAGGATTAATTTTATTTACATCCATGGAGCTCATGGAATTCTGGTGTCTTTTAGAGATCTGCAACTTTAGTTTGAAATTAGTTTGCATTGAGTCCTGATTATTTTAGCAAATGCTTACTGTATCTGAAAATCAGATAGAGACTGACTGACCAGGAGATAAATTCCATGGGCAAGAAAAGGCCAGTGTTAAATCTGTGGGAGTTTTGTAACAATGAATTTTGCTTCTTTACACACTATCTTATCATGTGGACATGGATAAGAAACAAAAACCCCTCTGTAGTTGATGACAGTATCAAGTAGTTGGTAGATGGGGTTTGGGGGGTGAAGTGCATCCTATGACATAAGAGCTCTGCAGGATCCTCCGAGAGGATCCTTATTTCCAGGATCCTCCTAGAAAAAGCCAGGACCTTGAGAATGATGGCAGCTAATTTATGATGGAGAGAAGGAGAAGTAAAGACTGAGCTAAAGAGAGACAGTATATGGAAAAGTGTTTAGAGCTATGCACTTGTAAGTTGTTATTGCCATTATTACAGGGGTCAGAATATCTGGACTAAGTCACCAGATGTATCTTATGCCTTTAAGAGTCATTTCCATTGGGAACACCATTGATTTGTAAAATAAAGGGTTGCTGTCTTTGTCTGTTTTCTGTTGCTATAGTAGAATACCACAGACTGGGTAATTTATAAAGAAAAGAAGCTTCACTCACAGTTCTGGATGCTGGTAAGTCCAAGAGCATGGCACTGTCATCTGGCGAGGCCTTTCTTGCTGTGTTGTAACTGCAGAAAACATCACATAATGAGAGGGCAAGAGCAAAAGAGTCACAAACCTTGCTTTTTTTAACAAAGCCACTCCTGCAGTAACAAACCTATTTTTGTGATAGTGACATCAATCCATTCATGAGAGTCGATCTCTCATTAATTCATTAATCCATTCACAAGGAAGAGCTGACATTAATCCATTCACGTGGGCAGAGGTATTCGTTTTCCAAAACATGAACTTTTGGGAAATACATTCAAACCATAGCAATTGGTATACACTTATGTTTTTAAAGTTCTGTAATTCTATGACCTGAGAATGTGCAATATTTCTAAGAGATGCTGGAGCACTTAAGAATATTTGAAAAATATAATTCTGATATTTGCTATTTAAGAAGAGTTTATAGCAATTTGAGTTTTTTTTAATAGATGCTCTTACACGTTTGCACTTACATGTTTCTTTTGCTTTTAGTTGAACTAACCAATTGGCTCACAGGACGACTTTAGTGAATTAGGAAAATGCTTCTCCATTCGCTTGGCAAAATGACTGTGTGTGTGTGTGCACGTGTTTTCTCTTTGCAATTAAGGCATTGCTTCCATTGTATAGATAAAATCAAATTATTCTTGTTTGGGCTCTTGATCTGATAAGTGGAGGTGCTATAGTCAGTAATATCATTTGATTTTCTCCCAAATAGTTTTCAACTTCTACCTGAAGTGAACATAAAAATGTTAAATTGTTTAAATAGCTGTAAGAGATAAATACAAGTATGAAGAAAAAGTAGATTTCAGGGGCAGACAGAAAGTTTGGTCAATTTCTGGGAAAACATGTTGGGAGAAGATTATTTCAACTATTTAAAATAAAATGGGCACCAAGGATTGTATAGAATCACTTGTTAGAGGTGTGTCTTGGTGTCTTGTATATTCGACAATATCCTAGTACATACACAACTTGATACTGATTTTAAAGATTTCTTGAATAAGATGACTAGTATAGGCAAGACAGTGACCCCATTTCTACAGAAAATAGAAAAGTTAGTTGGGTGTATTAGTCTATTCTCACACTGCTATAAAGAAATACCTGAGACTGGGTAATTTATAAATAAAAGAGGTTTAATTGGCTCATGGTTCTGCAGGCACTACAGGAAGCATAGTGGCTTTTGCTTCTAGGGAGGCCTCAGGAAACTTACAATCATGGTAGAAGGCAAAGGGGAAGCAGGCGTCTTCACATGGCTGGAGCTGGAGGAAGAGAGAGAGGTGGGAGGTGCTACACGCTTCTAAACAACGAGATATCATGAGAACTCTATCATGAGAACATCACTAGGATGATGGTGCTAAACCATTCATGAGAACTCTGCCCCATGATCCAATCACCTCCCTCTAGGCCCCACCTCCGACATTGGGGATTACAATTTGACATGAGATTTGGGTGGGGACACAGATCCAAACCATATCAGTAGGTGTGGTTGTGCACATCTGTAGTCCTAGCTACTCAGGAGGCTGAAGTTGGAGGACTGCTTGAGTTCAGGAGGTTGAGGCTGTAAGTGAGCCATGATAATGCCACGGCACTCCAGCCTGGGTGACAGAGCGAGGCCCTAATTGCAAAAAAAAAAAAAAAAAAAACCCAAAAAACAAAACAAAACAAACAAACAACAACAGCAAAACCTTAGTAAAATGGATAGGAATCTCAAAGGATGTGAGTTAACTATTTGTAATTGCCACAATAGGAATGTTTACTAATATTTCGTAACTGTTTACTATGGATCAGGCAGATGAAATGTTTTGTAATAGGAAGTTGCTCAGGACTATATAGCTCATAAATGGCAGAATCACTGCTATGATTTGAATGTCTCCTCCAAAACTCATTTTGAAATTTAGTTGTCATTATGATGGTGTTAAGAGGTGAGACCATTAAGAGGTGATTAAGTCATGAGGGGTTATCCCTCATGAATAGTTTAATGTTGCCATCATGAGAGTTGGTTTGTTATCATGAAAGTGGATTGTTCTAGAAGTGAGTTTGGTCCTCTCTGTCTCTCACTCTCATCTTCGCTTGCCCTTCTGTCTTCTTCCAGAAAATATCACAGCATGAAGGCCCTCACAAGATGAGAGCCCCTTGATCTTGGACTCCCCAGCCCCCAGAACTATTAGAAATATATTTCTTTTCTTTATAAATTACCCTGTCTATGGTATTCTGTTACAGCAACACAAAACCGACTAAGAAGGAAAATTGGTACTGAGAGTGGGACTGTTGCTAAAACAAATACTTGAAACTATAGAAGAGACTTTGGAACTGGGTAATGGACAGAGCTTGGAGGAATTTAGAGGAGCAGGATAGAAAAAAACCTAGAGTGTCATGAATGGAACAGTAAGAACAATTCTAGTGAGGGCTCAGAGGAAGACCCCAGAAATAGGGATAGCCTAAATCTTTTTTTCTTCATTTTTTACATTAAAAAAATAGAGATAGGGTCTCGCTTTATTGACCAGGCTGGTCTTGAACTCCTGGCCTTAAGTGACCCTCCCCTCTCGGCCTCCCAAAATGCTGGGATTACAGGCATGAGCCACAATGCCCAGTGTAATCTTCTTAAGTGGTTGTGATAAGAGAGTGGGTAGAAGTACGGATAGAAAGGTCATTCTGATAAGGTCTCACTTGAAAATGAGAAGCAAGATATTGGAAACTGGAGCAAAGGCCATTCTTATTAGACAGTTGCAAAGAAATTGGTGGAATTTTGTCCAACCTGAGGGCTTTATGGAAAACATAATTTAAGAACAATAACCTGTGATATCTGGTGGAAGAAATTCCTAAGCAAAATATTGAAGGAGCTGTGTGGCTACCCTTAACTGCATACAGTAAGATGCAAGAGGAAAGAAAAGACTAAAAGATGAGATTTATAATTAAAAGATAATCAGAACTAAAATATTTTTTTAAAACTTCAGGCTGACCTTGTAAAGAATTTTAAAAGTGTGTTCAGGAGAGTAAACCAAGGATTTGGCAAGTAACTGTTTGCTAAGGTGATTAGTACCTACAGAAGGGATCATTAAGACAGTGAGAGAATGACTCCAAAGGCACTTCAGATATCTTTAAGGCTGCCCCTACCATCACAGGCTCAGAGCTCTAGGAGGGCAGACTGTCTTCAGGGTATAGTTTCAGAGCACCTTCTATTGGCTTGCTGCCCAGAGCCACCTTGGGTCTCTACTCCCCACATTCTTCAAGAGGGAGTAGAAAAGACTTAAGGTGCAAGAGAAAAGAAAAGACTTAAAGACGAGATTTATAATGAAAAGAGAATCAGAACTAAAAGATTTTTTAGAAACTCCAGGCTGACCTTGTAAAGCTGCTCCACAGCTGCCCTGGCTGTAACTCAAGCAGGCCCAGGTGAGGTTCAATCCATGGCTACAAAAGGTACAAGCTGTAAACACTTTGGTGTATTTACGTGATGCTAATTCTGCAGGTGCACAGAATGCAACAGCTGTGGGGACATGGCTTTCTCCACCTATATTTCAAAGCACATTGCAGACAAGCTGGGAGGCCAGGCAGAGGCTTGTCGCAAGGGTAGCACCATCTCAGAGAGCCCCTACTAGGGCAATACTGAATGAACAGAAATGTGGAGTTGGAATTACAAGAGGGTCCCCCCTAGAGCAATTCCAAGTGGATCCATGGGAGTGGAGCCACTCCTGAGGCCCCAGAACTGTAGAGCTACCAGCTTGCGACACTAGCCTGGGAGAGCTGCAGGAACAAGACTCCAATGCTAGAGAGCTGTAGCACAGGCTGAGCCCAGCAAAGCCATGGGGTGGGGCTGCCCAAGACACTGGGAGGCCTAACCTCAACCCCATTGTGCCCAGGTTGCAGGATATAAGGTCAAATAAAATTATTCTCCAGCTTTAAGACTTAATGTTGTTTTCACTGTTAAGTTTTAGATTTTCTGTGGACCAGTTACCCCTTTCTTGCCCATTTCCTCCTTTTGGAAAAGGGACGTCTATTCTATGCCTGTCCCAACATTGCATTTTGGAAGCATGTAACTTACTGATTTCATAGGCTCACAGATGGAGAGGAATTTGCCTCAGGATGAATTGTGCTTTGACTGTCACCCGTATCTGATTTTGATGAGACTCTGGATTTTGAACTTTTGAGCTGGTACTAGAACAAGTTAAAACCTTTTGGGGCTATTGGGATGGAGTGAAGGTATATTGTATGAGTTTTGGTGGACCAGAGGCAGTTTGGATGGCCTCTCCAAAATCATGTTGAAATGTAATTGCCGCTGTGACAGTATTAAGAGGTGGGACAAGTAACAGTTGATTAGGCCATGAGGGCTCTGCCCTCATAAACGGGTTAATGTCATTATTGCAGGAGTGTGTTCATTATCACTTGTGCAGACTGTTAGAAAAGCGAGTTCGGGGCCAGGCATGGTGGCTCATGCCTGTAATCCCAGCAATTTGCGAGGCCAAGGCGGGCAGATCACGAGGTCAAGAGATTGAGACCATCCTGGCCAACATGGTGAAACCCTGTCTTTACTAAAAATACAAAAAATGAGCCGGGTGTGGTGGCATGCACCTGTAGTCCCAGCTACTCAGGAGGCTGAGGCAGGAGAATCGCTTGAACCCGGGAGGCAGAGGTTGCCGTGAGCTGAGATCTCGCCATTGCACTCCAGCCTGGTGAGAGACTGAGACTCTGTCTCAAAAAAGTAAATAAACAAATAAAAAATAAATGAAATAAAATAAAATAAAATAAAAATAAAAATAAAAAAGCGAGTTCGGGCCAGGTGTGGTGGCTCACGCCTGTAATCCCAGCACTTTGGGAGGCCGAGGTGGGCAGATCACAAGGTCAGGAGATCAAGACTTTCCTGGCTAACATGGTGAAACCCGTCTGCAATTATAAAAATACAAAAAATTAGCCAGGCATGGTGGCACGCGCATGTAGTCCCAGCTACTTGGGAGGCTGAAGTGGGAGAACTGCTTGAACCCGGGAGGTGGAGGTTGCAGGAGCCGAGATTGTGCCACTGCACTCAAGCCTGGGACAGACCAAGACTCTGTCTCCAAAAAAATAAATAAATAATAAAAATAAAAATAAAATAAAGCGAGTTTGGCCCTCTCTGTCTCTGTCTCTTGCTCTCACCCTTGCTTGCCCTTCTACCTCCTGCCATTGGATGACACAGCTTGAAGGCCTTTGCCAAATTCAGGCCCCCTAGACCTTGAACTTCCCAGCATCCAGAATGATAAGGAATCAATTTTTTTCTTTATACGGTACCCAGTCTTGAACCAAGCACGGTGGCTCATGCCTGTAATTCCAGCACTTTGGGAGGGCAAGGTGGAAGGATCACTTGAGCCTTGGAGTTTGAGGCTGCAGTGAGCTGTGATCACATCACTGCACTCCAGTGGGGATGACATATTGAGAACCTGTCTAAAAAAAGCAAAAAAAAAAAAAAAAAAAAAAAGGGCCCAGTCTGGGATTCTGTTACAGAAACACAAAACAGACTAAGACAGCTGTGGGCAACATGACTCCAGGTCACAGTACTCTAATGTTATACTTAACTGTAGACTCTTGCTACTTCAGTGCTGCAGTGCTTTCACTTTAGCAACTTAGCAAAAAATGTATTGTTTTCTCTATTTAAATCAGGTGTAAATCTCATCATCAAGAATTTGTGACTTGGCTGGGTGCAGTGGCTCTTGCCTGTAATCCCAGCACTTTGGGAGGCCAAGGCGGGCAGATCACTCAAGGGCAGGAGTTCAAGACCAGCCTGGCCAACATGGTAAAACCTCATCTCTACTAAAAATACAATAATTAGCCAGGCATGGTGGCGTATGCCTGTAGTCCCAGCTACTGAGGAGGCTGAAGTAGGAGAATCACTTGAACCCGGGAGGAGGAGGTTGCAGTGAGCTGAGACATGCTACTGCACTCTAGCCTGGGAGACAGAGCAAGACTCCAATTTAAAAAAAAAGAATATGTGACTTAATTGAATATTATTATTATTATTATTTATCTTTTAGAGACAAGGTCTCACTCTGTCGCCTAGGCTGGAGTACAGTAGCACAATCATAGCTCACTAAGCCTTGAATTCCTGGGCTTGAGTGATCCTCCCACCTTGACCTCCCAAAGTGTTGGGATTACAGGCATGAGCCAATGCAGACTGGCCAATTACTATTTTTTTAAGCCTCAGTGTTGCAAACTGATGAAGCCAAACAAATCAAAGAGGACAGGGAAGAAGTCTTAATTTATATCAACCAAAAATCATCTTTTCTACCCTCTTTCTTCTCATCCTTTATACCCTCCAAGCCAAAGACAGTAATTGCCAGTGCTGGGTAATTTCATACAATAGAGAAGTGTAGCACAATTGCACTCTTGAACCGAAACTACAACCAAGTGGTTACATTTACATATTGATATTGCAGTAGAACTTATATAACAGGCTGCAATTTCTTTTCAAACATCTGTGACTCAGGGTAAACTACGGGAAGTTAGAAAAAAGTTATTTCCGTGTTTTCAAAATAGAGAAACAGAACGGTCTGTTGGATTTGCCTTTAGAATGGACACCACTTCCCAGCACTAATCTCAACAAATTGGCTAGACATGGTGGCTTATTCCTGTAATCCCAGCACTTTGGGAGGCTGAGGTGGGAAGTTTGCTTGAGCCCAGGAGGTCAAGCCTTCATTGAGCTATTATCATGAAACTGCACTCCAGCCTGGGTGACAAAGTGAGACCTTGTCTCTAAAAAAAAAAATAAAATTAAAATAAAATAAAATAAATGAAATAATTCATAATTAAAAGTTGCTTCAGGAGGAAATTGGGTGAAGGGTACAAAGGACCGCTCTGTATTATCTTTGCAACTTCCTGTGAATCTATAATTATTCCAAAATCAAAAGTTTAAAAAAAATTCCTTCAGTAAGAGAAATGGGCTTTTGACCTTGGAAAGAATTACCATTGTATGCTAGAATTTACTAGAAGAATAAGGGAAGGGATGTCTGTAGTCAGACTTTTGTCATTTTCTTTTAGTTTTTTTTTGAGACAGAGTCTCACCCTGTTGCCCAGGCTGGAGTGCAGTGGCAGGATCTCGGCTTGCTGCAACCTCCACTTCCTGGGTTCAGGCGATTCTCCTGCCTCAGCCTCCCGAGTAGCTGGGACTACAGGCGCGTGCCACCATGCCTGGCTAACTTTTTGTATTTTTAGTAGAGAAGGGGTTTCACTGTGTTAGCCAGGATGGTCTTGATCTCCTAACCTCGTGATCTGCCCACCTTGGCCTCCCAAAGTGCTGGGATTACAGGCGTGAGCCACCGCGCCCGGCCAACTTTCGTCATTTTCAAAGAGTGAATTTGGTGTCCTGGGAGGGTCACTTAAATCAGTGGCAGCGAGTAGGAAAAAAGTGTTAGAATGCTCCATCAAAAGTATGCTCCCTTTTCCAACTCAAGACTTAAAATCAGAAGCAATAATCAAGGAGTACCAACTATATATTTTGGTGTTACTTAAATGTTTTCTTTTAGTAATAGAAATAATACCTGTTCATGGCCTGGTGTGGTGACTGAAGCCTGTAATCCCAGTACTTTGGGAGGCTGGTGCAGGCAGATCCCTTGAGTCCAGGAGTTTGAGAACAGCCTTAGTAAAATGGCAGAACCCTGTCTCTACAAAAAACTTGCCAGGTATAGTGACACACCTATACCTATAGTCCCAGGTGCTCAGGAGGCTGAGATGGGAGGATCATTTGAGCCTGGGAGGTTGAGGCTGCAGTGAGCTGAGATCACACCACTGCATTCCAGCCTGGGCAACAGAGCAAGACCGTGTCTCTTAAAAAAAAAAAAAAAGAAAGAAAGAAAAGGAAAGGAACGGAAAGAAAAAGAAATAATATGTGTTAATTATAAGAAAATTTGGTGAATATTGAAAATTATAAATTAATCCAATTTATCCATAATTTGAAACTGAGCAAAAACTAATGTTGATATTTTGGTATATTTTTTCAGTTATTATTGCTATATACATGTTTTTGTATAAAATTGGCATTAAAACTTTTTTCTTTACCTCTCTTTGAAAGGCACACACTTCATTTTCATTTTGTGAGTTTACCTTTACGTTTAGTGAGTTTTTCCCAAATAAAAAATAATATTTGTGACTGATCATGCCCTATTATGTGGCTATATCATAATTTAATTAATCACATAATTATTGTATTTATAAATTTTCTCTAATATAAATAATTGGTACATACAAAATTTTCATTCATTAATCTTTGTGTGCATCTTTAGGATCTAAGTCAAAGAGTTTTAATGCTCTTAGTACACATTGACAATTTGTCTTGCAGAAAGGGTGTACTAACCAAATATCTACTTTATTTAAAATTTAAAATTCTGCTACCTAAGTTCTCTCCATTTTGCCTCCTCAAAGTATATTTTTACATGCGCATCCCGTAGCTCTTTTATATGAGAGGAATACTACTCACCTCAAAAAGTCAACTATGGGTGACTAGAAAATAACTTCTAATTACACTCATGCATTGCTTAACGATAGGGATACATTCTGAGAAATGCATCCTTAGATGATTTTGTCATTTTGCAAACATCATAGAATGTACTTACACAAACCTAGATGGAGTAGCTTAGTACAACCTAGGCTGTAAGGTATGGCCTATTGCTCCTAGGCTACAAGCCTACACTGCATGGCACTGTACTTAAATACTGTGGGCAATTATAACATAATGGTAAGTACGTGTGTATCTAAACATAGAAAAAGTACAATAAAAATACAGTATAAAATATTTAAAAATGGTGTACATGTATAAGGCACTTACCATGAATGGGGCTTGCGGGACTGAAAGTTGCTCTGCTCTGGGTGAGTCAGTGAGTGGTGAGTGAATGTGAAGGCCTAGGACATTACCGTGCACTACTACAGACTTATAAACACTATACACTTAGGCTACGCTAAATTTATAAAAGTATTTCTTTTTTTTTTTTTTTTTGAGACGGAGTCTTGCTTTATCGCCCAGGCTGGAGTGCAGTGGCGCGATCTCGGCTCACTGCAAGCTCCACCTCCCGGGTTCACGCCATTCTCCTGCCTCAGCCTCCCGAGTAGCTGGGACTACAGGCGCCCACTACCACGCCCGGCTAATTTTTTGTATTTTTAGTAGAGACGGGGTTTCACCGTGTTAGCCAGGATGGTCTCGATTTCCTGACCTCGTGATCCGCCCGCCTCGGCCTCCCAAAGTGCTGGGATTACAGGCGTGAGCCACCGCGCCCGGCCAAGTATTTCTTATTTCAATAATAAATTAAGCTTAGCTTGCTGTAACTTTTTTTTTTTTTTTGAGACGGAGTCTCGCTCTGTTGCCCAGGTTGGAGTGCAGTGGCGTGATCTCAACTCACTGCAAGCTCCGCCTCCTGGGTTCACTCCATTCTCCTGCCTCAGCCTGCCGAGTAGCTGGGACTACAGGCACCCACCACAACGCCCGGCTAATTTTTTGTATTTTTGGTAGAGACGGGGTTTCACCATGTTAGCCAGGACGGTCTCAATCTCCTGACCTCGTGATCCGCCCTCCTCAGCCTCCCAAAGTGCTGGGATTATAGGCGTAAGCCACGGCGCCCGGCCTACTGTAACTTTTTTACTTTGTATACTTTTAAATTATTTTTAAACTTTTTGACTCTTTTGTAGTAACACTTAGCTTAAAACGCAGACACACTGTACAGCTATATAAAATATTTTCTTGCGGGCACGGTGATCGAGACCATCCTGGCTAACACGATAAAACCCCGTCTCTACTAAAACTACAAAAAATTAGCTGGAGCGGTGGCACGTGCCTGTAGTCCCAGCTACTTGGGAGGTTGAGGCATGAGAATTGCTTGAACCCAGGAGGCAGAGGTTGCAGTGAGCAGAGATCGCGCCACTGCACTCCAGCCTAGGTGACAGAGTGAGGCTCCATTAAAAAAAATATATATACATATATATATTTTTCCTTTAATATATATTTTTCTTTCTCTATATCTTCATTCTCAAAGCTTCTTTCAATTAATTTTTTTTTAACTTTGTAAATTTTTGTTAAAAACTTAGACACAAACACAAACAATAGCCTAGGCCTAGGGTTGGGGTCATCAATATCACTGTCTCCCTCCTCCACATCTTGCCATCTATACTGGAAGGCTTCAGGGGCAATAACACACAAGGAGCTGTCACTTCCTATGATAACCATGCTTTCTTCTGGAATACCTCCTGAAAGACCTGGCTGGGGCTGTTTTACAGTTAACTTTTTTCTTTTTATAAGTCGTAGGAGTATACTCTAAAATAACAATAAAAAGTATAATGTAGCAAATATATAAACCAGCCACATAGTTGCTTATTATCATTGTCAAATATTGTATATTGCATGTACCTAATTGTATTGCTATACTTTTATACAACAGTGTTTGTTTACACCAGCATCACCACAAACACTGTACTTCATTGTTACCATGTCACTGGGTGATAGGAGTTTTCAGCTTCCTTGTAATCTATGGGATCCCTGTGAAATACCTAGTTCATAGTTGATTGAAACATTGTTATATGACTCATGACTGCGTAAGACTGAGTTCCTTGGCCTCAGTATAACGAAGGCAGAGAAGATGCCATCACTTTCAGAACTTTCTTGTAACCATATTAACATTAGTATGTTTTTGCATTTTCTAAAACTGTATTAGCCCAATACACTAGCACTGTATTACTGGGTGCTAGAGAAACTCAAATGAGTAAGACTGTGGTGGAAAGAGAGAGAGAGGAACGAATGGTTGCCTAAGGTTTAAGACCTTAGACTCCTCATGGAAAGGACCATATATTCCTCAGTGTTTCTCAAGCTTTAATGTGCTTATAAATTACATAGGACCTTTTAATTTTTTTTACTATTGCTATTTTATGGTGTGATTAACATTTGTATACTGAACTTAGTCTGCATCTTATTTTTTCACTCAATAATGTGTCATGCAGAACTTGACACGACTATCTATTTCTGTACCAATACAATAATAATCTTAGAATGTGTTTTCATAGTTTGTTGTGCAGGCCCCTCCTATTTTTGTTCAATTAAAAAAGTACTTGTTCTACTTGCGCTTTACTCTTTCATATGTGGTTTATCTCATTTTTTCAGCTTTATTGCGGTATAATTGACAAATAAAATTGTATATATTTAAGGTATAACCCAAAAAGTAACTGAGACAAGTGTCAATCAGTTTAGAAGTTTATTTTGCAAAGGTTAAGGACATGGCCATGACATAGTCTCAAGAGATCCTGAGAACATCTGCCCAAGGTGGCCAGGCTACAGCTTGGTTTCATGCATTTTAGAAAGATATAGGACATCAATCAATACGTGTTAGCTGCGCACTGGTTTGGGCCAGAAAGGATACAACTCCAAGCGAAGGGGAGCAGAGTGCCTTCCAGGTCATAGGTGGATTCAGAGATTTTCTGATTGGCAATTGGTTAAAGGGTTTATCTAAAAGACCTAGAATCCATAGAAGAAAGGGTCTGGGTTAAGATAAGGTGCTGTGGAAACCAAGATTCTTATTATGCAGACGAAGCCCCCAGGTAGCAGGCTTCAGAGAGAATAGATCGTAAATGTTTCCTATCAGACATCAAAAGGTGCCAGACTCTTAGTTATTAATAATTCTCTCCTGTATCAGGAAAAAGACCCAGAAAGAGAAAAGGATTCTTTATAGAATGTAAATTTTTTCCCAAGAGAGACAGCTTTGCAGGGCCATTTCAAAATATGTCAAAGAAAGATATTTTAGGACAAAATACTTTGAGATCTTTCAGGGCTTGCTATATGTCATGTTGGTATCTTACTGCTACAAAGAATCTGCTTTGTCCATCTTAAGGTTTCTGTTTTAATGTTAGTGCTGGTCAGTTGTGCCTGAATTCCAAAGGGTGGAGGCTATGATGCATGTCCGACTACCCACTCCCATCATGGCTTGAACTAGTGTTTCAGGCTACCTTTGTTTTTTGTTTTTTGTTTTTTTCTTGAGACAGAGTTTTGCTCTTCTTGCCCGGTCTGGAGTGCAATGGTGTGATCTCGGCTTACCGCAACCTCTTCCTCCCGGGTTCAAGCGATTCTCCTGCCTCAGCCTCCCGAGCAGCTGGGATTACAGGCAAGCGCCACCACATCTGGCTAATTTTGTATTTGTAGTAGAGATGGGGTTTCTCCATGTTAGTCAGGCTGGTCTCGAACTCCTGACCTCAGGTGATCCACCCGCCTCAGCCTCCCAAAGTGCTGGGATTACAGGCATGAGCCACTGCGCCAGGTCTTGTTTTTGTTTTTTAGAGACAAGGTCTTGCTCTGATGCCCAGGCTGGGGTGCAGTGGCACAATTATAGCTCACTGCAGCCTCCAAGTCCTGCACTCAAGGAATCCTCCCACCTCAGCCTCCCGGGTAGCTGGGACTGCAGGCATGTGCCACCACACATGTTATATATATATATTTTTTTTTAATCAACAAAATGATCATTTAAATTATCACTGGTTTTTCATACTTGGAATCACATTTCATTATACATTTGGGTGGGTCCTTCCTGCAAATTTTCAATGTTTATTCCCAAAGTCAAACTCCCATTCACATGAACAATACAGGTTAGACAGAGGTAATATCACATTTTACATTATAACTTTGCAGTATTAATCAACCTACTACTTTAAATGAATGATTGAAAACTATTTGGGAAGATAAAAACCAGTTTCAATGAAGCAAACCTATTCCTCATGAAACTTAAGATCAGTCATTTTACCTTCAATCCACATTCAGTGAACACCAACCATGTTTGTTTAATGCCTACTATGCGCCTGACAGCCACAGTGCATCTGACACTTACTTTCTCCAAAACAACTATGACTTGAACCTTGAGTAAATCACTTTGGTTAGAGTTACTATATTTGCTCAAGATGAAAAATGCAGGTGCTTTCTTTTTTAAAGAAAAATGACACTAGATCATTAACACCTTGAGTACCAGGACAGGTAATTGCCTCTGTAATCCTCAGAGTCTAGTGTAGTGCCTGGTCCATAGAAAGCTCTCAATAAGTGTTTGATTACATTTAATCTCAGAACTCCCTTCCAACGTATACTTCCAAGAGGTAAAACTCTAAACCTCTACTCCTACTGATAGCAGAATTTCTTAACTAATCCAGAAACATCTCCTATGCCTAAGTATAAATTCTTGCCAGGCACAGTGGCTCACACCTGTAATCCCGTTACTTGGGCAGCTGAAGTGGGGGTAACAATAGAGGTCAGGAGGTCAAGACCAGCCTGGGCAACATAGTGAGCCCATCTCTAAACGAACGTTTAAAAATTAGCCAGGCATGCTGGCACACACCTGTAGTCCCAGCCATTTCAGAGGCTGAGGCAGGAGGATAGTTTAAGCCCAGTAGCTCAAGGCTGCAGTGAGCTATGATCAGGCCACTGCACTCCAGCCAGGGAGACAGCTGGAACCCATGTCTTATAAACAATAATACTTAATTTTTTAAAAAAGTATTTATCATCATCCACACCAATCCTGGGGGAGCTAAAAATCCACCCTTAACATTTCAGTTTTAAAACCTGGCTGATTAGGGATAGAACTTTGTCCAAATTAAATTGTAGAAATGCTATGGATTCAAGAGTAAACCTGCTTGATTAATCAAACAAGCTGGAAAACTACTCTGTTAATTTCTTTGTTGTAAATTGATCACTGTAATTTTACCTTACATGTCATTTATATTTTGTACATACACAAACATTTTAATTTCCATAGCTTTTAACAGGTTGACATAATACTCTCCGTGCAGGAAGTCAGTCATTTTTTCCACTTACAACTGTAATTCAATAAAATTTTGGTCATCTTGGTCATCTTGCTCCATGTTTAATAATCTAGGTAAGTAAGCAGGCATGACTTATAGGCATGAGCTATACCTCACTCACAAAAACATCTCCAGCAAACTCTCTAAATTTCTTTCAACTCCAGAGAACTATCAAAAGAATAACACCAGCTGGCAGAAGAACAAGGAGGGAGGTAGGTCAATTCAACTGTTCTTTCTCTTTCTGCCTCAAGCTGCCTAGAGCAGGAGCTACTTCTGCTTAGCCAAAAGCCAAAATAGACAAGGAACCTATCCCTGCCTCAAGTATTTTACAGATTAAGCTCCTAGCTTGGCACAACCTGTTGGGATATAAGACTGTAGGACTGGCCAGGTGCAGTGGCTCATGCCTGTAATCCTAGCATTTTGGGAGGCCGAGGCAGGTGGATCACTTGAGGTTAGGAGTTTGAGACCAGTCTGGCCAACTTGATGAAACCCCGTCTCTACTGAAAACACAAAAATCAGCCAGGCATGGTGGCATGCACCTGTAATCCCAGCTGCTCAGGAGGCTGAGGCACAAGAATTGTTTGAACCGGAGAGGCAGAGCTTGCAGTGACCCGAGATCACGCCACTGCACTCCAGCCTGGGCAACAGAGCGAGACTCAGTCTCAAAAAAAAAAAAAAAAAAAAAAGACTAGAGGATGAGGCTGGTTTCTCCAATGCTCTTTAAACCTGTCTGGGCGTGGGTGGCCCATGCCTGTAATCCCAGCCCTCTGGGAGGCTGAGGCAAGAGGATTGATTGCTAGAGGCCAGGAGTTCAATACCAGCCCAGGCAACATAGCAAGACCCCCATCTCTACAAAAAAAAAAAAAAAAAAAAAAAAGAAGAAGAAGAAGAAGAAGAAGAAAAAAATTATCTATTTAAGGCTATAGAAGTAAGTGTTACTGAATATAGGAATATCTACATTGATTAAATAAGAAAAAAACTCAGGTTAGGTCACAATTAGGAGTCATAGGAAGACAGAATTTCAGAAATTCATATCACACCAGACAGATGTGTTTCATTAAAAAATAAAGAAAGACCTTTAATCAGAAAGTCTGCTTAAATTCAATATTAACTCAAACTCTTAAAAAATTTCTGGAAAAAACAGAGCCCTTGGCTCTGCCTCCTGGGTTCATGTCATTCTCCTGCCTCAGCCTCCCAAGTAGCTGGGACTACAGGCACCTGCCACCACGCCCGGCTAATTTTTTTTTTTGTATTTTTAGTAGAGACAGGGGTTTCACCATGTTAGCCAGGATGGTCTCCGTTTCCTGATCTCGTGATTCGCCCGCCTCGGCCTCCCAAAGTGCTGGGATTACAGGTGTGAGCCACCGCGCCCGGCCATAATGGTATTCTTCATTAGCATTGCCACTGTCATGGGGCCAACACCTCCAGGAACTGGAGTGATATAACCGGCTTTTTGTCTGACTCCTTCAAAATCCACATCTCCAACCAACTTCAGTTTGGCAGTTACAGGACCATGAACTCTATTTATTCCCACATCAATGACTGCTGCTTCTTCCTTGATCATATCTGCTGTGATCAGATTTGGAATACCTGCAGCAGATATTACAATATCTGCAAGAATTGTATGTTTCTTCAACTGTTCTTTGGGAGTATATCGATGAGATATTGTAACAGTGGCATCACCTCCGGGACGTTCATGCGCCCCATCTGTGTGCAGTAACATTGCAATGGGCATTTCAACACTTTTTGACCTTCCAGCCACAACCACATTCTTCCCTAGGGTTGGAATGTCAGTTCGCTTAATTATTTCCCACACACCCCATGGGGTAGCCGGTAACATGGAATACTGGTCCAAACACATTCGCCCTGCATTAATTACATGAAAGCCATCAGCATCCTTGTCTGGAGAAACAGCATTGCAGATCCTTCTCTCATCAATATGTCTGGAAGAGGCAGCTGAACAAGGAGGCCATCTACATTATCATCATCATTCAGTTTGCTGATTAAATTCAACAATTCTTCCTCTGAAATTGAAGCTGGTTTCACAATTGTCTCACTGTTGATTCCCACATCTGCAGCTACCCTGGTTTTGTTGAGGACGTAGGAGTGACTTGCAGAACTCTCGCCAACCAGGATCATGCTCAGGTGTGGCCGTTTGTCGCCTGAGGCCACCCACTCTTCTACCTCCTGCCGCACTTCCTGCTTGATCTGCTGGGCCAGTTTCCTTCCAGAAATTACAACAGCTT
This sequence comes from Gorilla gorilla gorilla, assembly GCF_029281585.2. Lineage (NCBI taxonomy): Eukaryota > Metazoa > Chordata > Mammalia > Primates > Hominidae > Gorilla > Gorilla gorilla. The sequence goes on along the minus strand of NC_086017.1, from coordinate 190,558,262 downwards.
CATCTGGAACTTCCGCGAGGTGGAAGGGGCGAGGGCAGAGGGAGCAGCTGTGCACGGGCTGCAGCAGCCAGGCAGCCAACCTGGACATGAGGGAAGTCGTAGCCATAGCCTGTGCCGGTGACTGCGCCGGGACCTGTTTAATATTTTTAATTTTTAGTAGAGATGGAGTCTCTCTATTTTGCCTAGGCAGCTCTTGATTCCCTGGCCTCAAGTGATCTTCCCTCCTCAGCCTCCTAAAACGTTGGGATTATAGGTGTGAGCCACTGCACCCAGCCCCAGGTTAACTTTGGAATGCCCTTGGCCCAGAGGAGGGGTCCATTCCATTGGTTGGGGGGCTTAGAATTTTATTTTTGGTTTACAAAGGTATACAATGTATTTGATATACATATATATGTGAAATGGTTACCACAATCAAGTTAAGTAACACATTGATTCTCTGTCATATCTACCCACCCCCTTCTTTTTAGTGAGAATATTTAAGATCTATTCCTTTAGCAAATATTAAGTATATAATACAGTATTGGCCAGGGGCTTTGAGTCTGCCTTTCTGACAAGCTTTGTGGAGTACTCTGAGTAGCAGGGTTATTTGACTATTAGGAAAGACAACAGTTGGAGGTAACAATAATTTAAGAGACTCTCTGAAGGGCTGAAAGAGACCATGAAGGTAACTAGCATTTGCCCAGGAAGGGCTGCCTGATTCTCCAGCAATTTTGCTTATGGAAATCTGCATTTTCTTGGTCTGGATAGTCAGCTGCAGCTCCTCACTAGTTTATAATAGCATACTATCTTGCTAAGAGGGAATATGATGGAGTAAAAACATAAGTTTTAGGATCCAACACGTGGGTACAAATCTTAGTGCTCTTGGGCAAGATCTTTCAACTTCTTCAGTTTCTTCATCTGTGGGGTGAATAAAATAAAGTCTTCCATACAGGGCTACTGAGAAGATTACATAAGCACTTGGCAGAGTGCCTGGCTCATAATAAATACAAAAGTCTAGAGTTGTTATATTTACTATTATTAATATAGTAAATATAACATTAGTTATTTCCCTCTCTTGTGGAAACAATGGCAAATTTATTTCAGAAAGTTGTTCTTAAACAATATGAGAAATACCTTCTGTTTGGGGAGACAAGATAGTAAATTTCCCAACATATGCTGGATGGTCCCTTTTCTTTTCAATGTCTTATTTCTAAAAGACACAGTAGGGGAGGGGTAGACTCAGAGAGAAGTGTGTTGACTTATTGACTCTCAGGAGCTTTGTTTCGAGTGACTACAGACATTGCTTCCTGACCCAGTGAATGTACAGACCATTGATACAACTCCTTCCAGTAATTGAACCCCAAACAAACAATACTATTTTTCCACTTTCTTTTCTCAGCTAAACACCTCTGACATATACTGGTCATTTTTCTTTAAACCTTCCTAGACTTTCAGTTCAATCTTTCTTTTTTTCCTTCATTAGCTCTTGTTTACTCCCTTCTGTCTTTATTGCTTTTTGCTATTCACAAATGAGGTTGGGTTGGGTGGTAAGAATCTTTTTACTTAAAATGATTTTATGATAACTCCAAATATGAGAGAACAGGAAAGTGAACCAATAATTTGTTTTTTGGGACGGAGTTTCACTCTGTTACCCAAGCTAGAACGCAATGGTGTGATCTTGGTTCACTGCAACCTTGCCTCCTGGGTTCAAGTGATTCTCCTGTCTCAGCCTCTCGAGTAGCTGGGATTACAGGGGTGCGCCACCACACCCAGCTAATTTTGTATTTTTAGTAGAGACAGGATTTCACCACGTTGGCCAGGCTGGTCTCCAACTTCTGACCTCAAGTGATTTGCCTGCCTCAGCCTCCCAAAGTGCTAGGATTACAGGTGTAAGCCACCATGCCCGGCCAACCAATTATTTTTAATAGATTTAAAAAAAGAAGTTCAGAAAAGTATGCTACTTACCTGAAGTCACACAGCTTATAAGTGACAGAGGCAAGATATGAACTTAAGTTTTTCTAACCTCATAGCTCATGTTCTTTCAAGTATGCCATGCTTATTGTCAAATCTGGGAGATAAAACAAGCACACAGACTATTATAATTCAAGCTAAAGTGGGTTATAGTGACTTAAGTACACAAGAGTAGTTTAGACCAAGTACTGCAAAGATCAGAAACAAGAAGGGATGTGTTCTGTTGGCAAAACAGACATGGCTTTGTGGACTTGATTTGAGATTGGTCTCTGTATGAGACACTGCAGTTCATGAGAATAGCACACACACACGCACACACACACACACACACACACGTGCACACACACAGACATACACAAAGGAAAATCCCAGCACCTCTTCTCAGAATTAGGAAGAGCCAAGTTTCAGTGGAAAATACCATAGAGATAAAGCTAGAAAGGACAGGTTGGGGCCAGATTATAGAAGGCTATGCCAGGTGAGCAGGAACATATAATTCAGTAAACAACTAGAAACTGTTGTAAGTGCTTAGCCAACAAGTAACTTAATCAGAGCTAAATTTTAGGAAAATGAATTGAACAATACTATATCGGATGGATTAGGGCAGGGAAAAGCAGAAAGCTCTCTTTGGTGCCATGAAGGATATACAGATGCATCACCCTTGTGTTCTATGTTTAAGATTCTCATTACACAGTAACTTTTTACACACAAAGAAAACTTCAATGAAAGGTAGAATTTAATAAATGTCATTGAAATATACAAAATGTCATAGTAGTTGAAGGTTGAGGTGGCAAAAAAAATTTGTTTTTAGTTAGTGTAGAAGGATAGATTTATTAGACAATCATTGTCAATGTGAAAATTTTGAAAAGCTAGGTCTGATTTCATGGACATTTAAACTTCCTTGAAATTTATATTTCAGCTCATATGTAGACCCAAACAATTAGCTCACCATCTCTCCAACCTAGGAATTCCTTCCAAATACTAATGCCTAAAATCATTTTTTTTTTTTTTTTTGAGACGGAGTCTCGCTCTGTCGCCCAGGCTGGAGTGCAGTGGTGCAATCTCGGCTCACTGCAAGCTCTGCCTCCTGGGTTCACGCCATTCTCCTGCCTCAGCCTCCCGAGTAGCTGGGACTACAAGTGCCCGCCACCACGCCCGGCTAATTTTTTGTATTTTTAGTAGAGACGGGGTTTCACTGTGTTAGCCAGGATGGTCTCGATCTCCTGACCTCGTGATCCGCCCGCCTCTACCTCCCAAAGTAAAATCATTTTTAAAAATTATATATTAGGATTTCCAGTGGCAGGGTCTGGGGAAGGGGCGGCAGTTGCCATGTCCAGTCGCTAAGGTGGCAAGAAGCCCTTGAAACAGCCCAAGAGGCAGGCCAAGGAGATGGATGAGGAAGATAAGGCTTTTAAGCAGAAACAAAAAGAGGAGCAGAAGGAACTTGAGGAGCTGAAAGTGAAGGCCAGAAAGAAGGGGCCCCTGGACACAGGTGGAATTAAGAAATCTGGCAAAAAGTAAGCTGTTCCTTGTGCCTGAGTCGATGGTGACCATTGATTTCATTCGTATTTAAACATCTGTATTCCCTGCCATAATGTCTTTTGCCACCTACAGCTGGAATGAAATGTTGTCTTGGAGCCTGTTGTACATTTAAGAATAAGCTTTTGTAAAAATAAAAAATAAAAGATAAAAAATTATATATTACTATAGAAGAGCTTGGTGGCCGTGCCTGTAGTCCCAGCTACTTGGGAGGCTGAGGCAAGAGGATCGCTTGAGTCCAGGAATTTGAGTCCAGTGTGAGCAACATAGTGAGACTCTATCTTTAAAAATTAAAAAAAAAAAAGGATGATTTAGGTATGCAAAAAGGCAAAGTTAAGAGTAAGAGTTTGGTTTTTAAAATAAAAGAAAAAAGAGCAAATCTACAGTAAGTTTTATTTTTAGAGCTGCTGCTTTATCAACTAAACCAAGATGAAACACTTATTCATAAGATGACAAAATTTTTTTTCTTCTTAAATTCATTTCTGAGTTAATACATATCTGACTCATTGTCACCAAAGAGGAACCTTCTTGCAGAGATTTGTGCAGCTGCCTTAGGGTCAGTCTCTACAGAAAATACACTTACCTTCATGCAATGCTAATAACGTAAATGTTAGTTGAAATCTGATATTGATTATAAATAAGATTTTATAAAAATTGACAAGTGGACTAGAATTTTCTTTGCCAAAGTGCGATTTTTAACAATGAGGTTTCCAGTTTCTTGAGAAAATACAAACTCCCTAACACAGACTCATTTGCAATGAGAACGTCCATGAAACTCAGAAAGTAAGATGGAGCAGTGCAAATATCTGTAACAAGCAATAAGGCCACAATGCAGAAAAAGCAGGATTAATGTCATTCTGATTCAAAGCTTTTAAGCTTGGAACTCCATCTGACAGAAAGGATAAGAACTCAAGTTTATTTCAGTTGAAGCAAAACAGGAAGAACAATAAGTAGCTAATCCTGATAATGGGAAAAGAGGGGAAAAGATTAGCTGAGCAATTGATGTTTCCAGATTGAATGAATTGGTGAAGTCTCTGGGATTTGGGTTAAATGTTGGGGCAAATTGGGTGAGGATGGGATGGTTAAATTCACTTACCTGATTTTTGTTCATGAGATCCAACTGGTGAGACAGAGAAACTTCTGAGGCATTCATTTACTGGAGACTCTGCTCTGATTTATTTAGCAGGAAATAAAATATTCGTAATGAAACCTAAATGAAAGCAGTTGTGGAGCTGTTGGAAGGTAGGCTTCTTTTTTTTTTCTTGCTTTTTTTTTTCTTTTTTTTGGTGAGATGGAGATTTACTCTTGTTGCCCAGGCTGGAGTGCCATGGCACGATCTCGGCTCACCGCATCCTCTGCCTCCCAGGTTCAAGCGATTGTCCTGCCTCAGCCTCCCGAGTAGCTGGGATTACAGGCATGTGTCACCAAGCCCAGCTAATTTTGTATTTTTAGTGCAGACAGGGTTTCACTGTGTTGCCCAGGCTGATCTCGAACTCCTGACCTCAGATAATCCGCCCACCTTGGCCTCCCAAAGTGCTGGGATTACAGGCGTGAGCCACTGCGCCCGGCCGGAAGGTAGGCTTCTAAGAGCAGGAATAGGAACACACCCAAGCATCAGGTCAGAAAGTTCTGGCTCCATATGTCTGTGCCACCATTTACCAGCTGTTTGATTGAATATAGGAGAGTCGCAGGGGCTGCAGTGTTGTTGAAGCATTCTGGAGTTTCATTTGCACAGCGAGCACACTCTTTCCTTAGGTTGTCTAGCTACTGTGGTAGCTTGGAGGACTTGAAGATGGGGGGTTGGGAAGAGTAAGGAGGACCTGACCTCCCCACGCCTACCCCTGGCACTGCCTCAAGACCTTGAGCAAGATGCTCAATTCTCTGAGCCTAAATCTCCGCTTTGCACAACGGGAATAATAATATTCCCTTATAAATCTGTTGTATGTAGTAAATGAGGTTAATTAATGTGAAGTGCTGTCTCCTAAATGCTCCATAAATGTATGTTAAATGTAAAAGATATCAAAGGGGAAATACTAAAGTAGGAAATTTGTTTAAAAGCAGATTGTTTCTGTTAAAAAATTCTCAATTCTGCACTGTTCCTAGATGAGTTTTGATATCTATTTTCAGATATAGTTAGCCTTCCATATCTTCTGCATCCTTAGATTCAATCAACCTCGGGACAAAAATATTTGAAAAAAATTAAAAATAATAATAGAACAATAAAAAGAATATAAAAATTTAAAAACACAGCCTAGCAACTATTTACACAGCATTTATATTGTATCACAGTTATTATAAGTAATGGAGAGATGATTTAAAGTATACAGGAGGATATGTGTAGGATATGCAAATACCATGCCATTTTATATCAAGTACATGAGCATCCTCAGATTTTGGTATCCGCGGGGGTCCTGGAAACAATATGCCAAGGATACAGAGGGATGAATATATTTAGCCCTAATAGTTAATAATAGTTTTTTGTTTTTGCTTTTGCCAAAGACATTTTAAAGAAGAGAAAAGCAGTTCTTGTTTAAATCATCATTACCCTGCCAATACTGCGGCTCAAATTCAAAGGGCTGTGTTTTCCCAAAGAACACTTAAAAACCGCGGACTTTATCACACTATGAGAGCAGAAGCTGGTTTCTCTCACTCCTGGTCCCTGAGGAGAGTGGATTGCTCCAGAAGCCCTTATTTGCTGCTGTCATTTGGATGGTGAAGTGGTAGAGCAACTCCCCTGCCCCTCCCCACATCGCATTAAGAACTAAAATGGGCTGGGCGCGGCGGCTCACACCTGTAATCCCAGCACTTTGGGAGGCCGAGGCGGGTGGATCACGAGGTCAGGAGTTCAAGACCAGCCTGGTCAATATGGTGAAACCCCGTCTGTACTGAAAATACAAAAATTACCTGAGCGTGGTGGCAGGCACCTGTAATTCCAGCTACTCAGGAGGCTGAAGCAGGAGAATTGCTTGAACCTGGGAGGCGGAGGTTGCAGTGAGCCGAGATTGCGCCACTGCACTCCAGCCTGGGTGACAGAGCAAGACTCTGTCTTAAAAAAAAAAAAAAAAAAAAAAAGAACTAAAATGACAGCACAAGGAAACATGAAGCTGTAAAGGTAGCTCAGTGCTCAAATGTTACTACCTTGAAGTGAAAGGAAAATTGTAAAAACCGTCCCAAGTCTTGGAACTCATGACCCACTTCCACCCCACGTTGACTATCTCACCTGCCAGGAACAGATTCCACTCCTAGAAGCATTAATGTTGAACCAAGCATTTTGTTAGCCTGACTCTATTTGTTCTTAAATAGATACGAAGATACCTTTTTATCTGAGAGCGCATTAACTACTTACAGAAGAATGAATGAATGGAGCTCCCAGAGACTGTCCCTTAGAGTTCTGCATTCATTTGCTCCCTCATTAATTGAAGAAAATTGGTGGGTGCATGTGCTGTGCTAAGACTGTGGCTAGAATGTGATAAGAAATGAGTACGACCCCAGAGAGAGAGTTTGGCATAAAATAGTCATCCAATTATAAGCCTCTGAATCATACAAAGTACTGTATTACATTCTAGGCACTATAAAATGAGCATAATTATACAAAGGGGAAAACCAGTGGAATGTAGCTTTAATACATCACACACTCTACCTGAACTGAATTTGCTACCATTAACAATTTCACTTGACTTTCTTAGAATTTAAACGGGCTTTTGAAAACATGATTTGGATATCCTGGTCCATTTAGAGAAAATGGCTAAAGGAAGTCTGAATTCATGAATCCTTTTTCTCTTAAATATTCCTTGGGGTAAGAAGAGGCATTCAAAATTATTCTCTTGATCTTAGAGTTTTGTTCTAAAGAGCAGGTTCTGTAATTTTTTGTTTGTTTGTTTATGACACTGAGATGGGCATTTCTACCAACAAATAAACATGTTTAGAGTAAGAGTTGGTCCGCAGGGCTCCTTTTCATCTTTTCTCACCTCCTAAATAGAGTCTGAAGTCTGGTCTATGTGGCTTGGTATCAGTTCAAAGCAATCGTTTCCATCAGAAAACTATTTGCCAAATGGATAAACCAACTGTGGTACTTCCATACCATAGAATGCTGCGCAGCAATAAGAAAGAACCGAAGTGTTATGCTAAGTGAGAAAAGACAGTCTCGAAAGGTCACATACTGTATGGTTCCATTTATATGATAATCACAAAAAGACAGAACTCTAGGGTCAGAGGACAAATCAATGATTGCCAAGAGTCATGGTAGGGAAGAGAGGTGACTATAATTAAGGCTGTAAACGGATAGTATGAGGGAGATTTGGGGAGTGATGGAACTGTTCTGATTATAATGATAATTACATGAATCTGTACATGTGTTCAAAATCACAGTACTGCACACTAAAAGAAAAAAAGGTCAATTTTACAGTATAAGTTTTAAAATCAAAGCAAAGCCAAAACAAATTTGTAAGGGAAACAAGATGTTTTCCATTGTTTGAAATATGTAACAGAACATATTAGCATAAATGAAATCAATGCTCTATGGGAGGAAGGAATGGAAAGACAGAATCTTAGATTGTTGGATTCTCATAGATTATTAATCCAGGGTTAGCAAATGTGCTTGTGGCAGATTATATTTCTGAAGTTAGCTGCAATGATATGTGCCATTCAACATGTTCCTCTAGATAAGTCTATCCAGCCTGGGGAACATGGTGAAACCCCGTCTCTACAAAAATACAAAAAAATTAGCTGTATGAGGTGGCACATGCCTATAATCCCACCTACTCAGGAGGCTCGAGAATCACCTGAGGTTGCAATGAGCTGAGATTGCGCCATTGCACTCCACCCTCAGTGACAGAGCGAGATCTTGTCTTAAAAAAAAAAAAAAAAAAAGTCTATGTCTCTATTACATGAATTTGTGACTGCCTAGACCAAGTGAGGATAGTGGAAGCAACACTATGTGATTGCTGAGGCTAAGTCATAAAAATGCTATGCATTTCCTCCTTGTTCTCTTGGAACACTTGCTCTTAGAACCCAGCCACTCTAATGTGAGGAATTCCAAGTAGCCCGTGGAAAGCCCTACGTGAAAAGGAACTGAAGTTTCTGCCCACACACCTGGCTGATCTTCCAGCTAGCAGCCAGCACCAACTTGCCAGCCATGTGAGAGTGCCATCTTAATAAGAGTCAAACTATCTGAGCCAGCATGGAACAGAGAACGCGTCTGCCAAGCCCTGCCCATGTTGGAAATTCATGAACGAATTAAATAATTGTTGTTGTCCTAATCCACTAAGTTTGGTGACTTGAATAGAGCAACAGATAACTAATATGTCATCTCATTTTTAAACTCATGTTTTTACTCACTTAACAGAAACAGATCAGAGTTCCTTTTGAAAATGTGGTGTTCAGAAGAGTTCTTGGGATGAAATGAAGCTTACAGGGCAAGAGTCCACGATTGATTAGTGAAGTCATCCCCGGACATAGTCTGAGAGATGGCACCAATGTTGTCTATTTGTCAATCGTATTAGAATTCAGCACCTTCATTTTATATAATTAAGACAGAATGCAGGCAGGGTAAGATCTGCTTAAGATCACACAGACATTTAATACCAGAGCCAAAGCTCTAAATCAAGTCTTCTGATGTGCAGTTTAGTGTTTTTTCACTTTGACATGTCCCTTTCCGGGGACCTGAATTCCCTGATTTCCCTGAATTCCTTGATTCCAGGGACCTGAACGACAGGACATAGAGCAGCAGATATATGCTTGCATGCTTCTAGTTCCCTCTCCCATGCCTGTGACAGATATCATTGACACTCTCTTAAGGTCACTGGGATGCACTTGGATGACAGATTCCAAATTCCCATGGTTAACGAGAACCTGAGTGGAAATATAGAAAAGCTATAACTGATTTGTATCACCAGTGTCAGAGGAGTACAGCAAAGGTGACTCAAAGTACAAACTGTACTTTGATATGGAAAATGCATTGTGTGTGAGCAAGAGGGAAGGCTTTAGGAATGACTACTCTGTATCAAGGATGTCTGTCTGAAACCACACATAGACTGACTTCTTACAGAATCTACTAGGGAATTGCTTCTCATGTCCTTGGGGAACTGTGCTGTAGATCCTGTTAGATAATTTCCATTTAATATTTTATAACTTATTTTGTTGTGGGTGAAATAAAATCTGTTACTGTAGTTACGATGTTGTATGTATATAATTTGGCCTCATTTCAAACACAATAGAATTGGAATGCATACAACACATACAGGGCGGTACTGAAATATTGTACCCTTTAATAGCTGTGTTCTTCACGGTGTGCTTGGCATCGTCTGAGAGCAAGGTAGGCTCAGAAAAAAATATAGACCATTTCTAGGCTAAAACTTCAAAGCAGGATATACAAACCTATGGCACTATGGATTACAGGGTAGCTCACTGAGTACAGCATTCAGATTCATCCAATGTAGGACCAAGAGCAGAGCTTCTCTGAACTTGATCATAGTGAAGCAAAACACCCTGCAAAAGAAACTGTAACTAAACTCCTAGAAAAGCAATGACCGTTTTCGCCTCTCCTATGATTCTGACTAGCGTGTGGGATGGGGTGAGGTATGCAGGTTATTTGCATAAAACAAGCAGCCAAGTGCATTCACTCATTTATTTGTTCGTGGAGTACCTAGCAAATGCAAGGTGCTCTGTTAAACACTACGGCAGACACAAAGATGAAACGGACAAGGATTTTGTCTTCAAAGGTTCTCTAGTAGGGACCCCACCATGCTCTCTTAATAGAGTAGGATTTGAGAACATGGGCCTAATGAGTTAGAAATCTAATTATCAGCCAGTGGCACCCAAACAAAAGATCATGGGGCTTAATCCTTAGAAGTAGGATACATCTCTACAATTGTCTACACAAACCAGCAGGCAGCAGAAATGTTAATATCATACCCCTTCACCTTTCTCTCTGCCTCCCTTCCCAGTCTCTCTCTTTTGTTCTTCGTGGATTTCATTATTATTGGAAGAATCATGAATTGCTGGATCACTTAGATGCATTAGTGTGCTCTTATGAAATTATTCCTGATGATAAAATTCTTTTAATCAGCTCCACTTTCAGATTTTCAGTATAGGCTTGTCCTTTAACAAGTAAGTTTTTTTTTTTTTCCAGAACAATATGCAGCAGGTATGGCAAAACAGAAATACAATATTCTTGGAAGTAGATTCGTTTGGATAATAATTAAACTTTCCTTTTTCTGTACTTGGACTTTATTCTTCTAGTAATTTCTTTGTCTTCATTAAATTTTCAGGAAGGTTGATGATATCATTCTTTTAAACTCTTTAAAAGACAGTCAAATTCTTGTTACATCTTTTCAGGTTTTGTATTTTATGTTTAGGAGCTGTTCATTTATATTTCCCCTCATCTTTTCTGGAATAGACTATCTCATTGCTTCCCACTGTGTTTTCCTAAATACCAGCAACTTGTTTTTCAGCAAATAATCTTAACCCAACAACCAGCTCTCAAAGCTTTATAACATCTGGTAAATGCTAGTGCACAGGAACAAGGCAGAAAAGAATCTAAAGAAAGAATATGGGGCCGGGATCGGTGGCTCACGCCTGTAATTCCAGCACTCTGGGAGGCCGAGGTGGGCGGATCACCTGAGGTCAGCAGATTGAGACCAGCCTGGCCAACACGGTGAAACCCCGTCTCTACTAAAAATACAAAAAATCAGCCGGGCGTGGTGGCTTGTGCCTGTAATCCCAGACTTGGGAGGCTGAGACACGAGAATCGCTTGAATCCTGGAGGTGGAGGTTGCAGTGAGCTGACATCACATCACTGCACAGTGACTCCGTCTCAAAACAAAAAAACAAAAAAACAAACAAAAAAAAGAAAGAATGTGGGCTTTGGAGTTGATCCAATCTGATGTCATGCAGGGCTCTACCAATACCTTCGTGACTCCGATAAATTAATTTTACCAGGGCATCAGTTTGCTTATCTGTAAAATGGGGATAAAATTCACACTTCAAGGTAATTATGAGGATTAAGTACAGTATAAGAAAGCAGAGAGCATGGTCCGTAATAGGCACTCTTTAACAATTTCCCTTTGCTTCCTCCTAAAAACGACAATGATAAAACTCAGGATTTAATCATTAAAACGTAAATAGTTACAGATGCAAAACACTCATGTCCCAACGAGCTCTTCTGACACTTTGATATGCAGAATATTTGGCATTTCTTTCTTCTTAATGGAAAAATGCTCCTAATATTAGTAAAAATGAAAATTTTGGGGGGAAAAATTATCCACAGTTTCTTTATCTGTGGATAAAGAAAATAGAAACAGCTGCTTCTATTTTTGTCATGGCCTGGCTTTTATACAAAACGGTCACATTTTCCCCACAGTCACAAACAGGGTGTGTTTACCATGGCATCACCTCTTTCAAGGGACTAATAGATTTATTCCAGGTGGTAGTGGGAAGCAGCTACAGAAGGAGGATTGGAAGGCTGAGGGGGTGTTAAAGTTATCTGATGATATTGTTCGAACCTTTCTCCGGCACAGAAACTCCACAAAGAACTCCTCTGCAGTTTTCGCTACCCAGGGCTGTTTCTTTAAATTGTTTGACGTCAGAGAAGGAATGCTATAGCAACAGTCTGTCAAACTGGAATTAACTCAGAAGAAAAATGGGGGTGGGGAGAGGAAAAATGCTCCCAGGCGGTACTGACTTCAGAGGAAGCAAATTGGATAGATGCATTTATTTTATGACATTTTAAACATAAAACACCCAGATAAATGTGAAAAAAAAAAAAACTCGATTGAGATGCATGTGGTGTTTAACTCATGCAGAGAAGAGCGACTTGGCAGGGATATCTGGAAGGCCTTCCAGTTTTATCAATGACAATAGGAACAATAACTTCCAAGTATTGGCCATTTATTTGGAGGCAGGCTTCGTGCAAACATCACTTCATTTAATATGCTTAGCACCTTTATGAGGCAGGTATCAGTATCTTTATTTTGGCGATGACGAAACTTAGGCCCGAGACGGTACACGGTCCTACAACTAGTGATGGAAGAGCGGGGACTGCAACGCAAGGTTGTGCAACTCTGGGCTTCAGTTTACTTTCTGACATTTAGAATTCCAGAATGGGAAACCTAAATGGGACCTTTGGGGTCTTCTAGCTCTGCCCTTCGATCCTGCTAACAAGCAAACTGGCGCCTGTCACCGCCGGAAAGGAAACTGGCCACGCCACTTAGACGGGCGCTACTTAGCAGCGTGCCCCGGCGCCACACCAACAAGAAAACGAAACCGCCCGGGAATGAATGTTTTTCTTCTCCTTCTGGCAGGAAACGAGAGAGAAAATAGGAAGCAGAAGCTGCGCGCGGCGCCCGCTCCCTTCGCCCCCCGCCCGGGCTGCGCGCGCTCCGAGGGTCTGCGCGTCCCCGGCACGTCCCCGCCGGGCCCGCGCGCCTCGTGCCTCGCGCCTCGCGCCTCCAGCCACGTCCCCGCCCCGGCTCCGGCGCGCCGCGGAGTTGGCTGCTGGGAGGTGCGGGACTGGGTGTGGCCGGCGGCTCTGGTCTCGGCGGTGTGCTGAGCTCTCCACGCCGGCTCCGCGCTCCAGGGGCTGCTGAGCGCCCAGCGGACCCCGGCAGCGCGCGGTCGACGCGGGCCCGAGCTCCCTCCAGGTAGGCGGCGAGCTCGCGAGCGGCGGCTCGTCGGTGCGCCCCGCGAAGCGATCCCGGGCTTCTCGCAGGGACGTGGGGCGCCGCGAGCCACCCCTGCGGAACGGGGCCCGGGTGACGGCGCGGGGCGGGGCGGGTCTCCCCTGGCTCCGAGACTGAGGGCTCGGGCGGCCGACGCTGCCCGGGAGGGACGGGGAGGGCGCGCCTGTGTCGCGCCCCGCTGCCGCGCGGGAACTGGCCCCACGACCGCCGGCGCAGGCACTTCCCGGGCGGTCCAGACCGCTCGCCCCGGGCAGCGAGGAACGGTCGGCGGTCCAAGTCCTGCAGACCCCCGGGTTTCTCGTCACTCCCCGAGGCCTCCTTCCAGGAACTCAGAGCACGAGCCCGTGCGTGCCCCCAAAATAGCGGGTATTCGGGACTGCCCAGCAGGGCTGTTGGGTGGAGAGTGCTGGGAAGACTCATAAAAGTTCTACGCTGAGTCCAAAATTAGTCCAGTGGTTTTGTTTCAGATTTATTTTGGAAATGATACAATGTCCAGAGTTTGGGGATGAGAGGGGATTGATGAATTTTGAATACTTGTGAGTTCAGTACAATAAAAAGTGTTTTCCTTTTCTCTCCACCTTTTTGTGCTTCAGAACACAGATGATTGCCATATACTTTGATATGTATTGCTATTCGCTAAGGGAACATTGAATTTTCAAAAGTTTAAAACCAGGCTTTCATTTGTTTATACAAGCAATACTTTGTTATTTTGCGTCTCCTTGTGTTCCCTTTTCTCCCACTCCTTCCCTTTCTCTTTCCATAAAGGATAAGGATGCATCTTTCTCCCTCTCAGCCACCGACAAAGTAGCTTGGCGTGTGGATTAGCGGGAAGTTTTCTTAAAACGTTCAAAATTTAATTGTTGATTAGAACTTTTATTATGAGTCCGTCTCAGTGTTGCAAACAGAGTTTATGACCATTAAGTACATCTTCTAGGACAGAGACAGAACACACGCTACTTAATTTAAGATGGGAGGGAAGTTATTTCTAGTCGGAGAGGAGAACGGCTGATTAGGTGCATTCAAAATTGTGTGCTTTGAGTCTCTGCCGTTGTTCATTTTAATACTCTTCAGTGTGGGGCTTTTGGTTTACTACTGATCCTAGGCTCTGAAAATTTACTGTATATTTCAGTATGTGGCTTAAAGACATTTTAAGATTTTCCATGTTGCATTTTGGTTTGTAGATGAATTTGAAACTGAAATAGAAACTTTTAAAATATCATCTTATTGACCGTTGTCAACCCTCTGTATATACATTTATAAAACTGATTGATACAGCTTGTGATATTTTAGGTTGGTTCAACTCTTTGTGGGCCCATAAACATTACTTAGGAAGTTATTCCGAGTCATTGGCCTTTGTTAACCTGTAGAATTGTTTCTTTTAAACAATTGGCATGTAAGTATGTCAGCACATACTTTTACACTTTAAAAATAGACTCTGGGGCAATTTGAAAATTAAGAATTGGAACTAAGTGTTGGACATTCTTCTGCCCTTACCAAATACTGCCTGAGATGGTGTGATTTCTCTTAGGCGTGTTATTGAAGTCAGCTGGCTGTATCATCGGTTTCTTTACCTTGCTGACTATTTTAATCTGCGTCTGTTATGGACTTCTTTATTGAAATATCTCTTCTGGGCTGGGGCAGTGCTGTAAGTTATTCTACTTCTATCTCACAGTAACACCATTATCTACTTCCACAGGTAAGGAAATTGTGAGGTTTTAAGTAACTTGGCAGTGGTCATGTAGGCGTTAGGTAACTCAACTGGGATTCGAAGCAAGACCCCTCTGTTTCCAAAGTCCATGTTCTTTCCCCTGAGCCATATTAACTTAGTTCGAGGGCATGAGGAGTGACCCTCAGTTACTCATTAGCATGTGTGTAAAATATCCAAGAGATGCCAGAAACATGTTTGTTTTTCCAGCATGATCATTATTGTCTGTCCCATGTTTTTATACAGCTCCTCACATCAGCCATTCTCTTCTCACCACTCTACTCCTAGTTAAATGTCTTGTTCCAAGTTCAAAACCTCCCTTTTGCCAGGGCACAGTGTATCCTATTGATATTAATAGGTAGTGATGGCTTAATTATCTTGATAAAATAATAGCTCCATTTTAACGTGGGTTCTCTAGAGATAGAGTTATAACTAATTTGGAAGGTTACAAACAGGATTGCAGTCTATTTTGGGATATGAGAACGCTTTGATATCCCTCAAATTAAACTAGAGGATATTTTGATGGATATTTCCCTCTGCAATTTATCATACTCTCTCCTGCACCTTCAATTTGTCAGTTACTACAGAATCATTTACATTATTGTACAGTCTACCATGTTAAAATTGTTTCTTGATCCAGTGTTCTGCTTCAGTGACTGCCTCATTTCTTTTTATTTATTTATTTTTATAAATAGAAGCGGGATCTCACTGTGTTGCCCAGGCTGGTCTTGAACTCTTGGGCTCAAGCAATCCACCCATCTCAGCCTCCCAAAGTGTTAGGATTACAGGTGTGAGCCACGGCGTCTGGCCCTGCCTCATTTCTCTACCTCACCTTGAGGAAGCGTAGTTTTTTGACAGAACAAAAAATAAATACAGGAGCGATAACCAGAAACTAATTAGTTACCTACAGGCACCGGGTAGGAACTGAGTAAATGGGAACAACAGAAGGAATGGCCTTGTTCTGAATATACTTTTTTGCATAGTTTTGAGTTTTGGAAACTGTTAGTCTTTTTTATGTTCAAAAATAAAATTAACAAGATGTGGAGAGTGGGACTCCAAAACAATACAAACAGCAACAACAAACCATGTATTTATGTGAATAATATAAACTCCCAGAAGAAAAAAAAAAACCAAGTAAGTTTTGAGCACAGGATTAAAGATTAAAGAACTGAAAAAATAATCTTGAACTCTGTGTAGTAGGCTATTATTTGTATGGTAGAGGTGTAGCAATTCTGAAACTATTTTGTGTGCATTATAGGATTGAGCAAATGAGTAAATTCATTGATATTTTGGGAACTGGGGTTTTCAATGTGGAAGAAGAGAAATAAAAATATGAAACAGGCCAGGCGTGGTGGCTCACACCTGTAATCCCAGCACTGGGAGAAATGAAAAATTAAAAATAAAACTTCAAACAATAACAATGCAGGTTTGCTTCAAAAAGAAAATCTTTGAAAGACTCCATGTAGGCTGTCTCTACTCCTTATCTGCCATCTTCTGAACCCGCTTCAGAGACACATTATCCCTCCTACTCCATGAAACAATTCTTCTCCAGGTCACCAGGGATGTCAGTCTTGCCAAACTGGATCTTCAGCCACATTTGACACAGGCAACAGATAACTCCTTCCTTATCAAAATGTTGTTTCCCCTTGGCTTCTGGGACACCGCTCTTTCTGATTTTCATCCTGCCTCATTGGCTACAGTTTCTCATTCTTCTCCATCTCAGTCACCATCCACCAGTTGCTCAGGCTAAAAATTCTAATTCCCCTATTTCACTCATTCTAAATCTATTCCTTCAACAGCAAGTATTATGAGCTCTACCTTCAAAATCACTGCAGATTGGACCATCTTTTTTAAAAAGTTAATTTGACCATTCCTATCACCTGCACTGCCACCACCACCCTGGTGTCAAACTGTATTCTTCCCTGGCCTGGATGACTGCAGGAGCCCCCCAACTGGTTTGTCAGCTTCCACTCTCTGTCTCCCACCAGACAGCATGAACTTTACAAGAGGTAAATCAAAGCAGGTTATATCTCAGTCGTCAGAACCCATTATTGTTAGATAAAATAACGTTTTAGCCAGGCATGGTGGTGCATATCTGTGGTCTCAGCTACATGGGAGTCTGAGGCGGGAGGATTGCTTGAGTCCAGGAGGTCAAAGTTGCAGTGAGCCATGTTTGTGCCTGGGCAATAGAGTGAGACCCCATCTGAAAAAAAAATCAGGATTTTTTTTTTTTTGCCATGATCAAGAGACTGTGACTGGGCTCTGGCACACCCTTCTAGTCTCATCTGCTGCTCTCTGCCCTGCTCACTCTCTTCCAGCCTCGCCATCGTCACTGCTGTAGGTCCAGCACGTCAGGTTAGTTTTTGCCTGGGCCTTTGCTTGCTGTTCTGCCTGGAATGCTTTCTCCCAATGAAGACATAGCTCATCCTCTCATTTCATTCAGTCCTTACTTAATTTATTTGAAAATAGCCTTCCTCTTCACCCTCTAACCTCTTGAAGTTCTTGCAGTTTTTTTCTTGCATACGACTTATCTGTACTTAAAATTATGTTATTGATGTGCTGTATTATTTATCTCCTAGACAGATACAGAACAAAGCACTGTGGCAATGGGAAGTTTTGTTTTGTTTACTGCCGAATCTCTAGAGCCTAGAATATGTTTGGCACATGGTCGGGACTCAGATATTTGTTGAATGAAGGAATGAATGCATGAATTAATATTTGTTGTATCTTAGCTAATGCCATTTCAAATGGAGAAGACAGTTTCTAGAGAATCTTACAGCGTTAGTGCTACGTAAGGTGTTTGGTGATGCTGCTACAGCTTCTCTGAAAGCTAACAAGTTACCAACTTTGAGTGTTTTCACGTTATCACCTTTCTTTTGTGTGCCCTCTGGTGGAGTGATGATAATAAGCAGCAAGTGAGTAGAACAGGTCAAATAGAAACTAAAATGCAAGAACTTAGATCACAAACTGGATGATTAACTTAAAAAAACAGATTTGAAAATTTTAACTTTAGTTAAGCCTCCTGAATAATTATAATAAGATTAGAAAGAATGAAAAGAAAATGAGCCACAGATTTGAAGAGAGATCTGGCTTAGGATGAAAAAATAACCTATTGAGCACACCCAAAATGTTTGGATCTCTTAAAAGAATTCCTGCTTAAATATACTTCTGTCCCTTGAAGTATTTTAATATTTTTCCATCTTTAGTTCAAAGACCTCTTTCTCTCAACTGTAGTAATAATTTCAGTGAGCGTTTATTGACTACCATGTGTCGGTTAACGTACACAAGTGGTGAAGCCAGTGTTCAAACTCCAGCAGTGGAGGATCAGAGTCAGTGCCCTAAATCATCATGCTTCACTACCACCTTTGTGCCAAGGTCCTGTGGATGGTACAGGGACCGGAGAATTTCCTTTGGAGCAATAGTTATGGACAGAAAAATGCTTGGTAAGTTCACAGTGTGTGTTCCACAGTTCCATTTTCCAGTATGTTTATAGAGAGCCTTTTCTTCCAGAATTGCTGAAAGATGTGTTATTTTATCTTTTTTGAAATAGAAATCACATGAAATGTTTCTACACTCAGATGCTACTGACTTGCTGAAATAATATAAAGTTTCTCTTAGTGTATATATTTCATATTTATGGCAGTAACAGCTTAATTGTTCCTCCACTTTTGGCTTTAGCAGGGTTTGTTCATATACTGTATAGTTATTACAAAGGAAATGTAGTATACCTTACTGGGTAAGGACAAACTCCCACTGAGATGCTTATCTTACTTGCAGTAGGAACCCTCTAAAAAAGAATTCGCTCAGAAGATATTATTCTTAGTATCTCTGCAAGTCAGAGCGCTGTCTTCTTAATAGCTGCATAATATTTCATTGTATGAATGCATCATAACTACTCTCCTATTTATATTTTTAATTTGTTGTCATATATACAATTGGTTAATGAATATCCTTAAACATTAATTCTTACCTATTATTCAAAAGTGTTGGCCAGTTGCAGTGGCTCATGCCTGTAATCCCAGTACTTTGGGAGGCTGAGGCAGGCAGATCACTTGAGCCTAGGAGTTTAAGACCAGCCTGGGCAGCATGGTGAAACCCCATCTCTACAAAAAAATACAAAAATTAGCCAAGCGTGGTGGTGTATGCCTGTAGTTCCAGCTACTCGGAAGGCTAGGGTAGGAAGATTGATTGAGCGCAAGAGGCAGAGGTTGCAGTGAACTATGATCATGCCACTGCACTCCAGCCTGGGTGACAGAGGAGACCCTGTCTTAAAAAAAGAAAGAAAGGAAAAAAAAAGTATAAAGTACTCTTTTTAGAAGCCTTACTGTTTCTACTCTCTTACTTTTAGCTTGTCGTGAATTTTCAGCTGTGGAGAAATTAATGAAATCTACTTTCTCTATGGAACAGATCCTATCAATTTCTCTATAGCTGAAGAAAGAGAGAATACTACTTTGGGAGGGACAAGATGAGGACAATGGCCCCTATGCTCAAAGAGCTAACAATTGCTAGGCTCTTATATAGGATTTTTAATTTTTTTTTAATGGCAACACTTAGCAATGGCTCGACTCAGTTTTTTTCTCCTTATTTTTATATTCAGTTTTTCAACTAAACACCTTTACCCAGAGATTGTTTAAAATATGAAAATTGGTCATTAACTACTTGGTAATGTGAAATTAGAAACCCAGTAAGGCAGCTTAAGCTGAATGAGGTTTTATGTCTAATTGGCATGTGACGTAAATTATATACATTATGTTTAGGATAGTTAAAAAGGCTTACGGTGGCTAGTTTTTATAAGGAAATAATTTAAGACATTCTAGAATTCTGCAAATTAAATTATATATGTATGCCTGTATATACTTTTTGAGACAGAGTCTCTCTCTGTCACCCAGACTGGAGTGCAGTGGTACGATCATGGCTTACTACAGCCTTGACTTCCCAGGCTCAAGCAATCCTCACATCTCAGCCTCTTAAGTAGCTGGGACTATAGGTGCATGCCACCGTGCCGGCGAAATTGTGTATTTAAATGGAACATGATAGGCAGTTAATTACTTGAGGAAATTGAAATTTGTCAACAAGGGATCTTAGTTATCTGCATTATGTATTAAATGGGCTCTAGGGAAGCTGTTGAGAGGTTAAAAAAAAAAAAAAAACCACCCTGAAAAATGTGATCTCCTTGCCATGTGGTCTAAAAAACAAAAAACTTAGTAATTAAAAATTTTAAACTTAGATATTAGTTTTCATGGTTTGTGTTAACCTATGGGAATTAAAATTTATGAACAGGAGATTTCATTTGGTTCATTAATTATTGAATATATCACCAGGGAAACTCTTCGGGGGAAAAAATGAAAAAACCACGGGCTCCTCCTTGCTGTAAGACATAAAGAAGATAGAGATAGGTTAGTATGTAAATTTCATTCATGTTTATGTGTTGACTCACCTTTTAATGCAAAAAAATCTTTGCAAAGGTTTTAGAAATGATGAGACAGATCATGAGAGGATGCTGAAGAATCGGGGGGATTGTGTGTTCCCTTAAGGCATTGAAGAGCAGTCTTGGTATATGTGATAGAGAGTGTTGTAGGATAAAAACATGAATAGGAAAATCAGCAGTAGAACAAAACTAAATGGGACTAAATGTAACTAAAAATGAATATTCTATTTGAACTGCATGGTAGAGATAAGACCCTTTGAATGATAGATTCTGAGAACATTAGTGGTGGGGTAGAGAATTGGGGATGGGATAGAATCCCAAATAACTTCAGTTATTAATTAGCTGCTAATCTAAACCTGAGACAGTAATTGTATAATATTTTGGTAAATGAAGTGTCATCCTGAGGTAGCAGAGATGGGTATCTGCTCATCTCAGAACAGTATCACCATAAGTACACTTGCTTGTTAACTAAAACCTCTAAAATTTTATCTTATAGGTAGGCATTATGGCTTTGTTAAGAAAAATGAAATCTACAGTGAAAGACACTGGATGCTGTATTCTATTTCTACTTATTGGTAACTTTAAGACATTTTACCTGTTTTTTCGAGACGTCTCACTCAGTCACCCAGGCTGGAGTACAGTGGTGAGATGTCGGCTCACTGCAACCTCTTTCTCCCAGGCTCAAAAGATTCTCATGCCTCAGCCTTGCAAGTAGCTGGCATTACAGGCGTGCACCACCACACCTGGCTAATTTTTGTATTTTTAGTAGAGATGGGGTTTCACCATGTTGGCCAGGCTGGTCTCGAACTCCTGACCTCAGGTGATCCAACTGCCTCAGCCTCTCAAAGTGCTGGGATTACAGGCATGAGCCACTGTGCCCAGCCATAAGATATTTTACTTCTATTAAAGCTGTGAACATAAGAAATTGTAGCTACCTTTCCGTGACTATGGTAATTGCACATGTTAACATTTTGTCGTATGAAGCGGAGTTAGCAAATAAGCTAGATGGTAATGCTTGTGAGGCACTTATAAACATTTGTTGGATGAAATTCTGATATCCCCAGTTGTCATATTCTAACCCTTTAATGGTGGGATTGATTTTTAAAATTTTTGTATGTAACCAAAAATAATATATAACCAAGTCTGGTAAATTTAAAGGGTTGTTTCTGGTAAAACAAAAGCAAGTTATGTGACTTTAAGTGATACAAAACTGCCGGGTATGGTGGATCACACCTTTCATCCCAGCTACTCAGGAGGCTGAGGTGGGAAGACAGCCTGAGCTCAGGATGTCAAGACAGGCCTAGGCAACATAGTAAGGACCCCATCTCTAAATTTTTTTTTTTTTAATTAGCTTGGCATGGTGGTGCATGCCTGTAGTTCCAGCAACTTGGTAGGCTGAGGTCGGAGATCGTTTGAGCCACTGGGTTCAAGGCTGCAGTGGTGAGCAAGGATGGCAGTGCCACTGTGCTTTAACCTGGGCGACAGAACAAGACCCCATCTCTTAAAAAAAAAAAGTGACATAGGACTATGTGGCTTGGTAACACAGAGATAACTACATGTGGTCGTATAAAAAAAAAATCCAAGAGATGATAATGCTTGAGTGGGTCATGTAAGAAAAGACAGGCTAAGTGTATGATTTTAAATTTACATAATCATAATTTATGTTTCTAATGTTTAGTTCACAAAATCTTAGAGTACTAAAACCAAGAGGCTCCTCTTAGAGAAGGTAGTTTTAGGACTAAGTAAAAGGAAATGCCCTGCTATTTTACAGAGCTGACGTAAATTGACAGAACTTGTTATTTTAAGAAGTAGTACAGGTGAAAATATAAGCATACTAAAAATGGGTTCAATGAATTCATGGACAATAGTTTCAAAACGTATTGTGTAAAATTTAAGAGAAATCCTTAGTATGTTGAGTTCAGCCACATTCTCATAAACATTTGGTTTCAGTGATGTAATACTTTAAATACAAGTTCTGTCATAGCATTTACACTGTAATATGATTATAGTGATGAGCCCCATAACGATGTTTCAGTCGGCCGGGCTTGGTGGCTCACACCTGTAATCCCAGCACTTTGGGAGGCCGAGACAGGTGGATCACCTGAGGTCAGGAGTTCAAGACCAGCCTGACCAACATGGTGAAACCCTGTCTTTACTAAAATACAAAAATCAGCCAGGCGTGGTGGCGGGCACCTGTAATCTCAGCTACTCGGAAGGCTGAGGCAGGAGAATTGCTTGAACCCAGGAGGCGGAGTTTGCAGTGAGCTGAGATCATGTGCCACTGCACTCCAGCCTGGGCAACAAGAGTGAAACTCCGTCTCAAAAAAACGATGTTTCAGTCAGTGAGTGGACTGTATATAGGGTGATGGTCCCAATTTTTTTTTTTTTTTTTTTTTTTTTTGAGACGGAGTCTCACTCTATCACCCAGTCTAGAGTGCAGTAGTGTGATTTTGGCTCACTGCAACCTCTGCCTCCCGGGTTCAAACGATTCTCCTGCCTCAGTCTCCCAAGTAGCTGGGATTACAGGCGCCGGCCACCCAGCCTGGCTAATTTTTGTTTGTTTGTTTGTTTTTGTGTTTTTAGTAAACACAGGGTTTCACCATGTTGGCCAGGCTGGTCTTGAACTCCTGACCTCAGGTGGTCCACCTGCCTTGGCCTGCCAAAGTGCTGGAATTACAGGCATGAGCCACCATGCCTGGCTTTACCATGTTTTTACTGTCTTTTCTATATTTAGATATGTTTAGATACACAAATATTTACCATGGTGTTAAAATTGCCTGCAGTGTTGAGTATGCAGTACAGGTTAGTAGCCCAGGAGCAATAGGCTATATGCTATAGAGCCTAGGTGTATAGTAGGCAATACCATCTAGGTGTGTGTGAGGACACCCTATGATGTTTGCACAGTGATGAAATTGCCTAAGGACATGTTTCTCAGAGCATATTCCCATCGTTAAGTGATGCATGGCTGTATTGTTACTTACCTGTTTTTCCAATGGACGGATGTTTCTGATGGGGTGGGTTTCTGTGCCTAGCACAGGGTAGGTGTCAAATACGTGTTTGTTGAGTGGAAAAAGGAATCACATGATGATTTAGATTGACAGTAGGTCAAAATAATACTCATTTCTTATGTACTTTTAGGAGTATAGGTGAAAATAATAGGAACAATGCAGAAGAAAATCCTTTTGAAAACCTTCCCAAAATGTTGACTGGAAAAGAGTTTAAACTTACTCATTTCAAGCTGCTATTGTATCTCTCTCTCTCTCTCTCTCTATATATATATACATATAGGAATTTTAAAAAAATACACCGAAAGAATAGAAACATATCAACACTATACTTAAGACATGTACTGTGCATTAGGTTTTAATTCCATGAATTTCTATTCATTTTTTATTTTTATGCATGAAAGTTTACTGGGTAATGGAATTTACCATCCCTGTTTAGATTCTGCCTTGATGACATATCCTGTTCAATGTCATAACCCCTAATTGTTAACCGTGTTCACCCCAAATGGATCCATTTATGATACATGGAGAAATAACTTGTTTTTCTTCTTGGTCAATTTGTGCCTATATCGACTGATGACATTGTGCCTTGTTCAGAAAACGTAATCACAAGTTCTTGAAAAAAATAATAAAACATGTAAAAGTCAGCTGGCATTTCAGAATCTAAGTCCCTTTTTAATTCCCAAAATACATGAAACACTATTTTCTTGGTATTTTCTCATGTACTTTGCTACTTTAACAAAGATTAATTCATTTAAGTCTTAATTTTTTAAAAAATGTCTCAAGTGTCTCTTTTTTTCAGGTGGCATGAATATTTCAAGATAAAAGAAGACAGCTTGGTTCCTAACTAAGCCTGTCCTTCCTGACCTGGGTATTTATTTCATTCTTATATTTGTTTAAGAGTAAAGTAAGACCAAAGGAGGTATAGCTGCCCCCCAAAAATCATAGTTCTGTTTGAGGAATTGTTTCCCTCAAGGAAAGAGAAGATAACACCTGAAATATGTCAAGGAATTAATTGTTAATGATTTCTGTGTACAAATATTTTAAGTTGGGAGTGTTGAGAAAATTGCAATTTATATAGGAACTTCTTTGCCCTTTCTGAAGCCATTCTTTAGAAAAAAATTCAAAATCTTATCACAATTCACATATGGGAAGTTATTTTGCTTTAAAATGAATTAAGAACAAGAATAATGTTTTAAAATCTATATTCCTTTTAATGTGTAAATCAAAGAAAATATCTGAGGCAAGTCTCATTCATTTCGTGAGGTTTATTTGCCAAAGTTAAGGATGTGTGCCTGGGAGGCAGGTCTATGCCTTTCTCTGACGATGGTTTTGAGGGCTTCAGTATTTAAAGGAGAAAGGGCAGGATATTGGGAAATACACAATTTTCATATGAGAAATCGGTAGGGGAAAACAGTCATTTATGCCTTTGTCTGAATCAGCGAATCTGTATTTTTACATAAGACAACATAGACAAATACAGCAGAAGAAGCAGTGAGATACACATTTGTCTCAGGTGAGTGGAGGGATGATTTTGAGTCCTGTCCTATGTCCCCACGCCTGTGAAGATAAGCTATCAATTCACATTGCCATGGTGACCTTCAACAGAACTGCTTTAGGGTAGAGATCTCGGGGCCCACAAGGATTTCCTCATGGGCCAAGTGTGAGGGAGGTGTGTAGCTTTTCATCTTTGTAGCCATCTTATCTAGGAACCATAATGGGAGGCAGGTTTGCATGACCCAGCTTGACTTTTCCTTTAGGCTTAGTGAGTCTGGGGTTCCAAGATTTATTTTCCTTTCACAGATGTCTTTATGTGTAAGGATTTAGATGTTTTATCTGATCAGGAAGATTATAAAAGTGCCAGTTTAGTGATTTTTAGGAAGTGATTACTGCATGAACACACGTTCTTGAACTTTCCTCCAATCACACGATCTTAAACTGCTTGTGTAAATAAGAGCTTAGACCAGTGGATCTCAAACTCTAGAGAGCTTCAGACTCACTGTGAAGACTTGCTAAAACACAGATTGCTGGGCTCCACCCTCAAGGTTTCCGAGTCTGTAGTCCTGGGAAGGGATTTATAAATTTGCATTTCTAACAGGTTTCTACGTGATGCTGATGCTGCTGGTCCCCACACTCTGAGAACCACAGATTGAAACTGTTTGGTTAAATTAGTGGTTATCAACCCTGGTTCCGCCCTTACACACTTGAAGAGTCAAGGCCTTAGGGTGGGGGATGGGCCACAGAGTCAGGTGCAGCTAATGCGGTGGGGCAAGTATTTAAATCTTCAGGATGTGGATGTAGTTTGAGAAAGCCCTTCAAATTACTGGTTGTTTTCTTCTATTCTCTCTCCCCCTTTGAAACCACTCTCCTCTAGCCCTCAATAGGAGAGTCCTGGTGCAAATGAAACAGTGCTCATGGATTGTTTTAGTCCTCTCCCAGAAAATAAAACACAGCCTTTACCAACAGTTGCCCCAATGCTGCTTAAGGAGTTCAGTAGAGGAAGAAGTAGTTAAATTGCAGCATAAGGCCAAGAAAGGACTTCCTTCTGGTCATTTCTTTTTCCATTTTTGTTTAGAGCACTATACTATTAGATCTGTCAATTAATCACTGTAGATATTAGCCTGAGTAGTGTTCATGGCTATAGCTTCTTCATATATTTCCCTTGCTGGGCCAAATTGACTTAAATTTCCCAAGACATTAAAAAATGTGTATTATTTAATTCCCAAAACAATCCCATAGGGGTAGAGATCCCCACTGCACAGATGAAGGAATGGAGACTTAGAGTAGTTAAAGAATTTCTGGGGTCACACTGTGTAAGTAGTCATCTCTGGCTCCATTAGGTTGTGTGAACTTGGCTAAGGTCCATAACCTCCATGTGTAAAGTTTCCTCGTCTGTGGAATGAGAATGATACTGGTACCTACCTTCTGAGGTTGTTTTGAGAACTAAATAACGAGTTACTACACAGAGTTGTGTACATACACGTAATAAATGCTCAGTAAATGTTATCTCTTAGTTGGCTAACTCCTAGTTAGTACTTTTTAAGTTCGGGGTAATCCTGCCTTTTCTTTTTCTTTTTTTTTGAGATGAGGTCTCACTCTGTCGCCCAGGCTAGAGTGCAGTGGCACAATCGTAGCTCACTGCAGCCTCGACCTCCAGGGCTCGAGTGATCTTCCTGCCTCAACCTCCCAAAGCACTGGGATTGCAGGCAGATCCCACCACACCTGGGTAATTTTTTAATTTTTTTTTTTTGTAGAGATGGATACCTGCCATGTAGCCCAGGCTGGTCTTGAACTCCTGGCCTCAAGTGATCTGCCCACCTCAGCCTCCCAAAGTGCTGGGATTATGGGCATGAGCCACTGCGCCTGGCCTATCCTGCCTTTGTGCCAGGCAGTCCTCTTCATGTGTATTACAGGTCAGTCTCTTAACAATTTAGAAATACCAAATACTCTTGAAAACTACAGGGTTTTTTTTCCTTTTCACAAATAATTTAGTGGCAAAACCTTATATGACCTGAACTCATTTGGTGGCACAGTGTGACCTGAACTATAACAACATGCAGCTATTGCTTAGTCTGTTTTTGGTTTTTTTTGAGACAGACTTGCTCTGTTGCCAATCAGGAGTGCAGTTGTGCAATCTTCCGCTCGCTGCAACCTCCGCCTCCCAGGTTCAAGCGATTCTTATGCCTCAGCTTCCCAAGTAGCTGGGACTACAGGCTCACACCACCATGCCCGGCTGATTTTTGTATTTTTAGTAGAGATGGGGTTTCACCTTGTTGGCCAGGCTGGTCTCGAACTCCTGGCCTCAAGTGATCCGCCTGCCTCGGCCTCCCAAAGTGCTGGGGTTACAGGTTCTTAGTCTCTTTTTTTGCTACCTCATATGAACATGCTTTACATTTTGCTTCAGAAATTTTAATTCTTGACTCTGTGGGTGCTGCTGTGGGGTCTGGTTGTGGTGTTATGCCAATACAATGAACGTACCTTTCTAAAACCTGGAAACTTCCAAATTCTGAAATGTATCTGGCCCTAGGGTTTAGGGTAATGGATTATGGGCCTGTGTGTGTGTATTTTTATGTCTGTCTTCCCTTTTAGACTGTAAACTCCTTGAGACCTGGGCCTAAGTTTTATTCATATGTAACCCCAGTTCCTGGCATATTCAGTAAATATTTGGTGAGAGAATAAACCCTACCAGGACATAACAGTTAAGGTGAAGGAAAATAGACTGGAGAGCAGTGCCTTATTTATTTCCTGGAACACAAAACAGCCTACCTTCAGTTCACAAGGGGTTGAATTGTTTTACTTTAAGGGTACTGAAAAATGCTCAATATAATGAGTAACTTGGTAGCAAAACAAAAAACAAGATAAAAAACCAAAAGTTAATGCCGTATGCTACAATTTCAGCATCTGCAACTTCTGTTTTCCTCTCTTATCCACTTGCCCCATGCAGCTGTACGGTTTTGACTAACTTCCTGAGAAAGAAAGCCACGTGGAGATGTCTTTGTATGGAACACTTGGGGTGGGTGGGCATGTGTGTTTTAAAATTTCTTAGTTAAAAAAAAATCATAAAAGCTTTAAATATTGTACCTGGTTCATTATGGTTGTTAAAAATTATGAAGTGTAAGAAATATAAATTTGTATTGCAAAAAGAAAAGTAGAATACTAGAAAATTTACAACAAATTAAAAATTATGAATAGACTTTTAGAGAAGCAAAAGTAGTTTATACTTACATTTTTGTTTTATTTTATTTTATTTATTTTATTTTTTTATTTTATTTTATTTTATTTTAATTTTATTTTATTTATTTTGAGATGGAGTTTCACTCTCATTGCCCAGGCTGGAGTGCAATGCCATGATCTCGGCTCACCGCAACCTCTGCCTCCTGGATTCAAGCGATTCTCCTGCCTCAGCCTCTGGAGTAGCTGGGATTATAGGCATGCACCTGGCTAATTTTGTATTTTTAGTAGAGACAGGGTTTCTCCATCTTGGTCAGGCTGGTCTCGAACTCCCTGCCTCAGGTGATCCACCTGCCTTGGCCTCCCAAAGTGCTGGGATTACTGGTGTGAGCCACTGCATCCGGCCTATCCTTACATTTTTAAAGTGCAATTTAAAATAACATTTTTTATGGCTTATATGAGCTTTCATGATTGGTATGAAACTTAGTAGCTAAGAAATACTTGTATTTTTTTGTCTTGCACAGATTAAAATATGTTCACTAACACAGCAGTATAATTGTACAGCCTGCATAATGCCTTGCTTCAGTAAAAGTTCTGTGGACATTCTAAGACATGGAGTGAGAAGGCCATTTGAATTATGCAAGTGTATTTTTTTCCATTTTATTTAACAAATTGGCTTGGATACAATGGCTCATTAGTATCTTTTGATATTTGTAACTGGTACAGCTGAACTCTTAAAAGATAACTGATATGCTGCTTTCTGCTCAACAATGCTTTCACTATGTGATAGTTATTTAAAATGTGTTAAATGAACCAAATATTCATGTTGAAACAGTGCTTAGTCAAGAAGTTACGGTAACAAAATAAGAGCACTGTGTTTATGAAACAATTTCTATTTAATTATTAGTTTAAAATTGCCTTAGCGATGTTAATGCCACTTTGAAGATTGTGATAGGCAGCTCCAATGTGATCTTGAGCAAAAATCACTATTGGTTGAAATTCCTTGGCGATTACATTGTCCCCTTCTGATTTTTTTTTTTTTTTTTTTTGTAAAAGAAAGGGATGGTGTGTGTATCTCATATTCCTCTTTAGCTTTGCTTCCTCCCAAGAGGGCAGTTTCTTAACTAGCTTGATGAAGATAGAACCCTGGGACACATAAATCAATATTTAAATGAATGGAGGAGAAGGACCCACAAAGGTAAAAAGAAGGAATAATTAAGTACAAGGATAATCAGAGAAGTATGGGTTCATGAAAGCCTTAGGAATGAAGTTTCAATAAGAAGGGAGGATCATTAGATTGAGCAAAGAGGTCTTAAGATGCCCTTTGAAAAGAGGCCGTATGGCAGAGTGGTAAACAGCCTGGGTTTCAGAGTCATATGCCTGGATTCAAATCTGAACTCTACCTCTATTCTTAAGCAAGTTATTTAACCTGCCTAAGCTTCATTTTCTTTCTTTTTATTTTATTCCATTTCATTTATTTTATTGTTCCCAGTGGACTTCAGGTACAAGAGTTGGATAAATTATAAATATACTCACCTTTGATTCCTGTAGCACTCACTTTTATATATTTATGTTTGCTTGCTTATTTTATTTATTTATTTTTAAGAGACAGGGTCTCATTCTGCTGCCCAGGCTGGAGTACAGTGGTGCAGGCATAGCTCACTGCAGCTTTGAACTCCCAGGTTCAAGCGATCCTCTTTCCTCGGCCGTTGGAGTTGCTGGGACTATAGGCGTCCACCACTCCACTGCATCCAGCTTGTGTGCATTCTTTTTTTTTTTTTTTAATGAGACAGAGTTTTGCTCTGTTGCCCAGGCTGGAGTGGAGTGGTGTGATCTCAGCTCACTGCAACCTCTGCCTCCAAGGTTCAAGCAATTCTCATGCCTCAGCCTCCTGAGTATCTGGTACTACAGTCACACACCACCACATCTGGCTTATTTTTGTATTTTTAGTAGAGACAGTGTTTCCCCACATTGGCCAGGTTGGTCTCAAACTCCTGGCCTCAAGTGATCTTCCCACCTCGGCCTCTCAAAGCTCTGAGGTTACAGGTGTGAGCCACTGCACCTGGCCCATTGTGTGCATTGTTAAGCAATGTATCATTTAGTTGTAGTTGTTTTTTGAGTTTTATAAAAGGGATATGATGCCAATGTGTGTCTCCTGGAATTTGCTTTTTTTTCCTCCCAATATTATTTTAAAGATTTATCTATGTTGCATGTAACTAGTTCATTTGTTTTCACTGCTGTATGATAATTCACTGTGAAAACACTACAGTGATCAGTTCTCCTGTCAGTGGGCATTGGTGTTGCAGTTTATTGTTATTATAAGTAGTGCTGTATGAACACTGTTCAATCCTGTGCACATGTACTATAGATTCCTTAGGGCTTATATATCCAGAAGCAGAATTGAATTGTCAGGTTGAAAGACACGTGTCGTCACCTTTGTTAGATGTTGCCAAATTGCTTCCCCAAGAGTTGTCCCATTGAATATGTCCCATTTCTACAACTTTGCTAACCATTGGTTGAGACATAAAATGTTATTAATCTAATAGGCATGACATTCTGTCTTATTTTAATTTGCATTTCCCTGATTCCTGAGGTTGAGTGTCTTTTCATTTGTATGTGGTCCTCTGAAGCTTTTCCTGCTGTGGTTTGCCAGTTCATATCTTTGCACATTTTCCTGTTGGATTGTTAGTCTTTTTAATGATTCATTTGAAGTAATTACTTTAAAAATTCTAGATGCTAATTCATTATTTGAATTTTAGCTTACAACTGTCTTTTCTCAGTCTGTGACTTGTTTTTTTTGGTGTTTTGTTCTTTTGAGGTATCTATGTTCTCATCATAGATACCTTGTGTTTACCCAACTGAAGCTGCTTGCTTTTTTTTTTTTCCACCATTAGAGACAGGGTCTCTTTTTAAAATGTTTCCCAGGTTTGAGTGCAGTGGTGTGATTGTAGCTCACTGCAGCTTCAAATTCCTGTGCTTAAGCGATCCCCCCACTCAGCCTCCTGAGTGGCTGAGACTAGAAGCGTGGACCACCATGCCCAGCTGGAAGCTGCTAGCTCTTATAGTTGATCTTTTCTCATCTCCCCAGTTTTCTCATATATAGGAATAATTATGAAAATTGTCAGCAGTGGATGTGTCTGTGTGGTGGGGGTGGAGGGTACAGCTGGTCATTGAACTGTTGGTAAGCCTTTGGGGAGATTCTGCTCCCCTATGTTGAAAGTTTTTGGGTTTTGTTTTTTTTTTTAAATAGCATGCTTGATGCCTCTTTGTCTTCATCTTTGGGGTTCATTTATCAGATCTGTGTTATTGGGAGAAGTCCCACTCAATTTTCTGTTTTGCCTATAACTAGTGTAGATGGAAAACTTTCTGTCTATAATCACTTCGTGTTTTTATCATTATTTCAGGAAAAGTCTGATCAGTGAGAAATGATTTTTTTGGTTTACTGCCTTCTCAGATTGGGCTCTTGATTATTTTAAACTTTAAGGAACACTGAATTAATTGATGCTGCAGTTAGTCCGCCTGGCTAAGACCCAATGGAGGATTTCTTCAGTAGTGGGTGACTGTCTTGCCAATTTCCACCCCCCCTCCACTTTCCATATTTTTCTTTTCCTCACATCACAAAGCTTCAGACATCCTTTTGCCACTTCCCTGATTTCTGTTTCTTATTAAACTATGGATGTAAAGGAACTGCAGGAGGGCAGGTGGTTAGATGACTTTCTCTTCTGCTGTCAAAATGTGTCCTTAAAAACCTGCCCTTCCCTGAATTTACGCATGCTTCTGATAAACAGCCTGAGGGAGCTACTTACTAAACTATACCTGATGTAACAGTATTGTTTCCAAGAATTAAAAATTTTTATAGTCATATTATGTACACACATGTCAATACAGTTTGACCACTTTGGATCCTTACCTTCAAAACATATTTACTAGGACTTGCCATATTAGGCTTCACCTGGGGGCATCCTATGGCCTTGTTTTACCCTAGTCAGCCTTTAGGTTTGTCTGAGAGTAGTTTATAATCTATTGTTCTGTGCTAGATTCATGCTTTATTGGTATTCTCAGGAATCCAACAGTTGTTGGCTGAGAAGAAAAGATCACCAAAAAAATCTGTGTAATCAGAATGTTCTCTCTCCCAAGTGACAAAATGAATCAGTTGTGTTTTTTTTTAAAGAGTGAAAAGTTAGTTCCTCTTTTTAGCAGCAAAAAGGAAAGGGGAAAAAAGGGCAGCTTTGACATTTCTTTTTAGACATCCAAAGAAAGGTTGCGGTTGTCTGGCACAGGCATCACAAGGGTTCTGATTTTGCAGCTTAGCAACATTTCTCAGCCCCTTGCCTTATAACTACGCTCCCTTTCCATCATGCCTGCCCAAACATAGCCGGAGCCTGCTGGACATGAGGTTTGAGAACTCAGAATTTCATGTGAGAAAGTGGGGTCATGCGTAGGCAGTTCTCTTTAAAAGTCCTTGGTGAAGGGAAGAAAAAGGACTGTAAGTGATGGTGCAATGTGGAGTCAAGGAATTTTTTCTTTTTTCTTTTTCTTTTTAAGGGAGGGACTTGGGCCTATTTAGCTGCTGGTGGAAAAGACCCACTTGAAACTGAAAGGTTCTCCACAGATTGTTTGCTGGATGAGAGTGAGGGATTATAACTCCATAGTGGACAAATTAAGCTGTTAACAGCTGAACACACTGAGGAATCTTAGCTTCACTGATAGTAGCACAAAGAAACATTAAGTTCATCCTGATGTGCTACAGTATGAAGTCCACAGCATCACCTGGAAGGATTCTTGCCAAATATATTGAACCTGAATATAATCTAGCCGGTAGATCTAACTTCCTTCCAGTTTACAAGCAATCAGTATAGAAGATAAACAAGTTAAACAGTACCATAAGAAGTAAACAGATTGGGGTACATTGTGTAGGACAAGTGATTTAGTCTTTTTTTTTTTTTTTTTTTTTTTGAGACAGAGTCTCACTCTTCACCCAGGCTGGAGTGCAGTGGCGCAATCTCACCTCACTGCAGCCTCTGCATCCTGGGTTCAAGCGATTCTCCTGCCTCAGTTTCCCGAGAAGCTGAGATTACAGGCGTTTGCCAAGATGCCTGGCTAATTTTTTTGTATTTTTAGTAGAGATGGGGTTTCGCCATATTGGTCAGGCTGGTCTCGAACTCCTGGCCTCAAGTGATCCACCTGCCTCGGCCTCTCAAAGTGCTGGGATTACAGGTATGAGCAACTGCACCTGGCTGATGATTTAGTTTCTCTAATAAGTCAGTGTCAGAAAGTGCAAAAGAGCAGGCAGGAGATGGATACTTCTAGATGGTGGGACAAGAGACATAACTAAATGTATTATATAGTTCTTAATTGGATCTGGATTTGCAGAGATCAAATGTAAAAACATTGGTGGAAGAGTTGGGAAAATTTGAAAATCTACTGGGTTTTAGATATTAAATAATTTCTGTTAATTTTGGTAGTTATGATAATAGTATTGTGGTTTGGTAGATATTGAAGTATTCAGGGCTGAAATGTCTTGATGTCTGTAACTGACTTTAAAATACTTCAGCAAAAACAAAAGATAAAGCAAATACAGCAAAAAAAAAATTAATACTTTGTGAAGCTATGATGAATATTAGGGTTGTTCAGTCTTTCTCTGTGTTAGAAAATTTTATAAATAAAAAGACTAAAAATAGAGAAAAGTGTAAGAGGTTGAATATACTGGAAGTATAAGATTACTTAAAAGGTGAGAGTTTAAATCACTGGTGGAGGGGCTGGGCATGGTGGCTCATGCCTGTAATTTTAGCACTTTGGGAGGCCAAAGCGGGAGGACCAGTTGAGGCCAGGAGGTCAAGACCAGCCTGGGCAACATAGCAAGACACTATTTCTCAAAAAAAAAAAAAAAATTAGCCAGGCATGATAATGCACGCCTGTAGTCCCAGCTACTGGGGGAGGCTGAGGTGGAAGAATTGGGTGAGCTCAGGAGTTTGAGGTTACAGTGAGCTGTGATTGTGCTGCTGCACTCCAGCCTGGTTGACAGAGTGACACTCTGTCTCAGAATGAATGAATGAATGAATGAATGAATGAATGAATCACCAGTGGAGGAATTGGCCCAAACAGGAAAGAAGTCAGCTATTCTATTATAATAGAAAGGAAGGGCCAGGTACAGTGACTTATGCCTATAATCCCAGCACTTTGAAAAGCTCAGGTGGGGGGCATCGCTTGAGCCCAGGAGTTTGAGACAAGCCTGGGCGACATGGCGACCCTGTCTCTACCAAAAAAGAAAAAAGAAAATTAGCTTGGCGTGGTAGTGCCCACCTGTGGGCCCAGCTACTTGGGAGGCTGAGGCTGGAGGATTGCTTGAGCCTGGGAGGTTGAGGCTGCAGTTAACCACCACTGCACTCCAGCCTGGGCAGCAGAGTGAGGCCTTGTCTGTCTGTCTGTCTGTCTCTCTCTCTCTCTCTCTCTCTCTCTCTCTCTCTCTCTCTCTCTCTCTCTCTCTCTCTCTCTCTCATTCACACACACACACAAGAAGATGAGGAATATGAGTCAGTTATGTATGTATAGCTTTGTATATCTAGTAGTGGAAGATTGGAAAAGTTCATGTTTGATGGCTTCTACTTTATGATATAGATGGCAAGGTCATCTGCTGCAAGATGGCTTGTGAGAAGGTCAAAATTTTGAAAAGATTGCAAAGGAATTTAAATATTTGATAGCAAAAGCAGAAGCAGTGCATACAAAGCTGTGTAGGGTTGCCAGGTAGTTTTGAGGGCCCAGTTGAGATTGGTGATGTGAATTTGTAGTAGAACTGATATGCCCCATTGTTTGACTTTCTCAATCAATGTTTGGCCACTTGAGTGCTGGCTGAAAGAAAGTAGGTAGCTGATTTCATCCAGGGTTTTGCTTTTGCTGTTGAGTGTGACAAGATGGAAGGGCAGGCAGGCTAGGGTACTGTGAAAAGGCTTGAAGTGCTGGACCTAGGGCCTGATGAAGTACTGGATGAAGCCTGGTTAAGAAGGGATGAGCCACAAACTCACTATTTTCCACATTGGACCCCTCATCTTTTTTCTTATGAACCCTATATCCATGACTGCAAAGGACCTGGGATCTTTACCTACTTACAAGCGAATAAATGAGTCTGTTACTGTTTGATGAAACTCCTTGGTCAGAGACAAAAGATTTTATTACTCACGGTGAGTAGCATGGTGTGATGATGCTTTGTGTTGATTCCCTGTGTTCCCCAGTGCCCACAGGGTGACACAGGTAGGCCCAGATGGATGCTGCACGTGCACTGGATTTCATCACAGCCTAGAGACACTGAGCTTGGGGGTTTTACCCCTTTTACAGTAAATAGAAGCCATTCTGCTCTTCGTCTCATGAGGAGACATTGTCTTATTCCTTGAGGTTGCATGTTGCAAAACAACCCTGAGAGATGGCCCAAGTAACAGCCACTAGGGACTTGTGTTCTTGGCATTCCCAGCCAGAATGTGCAGGAAGGGCCCGGGTCTGTGACAGATTGCCTCACCCGTCATCCCATCGGTGCCCCATCCACGGAGTGATGGTGGTGAGGGAACTGCTTTTTCTTTGTTTCCCATTTCTGTTCGTGGTACCTCCATCCTTAGGGGCACTCAGCCTGGAAATTCTCATTCATTTGGTACAGATCATAGTTTATCCCATTTAACTCTTATTACAGGTAACTCCTGCTTTAGAAGGTCACTGGTATGTGTATGTGGCTTTGGGGGAAGGACAGCAGTAGGATGGGTAACAGGTAATTTTTAATAAGCTTAAAAGTTCTGAGACCCAGGCTGGGCTCAGCGACTCATGCCTTTGGTCCTAGTGCTTTGGGAGGCTGGGGTAGGAGGGTCGCTTGAACCCAGGAGTTCAGGACCAGCCTGGGCAATATAGCTAGAACCCCATCTCTACAAATAATAACCATAATAGTAATAATAATAACTGCAAATTTTTAAAAAGTCCCGAGGCCCTTTAGGGTCCCTCGATAGTTCTTTCTAGTATTTTAGTTAGTAGGAGGGATGTAAACTAGTTGTGCTTACCCAAAATTTTTTGGGACCCTAAAAATAAAGAGGTATCAAAATAATCAGAATTTCTAGGACTTTGGGGCCAGGGATATCTCAGGAATGGTCAGCAAGGGCAGCTAAGGTTGTGGCTTTATAGAGCCCGCGTGCTGCTTGTCTTCACTTCAGCGGAATGGGATTCCAGACCGGCTGTAATCTGTCCAGTCTGGCCCTCTCTGAGATGCATACTAAATTGTTAAACAATCAAACTTTATCAGGGAATGGTTAAGACTCACAAATAAAAGATGGAAAATTTGGATAAACAGAGAAATATGCCACAATATTAAATTGGAAATGGAATATTAGAATGATTTTAGTTCTTCTGGAACTGTTTTATATACCTTAATGCCATTCCAGTCAATCCCAATACATTTATTTTTTAATTGGACAAAATAAATACAAAGTGAATTCTGAAAGAATAAATACTGGTTTTTCTTTTTCTTTTTTGTCTGAACATAATAAACAGATATTTGTACCATAGTTGATGCGATTGTAGGATATACACCAAAACCAAATTCTCTCTCATGAGGGGAATCAATCTTTTATAGGAATTTGGACTTAGGACAGTCATTTCGGGTTACAATCTTGACCTAAAAAGATATAGGCTTGGGTTTTGTACTTAGGGGAGCAGAAAAAGTCATTCTGTAGAAAGAAAAAAACCAAGGAAGATAAGAAGAGAAAAGAGACCAGGACAGGTAGAGAAAGAATACTCCCAGTTTCTAGCCTCTAGTGTCTTTTTGAGGTAGTAATATTCCTGTCTTTTGGTTCTGTGATTCATCCTAAATCCTTAGAATGAATATTCCTTTATTTGTTAAGCTATTTCAGGTTGCTTTATTTACTGGAGACCAAAGTATCTTAAGTGATGGGGATACAACAAAGAATAAAGCAAACAGAGACCCTACCTGAAGGAACTTTACATCTTTTTTTTTTTTTTTAAAGCCAGAGTCTCACTCTGTCACCCAGGCTGGAGTGCAGTGGTGTGATCTTGGCTCACTGCAGCCTCCTCCTCCCAGATTCAAGCAATTCTTTTGCCTCAGCTTCCCAAGTAGCTGGGATTACAGTCATGTTCCACCACAAACAGCTAATTTTTGTAATTTTGGTAGAGATGAGGTTTCGCCATGTTGCCCAGGCTGGTCTTGAACTCCTGGCCTCAAGTGATCCACCCATCTCAGCCTCCCAAAGTGATGGGATTACAGGCGTGAGCCACCACACCCGGCCCTTTACATCTTATCAGAAGGAAAGAGATCACAAGTAAGTAAATACATGCTGATGGTGTTGAGTCTCATAGTGAAAAACAAGACAGGGTAAGAGGAGCATGTTTGGGTGCACATGTGCTATCAGCAAAGGTCCCACTGAGAAGATCACATTTGGGCAGATTTAGTAAGGGAGCAAGGGATTATAAAATCAGGGACAGGAGCTATCCAAGCAGAGGCAGGAGCAAATGCAAAGACACTGAGACTGGGGCCTGCTTAGCATGTTCAGGGAACATCAGAGAAGTCTTTGAACAACTGGAACAGAGTGAGTGTGAGAGTGATAGATGAGGTCAGAGGGGTGTGTGTGGGTAATGATACAGGGGCTGTGGGTCAAAATAGAGTTTAGTGGAGTGGAAAACCATTGGAGGATTTAAAGTGACTTGTATTTTAAAAGGATCTCTAGTTGCTCTAATTAGACCAGAGAGCGGTCGAGGGCAGTAGAAAGGAGACCAGGTAGGTGAGAGATGGTCATGGTGGTGTGGACCCAGACAGTAGAAGTGGAGGAAATCAGAATTAGAACCTGGATAATTTTTTAAGGAATAACTGACATGATTTGCAAATGGATTCGATGGGGAGGCTATGATTAAAACAGGACTGCTCCCAGATTTTTAGCTTAAACAATTGTAAGTAAGGATGGACGTGCCGTTTCCTGAGATGGGGAAGGCTTGGGGGTGGGGTGGGGTTCAGTTTTGAGGTACTGTGTTAGGTGCCAATCCAGACATCCAAGTGGGGAAGTCTCTTGGTGTCCTCTGAACTATTGTAAAATATTTCTCACCAGACTCCATTCTGGTACTAATTCCCCATAATTCAGCCTCGAATACTACAACTTGGAATTTCTCCTCCATCCTCTGATCATGTTCTTGTATAAAACCTTTCAGTAAATAACCTCATTCTATATTTACTAAGCATCTTTAAATTCCTTTAATAATTGACTACCTCCGTTGAATTTCAGTAGGTCCAAAAAGAAGTTATATGTCAGTATTGTAAAACCAGATTAAGATGTAAATAGAGAACTGAATCTTTCTCTTGCTCTCTGTTTTTTAACAGCCGTTTTCACTCATTAGCTCCTGAGGTAAACAAATTGAAAAAATGAGCGAACTGGAACAGTTGAGGCAAGAAGCAGAACAACTGCGGAATCAGATTCAGGTAAAACCTTTTCATTTCAAAATGTTAGACTTATTTAGTACCAGGAATCTACAAAATTTGCCTATTAGTTTTATCAGTCTATATTAAATGATTTCTAAGGCTAGAAATGGTCTTTTTTTCTCTCACATGGTGAAGAACTGAGGTCTATTTGTGTTTATCATGTCTCGAAAGAACTCTTCAAAATTCATTGCAAACAAGTACCTATATAGAAGAATGGCCTCTATGAAAGACATGATTCTCTTTTTATTTACATGCCTAGAATCATAGATTTTTGGTACAAAACAATAATGTAGATAGTGTCACAATATAATGTCACACTAGGGAAATATTAATCTATACATTAATTAGATTGCAGAAAATCATTAGGGTGGGCACAGTGGCTCATGCCTGTAATCCCAGCACTTTGGGAGGCTGAGGCAGGTGGATCACCTGAGGTCAGGAGTTCAAGACCAGCCTGGCCAACATGGTGAAACTCTGTCTCTACTAAAAATAGAAAAATTAGCCAGGCGTGGTGGCATGCACCTGTAATCCCAGCTGCTTGGGAGGCTGAGGCAGGAGAATGGCTTGATCCCTGGAGACGGAGGTTGCAACGAGCTGAGCTCATGCCACTGCACTCCAGCCTGGGTGACAGAGCGAGACTCTGTCTCAGAAAAACAAAACAAAACTATCAGTGGCAGAATCAAAACATGTCTGACACCTTTTACTCTTGGAATCAACTCAAAACAGGATAAGAAACAACTACAAACTCCATCTTTAACAAAATTAACAGACACTAGAACTTCAAAGCGTAATGGATGGAGAGGAGTTGCCAAATGCAGTGAAGCAGCAGCACGTGGGGAGGCTCTGAGAGGAGGCGTCTGCGTGGGGAGCACTCTCTAAGAGACAGCACCACGGTCCCTTCTTTGGAACAATGGGAACAGATGCTTCCTTGGACTTCATTAGCACTGAGAAATATCAAGGAAGGCAGAGCTAAAAATGAAAGGATGTAGACATGCCATCTTGTAGGAAGCCTGGCGGTAAGCAGGGTGGAGGAAAGAGGCTTTGAGTTGTGAGTAGCCTGGCAGCTGCCTACTTCTTTTCCCAGAGAAAAGTAAAGGCTAAAGCAACGTACAAGGGTAAGCAGGGAGAATCTCATAACTTGCAACACAGCTGCTGCTTTTCCCAGTTTGAACCTCTCACAATAGCTGTTTCTGAAGAATTCGTCTAATTTAAAAGTGAAGAGTAGGCTGGGTGCAGTGGCTCACGCCTGTAATCCCAGCACTTTGGAAGGCTGAGGCGGGAGGATTGCTTGAGACAGGAATTCAAGACCAGGCTGGGCAACATAGGGAGATCCGTCTCTACAAAAACAAACAAAAAAACATTAGCCGGGTGTGGTGGCTTGTGCCTGTAGTACCAGCTACTCGGGAGGCTGAGGCGTGAGGATTGCTTGAGTCCAGGAGTTCGAGGCTGCAGTGAACCATGATCACACCACTGCATTCTAACTGGACAAAAGAGCAAGACCCTGTCTCCAAAAATAAAATCTCTACAAAGATGATACAAGAAAAGAGAAGGAAGGATTAGTAAAAACAGGGATGGATGAAGAACATTCACCAGAAAAGTGTTGATTCTGAGTGAAGTCATAACCAGACAGACTTATTGCCAGGAATTCAAGGAAGTTAACTATTTAGATGTGAATAAGAATTATGAGTTGAAATCTTAGGTATCTCAACAAAGCTTTCAGAACAAAGGAGACATGTATTTTGCCTGGGATAATCACAGAAGGCTTTGCAGACTCATCTCTGAATTCGATGTTACTGCACCCACTAGAAGGAATTTCTGCCCTCTCTACTTTGTGTCACTTACTCCAGATGCTGAGCAGGAGCAGCTGATTGGCTAAACCATGTGGCCACATGCCCATCTCATTTAATCCTCACACCGACTCTGTGAAGTCGATGGTGTTACTTCATTTAATAGTTCAGGAAGCTGAGGCTCAGTGAGATTAAATAAGTTGCCAAGGTAACAGATCCAGGATTCAGACCAGGTGTGTTCTGCTATAACTTAAAGTTGGTTCTCCCAACCTTAGTTACTAATGTCCTTTCCTGCGACTTGTGCTGTAGCCATACTAGTCTGGTTCCCTGAACACGCATTACTCTTTCTCATCTGTTACCTTTTATCAAATTGTTCCCTTGGCCTGGAATTATACGACCTCTGAGCCAATTTTGCTCTTTGGAAATCCTATCTGTTGAGTCCTAATCCTCCAAGAGCCCTCCACTTGGATTTATCTTTTTTTTTTTTTTAAATCAGAGTGAGATGGAGTCTCAGTCGCCCAGGCTGGAGTGCAGTGGTGCCATCTCTTCTCACTGCAACCTCTGCCTCCCAGGTTCAAGTGATTCTCCTGCCTCAGCGTCCTGAGAAGCTGGGTCTATAGGCACACACCACCACGCCCAGCTAATTTTGTATTTTTAGTAGAGACGGGGTTTCACCATGTTGGCCAGGGTGGTCTTGATCGCTTGACCTCATGATCCACCTGCCTCGGCCTCCCAAAGTGCTGGGATTACAGGCGTAAGCCACCACGCCCAGCCAAGTTTCTTAACTTCGTTGATGATCAGTATCTTTGCTGTGAAGCAAGAGTACCAGTACCCCACTTTATACGTTTCTGCAGAGGATTAAGTGAAATAACACACAGAGGACTTAGTCTGCTGCCAGCAAGTGGCAGATTTTTACTTGTACAGCATGTTGGACTTCTGTTATAGAGCTGATCACGGTCTGCCTTGTGTTGTAGTTCCTTGTGCATATTTGCCCCTACTGTTTGTACCTAGATGGACAATTTTGTGTCTTAATCATCTCCGTATCTCACTAGCATCCCAAGCACAATGTCGTGGGCGCAGGTGCTCACCAAATCGTCTCCTCCCATGATTTCAAGTAACCACATTATGTAAAATACTATGTACTTTTCTTAGTTTAATTGTCACACTATATTTAAAAATCTTTCCGGCTGGGCACGGTGGCTCACACCTGTAATCCCAGCACTTTGGGAGGCTGAGGCGGGTGGATCACGAGGTCAGGAGATCGAAACCATCCTGGCCAGCAGGGTGAAACCCCATCTCTACTAAAAATACAAAAAAAAAAAAAAAAAAAAAAAAGCCAGACATGGTGGCGGGCACCTGTAGTCCCAGCTATTTGTGAGGCTGAGGCAGGAGAATGGCATGAACCTGAGAGGCAGAGCTTGCAGTGAGCCGAGATGGCGCCACTGCACTCCAGCCTGGGCGACAGAGCAAGACTCTGTCTCAAAAAAAATCTTTCCTTCCTTCCTCCTCCCATCCGGAAATATAATCGAACTATATTTTTACCTTACTATAGTGTAAATACATGATATAATAGAAATGTATGCTATGTATTATAATAGATGATTTATTTTAAATTTTAAAAAATGCAAATAGAGAAAACAGATTTTGTTTTCTTGTGTAATTGTTATGTCTTTGATTTGCAAAAAAGTATGTATCATCTTTCTTTTGCACAAAGATCTTACCAGATTTTGTATTTCTTGTGGTGCTGGACAGTATGGAATTCAGCCTTTAATTGGGAATATTTTTTATATTCTGGGTTTTTTTTGTTTTGTTTTGCTTTTTTTTTTTTCCAGAGACAGGGTCTCACTGTTTTGCCCAGGCTTATCTAAAACTCCTGGGCTCGAGCGATCCTTCCTCCTCGGCCTCCCAAAGTGCTGGGATTATAGGCATGAGCCATCACACCTGGCCTTATATTCTGTTTTAGAATGGATAATAGTGTTCATAAGAGAGAGTTCCCAGTGTAAATAGAATCTTTGCATAATGTAATTTTGCACATAACTGCTGCTAACATATTTGTAGAATTCTTGTATTCCAACATAATATTTTAATTTTTGTTACCAATTTTCACCGTAGTTCAGTAATTTCCATTTGCAATTTTTAAATTGTGTTACTAATATTAATGTAAGCTCAATGAGGGCAGAGATTTTTGATGCCTATTGGTGCCTAGAATAGTGCCTGACACATAGTGTTCAACCCAGTTTTTTTAACAACTAACTAAATTAAAAAAGATAGTCTAAACAATGGTAGTTCATTTTCATAAAGCTTGAAGTCAAAGAACCTTTTTTAAGAATTTGGTCTTTAACTCTACCATTTTTGGAACATGGTGCAGGCCCATCACTGTCATTTCTGGAAACTCTTCATTATAGGAAAGTGGGCTACATTATTCCTTACCAGCTGAGGTCTTTAAACCCACAATTTGGCTAAGAATGAAATAATCAAATCACATGTTTAGTGCAACTACTTGTGAACACCCTTACTTAGAAATATTCTAAGTGGTTATAAATAGGTTGAAAGGGCAGCCAGAAAGATCATGTCTGCCATCCAGTGTTTGCTGGGAGCTGAAGCAGGCATTTTTCCCTTGGCTGACTGGAACAAGTTGTCCATTTGGGACATTTATTCAGCAAACATCTTGTGCGTTCTCCTTGCCCAGGAGTATGCAAGTACTTAAACACTGTATAGAAAAAACAAAATTGAAGAGGATACTACTATAGCCTTTGTGGAAAAAAGTTTAAGCCTAGCAAGAAGGATTTAATTTCATTTCTTATTTTTCTATGTATATAAATCCTCTAAATTTGTTAACTGATAAATTTGAAAAAAACTGGTAAGTTTGGTGTAAAACTTCTTTTATTAAATATGTTCTTTGCAGTCTTTAATTTTTTGTTAATTTCTGCTTCACCGTCTTCTTTTTGATAATCCTTTTCAGTTCGTATAAAAATTTGAGGTCTCTC
Source organism: Gorilla gorilla gorilla (assembly GCF_029281585.2). Classification (NCBI taxonomy): domain Eukaryota; kingdom Metazoa; phylum Chordata; class Mammalia; order Primates; family Hominidae; genus Gorilla; species Gorilla gorilla. The sequence continues at coordinate 190,515,060 of NC_086017.1, read as the reverse complement.
AAATTTTTATTGACATCTCTCAAATTTTGTTCAGAAGAGGCAAATCCATAGAGAAAGAAAGTAAATTAGTGACTGTTAAGGGCTGTGAGAGAAAAAGGAATTAGGAGATATGGGGTTTCTTTTTTGGGGTGATGTAAATGTTCTGTAATTAGTGGTGATGGTTACACAACATTGTGATACTAAAAACCACTGGATTACATGCCTTAAAATGGTTAAAATGGTTTGATTTAGGTTATGTGATTTTTATATCAATTTAAAAAATTTTTAAAGATGTGGTTCAGTGAGAAGTAAATTCACAAATCTACGTTTTCAATAAAAGTATCACTTTAGTCATTCCACAGGTTTCTAAATGCATTATAATCATATTTTTTTACTTCAGGATGCTCGGAAAGCATGTAATGATGCAACGCTTGTTCAGGTAAAGTTTTGTTTTTCTTTATTTCATTTTGGTAACTCATAAAATAATTTGACATAGAGGCAAATGACATTCAGATTCTTGTATTAGTGCTTAATTGAAAAAAGTTAAATGAAATCTCTGTGTAAAAGCACTTTGTAATTTGTCAAATGCTATACAGTGCGAGTGCTTTTTCAAATATATTGTTAAAATAGACATCTATGGAAAAATAAATGCTATAAAAGTATACCAGCTGTACCAACATGGTAAAACCTCATCTCTACTAAAAATAAAAAAAATTAGCTGGGCATAATCCCAGCTAGTCGGGAGGTTGAGGCAGGAGAATTACTTGAACCCAGGAGGCAGAGGTTGCAGTGAGCTAAGATCGCACCATTGCACTCCAGCCTGGGCGAGAAGAGTGAGACGCCGTCTCAAAAAAAAAAAAAAAAAATATATATATATATATATATATACACACACACACACACACACATATATATATACACACATATATATACACATATATATACACACACATATATACACATATATATACATATATATACACATATACACACACATATATATATATATATATATATATACACACACACATATATATATATTTTCAAGGCCAAGCATGGTGGCTCATGCCTGTAATCCCAGTAGTTTGGGAGGCCGAGGTGGGAGGATCACTTGAGGTCAAGAGTTTGAGGCCAGCCTGGCCAACATGGTGAAACCCTGTCTCTACTAGAAAAAGAAACAAACATGAAAGTTAGCTGGTCATGGTGGTGCCTGCCTGTAATCCCAGCTACTTGGTAGGCTGAGGCAGGATAATCGCTTGAACCTGGGAGGCAGATATTGCAATGAGCCGAGATCCCTACTGCATTCCAGCCCAGGAGACAAAGTGAGACTCTGTCTCAAAAAAAAAAATTATATATATTTATGTATGTATATATATGTATGTATAGATTCATATAGTTTATGCTTCTTTTTAAATAGTTTCTGATTCTTTTTGGTATACCCTGATTAGGTGTTTTTTTCCTTATGAAAACTCTTAGGTTGGGAATGAGATAGTAAGAGGGGTCAAGAAGACTAATATTTTTTTAAAATCTTGGGAAGGCTTCATGTTTAATTAATATTGATCATTATTATAAGGAAGTACTTTATGTGCTCTACAAATATAAAATTGGCTTTCTTACAGTTAAAATTATAAATGTTTACTGTGATCATTTGCCACTAGATTTTTATTTGTGGTTGGTTTTTTACTAAAGCATAGAGGTATATCTATTCTTTTTAGTTAATAGTCTGCAGAAGGCATTCTTATTATACATTTATATATATTATTTATAATGGCACATAGGATTATTTTAAACTAATCATAATTTTCAGGAACATATTGATCCCATAACGGCTCTGTGGAATTATATACATTAAGTTACCTTCAGTTACTATAAATGTACTGTATGTTTGCTTTTTTAACTCCTCACTGTTTCTAGTTCAAGTTATCTCATGAACTATGATTAAGGTAAAGAATAACATTTTTGTTGCTTTCAAAAGATTACATCAAATATGGACTCCATGGGTCGAATACAAATGCGAACAAGACGTACACTGAGGGGCCACCTAGCTAAAATCTATGCTATGCATTGGGGATACGATTCCAGGTTTGTACCTGTCATTACCTGTCATTTTTAAACTGTTGCAGAATTATTTTCATTAAGAACCATCATTTGCATTTTCTTTGTTTAAAAACAGAATATATTCATGAAGCGTTTGCAGAAAATGCATCTCAGATGAACATGTTGCTTTCAATAAGAATATTAATTGACTCTTTAAAAGTGTAAACATTTTTAATATGGAATCCAGGACAACTGTTTAGAAGAGGATTCCTTTTCTTTGCAGTGGAACATTGCAGACATTCTTTGTTTTTTAAATAGGCACAAAGCGTTTTTACTGTGTATGAAGTTTGAAATTTCAGTTCATAAGCAAATACGTATTGAACACCTATGTGCAAGTTTTTGGATATTGCTATAGTTTGTTATTACATAAATTCGCAAATAATGGAAATTACATGAAACAAAGGTGTTTGTACTGAATACATCTTTTACTCCCTCGACTGCATCACAGAAAGGTGTGTGCTTGAATGTGCAAGCTGACCATCTGCAGGTGCACAGTCACACGCACAGCTGCCACGTGGCCTACAGTTAGATAGATTGCTCATCACTGTCATTCACTGTGTGTATAAGGCTACAGCACAGCCTGTGTTTTTCCATTGTCTGGCAATAGCAGATGTGTCTGCTACCACAGTGGTTTACTTGTTCCTTTGATTTGGTTAATCTTAATGGGAAATGCCTAAACCAAGAAACTTTTATGTTTTAATAGAAGTTGCACATTTATTCTCTTCTCCCAGGAGACACTAAAATTATAAAGTAGAAGAAGCCTCAATTGCTGCTCTAATTGGGATACTTGACCACAATAATATAGAACATGTACCTCTTAGGAAGGGATACATAAAATTATGTAATTGGCAACTGACATAATGTCTTAATCTTTTTCTTTTTCTTTTTTTTTTTTTTGAGACAGAGTTTCACTCTTGTTGCCCAGGCTGGAGTACAATGGTGTGGTACCGGCTCACTGCAACCTCTGCCTCCCAGGTTCAAGGGATTCTCCTGCCTCAGCCTCCCAAGTAGCTGGAATTACAGACATCCACAACCACGCCTGACTAATTTTTGTATTTTTAGTAGAGAGGGGGTTTCACCATGTTAGCCAGCCTGGTCTTGAACTCCTGACCTCAGGTGATCCAACCGCCTCAGCCTCCCAAAGTGCTGGGATTAATCAGGTGTGAGCCACCGCGCCTGGCCAAATGTCTTATTCTTTTTCTTAAAGGAGTTGAAGATAAAAATAATTTACCTGTTGATAAAGCAAAATTTTAACTTAAAATATAGTAACTTGAAACAATGTTTATGGTTCTTGCTTTCCTTAAACGTTTTCTCAAGATTGTTAATCTTCATAGAAAAATGAAACCATCATCCAGGAACCTATCTCACCTAGTCTTCCCACCCATCCGTGTTATCAGTCCATTACTTAATGGTCTCCTCAACTCTTATGCTGATGATCCCAATTGATTTTTAAAGAATTTTCTTTAGATTCCATCCTATACCCCACTATCAGATAGATCTTCCCTTTTGTAAAACCTTGTAGTGATTGCTACCCAAGAATCTGATAATGTTATTTACCTCTAGGGAAAGGAACTGGGTGGCTGATGATAGGCCCAGGAAGGTGCTTTTTAAATTTTCTTCTGTATATCCTTTTTTATTTTTTGAATTTTACACCATGGTGAAAAATAAAAATTCCAAACAAGGCTGGGCATGGTGGCTCATGCCTGTAATCCCAGAACTTTGGGAGGCCAAGCGAGTGGATCACTTGAGGTCAAGAGTTCAAGACCAGCCTGACCAACATGTTGAGATCCCATCTTACCAGTCGTGGTGGTGCGCATCTGTTATGCCAGCTATTCGGGAGGCTGAGGCAGGAGAATCACTTGAACCTGAGAGGCGGAGGTTGCAGTGGGCTGAGATCGTGCCATTGCACTCTAACCTGGGTGTCACAGTGAGTGTCTGTCTCAAAAAAAAAAAAAAATCCAAATAAAACAAAAAATTTAGTGGCTAAAATTACTTAGGAGTTCATACTCTTTAGTTTAACAAAGTTTTCTGCAGTTTAAGCCCAGTCTGCTTTTCTCAACTTATTTTTCCATTTTCTCACAAACTGTACTACTGGAAGACCCACAATTCCTGAAACAACACTCAGTGTATTTTTCTACCTGTCATTGATCTTACATAGCTTTCTCCTAAAATACAGCCTTTTCTGTATCTTTAGCTCTCAACATTTTCTTTCAAGACTCATTCTCTTGTGATTAACTCATCTAGCCATTGTTCCTCCTTTACTCTCCTGTGGCATTTATTTTATAACCCTCTTCTGACAGTTTTTACTTATTTGATTTAATATAAATATGAGTAAATGTCTTATCTTCACCAGATGGTAGAGGCCTCAAGAGCAGGAGATGTATCCTGCGTTGTACCTCTAGTTTTGTCATATTCTCAGGCTCTCAATTGGTGTTTTTGGATTGAATGAAATATGGTTGTTAGGCTTCTATGTACATTCTTGTCATGAAATTTAAGTAAGTCAGTAAGTACTAAACCAGTCAGCTAATATCCACCCAAATCTTGTATAACTAAGATGTTGTTACCACAAAAATGTTTAATCATAGCCAGACATTTTTAGTCAGTTGCTAAATTTTATTTTATGAAATATGTTCAAAATTTTTGGCATGCAGCATAAATTTTTTAAAAGTTGGAAGAACATTTTTTGGTATCAAGTTTTTAGTTAGAAAAATTGTATTTTTTTTCTGAATTATTCTACATTAATGCAATGCATAACCAATTTAAGCTATTTTTTCCCTCTAAGTGTCAAATTATTTTTGTGTTTGTTCCTCTAGGCTGCTAGTCAGTGCTTCTCAAGATGGAAAATTAATTATTTGGGATAGCTATACAACAAATAAGGTAGAATTTCTTCATAATTCTTTTAAATAACCTTATATTTGTTTGGCTGTTCAGTTCTTTCCTTTATTCTTTTACCTCAAACTTAAATTGCTTTCTGAGATAAATTTATTGTTTATTTTAATCTAGTTCTTCTCTTTTGTCTTAGTGTTTACTTTTAATGTTTAACCCTTTTTCATTTCCAGAGATGACTCTGTGTTTTACTAGAGGGCTCATATTTAATATATGAATATTAGAAGAGTACCATTTTACATATACTAATAAATGATTTTTAAAAATTCCCATTTCCTAATATGACAAAGACCTTGAGATTTTTATTTCTAGTTTTGGATAAGTTAGATGGCTAGTGGGAAGCTCTTCTTTGGCCCGCTCCACGCACTGATTTGTGCTTCTGGACTTTTTAGAAGATACAGTAGATTGGAGGTAAATGACAACTTATGTAGATCTCTTGGTGGTAAAAGACTGTGGATGGTCCTAATACATCCACTGGAAGGAATCCCCAGTTTAAAATTGTTGAGTGGTAGTGAAAAAGCTTCAGGAATACTTTGATAAGCTAATATCTTTATACTCTGTGTATACATATTAGTATTTTTATTAAACATTTGAAAATACCATTTTGTGAAGTAATAATTTCAACCTGATTGAGATTTTAAAGCTAGCTAAGACAATTTTGTAATATAATAGTTTTTCTTTATTAATCATCATTAAGCACATTATCTTTCAACTATATTTTCATAAAACAAAAAAATGTATTTTAAGCGTATTATTTTAGGTTAAGTGAGAGCATAGTAGTAATTCTGCCACGTGTTGATTCCCTGTATGGACTGTTTAGCCGTGGTATTCTCATACACCTTACTTTTTTCCATCTGACCTTCAAATGATTGGTGTTAGGGTAACAAGGCAGCAGACAGTGTTGTTTCTAGAGCAATAAAAAACTATCACCATTGTTTGAATGAGATCCCAGAATAAAGGCCTATTAATAGAGGGATGCTAGTGTCGTCTTTTCATGGAAGACTCATGTAATCGACTCTGATACTTGCTAATTATCTCCCTAGTTCTTGTTCAGAGTTATGTTGGAGGAAATTTCTCTTCTGAGCACTACTACAAAAGTGAAAATTCTATTAAAACCTCTAACATTTTACACTTAATTTTTCAAATGGCAATATATTAACCTTGGAACATCTTTATGTTCATTATTTTGTTAAGAGAATTATTTCCAAAAAGAGCACTTTTTGACTCAAATGATTTGATAATACAAAACAATAGGCATTTTAATGTGCGTTAGCGTTGTATTTTTCATGGTTCACTTTCTCAAGCCATTATTTTATTTGACTTATCTTTCTTAGATGTGTTTAATTTTTAATAATATTTACTTCATTGTAAATGGGTTTATGCAATAGATGACTGTTTTTGTAATCTGAGTGATGTGTGGTGTGTGCCCTACAGATGCATGCTATTCCTTTGAGGTCCTCCTGGGTGATGACCTGTGCTTATGCTCCCTCTGGTAATTATGTTGCCTGTGGAGGCTTGGACAACATCTGCTCTATATATAACTTAAAGACCAGAGAGGGAAATGTGAGAGTAAGCCGAGAGTTGCCAGGTCACACAGGTGAGCTTCCCTAAATATTCTTTCCCACCACACGATTCCTTGTGTGGAATGTGCTGATCAAGGACAAATGACAGATTGTGCTCGGCTGGCTAAAGGATGAGGATTAATCGGGTGGGAATGAAATTATTATGAACAAAGGAAACATTAACTTTTTATAGTCATACAAACGTTGATCATAATTTTATTTTTCAAAAATAGCTGTACTGTTTTTGTAAAAAATGATAAGTTTACTGCACAAAATTCAAACTCATGAAAAATAAAGCAAATAAAATGTTCTCCATTTTCTGCTGCCATATAACAATTATGGGATTGTGGCATCTGTACTCAATTACATAATTGAAAGTATGCATTAAGGTACATTAGTGAAGTGCTTTTCACCGTGATAGTGTATTGCTTTGTTTGCCAGTGTGCCCATCATAGTTCAATAGTGTAGTATTGGGTTAGTGGTGTTAATCAGGAATTTATTGCCACTTATCTGGTATCTATCCATCTGAATTTTTAGCCATACTATTTGACCATGCTTTTACAAAATCTCTAGAATGGTGTTTTTCTGACATTTCCATATTTTGAAACACTGATGAATGCTAAGCATTCAAATGCCACATGTTTCATAAAGTCTTCACTGTTGTTCTTCTGATTTCTTACAATATTTTATTTTTTTAAATATTTTTTATTTGAAAAAAAATTTTTTTTAACTGCTCCTTGCAGAGAAGGGCTAACTCATAGGCGGTGCACCCAGAGGCATCCTCTCACAGTATTTTAAAACTATTTCTCCAGGGTGCTTAACACAGTCGGCCATAGATTATAGTTCTTCCCAAAGTAATTGTCTTAGGTGGCAGGGGCTGTGTCTTATTCAATTTGGTAACTTTCAGAGTACCCAGCACAATGTCATTAACATAGTTAATGCCTAAGAATGGTTTGTTGATAAAATTTGGTTTATAGACAATGTAGGATTTGAAGTCACTAAAAGTAGAACTATAGACTATATTGACAAACACTTGTTGCCCAAGTATTCTATCTTTAAAAATATATATTGCTATTTCATATGGTAACTGAGTTATTCAATCAGTGATAACCTAAAATTTGCTACTCTTTATGCTGTAGGGTACTTGTCCTGCTGTCGTTTTTTAGATGACAGCCAAATTGTTACAAGTTCAGGAGATACAACTTGGTAAGTTTATTCCAGAAGCACACTGATCATGGGTTTGAGGGTGGTAGCAGGAACTAACATAAGAAGAAGTAATTGTCATGAAGTGTATTTTGTTTTTAATTACAGTGCTTTATGGGACATCGAAACTGCCCAGCAGACCACCACATTCACTGGGCATTCTGGAGATGTGATGAGTCTTTCTTTGAGTCCTGACATGAGGACTTTTGTTTCTGGTGCTTGTGATGCCTCTTCCAAATTATGGGATATTCGAGATGGAATGTGTAGACAGTCTTTCACAGGACATGTCTCAGATATTAATGCTGTCAGTGTAAGTGAATAGCATTTCCAGAGAAAATTTATTATGCATTTAAAGTGTTGAGTTCTATGGCATGATTTTAACAACAAATTGCCTTCAAGGATTCTTACAAGTAATGTCCTCTTATAACTTTGAATCTCCAAGTCATAAGCGTTTTTGATTTTTTAAAAAAGAAAGCTTCAATTCATAGTCGTAGATCTTTTTTGTTATTGTTGGATTTTTTTTGTTTTTTTGAGACAGTCTTGCTCTGTCGTCCAGGCTGGAGTGCAGCGGTGCAGTCACGGCTCACTGCAGCCTCGACCTCCTGGGCTCAAGTGATCCTCCCACCTTAGTCTCCTGGTAGCTAGGATTACAGGTACACACCACCATGCACGGCCAATTTTGTATTTTTTATAGAGATGGGGTTTTGCTATGTTGTCCAGGCTGGTCTCGAACTCCTGAGCTGAAGCAATCCTCCTGCCTCAGCCTCCCAAAGTGTTGGGATTACAGGCATGAGCCACTGTTCCTGGCAACCTAGGTTTTTTAATTGCTGGTGAATATCACTTTTTTTTTTCCAAAGTGGAGGGATTATCATGAGTAAACAAGCAGATCGTGGATGTTCTACCAGTGAATCAGATGAGAAAAAAGTCTCGTCTTTCTGGGACCAAAGTGAACAACCCAAAGAGAGAACAATAAGGATGAAAAAAGCAGCTGATTAGTGTGGAGTATAGCTTTTGAAGTCAGTGCAACCTGGGACCTAATCTTAGTTCTGCTGCCATTAAGCACCTGTGTGAAACTAGTCATGCTGCTTCATCTTCGTGAACCTCAGATTCTTCAGTTTTTAAAATAGGGATAATACCACTAATCAGAGAATGGTGTGGGGACTAAATGAAACTAGGTATTAGATGCTCAGTAAATGGTATAAATTATTATTATTATTATTTAGAGACAGGGTCTCATTCCGTTGCCCAGGCTGGAGTACAGTGGCATGATCATAGCTCACAGCAGCCTTGACCTCCTGGGCTCAAGTGATCTTCCTGCCTCAGCCTCAGGAGTACTGTGACTACAGGCATACACCACCACACCTGGCTGGTGTTTGTTTGTTTGTTTTTTTAAATCTTTGGTAGAGACAGAGTCTCACTATGTTGCCCAGGCTGCTCTTGAACTCCTGGGCTCAGCGATCCTCCCACCTCAGTCTCCCAAAGTGCTGGGATTACAAGGAGTGAGCTACCATGCCTTGCTGTATCAGTTATGTATAAGCTACTTCATATTTTAAAAAACTACGTAAACAGAAAACCATAAATAGATTAAGCCAGGTAAAAAGTACTCAGTATATAGGAGGATAAGCTAGTCATAGATATCTGTAAATTAGGGTAAAGTGAAAATAACATTTTGAATGACAATCAAAATGATTATCAAATGGTCAGAATTGAGGGGGAGGGGTGTTAAAAGAAGGTAGGATACTGCTTGAGTTAGGTTACCTAAGCAGATCAGATGCCAAACAGTACAGATATGACTAGAATGTCCAAAAGTACCATAATTGCCAAGGATTTTAATGTATGAGAAACATTCTAATTTTATAACAAGACATTTTCGGGGAAAAAATTAGTAAGCTTTTCTTTATCATACACTTATTGAAAGTGACTTTTTTTACATGATTTTATAGAAAACATCAGAGAAAGTAAATGCTGTGCTAACCCCATCCCCACCTCTTTGCCGTAGGCCAACCTGGTTAGAATAATAGAGTTTTAGAGCAGGCAAAGTTAACCCTCTCTATCTCTCAGCCCATTACTTTTATCAAGTTGAGATGTTCTCTCATAATTTGCTAAAGTCTTTATCAGGAATGAGTGTTGAATTTTCATCAAATACTTTTTGTCGGTCTATTGAGATGTTCGTGTGGGTTTTTTTCAGCCAGTTAAAATCGTGTGTTTACATTGATTTTCTCCTGTTTTTTTTTTTTTTTTGTCAAAACATTAGTACCATCTTTTACAAATATAAGTAAATATAGAGGCTTCCTTTTGGAATAAAATGATTCAAACAAAGATACTGTATATATAACAGTTTTCCTTTTTTCAGATGAAATTATGACCAACTTCATTATATTTTTATAATATTTTGAAATTCAGTGATGATTTTAACAGTGACATTTCTCTGTTTAGAATGTTAGGCTTAGAAATGAAACTATAATAGTTTCATTTGTGGCTGAGCCCCATATATTCACTGAGTGAGTTGCTGAAATTTTCCATTTGGCTCTATATTTGTGGGGCCTCTAGGTGTCTCTCAGCAGTAAAGACACTTAATAATTGTAAACTGTGATTATTAATTTCATTAACTCAGTGCCAGATTCAGTTATTTCTATCATAGATCAAGGCTTTCTTCCTCCCCAGCCCCCACTTTATTAAGGTATAATTAACAAATTGTATATATTTACAGTGTATAATGTGATGTCGTATTAGATATGGGGCTATTTAGGTTATCCATTTCTTTTTGAGTGAACTTTCAAAGATTTTATCTATATCATCTACATTGTCATATTTATTGGCTTACAGCTATTTATTATACTCTTAATTTTTTTGATATCTATAGAGTTTACAGGATATCCTGCTCTCATTTATGATGTTGGTAATTTCTGTTTTACTTTTTTCCTGATAGTCTGGGACTGTGGGTTGAATTGTGCCCATCTAAAATTTATATGTTGAAGTCTTAAAGCCCAGGACCTCAGACCGTGACCTTATTTGAAAATAAGGTTGGTCCAGATATAATTGGTTAAAATGAGGTCATAATGGATTGGGTGACACTAATCCAGCGTGACTATTGTCCTTATAAAAGGGGGAAATTTGGAGACAGGCAAGCATAGAGGGAAGATGATGTGAAGAGACACAGGAGAAGACAGTCATCTACAGGACAGTGAGAAGATTACACATCTTTCTGTCACAGTCCTCAGATATCTTGGTTTCAGGTTTCTAGCCTCCAGAACTGTGAGACAATACATTCCTTTTGTTTAAGCCACCCAGCTTGTGGTGCTTTGTTATGGCAGCCCTAGCAATGAACATATCTGGCTAGAGGTTTTTTTTATCTATCTATCAATCAATAAATAAATCAACTATCTGCTCAGAGAACCAGCTTTTGTTCTGAGTGATACTCTGTTGTTTTTCTGTTTCATTGATCTTTCACTCTCATCTTTATTATTTCTTTTCTACTGCTTACTTGGTGTATTAGTTCATTCTCACACTGCTATGAAGAAATACCTTATACTGGGTAATTTCTAAAGAGAAGAGGTTTAATAGACTCACAGTTCTGCATGGCTGGGGAGGCCTCAGGAAACTTACAGTCATGGTGGAAGGCACCTCTCCATAGGGCAGCAGGAGAGAGAATGAGTGCCGAGCGAAGGGGGAAGCCCCTTATAAACCATCAGATCTCGTGAGAACTCTCTGTCACAAGAACAGCCTGCAGGGAGACCACTCTCATGATTCAGTTACCTTCCACTGGCTCCCTCACAACACGTGGGGATTTGGGGATTACAATGCAAGATGAGATTTGGGTGGGGAAACAAAGCCAAACTGATCACTCGGATTCATTTGCTTTTCTTTTTCTAGTTTTTTTTTTTTTGAGACAGAGTCTTGCTCTGTTGCGAGGCTGGAGTGTAGTGGTGCGATCTTGGCTCACTGCAACCTCTGCCTCCCAGGTTCAAGCAATTCTCCTGCCTCAGCGTTCCAAGTAACTGGGACTACAGGCGCACACCACCACGCCCAGCTAATTTTTGAATTTTTAGTAGAGACGGGGTTTCACCATGTTGGCCAGGATGGTCTCGGTCTCTTGACCTCGTGATCTGCCCGCCTCGGCCTCCCAAAGTGCTGGGATTACAGGCGTGAGTCACAGTCCCTGGCCTTTTTTTTTTTTTTTTTTGAGACGGAGTTTCACCCTTGTTGCCCAGGCTGGAGTGCAATGGCGTGATGCTGGCTCACCACAACTTCTGCCTCCCAAGTTCAAGTGATTCTCCTGCCTCAGCCTCCCGAGTACCTGGGATTACAGGCATGAGCCAACACACCCGGCTGATTTTTTTTGTATTTTTAGTGGAGACGAGGTTTCTCCACGTGGTCAGGCTGGTCTCGAACTCCTGACCTCAGGTGATCCACCCACCTCGGCCTCCCAAAGTGCTGGGATTACAGGCATGAGCCACCGTGCACAGCCTTTTTTCTAGTTTTTTTAAGATAGAAGCTGATGTCATTGATTTGGAACTTTTTAAAATTTCTAATACTGGAACTTGAAGCCATAATTTTTTTTTTTTTTTTTTTAAGACTGGGTTTCACTGTCACCCAGGCTGGAGTGCAGTGGTGCAGTCATGGCTCACTGCAGCCTCGACTTCCCTGGGCCCAAGTAGCTGGGTATACAGGTGCGTGCCACCATGCCTGGCTATTTTGTGTGCGTGTGTGTATTTTTTGTAGAGATAGGGTCTTGCCATGTTGCCCAGGCTGGTCTCGAACTCCTGGGCTCAAGTGATCTTTTGTCTTACCCTCCCAGAGTGCTCGGATTTCAGGAGTGAGCCACTATGCCTGGCCCTTCTTCATGCTTCTTGTGTTTGGATCTATGAGTTTCTTTCTTTCTTTTTCTTTTTTTTTTGATACTGACTCTCGCTCTGTCACCCAGGCTGGAGTGCGGTTGCATGATCTCAGCTCACTGCAACCTCCACCTCCCGGGTTCAAGCAATTCTCTTGCCTCAGCCTCCTGAGTAGCTGGGACTACAGGTGCACACTACCATGCCCGGCTAATTTTTTGTATTTTTAGTAGAGGCGGGGTTTTATTACGTTGGCCAGGCTGGGTCTTGAACTCCTGACCTCAGGTGATCTGTCTGTCTCGGCCTCCCAAAATGCTGGGATTAAAGGTGTGAGCCACCGCACCGAGCCCCTAATCAGATTTTTTTTTTCTGTCTCCTCTCTTCCTTCCTTTGGAGACTTTAAGTTACATAGACATTAAACCACTTGAAGTTTTCCCAGAGCTCACTCATGTTCTGTTTATTTTATTGTTCAGGATATTTTTCTTTCTCTATTTTACTTTGGATGGTTCCTATTGCTTTGCCTTCATACGTCTTTTCTGTTGTATCTAATCGGCCGTGAACCCATCCAGTGCACTTTTCATCCCAGACGTTGTCCTTGTGTGTTAATTTTGTCTTCTGTGACTTTTTCTGTTTTTTTCAACTGATTAATTTTTCTCCTAATTATAGGTCATATTTTCTTGCTTTTTTGCATGTCTGGTGAATTTTTATTAGATACCAGACATTGTGAATTTTACCTTGTTGGATGCTAGATAATTTTATATTCATAAAAATATTATTTAGATTTGCTCTGGGGCATAGCTAAAATCAGACTGGCCAAGTTAAGTTACTTGGAAACGATTTGATCATTATAGGGTTTGCATGTAAGTTTTGTTAGATGGGACCAGAGTCACACCGTGTGTGCTTAATTTTGCCCCACTGGTGAGGCAAAAGACTTAAAACCCCTCTTCTCAAGAAATTACGAGGTTTTTCCTGTGTATTATGAGGTTTTCCCTCTGGCTGGAGGGGATAGGCATTATTTTTGTCCTATGTACGCACCAGGGTTTGTTTCCTGTAATCTTTTTGGGTGTTTCTTTTGCAGCTTGATTAGTTTTCTCACAGGGCTCTGCTGATCGGTACTCAGTTGACTACCTAAAGGATGTCCTCAGCGTGCCTCTGGAGCTTTCTCTTTGCCAAGCATTGTCCTCTCTGACACTCTCTGTGAACTCTAGCTGCTGTGGACTTCTTGGATTCCCAGTGCTGTCTCCTCAACTCAGGGAGGCCAGTGGGCTCCAGCTGCGTTTCTCTTCCCTTCACCATGACCTTTATAAACTTTCATAGTAAGATGGTAGTAAGGTAGTAAGATGGAGCAGCTGTAGGAATGATCTTATTTATTTATTTACTTACTTATTTTGAGACAGTCTCATTCTGTCACCCAGGCTGGAGTGCAGTGGCATGATCTCGGCTCACTGCAACCTCCGCCTTCTGGGTTCAAGTGATTCTCCTGCCTCAACCTCCCGAGTAGCTGGGACTACAGGCACCCGCCAACACGCTGTGCTAATTTTTGTATTTTTGGTAGAGACGGGGTTTCACTATGTTGGGCAGGCTGGTCTTGAACTCCTGACCTCAGGTGATCTGCCCACCTCAGCCTCCCAAAGTGCTCGATTACAGGTATGAGCCACCGTGCCTGGCCTCTTTTATTTATTGTTTCTCAGAGGCACACTCCTTCGTTGACTGATATCCAGTGTTTTTAGAACCATGTTTTATATATTTTTGTCCAGTTGTTTTTAGTTTTTTAAGGCGTGGAGCAAATCCAATCACTGTTGCTCCATTTTGGCTGGAAGCAGAAGGATAGCCAAGAAGTAATTTTTTAAAAAATATCTTAGTTGAAGAAAAACATTGAGTAGAAGGTCCAAGGGTCTTATGAAGTACTTTTTAAAAAGTAATTAAAAGAGGGGCCAGGCGCTGTGGCTTATGCCCGTAATCTCAGTACTTTGGGAGGCTGAGGCAGGCAGATCACTTGAGGCCAGGAGTTTGAGACCACCCTGGCCAACATAATGAAACCCCGTCTCTACTAAAAATGCAAAAAAATTAGCCAGGCGTTGTGGTGCATGCCTGTAATCCCAGCTACTGAGGAGACTGAGGCAGGAGAAGCATTTGAACCCAGGAGGCAGAAGTTGTAGTGAGCTGAGATTGTACCACTGCACTCCAGCCTGGGTGACAGAGCAAGACTCTGTCTCAAAAATAACAAAAAAAAGTAATTAAGAGAAACCAACACATCCTGTTGAATTTAAGAGTATCAAAAGATGGGAGAAAATTCAAGGTGAAAACGCAGATTACCTAGATATAAAAGATTAAAAACCAAGCTAACCTCACACTTTTTCACAATAGACACTGCTGGAAGGCTCCTGAACAGTATCTGCCAAGTGTTAAGGGAGATATACTGTGACCCAATAATTTTAAGTATCAGAGATCATCGTCATCATGTGGGGAGGAAATACACTAAATATAATATAGGATAAGAGATTAAGACCAAAAGTAATCACTTAAGGCATTACACGTAAATGATTACTGCTATTAAAAGATACAGAATAAACTGAACTATAATGTTGTATGCAAGAAACACACCTAAAACAAAATGACCCAGGAAGGCTAAATGTAACAGTAAGAGAGTGGGTAAGTCATAAACTGGAAGGAAATCTGTAGTAATATTACTATATTACTATTAACCGAAGTAGAATTGGAGCAAAAACTATAAGATGAGAGAAGTTTTATCTTAATGAAAGGGACAGTAGTGATGCTATAACATTGAAATTCATAAAACAAAAGCCATTAAAAATTCAAGGACCCAAAACACCATTGTGTAGGAGACTTTAGTAGACAACTTGGAAATACTGATATCCTAAGAAGGCACGAAATAAGATACTGAGGATTCGAATAGTGTTATTTAATAATGTTGACTTGAGAGTATATTGTAAATTGCACCATATTTGGGTTTTACCAAGTACACAGTATATTACCTTTCTAAAATCTGAAAAATTCTGAATTCTGAAAAAGAACTGTCCCGAGGGGTCCTTATAACCCTATAAGGATTGTGGACCTTTTATCTCCTTGCCATTCGTTCTACAACAGCCACACACACACATATATATTCTATAAATATTAGTACTTGCTTTCAGTGTTTCAGCATGACATATGGAGAACCAGAGCCAGTATTTGTTGAATACTTGCTGTGTTCTGAACAATGGGCTATGTACTTTGCATATGTTATTTAATTCAGTCCTAATCACCACTTTGAAATGGAATCTAAGGCTCAAAATATTTAAGAATCTTTAGTGCCCAACATCGCTCACCTGGTAGGTAGCCAAGTTGGAATATTAATCTAGATTTGTCTATTATTACACTGCCTCCTATGATTTTGCATACATCTGTAGAATAAATGTTTGTTACTTTCCTGTCTAGTTTTTCCCGAATGGATATGCCTTCGCCACTGGCTCTGATGATGCCACTTGCCGGCTCTTTGACCTTCGTGCAGATCAAGAGTTATTATTGTATTCTCATGACAATATCATCTGTGGAATCACTTCTGTAGCCTTCTCAAAAAGTGGGCGTCTCTTGTTGGCTGGTTACGATGACTTTAATTGTAACGTATGGGACACGCTAAAAGGAGATCGTGCAGGTTAGTAAATAAGTCCACATTAGGTTCTGATTTTCAGGAAGCGTGAAGAGGTTCCCATCAGTTGTGTTCTAGGCCTCCATGGACATCTTGGAGTTGTGGAAAGTGGTAACCCGATGGTTCTCATCATGTTCTTTGTTGTTACCTTTTGTTTGTGGTTATAATCCATAAGCCATATTTACACTTTTGCTTTCTGAAGAATCACACTGAAGTCTGTAATATTTTCTTGTTTGGTAGACTTCAGAATTAAAGATGGATAGTGAATGTGATTCAGTGTGGTCTTTTAGAAATCACACTTTTCTTATCACCTGACAGGAAACATTGTAACTGCTGGTTTTCTTCCTTCTGAAGCAGATCTTGTATGGGACAGGACATAGACCTCAGGTTTCCACCCTTCTGTTAAGTTTTGGTTTTCATTTTCGCTACCATCTTTTTAACTTAAGAGCTATTATTAGTGAAAGAATTTTTTTTTTAAGTTTCTTCTTCAAGCATCATCTTTTGTGTTTCCAAGTTTTTTTTTTTTTTCCCCCTTCATTTTTGGGGTTTCCTGTCTTTATTTTTAGAATATTTCCTTAAAAGTGTTAGTTCTTATTCATACTTAAGAGCGAGGCACTAAAACCATTTGAAGCTCTGAGCACGTGGCTGGTGTGCTGACTCTAGGCCTCCATTTACTCTAGGCTGGCCATTCACTGAGGAAGCTTTGCTGTGTCTGCCTTTCTGCCTTTCTCCATCTTCCACTTTCCTCCATGAAGTGTATAAACTGGCTGCCAGTTTGAGGGCTGATTTCAAGAGAAAACCTGAGGGACCACAACATTTAGCTAGTAAACTTTATTCCCCATTTCAACACAGTTTTATCAATCGTATCTGTGCCTGTTTTCTTCCAGTCAGGAGACCCTGTTTTACCCTTTCCTCTGAGTGAGTCTCTAGTCTTACGCCACAGTGCAGAATGATCCGTCACCTGACTGCAGAGTGGAGGAAGGGGACACCTGGGGGCTCTTACTGATTGATGAACACTTTCCAGCACAATCTTATTTTACTCTGCCTTTGCCCCTACCTGTTCCAGAGATACCTGGTTCTACCTAGTAGGGATGCTTTTGGAGAATCTGCAGTGTAATTTTGTTACTTGGCTTACTATTCATTTTGAACTCGGTATTTTGGGGTTCATTAACCAGTTGCCACCATCCACCTTACGAAAGTTCGTTGCCATTGCCTGCTCTCATCTCACTGTCCTTGTGGATTTATGTCCTTACCCTTTTAACCCCCGCTATGCAGTTGTTGGGGTTCCTGAGGGAACAGAGGCAGTGTAAGTTTTTTCCAGGAATAATTTTCTACAACCTCTTTTAAGAGACTGCATGGTTTGCAGTTTTACACTTTGCAAGTAGATTCCTGGAAGTATTCCGTTGCTTAAGGCCAATTACTTTTTAAAGATATTTGGTGTTTTGCCTGGATTGAAACAATTAGTATCCATAACAAAATAAAAATGTGCTTGTTTGTCCACACTTATATGCTTGAGTTTTAGTTTTGCTTTGCTTACAAGCTGGTTTCAAGTTGGCTCAACTGGAACTTTGAACTTAAAATTGGATCCTGACTTGTGAATTGCTAATTCATTTCCCTCTCCAGTGTGACTTAAAGTATTTAGCCACAATGTTCATTTTTTTTGTTATTTCAACTCATAATGGTAAATTTTCCCATTGCCAAACATGGCCATACTGGAGATACTATAGAGAATATTAAGAGTTACAAGATGAACTTCTGTTCCTGACTGATCGAAAATGATATGCTTAAGAATATAGAGAGAATGCAAATTCAAACACTGTATTTAAAAATTTTGAGCATTTGATGTATTCTAATTTTTCTTATTAATCTTACTGTATTTCTTGTTTTCTTCCAAAATATTGGAAATACATCAAGTGAGTTTAATATGTGAAAGAAATGAAAATTAGATGAGTTTCATGGTTTCAGAAAGTTATAACCAATAACATTCCAGAGTTTGGTGATTAGCATAAGAAAGTGAATAAATTGTGTTGGTATTCTTGGAAGCAGTGATGTGAGGCAGCTTTGTTCTTACGTTTTTGTTGTTCCTGTGGTGAAGGGCTCCTTCAGTGAACTTCATTGACAATCTTGTTTTTGTTGAAAATAGCATACATAGCTCAGTAGCAAAATTTGGAATATCGTGAACTTATTAGAGATGTGGAATAATTGTCTGCATATGTTTTCCTAGATGTAAGTTGAATTATAAAATGATTTTTCAAAAATTAAAACCACAAATTGATGCATGTCAAAATTCAAATAATCCAGATTTATAAATACATCCAGCTTACTCCTAACTTGTCTTCTTACTCAGAGAAATTTGTTGTTTTCTTTTAAATTATTATTTTTTAACTGATGAGCTTTCAAGAAAACTGGACTGATAGTTTATAAGTACCCTTTTAAATCTCTGCATATACTTGTTTAATTCTAAAACTCTACAATTGCTGATTTTTTACTGAATTTTTTTTTCAGGTGTCCTTGCTGGTCATGACAACCGTGTGAGCTGCTTAGGTGTAACTGATGATGGCATGGCTGTGGCAACAGGCTCTTGGGACAGTTTTCTTAGAATCTGGAATTAACAGTGTCATACATATTTGTTCTCCATTGATATATCTGGAGAAATCAATGCTACAGCCTATAGCTGTGAAAAAATTCTACCTTATATTTGCAGGTGAAGATTTTTCTATTAGATTATATACAAAAACAAGCTTTCAGTAAACTACCAAAAAAAAGCGGGGGCGGGGGAAAAAAGGCAAAGGCGCCTTCTGAGATCAAAAGGACCAGTGTATTAATTTGAGGGGTTGGGTTAATTTAACCTTGATGAATTGTTGTGTGTACTCAGAGTCTATTTTCTTTGTGTCGAACAGAATGTACACAATATAGCAGCTCGCCATTGTGTTTGCATTTTTTAAGAAGTACGTTTTTAACTTTGTATACACAAGAAATGTCATATTTTTGAGTTTTGTAATGGAAGAACCAGGCACAGAAACAGACAGAAATGATACTGTATGTGTGTGTATTTATGTCTGAAGAAAGTCCCCTTGAATTCTGATATCTCTTTGAATCTAAGAGATCCTGATGGCTTCATGTTTAAGAGCATTGACAGGTGGGGCACCTCTGAGGGGAGTTCATTGTTTCTCATGCATCATTTGCCGTATACTATTAATCAAAGTGCTTGCTTTCAGTCCTTTGAGGGGACAGATAATCTGAAGGCCAGAGATTAGAGATTTCACTGATATTTTGGACATACATAAGAAACATCATTATAATTTATTAATAAAAAGTAGGTAATAGCATATAAATGGTTCTTGACATTTTAAAAGCCTGGTTATGATCAGTTGACACTTTGAGTACCCCCCTAACTAGCTGGACTTTCCTTTTCATTTCATATTTGGAACTAAGTTTGTAGTGTATACTCATCTTTCAGAAGTTTGGTAAACATTGGGATTGTCCCTGCATCTGAACATCTTTCCCAGTGCTATCAGTATACATCTAGAGAGGAAATGCAATGTGACAGTGTTACATTTGGAGAGAAGTGTGAAATCTAACCAATCGCTAGCACATATTTGTTGTAATACGGTGGTTTATTTCATGTTTGCATACTATAAAATCTGAATTGATGTGAAATATCTGTGCCTTTAAATTTCTTAAAATGAAACCTTTAAGCTTTTTGTTCTGTTTTGCAATATTTTGTAGTATTTCTTCCCTTCCTTAGCACAAAATACTGGTTTCTAAGTGGTTTTGCTTCAAAGGATGTCTAGATGTTAGTGATTCCACTTAAAGCCAAAATAAAAATTCCTAAAGCAGTTCTTAAAGGAGTTAGAGAGCTATATTAAACAGTTTTTCTGTGGTATAATAATGTGTCTCTTAGTAGAATGTCCCCCACTACCAAGTTAAAGATACTTTTCCTGTTGGATTCTCTTTTACAAATAAGTCTAAATGATTGATAATAGAAGATTGTTAGTCTTGCTTGATGGTAAAGTCTTGGATTATTCTGATATACAGACGTGCATTGTTTTGTAACTTAGTTACTTTTCAGATAGGTCTGTGTTAACTTTTGAACATGTGTAACCTTAACCTAAATGCTCCCAAACTTTACCTCTAAATTTTTGTTTTTATGTTGTGAATGTGCTAATATGTGCTTCAACTGTAAAGACCTATCAGTTTTGTTTATTAAAATCAGTGGACAATTAGAATAATAATAAAATGGATAAAGGCAAATTAAGATATAGGACCAAAACAATATTGTAGATGGCAGTTATGAATGTGTATTTATATTTTGATTAAGATTTCTATTAACTTTTTGGCTGGGCACAGTGGCTCACACCTATAATCCCAGCAGTTTGGGAGGCCAAGGTGGGCAGATCACTTGAGGTCAGGAGTTCGCGACCAGCCTACCCAACATGGTGAAACCCCATCTCTTCTAAAAATACAAAAATTAGCCGGGCGTGGTGGCACATTCCTGTAATCCCAGCTACTCGGGAGGCTGAGGCAGGAGATTTGCCTGAACCCGGGAGGCAGAGGTTGCCAGTGAGCCGAGATTGTGCCACTGCACTCCAGCCTAGGCGACAGAGTGAGACTCCATCTCAAATTGGAAAAAAAAAAAAAATTATATGAACTTTTGCTGTTAATGTTTATTTGTAGGCTATTTATATCACTTCATAAAGAACAGCTCTTTGAGAAAAGAATAAAGGAATGTATTCATTTCCAGAAAAAGAGGGTTGGGGAAAGTTTGCCATGTAGGTTAGTCAGAAGAAAGCAATTCTATTATGCATAAAAATAACCTTAAATATGTAAGAGAGTATCTCCTCTACTTAAAAGTTATTATAGTAGTCACAGGCTTACAGACCACAGGAATTCTATGGTCTTAACATATTTTAAAATTACATTTATTTTAATGTTCTTAAAGTTTATGAAGAGGAGTTTAAAGCAATTCCCATAATTAAATATTTACTCGGCAACTAAAAACTATTTAACACTTGTGGTTAATTATACACATAAACAAATGGCGACACAGTAGCCTCACTACCACAATTACCTTCATGGTTACGCCTTTGCTTTCTAATAATAGGGGCTCCAGTTGCTAAATATATTTGTTTACTTACAGTTTAAGTTGAGCTGATTGTTGAATTCTGTTATTGTTCCTGAATTCAATGAGTATATAATTTGTAGAGATGTTGAATAGTTTGGATCTTAGTTTTTAAGGCTGAAAAATCTGGCTGGATTTAGTTTTTAAAAATTTGCATCATCAAGAATATTGCAGTTAATGTTCCTTTTTTTTTTTTTTTTTAAAGACAGAGTCTCACTCTGTCACCCAGGCTGGAGTGTACAGTGGTGTGATCTTGGCTCATTGCAACCTCAACCTCTGCCTCCTGGGTTCAAGCAATTCTTGTGCCTCAGCCTCCCAAGTAGCTGGGGACTATAGGCATGTGCCACCATGCCCGGCTAATTTTTGTACTTTTAGTAGAGATGGGGTTTCACCATCTTGGCCAGTCTGATCTCGTACTCCTGGCCTCAAGTGATCCACCAGCCTCAGCCTCCCAACGTGCTGGGATTACAGACGTGAGCCACCGTGCCCAGCCAGGTTTCCTTCTTTACCTTCTAAGAAACATTTAAACAATGTGCCTGAGAAGGTTAATTTGTCGACTCTGTAGCATGTCAAGAAGAGTAGTTTTTTGAGATCTGGCAAGAATATTTTAGAGATACATATTCTTTTCTAAGTATGTTATCACCCTGTGGTGTTGAGCATATCGTCCCAAAAACCGGCTTCAGCAAGCAGTCCTTGGCCAGGCACGGTGGCTCACACCTGTAATCCCAGCACTTTGGGAGGCCGAGGCAGGTGGATCACGAGGTCAGGAGTTCAAGACCAGCCTGGCCAAGATGGTGAAACCCCGTCTCTACTAAAAATACAAAAATTAGCCGGGCGTGGAGGCGGGCGCCTGTCAGCTACTCGTGAGGATGAGGCAGAGAATTACTTGAACTCAGGAGGTGGAGGCTGTGGTCAGCTGAGATGGCGCCACTGCACTCCAACCCGAGCGACAGAGCAAGACTCCGTCTCAAAAAGAAAAAGCAGTTTTTGCCATCAGCAAGGATATCTCCTCCACTTTAATGGACAGGCCTCATTTTTGGCAGCTATGCTGTTTGAGATGTAGACTGAATATCCAAGGTTCCTCCCTAGCTCAAGTTTTTACTTGTGATTACACACACCACATTGAATTCCGTCTTCGGAGGCAAAGATTTGGGCTTCGTATCTCAACAGCAAAAGGGCCTGTTCAGCAATTCCCTTCATTTTAGACTCATATGACCTCAGCGATTGCATGATAGTAGTAAACTAGTCTCCTGGAAATAATGGATGTAGGTGCTTCTAGAATATGTTACAGAATTTCAGACTTAACCTATTAATAGATAAACGGATCTTGACTTAAGGTGACAAAATGAAACTTTTATTATTGCTTAAAAATGCTGTGCCAATATTGTATAACTAGCTCCTCTAATACTTTTGGTGTTTTGGATTTAATAATAAGACCTTAAGCATTTTAAATGTGAACATGTTCAGGGAAGTATGCTTTGATGTAAATGTCTCAGATCTAAGTTGTAACACAATTGAATACTCGTGGCTTATTCTTGGTTTAACTTAGGAAAACTGGTTAAACAGTCCCCCATTTGGGCCTGTCATCATTTTAATAGTGACGATGTTCTTTCTAAAATCTTCAGGGTCGGAGTCAGGCTGAATTTTTTTAAAAATTACATATTATGTTCAAATTCTTTCCTTTTTGCCATTGTGAAAAAGCAAAATTTTAAATGATTTCTCCTGTTAGAATTTTTAAAAATACCCACAGGTTGGACCATCTTTCTTATGGGTTGCACAATGAATTTATATTTTAAATTAGATTAAGTAGAATGTGAAGTACATTTCAGATTTACTAGTTTTCTTTCCATTGTTCATTTTGGGTTGCCTCAGATTCAGTGTATATTTTAAAATATTGGTTACATAATAGGTACTCAATGAAATGGTTTATAGTAGAATATCTAAGCTAGCACTTTATTTTAAAAAGTAACTTATTAATCACACATTGATGGTACACCTTGTATTTAGCAAATGTTTGCATGTTGATAAAATCTCCTATGTCTTCTTTCTTAAATCCAGTTACTGATTTTGTAAAATACAGTTGTGATAAAGCAGCATTACGGGGGGGGAAAAGCTATATTCCAACTGGTGTTAAATGTATTCAACAAAATCTTACATCATACAGTATTTATTTCTTAATTAATAGAACTTCAGTGATATACTTGGTAGATATCGCAAGCCTTTTGTCTTTTACACAATGGTGCTCTATCCTATTGTTTTCTTTTCAAAGAAGCATCTGAACATTTGCATTTCTATTTTCCTATCCAAAGGCATCCATATCTAAGTGTGTTTTTAAAGTTGATTAAAATTATTTTTCTGTTAAAGCATTCTGAAAGTGTTTGTCTTTACCTAGAATGATTTGTACACACTCGTGGTCAATTGAACATGAATGTCAGTAGTAGTCTAATTATGGGAAGGGTAAACATGTTAGATTAAGGCTCTTAAAGCTCTAAACTATATAAACTATGGACTTGTATCATGATTTAACTGTTCTTAGATCTTTCTTACACAGTGATTCATTCCTCTATTTGTACAGTGGCTTTATGAAATGTTGTGAATTGATACTGTAATCAATAAAGTGCTTTTAACCAGATTTCATTGTATTTTTTTATGCCACACTTTTTTTTTTTTTTTTTTTTTTTGAGAGTGTCACTCTCTTGCCCAGGCTGGAGTACAGTGGTGTCATCATGGTTTACTGCAACCTTAGCCTCCCGTGCTCAAGTGATCATCCCACCTCAGCCTCTGGAGTAGATGGGACTATGGGTACGTACATGCCACTATGCCCAGTTAATTTTTATATTTTTTATAGAGACGGTCTATGTTGCCCAGGCTGGTCTTGAACTCCTGGGCTCAAGAGATCTGCCTGCCCCAGCCTCCTAAAGTGCTGGGATTATAGGCCTGAACTACCATGCCCAGCCAATTTTTTATAAAAAGTTTTTATTGAGACAGGGGTCTTGCTTTGTTGCCCAGGCATGTCTCGAACTCCTGGCTTTAAGGGACCGTCCCACCCTGATCTCCCAAACTGCTGGGATTGCAGGCTTCAGCCAACAAGCCTGGCCTCTGTAATTTTTAAATAAGCGATTCTGCTTATGGTGTTGATAAATTATCTTTACTACTTTCTTTCACCACCACACCCTTGGGGGAGGATGAGGGTGGAAATTAAGATAAAGATGTTATATAATATTATTTACAGATTATATTAAATTTACTTCAAAATGTGGGAGATGATAAAACAACAACTTTAGCCATGAGTTGGTAATTCTTGAAGCTGGGCAATGGAGTAATGAAGGTTTATTATGCTTTCCTGGTTATCTCTGTCCTTGTTTAATATTATTCTATAATAAAATGTTTCTTTCCCTTAAACTTATGAGTCCATGCGGGGGCACATAGCACTACAGGTTGAAGCAGAGGGCAAGAATAAACTCCCCTTTGGCACTAAATTAGTTCTGTTGTCCAGTGAAGAGTACTAAGTACCTGTAAATTGTTATGTTTAAGGTAGGTAGAAAACTTCTTGAAATGTGCTCCTCTGGTGGTATTGTATGACATCTTATACTAATGACTGGTATATGTAACTTTGACTTACCCTTTTAATGCTTGCCTAGAAGAACTAAACAAACAGTAATGCAGTCAAAAGAGGTCTACTTAAGATAACTTACATATCTACCGTAAAAGTAATTAAGAATGAAAGATAAAAACTCACTAAATACTAGTATAAATGCTACATTTGTCAACTATCAGGCAAACAGGTTTTATTTTCATCTTGCAAGCCTGCATACTGAAAAAAAATTTTTGTAAAAAGATTATACAAAGTTTAATCCTGCAAACATACAAAGTAAACAAGTGTATGTGCAATAACTAACTTTGAAGTACATCACTCATAATTACATAATTCCTGTATAATTCATGGGCTTGGTCATAGGTGCACATATTTCTAGGCATAAGAGTTGGCTTTCATTATTTTACTGTTCCATTTCCAACATTCATTATGTTTTCACAATTGATCAGACAACTACATAAAACAAGTGATGAAAAAGTTGCCATACCAAACCTAATACCAGTGGTACCCCAACTTCACTGTGCATCAGAAACACCTGGATGGCTTGTTAAACCATAGATTGCTGGGCCTCAAACCTACTGTCTGACTCCATAGGTCTGGGTTCAGACCCAAGAATCCACACTTTTTATAAGTTTGAAGGTTGATTATAGCTGTGCGTGGTGGCTTACACCTGTTATCCCAACACTGTGGGAGGCTGAGGTAAAAGGAT
Organism: Gorilla gorilla gorilla; assembly: GCF_029281585.2. Classification (NCBI taxonomy): domain Eukaryota; kingdom Metazoa; phylum Chordata; class Mammalia; order Primates; family Hominidae; genus Gorilla; species Gorilla gorilla. Next base: position 190,489,426 of record NC_086017.1, on the reverse strand, counting down.
CACTTGAGCCTGTGCGTTCAAGACCAGCCTGCACGACATGGGGAAACCTCATCTTTACAAAAACTAGCCAGGCATGGTGGCGTGTGCCTGTAGTCCCAGCCACCCAGGAGGTTGATGTGGGAGGATCACCTGAACCCGAGAGGCTGAGGCTGCAGTGAGCCATGATCATGCCATTGCGCTCCATCCTGGGTGACAGACTGAGACCCTGTCTCAGAAAGAAACAGAAGTAATGTTGATGACCCAGGACCAAACTTTGAGAACCACTGTACTATACTAATGAGGTGATACCAAACCATTATGAACTTTCAAGCTTAAGTACTTTCATATAAAGATTACGGCCTTGAGTTTTGTAACCTAAATTAGCAGTACGTGATCTCAGACACTGTTTTTCCATGTTGTAGTTGTTACCTAATCCCAGTTACTGTGGCCTGTACCATTTCTTGGGTTATAAATGAGCAATAAAAGCTAACCACCAAAATTAATTTGCATTAGTATACTGCACTCGTGTCAATTTGCATAAAAATATATTTTTGAAAGGCTTCAATGGCCTAGTGTTATCTTCTAAGATACCTTGAAAAATAGAGTTGCACCTGCTGTAAAAAGGCTGAATAGCATATAGAAGCCTTAAAAGGCATAGAAAAGGAAGGACTGTATTCAAAGAAAAAAAGCTTTACATTTTATCCCTCCCATGAAAAGGAAACATAAATTACATGTGGCCAAATGTACTGTGTTCCCCGGGATTGTGCATTTCTAACAAGTGTCTAGGAGATACTGATCCGGTAGTCCTACATTTTGTCTAGCAAATTCCTAGAATGGTGTCATTTTTGTACATTTCCATTCCATCTGAGTTTCAATCCATTTTTTGTAACATCAGTTAAAGATTTTATTTGATTCATTAAAGAGGAAACTGGTGAGGCATTTCCACCAGCTCAAGGAAGAATTTTGTAAATGTTACATTTATGGATCAGAAATAACTGAAATGAATGTGCAAATGGAGGCAAAACTGGCCTCTTCCACAGTGGGGAAGAAAGTCAACAGAACCTCCACTAGGCATAATTTACATATGTACAGACTCAATCAGCTTTTAATAAAGATATTTGAACCCAAAATCTTTCATTAAGGTAAAAAATACAATAATAATTTTTAATGAAATCCTGGAAAATTCATACAAATAAAATTAAAAGCCTCCAATGGGGTATAATCCAGCAATATCCTAGGCAAATGCCTCCTGAAGAACAGCTTTTTAAAAACATCACTGTTTATCATTCAAAATTCAGACGTCTCCTATCTTTGGCTATTTTTATCTCTTCAAACTTTACTCCTAAAATTGCACTAGGAAAGCTTTCCTTATTGGAATCATAATGGGAGCAAAGCTGAAAATGTTTCTTTAGAAACATCTAAGGAAATTACTTAGACCCAGATACTTATAAGTGACTATAACAAGCCTTTATCCTGTTTTACATCAGTTTTAATGGGAATAAAAAGTAAAAACACATTTATTAGTGTTTCACATAGCTGCCATGATGGCAAAGTGACTGTGACTTGCATAAATAATACACTCAAGGACATTCCACACTCCTTGGTGGTTCCAGCAATGCGATTTACTAAATAAAAAAGTGACTATTCCCATGAAAGAAAGCATCAAAAACTAGTTTTGAGAAAGAAGATGAAAGGCTCAATCTCTAACTCCTGGATGCCAGGAAGCAGAGTTTTTCAGAATCAAAAACAAATTAAGAGCTCACAGCCCCACCCCTCAGGGGTCACATAAGTTGGTACTGTTGCTTGTAACTAATTCATGATTTTAGCCTTTTCTTTACTCAAAATTAAAACTAAGGACATAACACTCTTCAAAAATACACATACCCTGAGACAGATCATTACCAGAATCTACACAGGGCTTTGCTATTTAGGTACAGTTAGTACAATTCATATTTAAAGTAATTTCATAAAAATAACAACTGTTCCAATCTTACAAGTTTCGTTTCCTCCTATCATGGTCACCACAGCAATCTCTATTGTTAGGATTCTTCATTGCTTGAAGGTAGAAACTGCTTAGTAAAATTCTCCAGCTCATTTTCAAGTTGAACAGCTCTATTTCTAATTAAAAAAATAAAACACCAATCTAATTACCATAAAGGTCAAGGAGAAAAATGCATTCCATCCATTATTAAAAGACAAAAACTTTAATAATAAACAATGAAGAGCATAACAGACAGTGGAATCATATCTTACACGGGATATCCTAAGTTACCTAGAGTCATGATTATGCTTGCAAATTCCCTTTAAATAATGCACAAAGTACACAGTGTTTCTTATGGACATACAAGGAAAGTAGCAGATGTTACAGCGGCAATGGCATACCAAAAATATTTCCTTTAAACACTAGATTCATCCTTGATGCAGCCAAATGCCCACAAGAGAGGAAAACTGGAACTAAAACTGACAGAAAAACAGATTTGTTTCCCACTCTCACACTATGCCAGGGCACATATTCATTGAGTGGGCTCTCTCTCTCCATTATGGAGGGGGGAGGGTCTTGTTTTACTTTATTCCTGTGTGCATATGCTTCAGGTCATACAAGTGAAGTATACATCAGCTCTGAACTCTACTGTATATATTTCTTGAGGTAGCTCTCCTGCAGCGTTAGCACATTAAATTCTATCCAAATGGCTGAGCCTAATCTAGTAAAAAATGGAAATTCCAAATATTATGGTATTTGTTTTTTTTTAACTTTTTTCTATTAGAAGAATGATTAGCAGACCAAAAATATTCATACTTATTCAAGCCAGTCTTGCCCAAATCAGAAAGCTACATGACTAATGCCAATAATCTATTTTATCATTTATTATAACAAAATGAAATACTATTTAAAAACTTACCTAATATTCCTCTTTCAAAAGCTGAATAAATTAAAACCAAAAAACCACAAAAACTTACCTAGGTTAAGACAAAAAACCAATTTCTACTGCACAGTTTCACCACATTTGAAAGGTATATATGGGATGAGCTGACTTAAAATAGGAGCAATCTAATACATACAATTCACATGGGTGGGTGAGGCTGGAAATATCTAAGTGATAGGCAGTCATCTTTTCCAGAGATTTTTGAAACTAAGGTACAATGAACACGTGTGTTGGTCAGATGAAGACACTATGGATGGATAATCACTACTATGGATGTTTTAAGTACATGCCCCAAAATCCAGGTCACAAAGACAGTCCCTCCAATTTGTAAACATTGACTACTAAGCTGTTCTTACACAGGCAATTTTGTGTAGCATGTGTCCTAGAAGTAACAGCAGGGACTAAATGAGGTTTAATGGTTCTTCCAAGACATTCTGACAAGCCAGCTAATGGGTAAGCAAAAGTAAGAAAGCTGAAAGTTAAGTTCTTAAGCACTGAGTAAGAATTTCCAACTACAGACCGAATGGTGACACTTTCAGTCTTGTCCCCAAAAGCAAATTTTATTAGACCCTAAATAATATATAATGAATCATATCAAACCAGAAATCCACATTTTATCAGGAAATCTTACTTTTATGATTTAAGTATACATAATCAATAGTCCCCCATGAAAACAGAAGTTATGGGTCTTGGACATACACAACTAGAAATTCACTTTTAATTATACAACTTCTGTTCTGAAAAGGGAATAATATAGCCTAATGAAGAGTAAATTTCGATCTATAAAGTCCCTTTCAATTCAGATTTGTTTTCTTGTTGCAATTAGCCTTTGGTGAAACTGCAAACCACATGGAATTAAATATGGAAGATTTTCATTTAAACCAACACAAAAAGCTATTGGGTATGAATACAAATTCATTAATAATTTTACATATTTTGTAATGAGACCAGTAAATGTTCAAATTATTGAGAAGAAAGGTTTAAATACCTTAAGAGCTTTGAATTGTTTTGTATTTTCTCCAACTGATCTATTTCTTTGGGTAATCTAGCAATTTCTTCTTCCAGCTGTTTTTGAGTAATATCAACTTGTTGGCACAGGCGAGCAAAAGTGGTGGCTATTTGTCTTAAAATAAAAATTTAGAAGCAGTCATAAATGTCTTCAAAAATGAATAAGCTTTAATTTAAAGCTCACATGAAAAGAAGAACACAAGTTTTAAAAAACTTCTAAACTATAGGGAATCAGAACACTAAGAATGGTAAGAGGGAAGATATGGCACTAGTGGGCTGCATTTTATCCTGGCTCAAGAGACGATATTACCTCTGCTATATGGCTGTGAACATGAATAAGCTACATAAAGACAAAAGGCGGGCGTGTTTCTTCAGAAGCACAATAAACCTTACTCATGCTTGGGGCCCTGCACAAAGTAAGAAATTATCAAGAACAGAAAAAAAATTCCATGCACTTTTGTGACATAGGCAAAAATACTTTATAGCAAAATTTAACAATATTTCTAGAATCAAAGGGTTATATTTGAGGGCTAATTCATATATTAACTTTGGCAAACATTATATTTTTAAATGGGAGCATACCTCTTCCCATTCCACCAAATCTCAGTATTAGACAGATGAAGCATGTGTCATTCTTTTAATATTTTGTTAAATATTAAATATTTACTTAGTTTATTTTAACTGAAATTATTTGAGGTTGCCTCCACTAATGTGCAAAGTCTTCTAAGAAAGAGGATCAAGTCGAGTTTTTATTTCCCATAACCCCTAACATGAACTGCTGCATGGGAGGCAATTAATAAATGTTTGATAATCAATGCATGGAAAGCTACATTAACTTTGTTTTTATTTATATGAATTTCAGCTGATTCTTTGGATGTCCAAGTATCTTATTTAGATGAAAACTCATCCTTAATATAAATTAAAACTATCAGATAAAATAGAGGCTCAAAAAATTTGGTCAATGATTGAATGAATGAATAAATGAACAAATTCCTCAAATTTGCGTCTCCTGGTAACCATTCTCTACAATTAACTGTTAGTTCAGACTTTGATTTTGTATCTGAAACAGTTTATCATTCCTGCAATTCCTGTCTCTTGAGTCTAAACAATTTCAAATACTACTGCAAAGTTATCTGTTCTAGAGCTAAGTGTTGACATCACTCTCGGAATTCCTAATTATCCAAACCCCAATCTACACATACAGACAAGGCCACATCCTGCTATGAAGTCTATACCTGAATGTATGTACACAGCTTAGATACACATGTGCCACATTGAATATTTCTCTTCATGTCCTCGAATGCAGTCTTTTCCCCTTACCTTCTTGTTTTTGATTTGGGTTGTTGTCTCCATCTGATCTTCTGATACAGCATGTTCAAATCTTATGCTACACATCTCCTCTAGGAAACCTTTATTGATCTACTATCCTTCATGATTTAAATAACTTGTACAGCCTTGCCTTATGATAATAGTTTCTCTTTCTCTTATATTTCTTATCACTCTCACTTTGTATTATAATTATGTAAATGTTAGTTTCTTCCATTAAACTGAAGTTACCTTTAACTCAAAGAATTTTTAAATTCTGCTCTCAGAGGCATCCAAATACAGAATATTGTACCCTGACTTGACTGGAGTTCTATATATTTTTACCACATGAATGAAACAAATATTTAAGTTGTATAAAAGCAGAAACCGGGTGGACTTAGGTATATGTTATAATAAAATTCTCCTGAGATCTAAAAATAAAATAGCATTTAACTTATAAATTTGAACTGCGAGAGCAAATATACATTACATTCACCATGAAATCAGGAGTCTACCTACCATTAAGTTCATTTGTTAAATGCTAAGACTTCATTCAGCTTTCTTAGACTGCTTGGCCAGGCTACCTCTATTCATTCAGTTTTCTTTATTAAGAAACCACAAAGATCTGGCTGGGTGCAGTGGCTCACGCCTGTGATCCCAACACTTTGGGAGGCCAAGGCAGGTGGATCACTTGAGGTCAGGAGTTCAAGATCAGCCTGGCCAACATGGTGAAACCCTGGCTCTACTAAAAAAAAAAATACAAAAAATAATTAGCTGGGCAAGGGGCTGGGCATGGAGGCTCACACCTGTAATCCCAGCACTTTGGGAGGCCGAGGCGAGTGGATCATGAGGTCAGGAGATTGAGACCATCCTGGCCAACACGGTGAAAACCCCATCTCTACTAAAAATACAAAAAAAAATTAGCCAGGTGCAGTGGCATGCACCTGTAGTCCCAGCTACTTGGGAGGCTGAAGCAGGAGAATTGCTTGAACCTGGGAGGCGGAGGTTGCGGTGAGCCGAGATCGTGCTACTGCACTCCAGCCTGGGTGACAGAGTGAGACTCCATCTCAAAAAAAAAAAAAAAAAAAAAAAATTAGCTGGGCGTGGTGGCATGCGCCAGCTACTCGCTTGAATGAGGAAGGTGGAGGTTGCAGTGAGCCGAGATTGTGCCACTGCACTCCAGCCTGGGCAACTGAGACTCCATCTCAGAAAAAAAAAAGAAAAGAAAAGAAAAAGAAACCACAAATATCTTAAGGGCAATTATTTATTTTTGAGACATAGTCTCTCACTCTGTCGCCCAGGCTGGAGTTCAGTGATGTGATCTCGGCTCACTACAACCTCTGCCTTCCAGGGTCAAGCGATTCTTGTGCCTCGGCCTCCCAACTAGCTGAGATTACAGGCATGTGCTACCATGCCCGGCTAATTTTTGTGTTTTTAGTAGAGATGGGGTTTCACCATGTTGGCCGGGCTGTTCTCGAACTCCCGACCTCAAGTGATCCGCCTGCCTCAGCCTCCCAATGTGCTGGGATTATAGGCGTGAGCCACCTTGCCCAGTCAGGTACATAAATTTGGAATAGGTCTGCTGAAGATCTTTTGAGTTGGGCATGGTGGCTCACGCCTATAATCCCAGCTACTCAGGAGGCTTGAGGAGGGAGGATTACTTGAGCCCAGGTGGTCAAGACCAACCCGGGCAACATATTGAGTCCCTGTCTCAAAGAAAAAAAAAAAATTAAAAAATTATCCTGGTGTGGTGGCACACACCTGTGGTCCCAGCTACGTGGGAGGCTGAGGCAGTAAGATCACTTGAGCCCAAGATTCGAGGCTGCAGTGAGCCATGATTGTGCCACTGCCCTCCAGCCTGGGCGACAGAGACCCTGTCTCTGAAAAAAAAGAAAAAAAATTAAGAACTATCTTTTTAAACCTCTCCAGAGTTCCTGAGAGTTCCTATCTACCAATTTTCTAATGTTCAAACCTAATCTATCAGGAGAATGGAAAGAAGAATAGTGATTAGGAGGGAGAAAGGGCAGCAGTGAGGTTTAGTATTGTTCTATTTTTTCTCATTTATGGCCATCACGAAACATGTTCATTTCGTGATCATTCTTTGAGCAATACGCTTATTTTGTGCTTTTTCTGCATGTATGTCATATTTCAGTAACTTTTTTTTTAAAGGAAAGATGCACCTTTCAACTTACTGTTTTACTTGGTGACTGCAGTTTGCACTCGTGGAGCTAACAATCATCCTCAGTTTTTCAGTTGCATAGTTTACAAACTGCTGTTTAAAGGCTCGCTCCTTGGCATGGGTGGTCCAGCTCAGTCTTTCATAAAGATACAAAGCTCCATACATAGTTAATGAAACAGATAGGAGTTTCCAGCCTATAGTTTTCCAAATCTGTAAGATAAAGTCATAGCTTAGTCTGAGAAGGAAAAACACCACTTTGGAGAGTACATTTAAAAGCATTTTAGTTCCCTATGGATCTTTGAGTTAGATACATTTTCTAAAAATGTATATTCCTTTTCCATGAGAAAACCTGAAGTTACCAGAAATCAATCAGGCTTAAAATGGATCAGCACACAAATGAGGGAGAGCTTTATAAGCTGCCAGATTTGATAAACTGATTCAATGTATCTCAAAAATAAAACGATATTAAATATTGTAGGTCAGACCTTTCAAAAACCAAAACAAGCATATCCATGCTGTTAATGATGCACATTTTTTTAAGAAACAAATAAGAACTACTACTAAAAATAACATTTAATACTTAAGACAGATCCCCTTGATATTCAGAGAAGGCTAGATAGGGCACCTGGGGTTTTCTTATTACGCCAATGTACAAATATTTCTTTGTGTGCTGTGATGTGAAAATGCTTAGGAAGTATTAAAGACCAGCTAGGTGGTGATAGTTCATTCCTAAAGATGTATGTTTTTAAAAAATTTAAGATGAAACTTGTGATATTTAATTCACTACTTTTAACCTGCAAATTTTCATACTATTTTACAGATCCTATAAATAGAAGTAAATACTGTATACCTTTTCTTTTGTGAGCCAACAGGCAGCCTTGCAAACATTTCAATTTTAATTATACTAAAAGTAATGTTTCTTACCACTCCTCCAACAATAATGATGCCCATAGAAGTTCTAGATGTAAGGGACGCCAATCCTGTTACTAATGTAATCATGAGTTCTTCCTGTGATGCATCATCTGGAGTTGCTGGAGTGGTAGGAGCAGTGGGAGTAGAAGCTAAAGATCTAGGGAGCTGCCAAGAAAAAAAAAAAAGAGAAAAAGGAAAAAAGATTACACTTAAACAACTATAAAGTTATCTTTATAAAACTCTAAAATTATAGTAGCACATCTATGAGGGAAAAATTACCCTAAATGATGAGTACACCACAAATATATGTAGAAAATAAAAATAATTTGGAAATTCTTATCTACAATATGGACCAATGATATCATGAACAATAATAAATTTTCATAATATACAATGGGGTCTAAATGTAACAGTAGGCCCTCAACTCTCAAGAGGAACAAAGTGTGTTTTTAAAAAAACTAACAACAAAAGCACAATCCTTGAAACAAACAACAACAAAAAATGATAAACTAAAAAAAAAAAGGACTTCAGCCGGGCACGGTGGCTCACGCCTGTAATCCCAGCACTTTGGGAGGCCGAGGTGGATGGATCTCGAGGTCAGGAGATCGAGACCATCCTGGCTAACACAGTGAAACCCCGTCTCTAATAAAAATACAAAAAAAAAAAAAAAAAGTTAGCCCAGCCAGGTGGTGGATGCCTGTAGTCCCAGCTACTTGGGAGGCTGAGGCAGGAGAATGGCGTGAACCCAGGAGGCGGAGCTTGCAGTGAGCCGAGATTGCACCACTGCACTCCAGCCTGGACGACAGAGTGAGACTCAGTCTCAAAAAAAAAAAAAAAAAAGACTTCAAAATAAAAACCTCTTAAACTTCAAAACACACAGGCACAGGCAAGAGAAATATATTTGGGGCTGGGTGCAGTGACTTATGCCTGTAGTCCCAGCACTCTGGGAGGCCATGGCAGGAGGATAGCTTGAGACCAGGAGTTTGAAACCAGCCTGCGCAGCACAGTGAGACCTTGTGTCTACAAAAAATTTTTTTAAATTAGCTAGGTGTGGTGGCACATGCCTGTGGTCCCAGCTCCTTGGAAGCAGAGGTGGCAGTGAACTGTGATCACGCCACCATACTCCAGCTTGGGCATAGCAAGTCCTTGTCTCAAAAAATAAAAAAACATATTTGGAAATCATATATGTGAGAAAGAATTTGATCCAGAATATGCAAAGAAATCCTGCAACTCTATAGGACTCAAACAATTTAAAAATAGGTAAAAGCTTTGAATAGACATTTCACAAAAGAAGATACACAAATGGCTAGTGAGCACACAAAAAAGATGTTTAAAATCATTGGTCATTAGGGAAATGCAAATCAAACCTACAACGAAATACTACTCTATACCCATTAGAACCTAAGTATATACTCAAGAGAAATGAAAACACACGTCCACATAAAAAACACGTACATGAATATTTATAGCAGTATTCATAATAGCCAAAAACTACAAACTACCCTAATGTCCATCAACTGGTGAATGGATAGTGTTGTATCTATAATGGAATATTCCTCAGCCGTAATAAGAAATGAAGTACTGATACATCCTACAACACTGACACCATGATGATAAACCTTGAAAACATTATACTAAGTGAAAGAAACCAGTCACATAAGGCCACATTTTATATGATTGCATTTACAGGAAACGTCCAGAAAGGGCAAATCCATAAACAGAAGGCAGATTAGTGGTGAGGCTGGAGGTGGAAATCATAATTGACTACAAATGAGTAAAACAGCTTTGAGGTGACAAAAACTAAAACTAAATTGTGGTGATGGTTTTACAATTTCACAGATTTCCTAAAAAATTACTGAATTGATACATTTTTTAAAGTTTTTCTTTTAAAATGCTTGTATTCTCTTTTATTTCGATGAGCAGTGGTTTGTAGTTCTCCTTGAAGAGGTCCTTCACATCCTTTGTAAGTTGGATTCCTAGGTATTTTACTCTCTTCAAAGCAATTGTGAATGGGTGAAATGAAAGAACATTCCATGCTCATGGATAGGAGGAATCAATATCATGAAAATGGCCATACTGCCCAAGGTAATTTATAGATTCAATGCCATCCCCATCAAGCTACCAATGACTTTCTTCACAGAATTGGAAAAAAACTACTTTAAAGTTCATATGGAACCAAAAAAGAGCCCGCATTGCCAAGTCAATCCTAAGCCAAAAGAACAAAGCTGGAGGCATCATGCTACCTGACTTCAAACTATACTACAAGGCTACACTAACCAAAACAGCATGGTACTGGTACCAAAACAGAAATATAGACCAATGGAACAGAACAGAGCCCTCAGAAATAATACCACACATCTACAACTATCTGATCTTTGACAAACCTGACAAAAACAAGAAATGGGGAAAGGATTCCCTATTTAACAAATGGTGCTGGGAAAACTGGCTAGCTATATGTAGAAAGCTGAAACTGGATCCCTTCCTTACACCTTATACAAAAATTAATTCAAGATGCATTAAAGACTTAAATGTTAGACCTAAAACCATAAAAACCCTAGAAGAAAACCTAGGCAATACCATCCAGAACATAGGCATGGGCAAGGACTTCATGTCTAAAACACCAAAGGCAATGGCAACAAAAGCCAAAATTGACAAATGGGATCTAATTAAACTCAAGAGCTTCTGCACAGCAAAAGAAACTACCATCAGAGCGAACAGGCAACCTACAGAATGGGAGAAAATTTTTGCAATCTACTCATCTGACAAAGGGGTAATATCCAGAATCTACAGAGAACTCAAACAAATTTACAAGAAAAAAACAACCCCATCAAAAAGTGGGCAAAGGATATGAACAGACACTTCTCAAAAGAAGACATTTATGCAGCCAATAGACATGTGAAAAAATGCTCATCATCACTGGCCATCAGAGAAATGCAAATCAAAACCACAATGAGATATCTCACACCAGTTAGAATGACGATCATTAAAAAGTCAGGAAACAACAGGTGCTGGAGAGGATGTGGAGAAATAGGAACACTTTTACACTGTTGGTGGGACTGTAAACTAGTTCAACTATTGTGGAAGTCAGTGTGGCGATTCCTCAGGGATCTAGAACTAGAAATACCATTTGACCCAGCCATCCCATTACTGGGTATATACCCAAAGGAATATAAATCATGCTGCTATAAAGACACATGCACACGTATGTTTACTGCAGCACTACTCATAATAGCAAAGACTTGGAACCAACCCAAATGTCCAACAATGATAGACTGGATTAAGAAAATGTGGCACATATACACCATGGAATACTATGCAGCCATAAAAAATGATGAGTTCATGTCCTTTGTAGGGACATCGATGAAGCTGGAAACCATCATTCTCAGCAAACTATCGCAAGGACAAAAAACCAAACACTGCATGTTCTCACTCATAGGTGGGAATTGAACAATGAGAACACTTGGACACAGGAAGGGGAACATCACACCCCGGGGCCTGTTGTGGGGTGGGGGGAGGGATAGCATTAGGAGATATACCTAATGTAAATGATGAGTTAATGGGTGCAGCACACTAACATGGCACATGTATACATATGTAACAAACCTGCACGTTGTGCACATGTACCCTAGAACTTAAAGTATAATAAAAAAAATTTTTTTAAATGCTTGTATTTATTCTAGTTTATCTGAAATGTGAAAATCAAATCTTTTAAGAAAACAGAAATGTTTCAAAAATGAATGTAGCACCACCTGCAACAGTATTGGACGAAAGCTTTAGGATAAGCTTTCCCTTAAGCATACTACAGGTTGAGTGTCCCTTATCCAAAATGCTTGGGACCAGAAGTGTTTCAGATTTCAGATTTTTTAGGATTTTTGAATATTTCATAGATATAATGAGCTATCTTGAGGATGGGACCCAAGTCCAAACACAAAATTCATTTATGCTTCATATACCTTATATGCATAGCCTGAAGGTAATTTTATCCAATATTTAAATAATTTTGTGCATGAAACAAAGGTTGTGTACACTGACTTATCAGAAAACACAGGTGTTGCTATGTCAGCCACCCATGTGAACACTCTATGGTTGTTTGGCATCACCATCATTCTTGATTGAATTTACATACTGCTGACAAGCAATCATTTTCTTACACGGATTCACACAAAGGAACTTAATAGTAAAAATATAAGACACACCATTAATAACAGTGAAAAATAACGTATTCAAACTAAGCAGCACAGTGGCATCACCAGAACACCTGTATCAGCTGTTAAACAGCAACAATGGCAGGCTTTCAGTCTCTACCTACAATGCTATGTTTTGATTAAAAAGTTCCTGTACACAGTACTTTGTTAGGTGAGAAGAAACATCAGAAGCAGTTGAGGGACCAAGATTAGTGGGTCCTCTCAGCATAATAAGACATTGTGCTGAATGGCCTTTTAAAATGTTTCCTGCAGTACCACCTACTTGCCTCTTTAACAATGGTTTTTGTTGAAGTCTCTCCTTGATTTTATAAACCTATTTCTTGTTCTGTTATGAATACATGCTGCTCTAGTGCTTCAATAAAGCCCATCACCATGCTGCCTATAGGCAGTTGTTCCGCGAGGTCAATGAAATCATTTTCATTATCACCATTATCATAATCACCTTGATTTAGAAGCATTTTAGCTATTTTGCCATCAGTTAATGAATGAACAACCGAAACCTGATTATCAATGTTAAACACTTCTTTGATATATCCTTCTTCCAGCTTATGGATGGACTCTTAAGATATTATTTTTTGCATAAGGAGCTCACTTGACATACTTCAAAGTCACCAATTTGCTCCTCATCATCAATAAATGTAGTGACAGGCAGACGCTGCAGGCATACACAACTGAGTCACTGTCTTCCAAGTGCTGGCATATATGGCATCCTTCATCCTAAACTCCTTGTGCTGGCAAAAGCAACTATGGCATCTTTCATCCTAAACTCCTTCTGAAAACCTTCCACACCCAGGCCTCAGTTCACTGCTGCTAGCATGCTGCCCAAAAAAGGTTTTTGTATTTACTCCTCATTGATCTTAGAATACCCTGGTCACAAGGTTGAAATAATGAAACATTTTTTTTAATGAGAATTTCAGCTAGACGATGAGCAGAATAGTTGTCAAGGAATAACAAAATCTTGCAGTCATCATCCGGCCTAGCTTCCCTGAAAGTGCACACAAGCTGCTGGTATAAAGTGTTTGTGAAACCAATCAGAAAAGATGTCCCTAGGGATCCATGCCTTTTTGTTAGTACAATAATGGACTAGTAAAAAAATTCATTCCTTGAAAACAGTGAGGACGCAAGCTTTTGCCTATCACAGCAAGTTCACATTTATGCCTTCTGCATTAGCACATCCCAGCACACTTATTCTGTTCTTTGCATCCTTTATTCTTGTAGGGGCTGTCTCCTCAGCTGTAGTCAGTGTCTTTCTGGGTCAATAATGGCAAAACAGTGATGTTTCATCAGCATTATAGACTTGTTCTGGAGTCAGATTTTCATCAGAGACAATCTTGGCAAATTCATCAATGAATTTCTCTGCTGTTTTGTGATCAAGATGCTTTAACACCACAAACCTTTAGAAAAGTTAATGCTATCTTACCTTAAATTTCTCTAACCAGCCTACTGAATACTCACAGTTCCCTTCGATTTTCAGTTCATTTTAATAGATGTTTATTTCATGATCAGCATGTCCTTAAGTGGCACGTGTTCACAGCAATGCTGATGGATCCACTCTTTCAATGCATGATCAAGATCTTCGTTTTTAACTTTCTGCAGTGTTTTTGTTTTTTTCATTAACTTCTGTCATCATTTTTAGCATGGAACTTCAACAGTTTAGTCCTAAAGAACAACTTTAGGAAAGTTGTTCTTTCTTTTAGGTCATATATGGTGTTCATTCCAACATCATTCTTCTGTAAGAAGTTTCTCACTTACATTATTGTCCAGTTTTTCCAACAGCTTAAATTTATGTGCTATAAATAAAAATAAATGCCTCTTCTTTTTCTTATCAATGTCACCCACAAGGGTATCTGTAGGCCTTTTAAACATTTTAAACAGCCTGGGTGCTGTGGCTGACGCCTGTAATCCCAACACTTTGGGAGGCTGAGGCAGGTGGATCACTTGAGGTCAGGAGTTCGAGACCAGTCTGGCCAACATGGTGAAACCCCATCTCTACTAAAAATACAAAAATTAGCTGGGTGTGGTGGTGGATGCCTATAATCCCAGCTGCTCGGGAGGCTGAGGCAGGAGAATCGCATGAACCCGGGAGGTGGAGGTTGCAGTGAGCCAAGATTGCACCACTGCACTCCAGCCTGAGCCACAGAGCAAGTCTCTGTCTCAAATGTATCCCCACTCAAAAAAAAATTTTTTTTTAAACAGTATCTTTACACCAGAGAAAAGAGAGTAAGTAAAGAAGCCCATACTGGGTAATGCACAAAGGTCTTGGCCCCTTGTGGGGCATCATGGGGAAACTGCTGTTGGTGCATTGGACCTGCACATGTGCCATTTTAGTACCCTTCATAGGTGTGCTTGTGTGGGGGAATTTGGGCATATGTGGAAAAGATATATTGCAGCTAGAAGAGGCTGAGTCTTTTTTCCCTTGAGGACACTGAATAAACTGTGTGTTGTGTGCCTGCGTTTTTACTATGACCTCATTGAGGTCTTGTGTGGAATTTTCCACCTGTGGTGTCACCATACTCAAAAAGTTTTTCATTTTGGACCTTTAAGGATTTTCAGATTGGGGATGCTCAAACTAAATTATCTACCTCAGAAATGGCTCTAAGAGATAGATACTAGCTTTTAAATGTGCAGATTTTGTAAAGCTAGTTTTATTATAGAAAAACCACATAAACAAAATAATAAAGGAGAGTCTTAATTGGTAGATTCAAAGATACATACCTGAAAGATAGGCTCTGATAATCCTAGGAGCACCCTTTGAGCATTTCTAGGGCCCAAAAATCGATGTACAAGGGAAGACCAGCCCAGGGAAAAACGAAATACAATATCCTCTTGAAAATCTGAACATAACTTGTGGTAATTTAGATTATAACTGAGATCAAATTTCTTGCAAGGGATCAGTGTATGTAGTTTATCCTGTATACCAGCTGGAAGTAATGGCTTCAAATTTTCTAGAAAGAACAAAATTACAACACTTAAGAAAGAATGGTAAATGTTTTACCTTCAATGGAATGCCTAAAGGAAAATAAGCTCTTTACCAGAGTCATGAATGAAAAAACAAACCAGACATGACCTTGTAGACATAAATATTACCAATAATTTCTTGCTGGGTCTGAAGCACTAAGGCGTTTACTTCATCGGTGCATCGATCAGCCAAATTTCTTCCCATACCATCCTCTATGTGCTTATTTAATTCCTGTTAACAATGGTAAATATCCATATTATTTTTTCTCCAGAAAGTATGTAGTTTTTATAAAGACATAAAAAATTCAGTAAATGCCAAAATGGTCTTTTTAATTTGACTTTTTTTTTTTTTTTTTTTTGAGACAGGGTCTTGCTTTGTTGCCTAGGCTGGAGTGCTTTGATCTTGACTCACTGTAGCCTTGACCTCCTAGGCTCAAGCGATCCTCCTGCCTCAGACTCCTGAGTAACTGGGACTATAGGAGCGTGTCGCCATGCTTGGCTATTTTTTATTTTTTTTTGAGATAGAGTTTTGCTCTTGTTGCCCAGGTTGGAGTGCAGTGGTGTGATCTTGGCTCACTGCAACTTCTGCATTCCGGTTTCAAGCAATTCTCCCGCCTCAGCCTCCCGAGTAGCTGGTATTACAGGCGCCTGCCACCGGCTAATTTTTTTTTTGTATTTTTAGTAGACAGGGTTTCACCATGTTGGTCAGGCTGGTCTCGAACTCCTGAGCTCGTGATCCGTCCGCCTCAGCCTCCCAAAGTGCTGGGATTATAGGCGGGAGCCACCGCAACCAGCCTAACTGTTTTTTGTAGATTAGAGTTCTCACTATGTTGCCCAGGCTGGTCTCGAACTCTGGGGCCCAACTGATCCTCCCACCTCGGCCTCCCAAAGTGTTGAGATTACAGGCATGAGCCACTGTGCCTTGTCCTAAAATGATCTTTATCTCATTCTAAGTATAAATTTTCTATTTACTTTTTATACAAGACAGTTTACATTTATTACAAGAGGGCACAAGAGATCTAACAGTTTCATTTTGTACTGATACACTGAAATGCCAAACCATGAAATAAATGAGGGTATAGAATAATAAGAAACTGTCTCTGAATAATTTTATCTATACTTTAACTTACACTTTTATATATTTTTAATACATCTGGATTAGGATGAAACTCTGAACAAAATTCATCAACCAAAACAGACAGTCGACAAATTTCATCTGTCATTGCACATGAAACCTGAAAATATGAAAATTTTGGAGTTAAAATAATTAAACAAGATTATCAATTATTCAAAAAAATTAAACTGAAAAATCTTAAAATATTCTTTTAAAGTAACAGGAATAACATTTTTAGCATTATCAAAAATAATTTCCATCCAGGTTATTTTAATCATGAAGCTACTGTTACCCACTTTGTTTGCCACCTCCTCGGTAACCTCCTTGATTTTTTTCTTAACATCCAGTGTTAAAAGGTTCATCTGGTTTCGAATAAAGTCCAGTCTATCAATTTGGTCTTCCCTCTCTTCCACTGAATAATGCCTATTTCAGTATAAAGAGTAATCAACGTTCAGGGTAGTCTGAAGTCCTAAAGCATTTCAGCAAGGGACTCATTCATGTATTGAACCATCTATTAGCATGACTCAAGGAAAAAAAAAACTTGTAACATCTCATAGGATTCAAGTAATATTTCACTTATAAAGTATTTTATATAGATGATTTGATAGAAACCACGTTTCTCTGCCCATGTGGCACCTGAATCCCAGAAAGGATGAATAAGAATTCTAAGTCTTCAAACACTTCATAGATATGAACAGGCAAAACAGAATGCAATACTGACTTTAGTTAATAAGCAGGGGTCAGCATATAGCACCTTACAAGCCAAATCTAGCCAGCTGCCAGCTTTTGTTAAAGTTTTCTTGAAACACAGCCACACCCATTCATTTACCTATTATCTATCTATGGCTGCTTTTGCTCTAAAACTGTAGAAATGAGTAGCTCCAAGAGACTTTATGGCCCATAAAGCCTAGAATATTTACTATCTGGCTCTTTTTTTAAACAAAAGTTTGTTCACCTCTGGCTGATACAGGAAAATAAAGACCTGAGATCCATTTAAGAAGATCTTTTACTTAAGAAGTTCCCAGGACATTATGATTATACAATCCTCAAATCACATCTTCTTTGTGCTATACTTTGTTCAACATCCTATGTCTTTAAAAATTATTACTAATTAAATCACTTATAGACCAAAATTTGGGTACTACATCAAAGCAACTGAGCTAGAAGGAACTGCTATAGCAGCACAATCTAATTAAACACAGGCGACACGGAGGCTGTACACAGGGGCTGAGTTCAAACTCAGGGTTCTGATCCTTGCGTTTTATATGCTGGCAATTCTCTGCATTTGAACTTAATTCATTCCTAAGAAAGTACCACTATAAAGCAACAGACAGGGACATGAAGGGGTCTTTGTTCCCTGAAAGAGCAAATACATTTAAAATTCCAATGTTATGTCATCTTGGACTTAAGCTTTGATGCGTTTATGTTTCCTTCAACTGGCTTAAGTCCACTGAAGGTCCTATTGAGGCTTAACTTCATTACTTTTGTCACATCTAATAACATCCCAATCTGTGTTTCAAACATACCAAGTTTGTGAAAATTATACTTTGTATCAATAATGCTGGTATTTTCATCTATTCATTGCCACCTTTATAAGGTAACAAATAGTATAAAATAATGCCGTACAGTATAACACAAAGGGTACTGCTTACCAAATCAACTTTCTGGTTGGCAGGTAGCATCGCCTTGTTTGTTCATCAGGCAATAAACAAACATAACTAGTATAAAATAGTGATTTCAAAATACCGATGTATGACTATATTAAAAAATGGGTCGTGGGTTGAATGCAAAAAGAGGATCACCTGTTTTGGACTTCTTCATAAAAATCTGCTTGAAGAAATGGTTCTTCCACTGCTTCAAAGATATTTTTAAAGCCACAAAACATTTTAAAAATCACAATTCATATACAGGAATAGTGAGGTCCAGGGAATATAAATGATGTGTGCAAGGTTGCAGAATAAATATCGACACTTTCAAATACATACTTAAAAATATAGAAGTAGGCATCAGTTAAACCCACAAGGTTGATTTCAGTGTAAAAAGTATAGTACAACAATTTAAAACCTCATCTTAACAAAAGTCTGACAAAAAAACTAACATTTTTATGTTGCAACAAAATGAACTCATACCTTTTCTCTTCAGCTGCCAGGTTTACTGAATCCATTATGTTTTTCACAGTAGCTAGTATCTGTTTAGCTCTGATAGTGTGCTGTTCAAACTTTGTTTTCACTGCTGACTGCGAGATACACTCCTGCGAGGGGCCCAAGCCATAACACATTACTGTAATTCCATCACAACATTTTCAGGAATTTAAACACAAAAACTTGCTGTTTGTAACTTTAACCCAAACAGAAATAAAGATAGAAAACAAATGAGTGATAAAAGCACAACTTAAAATTACAAAGGTGAAAAAAATACAAAGATTCAAAAGTAAAAAGGGCTTTAGCAGCAAGTTACCATCTTTGTGTATTTTTACACAGTAATGTGCAATGGTTTGACTCTAACATTAAAAAAAATAAACAGGGTACTATTTTCAATGTTAAAAAAATTTCCTCATTAGAATTACTATTTTTATCTGGATCACCTTTAATCCAATTCTAGTCCTTCTATCTAGATTCTTCTCATACTTGCAAAAGATATAACCTAGTAAAGTTCTTAATTAAGATGTGAATTAGGACAATTCCTTATTTAATAGCTGAATGATACAATGATTCCTGTAAGTTTGCTAAAAAGGACTTCATTGAGTTAAAATGTGAAGAATTTGAAAGCTAACATTTAACAATGTAACATCTAAAATTGTTTATAGAAAAAATATCTGCAGCTGTTTAGAAGATAATTGTAATTACTTTCATTAGAATATAGTGTGTACACAAAAACCTGAATCATGCCCTATCTCATTTATCTTCAAGCTAACAACCCATTTAAAATAGTTGTTATAAATCAGTGTTTTATAACCAGTGTTTATTTAAATAAAAAATACGTCACAATGCATCACATTTATCAATGGATACATTTCACAACATTTGTTTCAATTTTCAATATATAGAATACTTGTTATCTTATATATATATTACATATATATGTTATATATATTTTGACAGTCTTGCACTGTCACCAAGGCTGGAGTGCAATGGCATGATCTCGACTCACTGCAACCTCCACCGCCTAGGTTCAAGTGATTCTCCTACTTTAGCCTCCCAAGTAGCTGTAATTACAGGCATGCACCACTATGCCTGGCTAGTTTTTACATTTTTAGTAGAGTTAGGGTTTTGCAGTGTTGGCCAGGCCGGTCTTCAACTCCTGACCTCAAGTCATCTGCCTGTCTCAGTCTCACAAAGTGCTAGGATTACAAGAGTGAGCCACCACACCCATCCTATAAATATATATTTACTATGATTTATCATTTAAAATTTATAAAATTGGGCCGGGCATGGTGGCTCACTCCTGTAATCCCAGCACTTTGAGAGGCCGAGGCGGGTGGATCACGAGGTCAGGAGATTGAGACCATCCAGGCTAACATGGTGAAACCCCATCTCTATTAAAAATACAAAAAATTAGCTGGGCATGGTGGCACGCGCTTGTAGTCCCAGCTACTCGGGAGGCTGAGGCAGGAGAATGGCGAGAACCCAGAAGGTGGAGCTTGCAGTGAGCTGAGATAGCGCCACTGCACTCCAGCCTGGGCGACAGAGCGAGACTCTGTCTCAAAAAATAAATAAATAAAAATTTATAAAATTTTTATATTACAATTAGTCTTATTTCATTTTTACTTCATAGAAAGTCAAATTCTGCACCGAAATATAGCACAGTAACTACTATAGATGTTTTATAAGAGACATGTTTATTTTCTATGATAAATTTTTTTAAAATTAGGGATATATTAATTCTCTGATACTCCAATGAATTCATCTTCTCGAACCTCTATATATTTAGCTAATACAAATTGTAGTAATTGCTTCCTGAAGTTCATTACTATCCTTCCTTTAATAAATGGCTTTTAGGCTTCAAAAGGCATTTACTTAATACTCTAGTGCTACATTTGTTATCCTGAAATCATCAGGATGCTACACGTGCATTCAATGTCCTATTTACGACCTATGCTTAGCCTTCATGTCTCTGAAATTATTTGAGCACTCAGAAAGACTATAATCTCTTCTGCCATTTTAGCTCCCCTCTTCAGCATTTCGTTTGAGGTAGAGAAAACAAAACAGATTAGTTAGCTATAGAGCACATAAGGGTAATTAATTTAGTCAATATTTAACTCTGAAGCCATTACTTTCCTGCATTGCCTAGCTTCATTTTTGCCCATGGTGAAGCTCATTTATGCATCACTTATTTTCACTGATTTTGAAAAAATTAATGTAGGAAGTTATAGTATTCCTGTTCTGTACACACCTAAAGATAAAACATACCTGCATGTTTTCTTCTTTAAAATCACCAATAATTACATAATAGTGAACATTTGTAAACTACTTATTTTTTAATAACTAAAATAATGCATTGATTTTATTTTAAATAAATGCCTCATAAATGTGTCAAATTAACTTCTGCAAAATTATAAAAACAAAAATTTTTTAAAAGGAAAAAGATTAAAATAAAGTCTATATTCCTCGATGAAGCAGATCTAGATATCAGCAATGAAGATCCAAATTTGTAGATAACAGCACAGTGTTAGAGCTAGACGAGACAGAAAAGATCTCCAAAAGTTATTAGGCAATATAAGTTACTGTCTGATTCAAAAATATATAATGATGAGTAAGTATAGAGAAGAAAATAATCAATTAAAAAGTAATCCCACATTGGTGTTCCCACTGATCTGTAGGATATTTAAGAGGTACCTTGAAAAAAGAACATTCTACTCCAAATAAGTATGGGAAGTGTTAATTTAAATAAAGTTCCCCTTCTAAGTTATTTCTCAGCATCCTTAATACACTAATATGCTAATTAATCTCTATGGGGAACATATATAATATGCAGCAGTTCCCAGATTTATTTTATCAGGAACTCTAATCATACATTAATAATATTAATTTATATATGTAATTAAAACATAAAACCAACAAACTTGTCAATTTCCCTTGAAAACAGACCCTACAAACACCTAACAACATGCTACTCATCACTGCCAACTTATTTTGATATACTTTCAATAGAAAGTGCAAGAAATAGACCTTTCATCTAGATATATCAAATATTAACATTCAGCCCCTTTTGTTTACTTCTCCCCTCCCTCCATACTCATGCTTGATACTCTCTCTCCTGTGTGAGGGCATATATATATAATATTTATATATAACATATTATATATAATATTTATATAATATATAATATATACTATATAATAAATATATATAATACATGTCTTGCAATGAATATATAAAATGTATGACCCCTATATATATAAAGAGAGGCATATATTTTTATATATACTTATGTATTATTTTTCTTCCTGAACATTTTGACAGGTCATTACTACATCACAAGCTTATTACCTAACACATCAATACTTGTCTTCTAAGAAAGAAAACATTTATTTGCACAATCACAAAACAATTGTATTCACAATATTTACCATTGAGACAATACTATTATCTAACAAACAGTTCATGTTCAAATTTCACCTATCATCCAGGAATGTCCATTATAAAAAAATCCACTGACATTTTAAATAAGTTATTTTTATACGTCTATCTCCCATCATACAACCAAAACTAGTAAGAATTAATGGTGAAATAACTGTGCAAAAGATATTTGGATTTCTAACTTGCCTTTAGAACAATGCAGTCCAAATGCATTTTGAAACTTTCCAAATACAGTTTTAAAACAATAAGAAAATGTATTGACAGACTAACATTGATTTTCCTTTCTTCCTTTTTTTTTGAAAGAAAAGAGAGTCTCACTCTGTCACACAGGTTGGAGCACAGTGGTACCTCCATAGCTCACCATCACCACAGCCTCAAACTTCTTGGCCTTCTACCTCAGCCTCTGGGGTAGCTGTGACTATAGTCATGAGCTATCATATCTGGATTTTTTTTTTTTTTCTGCTAGAGATGGGATTTAGTCTTTTCATGTTTTTGCCCAACCTAATCTCGATCTCCTAAGCTCAAGAGATCTTCCTGCTTTGGCATCCCAAAGTACTGGCATTACTGGCATGAGCCACCAATGCCCAGGCTAATATTGATTTTTTTTATTGCTTTTACTCCATTTAATTTTCAAGGCTTGCTTAAATTAGTATTCTAAATGTTTAAAATACTTAGATCCGTTTGAATCAAATGAATCTAAAGAAGTTCACGGCAAAGGTCAAATTGATAAAGGTGATGAACTTGATACAGTTTTTCTTTTCACAAAAAATCTTGCACGACTACAAAGAAAAGTAAGCAAATCCCCAAAACAGAGAAAATGTGTGTAAAAGCCACATGATGTGACCACAACACAAAGAAACCAAGAAATTAGTAACCAAAAATTGGATAAAATGAATCAAAACACTTGAATTTTAAAAAGTCTTATATTGATAAGGAAATGCCAAAAGGATAATTAGAAACAAAAACAACAAAAACTAAACTAGTACTGAAAACCTTGGGATACGCCTAAAGCTGCAGTCACAAATTCACGATCCTGAATCCTTAAGAATAAGCAAAAACCAATGCATCTTCAACGTAAACAACGTTAAAGACGAACACAGGCCAGGCACGGTGGCTCACGCCTGTAGTCCCAGCACTTTGGGAGGCTGAGGCGGGTGGATCATGAGGTCAGGAGATCGAGACCATCCTGGCCAACACTGTGTAACCCCGTCTCTACTAAAAATACAAAAATTAGCCGGGTGTAGTGGTGTGCCCCTGTAGTCCCAGCTACTAGGGAAGCTGAGGCAGAAGAGTCCCTTGAACCCAGGAGCCGGAGGTTGTAGTGAGCTGACATCGCGCTGCTGCACTCACTCCCTCACTCCAGCCTGGCGACAGAGTGAGACTCTGTCTCAAAAAAAAAAAAAAAAAAAAACTTAGTGAATGAAACCCCCAAAATGATATTTATTAAGTGATAAATTACATAAGAGCTGGGGCTGTGTCTTTGGATGATAAATCATTGGCAAACCCATTAAGGGTCTGTGTGTGTATGTATATGTAGATATATATTTATATTTAAATATAGAAGTGAGAAACAAGAGATTCAAAACAAACAATTTTATGCTACTAAATTATAAATGTTCAGAAATACACCAATTTCTAAGAAATCAGAAATTACCAAAACTGACTTAAGAAGTAACAAATACCAGTTCTGGAATAAAGCTGACTAAAACTTTCAATGTAATTAATTACCAAAAAATGTTTTGTCTCTTTTTAATACATTCAGACATAATATTTTTTGCCCAGCTGATTGTTTGGATAAATTCAAATAATTTTTAACTGATTCTCATTTTAGATATTTCAGACTTAAAATTTTCAAACTCTAAAGCTGGACATTCCATGACTTTAAGTAAAAACAAAAAGCTACTGCTCATAAGCAATTTTTTCCATACATAAATTTTAGAATCCCAAATGGACCATTAGAATAAAACATAAACTGCCAAGTTTCCTCTAAAAACATTTAAAAAGAATAGTTCCTAAGTCTGTCTGATTATTGCAATCACTTGGGGAACTTTGAATATATATATGTATATAGATTCCTAGACCAACCCCAACCCCCTGGATCTGGGGTTGGGGATAGGATAGGTCAGGAGCCTGTGGTTCTCTAAAGCACGTCATGTGATTCTGATGATCAGCTAGGCTTATGAACCAATTCCCTACAGCATATCTTATTCTTTTCATTCCCACCTCCTCAACGAGATATTCCTGGGAAGCACAAGCTATACCATGAACCAATATGGAAGCAGTATAAATGTGTAACAGAACATTGCACAATTATACATTATATAAATGTATAATTTAGAAGAAATCAATGATAAACATACATAAAACACATATATACAAAGGTCAGTAAATAAAGACAAGGAAGTAGAATAGATCCTCTCCCTACATATTTTCCCCATGGATGAAATAACTGATAACAGTGAGGAGAGGAGGCTGAGGTGGGAGGATCATTTGAGCCCAGGAGTTCGAGGCTGCAATGAGCTATGATTGCCCAACTGCACTCCAGCCTGGATAACAGAGGGAGATCCCATTTCTTTAAGAGAAAAAAGAGGTGAGGAGAGCATTAACCCTTTGGTGAAAGCAAAAGGAAAAGAAAAAAAACAAACAATGGTCTTTGAGTAACCGGGACTTCACGTATCCTATAGCTTGGCTTGAGAGGACATCTACTGATAATCCAGTAGCCTCTGAACAATTAGATCTTATCGAGATAGCTGGCAGTGGATTTGCTTTCTTCCAGTTTGTCTTCATCTGTCTAATAACCTTTTTTCTCTCACCAAATTAAAGATGAGAGATAGTAAGCAAATTTTTTTATTTTAAAAATCCTGCCAAGTATACTCAACATTCATGTCCCCCCATTAAAGCAGTTACTACTTATAAGAATAATTACAGACTGAGGTTTCTTCAATGCTGAAGTCACTGTGTTCATTCCTAAGTGGGAAGGTGATACGAATTATATAGGGCAAAATAGGAGCTCAGAAGGTTAATATCTAAAGAACTATTCAGTCAAATGTAGGGTGAGTTTTAATGTCTCTGAATAAAAAAACACTTACAATGCAACATAAGAAACTAGCCTCCCTCCCCATCTACCACTCAGGCACTTCAATAGTTTCCTAGAAGTTTCTGAAAATGCTGAAGCTCTTTTCTACTCAATTATTCATTTAGAATGTTTGGCACAAAATATGGAGAATGGACATGTGGCAACACAGTATATAAATATAATAAAATTTTGCCAAATCGCATTAATCATGTTTTGTATAATTCTATTAGTCATGCCGCACAAAGTAAAAAAGGATAATGCTTACTTTGCTCTATTATCCATTCCAACAGCAATTACGCTTGTTTACTCTTGTTCCAAATTATTGAATACAGGGAATTTCATTCATTGCACAACACAGCAATACTGAAACACAGTTTCTTATTTATATAAAATACATAAAAATAAGAATCAGGAATAAATTACAATCTTTAATTCTCAATTCTTACAAATCATTTTGCAGGGGCTCCTTTTCTTCACTTTCCACATTTTACTGGCTGTGTCAGTAACTAAACTAAATAACAGCAAAAGTTATTGACAAAGACAAATGATAAAAATAGAAGATTATGCTTTCTCCAACCAAAGAAAGAGTTTTGTATTAGGCAATACAATCACAAAATTCCTACCTCAAAGATTTGTTCAAAATTCTGAAATTCCTGTAATCTTGCCTGAAATCCTTCAGCAAGTGCCACACCTGTAACGTACAGGCAAAGATTTAAAAACCTAGTATATAGCAAGATATATTTTCTGGTAGGCTACTGATTTTATAATTTTAAATATATATATATATATATACTTTTTCCCCCCGAGACAGAGTCTTGCTCTGTTGCCCAGAGCTGGAGTGCAATGGCGCAATCTTGGCTCGCTGCAACCTCCGCCTCCTGGGTTCAAGCAATTTTCTGGCCTCAGCCCCCCAAGTAGCTGGGATTACAGGTGTGCACCACCATGCCCAGCTAATTTTTGTATTTTTAGTAGAGATGGGGTTTCACCATGTTGGCCAGGCTGGTCTCGAACTCCTGACCTCATGATCCGCCCACCTCAGCCTTCCAAAGTGCTGGGATTACAGGCGTGAGCCACCGCACCCAGCCAATTATAAATATTTTTATATTTAAAAAGGAAATCTATAGGTAATGCATACCACTTTCTGGCATCCCCTGTGCTTTTTGCTTTCTAGCACTAAGAACTTCCTTTGCTGAAACAAAGAAGATACGATTCTGTGCTTCTAAAGCATTTACAACTTTGAGCTCCTCCACCAAGAAATGTAGGCATCT
Source organism: Gorilla gorilla gorilla (assembly GCF_029281585.2). Lineage (NCBI taxonomy): Eukaryota > Metazoa > Chordata > Mammalia > Primates > Hominidae > Gorilla > Gorilla gorilla. Next base: position 190,462,919 of record NC_086017.1, on the reverse strand, counting down.
TTCCATGTGCTGTCTGCGTACCTACAGAGAAAACGGTATTAAAAGAATTCTAATAATTTAAACAAATATAATAACCAACGACTATAGACCAATACTTACTTTATTCACAGTGATATAATAAAAGTTACCATATAACTAATGAATTTAAGAAATTCTAATAAATGAAGTTTGATACTTGATGACAGGAAATCTTTCTCTTAACGATTCTGTCTTTTGAACATCTATTTAAAATTCTGCTGGGCACAGTGGCTCACGCCTGTAATCCCAGCACTTTGGGAGGCCAAGGCGGGCAGATCATGAGGTCAGGAGTTTGAGACCAGCCTGGACAACATGGTGAAACCTCGTCTCTACTAAAAACACAAACATTAGCTGGGTGTGGTGGCAGGCGCCGGTAATCCCACCTACTGGGCAGGCTGAGGCAGGAGAGTCGCTTGAGCCCAGGAGGTGGAGGCTGCAGTGAGCCAAGATCGTGCCCCTGTACTCCAGCCTGGGTGACAGAGCAAGACTCCGTCTCAAAAAACAAAGTTAAGGTTGGGGAGTTAAGGTTGGATAGAATGCATTAACCAGGCATTAGAATTGCAATGTTGGGTTCAAGATTACCACTTGGGCACTGAAGTGAAGATTAAGGGTTAGAAGTTAGGATTTAGTACTAGTCTTTAGCATTATGGCTATGATGAGAGATCTCTATATTCAGACTTGCAAAAATAAATCTAAATAGGAATGCTGAAATATTTGAGGAAAAATAATTTATGAGTGATGCTTCCTAATTCTGAGACCCCAATTTGAAAGAGCAAGACTGTAAGACAACAGTTAATGACAGGAGGATATAAAACATGATGTTACGCAAAATTCCAATTGGGGAAAAATGAAAGCAAATAATTTTATCATGTGAACAGTGATGGGATAGTTTAAGTTATTTTTATCTTGTCCTCTACATATAATAATCTCGTACTACTATTAAAATCAGAAATAGTCTCAAGCAAATTAAATAAATATTATTTATAGTTCAAATTCCAGATACTTCAATCTTTTTAAGTTTCTACAATTGGTGTGACTAAAATGCCAAAAAAAAAAAGTTGAGGATGCAAATCTTATGAAACTCAATCTGCTGGCAGGAGTATAAATCGACACCAAGCACTTTGGAGAACTCTGGTGCTATATATTTACTAAAATCGAACATATTCTTAACTTGTAATCTAGCAATTTTACCTCTAAGTACATATACCCATGGTTTACTGACCTCTGCATTACTGACGTTTTGGATTGGCCAGTGTTTGCTTGGGGGCCTGTTCTGTGTCAGAGCATGTGTAACAGCATCTCTAACCTCTACTCATTAGATGCCAGTAGCACAAAACCCCAATTGTGACCAAAAAAAAGTATCTTCAGATGCTGCCAAATATCCCATTGAGGTCAAAACTGTCCATCCTCCACACTGAGAACTACCTAACAAAAATGCACACATATGCATACCAGAAGGACATATACAAGCATATGCACAGTAGCATTCATAACTGAATACAGTAAATTAACCCAAATGCCCATCACTGTGAATAAATCAATTGTAGTATAGTCACAGATGGAATACTATACAGCAATGGGAATGCAATACAACTATGCTACGCACAATAATATGGACACATATGACAAACACGTTAAATAAAAACAAAAACAGATGCAAGAGCAGGTATTATATAATTCTGTTATATAAAGTTGAACAACCAGAAAGATTAATTTAGGGGGTCAGAAGTCATGATAAATGGATAATTTCTCCTTGGGAAGTAGGACAGAAGGGAAGTTAGAAGGAGGTAGGTAAGAGGAAGGTTCTGGGGTGTTCAGAATGGTCTGCTTTTTGATCTGGATTTTGAAACAGGTGTGTTAAATTTGTAAAATTTGGCCAGGCATGGTGGCTCAGGCCTGTCATCCCAGCACTTTAGGAAGCCAAACTGGAAGGATCACTTACGATTTATGTACTTTTCTGTTATGTACATTTCAATAACAACTTAAACAAAAAAGAAGTTTCAAGCTTTGAAATAACTAGATAGTATAACACAATTTTCCCTCAAAGTAACTTCAGACTTTGGTCTTTATCACATACCTACTTCAGGTTTTCTCTAACTATCTTCTTTTCATGGAATAGCTCTTATAATTTTCTATTCTATAAGCAATATTGTTTTCTCAAATAACAATGTATGTGACTGTATTTCAAAACCTACAAAAAAAAAAAAATAACTTACGTCTTCCATATATTCTGGCTCTGATGCAGAGGCATCCCAACGATTATTGAGAATGAAAATATTAGGCTTGGAAAGCCGCTCATTCACCTTGTGAAAAAAGTGTTTTTCCTGAAAAACAAAAAAAACCCCACAGTACATTCACTATAATTTACATTTATAATTGAAATTTTACTTTAATGAGAAAGTCTGAACCATTTAAACAGTAATTAACACCACTGACAAAGGATCCCAAAGCACTCTATGAGCATTAAACTTTCAAAGATGAAAAAAACTGATAACTTTAAAAAATCATGTTATAGTTTTGAATATTAGATTACCTAAACTCTGGAAAGTTTATTTCAGATGAGTCTGGCTCCAGACATCTGGCTAAATAATCTTCTAAGTCGGACAGCCGCTTAAAGTGTACACAGTTAAGCTGAAACCTAGAGTATATTCTTGTGAAGCTGGAAATAGCTGACAATACTGAAAATATAAAAAGCCTTGCCTGATAGATGGCAGAAGGAAGGAGTGGTTTATACTTTATTCAAGAGACTTAAATAAGCATCCTAAAATTTCTGGCACTCATTTTCCCTGAGACTGACAAATAACCAGAAGCTAGAACCATCAAGCCCTATACTGCTAGAGAAATCCAGGGAACTACACACTATAGAAAGACTAGAAACAGCCCTTCTGGTTCTATGAAAACACAAACCCCTTCATTCATGCCTGTTTTTAGAAGTTCTTTCTAATCCATGATTTGGATTTCCCTTGCTTTTCAGAATTAAAACAGATACCATTTCATTTCCTACCATCGAAACACAATAATATGATTAAATCCTACCGTATTCATTAGTGTTGATTCAGAGTTTGCGACCAAAACGAAGACATCAGCATCTAGGCAAAACTTATCAATCCAGCTATCCAGCTCTGTAGTGACATCCGTGCCTGGACTAATGAGAGTGAAATAAAAATTGTATTATATTTCTTAAAAAGAAAATTTGGGTTACAGAATTTTTTCAGCTTTTATATATAATTTGAAGTTTAAAAACCAGGATTTCCAGCTGTCATCTGTAAGAAGCCTAGGAAATTTTAACCTAGTGATCTTTGACAAAGCAAATAACATGCTCAATATTTCAATCTTTTTAATGTTTATGCTTTAGATGGCTGAAATATAAAACTAGGCTAATAGATACTAAACAATGAGGGTTCAAGCAGCTATATCCAGTATGGCTCAGAGAAGATTTAAGCACTTATAAACACAAATAAAAATATATAAATTTAATATACCAACTATACTAGGAGCTGCAGTGAAGAATTTGCCAACAATAAATATTTGTAAAAAAGTTAAAAAATTTATTCATTTTAAATTTTTGTGGGTACATATTAATTAAGTATACATATTTATGAGGTATATGAAGTATTTTGATACCAGCATACAATGTGTAATAATCACATCAGGGGCTGAGTGCAGTGGCATATTCCTATAATCCTAGCATTTTGGGATGCCAAGGCGGGAGTTTGAGTCCAGGACTTTGAGACCAGCCTGAGCAACATGACAAAACCCTGACTCCACACACACACAAAAAATTAGCTAGGCTTGGTGGCATGCCCCTGTAGCCCCAGCTACTCTGGAGGCTGAGGTGGAAGGGTTGCTTAAGCCTGGGAAGCGGAGGTTGCAATAAGCCATGATCCCACCACTGCACTCCAGACTGGGCAACACAGCAAGACCCTGCCTCCAAAAAAAAAAAATCACGTGGTAAACGAGGTATCTATCACCTCAAGCATTTATTCTTTGTATTACAAACAATACAATTATATTTTTTTAGTTATTTTTAAATGTACAATTAAATTGTTATTCAGCCAGGTACGGCAGCTCACACCTGTCATTTCAGCACTTTGGGAGGCTGAGATGGGGGGATTACTTGAAGCCAGGAGTTTGAGACCAGCCTGGCCAACATGGTGAATCCCCATCTCTACCAAAAAATACAAAGATTAGCCAGGCGTGGTGGCTACTCAGGAGGCTGAGGCACAAGAATGGCTTGAACCCCGGAGGGGGAGGTTGCAGCGAGCCGACACTGCGCCACTGTACTCCAGCCTAGGTGACAGAGTGAGACTCTGTCTCAAAAAAATAAATAAAAATCAATTATTTTTCACTACCGTTACCCATTTTGGTACCAAATACTAGATCTCATTCATTTTTTCTTGTATATATCCAACTGTCAATCTTGACTGACTGGGTCATAGATACAATCTGGCTATGAAATAAAGCTAAACTAGTTAACATTGTATTTAAACCAAATATTTTGGTGTCATGAACATCTCTCTCCTCTGTTTCTATGGATTACTTGAAACACTCATTTCCATTTAAAAGGAAAATCCATTATCAAAAACAAAATGGAGCCAGGTGAGGTGGCTGGTGTGTGTCTGTAATCCCAGCTACCCAGGAGACTGAGGGGGGAGAATCACTTGTACCCGGCAGGCGAAGGTTGCAGTGAGCCAAGATCGTGGCACTGCAGCACTGCACTCTGGCCAAAAAAAGTGGCCATCCTTAAAATTTCTTGAAATGGAATCAGACTGATGAATTGGTGCTTTTATGTAACTTACAAAATAAAACCAATACCGTATCTCTTCCTTAATCTAGCTAATGAGAACAAAGTGGTAACTGAATGTTTTAATTTTTTATACCATATGCTAAAGTAAGCAGTATTATACTATTAAATAAACTTCCAGAGAAAATGCAATCCACATGTAATTTTACCTGTCTACTAACACCAGGTCATCTCTCAAGAGGGCACATTTTGCTTTTGGCCAAAACACACGTACAAGACAGCCAGCTTTCAAATCTTTGTCCATGTGAAGGGCATGGGCCAGTTGATTAACTGTCTAAAGCAGGAGGAAAAGAAAAAAATAAACTCCACTTGTAATAAAATTCAATAAAAATTAAAAACATTGTGGTACATTTATTTTAGCAAAACAGGTATATAAAAGGTAAAACTCTGAAATAAAACCTTCTGAGCAATCTTGAGAACCTGAATTTTTAAATTTCCAAATAGAAAAAAAATGGTTCCCTCAAAAAGGACTCCAGCAACAGAATTCTAAGCAACTCCTGATACTGATTTTGTGAAGTATATAAGTTCTGGAGTCTCTGTTCTTTTTGCCTATTTGTATTTTCTGATTCTACTGAAATAAATGTGTATCACTTAGTCATATGGAAGAAATGTCATTAGAAGAAATGTCATTATTAAAATAGGTTAAAATTACATAGCTTTTAACACCCCATAGAAAGGAATGAAATCAAGTCTTTTGCAGGAACATGGATGGAGCTGCAGGCCATTATCCTAAGTCAATTAATGCAGAAACAGAAAACCAAATACTGCATCTTCTCGCTTAAAAGTGAGAGCTAGGCCGGGGCGGTGGCTCATGCCAGTAATTCCAGCACTTTGGGAGGCCGAGGCGGGTGGATCAACTGAGGTCAGGAGTTTTGAGACCAGCCTGGACAACATCATGAAACCCTGTCTCTACAAAAAATACAAAAATTAGCTGGGCATGGTGGCACGTGCCTCTAATTTCAGCTACTCGGGAGGCGGAGACAGGAGAATTGCTTGAACCCAGGAGGTGAAGGTTGCAGTGAGCCGAGATCACGCCACTGCACCCCAGTCTGGGCAACAGAGAAAGACTCTGTCTCCAAAAAAAAAAAAAAAAAAAAGTGAGAGATAAACATTTGGGTACACACAGAAATAAAGATGGGAACACTAAACACTGGGAGCTACTACAGGGGTAAAGGTGGAAGGTGACAAGAGCTGAAAAACTACTGAATGCTACATTCACTATTTGGGTGACGGGCTCAGTTGAAGCCCAGACCTATCCATCACACAATGTATCCATGTGATAAACCTGTACATGTAACCAACCCCTGAATCTAAAATAAGGAGGAGGAAAAGAGTGTAAAGAGGACTGGAAGAGCATGGATCAGGAAAATGAGAGATGATTTCTTTAAAATAACAGCATACTTTGAGACTCTGAAGTCACGAGAAGTTTGAATTTTGATTTGCTAAAAATCTTAATCACAAAACAATAGTGATTCCTTCATTTATATGAATTAAAAGCTTGATTAGTATTTTCTTTTCTTTTCGAGACAGTGTCTTGCTCCATGTCCCAGGCTGAGTGATCACGGCTCACTGAAGCCTCAACCTCCCAGATTCAACCAATCCTCCCACCTCAGCCACTCGGGTAGCTGGGACTACAGGTATGCGCCACTATGCTTGGCTAATTTTTGTATTTTTTGTAGAGATGGGGTCTCACTATATTGCTCAGGCTGGTCTCAAGCAATCCGACCACCTCAAGTGCTAGGATTGCAAGCATGAGCCACTGTGCCCGGCCTTGAATAGTATTTTCATAAACATCACCTCATTTTTCTAATAACTAATCTGAAGGGTATGCTTATTCTAAAACTTACAGATTGAGTCACCTGATTTACATCAAACAGCAAATTCACAAAGCAAGAACCACCCATGACTTTACCAAGAAATAAAATAGCATGGATCTTCAAGCACTGAACTTTTGTGTTTGTGGAAGAGATCTTTAGACTCAAGAGAAAGTAACCACAATGAGAAACAGTGCCTTGACTAACTGCTTTCAGTCCAGAGTCAACATTTTGCATCCTAATTTGTTTTTCCTTTTATTTTTTTTTTTGGCTGAAGGAGTGGCACTGAATTGAGAAATTTATGAAAGGTAGGGAATTGCCATTGGCCCTAATCTGATAAAGTTAAAATATTTATTCATAAATATACTTACTACATAATCCTGAGGTAAGACAGTTTCTAAAAACACAGATACATATCAAAAACAGATTCCAGGGCCCAATTTCTTAAGCAATTCTGTTTCAAAAAGACAAATCGGAGGCCAGGCATGGTGGCACAAGCCTGTAACCACAGCACTTTGGGAGGCCAAGGTGGGACAAATTTGAGATTAAACAGCAATGATACACGATTAAACAGCAATGATACACTTCAATAATGTTAGTCTCAGCCGGGCGTGGTGGTTCACGCCTGTAATCTCAGCACTTTGGGAGGCCAAGGCAGGTGGATCACCTGAGGTCAGGAGTTCAAGACCAGCCTGGACAATATGGTGAAACCCAGTCTCTACTAAAAATACAAAAATTAGGCAGGTGTGGTGGTGCATGCCTGTAATCCCAGCTACTCGGGAGGCTGAGGGAGGAGAATCACTTGAGCCTGGGAGGTGGAGGTTGCTAGCCGATATCGTGCCATTGCACTCCAGCCTGGGCAACAGAGCAAGATTCCACCTAAAAACAAAGTAATAACTAAAATAATGTTAGTCTCACTGGAAGGGTAGATTTAAAAAAACTCGTTAATTCTAATATACCTTTAAATTAAGGACAAGTTTTATTTTTTCACTAATTTAGTTATGAAGTGAAAAAAAAAATTTAGAGTACTCAAAATATTTAGTGATGGCTTTCAAAGTTAGAAATATTAACAGTTCTTTTTGGCCGGGTGTGGTGGCGCATGCCTATAATCCTAGCACTTTGGGAGGCTGAGGCGGGTGGATCACCTGAGGTCAAGAGTTCAAGGCCAGCCTGGCCAACATGGTGAAACCCTGTCTCTACTAAAAAAAAAAAAAAAAAAAAAAAAAGTACGAAAATTAGCTGGGCATGATGGCGCGCACCTGTAATCCCAGCTACTCGGGAGGCTGAGGCAGGAGAATCATTTGAACCCGAGAGGCAGAGGTTGCAGCGAGCCAAGATCACGCCACTGTACTCTAGCCTGGGTGACACAGTGAGACTCAGTGTCAAAAAAAAAAAAAAAAAAAAGGCCGGGTGCAGTGGCTCACGCCTATAATCTCAGCACTTTGGGAGGCCGAGGTGGGTGGATCATGAGGTCAGGAGTTTGAGACCAGCCTGGCCAAGATGGTGAAACCCCCATCTCTACTAAAAATACAAAAATTAGCCGGGTGTGGTGGCGCACGCCTGTAGTCCCAGCTACTTGGGAGGCTGAGGCAGGAGAATCGCTTGAACCCAGGAGGCAGAGGTTGCGGTGAGCCGAGATTGTGCCATTGCACTCCAGCCTGGGCGACAAGAGCGAAATTCCGTCTAAAAAAAAAAAGAAAAATATTAACAGTTCTTTTTATAAGATGTCAGCAATGCAGACATCTATAAAAATGTTATTAAAGAATAAGTTCAGGACATTGTTTCAGGTATATTATTCTGCTAAAGGTTAAAGATCATACCTTCACACTCTTTTTTTCATCTGATCCTTCTGTCATAAGATAGGCTTTATCTCCATCAGTTCCTTCAACACTTAGGAAGCAATTGGTTATATGGCCAATCCCACTAGGGAGAACTTTATCCCACAACATTGCATTGATAACAGAGCTCTTCCCACTGCTTGTCCTGAAGAATATACAAAATCATGAAAAACAAAACGTAACAGTAAAAAAAGTAGTTCTTTCACTGGGTCTAATATCAACTTTTTTAAAATCCAAATTTTGTTAAGATTTCTTAAGACTGCATTTTTATGAAAAGATTAACCACTTGGCTTACACAAATACTAGCAATGTACATTTCAGAAAAAATAAAGTGCAAGAAGACAAATCCCACCTTTCTCATAGTAGTATCCTCAACTTTTCTTTCTTGCTTTTTGTGGCAATTCAAAATCACAGGTCAAAATTCTGCAACACTACTCCTATCACAAGATGGGGTCTAATATCCCATCTCCTTAAATCTGGGCTGGTTTGTGACTGCTTCAACAAATAATGCACATCAGAAGTGATAGTGGGTGGCCAGGCTCAGTGGCTCACACCTGTAATCCCAGCACTTTGGGAAGCCAAGGTGGGTGGATCACTTGTGGTCAGGAGTTCGGGACCAGCCTGACCAACATGGTGAAACCCCATCTCTACTAAAAATACAAAAAATTAGCCAGGTGTGGTGGGGGTCCCCTGTAATCCCAGCTACTCAGGAGACTGAGGCAGAAGAATCGCTTGCACCCAGGAGATGGAGGTTGCAGTGAGCCAAGATCGCGCCACTGCACTCCAGCCTGGGCGACAGAGCCAGACTGAGTCTCAAAAAAAAAAAAAAAAAACAAAATGAGTGACACTGGGTGACTTCCAAGACTAGGTCATAAAAGACAATGCAGGTTCTTCTATCTTTTTCCCTGGAATATATGCACTTGGAGCCTTGCCATGTAAAAAGTCCACTTACCCCGAGTCTGCTGTGCTGCAAGGAAGTCAAGCTAAATGGAGAGCTCTGAGTAGTGCTCTACTCAACAGTCCTAGTCTTTGAATCATTTCAGCCCAGGTCCCAGACATGTGAGTGAAGATTTAAGATCATTTCAACCCTCAGTTGTTGAGCCACCCCAATCTTCACATCTTCTCAGTTAAGGCTCCAGAGTCCATGGAGCAAAGACAAGACATCCCCGCTGTGCCCTATCTGTATTCTTGACTCACAGAATCAGTGAACATAATAAAATGGCTGTTAAGTTGCTAAGTTTTGGGTAATCTGTTATGCAGTCATAGGAAAAAGGACACTTTTGATGGCTCTGAAATGCACAGAACTCATACTCACTTCAGGGACTTGCTTTCCATTAAGTCAACCCAAGTCCCAGATATCACTGGGAGCCTTTTGGTTCACTGCAAAAGCATCCTATCTTTTCGGCATATGTTTTACCTCTTTCCTTTAGCATAAGAGGGAAAGAACTTTTCTTTATGTTATGGATATCATTCCCAACTCCCTTCCCAGGGAACCTTCTTGCCTTCATTAGCTCAACATTGGCTTCTATTGCCAATATACCACATCCTGCAAGGATGCCTAGGATCTCTCTTAAGATTTATCTTTCTGGACATTTCATGAAGCCTTGCAGTGATCCTCAAGAGTAGTTCTGAAACCATCCCCATGGGGTTAACAAGAATTACATGCCGGGGTCTGGACAGAAACATGGCTGTAGCTCATTAATAATCAGGCTGCACTTTGGCCCACTTCCTTGTTGCTAAATGTCATGTAACACCAGATACTGACCATTTGCACCCCCATTCTTCCTATAGACAGGAGCTCTGACATTAGAATCGTTAACACTTTTAAGGATAGCTTAAGATGTTTTTCGGGCCCCCAAATCCAGCAACCAGTTTGAAGACCCCCCACAGAGGAATGGGATGGATCAGCATGCGAATACAGCCTAGCCTTATTATCTCCCTGTCCCATGACTTCACTCTGCAAGTTCCAACCAATCAACGACCTCTACACTTTGGGTACTCCAAAAACCTTAAAAACCCTAACCTCAAATTCCTTGGGGAGATGGATTGAGGTTCCCCCCCATCTCCTCATTTGGTGACCCTACGATTAAACCTCTTCTCTGCTGCAACCTGGTGTCTCAGCATATCAACTTGCTGCATACATTGGGTGATGGACCTACTATAGTTACAGTTTGGGTCCCTCCACCCCATATAAGAATCATCTGGGGAGCCCATTAATGATGCAGATTCCTCAACTGAACTGTGAACCTAAAGAATCAAGACTCTGGGGATGCTCTTGGGATGATTCTTATGCATACTAAAGTGAGACACACTGTCACCCTGCCTTCCCAAAACAAACAAAAAAAAAACAACTGTGGAAATAGAAACTTTTTCTCCTCTACTATCAAAATCAACACAGAACACTTCATAACTAGATATATGGGGATTTTTCCACATGCATGAAGTGGTTCTCCAGCAAACACCAACTGGGTGTCCTATCATTCATTTCTACCTCCTCCCACCTTGGTTCAATGTCAGAATAGCTCACAGAACTCAGGGAAGCACTATACTTACATTTACTGGTTTATTATAAAGGATATTGTAAGTGACACAGATGAGATGCCTGAGCATTCATGCCCTCTCAGCATGCCACTCTCCCAGCATAACCATGAGTTTAGTTACCTGGAAGTCCAATCATGTTCAAGAGTTTTCATAAAGCCTAATTTTCAGCCTGTCCTCCCCCACCCTTCCTGGAAATGGGTGGGTGGGAAGGAAAGTTCCAGTCCTCTAATCCCCTGATCACTTAACCTTTCAGGTGACTGGTCACCCTCTGAGGTTATCTAGGCGCCCCACCCTAAACCACTCATTAGCATAAATTCAGTTGTCATCAAAAAGGGCTCATTATGAAAACAAGATACTCCAATCACTCAGGGAATTCCTACCGTTTTAGAAGCTCTGTGATAAGAATGGGACAAAGATCAAATATATTTCTTTTTATACCATACCAATGCTTTCTAATTTTCCTTTTACCTGGCTGGCATTTTTTTTTCTTGTTTGAGATGGAGTCTCCTTCTGTGGCCCAGGCTGGAGTGCAGTGGTGCAATGTCAGCTCACTGCAACCTCCACCTCCTGGGTTCAAGTGATTCTCCTGCCAAGGCCTCCCAAGTAGCTGGGATTACAGGAGTGCACCACCACACCCAGTTAATTTTTCTATTTTTGGTAGAGACAGGGATTTACCATGTTGGCCAGCCTGGTCTCAAACTCCTGACCTCAGGTGATCCACCTGCCTCGGCCTCCCAAAGTGCTGGGATTATAGGCGTGAGCCAGCACGCCTGGCCCCTGGCTGGCATTTCCATGGATAGTCCCTCTTCCTCTCCCCAGTGCTGTCATTGTTTTTCATTACACACTCTCCCTGGATCATCTCATCAACTCCTGTGATCTCAATCACCAACATAAGCCAATAATTCCTAAATTTCCTAGTCCAAGTCTCATATTTCCAACTGCCTTTTTGGTAACTATACTTGAACATATATAGTTGTATTAAACACACACAATTTCCTGCCTATACTACTGTCAGAGGTGTTTGAAGCAGAGCAACTCCATCTTGAACAGGGGCTGGTTAAAATGAGGATGAGACCTACTGGGCTGCATTCCCAGGAGATTAGGCATTTTAAGTCACAGAATGAGATAGGAGGTTGGCACAATATACAGGTCACAAAGACCTTGCTGATAAAAGAAGTGGCCAAATCCCACCAAAACCAAGATGGCGATGAAAGTGACCTCTGGTCGTCCTCACTGCTCATTGTAATATATATATTATATGTATATAATATATACAGTTTAGATGCCATGGCAACATCCAGAATGGATGGATATATGGGCTAAAAAGGGGAGGTACCAGCTGCGCACGGTGGCTCACACCTGTAATCCCAGCACTTTGGGAGGCCGAGGTGGGTGGATGGCCTGAGGTCAGGAGTTCGAGACCAGGCTGGCCAACATAGTGAAATCCCATCTCTACAAATAATACAAAAATTAGCTGGGTGTGGTGGTGCACTCCTGTAATCCCAGCTACTATAGGGAGGCTGAGGCAGGAGAATCGCTTGAAGCCGGGAGGCAGAGGTTGCAGTGAGCCAAGATCACGCCACTGCGCTCCAGCCTGGGTGACAAGAGTGAAATTCTGTCTCCCAAAAAAAGAAAAAGTGGGGGCCAGGTACCAACCCTCAGTTCTGGGAATTGCCTACCCCTTACCTGGAAAACTCATGAATAATCCACCCTTTGTTTGGCATACAATCAAGAAATAACCATAAAAATAGCAAAGCAGCAGTTCTCGGGACTGATCTGCCTATGCAGCAGCCATTCGTTATTCCTTTATTTTCTTAATAAACTTGCTTTCACTTTAGGGACCCATCCGGAATTCCTTCTTGCGCAAGGTCCAAGAACCCTCTCTTGGGGTTAGGATCGGGGCCCCTTTCCGGTAACATTATCACAACTGCCTCCTACCCCTGTTCTCATTCAATTCATTCTCCCCATTATAGCTAAGGTTATAATTGTAACATCCAATCCTCTCATGACTATTTTCCAAAATAAAAGAATGCAGAACGCCTTACCATGATATATTAATACAAGGTCTTTTACAATCTGGCTTTTGCTTACAAAGTCTCTTCTTTTGCTATTGTTTCGTAACACCTTAAATTCAACTACTTGAGTTCTCCAAACACACTGTGGTCTCCCTACCCCTTTCTATTTATGGCTTTCTGCAAGAAATGAGCTTTTGGACCTTTTTCACATCCAAAGCTATACCTATTTCTCATTCTCAGTAGGACAGTTGAGTCATCACCTTCCCAGGAGGCTCTTCCTTCCTACTCCACCCTAATCTGAAGTAGGATCTTTTTAAATGGAGCTGTCTCATGCCAGACTCTGTGTAAGGCCCTGAGAATATGGTCAAATGGGAGAAGCAGAAAATAAAAACATAAAATAAGAGCTTTGTGAAAAGTGTTGAAAGACATTAACAGGATGCTTTAAAGAAAATAACTGAGAAGGAATAATTTAGATACGGTGGTCAGAGAAGGTGTCCAAGGTAGTAACATTTACGATGAAATATGAAGAATGAGAAGGCACTAGACGTAGCTAGAACAAGGAAAGGTGAGTTGTAGGCAAAGGGAATTGCAAGGGCAAAAGCCCTACGATGGGAAACAGCTTAGAAGGTCTACGAAGTTAGTTTAGTAAATAAATGCCTCTGTTGGTACACAGCACATGATAGCTGAATAACCAGTTATGGAGCTAGTCATTTGTCTTTGCATATAAGCTGTGGCAGAGATCACCCTATCACTCTGGATTGTTACACCGATGTACGCCTCCTACTCTCCCTCTAGGAATGATGGAGTTGAAAATTTTGGAAGACGTACCTGATCACTGCCCTTTTCTCCCCGCCATAATCCTTACAACCTGTGAACCAGATAATTGTCAACCTTAAGAAAGACACTAAAGAAAATCACCTCTAAATTAGCCAGGCACAGTGGCTCACGCCTGTAATCCCAGCACTTTGGGAGGCCGAGGTGAGTGGTTCACTTGAGGTCAGGAGTTCGAGACCAGCCTGGCCAACATGGTGAAACCCTATCTCTAATAAAAATATAAAAATTAGGCTGGGGCCAGGCGCGGTGGCTCACGCCTGTAATCCCCGCACTTTGGGAGGTCGAGGTGGGCGGATTACCTGGGCTCAGTAGTTCGAGACCAGCCTGGGGAACATGGTGAAACCCCGTCTCTACGAAAATACAAAAAAAAAAAAAAAAAAAATTAGCCAGGTGTGGCAGCACACGCCTGTAGTCCCAGCTACTACGGAGGCTGAGGCAGGAGAATTGCTTGAACCCGGGAGGCGGAGGTTGCAGTGAGCCGAGATGGTGCCACTGCACTCCAACCTGGCAACAGACTGAGACTCTGTCTCAAAAAAAAAAAAAAAAAATTAGGCTGGATGCGTTGGCTCACGCCTGTAATTCCAACACTTTGCGAGGCCAAGGTGGGTGGATCACCTGAGGTCAGGAGTTCAAGACTACCCTGGCCAATATGGTGAAACCCCATCTCTACTAAAAATACAAAAATTAGCCAGGTATGGTGGCACACGCCTATAATTCCAGCTACTAGGGAGGCTGAGGCAGGAGAATCGCTTGAACCCGGGATGTGGAGGTTGCAGCGAGCCGAGATTGTGCCACTGCACTCCAGCGTGGGCGACAGAGTGAGACTCCCTCTCAGGGAAAAAAAAAAAAAAAAAAAAATGCTGAGTTTACTTGGGAATCAAAAATAAAGATTATAATCTGGAATGCATGGAATGGCATACCAGTGCATTCATTGAGGGTAAGAGGAGTTTCTATTAGCAAAAAGAGATTTACATAAGCTGCCTAGAAACAAGAGTTATTTGGTTCCAGAGGTTCAACGCCAGTTATTGTCAGTTCATTGGTGGAGATGCCATTACTGGGCAAGAACTCTCCTGAAAACATTTTATCTGAATTAAGGCAGTCCTAAAGTATGTTTATTGATAAGTCTTATCAAAGCAGGAGATTTGAAAGAATTTCTAGAAAGTCCTTGGGAACAGTTATCTCAGACAAGAGCCTCTTTCCTTCTAGGTCTGTCTAGGTATGACAAAAGTGATTTCATCCTAGCTTCTGAAACTTTCACATAATCAAGTAAACTTAAAAGAGTAAAACACAAAGTATGCTTATCATTTATCTATATTTCCATTCTTAAAACTGTCTACGAGCCAATTCTTAGAGATGAGAATCATTAAAAGGTAAAAATATGATTGACTTTCATAAAGCTTCATTTTATACCAGGAGGTAAAATGCACAAATTCTTTCACATGCTAACTAACAGCTTTAACATTCAACACAGGCAGAAACTTGCGGGGCTGGGGGAGGATGGGAGAAATATTACTTGTTGAAACATCAAGACACAAAGCTGATTCCTGGAAACTAATCTTAGAAGTAATAATAAATGATTACCTGCCAAAAAATGCCACCTTCATGTGTCTCCGAGATAGCACCTCACCAATGATGGAAAGCTTGTCTTTATATCCTTGCATTTCTACCAGATCATCCTCAGTGGCTATTCGATCAAGTTCCGGATTCTTATATGTTGCTGCAAAATTGAAATGGCATTAGAAAAGTGATATAAATGAATATTAAGTTAGTTATATAATGGAATACCTAAGATTATATGTATTTTTGCTTTATGTTAACATGCCACCCACAGCATCTCAATGTTTGGTAAAAGGTGCATACTCCGTGGCAATGGGTCACAAGAATCCTGCCCAAAAGAATTTCAAGAATATTAAAAGTTGCAAGGGTACAGTCAAAAGTGGACTTCTAGGTCTCAAACATACAAGCTACCCTTGAGACAAGAATACATTTCTAAAGAGAGAAACTAGAACCTAACACTGACCTATTATTGTTCCAACCTGACTGAATGGATCTTCAGATCTTGAGCTCAGAAGGGGGAGCCACATACTGAGAGAAAAAAGTGAGGTTTGAATAGGAGCCCCTCAGAAATTAAGATACGGTGCAAGGTCTCCAAGCTAGGAAAGACTTTGCTACTTTAGCACGTTCTATCTGCTTCCCCCAGGGATGAGGTGAAACAGCTCACTTAACACAAAGACAGAGAAGAAAGAGAATTATAGGTTGTATCCCGTCTACAGCCATACCACCCTGAATGCACTCAATCTCATCAGATTGTATCCCACTCTCACTCTCATCAGGTTTAGGGTTTAACCGCACATCCCAGCCCTCACCTCTCCTCCATGGCTGGAGGTAGTTGAAAAAGCCTGGGTTTGAAAAATAGAAAAATCTTTCAGTTTTGTTTATAACTCAGGAATAGGAGATAACCTGATGTTTAGATTCTTATCACCTCTTTTCGAAGGTAAAGACATGAAGATTCATGTGGGCGTGGGGGCTCACGCCTACAATCCTAGCACTTTGGGAGGCCGAAGTGGGCAGATCCCTTGAGGTCAGGAGTTCATGACCAGCCTGAATAATATGGTAAAACACCATCTCTACTAAAAATACAAAAATTAGCTGGAAATCACTTGAATCCGGAGGCAGAGTTTGCAGTGAGCCGAGATGGTGCCACTGCACTCCAACCTGGGCGACAGAGTGAGACATCATCTCAAAAAAACAAAAACAAAAAGATTCATCTGGCTATCTGAATGACCCTAATTAGAGATAAACACTGCCACTTAAAACTTCTCCAGTGCACATCCAATTAAGCTTCTCATATCTCACCATACTTTTCTAATGCATTAATAAAATATGTGCAATTTGGTGAATAATGGACAGACTGGTTTAAGTATCATTACATTTATTTTTGCTTTTCATTTTATTTTTGCTCTTGTATGTTTTTCTTGATTTATTTGCTTTGTCTCCTTTTTGCAACATTTTTACTGAGGTTCTAAAACCTGTAAAACTGAATTCAGATTCTAAAGCTGCCATTTCACTAGTGCCTAGCATGATGCATGATCTATAACACGCAAATACACATTTAACTTCATTTTCACTTCCTATTATTTTTAGAAAAAAAAATTGTTTTAAAAGTCAACTGTGCCAGCTCAAATTATTTCCTAATTGGAAACAAAGATTCTATACTACTATTTTTTTTTTTCTCATTCAGCATTGAATTGTGTCAAGTCTGGTGCTAGGAATACAATGAATCCCAGGCTCCTGCCCTAAAGGAGCTTAAAATATGGTAAGAGAGGGTTGGGAGAGACATGAAAAAAAAAGTTTGATTCCCAATCTACCAAAGGTTTCCCCGCTGTCGCTGGAAAAATTTACAGAATCCCTCCCTTTCCATTGTATAGTTGAGAGGTGCATAATCTTTTTTTTTTTTTGAGATGGAGTCTCACTCTGTCACCCAGGCTGGCGTGCAGTGGGCGACTTCGGTTCACTGCAACCTCTGCCTCCCGGGTTCAAGCGATTCTCCCTCCTCCAGCCTCCTGAGTAGCTAGGATTACAGGCGTCCGCCACCAGGCCCAGCTAATTTTTGTATTTTTAGTACAGACAGGGTTTCACCATGTTGATCAGGCTGGTCTTGAACTCCTAACCTCAGGTAATCTGCTGATCTTGGACTCCCAAAGTGCTGGGATTACAGGTGTGAGTCAGGGCGCCTGGCCGAGAGGTACATAATCTTAAGAACCAGAAAAAATTTTCAACAGTTATCTGCAAAGAAGGATTCCCGGCCGGGTGTGGTGGCTCACACCTGTAATCCCAGCACTTTAGGAGGCCAAGAGAGGTGATCATGGGGTCAGGAGTTCGAGACCAGCCTGGCCAATATGGTGAAACCCTGTCTCTACTAAAAATACAAAAATTAGTCAGGCATGGTGGCACATGCACTGTAGTCCCATTTACTCGGGAGGCTGAGGCAGAAGAATCACTTGAACCCAGGAAGTGGAGGCTGCAGTGAGCCGAGAACACGCCACTGCACTCCAGCCTGGGCAACAAGACAAGACTCCATCTCAAAAAAAAAAAAAAAAGAAGTATTCCCTAGCAAGACATGACATTCCTCATCACCTTTAACAGTTAGGAAACTCCTTTTTCCCCCTTTCCACTGCAATTCAGCCTCATTTGAGAGAATGAGATATGTCTGAGGTCTTGGCTTAACTGCTAAGTTGGGGAGGAGACAAGTATAATGGTTAAATGTGGACTGCCTGATTTTTTGTCTGGGCACTTATTAGCTGTGTGATCTTGGGCAAACTGTTTAACTTTTCTTTGACTTGGTCTCTTCATCTTTAAAATGACAGATGGTGGTGATGAAAATTAAATGAACTATTAACATAGCTATTTCTCATCACCTAGTGGTGATGAAAATTAAATGAGCTATTAATATACTAAAGTTCTTAGTTGTTATTAATACCATTTAATTTTCCCCTTCTGGAGGTTAGAAAGGGGTTTTATTCATTATGGTACTTCTCATAGTATACAGTACAATGCCCTATACATGTGTTCAATAACTAACGTTGAAAGAATAAGCACATATATTTTCAACAGTAATTACTTTAAAAACTTAAGAAGAACTAACCTTCAACAAAATGTGATCCTTCAGTAACAAACTCCAGTAACTGGTCAAAGATTGCAGTAATCGCCTTCTTAGCCAGCACAAAGTGCTTCAGTGGAGAAACAGGTTCTGCCATTATGCTACTAGAGGGAGATAAAGTTAGAACAGCACCAACTAAAGTCGATGATAGACATGCAAACTGATGACACACCAGTGACATTCATCAACTCCCCAATGAAATAAATTATGCTGCCAAATGTTTTTAGGTAATTCTTTTTTGGGAGTGTTCTAGTCAGACAATTAGAGACGAATTTTGAATGATATTTCACTAAAATAAGTGAAATCTATTAGCCAAAATCTTGGTTGCAATTTCTACTCAATTTCCCTTTGGTGAAGACGAAACTAATTGTGACTAAGTTTGTCACTGCATGTGACTCTAAAGTACATCAGGGAACAGGGTTAGTGAGACGAAGCCAAATTCACAAACAATAACGAAGTTACTAAGTTTCTCAACCTGAAGCTCTAGGTGAGTAGGAGTGGATATGCAGAGTGAGGAGATAAAATTCTAAGATCACAATGTGAGGCTGACATTTAGAAAGGTAAGGCTTCAAGAGGGCATTAACGCTTCCAGCCAAAGTACCAGAAACTTCAAGGACTATAAGTTTAAGAAAGCATAGGTGGTTTCTCAAGAAAAAGACACCAAAGACAAACAATCACGGTCTAATCCTGGTGTGTACATGGAAAGGAAGTGGCCATAAAGAAGGCGGATTCTTCCAGAGAGTCAAGAAATGACCGCGCGAAGGAGCTGCGTGGGAAAAGCCGGGTGGGGGTAACGCCCCGGTCCGGCCGGTGTGAACACCTGCCTGAGAAAAGGCCTCCCACCTTCCCACACCGGGCGCAGGAGTCAGGGCCAGAGCCCACCCCCGCCCCGCGCACGACCGTCCAGGTCCGGATCCCCCAGTCCCACCCCCGAGCACGGCCTCGTGGGCTTCGTGGGCTCGACTCGGCCGCCAGCCCCGTTCGCCCGACAGTCGGCTCTCTCCTTTCCCACAGGACCGCGGCGGCCGGC
This sequence comes from Gorilla gorilla gorilla, assembly GCF_029281585.2. NCBI lineage: Eukaryota > Metazoa > Chordata > Mammalia > Primates > Hominidae > Gorilla > Gorilla gorilla. The sequence continues at coordinate 190,443,365 of NC_086017.1, read as the reverse complement.
GCCTCGTCACACAACGCAGCATGCACGACTCCCGCCCCCAGTCCCCAGTCGCTCGAAGGTCACTCCGAGCGTCGCAAACGTGCTGTCGAGGCAGCCGGCACTCACAGTCTCCGCTCCAACTATCACCCGGCAACAGCAACTCGGCCACAGATGCCAAACTGCCTCATCTTCCCAAGAAGTTAAAGGCGGAGAGGAGGCAGGGGGAGTGGCAAAGGGCGGTCACTTCCGGCCTCTTGCCTCCTCTGTTCTGTTTGGCTCCGTGGCCGGAAGCGCATCTATGCCTGGCGCCATTTTCCTTAAGGGCAGAAGGCAAGGTTTGTTGTGGGCAGACACTGCTACCAGGAGAGTGGTTTTCCGTTCCCCCTTCCAACTTCTTCCCCTCCTTTCTCCCCTCAAAGTGTCCAAGTCTCTGCCCAGCCTAGGCTTAGCTAGCTTCCAATGATGGTGGTGGCTGACGCCTGTAATCCCAGCACTTTGGGAGACCGAAGGGGTGGGATATCTCTTAAGCCCAGGAGTTCGAGACTAGCCTGGGCAACATAGGGATGCGCCCCGCCCCCCCCGCCCCCGACCCGCTTCCTCCTCCCCGTCTCTACAAAATTAAAAAATTAAAAATTAAAAAAAAATTAAAAACTTAGCGAGGCGTGGTGGCACACACCTGTGGTCCCAGCTACTTCGGAGACTTAGGCGGGGGGATTGTTTGGGCCCGGGGCTGCAGCGAACTGTGATTTATCGTGCCACTGCACTCCAGCCTGGGCAAGAGAGCGAGACATTGTCTCCAAATAAATAAATAAATAAATGACAAAAGAAAAGAAATCCAGATCGTATTACTTTCCGAACTTAAAAAGCTTTCCAGGCCGGGTGGGGTGGCTCACGCCTGTAATCCCAGCACTTTGGGAGGCCGAGGCGGGCGGATCACAAGGTCAGGAGATCGGGAGCATCCTGGCTAACACGGTGAACGCCCGTCTCTACTAAAAATACAAAAAGTAGCCGGGCGTGGTGGCGGGCGCCTGTAGTTCCAGCTACTCAGGAGCCTGAGGCAGAGAATTGCTTGAACCCGGGAGGCAGAGGTTACAGTGAGCCGAGATCGCGCCACTGCACTCCAGCCTGGGCGACAGAGCCAGACTCCATCTCAAAAAAAAAAAAAAAAAAGCTTTCCAACAGCTTGCCATTATACTTAAAATTAAAGCTTCGGATGGTAACCGCCCATGGAAAGCCTTCACCTTGCCCGCTGACTGGCCAGAACTGATACAAGACAGGGGAATTGCAAATAAAGACTTAGTCACGCAAAGCCGGCTGTATGGGAGACTGGAGTTTTATTATTACTGAAATCAGTCTCCCCGAGCAGCACTGGGGAGCAGAATTTTTAAGGACAATTTGGTGGGTTGGGGGAGGCCACTGAGCCAGGAGTGCTGATTGGTCAGGGATGAAATCACAGGGAGTGGAAGCTGTCTTTCTGCACGAGTCAGTTCCTGGGTTGGGGGACACTAGGTCAGATGAGCCAGTTTATCGGTCTGGGTCGTGCCAGCTAATCCATCAGTTCTGAGCATAGGTAGTCTCAAAGGGAACTTTTACTCTGTTTGAATTTTAAAAATCATGATGGTATCCTTTTATTAGTTCTGTACTTAATAATTATATTTAATATAATTACTGTATTTTAAAGCAAGAGTGACATATTACAGACTATAAATTATAGCACGGTAATTAAATGTTTAATATAGTAATAAGAAATTTAATCCATTGCTTTTGTGTGTGTGTGGAACACACATATTACCAAAAAGCCAGGAGAGTAAACACAAAGAAGGAAAAGAATTAAAATATAAACGCTAAAACCAACATAGATATTAACAAAAACTAACGTTATTTGAAAGAAATTATCGATTTGATGTATCACTGCCAAATCTGTTCAAGAACATAAAAAATGAAAGAAGACACAACTTAAGGGGAGAATAACTATAGATATATACTATAAATGCCAACAAATTGAAAAGCTTAGATGAAGTATAAAATCTGGGAAAACATCAAATACCAAAATTAGACCGAGAAAAAATAGAAAACTTGAATAGGCTAAGTTTCCCACATATTCAAAAATAGCCAGGTCTAGATGATTTTAGGGGTAACTTTCTATTACATGTTTAACGAAAAGATTAATCTTGCCGGGCGCGATGGCTCACGCCTGTAATCCCAACAGTTTGGATCATGAGGCGTGTGGATCATGAGGTCAGGAGTTCGAGACCAGCCTGTCCAATATGGTGAAACCCTGTCTCTAATAAAAAACACAAAAATTAGCCAGGCGTGGTGGCAGGTGCCTGTAGTCTCAGCTACTCCAGAGGCTGAGGCAGGAGAATCACTTGAATCCGGGAGGCGGAGGTTTCAGGGAGCCAACATCACGCTACTGCACTCCAGCCTGGGCGAAAGAGCAAGACTCAGTCTCCAGAAAAAAAAAAAAAAAAATTCACACTTATGGACTACAGAGGCAAACAGGAAATATTAGCTACCTGAGGCCAACATTGTATTAGAATTTTTTTTTTTATCCAAGTAGGGTTTTCCTAGGAATACAGAAATCATCAAACAGAAATCAATGTAATCCATAATACTGACAGACCAAAGGAGGAAACCCACATTTATCTCAATACATGCAGAAGAAGTAATTGCTAAAGTTTAATATTTATAATAAGTCCTAACATTTATTTTTTATTTGCTATAAGCAAAGCTCTAATATTTATTATTTTTTAAATTATCAACCATTTCTCTTTATTTCCCTTGTTCTCTGCCTATACTTACCCAACTCTTAATATTTAAAGCATGTTGTTACTATTAAAGTATGTGATACTCTTGGAGGAACAAACGATGGAATGTAACTGTGTAAGACACAGATTTACATGCTAATTATGTCCATGGGGAGTTGGTATATGATAAAATTGGTATTATGAATCACTGGGTAAGATAAATTATTTTATCGCATTGGAGAAATTGGTTCAGTCTAATTAACAAAAATAAAGTTTGAATCATATCTATATACAAATTCAGATGGGTATAAGACCTAAACATGAAAAGTAAAACCAGGCCAGGCGCGGTGGCTCAAGCCTGTAATCCCAGCACTTTGGGAGGCCGAGGCGGGCGGATCACGAGGTGAGGAGATCGAGACCGTCCTGGCTAATCCGGTGAAACCTCGTCTCTACTAAAAATACAAAAAAATTAGTCGGGCGTGGTGGCGGGCGCCTGTAGTCCCAGCTACTCGGGAGGCTGAGGCAGGAAAATGGCGTGAACGCCGGAGGCGGAGTTTGCAGTGAGCCGAGATCTTGCCACTGCACTCCAGCCTGGGCGACAGAGCAAGACTCCGTCTCAAAAAAAAAAAGAAAAGAAAAGTAAAACCAGAAAATTAGGAAAAAACGTAGGAAAATAATTTAGGGACATTTTAGTTGGAGAGAATTTTGTAAAATTAACAGGCAGGAGGTACGATGTAAAGGGAAAATGTGATGAATCTATTACATTAAATTTAAGGATTTCTGTTCAAAAAAGACATCCGTAACAGACACATAGGAAATCTATTTTTTGCAGTATATATATATTAACAAAAATCAATAGTTAAAAATAAAGAACTTCGGAAAATAGAGCAGAAAACCCAACAGAAAAGCAGACAAAGGATAGGGAGAAGCAGTTCACAAAATGAAAGTTAAAATGACTAATAAGCATATTAGATAGTCTCAACCTTGTTAGTAATCAGATTATGCAAATTTAAACAATAATAATGTATTACTTTATGCCCTTAAGATTTACAGGAAATTTAAAAGTTGTATGATATTGTTGATAAGCCTGTGAGGAAACATGATCTTGCTGATGGGAGTATAAAGTTTAGTCATTCTGCATATATTTTGGAAGTACTGAATCACAGTATATAAAAAACTGACAAGAACGTGTATGGTAGTTAGCATTATACAAAAGGCAAATACTTAGATACATGAAAGTCAATTTGATATTTAACTGAATTGTAGTTCAGAAAGGTGACAGTTTCCTGCATTATATGGTAAATCTCTTTGAGGTCAAGAACCACAGTTTATCTTTGTATTCCTGAGCACTTGGCTTGACAGTAGATATTCCATAGCTGTTAGTTAAATAGAAGCATAGTAAAATAGTCTTTTTGTTCTGTTTTGTTTTGTTTTTTTGAGGAGTCCCGCTCAGTTGCCCAGGCTGGAGTGCAATGGCACGATCTAGGCTCACTGCAACCTCCATCTCCCGGATTCAAGTGATTCTCCTGCCTCAGCCTCCCAAGTAGCTGGGATTACAGGCATCCGCCACCATGCTTGGCTAATTTTTCTATTTGTGTAGAGACAGGGTTTCACCATGTTGGCCAGGCTGGTCTCGAACTCCTGACCTCAGGTGATCCACCTGCCTCAGCCTCCCAAAGTGTTGGAATTACAGGCGTAAGCCACCGCGCCCAGCCTGTAAAAATGGAAGTTTTTAAGGTTAAAAAAAAAAAAAAAAGTTTTTAAGGAAGGGGGTGTCCAATCTTTTGGCTTCCCTGGGCCACACTGGACGAAGTATTGTCTTTGGTCACACATAAAATACACTAACAATAGCTGATGAGCTTGAAAACAAAACAAAACAAAAAATTGCAAATAAATCTCATAACATTTTAAGAAAGTTTACAAATTTGTGTTGGGCCGTGGGTTGGACAAGCCTGTTTTAAGGAGTTGCAGAACCCACGGACTATTTAAGAAAAACTTAGTAATATTACATCTACTGTTCATGGTCATAGTCACACAATTTATTACTACTGAACAGGGATTACAAATCAGAGTCATATGCTTTTGTCCTTTATTTTTTAATATGTTATTTTCTCTAAGTGTTTGGTATGACATTCCATAAAAAACACAGAGCACCTTTTAACTTTAAAGAAAATTATTTGAAGAGTGGTTGGGAGTTTGTCATGTTTATTCTACCTTAAAAAGCATTTGACTAATGATGTTAGAAGATCATTTTTCTGAAGCATAAACAAGAAGTTTTGTCTAGAATTCTGTATTCTTCAATTTCAGTCATTCATGTATCACCTACCCAATTTTTTCCATATCCATGTATGACTATTATTATTTACTTCATATTTTTCACCAATTTGCTTTTCTTAAAAAGTTAATTTTTTCCTAAGTAAAAATATTCATGAATCCAAGTGTTACGCCAATTAAATTTTATACCACATAATTTACAATGATGAAAGTAAAAACTACATACCATATACAATTATTGTTATTATTATTATTAGAGACAGGGTCTCACTCTGTCTGCCCAGGCTGAAGTGCAGTGGCACCATCAATAATAGCTCACTGCAGCCTTGAACTCCTGAGCTCAAGCAATCCTTTCACCTCAGCCTCCCAAGTAGCTGGGACTACAGGCACACACCACCATACTTGGCTAATTTAATTTTAATTATTTTATTTTATTTTTTTTTGAGACAGAGTCTTGCTCTTTCACCCAGGCTGGACTGCAGTGGCGCTATCTCGGCTCACTGCAAGCTCTGCCTCCCGGGTTCGGGTTCACACCATTCTCCTGCCTCAGCCTCCTGAGTAGCTGGGACTACAGGCGCCCGCCACCATGCCCGGCTATTTTTTTTTTTTTTTTTTTTTGTATTTTTAGTAGAGATGGGGTTTCACCATGTTAGCCAGGATGGTCTCAATCTCCTGACCTCATGATCTGCCCACCTCGGCCTCCCAAAGTGCTGGGATTACAGGCGTGAGCCACCGCGCCCGGGCTATTTTAAATTTTTGTATAGGTGGGATCTCACTATGTCGCCCAGGCTGGCCTCAGGTGATCCTCCTGCCTTGGCCTCCCAAAGAGCTGGGATTACAGGAGTGAGCCTGTGGTGACACCCAGGACACAATTATTTTTACATGTTTTTCACTTTTGAGTCTAGACTATATCTCTAAGGTTCATCCCAGATCTAATATTGTGTCATTCTAGGTTAGGTCCTTCTTCTTCGGCATCTTAGTTGCTCACTAACAATGGATGAATGCCATAAGGAATTTAACCAGAATATTGTAACCATAAAGAAGTTATTAAGATCTGTGCCATAATGTTATGCTTAAAATCTAAAACAGACACATTCAAAATTTACAAAATCAGCACAAACTGATGCCAGGCAGGTAATATATAAAATATTTACAGGGTATACAAGCAAGTGATGTGGGATATGGCATGAAGGGAGTAACTTATTTTAAGAGTTTGGAGAACAGACGGAAGGAAGAATCAAAACAAATCTACTCTATCTTAGTCAATATAGGCTACTATAACAATGTACCATAGACTGAGTGGCTTATAAACAACAGAAATTTCTCACAGTTCTGGAGGCTGGAAGTCCGAGATCAAGGTGCCAGTAGGGTCAGGTTCTGGTGAGGCTCTCTTCCAGGTTGCAGACTGCTGACTTCTCATTGTATCCTCACATGGAAAACAGGTGAGCGCTCTCTGGGATCCCTTTTATAACGGCACTAATCCCATTCATGAGGGCTCCATTTTCATGACCTAATCATATACCAAAGGCCCCATCTTCTGATACCATCACACTGGGGATTAGGATTTGAACATATGAATTTTGAGGGGGACATGTTTAGTTCATGGCAACTTACCTTGTTAGTTGGGAAAACTTTAATCTTTTGAAACTTTCTGAAAACCCAAATAAGATGAGTTGTAAAGATAACAGTAATCAGCCATAGAATATAATTTCAGAAATAATGTATTTAAAAAAAGATGAATAAGGCCGGGAGTGGTGGCTCATGACTGTAATCCCAGCACTTTGGGAGGCTGAGGCAGGTGGATTGCTTGAGCCCAGGAGTTTGAGATCTGCCTGGGCCTCTCTTATAAAAGAAAATGAAAAACAGAAAAAGACAAATAATGCCACTCTGGACATAACCACGAATGAACAGCGTAGGCAGGAAACGTGTGAATTCTGTATTCTCAAATTTTAGCCAACCAAAATTCTGAACAGCATGGTGAATAGCCTTAAAAAGAAAAAAGAAAATTACCCACCAGAAATTACATTTGCTGAATATGATTCCAATTTCTGATTTCAGCTTTACTTTGAAGAGTAAAGGTGAAAATGTCAATAATTCAACTGCAGTATTTTTCGGTAGTGGATACACTCTCCAGACAAGATATTAAAAACTAGAAAACTTTGAGTTTTCATTCAAAATGTGTACTATTCATTACATTTTCGGAATGTAATTCATTCAGCTCAATATTTCTAGCAAGGGGAAAAAAGATGTCAGGTTAGATTCATTTGCCTATTTAAAAACAAACAACAAAGAACACACTTTTAAATGTTCTGTTAATTTCTTTTAAAACTCTCTAAATAATCACCCTTCATAAAGTATGGGAATAAGATTAGTAGATACTATTCTTTTCTAGCAATGTAAGAAAATTTCTTTTTAGAATGAATAAATTACTCTTCACAAATTTATTTTGGGTTCAGATAGTTACCACTTTAACACCAAAATTACTAAGGAGAATTAACTTAATAAGGAATTGGTGGTGACTGATGCTTTAGTATGGAAATTCGTTATCCAGAAAATTATTTTTCACATCACTAGTACAAAGTAAATTCCTAACAACTCTAATAGTCTTAAAATCTTAGTTTTTAAACTTACAAATTGGACATATAACTTTATATAAACAGGTAAACCATATGTGAAAACTTTTAGCTTTGCAAATTTATGTTTTAAATCATGAATGTACACATTTATTAGATGTGAATGTTGTCTTAAAAGATTAATTTATGGAAAGCCAAATTAACATAAGGAGTATATATAATCCCATAAACTCAGTGCCATAATAAAAATTCTCTTGTGACTCTATCTTTAGTCATCAGTACTGAGGTTAAAAGTTACAGGCAAGCGAATATATATCCCAAAATTTGTTTTATTTATTGGGATGAAACTGTTAATTGTACAGTATACCTGACTAACCAGATTGGTTTCTCCACTGGGTTTACCAGTTGATCTTAACTATTTATTTTCACTTAAATTCTTTTTTTGTTGTTGTTTTTGAGATGGAGTCTCACTCTGTCACCCAGGCTGGAGTGCAGTGGTGCAATCTCAGCTCACTGCAACCTCTGCCTCCTGGGTTCAAGCAACTCTCTGCCTCAGCCTCCCGAGTAGCTGGGATTACAGGCGCCCACCACCATGCCCAGCTAATTTTTGTATTTTTAGTAGAGACAGGGTTTCACCATCTTGGCCAGGCTGGTCTTGAACTTCTGACCTCGTGATCCACCCACCTTGGACTCCCAAAGTGCTGAGATTACAGGTGTGAGCCACCATGTGCGTCCAGCCTCACTTAAATTCTTAATGAATATTGATGTTTTGGTAAGCCAATCTACTTCCCAAGAAGATTGTGGCCATTTGATTTTTATTAGCTCTTTCAAATTTATATAACATATGTTTTTGTTTTCTTCTTTTGAGACAGAGTTTCACTCTTGTCACCCGGGAAATGGTGCAATCTTGGCTCACTGCAACCTCTGCCTCCCGGGTTCAAGCAACTCTCCTGTCTCTGCCCCCCAAGTAGCTGGGATTACAGGTGCCAACCACCACACCTGGCTAACAACCCTCTAGATCTGTATAAGTCTATCCTCTAGTCCTTTCGGCCATTTGATAGAAATTGACCAGGGGGTCAGAAACTGGGAATCAGAGTCTCCAAGTTCTTGCTCACTGACCGTGACCTTGGAGAGATGTTTGTCTTTTTAAGAATCTGTTTCCTCATCTGGAAACCAATGGAAATTTTGTTGTTGTTTTTTATTTTTAGTAGAGAAGGGGTTTTGCCATGTTGGCCAGGCTGGTCCCAAACTCCTGACCTCAGATGATCTGTCCGCCTCAACCTCCCAAAGTGCTGGGATTACAGGTGTGAGCCATCGCACCTGGCCAACATATGGCCTTTTTAGGCCTTAAAATTCTGTTAAAAAATTAACACAGCAGCTTGGAAAATATACTAAGTCTCTTGTAAAAGGTAGTAAGACATACAAACGGGCCAGGTGCGGTGGCTCACGCCTGTAATCCCAGCACTTTGGGAGGACACCGTGGGCGGATCACGAGGTCAGGAGATCGAGACCATCCTGGCTAACATGCTGAAACCCCGTCTCTACTGAAAATACAAAAAATTAGCCAGGCGTGGTGGCAGGCGCCTGTGGTCCCAGCTACTCGGGAGGCTGAGGCAGGAGAATGGCGTGAACCCGGGAGGCGGAGCTTGCAGTGAGTGGAGATCTCGCCACTGCACTCCAACCTGGGCGACAGAGCAAGACTCCGTCTCAAACAAAAAAAAAAAAAAAAAAAAAAAAAAAAGCAAAGTGGTGCCAGGATTAAGTCATTCAATGCTTTGTAAATCAGATTTAATAATTAGGAATAGTGCTAGTCTATTAAAAACAAACAAAAGCCTGTAACAATTCAGCAAACAATAGATTATAGAAACTGTGAAATTGACAAATAATATACAATTCAGAGAAATGTAAGAAAGGTGATTTAAAATGGCAAAATTGGCAAATTTATAAGCAGGAAAAGAAGAGGCTTTTTAGTGAACAACCATTTTCAATTTCTGGAATACAGGGAAATGTTTTGGAATTTCAAAATAACTCATTGTAAGATGAAGATTTAAAACAGCAAGAAAAACAGTAATGACCTGTCACTACTGTTCACTGCTGCGAAGAATTCTACTGAAGTGTTAATAAACATCATCAGTTAGGTAATCTCAGACTTGAATTGTGGTGCAAGTCACAAGAATACAGTGAAAATGTCTGTCTCTGAAGTAAAACCAAACAAAAAACAAAACAAAACCAGGAGTGTTAATTTTTTTAGGTAGGTTTGTTTTTCTGAAGTTCTTTAAGTTAAAAATAAAGACTGGCCGGGCGTGGTAGCTCACGCCTGTAATCCCAGCACTTTGGGAGGCCGAAGTGGGTGGATCACAAGGTCAGGAGTTCAAGACCAGCCTGGCCAAGATGGTGAAACCCCATCTCTACTAAAAATACAAAAATTAGCTGGGTGTGGTGGTGGGCACCTGTATCCCAGCTACTCGGGGGGCTGAGGCAGGAGAATTGCTTAAACCCGGGAGGCAGAGGTTGCAGTGAGCCAAGATCACGCCACTGCATTCCAGTCTGGGCGACAGAGCGAGGCTCCATCTCAAAAAATAAATAAATAAAGACCAACTATTTCAAGCAATTTATGGTCAATCACTGATTTGAAAACTGGGCCAAGGCAAAAAGGTTTTGTGGGACAAACTGTCATTGGGATAGGTCCTGAAGCTGCAGATTCATCAAAAAGTACAAAATTATGCCGGGTGCAGTGGCTCACGCCTGTAATCCTAGCACTTTGGGAGGTCGAGGTGGGCAGATCACAAGAGGTCAGGAGTTCAAGACCAGCCTGGTCAACATGGTGAAACCCCGTCTCTATTAAAAACACAAAAATTAGCCGGGTGTTGTGGCACACGCCTATAATCCCAGATACTTGGGAGGCTAAGGCAGGAGAATTGCTTACACCTGAAAGGTGGAGGTTGCCTTGAGCCAAGATCACGCCACTACACTCCAGCCTGGGCAACAGAGCAAGACTGTCTGAAAAAAAAAAAGTACAAAATTATATGGTTCTGAAACTTGGATATATGTCTCTTGAGTAGCTGCATTGCAATCTTTTCTTCTTTTCTTTTTTTTTTTTTTGAGACAGTCTCTGTCACCCAGGCTGGAATGTGGTGGCGCGATCTCGGCTCACTGCAAGCTCCACCTCCCGGGTTCACGCCATTCTCCTGCCTCAGCCTCCCGAGTAGCTGGGACTACAGGTGCCCACCACCATGCCCAGCTAATTTTTTTTTGTATTTTTAGTAGAGACGGGGTTTCACTGTTAGCCAGGATGGTCTGGATCTCCTGACCTCGTGATCCGCCCGTCTCAGCCTCCCCCAAAGTGCTGGGATTAGAGGCGTGGGCCACCACGCCCGGCCTGCAATCTTTTCAATTACTAACACTTGATCCAAATGTAAAGCAGCAAATAGATTAAAAGAAAACAAACAAACCAAGGCATTACTTAAGGTGTTTTTCCAAAAATCCAATTCCTGGAGCTAGATGTATAAAAAGCATAAAAAGAAAATTATCAACAACTAGGTTAATTGTTAGGTGAAGTAGTCACAAAAAACATCCCAGGGACAAAGGTTAGGTTTATGTAACATGATGTAATGGAAACATCACTAGACAGTAAACCAGATAACCTGGATCCCACTCCCATGAGACATAACTGGTTATATGTACTTGGCCTCATAGCGATCTACATTTCTATTTCTGCGAGAAACTTAGAAAACTGGAGGGTTTAGACCAGATGCTTTCTAAGGTTATCTTACAATTTAAACTGTTACAATTTTAAGTCTTCTGAGAAACATTTGTTATCAGCCGTAACAGGAATGTTATAATTAGATGGAATGTGAGTTGCTAGGAACACAGGTATGCACATACAACAAAATAGTGGGGATAAAAATAATACCTTCTAAGAATACTTGCAGCCACCATTGTCCAAACAGACTAAATTCTTGAAGTGGGAAAATCATTGGTCATAAATTGATCTTCCACTTATATCAATAAATCTAAAAAATAATATTGTTAGCAGTGCTTGTTAAATTTGAGGGCAATGATACATATAATTCTATCTTCTTTATACTGCTGTTTCAGACTCTGCTACTCAATTGTGTTCCCTCCCAAACTCATATGTTGAAGTCCTAAACCTCAGCACCTTAGAATATGACCTCATTTGGAGATCAGGTCTTTAAGTTAAAAGGAGGACATTGGGAGGGGCCCTAATCCTATCAATATGACTGGAGTCCTTATAAAAACAAGAAATTTGGCCTGGGGCGGTGGCTCATGCCTGTAATCTCAGCACTTTGGGAGACTGAGGCAGGTGGATCACCTGAGGTCAGGAATTTGAGGCCAGCCTGGCCAACGTGGTGAAACCCCGTTTCTACTAAAAATACAAAATTAGCCTGGCATGGTGGCTGGCGCCTGTTAACCCCAGCTACTTGGGAAGCTGAGGCAGGAGAATCACTTGAACCTGGGAGGCGGAGGTTGCAATGAGCTGAGATCGCGCCACTGTACTCCAGCCTGGGCGACAAGAGTGAAATTCTGTCTCAAAAAATTAAAAAAGCAAAAAAAAAAAAGAGGAAATTTGGGGACAGACTTGCACACAGGGAGAACACCATGTGAACATGAGGCTATCCATCTACAAGCCAAGGACAGACCTGAAATAGATCCTTCCCCCACAACCCTCAGAAGGAACCAACTGCCAATAACTCCATTTTGAATGTCTGGCCTCCACAACTGTGAGACCATAAATTTCTGCTAGGTAGGCAACTCAGTTTGTAGTAATTTGTTATGGCAGCCATACGAACTAATATTGATGCTACTTTATCATTTTATTAATAAATGTTGTAAGTTATACATTTTCATGCCAGCAACCCCTATCTCCCAGATCTTCCTAACGTTACATTAAATACTTCAGTGGGTTTTCTGTCAATGAACAATTTGACATCAGAAATTTGGGCAAGAGTCAGGCATAATGGCTCATGCCTATAATCCCAGTGATTTGGAAGGCCAAGGTGGGAGGATTGCTTGAGTCCAGGAGTTTGAGACTGGCCTGGGCAACATAGTGAGATCTCATCTCTACAAGAAATTTAAAAACTTAGCGGGCATGGTGCCACATGCCTGTAGTCCTAGCTATGCAGGAGGGTGAAGTGGGAGGATTGCTCGAGCCTGGGAGACTACAGCCTGGGAGCTATGATCAACCACTGCACTCCATCCTGGACAACAGAACGAGACCGTCTCTAAGAAAAAAATATTAAGTCTGTGAATGAATTTATGGTTCCTCAACAGAAAATGAAACATCAAGTTATGAATGAGTTATGATATAGTTATTTTTTATTGTGTAAGCCCTTATTAGTTCCTCCCTCATCCCATCTTAAAATATTCAACAATAGATAGTGGCTCAAAAATTTTTTTTTAAAAAAACAGACTGCCATGAAAACCAAATCTTTTCTTCCCGTGATAATAGTGGCTTCCTAGTGTTATTTCTTATTAATGGGAGTATCCGTGGACTTAATTGTATATTGCATTTTAGTTCTGGTCGTGTAATAATTTAATGACTTCACACATAAAAAACTAATCTTGTCTTGAGTTTTAAAAAGTTACTAGCACCCATGGTTAAGGAAGGAAAACTGTAGCTCACTTCTTCAATACATTTGTTTCTTTTCAATTCATGAAATCAGAGAATAGGCAAGAAACAGGATGACAGTCACCAAGAGTGGTTGAAACTACAAACTATCACGCAATTGAAAATACCACATTAAAGATATATTTATATACAGAAAATGGAGTAATGCCAATAAAATTTTATAATTTAAAAAAGTTACTTGTTAAAGGCAGATTTCATAAGTTGTGTTTACAATCATCCATTTAATCATCTCCAAAAAAAGGATGAATTTATTATTTTAAACTAACATTCTGTAAGTTAAAGAGAATAATCAAGTTGTCTCATGGACTGGAAGGTGACTTATTAATTCCCTTTCATTTCCAAACCTCATCAAGCAGTCACTACATTTATGAGGCAAGTCAGCTGAATGCTTGAAATCTAGATGAATTTTAAGATCTTCAATTTGTCCTGTTGAATATTCACAATATTGACATAAATAAATCCCTTCAGATAAATGTGAATTTAAATGCTTGCAATATTCTAGCATACTTGAAAAGCCTTTCCCACAGTCATCACAAACATGAGGAAAAATTTTTGTATGTTCAATAGCAACATGCCTGTTAACATTTGTATGAAGTCTACTCCGAAAACCACATACTTGACATACAAAGAAGTTTTTACATTTGTCAAAGGTAATTTTGCTTAAGAGGCTATACTGTCCATGTTCACCATTGTTATACTTATCACTTAACTCTATTAATTTACATGCATGCTCATTTACCACATGGCTATGCAAGTCTTCTGGATCATTAGTTTCATGTTCACAGAACTGACACAAGTACTGTTCATCACAGCTGTGCTCCTGGAAATGTAGGTAGAGTTCACTGCTTGAGGAGAACTGTACATCACACTGTTCACACCAATAGAGGTGATCACTAAAATGGGTGTCTGCAATGTGCTGGCTGAGGTTCTCAAAAATTACTGTCTTATAATCACAGTATTTACAAATGTAGGGATCCTCTTCATGCAATTTGGCATGTTCTATCAGAAGCATATTGGTAGAGAAACTTTCCTTGCATACTCGACACACATTTGAATCAGTACGTTTATGCTTCAGGATCATATGCTGCTTTAAGTCAGAAAAATATTTGCTGTTAAACTCACAAAGTTCACATTTATAGAGGCCACTGCTATTAGCTCTCAGTAAAGGCCATTTCTGCTGGGCAGTCACATTCAAACCTTGGCTCTTGTCAAGAATTTTACAAAGTTTAGCTGGCGGTTCTTCATCAGTTTGGTCTTGGAGACTCTCAGAGGAATTGTTTTCTGTCTCTATATCATAATCCTCAGAAATCGCATGCACTTCTACGGCAATTGGAACATCTTCAGCAGTGTGAACTTCTATAGGACTCTCCTCTTGGGTTTGCTGGTTGACTGATTCAGGTGAGTCACACTCTTCATCACAAATTTCAATATCAGCAGATTTTTCTGAAGAATAAAACAAACCTATTATATGACTATAACTAAATAAGATCTGTTAAATACAACCGGGGAAAAAAAAATTTATTGCATGCACTTTTTTTTAAATTCACCAATACAAAATATATCAATGCTATAAATTAGTTCCCCCAACCTGTAGAAAAGGCAGTGTGGTCTAGAATTCTAAGTACAGGACTGGGAACCAGGTAGTTCTGATTTCTGTTTCTGGCCTTGATTCCATCTGCAAATTTTGGCAAGTCATTTGATGTCTCGGTATCAGAATCATCATCTGTAAAAAGGGATTTGGAAGAATACTTATTATTTATACAATCAAAGCATTAATTATAGAACAAAGCATCAATTTTTAAATACGATTTTGAATTCCAACAGGAATTAAGGACTTGGATTTAGTCATAAAAAGAGAAGTTATCTATATATCTCAGACACAGAAAATCTGCTCAAACAAGCAAATGCTTTAGAATTGATGCCCCATTTGGACTAGATCACACTTTTTGAAGTTCCTTAGGATTTTAAGTTTAAATTACTGAGTTTGAATAAGTCTTTATACCCTCAGGCCAGCCACAGTGTTTCAAAGTTAGCACGGGGAAACTGAAATACAGGTTAATAGTGAAAACTGGGCTTCAACATTTTGCGAGGGACCAAGTTTTACTCAGTCTGCCAAGGCTGGAGTACACTGGCATGATCATGGCTCGCTCACTGCAGCCTCAAACTCCTGGGCTCAAGTGATCCTTCAGCCTCAGCCTCCTGAGTAGATAGGACTACAGGCATGCACCACCAAGCCCGGGTAATTCTTGTTTTTTGAGATGGGGTCTTGCTATGTTGTCCAGGCTGGCCTTGAACTCCTGGCCTCAAGCGATCCTCCCACCTTGGCCTCCCAAAGACCTGGGATTATAGGCGTGAGCCACCACACTCAGCCCATCCATCATGTTTTCTTAAAATAGACCTTATTTTTTAGAATAGTTTTAGAATTACAGAAAAATCTGAGAGGATAGTATGGAGAGGTCCCATGTATCCCAGTTTCTCCACAACTAACATCTAACATTAGTGTGGCACATTTGTTACAATTAATGACCAATACTGGTAACTTATTAATAAAGTCAATAAAGTCATCTAAATGCCCTTAGTTTTTAACCTAATGTCCCTTTTCTGTTCCAGGATACCACATTCCATTAAGGTGCCATGTCTCTCTATGCTATTGTTGGCTGTGGCAGTTTCTCACTCCTTGAGGAGTACTAATCAGGTATTCTGTAGGATTCCTTGCTAATGGAATTTGTCTGCTTTCTTTTTTTTTAAATGATTACGCTGGAATTATGGATTACTGGGAGATAGACCAGAGGTAAATTGCCATTTTCATCATTTCTTATCAAGGGTACATACTATCAATATGATTTATGGTTGTTGATGTTGATCTTGATCACCTGGCTAAGTCTTTATCAGGTTTCAACACTATAAAGTTGTCTTTTTTTTTTTTTGAGATGGAGTTTCACTCTTGTTGCCCAGGCTGCAGTGCAATGGCGCGATCTCGGCTCACCACAACCTCCGCCTCCCAGGTTCAAGCAATTCTCCTGCCTCAGCCTCCCGAGTAGCTGGGATTACAGGCATGCACCACCATGCCCAGCTAATTTTGTATTTTTAGTAGAGACCGGGTCTCTCCATGTTGAGGCTGGTCTCAAACTCCTGACCTCAGGTGATCTGCCCGCCTCAGCCTCCCAAAGCGCTGGGATTACAGGCGTGAACCACCGCACCTGGCCTAAAGTTGTGCTTTTACTTGCCATATTTTACCCTTTGTAAGAAGTCACTATGTGCAGTCCATGCTTAAGGAGTGCAGACTTATATTCCACCTCCTAGAGGGAGGAGTAGCTACATAAATAATTTGGAGTTTTATTGCTTCTTGGCCTTTTGGCTAAGATGAAGTCTAATAATTTGGAATTTTTCTGCACAGATTTGCCTCATCTCCTCTATTTAATAATTTATAACAGCATGAATTCATGGATATTTATTTTATACTCTGGGTTATAATTTTTTGTCCCCAAATAGTTTTCAGTTTTGGCTGTTGGGAGCTCTTTAAGTTGACGTGTGCTCCTTTGGCATACCCCTGTCAAGTGCGTGTGTTTAGGTTTTTTTAAGTACTTTCCTATTTTCCAGCACTACAAAATGCTCCAGGTTCATCTTGTATATTTCCTGCCCCAGACCTAGAATCAGCCACTTTCCCAAGGAGGCCTAGTTCCTTTTACTAAAGAATGGCATTAGAAACCAAGACCTGGGCATTGAATGTGCTCATGCTCACTGCTTCTGGGTGTCATTTCTTTTAGCCCTTCTCAGCTAACACAGCAAAGTGTGTGTGTACAGTACCACATGTATATACACACACATATCTACAAGCATTCTGTATGTAGCCATCTGAATCTATAGTAAGCTAAACAGGAATTCATACTGATGTCTCTAACTCTTTAACTCTACATGTTTTTTGTAATTTATATTTCTGTGCCTGTAACGGGAGCTCAAGGGAACTGGGACAATCTGGTTGCAGAAGAAGCTTAAGTGCAAGTTGTAAATTGTTATCATTCACCAATGCTCTAGAACAGAGGAGCCAATAGAAGATCCAACATTGAAAAATACCAAATCACCCTCTGTTCTTTTCTTCCACACTATGCGGTATAGCTGAGTAGAACTGTGTCTAACACTATTCTTAACCTTTCAACATAAATACTCCAACTCTGAGTCACTCCTGCATTGCCACCAATTCCTAATCAACTAAAGTGGATTTAGGGCTGAGAGCCGTGGCTCACACCTGCAATCTCAGCACTCTGTGAGGCCAACATGGGAGGACTGCTTGAGGCCAGGAGTTCAAGACCAGCCTGGGCAACACAGCAAGACCCTGTCTTTACAAAAAAATTTTTAAAAATTAGCCAGGCATCGTGGTGCATGCCTTTAGTCCCAGCTACTCAAAAGGCTGAGTGGGAGTATTGCTTTAGCTCAAGAGGTCAAGAATGCAGTCAGCCATAATCCATGGAGTGAGACATGGCTGCATGGGTGACAGAATGAAGACTGTCTCCCCCTAACCCCACCCCCTTCAAAAAATGGACTTAGGAGAGTGCACTTTTTTATTTACATGTCAGAAATAACGTTAAAAGTTCAAATTAACGCCGGGCACGGTGGCTCAAGCCTGTAATCCCAGCACTTTTGGAGGCCAAGGTGGGCGGGTCATGAGGTCAGGAATTTGAGACCAGCCTGACCAACATGGTGAAACCCTGTCTCTACTAAAAGTACAAAAATTAGCTGAGCGTGGTGGCGCACACCTGTAACCCCAGCTACTCAGGAAGCTGAGGCAGGAGAATTGCTTGAACCTGGGAGGCGGAGGTTGCAGTGAGCCAAGATCGCGCAGCAATGCTGCACTCCAGCCTGGGCGACAAAGTGAGACTCCATCTCAAAAAAAAAAAAAAAAGAATAATTAAAATTACTTGCTTTCTTAAAAAAATACAACTTTGTTTTCTTACATTGTAACAAACTTCAAAGACTTGTCTGTTTTGAAATCATCAATCCACATTTTACCCACATTTTCAAGTAAGGAATAAAAAATGTAAAAGCAGTTTAAAGAAACGTATTTTCGAAAATATTAGATATACCTTTGTTGTCAAAATATTTTAAATCTGGCTGTCTCATAGAACAGACACTGTAACAATGATCAGAGAAAATTCCATTGAATCCATCTGCAATTCTGCTTATTCCAGAGGAATCTGAACATAAAATGAAAAATATTTCAAGCACAGTAAACGTACACATTTAATGAGAAACTTCCCATTATCTAACTTATACAAATGTTCTTAATGTTAATTATAGTATCTGTAATGAAAATATTATATATTTTCAACTTTTAAAGCTTTTATATTTCAGATCCGATATTTGACACAGGACTTTGAAAGAACCACAAATTACATACTCTAAAACGTAACAACTTTGAAATATAGAAGGACACATTTGTTTTATACTCAGAGTCACACAAAATAAAAATATATGATAAACACTGTATTAACTGCACAAAAGAGTGAAATAAACACCAGGAAGGTGTGCCATGTCATGCAGAGAAATGTTATTACATAGGGGAAATGGTAAGGACCACTTAGGGCTTCTGAATATAGTCATTTCAAGTCTTGTCTAGGAAGGGCCAGTAAGCAGTATACTAGGCTTAATTTCTTCAGATATGAAGAATGTGTAGGCTGGGTAGACTAATAGGTAAGACTGAGATGGTCCCAAGTAAATGTATGCGAGGTGTATTAGAGATGGCCACAAACACCCCTTTTCTTATACTGCCAACACAGCAGAGCCAACCTCAACGAAAGGATCTAAAATTACACAGTCATCCAGCCTGTGCAGCATGGTGAAACCCCATCTCTACTTTAAAAATACAAAAAATTAGCCAGGTGTGGCAGTACACGCCTGTAATCCCAGCTACTTGGGAGGCTGAGGCAGGAGAATCACTTGAACCCAGAAAGCAGAGGTTGCAGTGAGCTGACATCACACCATGGCACTCCAGCCTGGGTTAGAGAGTGAGACTCTGTCTCAAAAAAAAAAAAAAATTACACATTCAGCATGAAAGTTTACATTTCCTAAAGTAATAGAGAGGATAAAGTCTTTTTTCCCCAATAATGTAAAATATTTTCTACCAAGGTTGTCATTATTGGGTCTTAAGCACAGCTTCGGTATCAGACATGCAAATCCCAATTATGCTATATAAGTAAATAACCTTGGCTATCTAATTTTAAATATTTATAACCCATAGAGCTGTGAGGAATAATATAATGTCTGTAAAGTTCTTATGTGTGCCTAGCACATGGTAGACAATAAGGAATATCTATTCAGATAATGTATTTAAACCGCTGTTTTACCTAAATATTGACCCAGATATTTAAGTCTTATCTGATCACTTAGGAGAAAATGGATGAGAATATAATTTTGTGGGAATTAATCCATACCCAACTTTAAAATAATTATACACTGACCTGAATAACGAGAAGGGTGTAGAGTCTTCCTTTTTCTTTTTTTAGGATACTCATTCATATCTTTTCAATCTAAAAAATGAAAAAAATTAACAAATATGTCACAAATAACAACTGTTAATGACGTTATAAAAATTCTAACTGAAGAATTTATTGGCAATATGAAATATGTGAGCCACTTGAAAATCTATGGTATAAGAAAAATGTTAAACGATGCCTCTGTTTGTATTTCAGATTGTTTTCCAGTCAGGTTTCAAGGCAGAAACTGATTTCTGTTTTCTTTCTTACGGAGGTTAAAAAATTCTTTTTCAAATGTTGATATAAATTGTGAGAACTGGATAATTACAATAAACCACATGTTTAAGTCATTTTATTTTGTGTATATATAAAAAAAGAAACACTGTGCCTATGGCACCATACTAGGAGTTTTATAGGCACATTTCCTACCACTGGAAGTATTTTTAGGTAGTTTTCAAGCTAAAGGCGGAGACATTTCCTTTAAAAAAATATTGTCACAAATATGTATCAGCCTCCTGGCTTCCAGAAAAAAGTACTCATCACACAGATCAGAATATAAATAATTTTCAAGAAAAAAATCATTTTCCTATTTATGAGGTCACATTCAATGTTCCACTGAGAACACAACAGGTGCAGCAACCACTATCCAATTAAATTCTCATTAACTGTTACAAAATTAATTAGTTTCAATACAGTCCACTTACTTGGTATAATTCTTACTACTGGAGTGAGGAAAAATGAATTACAATAAGTTTCTGTAGACGGTAAAAAAATGCCTGTAAGTAAAACATGAAAGAAGTTAGTAAGCAAAAATACAGCTCATTTCTGGTACTGAATAATACAACGGCACCAGATCTTTAATCAATTGGAAAGTTATACAGAACTAATTAAGATATATTATTTTGAAAACAATGTACTACACACTAAAAACTGTATATATTGATAAATATGTGATTATATGTAAATTTCCACATTTCTTTGAAATGATTTACCTTCTATAGTTTTTTTTTTGTTTGAGACAGTCTCACGCCTGACCTATAGTTAAATCTTTTGACACCAAAATAGGACTATGAATCTGAATTAATTTATTCATCCATAAGGAAAGCAAGCATAATGAAAGCAAACCAAATTATAAACTTTTTGTTTTTGAGACCGAGTTTTGCTCGTTACCCAGGCTGGAGTGCAATGGCGTGATCTCAGCTCACTGCACCTCTGCCTCCTGGGTTCAAGCGATTCTCCTGCCTCAGCCTCCCAAGTAGCTGGGATTACAGGCATGTGGCACCACACCGGGCTAATTTTTCTATTTTTAGCAGAGACGGGGTTTCACCATGTTGGCCAGGCTGGTCTCAAACTCCTGACCTCAGGTGATCCACCCACCTGGGCCTCCCAAAGTGCTGGGATTACAGGCGTGAGTCACCTTGCCTGGCCCAAATTATAAACTTTAAACTGTTACAGCCCTTATAGATTATTTAAGAAATAAAAGTAAAAGTGGCTGGGCACAGTGGCTCACGCGTGTAATTCCAGCACTCTGGGATGCCGAGGCGGGTGGATCACCCCAGGTCAAGAGATCGAGACCAGCCTGGCCAATATGGTGAAATCCCGTCTCTGCTAAAAATACAAAAATCAGCCGGGTGTGATGGTGCGCACCTGCATCCCAGTTACTCAAGAGGCTGAAGCAGGAGAATGGCTTGAACCTGGGAGGTGGAGGGCTACAGTGAGCTGACATCGTGCCACTGCACTCCAGCCTGGGCAACAGAGCAAGACTCTCTCTCAAAAACAAAAAATCAGAACAAAACAAAAAAAGAAAAAAGTAAAAGTGATAATAATAATTTACTGACCACCAATTATGTACCAGGCTGTGAACATACTTTATCTCATTTAATCCTATGTAATCATATGAGATGCAAAATTCACATCACCCTCTCAAAATTATACTTCCTGTTATTGAGGAAACTGAGGCACAGTAAAGTCAAAGCTAGATACTCAGTAAATGCTGGGGTTGGGATTTGAATAAAGGTTTACCCAACTTTATTTATTAATCTATTTATTTATTTGAAACGGAGTCTTGCTCTGTCACCCAGGCTGGAGTGCAGTGGCGCGATCTTGGCTCATTGCAAGCTCTGCCTCCCCAGCTCAAGCGATTCTCCTGCTTCAGCCTCCTGAGTGGCTGGGATTACGGGCGCCCGCCAGCAGGAGGCTGGGATTACAGGTACCCGCGAGCACACCCAGCTAATTTTTGTATTTTTAGTAGAGACGGGGGTTTACTATGTTAGCCAGGCTGGTCTTGAACTCCTGACCTCAAGTGATCCGCCCACCTCAGCCTCCCAAAGTGCTGGGATTACAGGCAGGAGGCACCGCGCCCGGCCTATAATGCTCTTAACACCAAGGTGATACACATGACAGGTGTTCTAGCTGAGGTGCACATACTATTTTTGCTGCTTCACTAAGTTCTGGGTATATCAGCACTGAAGTGATATAATACAGCAGGGAATGAGATAGTGCTTTTTCAGTTTATTTTATTTTTATTTTTTTTTCGGACAGAGTCTCGCTCTTTCGCCCAGGCTGGAGTGCAGTGGCGCTATCTTGGCTCACTGCAAGCTCCGCTTCCCGGGTTCATGCCATTCTCCTGCCTCAGCCTCCCAAGTAGCTGGGACAACAGGCACCCGCCACGGCGCCCGGCTAATTTTTTGTATTTTTAGTACAGACGGGGTTTCACCGTGTTAGCCAGGATGTTCTCGATCTCCTGACCTCGTGATCTGCCCGCCTCGGCCTCCCAAGGTGCTGGGATTACAGGCGTGAGCCACCGCGCCCGGCCTTTTCAGTTTATTAAGCATTTTCCTAACCCTTATTCTATTTCATCTTCAAAATGGTCCTGTGCGGTACATGGAGGAGTTACTATCAAACCCATTTACATTTTTACTGATGTGGAAACAGCCTTAGTGAAAGTTAAGTCAACTAGTAAGTGGGAGAACCAGAGATGAAAATGCATGCACATCTTGCTTCCAGTTCTTAGCTACCAGTTGGGAGAAGGGGAACAGAACAGCCTAAAGAAACAGACAACCATGAAATGTACAGAAATGATACCAATATATTAAATACCTCACCTCGCTGGGCGCAGTGGTTCACGCCTGTAATCCCAGCACTTTGGGAGGCCGAGGCGAACAGATCACCTGAGGTCGGGAATTCAAGACTAGCCTGACCAACATGGAGAAACCCCGTCTCGACTGAAAATACAAAATTAGCCGGGCGTGGTGGCCCATGCCTGTAATCTCAGCTACTCGGGAGGCTGAGGCATGAGGATCGCTTGAACCCGGGAGGCGGAGGTTGTGGTGACCCGAGATCACATCATTGTCCTCCAGCCTGGGTAACAAGAGCGAAACTCTGTTTCAAAAAAAAAGAAAGAGGCCGGGCGCGGTGGCTCACGCCTGTAATCCCAGCACTTTGGGAGGCCGAGGCGGGTGGATCACGAGGTCAGGAGATCGAGACCATCTTGGCTAACACGGTGAAACCCCGTCTCTACTAAAAATACAAAAAAAATTAGCCGGGCGTGCTGGCGGGCGCCTGTAGTCCCAGCTACTTGGGAGGCTGAGGCAGGAGAATGGCGTGAACCCAGGAGGCGGAGCTTGCAGTGAGCCGAGATCGCGCCACTGCACTCCACCCTGGGCGACAGAGCGAGACTCTGTCTCAAAAAAAAAAAAAAAAAAAAAAAAAAGGAAAAAAGAAAAAAGAATAAAATCAAATGCCTCACCTAACAATGTAAACAATCATTCCTTGAGTAACCATCTCAATTCACTGCATTCAAAAATCAAAAAGAGAAGAGCTATTAGGATTCATATAGCCCAAAGCTTCACACTTCATGCTCTAAATACTCTAAAAGTAGCAGGGAGAACACTGAAAACACTCAGCCGAACATGTTAAGTAGTCTCTTGTTATTTCAGAATGCATCTCAAGTTCTTTGCAACTTGAAGAATAAAAGTAAGAAAAGGAAACCAAGCGTGGTATTAAAATCAACGTTGCAAGCTGGCCTGGATTCAGGCTGTTAGGTGAGAGGAGGAGGCACATGGATCAGGAAGAGTTTGACTCCTACTTAGGGCCGAACGATAACCAAATGTCTATCGGACTTCCTTTCAGCACAATGGTGATGCCTACTCAAGACCAAAAATGCTAACCATTCTTCATTTTAGCAATCATTTTCATGTGCCTTTTGTGTGCATAACAGCCTTGAAAAAACTTAGCTTTTTACTCAAGGATGTCATAAACATTTGCTCACTAGTCTTCTTAGCAGGAAGATTCTGAATCACAAGCAACCTATCACAGTCCCCCCTCCCTCTGAAATACAAACGACATATGTAACACGTGTCACTGAAGAAAAATCAGAAAACTGTTTAAAAATTTTTTATATCACCTAGAAACCAACATCTTTCCACCTGTCATTTTTTTCAACCAACAAGAAAGTCTATGCACAAAATACAATACACACAACAGGCAGTCAGCAATCATCAAATAGATAAACGTTTTAAAAGGCTTTTCATGCAATGTATAGTCTTTCTTCCTAATTGCTATAAGACGTCTTTACAGTAAATAACTCCATTTTTAACGAATTTAAAAAGAGTTAAGCTTTCTTTTTCGCTCTCATTAAAATAAGCATATGCTTTAAATTGTAAAAGAATTGAAACAAAACATGTTGCAGGAGAGCCTGAACTAGAATCCACTACATGTCCAACGTGGAGGCAGTCTTTACTGCAGTATCACACGGTCACTAAATAACTTGATTCGCTATTTTTCAGTCCGGCATAAATCTTTCTCTTCGAAAAAAAAAAAAGGTATAAACTGCTTCAAATGACTCGTTTCCCTAGACAGTACTTAAAGACAAAACCAAAAAAAAGGGTTTCTAAGCACCGTCACGAGTGAGGCGACTCTCAGGCTGGAGGCTTTGGGCGCCAGCATCGACGCCTGCTCTCCGCGGCTGCAACTCGCTGCGCGAGCCCGGGGATTAGCTGCCGGAGGTCACGAAGCCGCCGGGCAGGGCCGCAGCGCCAGCGAGGACCCAGGATCGTCCCGAGCCCGGACGCAGCCAAATGCCCGTCGGAGGCGCAGGGCAGAAGTCCCCGGGACTTAGCCGCCTCCACCCCGGCGCCACGCACCAGCCTCGCCCGGGCCCAGAAGCCGGCGCCAAGGAGACTCCCAAGCCCCGACACCAAAGGTTCCGTAAAGACAACGGCAGCAGGGGGCCGAGGGGAGCCCGGTCAAGGCGTCCTGCGCAGGGGGTGGAACTGCCTTCGGGATGGGGGAGGGGAACGCCATCCCGCCATATAACGAAGGCAGAGTTTCCGTATAAAGGGAGCTCCGGTCTCTCCCGCCCTCTCCCGTTAGAAGATGCGCCCGCACGCCCGCGTCCCCTGGAGCAGTCCAGCGCCCGGCCCACCCGCTCCTCCCTCACACTCACCAGGCAGTCCCCCGAGGCCCTCCCGGCCGGCCCACGCAGAGGCGGCGGCGGCCGAGAGCGCAGGCGGAGGGGCCGCGCGGTCCTTCCCGCGGACGCACGGCGGCGGGCAGCGCTGCTCCGGCCCTGGCGCTCCCGGACGCTGTGCCGGGCCGACCCCTCTCCCTCCCCGCGCGCCCCACGCCCTGAGCGCCAGGCCCCTGGCCTAGGCTCCGCGGCCGCACCGCCCTGGCCGCCTCGCTCCGCGCCTGCGCCGCGCACCTCAGGGGCCCGCCGAGAGGGCGGGGAGGTGACGAGGTGAGGTGGGGGCAGGGAGCGGGCTGCGCGAACGCACCGCACACGCGGCCTGGGAGGGACCACCGGCCCGCACCCCGGGGGAGGCCCAGCGGCCCGCGCCCCCTGCCGGAGGGCTTGCGCCGCCGCAGTCTCCTTCTGGGCGGGGAAGAGCCCCTCCCGAGCCCCGAGGGCGATCCCACCCTCTAGGATTACTCCACGCCAGGCGGCCGGCGAATTTATCCCGCCCGCCTCCACCGCCCCTTCAAGCCCTGGGGAACTGGGAGAAACGTGGCGCGCAGCGGCACCTTTCCCACGCTGCTCCTCAAGGGAAAGGACGCGAATGGTTTTGCCCAGGTTAGGCAAGGCAGATGGCATTTCAGACCCCGAAGTGTGCCAGCCGCCTGTTGGGGACAAAGAGGCCGAGGACCGCGTCACAGTTTTACTGAGGCCACACCAGAGAACCACCCAGGGCTAGGATGCTGCCCTCAGGGCAAGAGGGTGAAACCTGAAGACTGCGAGTCGGTGTTGAGTTTCACCCGATTCCTTGGCTCGAGAAATAGTGGAATGAATGAGGAGTTAAGGGGGACTGGACTCGACGATTTAAGTCCTTTCTCGACTTTGACTTTCTTTGAGCAGCTGTAGAAATGATTAAATTACACGAGCATAAATAAATTTGTGAACATGGTTCCATAAATGATCTCTGTGCAAGTGTGGTGATATGTTTAATTCAGTCCTTTTGACAATGAGTTGAGGTTTTTAGTCACATTTTACAAAATGGAAAAGTAAATGTGTGAGAAGCTAAAGACTGGGTCTTAATTCATTTTGGTAGCCTAAACCCCTGAGGTTCAAACGGTTAAGAGGATGACTGAGGGCCATGTGGATTATCAGGTACCCAAGGTCACTCGGATAGTTAGGGCTGCAATGATGTCTCTTTGTTCACGTCCACTGCTTTTTCTGACAACCACATGCTAATCAACCAATCAATCGCTGGAAAGTAATAATCACAGACTTTACTCCGATCCCTTCACCATCCCCCAGGAGATAAAGCTATATTTGAAAGAGACACTACTTGTTTGTGAGGCTAAGTTTTTATGACCTCCTAAGTTTTATGTGCGTACTCAGCTCAAATAAATGCTCACGAATGCTAGTATGGCCCGAATTAAAGTTCGAAGAAATGTACATTTTTAAATCCTAGAATAGTTAGTATCTAGCACAGAACCGGGAATCGGTGGAAACCACAAGGGGGTGTCATGCCACCATCTTACCATTTTGCCTTACCACATAGCCTTGTGTCCAACAAAATCTTTATATTTCAAAATGAAGTTTTACTCCAAAACATTTTGTAGTGAAAGTAAACGCACACTCTCCCCAGGATCCCACGTATTGTTTGCACTTAGAGGAGCTTGACTTTGTTTAGATGTTGTTTAACATAGTCACAAATTGCAAGCAATTTCAAGTTCTTGATTAGCTGGAGTGTTTTTCAGTTTCATTTTTGGGTCCCTCTTTTCCTCATCCCCCGCTCCAAGGGAGGGTGATAGCTGGGATAAAACCCTAAAATCTCAAGAGTACTAAATTGTAGAGTTTGTTAAATACTATTATAAATTTGATTCAGGGCTATTAAAACATCGTTCTTCCAACTTTTTCACACACTTGTAGAATAGCTTAATTTCTCCTTCCTTCTTTTCTTTTTTTTCTTTTTTCTTTTTTCTTTCTCACGGTCTCACTCTGTCGCCCAGGCTACAGTACAGAGATGGGATATCGGCTCACTGCAATCTCCACCTCCTAAATTCAAGCAATTCTCGTGCCCCACCCTTCAGATTAGCTGAGATTACAGGCGCGAGCTGCCACACCTGGCTAATTTTTGTATATTTAGTGGCGATGAGATTTCACCATATTGGCCAGGCTGGTCTTGAGCTTCTGGCATCAAGTGATCCGCCCGCCTTGGCCTCCTGAAGTGCTGGGATTACAGGCGCGAGCCACCGCGCCCGGCCACTTAATTTCTTCCTGATTAGAAAATAGTTACGTTTTTAGTACAGAATGGAGACAACAGAAAAGTACAAAGAGCAAAAGTAAATTTACCATAATCTCACAATCCTGAGCTTATCAATGGTAACATTTTGCTTTCTATCTTTCCGTCATTTTTATACCTATACTGACATAAAAATTTGTTTTCAAAATTAGAATATTGGCTGTGTTTTTTTCTAACAGGTGCTTTTTTCCAATTAGTATAGCACGAGCATTCTTTATGTTTTTTGTTTGTTTGTTTGTGTGTTTTTGAGACAGAGTCTTGCTCTTTCGCCCAGGCTGGAGTGCAATGACGTGATCTTGGCTCACTGCAACCTCCGCCTCCCAGATTCAAGCGATTCTCCTGCCTCATCCTCCGAGTAGCTGGGATTACAGGCGCGTGGCACCACACGGGGCTAATTTTTGTATTTTTAGCAGAGACGGGTTTCACCATGTTGGCCAGGCTGGTCTCAAACTCCTGACCTCAGGTGATCCGCCCACCTCGGCCTCCGAAAGTACTGGGATTACAGGCGTAATGGTAGTTTGTTGTTTGTTTTTTAATTTTGTTAGTGGTGCAAACATTTTAAATTGTAGTGAAAGCAAGTCTATTAATCTTTTCCTTTGCAAGTTCTATTTTTGGCCTTTTGCTGAGATAATCTTTTCTTCTATGCAGGATCTGGTTGCATTTTTTGCTTTAACTTTTTTGTTTGTCTACAATTTATTTTGGGATATGGGATGAAGAGAACTGGGTAAATCTGGACTAGGGCCTGAGTAGCTGCAGTTCTAACAAATTTCCTTTCGAAGTCCATGCTGCTGGCCTGCGATCACATCTGGAGAACCACTATCCTAAGTCTTTCCTCACCCAACCCCACACTAACCATATAGTATTTCCCACACTAACCATATAGTATTTCTCACTATTCCACAGATACGCTCTGCCTTTTTCTCACTTGTGTGATCTAGCACGTTTCTTCCACCTGCAATTTGTTTCCTTTGTTTCTGTAAGATGAAGCTCACAGTTGATCTCTTCTATGAAACCTTGATTTTCCCTTGCCGAAATCTCTGACCAATCTTTAGAGATTCCACAGTAGTTAGTACATTTGTCCACTTCTTCCCAGAGATGGAGTTACTGTGAAGTTATTGAAGCTTAAATTTCAAGTCCCTTCAATTGCATGAATCTCTTCCAGGACCAGGTGCTTAATTTTGTATTATTTATTTTGAGACAGAATCTCACTCTATCGCCCAGGCTGAAGTGCAGTGGCATGATCTCGGCTCTCTGCAACCTCCTCCTTCTGGGTTCAAGCGATTCTCGTGACTCAGCTTCCCAAGTAGCTGGGACTACAGGTGTGCACCACCATGCCTGGCTAATTTTTGTATTTTTAGTAGAGACGGGATTTCACCATGTTGGCCGGTCTGGTCTCAAACTTCTGACCTCAAGTGATCCACCCACTTCAGCCTCAACAAAGTGCTGGGATTACAGGCATGAGCCACCACACCCAGCCTGTATTAAAATTTTATATTATTTTTCTTAAATTGATCTTCCCAGTTTGCATAAGCATCTGCCCTTGCAAAATTTGGCTCCATCTGTTCATCATGTTGTCTCTCCACGGACTGTAAGTTCCAGTTTTATTATCTTCCAATCTGCTCCATTTCCCTGCTTAGCACAGTATCTTGCACACAGCTTCATTCATTTCTTTCGGTAGAATATTCATTGCATATCTACCTTGTGTTCAGCACTGTACTAGATACTGGCAATACAGTGTGAGCAAGATATACATGGTCATTGGTCTCCTGGTCCTTACAGTTGAGTAGGGAATATGAGCAATTATACAACACTGGAATGTAATTAGTAAACTTACATAGTGCAGGTATGGGAACACATGACACATGGCCTAGCTTGGTATTCTGTTTGTCGAATGAATTGATAAACTCTGTCATGGTTACCTAGTCAGCTAACACTAGTGCACACCTAAGGGACATGCTTCTGACTCAGGCATGAGGTGGCTGCATGCAAAAGTCTCAAGTTAGTGATCTCACATACTCAACAGAGCCATCTGAGCTCCAAAATTCCAAGCCACCCTTACACAGGTACAAGGACTAAATTTATACATTTCTTTTTTGAAAGCACTACAGGCCAGGTACGGTGGCTCACACCTGTAATCTCAGCACTTTGGGAGGCCAAGGCAGGCAGGTCACTTGAATGCAGGAATTTGAGATGAGCCTGGGCAATGTGGCAAAACTGTGTCTCTCCAAAAAAACAAAAAACACAAAAAATTAGCCACGTGCCTGTAGTCCCTACTCAGGAGGCTGAAGTAAGAGGATCTCTTGAACCCAGGAGTTCAAGGCTGCAGTGAGCTGTGATTGTACCACTGTACTCTAGCCTGGGTAACAGAGTGAGACCCTGTCGAAAAAACAACAAAAAAGCAGTCCAACAAAGCCCAAATCTGGCCGTTCCAGTCAACGCACTCAGACAATTTGCTTTCCTAAAATGGGACAGGGAAAGTGTTTTGGTTGTAAAAGATCTAGCCTATTTCTCCTTTTTTTTTTTTTTTTTGAGATGGAGTTTTGTTCTTGTTGCCCAGGCTAGAGTGGAATGGCACGATCTTGGCTCACCTCAGCCTCCACCTCCCAGGTTCAAGCAATTCTCCTGTCTCAGCCTCCTGAGTAGCTGGGATTACAGGCACCTACCACTATACCCAGCTAATTTTTGGTATTTTTATTAGAGATGGGGTTTCACCATGTTGGCCAGGCTGGTCTCAAACTCCTGAACTTAGGTGATCCGCCTCCCAAAATGCTGGAATTACAGGCGTGAGCCACCGAGCCTGGCTTATTTCTCCTTTCTTGAACCTCATCCCAGAGAGCCAACTAGACTCTGTGCTGACCCAGGATCTCTGCTTATCTGTCAAACCTCTTCACTCAGTGCTCAATTTTCAGTATCAGTCTTTATTTTTTCCATTAGCTTAGTGAATGACTGAATGAATGAATAACACCTGATTAGTCTTGCATATTGGGATATTAACAATGATTCTTTCTACAGTGTTTCTGAGGCACTGTTCATTTTCTAGAGCACTGACTGTGTTTACATTACCTAGGAGTAAAGGTCATGGTGTATCCATTTGATAGATTTGAATTCAGACACACATACCTGCAAAGATCCGAACGCTGAACCTCTTCAAGGGAAATTGACACCAGTAGATGATGAAAAGGAAGTATTTCCCCAGTAAATAGATATATTTGTTATCCCTAAGAGGAAAACTTATTGACTGTTTAGGTCTGTGGTAGGCATTACTACTGTTCACCAATATCAAGGTGGGGTATGGAGACTTATACCTATAATTTTGGCACATTGGGAGGCTGAGGTGGGAGGATTGATTGAGTCCAAGAGCTTGAGACCAGCCTGGGCATCATAGTGAGACCCTGTTTCTAAAAAAAAAAAAAAAAAAAGTAGAATATTAGCCAGGCATGGTGGTGCACACCTGCAATCCCAGCTCCTCAGGAGGCTGAGGCAGAAAAATCCCTTGAGCCAAGCAGGAGGGTCCACTGCAGTCTAGCATGGACGATAGAGTAAGACCCCCATCTCTAAAAAAATGTAAAAATTAAAAGCACTATCCAATTTTTGATACTCTCTACTTTCAGGCATGTAGGAGATTATACTGCCTGTCCTGCTTGAAGTTAGGTGTAATCATATAACTTGCTTTGGCCATTGACATAACAGTAGAAGTGTTCTGTGTCACTTCGAAGTAGAGGCATTTCATGTCCAGTGCTCAATTCTCTAGCCCTCCCTTCCATTGAATGGAGTCATCAGGACCCATAGCAGACACCGTATGAAGAAACAGATTTAGGCTGGGCGTGGTGGCTCATGCCTGTAATCTCAGCACTTTGGGAGGCTGAGGTGGGTGAATCACTTGAGGCTAAGAGTTTGAGAGCATCCTGGCTAACATGGTGAAAACCTGTCCCTACTATAAAAATACAAAGAAGTAGCTGGGCATGGTGGCACACACCTGTAATCCCAAGTACTTGGGAGGCTGAGGCAGGAGAATCACTTGAACCAGGGAGGCACAGGCTGCAGTGAGCCGAGATCACACCACTGCACTCCAGCCTGGGTGACAGAGCGAGACTTGGAAAAAAAAAACCCACACATAAAAACAAAAAACAAATTTAATTATTTACCTTGTTTATGATGCAGAGACCTTCATTCACATGTTTACCTGCTGACCTTCTCTTCACTATTATCCTATGATCCTGCCACATCCCCCTCTCCGAGAAACACCCAATAATGATCAATAAATACTAAGGGAACTCAGAGGCCGGCGTGGATCCTCCGTATGCTGAACGCCGGTCCCGGGCCCTCTTTTTTCTTTCTCTATACTTTGTCTCTGTGTCTGTTTCTTTTCCAAGTCTCTCGTTCCACCTAAAGAGAAATGCCCACAGGTGTGGAGGGGCAAACCACCCCTTCACAAATCATTATTGTGTTAAACTGTTAAGCTTTGGGGATTGTTTGTTATTTCAGAATCACTAGCCTATCCTGATGGTTACAAGGGCTAAATTTATGCATTTCTTCAGCCACAGTCTGAGTCTAAAGAACAGAATCTATTAAAAATCTATAGTTCAGTAATGTGCCTTTGGATTTCATTTGGATTCATTTAAGAAGCATTTATTAAAGCCTACTATTTTCAAGATAACTGTGGTGGCCACTGTGGCTGTTTTCACTTTCTTTCATGACTCTTCTAAGCCACTGTGGAGCGGGCTGTTTTACTTTCTTTTCTGACAGTCTTGTAAGGACACATTGAAAATCTTTGTAAATCTGTTAGAACTGTAATTTTCATGTTGCAGTTCTCAAGTCTTACACCAAGTGGTGCCACATACTAAATGGTAACCAACGGAGCTGCTTTTGATGATCAAGCATATCCAGAGTTTATCTAGTGCAAACTTTGAGTAGCCCAACTTAGCCACTTTGCTTTTCCTGTTATTGCTAATGAGAGTTTAAAACAACCTCAAACGTGTACTTATTTGTAATAATTGCTAATCACACACACACACACACACCCACACACACCCACACACACCCACACAAAACAATCTCCTTGCTGGGGCAAGGTGGGGGTGAGGTGGGTCAGGGTAGGCGAACAAGACTCTGTGGTGTCTTTTCTGGTAGACTGTATGCTCTGTGAAGGTAGAAAATTTGTGTGTCTAATAAAAAACTAGCAAGGTGCTGTCCCACAGTAATTTCCTAATAAGTATGCATTGTATGAATGAAGGACAAAAGGAAGGAGTGCATGAAATCCTTAGCACAGTGTAAATCTTCATACAATGTTTAGTTTATTCTGTGTGTTTGCCTAATAGCAAAAGGCTTACTTAGTAGGCATTTTTTCTCATTTTTAATTCCTTCCAAAATTACGTTTTGAAGTTTAAAATCTTTATTTTCGAATCGGAAAATTGATGTGGAATCTTAAGGACAAAGCTAGCATTAAAGTGAGCTTCACTTAGTCACCCTTAAAGCTACAAGGTTTTCAGATATTTTTAAGCCATTAAGAAAAGAAAAACGAGGGCCATATGTGGTGGCTCACGCCTATAATCCCAGAAGTTTGGGAGGCCGGGGCGGGTGGATCACTTGAGGCCAGGAGTTCGAAACCAGCCTGGCCAACATGGTATAACTCCATCTCTACTAAAAATACAAAAATTAACCAGGCGTGGTGGGCGCCTGTAGTCCCAGCTACTCTGGAGGCTGAAGCATGAGAATAGCTGGAACCCAGGAGGCAGAGGTTGCAGTGAGCAGAGATCGCACCACTGCACTCCAGCCTGGACAACAGAGTAAGACTCTGTTTCAGAAAAGAAGAAAGAAGAAAAACAAAAAGAAAATAAAAGAAAAAAAAGAAAAGAAAAAGAAAAAGAAAAGCTTTAAAGAGGACCATCATGATAGTGAATACCGGCCTTAGTTTTTCTGCTCTTCACGGATGTAAAATCTCTTTATTTAAGAATTTTAAAATGGATTATGTATAATTGATTTGCTCATAAAAATGATGAGGTTTAGTATATCCAAAGGGTAGTTTGGACCATAATCCCGCTAAATGAATGTTTTCCATTTTTAATCTGCATGCCTTTTGGGTATTTTTATGGCTTTTATAAGCTTTTTCAAACACACAGAAGAATAGGGAGAATAATAAATGAACCTTCTGTGTTCAGCACCCAGTTTTCAATAATTATCAAAAATTTGCTATACTTCTACTGGTTTATCTCTCTGTTTTTTGTTTTGTTTTGTTTTGTTTTTTTGACACTGAGTTTCACTCTTATTGCCCAGGCTGGAGTGCAATGGTGCGATCTTGGCTCACCGCAACCTCCCCCTCCTGGGTTCAAGTGATTCTCCTGCCTCAGCCTCTCAAGTAGCTGGGATTACAGGTGCATGCCACCATGCCTGGCTACTTTCTGTATTTTTAGTAGAGACGGGGTTTCGCCACATTGGCCAGGCTGGTCTCGAACTCCTGACCTCAGGTGATCTGCCTGCCTGAGCTTCCCAAAGTGCTGGGATTACAGGTGTGAGCCACCGTGCCTGGCCGTATCTCTCTGTTTTTTCTGTCCTCTCTTCCTCCATCCATCCTTCCTTCTTTCTTCTTTCTTTTTATCTCTTTCCTGTGGCTATTTATGTATTTATTTATTTAGAGACAGAGTCTCAGTTTGTTATCCAGCTGGAGTGCAGTGGTGTGATCACGGCTCACTCGTAACTTTGAACTCCTGGGCTCAATCGCTCCTCCTGCCTCAGCATCCTGAGCAGTTAGGAATACAGGCTCACACCACTAGACCTAGCTAATTTTTAAAATTTTTTTGTAAAGACAGGATCTTGCTATGTTGATCAGGCTGATCTCAAACAATCCTCCTCCCTTGGCCTCCTAAACTGCTGAGATTACAGGCATGAGCCACTGCACCCAGCTTCTGTGGCATTTGAAGGAAACATCAGGTCATTTTACTTCTATGTACTTCTCTATAAAACATTATATCTTCTTACGTGAACATAAGTCATTTTCACACCTAACAAAAAATAACGCTAATTCCTTAATATCCTCTAGTACTGATATTTCTTTGTCCCGCAAATGTCTTTTTCCAGTTGGTTGTTCAAAACCAAGATCTAAACGAGGTCCATACATCAAACCTAGTTGTCATATCTCTTTAGTTTCATTTAAGCGGGAATAAACCCTTCCCACTTTTTCATGCCATTGATTTGTGAAAGATGAATTTATATATTTTTCTTTTAAATGTAAAAAGTTTTGTTATGAACAGAACTCCAAAGATCTGCATTGTAAAGAATCTTGTATCTCTGAGTCTTTCTCTGCCAGTTTGCAAAAAAGCAGACAAACATTTAAAATAGAGTAACTAGCTTTATAGGGACAAAGAGGATCTGTTTTTATGAATTTATTTGGCTCCATTACAATAAGGAAATTCATATTTTTCTTTCTTTCTTTTTTTTTTTTTTTGAGACGGAGTCTCGCTGTCGCCCAGGCTGGAGTGCAGTGGCGCGATCTTGGCTCACTGCAGGCTCCGTCCCCCGGGGTTCACGCCATTCTCTTGCCTCAGCCTCCTGAGTAGTTGGGACTGCAGGCGCGCCACCTCGCCCGGTTAATTTTTTGTATTTTTAGTAGAGACAGGGTTTCACCGTGTTAGCCAGGATGGTCTTGATCTCCTGACCTCGTGATCTGCCCGCCTCGGCCTCCCAAAGTGCTGGATTACAGGCGTGAGCCACCGCGCCCGGCCAGGAAATTCATATTTTTCAAGGAGAAACAAAACATTATTAAGTACAACACAGGTAATTCGATCATACTTTCCTAGCTTATCACTTGTAATATTTCTTGCTTCTCTGGCTGCTTAATTTTCTTTCCCTGTAAGGACCTGTGAAAATTAAAGTTTAAACCAAGATTGAGAGTTCCCTAAGCAGCATACATCTCACTCTCTTCCTTGTGAACTAAATCCTGATTTTACTGAGGACTACAGTGTCCATTTTTAAAAAAAACTATGTTTTTCAGCCTCTCTTACAGATAAGGGTGGTATTAAGTTGCAGGTCTGGGCCGAGTGCAGTGGCTCACGCCTGTAATCCCAACACTTTTGGAGGCTGAGGTGGTAAAATGGCTTGAAGCCAGAAGTTTGAGCCCAGGAGTTCGAGACCAGCCTGGGCAACATAGAGACACTCCATCTCCACAAAAAATTAAGCAACTTGTGGGGCATGGTGGAATATGCCTGCAGTTCTAGCTACTCAGGAAGCTGAGCTGGGAGGATGGTTTGAGCCCAGGAGCTTGAGATTACAGTGGGCTATGATCATGACACTGCACTCCAGCCTGGGCAACAGAGCAAGATTGTGTCTTTAAAAAAAAAAAAAAAAAAAGGAAGAAGAATAAAGATGCAGGTCTGATCGATGAAATACATGTAGGCAGAGGTAGTTATAAGGGGCTATCAGAAAGCTCCCGCGGTGGCTCACCCCTGTAATCCCAGCACTTTGGGAGGCCGAGGTGGGCAGATTACGAGGTCAGGAGATCAAGACTATCCTGGCTAACACGGTGAAACCCTGTCTCTACTAAAAATACAAAAAATTAGCCCATCGTGGTGGTGGGCGCCTGTAGTCTCAGCTACTGGGGAGGCTGAGGCAGAATGGCATGAACCCGGGAGGCAGAGCTTGCAGCGAGCCGAGATCGCACCACTGCACTCCAGCCTGGGCAACAGAACGAGACTCTGTCTCAAAAATAAATAAATAAATAAATAAATAAATAAATAAAATAAAATAAAATAAAATAAAAATAAAAATGGAGACAAAACCATTTATAAAGAGAGATGGCCCTTAAATGTATTTTTTAAATGCTTAAATTAATTCATAAGAATTTGAATACAAATTAAAACTACCTTGAGCTCTCACTTCTCACTGGCACATTGGCGTAAATAAAACAATTTAGGCTGAGCGTGGTGGGCCAGGCTTGTAATCTCAGCACTTTGGGAGGCCGAGGCAGGGGGATTACTTGAGCTCAGAAGTTCAAGACCAGCCTGGGCAACATGACGAAACCCCAATCTCTACAAAAATTAGCCAGACGTGGTGACACGTGCCTGTAGTCCTAGCTACTTGGAGGCTAAGGTGGGAGGATCACTTGAGCCTGGGAGATCAAGGCTATAGGGAGACGAAATCATGTCACTGCACTCCAGCCCGGGTGACAGAGTGAGACTCTATCTTAAAAAACAAACAAACAAACAAACAAAAAACCAAAAACTCTTTTAGAGAGATTGTAGGGAAATAAGCAATTTCATGAATGTAAAATGATACATCCCTTGACGCAAGATTTGAACAATACTAGCAAAATTACAGATAAATTTGCCATTTGATTAATAAATCTCACTTCTAGAAATTTATCCTTAAAACACACTAGCATGAATATGAAATCACATATGCACAAGGTGTGTTTGTGTGTGTAAGTGTTTTTATGTGTTGAAGCAAAAATTATAACATGCAATTTGGTGCTCATTATGTGAAGAGGAAATGCAGAAGATAATAGTATTTGAAAAATGGAGAGGGTAAAGGGACCTAAATGAAATTCGGCTTCTACATTTCACTCAAAGTGGTCAAACATCAAATGAGTTTGTCAAACCCCATTTATACGAGTAGGCTATGGTAAGTTGCATATGTATATTGCAATAACTAGAGGAAACACTAAGGAAACTACACAAAAAGATATACTCAAAAACACTACAAATAAATCAAGAGAAAAAAATTAAAAATCAAATAACCCACAAGAAGTTAAGAAAAGAGAAACAGAGGAAACAGACAGAAAACAAAATTTAAATAGCAGATTTAAGCCCTAACATATCAATAATTACTTTCAATGCAAATGGTCTAAATATGCTATTAACAGAGAGAGGTTGTCAGAGCAGATTAAGAAAATTGATCCAACAATGTTATGTTTATAATAAATTCACTTCAGGCTGGGCAAAGTGACTCACACCTGTAATCCCAGCACTTTGGGAAGCTAAAGAAAGAGGATCACTTGAGTCTAGGAGTTCAGGACGAGCCTGGACAACATAGCGAAGCCCCCATTTCTAAAAAAACAAATACAAAATACACTCCAAATTTAATGGCATAGATACACTAAAAATAGAAAAAATAAAACAACTTAATAGATATCTATTTGATTTTTTTGTAAGCTTTTGCTAACATTATTTATAGCAAGCAACAGTTCTTATCACATATCTATGGATAGTACAAATTCAAAGTTATTTTTGTTTTCTGCCAAATCCTTGATCCATTTTTAAAATAAGGCTTCCAAGCCAGGTGTGGTGGCACATGTCTGTAGTCCCAGCTACTTGGGAGGCTGAGGCAGGAGGATCGCTTGAGGTCAGGAGTTCAAGGCTATAATCGCGCCTCGGAATAGCGACTGAACTCCAGCCTGGGCAACATAGCAAGGCCTCATCTCTAAAAAATAAAATGAATCTTTTATTTTTAGAATAGCTTTAGATTTACAGAAAAATTGCAAAGATAGTACAGAGAGTTATCTAATACTTCTCACTTAGTTTTAACAATTATTGACATCTTACATAACTTCGGTACACTTGTCTCAACTAATAAATCAATACTGATGTGTTATTCACTAAAAGCAGTATTTACAAATTCATAAAACAGCCTTCTTAAATTTATGAGAGAGAGAGGGAGAAAGAGGAGTGTTGATAATTCCCATCTCATAGGATTATCCATGTTAGAAAATATCAACATTATTTATAAAATGCACATTATATGCCTGTGGTTATGCTACTCACTGAGGAATACAAAGCTGAATAAAACAAAGGTTCTCAAAGATTACGATAAACTAATAGTCTTCTGGATTGGACATGTTACTGGGTGGGGGGATGCAGGGTAGGGAAGTTTTCTTGGAGGACTTGTAGGAATCAGCTAAGTGACAAAGAGGGGGACGTTTATTGGCCAAAGGGAATGCATAAATAAAGACAATGAGTAACATACATGTCTTGACATTTCTGGAAGAAGGGGTTAAATTTGAAGTTGAATGTGTTTAGAGACAGGCAAAATGGGCAGGGACCAGGTCTGAGAGGGTTTTGTATGGCTTATTAAGAAGCTTAGACTTTGTCTTATAGCCAACATGAAGCCATTGATAAATGGGGGAATAACCATTGCATTTGTATTCTAGTACAAGCAACAGTGCATTAGCAACGGATTTCTAGCCACAGTGATGTGGAATAAGGGTTGTTTCCCTGGAGATGGAAGAGTTAGAAACTATTGCATTGTTCTAGGTGGCAGAAGATAAAGACTTTGAAATAGATCAATGGTATTAAGGACATAAGAACCAGACAAATTCAAGAAATAGGAAGTGAAAGAGTCAGAACTTGGTTATAACAGGGTGTTTGGAGGTGAGGAAGAGGGAACAGTCTAGAAGGAATTCCCAGTGTCTGGCTTGTGTGACTAAGTGGCAGATTAACTGGCATAGGTAATGCAAGATGGGGAGCAAGTCTGCTGGGGAAAGAGGATGAGTTAAGTTTTGGTCTTGTTGAATTTGATGTACAGTTGGAGTTTAGTAGGCAGGTCAGACACTTCATAGAAGGAGCCAATCTGGGGATAGACCATATACTGTAAAGATTCATTGTCATAGCTTATTTGCATAGCACAGAATTTCAGATTTATTCATTTATGATTCCTGTTTCAGTGTATTGTCTGCTAGTAACACTATCAGGTAGCTGTTGCAAGTGATAGAAATTCAATTTCAACAGTAACATATTGGTTCACATACAAGTGGGAGAAAAAGGACACAGAGAATGTAACTTGTGTCAACATTAGAGGGAAAGAGGTCATGAATACTTCAGAACCTGCAAAATGGATATATTTAATACAAGAATTAACTTACTTAGCAGACCACAGAAAGCCAAGTTCTGTCAAAGTCCACCAGCCAGGGATCACCAGGAACACAACTGGAGTTAAACAAGTTATGTTCATTTAGTTTGCTGCAGCAAGGGAGAATACACCTCAGAGGAACCTTGGAAGCATCTCAGTAAGTGAGCATAGGGAACAGGCAGGGGCTCCTTATAGGACTAGATTTGTGCTGCATAAGGATTAAGGAATTGGGCTGCCAACTGTGAGTGGGATATAGCCAAGAAGTGGGGGAATTTCAGCAATTGGATAGCTCAGACATTTTTTTCAGGAGGCTGAGGAACAAACTCAGACTGAGGGTGTCATTGGTAACAAAGCAGCAGTCACTTAGAAGAAAAGATTGTTAGTCTTTTTTTTTTTTAAAGTTTTACTTATTTATTTAGAGACAGGATCTTGCCCTGTTACCCAGGCTCAAGTGCAGTAGGTGCAATCATAGCCTACTGCAGCCTTGACCTCCTGGGCTCAAGGGATTCTACTGCTTCAGCCTCCTGAGTAGCTAAGACTACAGGTGTGTGCCAGCAATCCTGGCTATTTTTTATTTTTATTTTATTATTATTATTTTTTGTAGAGACAGGGGTCTTGCTGTGTTGCCTGGCCTGGACTCAAACTCCCTTGCTGTGTTGCCTGGCCTGGTCTCAAACTCCTGGTCTCAAGTGATCCTCCCACCTTGGCCTCCCAAAGTGCTGAGATTATAGGTGTGAGCCACCACACTGGGCCAAGGTTGTTGGTGTTTCTGCAACTGTGGTATGTTCTTATATAGAAAAGTTGTTTCTATGACCTTGCTCATATTCCTTGGAAACATTGTTCATGTTCTGTTAGGAATATCACAGGCTGATTACCAGTAAGGCTGGTTTTCATTTTCTTAAATCTAACTGCTTATAGGAGGGTGACTCCAAGAAGCAGGCTGATTTTCATAGCAGAATTCTGGAAAGGTTTGAATTAGACACAACAGGCAAGAGTGGGTATGACTGGGACTAAAAACATGAGGAAGTCTGCATAAAAATGAAAGAAAGCAGTCAGGCCTTTAGAACTCTTTCTCTACATAGCCAGGCTACAACTTCTCACCCCAAGAGAGGATTGAAGCTTTACTTTCTAGAGAGAATTAGAGAGATTCTGGATTTAGAAATATGAGGAGTAGCAAACAGAAGAAAGATCCTACTAAAAAGGAACTGACAGAAAGTTTGCATTTTCTTTTTTTCTTTATAATTATTTTATTTTATTTTTTTTAAGTTCCAGGGTACATGTGCAGAATGTGCAGGTTTGTTACGTAGGTAAACGTGTGCCATGATGGTTTGCTGCTCCTATCAACCCAACACCTAGGTATTAAACCCAGCATGCATTAGCTCTTTTCCCTAATGCTCTGCCCCTTCTCCACCCTCTCCTGACGGGCCCCAGTAAGTGTTGTTCCCCTCCCTGTGTTTATGTGTTCTCATTGTTCAGCTCCCACTTATAAGTGAAAACATGCAGTGTTTGGTTTTCTGTTTCTGCATTAGTTTGCTGAGGATAATGGCTTCCAGCTTCATCCATGTCCCTGCAAAGGACATGATCTCGTTCCTTTTTATGGTTGCATAGTATTCCATGGTGTATATGTACCACAGTTTCTTTACGCAGTCAAGAAACAACAGATGCTGGCAAGGTTGTGGAGAAAACACTTTTACACTGTTGGTGGGAATGTAAATTAGTTCAACCATTGTGGAAGACAGTGTGGCCATTCCTCAAAGACTTAGAATCAGAAACACCATTTGACCCAGCAATCCCATTACTGGGTATATACCCAAAGGAATATAAATCATTCTATTATAAAGATGCATGCATGCATATGTTCATTGCAGCACTATTCACAATAGTAAAGACATGCAATCAACCCAAATGCCCATCAGTGATAAACTGGATAAAGTCTGCATTTCTATAGTTAGACTTCAGCCCCCTTCCCTGACTCAGCTGTCAGAAGACTGGCTTACAGACTTAGAAACAGGATGATTCCTCCCTTGGGAAACCAGAGAATCCAAGGGAAAAAACTTATAGTTATGGGCAGGGGACAATGTGGGCCCCCAGGGAAACAGCTGGGTCCTGGCCTGATCACCCTACAATAAAGGCTACCACTGTGCTCCCAAACAGCTTTGTAGAGCCTTACTTACTCTTAAATATGGGCAGTACCCAAGGACCGTAAGAGATTTGGGAAAAGCATTCAACAAGAAAGAAAATAAACACCGTTTTTTTTTAAATTA
This sequence comes from Gorilla gorilla gorilla, assembly GCF_029281585.2. Classification (NCBI taxonomy): domain Eukaryota; kingdom Metazoa; phylum Chordata; class Mammalia; order Primates; family Hominidae; genus Gorilla; species Gorilla gorilla. Next base: position 190,401,825 of record NC_086017.1, on the reverse strand, counting down.
GAAGAAAAGAGACAATCCAGGGAGAAGAAGATTTTGAGCCATGAAATAGGAAAAAAAAACAAAACTAAACTAAAAAAGGAACATTCAACAATCAAGAAAACGTTTTTGATAATTAAAAATGCATTAGCTAAATTACTAGTTAAATTAGGGACCGGGTGCAATGGTTGATGCCTGTAATCTCAGCACTTTGGGAGGCTGAGGCTAGTGGATGGCTTGAGCTCAGGAGTTTGAGACCAGCTTGGGCAACATGGTAAAACTCTGCCTCTACAAAAATTAGCTGGGCATGGACCTGCAGTTCCAGCTAGTCAAGAGGCTGAGGTGGGAGGGTGGCTTGAACCTGGGAGGTCAAGGCTGCAGTGAGCCAAGATTGTGTCACTGCACTCCAGCATGGGTGACATGGAAAAAAACAATTAAATCAATAAAAGTTTAAAAAATAATATGAGGAAGTGGGATCATTTGAGCAGATCCAATGCTCAAATGAGGAGTTCCAAAATGACAGAACATAGAAAAGAGAGGAGAAAATAATCAGGAAAAAGTATTAGAAACTTTCTCAGAATAAAAGCTCATGAGTCTCCAGGTTGAAGGATCCATAGAGTGCCCAGCAAAATAAATGGAAAAAAATTCCTACGCCTTGATGAAGCATTGTGAGATTTTAGAACATCAGGATTAAAGAGAAGATTTTAAAAGTCAAGGAATGGAGAAGGGGGTAGAACACATACAAAGCATAGAAAACTGGACGATGATGAAGCAATATCTTCAAATTTCCAAGGGAAAATGAAATCCAATCTAGAATTCTATAGCTAACATACTATCAATCAAATAAGGGTAGCATAAAGACAACCAAGGCTTTAAAACCCTTACTGTAACAAATTGTTTTTCAGGAAGCTCTGGATAATATACTCTATTGAAAGAGAGGGTGAATCAAGAAAGAAATATGTGAGCTCCAGTAACAACACAAAAGAAAAATGAGAATTGCCAGGATGATGGTAAATATAATTCCCAGAGTACAATAATGTAGCAGGCCTAGAATTTTAAAAATCGAAATTAAAATGGAATGGTGGAGAGCTCCAGACATGTCTAAATTTAAAAACAAACAAAGTAGAATACATAGTATTTTTAAAAGCACCAAAAGGAGATTTATACTTCTAGCACAGAGCTTGAAATGAATTAGAAAATTAAGCCAAATGAAGCACATATAAACTCCAAGGAAAATTAAAAGTGAAGTGGCTCAGGTAACAGCAATATGTATTTACATAGTTGCTATAGTATAAATACTAAATATTTAACAACAATAATAAAGAAAACATAAGGAAGTGAGTGTTTGGGTGTGGGTGTGTGCATGTTGTGAGGGTGGTTTTCCCACGTAAAGAGATGGAGGTAGAAGAGATCTAAACCCTTTTGATCAGGAGTAGGATGCCAGTAGAAGATATCTGAACTTGAAAAATCAAATTCCTATATAATCATGATGTCTGGAATATGGAGTAAAGTGTCAGACACTATAGCCAAAAGAGTTGGAAGTGGCTGCCATTGGCAGGGCAGAAACTGGGTATGAGGAGGGGTGGAGGAAGGGACTGCTGCTGTATATTACAAACCTTATGAAACTATTGGATTTGCCAGGCACGGTGGCTCATGCCTATAATCCCAGCACTTTGGGAGGCTGAGGCGGGCAGATCACTTAAGGTCAGGAGTTTGAGACAAGCCTGACCAACATGGTGAAATCTGTCTCTACTAAAAATGCAAAAAATTAGCCGGGCATGGTGGTGTGCACCTGTAATCCCAGCTACTCGGGAGACAGGCAGGAGAATCGATTGAACCCGGGAGGTGGAGGTTGTAGTGAGCCGAGATCGTGCCACTGCACTCCAGCCTGGGGGACAGAGCAAGACTCCATCTCAAACAAACAAATAAGCAAACAAACAAATGCCAAAAACTATTGGACTTTTAAAAAATATGTACATATATTACTTTGATATAAGTAAAGCATTATCTTAAAAATTGTAATGAGACAGGAAGGAGGACAAGTGAAAACAATTGAAACCAAGTTTTCTGTTTCCTTTTTTCTGTTTCTCTTTGTGCCTCTGATTCACTCTCCCTGCCTCGTGGATGGGATTTATCGGAGCTCTGTGGGGTGGGAAGGACTAGAGAGGATGTGTCAGGGTAAGGGGATGGCTCTCAGCAGATCTGGACTCACAGCTTTGCCGACAGAGAGCAAAGGACTCTTCACCCCAACTCCAGTTAGTATAAGAATGACTTACACTTCTCTTTTCACAGCCCCCTGTGTATTTGTGAAGGCTGTTTTATTGTCTTCAGTACTCTTCCTCCCAATGAAGATGTATTTGATGATCACAGAAATATTTGTAAATATTTTATGTACTTGTGTTTACAAATATATTTCTTTTCTCAGAATGATTTGGAGCCCCATAATGATTCCTAGGGATACTAGTTACTGACTATTCCATGATGATACAGAAAAGAAAAAGACTAGATTAGTGACCACTTTTCTCATACATATTAACAAAAGCATGCACATATGTGGCACTACATCTTTTCAGTCTAATTCCTTGGCAGAAATTTGTCCTTGCTCCTCACCTGGGAGTGTGAAAAATGCAAAATCTCAAGTGCCACTTTGTCAGAACCTGATTGATTGATTGACCGATTAATTTAGAGACAAGGTATTGCTCTGTCACCCAGACTGGAGTGCAGTGGCACAATTGCAGTTTACTGCAGCCTTGACCTCTTAGGCTCAGTGGTCCTCCTGCCTCTGCCTCCGGAATAGCTGAACCACAGGGGCTTGCCACCATGCCTGGCTAATTTTTTAATTTTTTGTAGAGATGGGATTTCTTTATGTTGTCCAGGCTTATTTCAAGCAATTCTCCTGCCTGGGATTATGGGCATGAGCCACTGCGCTCAGCCCAGAATCTGATTTAGTCTGAAGCCTGGGTTTCTTTTTCTTTATTTGGCTCCCCAGGTGACTAGGTTGTTACCGAACCATCTGAACAAATAATAACTCTATTCCTATTTATTTCACATTTGTGACTGAGGTAAACAAACAGAGTCATTGTTTCCAAAATTTTGTGTGTACTTAAATCACCTGGGGATCTTTTAAAAACAAACAAACAAACAAACAAACAAACAAACAAACCCTTTCATTTTGAAACAATTATAGACTCACAGGAAGTTGCAAAGACAATACAAGAGGTCTTGTGTACCCTTCACCCTGTTTCCCCTAGTATTGACATTGTTATGTAACGTTAGCACAGCATTAAAGCCCAGAAATTGACATTAGTACAATGTGTGTGTAGTCAGATGCCATTTTATCACATATGAGATTCCTGTAACTGCAATCACAATACAGAACCAGTCCAAAACCACAAAGATCTCTCTGATGCTACCCCTTTATAATCACACCTCCTATCCCTTTCCCCCTGCTTCCCCGGTAACCTCTAACAACCACTGTGTTCCATCTCTATATTTTTGTGATTTTTGAGAATGTTATACACATGGAATTATTCAGTGTGTGGCCTTTTGAGAGTGGCTTTTTCACTCAGCATAATACCCTTTTAAAATAAAAATAAATTTTTTAAAATTAATAATTTTAATTATTAATTATTAAATTATTTATTCTAAATAAAATTAAAAATTTTACTTTAAAATCAAATATGTAGATTATACTAGCAGATTTTATTTTTAAATCAAATATGTAGATTATATTGGCAGATTATATAATATATATATATATAATTTTTTTTTTTTTTGAGACGGACTCTTGCTCTATCACCGAGGCTGGAGTGCAGTGGTGCGATCTCGGCTCACTACAACCTGCACCTCCCAGGTTCAAGCGATTCTCCTGCCTCAGCCTACCAAGTAGCTGGGATTACAGGTGCCTGCCACCACACCCAGCTAATTTTTGTATTTTTAATAGAGATGGGTTTCACCATGTTGGCCAGGCTGGTCTCGAACTCCTGACCTCAAGTGATCCCCCAGCCTCTGCCTCCCAAAGTGCTGAGATTACAGGCGTGAGCCACCATGCCCGGCCCATTTTTATACTTAAAGAAAAATATAAGTTTTCTTTTAGCCTCTTTTGGTCATAGGAGAAGCTAGCTTATAGCTTTTTTTCTAAATTACATATGGAGAAAGGATTTCTCTTTCTCCTACCAAGAATCTTTTGAGTAGAAAAGACTGTTAATTCTCTATATCTGTGATTATTGTTTTCCGTTTCAGTGGTCCTGGAGCTCCTTGAACTCAGGATGTTTTTTACCCAAGACCATTATGTATGGCTTCAGTAAACCAAAAATAAGACATATTTTTGTGCTAAATGTAATCTTGTTTTCCTTTAATATGTAGCATAGACAAATTGTAATTGGCCTCAAAAATTAAAGAAAAAATTTATAGGAAAAGAGATCTTGAGGACAGACATGGTGGCTAACGCCAGTAATCCCAACACTTTGGGAGGCCAAGGTGGACAGATTGCCTGAGCTCAGGAGTTGGAGACCAGCCTGGACAACACGGTGAAACACTCTCTCCACTAAAATACAAAAAATTAGCCGGGTGTAGCAGCCTGCGCCTGCAGTCCCAGCTACTTGAGAGGCTGAGGGAGGAGAATTGCTTGAACCTGGGAGGCGGAGGTTGCAGTAAGCTGAGATCACGCAACTGCACTCCAGCCTGGGTGACAGAGCAAGACTCTGTCTCCAAAAAAAAAAAAAGAGGTCTTATAACTGAGAACACTTTCTTTGCCTATAATTGCAAAAAGACACTAGTGCTCTATATCTTTGGGAAATGGGCACGTATCAGTCAAAAGAACGTTTCTACTCCCCTGTAGATCAAACACTTAACATAAAAAGGACATTGAATTCTTTTTCAATTTCTTACAAAAAAGATAATGTCTCTGATGAAGGGTGGCAGAATATGTCACCCCGAAATATGCCACTTTGGCGTAAGAATTATTTTGAGCTAAAGGGACTTAAAAAACAACAGGTATAAGAAGAATGTTCTGAGTGTCTCTTTTCTTCCTGAAAGTAGGAGATAAAACTGCTGTATGAAAGGTATCCTCCCTACACTAGGAGGAAATAAGATTTTTATCACCAGGGACAGGGAGTTGAAGCACAGAGAATTCTGTACAAACAAAACTTGTTAAAATAACACTTATCTGCCTCTAGCCTCCCTACATATTTTAGTTACTTTTCCACAATTGCCTCTCTCTGTTCAAACTAGTATAAAAGCATTTAGGTTTTGCCACTTCTTTGGGTCTTCATTTTCTTATAAAAAATTCCGTGTCGCATAAAACTTACACTAAATAAATTCATGTGCTTTTCTTCTGTTAATCTGTTTTATGTCAATTTAATTCTCAGGCCCAGCTGAAAATTCTAAGAGGGTAAAGTTTTGCCTCTGCTATACTGAAAAAGAGAACAATATTACACAGTTACATTTGAGAACTCTATGATCTGATATGTCTTGCTTCTTCAGAAATTGTAATATTGTAGTTTTATATAAAGTTCATTCTTTTTTTTTTGAGACAGAGTTTCACTCTTGTTGCCCAGGCTGGAGTGTAATGGTGCCGTCTCGGCTCACTGCAACCACCACCTCCCAGGTTCAAGCAATTCTCCTGCTTCAGCCTCCCAAGTAGCTGGGACGACTGGCGGCCGCCACCAGGCCTGGCTAATTTTTGTATTTTTAGTAGAGACGGGGTTTTGCTATGTTGGCCAGGCTGGTCTCAATCTCCTGACTTCAGGTGATCCACCCACCTCAGCCTCGCAAAGTGCTGGGATTACAGGTGTGAGCCCGAGACCGGCCAAAATTCTAATAATAATAAACATTTAAAAAGTCATTTTATATGGATTTTAGAAATAATTGTAGGAGAAGACAGCAGTGAGTCTTGTATAGCTATTAACAAATACCCTTCTCATATAATTATTGGTATTACAAATTTACATTTGTTAGCTTTCTTTTTTTAATGTGTAGAGAGGGAAGCATTGAAGAAACATGTTTTGGCTCCCTTTCCTACTCTTGTGTTCCCACTTTTCTCCCTCCATATCTCTGCTTTGCTTGGTGAAAACAGAAATGTAGGTGTTGCTGGGCGCAGTGACTCACCATTATCCCAACACTGGGAGGCTGAGGCGGGTGGATCACTTGAGCCCAGAAGTTCAAGAGCAGCCTGGGCAACATAGTAAGACTGTCTCTACAAAAATCAAAATAAAATCATTAGGTGCGGTGGCTCATGCCTGCAGTCTCAGCCACTCGGGAGGCTGAGATGGGAGAATTGCTTGAGCCCAGGAGGTCAAGGCTGTGGTCGCACCACTGCATTCCAGCCTGAGCAACAGAGCGAGACCCTGTCTCAAAAATGAATACAATAAAACAAACAAACACACAAACAAATAAATAAATAAAGGTAGGGAAAGCAAGACAAAGTAAGAGCCTGGTAAGAGGGTGCATGAGTGAGCTCAGTCAGTCTCTTGGATATCATTTACATGAGGGTGTAAATTCAGAATGAAACTCAGTGAACAGTCAGGAGTTCTACAAATGACTGAGAGGTTTCAAAAAGTTGTTGATGACATTTGAAAGAACAGAAATAAGGTCTTCAGGGAGGATATTTGAAACTATTTAATTGTAGAGACAGTTTTGTTTTGTTTTGTTTTGTTTTACAGGCAGCCATCAATCTGCCTTTGGTCTTTATACTTCTGCCTTTCTGTGGCGGACAGACCCCGAGGTGACCTGCATGATTCCTACCCCCGGTGTTCATGCCTTCGTGTAATACCCTCTCCTTGGGTATGGGCAGAACCTATGACTTGCTTTTAACCAATGGGATATGGCAAACGTGATGGGATGTCACCTCTGTGATTAAGTTAGCATAACAAATGTGATGAGATGTCATTCCTGTGCTTATGTTACATTATATAAGATCCTGACTTGCTAGCAGATTGGCTCTCTCTTGCCCTCCTGAAAGCCTTGAAGAAGCAAGCTGCTATGTGACAGCCATTAAGAGGGTCATGTGATAGGGAACTGTGGGCAGGTCGTGGCAGCCTCTCAGTTCTCCAGCCTCCAACAAGTGACTTCTGTCAATAACCTAAGGGAATGCTGAGATAGACCTTTCTTCAGTTGAGCCTCTGATGGGACTGCAGCCCTGGCCAACACCTGGATTACAGCCTAGTGGGACCCAGAGGGAGAGAACAAATGTGTGTTGATAATATTGTGTGGAAGATAATAAATGTGTGCTGTTTTATGCCACTAAGTTTGTGATGCAGCAACAGATAATGAATTTGCTTTTTTAGAAATTTCGTACAAATGAAATACCATAATAAATCATCTTTTGTCTGGCTTCTTTCCCTTAACACATGCCTTTGAGATTCATCAATATTGTTGCATATATCAGTAGTCATTCATTTTTATTGCTGAGTAATATTCCATTTATGGATATACCACATTTGGTATATCCATTCACCAGTTGATAGACATTTGCATTGTTTCTACTTTTGGGCTATTATGTTTCTACTTTGGGCTATTATGAATAATACCGTTACTGTGATAATACTAATACTGTAATATTTATGTACAAGTCTCCGTGTAGATGTATGTTTTCGTCTCTCTTGGGCAGATATCTAGCAGTAGAATTGCTGGGTCATGTGGGTAGTATGTTTAACTTTTTTAATGCTGCCAAACTGTTTCGAAATTGGCGGCACCACTTTACATTCTCACCAATGGGTGATAGTTTCAGTTTATTCACTTTCTCTGTAAACTTGGTATTTTCAGTTTTTAAAACCGGTATCTCACTGTGATTTTAATTTTTATTTTCCTACTGACTTTGGAAAAGTGCTTATTAAAATCTTTTGCCAATTATTTTTTCGATCGAGTTGTTTATCTTCTTACTGAGTTGTAAGAGTTGTAAGGATTCTTGTTATAGTCTGGATAGAAGTCTTTTAACAGATGTATCAGTGAATGTTCAATCAAAGAATCAGAACCATTAGGAGGCATGCATATGTATACACACACATGTATATTTTAAATACACACAGATTTTTAAAATCAGAAATATGGCCTTATATAAATCAGATCAGGGATCTGATTGTGCCCTGTGTACAAGCTAATAAGTTAGCTTGTTATTATTTCATGAATGCTGACAGGAGATATAAGAATCTTGGGACAGAGAAAAAGGATTTCATATTGGTGGTACAATAAGCTGAATGAGAATAAGCATTTTGGCATCAGCTCCTCTTGCCCCTCAAGTTCCACGGAGTAACGTGAGTGACACTGATGGGTGACTGAACACACAGTGGCCTTACAGGAGAAGAACACTGAAGCTGAGGCTGTAAACAGCCTGCTCTTTGTCCGGGAAGGAAACATTACTTCATCCCACAAGGTTACTCATGGCAACTATCACCCTGAGAAATGGCCTGGGTGAAGAGCTCCGAGGGCCTTGTGTTCTGAGTATTCTCAGCAAGAATGTGCAAGGAAGCTCAGGGCTCATGGTGAAGCCTCTCCCAACAATCTAACCCTTGCCCTCTAAGGCTCCTTTGGGTATCAGGAGAAGTATACAAATACGTATCAGTGAGATTGAAACAAGATTGTGCTGGTCCTTGTGTTTGTACACAAATGGTGAAGGGCACATTCAGGAACTGTCATCGGTGGTCTCAGGCATAGGGGAATAATTCAGCATCAGACATATCCACATGAGCTTCTGTGTTTTCACTAGCATATAGACAGGGATGACAAACTCAGTGGTAGGTCAGATTTCCCCTCACAGCTGCTGCTTGTTACAAGTAGACCACAAGATCATTTTGCCAGACTGTGTTGGTGGGTATAACAGAGAGAGCATAAACTCTTCTGCCCCTCCCTCTACTTCCTAGGGTCTAAGGTATTCCCTAATCTGGTGCTAGGGTGTTGCTTTCCCTTCATGGCCACAATATTGATGTGTCCATTCTAGTAACCATACCTTTTTTTCTAAGAATCTCCTATTTGTACCCAGGGGGATCAGGTATGAGAGGAACAAGGGCGTTTTAATGAAATTTACAGAGATCCATTATATCTTCCACCTTGGCTCACACAGACCACTCTACAAGGACTTGGTGATTGATGTACTGAACCAAGTGATCATTACCTCTAGGATCTAGGACCATGTCAGTCCAACAAGTTTGAATTCAATAAGAGAATCAAGTAATTTTAAATGCTTAGGCATCCTTTTTGCCTGGCTGTTACACGGAAAGTATACCAATCACACAAGTCTGGGGCTGCTGTTAGTGGAATAAAAGAATCATTGTGCTCAGAAATGGTCGGGGTAAAAATCTCACATTTTCAAAACAGGTCTATATAACCCCTTCTTTCTTCCTGATCATTACAAAGAAGGAGGCTAAAAGGAAATGATCTCTCTCTGGGGATAGCCACGTGCATTGACCAAACTACCTTATTAAAGTGTTTGAACCAGAAGGAGGTGAGAGAGATAGACTAAGAAATTTTGGGGGTTGATCTTTCGAGAAGACTGTTTTAGTGCTCTACAATACCTAATGCCAGCCCATGGCATTAGGTGGGGAGCAGATTCTATGGTGGGGAGCATGGAATCTCCTTTGAATAACTTGATTATTGGCCCATTGTCAGACAGTCTTTGAGGGAGAGAGGAGAGAGAGAGGAGATGATACAATGGCTTTAGCCTGTGCCTGCTGAGCTCAAGTCTGACCAATATTCCTTTCTGGACTACCTGCTCTTTGGATTGTGAACTTGCTTAGACGGCCCCTACAATGGCATAAACCAACTCCTTGTAATAAATCACACACACATTGGAAATTGTTGGGATGAACAATTTTGGGAGTGAGAACTAGGAATTCCCTTTTGGACATCTTCAGTAGATGGTGTAGACCTCTAAATGGGGAAGTCAAGTAGGCGCTTGGATGGTTAACAACCATGAGGGCTACAGATGTAAATTTGGGACTCATGATTATAGAGATGCCTATTTTAAACCATGGGTCTCATGAAATTGGATGGGATCACTAAGGAGAGAATGTATACAGAGAAAAGAAGAAAAACCACAACTGAGCCCTGGGTAGTCCACTGTTTAGAGCTCCAACAAAGCGGGAAAGCCAGAAAAGAAGATGGAAGAGTCACAGTCCCCGAGGTAAGAGAAAACAAGAGAGTGTCATGTCACGGAATCCACGAGCAAACAATATTTCAAGAAACTAGAAGCCAAATTCCAATGTTGGTAAACCGTAAAAGGAAGTGACTACTGGATTTTTTTTTTTTTTTTTTTTTTGAGACAGGATGTCACTGTGTTGCCAAGGCTGGATGCAGTGGCTCAGTCTCAGCTCACTGCAGCCTCTGCCTCTCAGGCCCAAGTGATCCTCTCACCTCAGCCTCCCAAGTAGCTGGGATTACAGGCATGCACTACCAAGTCCAACTAATTTTTGTATTTTTAGTAGAGACGAGGTTTCACCATGTTTCCCAGGCTGGTCTCGAACTCCTGACCTCAAGTGATCTGCACACCTTGGCCTCTCAAAATGCTGGGATTACAGGTGTGAGCCATCTTGCATGGCTGTAACCATTGGATTTGATAATCACAATAAATCAGCGTTCATATGAAACATTTTGGAGCACTTTTATAACACCTGTAGTCTCAGGATTTTTCTCTTACGTGAGATAGTGGGAGGTAGTTATAATTACTATTATCCCTCTTTTATTAATGAGGATTTGGGGCTAAGATAGATTTTAGGGAATTGCTGAAAGTTAAAGTAGCTAGTCATGGCAGACCTGGGTTAGAACCAGATTTCTTTATTGCAGCTCATTTTTCTGATTCTAAATCCTGGTTGGCATAGGAGTCATCTGCGGAGCTTTCTAAAAATACAGGCACAAATAGTCTCATCAAGGAACTCTGGGATAAGGGTCAGGTCATAAGCGTAAAAAAATGTACATATACAATTCATCAAGTCGTTCTAATGAGAGGCCAGAGTTGAGGATCTATAATGAGTTAGTCTATAATGTGTTCTAAGCAACCGTTAAAATTAGGCTTCTTAGGATGAAAGTCTATGCAAGATTTGGTTAACTTAGCTCAGAAGGTCAGCAGAAACTTCTTTGAGTTTCCCCAGGGTGGAAATGCTAATTAACCCCCTATGTTAATGCCTCAGTTCAATCTGCTAAGTGTTTTCTTATAATTAGTCTCCTGCTTCTGAATGGAGAAAACATTATTAGGGTTTTATCCAATCACAATACATCGTGCAACACCACATGCAAATCTACACACAAGTCAGAACTGCCTTTCACAAAAAACAGTTGTTTTCTTTGTGACTGAACTTCCAAATTTAACTTAGTTGTCTCATCAATGAATTTCCATGACTAGGTTCCCCAGATTGAGAATCACTTAGAGCGACGAGAGATGCAACAACTGGGAACGTATGGGGATTGTCATCTGCAAGTTTATGAAATAAGGATTGTATCCAAAACGTAAGCACTTATCTGCTACAACAGAGAAAATTATGATTTATGGGTAATTAAAGCAGGGACTCATACTTATTAAATTGTGAGGTATTTTTTTTCCCAAAATTTTTTGTTGCCTAGGCTGGAATGCAGTGGTGTAATTGTGGCTCAATGCAGCCTTGACCTGGGTTTAAGTGATTCTCCCACCTCAGCCTGCTGAGTACCTGGGACTACAGGTGTGCTGTCATTCCCAAAAAATGTTTGTATTTTTTGTAGAATCTGGGGTTTCACCGTGCTGCCCAGGCTGGTCTTGAACTCCTGGGCTCCAGGGAAAAAGTATGTACAGACGTTTTTTTCTTGACTCAATTGTAAGCTTTTTCAGAACAGGAACCATGTCTTATTCAGCCCCCACAATGTTTAAGAGTAGTAAAGGATCAGTCAATGTTTGTTGAATGAATAAGTGAATGAATGGGTGATAGCTTCTTGTAGTTTCTGATTTATTAATAAACGAGTAATATATAAATTTTTCAACAGTGAGATTTTGCTTTGTATCTTTTTATTTTCGTATGTGGTTTCTTTTCTTCTGACGTTGTGCTGCTTGTTTGTTTTCACATTGCAAGATTTGAAGGAAGCTTCAAAGAGCTGACGAGATAACGCTGCTTCACCGGCAAGTATTCCCTCCCCACCTTAGTGAAGAAGGCAATTACTATTTTCTCTTTCTGCTGAGGGAATGAGACTCAGAAAATACAGGGATTTATATGTCACAGATTTTGCAGTAAAATTAGCATTCGAATGTTTAGCCTTCACAGTGACAGAAGCAATTCTTTATTTTATTCTGCGGATTCCTCTTTTCTTCTGCTTTTCTATTTATGTGTGGGGAATCTATGAGATAAAAATAACCCCTACATTTCTTATTCCTTTCTCAAAGAAAACATTTCCCAGATAAGAAATAATGTTAAAAATAAGAAACATCAAAATAACTGATAAGGTGAGAGGCCAAGGGAGATGAGCAATGGTGTTACCTAGCTTGTCCCAGCTCTATCTTTTAAAACATTTTTATCGGAAAATATTGCGCATTTGTTTAGAAATATGCATCAATTAATTCACACAGTTTAACAAATATTTATAAGGGAAACATCCATGTAACTGGCATTCAGATTAAAAAATTAAACATTGTGAGCACTTCAGAGTAATCCACCTATCAATTTCTGATTATAATCCCTGCCCTCTTTCCAGGGGAAACTGTTTTCTTTATGTTAATCACTTTCTTTCTTTTCTTTATAGTTTAACCACGTCTGCGTACATCCTTAAAAATATTGCATAGTTTTTGTGTGTTTTCAAGCTTTGTATAAATCATAGCGTATATATTATTTTATATTTCTTTTGAGACAGTCTCACTCTGTCACTCAGGCTGGAGTGCAGTGTGCAATATTGGCTCACTGCAACCTCTGCCTCCCGGGTTTAAGCGATTCTTATGCCTCAGCCTCCTGAGTAGCTGGAACTACAGGCGTGCACCACCACGCCCAGCTAATTTTTGTATTTTTTGTACAAATGGGGGTTTTGTCATGTTGGCTAGGCTGATCTCCAACTCCTGAGCTCAAGTGATCTGCCTGTCTCAGCCTTCAAACGTGCTGGGATTAAAGGCATGAGCCACTGTGCCCAGCCTGTATAAATTCTTTTGTGTCTTTTTGCCCTCAACATTATGCTGTAAGAGTTACTCATATCGCCGCATGTAGCTGAAGTTGATCAGTTTTGTTGTTAAATGATATTCCTGCTTGAATATACTATACTTTTTTCCATGTGTATGTATATCTTTAACTTTACTAGATACTACCAAATTGTTTTCCAAAATGGTTATACCACTTTACAACCTCACCAACATTAGAGTTCCCGTTACTCTGAGTCTTTACCCACACTTGGCATTCTTTTTTTCCCCCGCCTTATTTGTGGCTATTACAGTGCCAGGATAGTGTGTATCAGTGTGGTTGCAATTTGCGTGATAACTAATGAGGTTTACACCTTTTCATTGACAATTTGGATTTCTTGTTTTGTGAAGTATCTGTTCAAGTTTTACTCATTTTTCTGTTGGATTGCATGGCTTTTTCTCAGTAATTTGGTCTGTCTTTGAGTTATAAAGGTGGGCATTGATAGTGAAGTTCAGTGGTAATAGCTTACCTTTCTAGAAAACTGTTAGCTGCAGTGTAAATTTTTGTTTTTGTTTTTGAGATGGAGTCTCGCTCTGTCGCCCAGGCTGGAGTGCAGTGGCATGACCTCAGCTCACTGCATCCTCTGCCTCCCAGGTCCAGGAGATTCTCCTGCCTCAGCCTCCTGAGTAGCTGGGGTTACAGGCACTCGCCACCACACCTAGCTAATTTTTGTATTTTGAGTAGAGACGGGTTTTTGCCATGTTGGCCAGGCTGGCCTCGAATTCCTGACATCAGGTGATCCGCCCTCCTCGGCCTCCCAAATTGCTGGGATTACAGGCATGAGCTCCCCGCCCAGTGCTGGGATTACAGGTGTGAGCCCCATGCCTGGCCCAGTGTAAGTTTTTGGGAGTGGGGTGAAGAAAAGAATTGTGTGTAATGGCTTCTCCTTTTCAGATGCTACCTCCAGGCAGTTCATGAGTTTTCTGCTCTTGAGCCTGGGTAAATGACTCTGTAAGATTTGAGTAAGTGCCACCAAGGGAGAATACAGAAAGCTGATATCAGGAGACAATTTAATGGGGGACATCAAAGGATATTTATTGCTTGCGGAAGACCTGTTAATTATTACCTAGAAACAGAGAGCAGAGCATTCGCTGGCTGATCAGCCCCCTAAACTGGTGACTTCCCTTTAACTAATGCTTTGAAGATAATTCAAATTCCCATTAGACCCATCACCTCATCTGGAAACCACTGTTTACATGGAAATGAGCCAAATGAGAAAGGGATTTTCTGAAACAATCCCCTGGAGGAACACATCTTCCTTCCCCTTAAATAAAGTAAAGAGAAAGTGGAGGACAGAGAGGGAAGTAGAAGAAAGTTAATTGTAGTTTCTGATAAACACTCTGCTGGAGCACCTTTGTGGGTCTTTAAGCAAGTACTATTTAGGAAGAGCTGATGGGCTAACTGTAATCCAATGACTGATAATTGATCTTTTAAACATTTTTTCTGCACAGAGGATTAATCTGAAGAGTTTTTTTTGTTTTTTTTTTAAACAATGCTTGAGGTGGTTGGAATTTTGCAAAGCATTATTTCTCAAACAAGACAGGAATTATAACTGTATTTTTTTTGAGACAGAGTCTTGCTCTGTCACCTAGGCTGGAGTGCAATGGCACAATCTTGACTCACTGCAACCTCCGCCTCCCAGGTTCAAGCGATTCTCCTACCCTCAGCCTCTCGAGTAGCTGGGATTACAGGCTCCCGCCACGACACCTGGCTAATTTTTGTATTCTTTTAGTAGAGACAGGGTTTCTCCAAGCTGGCCAGGCTGGTCTTGAGCTCCTGACCTCAAGTGATCCACCCGCCTCGGCCTCCCAAAGTGCTGGGATTACAGGCATGATTCACTGTGCACGGCCAGGAATCATAACTCTTAATAAGCTCCACAAAGGCTGACATTTGGGTCTTTTACCTGCACCATTGTTTTTCCTGAGCCTTGAGCAGTGCCTGGTACATGATAGGGATTCAAATACTCATGAATAAATGAATGAACAAATGATTTTTTTGACACTGATGGATAATGAATGGTAATAGCTTAATAACAGAAGGAAGCAAAGATGATGGTCAAAGGGTACAATTTTTAGTTATGCAAGATAAATAAGTTCTGGAGATTTACTATACAGCATAGTGCCTATAGCTAACAATACTGTACTATATATTTAAAATTTGCTAAAAGGATAGATCTTAAAGGTTTTTTAACATGAAAATAATAATAATAATAATAAAATAGGGTGGAAGGAAACTTTGGAAGGTGACGTGTATGTCTGTGGCCTTAATGGTGGTGATGGTTACACGGGTGTATACTTATCCCCAAACTCATCAAGTTGTGCACATTAAATATGAACAATCTTTTTCCTGTCATCGTACTTCAATAAAGTGTTTTTCTAAGGATTATACTTGTTATTACGTGAACACATGAAAGCACTCAGAGTCTACTTAAATTTAACCATGTTTGTGACTTTCCAGTGGAAAAGATGCACAATTCTGCTCTTAGATAGTGCGCAAGTAACTAATGAGAATGCAAACAGTTTTATAGCCACAGACACAGGCGATAAGCTTAAAGTCTTAGTTCTTGAGGGCAAAAACTGCTTCACCCCCACTTCTTAAGGATTCTCCTGGTTAGAAAGGCTTAAAATACACTCTGTACATAAAAGATTCTCAAAAAATATCCAGAGGATGAACATCATATATCCAGAGGATGGACACCATTTACCTGAAGTTATAATTTAATTCATTGCAAATCAACACATCTCGTGTAGCATTTTTTGCCTGTTGGAAATCAGCCCTGACATGGGAAGTGTGTGGGTGGGACTGCATCCCATTGATCTCTGTGTTCTGAGTGCATTGCACATGACCTGGTACGTAATAGGGTGTGATCTTGTTGATTGAATGAATTAATCTGTCCTATGAAGAAGAGTTGAAGAAGCTGAGTATGATTAATCTGCAGAAAGATAAGTCTTTGGAGAGAAGAGGAGATTGCTATCTTTGGGGATTTGAGGACCTAACCTGTGGCAGACGAAGAGCAGAGTGAGGACGCTATGTGGACACTTCCGGTAGGCAGATTTTTATTCATTACGTATCAGCTGAGGAACAGTTTGATCTTAAAACCAAAACCCAGAAGAGAAAAAAGTTGCATTCCTTTTCTGGGTTATTTTTTGCAAGGCATTTTTATGGGGCACCTCGCTTCCCCCTCTTATTCATTCCCTTGTTTTCTTCCAAGGTTTACCTTATGAGTTCCCTGACTCAGCAGAAAAGCTCCAGCTCTCTATCAGCAGATCTGCTTCCTGAGGAATGATGATCCTCTCTGGGTCATTACATACACTACATTTCAAGGCTTAGAATTCCATGGCTACCATCAGTTGAGAGTGCTATATAGCTCTACCTTTGTCTATAAAAATGAGACCTAAGACATGGTAAGACATAAATCAATTTCAGGGCCACCTAAACCTCCACAGCATTGCTCCTAATGAGTGTTGCTAAGGACTCCCCACAAATCAACGTGAAAAATTAGTCTCTACAAACAGTGATGTATCTGTTGCCCTTGGTATTAATTTGGACATTACCTTGCTATTACTATGAGTTTATCTTGGATTAAAAATATTAGTTTTACCTTGACTTTTGTTTGGATGACAAAAATCTCAACTATTGGGCTTTTACATACTAATCTTTTCTACTTTAAATTCAGACCTCATCTTCTATTTAGAAAATGCAGGTAATCGAAGAGAAGTGCTATGACTTAGAAAGAGACCAGGAACAGGAATAGAAAGCGTTCTCAACTTGTCAGCTCCTGAAACTTCATGCAATCTTAGGTAAATTGTCCAATTTCTTAGCATCTCATGGTTCTACCCATAAAATAATGTTAACAAGAGAGATTTACTACATTCTTTCTGCTGGAGGATGAAGGTATGCTTAAAAATTGTTGGCATATATTATTAAATTGTCCCTGGAAATAGTGTAAAAATGACTAGATTTAAGTCATTTTGTCAAAATATTTTAAAAATATATATATATATATTCATTCATACTTCTTTCTTATGAACAGGGCCATATGGGACCTGGCTTGGGGGCACGCCCTGGGTGAGCTTTACAGGTGGAATTTTGGTGACGATGTAGGAGTCCCCAAGGAGAGCTTGTCCAAAGAGCGAGAGGGCCAGAAGGGAATGTGGTCAGTTTGAGGGATGGCCCCCAAAATGCCTGAAAATCAACCTCAGCAACCCATCAGTTTAACAGTGCCTCACTACACGTGGTGTGATAGAAAGGTCAGTGTTAGGAAGCTTGGGTTAGTTCCAACTTAGCTACAAACTGACAATAACTCTGAGCAGGTCATTTAACCTCTCTGTGCTACAGTTTCTTCATCTGTAAGTTGAGGTATTTCAGCTAGTTTGACACTTTCCAATACAGTGGCCGCCAGCCACATATGGCTATTGATCACTTGAAATGTGTGTGGCTAGTGCAGCTGGGGAGAAACTGAATTTTAAATTGTATTTAACTTTAATGAATTCAAATTCTTATTTATTTATTTATTTATTTATTTATTTACTTATTTACTTACTTAGAGGCAGGGTATCCCTTGTCACCCAGGCTGGAGTGCAGTGGCATGATCTCAGCTCACTGCAGCCTTGACTTCCTAGGCTCAGGTAATTCTCTCTACTTAGCCTCCTGAGTACCCAGGACTATAGGTGTGCACCACCACAGCTGGCTACTTTTTCGTACTGTTTTGTAGAGATGAGGTTTTGTCATGTTGCCCAAGCTGGTCTCAAACTTCTGGGCCCAAGCGATCCACCTGCCTTGGCCTCCCAAAATGCTGGGATTATAGGTGTAAGCTGCCGCACTGTCAAATTTAAATTTAAAAATGGGAACAGCATAAAACATTTTTCTTTTAAACAAAACGTAGTAACTTTGACAGCACTACATTTTACTTTAGCCGTTGAAAATTTAGTATCCTTACTGAGATGGGTTAGAAGTGTAAAATCGTATTTAAAGAACAGTGTGAAAAACACTATAAACTATCTCATTAATAAATTTTTGTATTGACTGTATGTTTACGTGATAATATTTTAGATATGTTGGATTAAATAAAATAATACTATTAAAATTAATTTCACCTGTTTCTTTTTAATGTTTTAAAAATGTGGCTACTAGAAAAATTTAAGTTATTTATATGGCCCACATTGTATCCGTATTGGATAGTGATAGACTAGGCGATCTCAATTGCATCTTCCAACAATAAAGCCTATTGTTCTAGGTAGCTAATGGGAAGCTTCAGCTCCGAGTGGCTTTGAGCATGGACTTTCAAAGTAGAGAGTATAAATTATATCCCCCCTTGCCAGCTATGTGATTTTGTGCAAACTTCTTGACCTCACTGGGCCTTGGTTTTCTCATCTGAGGAGTAGAAACACATCTTCTTCATAAGGTTGTTGTAAGGATTAAATGAAATGGCATGTGTAAGGCACCAAGCACAGTGCCTGTGACCATGTTGAAATAAGTTCTCCCCAACTTTCTCATTTCTCTGATTGAGAAATACCCATGAGGACCAAAAGAGGAAACAAAGGTAGGAGGGTTTTAGGAAGCACAAGTTCCTGTGTGGTGGTGGGAGCCTGTAATCCCAGCTACTTGGGAGGCTGAGGCAGGAGAATTGCTTGAACCTGGGAGGCAGAGGTTGCAGTGAGCTGAGATTGCACCATTGCACTCCAGCCTGGGCAACAAAAGCGAAACTCCGTCTAAAAAAAAAAAAAAAAAAAAAAAAAAAAAAAGAGCCAGAGTGTAAAGAGGTTTAGGAGGTCAAAGGAAATGCATGGCTTTGTCGACATGGATCAGCCATATTCAGATTTGATCCTTGACTTAATCCAGATGCCCACTTTCTAATCCTGCAGCTCATGTCTCTTCCTCCCTTTACTATTCCCTTTTTGCCCTGACAGTCTTTCTGTTAGTTATATTCCAGGCCTTTATAGCTTGCTGGTCTCAAGATGTAGAATTGCTGAAAGATGTAACTCAGACTGTTTGGGAAAGAAGACAAGTTCCTCCCTCCTGCCTGGGTTTCACTGTGAACCATGGAGGTTTCTACGATACATGGTTCTAACCGCTGAAAATTTACTGTCCTTACTGAGATATTTTAGAAGTGTAAAATACAGACTGTATTTCAAAGACAGCATGAAAAAGCCAGCTTTTGTAGCAGGCACCAAGCTTGTTTTACTTTATACAGGCTCCCTAATTCCTCTCTGCCACTTCAACCCTCAACTGATATCCCTGGCAGAAGGATGAAAAATCAAAAGGGCAAGAGAAAGAACATTTGTTTTAGGTATTGGGACAACTCCAAGTATTAAGATAACAGATTTATTTCATGCTGTTTCATTTAATCAATGTTTATTCATGCCAAATTTTATTTTTTATTTTTATTTTTTATTTTAATTTTCGTGGGTACATAGTAGTTTTATGGATTTATGGGTTACGTGAGATATTTTGATACAGGCATGCAATAATCACATCAGGGTAAATGGGGTGTCCATCATCTCAAGTATTTATCCTTGTGTCACAAACAATCCAATTATACTCTTTTAGTTGTTTAAAAATGCGGGGAGTGGAGGGCAAGTGGAGGGAGAGCATTAGGACAAATACCTAATGCATGCGGGGCTTAAAACCTATGTGATGGGTTGATGGGTGCAGCAAACCACCATGGCACATGTATACCTATGTAACAAACCTGCACGTTCTGCACATGTATCCCGTAATGTAAAGTAAAATAAAATAGCATAAAATCAAATAAAGGAATCACTAATGAAACCTACATTTGCAAAATAAATTATAAATATTGAAAAGAAATAAAAAGTACAAAAAATTATTTTTGTCTATAGTCACTCTGTTGTGCTATCAAATACTAGTCTTATTCATTCTTTTTGTTTTTTGTACCCACTAACCATCCCACTCCCCGCCCTACACCCACCAACAACCCGCCCCACTACTCTTCCCAGCCTCTGGTAACCGTCCTTCTACTATCTCCATGAGTCGAATTGTTTTAATTTTTAACTTCCACAAATAAGTGAGAATATGTGAAGTTTGTCTTTCTGTACCTGGCTTAAATTTCACTTAACATAATGACGTCCAGTTCCATCCATGTTATTGCAAATGACTGGACCTCATTTTCTTAATGGCTGAATAGTACTCCATTGTGTATACGTACCACATTAAAAAAAATCAATTTGTTAGTTGATGGATTGCTTTCAAATCTTGGCTATTGCGAATAGTGCTGCAATAGCCAAGATTTGGATATCTTTGGGAGTGTAGATATCTTTGGGATATCTTTTAATCTTTTCTTTTCTTTTTGAGATGGAGTCTCGCTCTGTTGCCCAGGCTGGAGTGTAGTGGCACGATCTT
This sequence comes from Gorilla gorilla gorilla, assembly GCF_029281585.2. Taxonomy (NCBI): domain Eukaryota; kingdom Metazoa; phylum Chordata; class Mammalia; order Primates; family Hominidae; genus Gorilla; species Gorilla gorilla. The sequence continues at coordinate 190,381,372 of NC_086017.1, read as the reverse complement.
GGCTCACTGCAACCTCTGCCTCCCGGGTTCAAGCAATTCTCCTGCCTCAGCCTCCTGAGTAGCTTGGATTACAGGCACGCACCACCATGCCCAGATAATTTTTGTATTTTTAGTAGAGATGGGGTTTCACCATGTTGGCCAGGCTGGTCTCAAACTCCTGACCTCAGATGATCCACCCATCTCGGCCTCCCAAAGTGCTGGGATTACAGGCATGAGCCACCTCGCCCAGCCTGATTTTTTTTCTTTTGAGTATATACCTACCTCTATTTTCAGTTTTTTGAGGCACCTCCAAACTGTTCTCCATAGTGATTGTACTAATTTACATTCCCACTAACAGTGTACAAGGGTTCCCTTTTCTCCCTATTCCTGCCAGCATTTGTTATTGCTTGACTTTTGGATAAAAGCCATTTTAACTGGGGTGAGATGATATGTCATTGTAGTTTTGATTTGCATTTCTCTGATGATCAATGACAATGCCTTTTTGTATGCTTGTTTCCCACTTGTATGTCTTCCTTTGAGAAATGTCTATGCAGATCTTTTGCCCATTTAAAAAATTGGATTATTATATTTTTCCTATAGAGTTGTTTGAGCTCCTTTTATATTCTGATTATTAATCCCTTGTCAGATGGGTAGTTTGCAATTATTTTCTACCACTCTGTGGTTTGTCTCTTCACTTTGTTGATTCTTTCTTTTGCTATGCAGAAAGTTTTTAATTTGATATGATCCTATGTGTCCACATTTGCTTTGGTTGCCTGTGCTTATGAGGTTTTACTCAAGGAATCTTTGCCTACTCCGGGACTTACTGTTTTCTTTTACTAGTTTCATAGTTTGAGGTCTTAAATTTCAGTCTTTAATCCATTTTGATTTGATTTTTGTATAAGGCTAGAGATAACAGGTCTAGTTTCACTCTTTTGCATATGGATATCCAGTTTTCCCAGCACCATTTATTGAAGAGACTGTCATTTCCCCAGTTTATGCTCTTGGTAGCTTTGTCAAAAATGAATTCACTGCAGATGTATGCATTTACCTCTGGGTTCTCTATTCTGTTCCGCTGATCTATGTGTCTGTTTTTATGCCAGTACCTTGCTGTTTTGGTTACTATAGTTTTATAGTATAAATTTAAGTCAGATAAAGTGATTTCTCCCATTTTGTTCTTTTTGCTCAGGGTAGCTTTGGCTCTTCTGGGTCTTTCGTGGTTCCAAATGAATTTTAGAAATTTTTTTCTATTTCTGTGAAGAATGTCATTGGTATTTTGATAGGCATTGCATTAAATCTGTAGATCGCTTTGAGTAGTATGGACATTTTAACATTATTGATGTTTCCAATCCATGAACATGTAATGTCTTTCCTTTTTTGTGTCTTCTTCAATTTCTTGCATTAATGTTTTATAGTTTTCATTTTAGATATCATTCACTTCATTAGTTAATTCCTAGGTATTTAATTTTATTTGTAGCTATTGTAAATGGAATTTTTTAAAATTTCTTTTTCAGATTGTTCACTGTTAGCATATAGAAATGCTACTGATGTTTGTATGCTGAATTTGTATCCTTCAACTTTACTGAGTTTGTTTATCAGTTCTTATAGTTTTCTTGATGGTATCTTTAGTATTTCCCAAATATAAGATCATATCTGAAAACCAGGATAATTTGACTTCTTCCTATCCAATTTGGATGCCCTTTATTTCTTTCTCTTGTCTGATTGCTCAAGCTAGGACTTTCAGTATTATGTTGAATAACAGTGGTGTAAGTGGGCATCCTTGTTGTTTTCCAGATCTTAGAGAAAAGGCTTTCAATTTTTCCCCATTCAGTATGATACTAACTGTGGATCTGTTGTATATGCTTTTTATTATGTTGAGGTATGTTCCTTCTGTAACCAGTTTTGTGAGGTTTTTGTTATGAAGGGCTGTTGAATTTTATCAAGTGCTTTTTCAGCATCAATTGAAATGATCATATAGTTTTGTCTTTCATTCTGTTGATATGATGTATTACATTAATTGATTTGCATATGTTGAACTACCTTTGCATCCCTAGGCTAAATCTCACTTGGTCATAATGAATGGATGAGTGATTGAGTTAGTGAATATTGATGAGTTATCGAATGATGAGTTATCGAATATTGAGTTTGATTTGGTAGTATTTGAGAATTTTTGCATCAATATTCATCAGAAATATTGGTGTATAGTTTTATTTTTTTGATGTGTCTTTGTCTAGTTTTAGTATCAAGATAATACTGGCCTCATAGAATGAGTTTGGAAGTATTCCCTCCTTTCTTTGTGTTTTTGAATAGTTTGAGTAGGATTGGTATAGTTTTTTTTTTATTTATTTGTTTATTTGTTTGTTTGAGACACGGTGTCATTCTGTCACCCAGGCTGGAGTACAGTGGTGTGATCTTGGCTTACCATAGCCTCTGCCTCGCCTCCCAGGCTAAAGTGATTCTCTAATAATATTTGCTTTATATATCTGGGTGCTCCAGTGTTTGGTGCATATATATTTATCAAATTGTTATATCCTCTTGCTGAATTGACCCCTTTATCATTATATAGTGACCTTCTTGTTCTCTTCTTATAGTTTTTGTCTTGAAATCTATTTGTCTGATTTATCCAATTTATTTATCTGACTCCTGCTCTTTTTTTGGTTTCCATTTGCATGGAATATTTTTTTCCATCCCTTATTTTCAGTTTACTGTGTATTCTTGGACAAGTTACTTTCTGAGCCTCAATTTCCTCATCTGATAGTTGGTGCCTATTAGGATTTATCTTACAGGACTGTTTTAAGGATTAAATGAGACAATGCACAGTGCGTGGGGCATGATGAGATATGGTAATTAGGAAATAATTACTCAGGCCAGGCACAGTGGCTCATGCCTATAATTCCAACATTTTGGGAGGCTATGGTGGGAGGATCACTTGAGCCCAGGAGTTTAACACCAGCCTGGGCAATATAGTCACACCATGTCTCTCCAAAGAAAGAAAGAAAGAAAAAAAAAATTAGCCCACGATTGTGGTCACATGACTGTAGTCCCAGCTACTCAGGAGGCTGAGATGGGAGGATCACCTGAGCCTGGAAGGTTGAGGGTGCAGTGAGCCATGATTGTGCTACTGCGCTCCAGCTTGGGCAACAACGTGAGAACTTATTTCAAAATAGCTAACAAATGGTAGTTATTATTGTTGTTATATTTATTTATTTAGAATTATTATTCAATTATTATTATGTAATAATCAACTAAAATTATCCTTGTTTTGTAGCATCTTTTTATCTCTTCTCTGATTTCTTTTTTGAAACAAATTTAAAAACATATTATAATATTAAAAAACGGAGACCAGGTCTCCCTGTGTTACCCAGGCTGTCCTCAAACTCCTGGGCTCAAGCAATCCTTCCGCCACAGCTTTCCAAAGTGCTGCGGTTACAGGCGTGAGCCACTGTGCCTGGCCTTGCATTATTTCTGTTAGGGTTATTTGTTTATTTGTTATCTGTGTAATTTATTTACTTTGATGTTTAAAGCAAAGAATTACAACTCAGTGAAGGAGATATCCTCACATGTAACTTGCAACTCTAAATATGACCTTATCTAAGAGGGTATTAGTTTCAATTATGCTGCCCCTATGGGTCATTGAAGTGAGACTCTTCTGTGTGTCCCATAAGAGTGCACTAAGGCAACTGAAGTCATTTGATGTCCTCAGCCCCCTTGGCAAGCACAGAGGTGCTCAAAAGACTGATGAACTTGGCACTAAGATTTTTCTTCCAGAAGACAGGGAGAAATCACCAAATGGATTTTTTTTTAAAGCAAACTAAATATTTAGCCACCTTTTGGGTTCACTTTTTTTTTCTTTTTCTTTTTTACTAGTCATTGACTTGAAGCTCATGGTTTTACTCTTTAACACCAGCCAGTCAACTGCAGGTTCCTGGGACAAAAAGCAAAAGGAATAATGATCCCTTGTGGATTCCTGAGTCACCTGCTTTGTGGGCTGTGCAGCGTCTGTGGTCAGCACTACACCGGCTACCTCACTATTGCTCAGGGTTTGTGCTTTGGGAGCTAGCCTGGAAGCTAAGAACTCTCACTTTCACCTGGTATTAACTACTTTGTTTCTTTTTTTTTTTTTTTTTGAGACCGAGTTTCGCTCTTGTCACCCAGGCTGGAGTGCAGTGGCGCGATCTCAGCTCACTGCAACCTCTGCCTCCTGGGTTCAAGCGATTCTCCTGCCTCAGCCTCCCGAGTAGCTGGGATTAAAGGCTCCTGCCACCGCCCTGAGCTAATTTTTTTTATTTTTAGTAGAGATGGAGTTTCATCATGTTGGGCAGGCTGGCCTCGAACTTCTGACCTCCGGTGATCCTCCCACCTTGGCCTCCTGAAGTGCTGGGATTACAGGCGTGAGCCACATTGCCCAGCCTGGTATTAACTACTTTCTAAAGGCGCTTCCTGTTGCACAAGAATGCTGCTTGCAGGAATGCCTGTAGACACCTGAACCCTGGGCCTGCTGCTCCCTTAATTTGAGGGAAGCTATGGATGTCAAGCAGAGCAGAGCTATTTTGTTATTTGACCAGGTTTCCATAACTTTTTGTGCATACCTTTATTCCTGCACCTGTCCCACATAATTATCCCTTTATAGCTCTTTCACCAGCAGGAATATAAATGTCATGGCAGGGCCACCATGTTGCAAACTCCCAGGGTCCATCCTGCAGTTAGTAGCTTGTGTGAATGGTACTTCTTGGAGGTACCATTGCAATGCACAGCCTGAGCAGCCCTCTGCAGTAAGTCCAACTGTGGATGGGGCAAAATGAGTGGTTAGCAGAATTGGCCTCGTACATCTTTTATTCTGACATTGGGTACATGGTAGGCACTCAAGAAATATTTTTAAATGAATGACACTGGTCTTCCCATTTATTTTGAGTTAATTTGGCCCAGCTTAATCAGTGGATCTTTTCAGCTAGTTAATTGTCCTACCCTTCCACGCAGGAAGGTGTTTCAGTTTTAGTAGATTTTTGTTATTGGTGTTTTTTTGCACATTCAGCAAAACCTCTGGAAAGAAGAGTTCATATCAGCCCCTCAAGCAGAGGGAGCTGTGAGTATTCAGGCTGCTTGGTGCTGCTGCGGTCTTTCCAGCAGAGGTGGCTGGTCCTAGAGTGGTGGTTTGGTCCATTCTTGACCTATGATGATGCTGGGAAATAACTCAGTGATGTGGCGTCATTTTTTTATCTCACAGATGTGGCTCTGGAGAAGAGATTAAGTTTATATCTTCAGAACACAGCATCAATGAGTTTGGGTCATAGCTGCAGCCAACTCAACCAGAAACAGATACACAGTACGCAACCAAGTGGGAATAAATTCAACCCATTTTCCTAATTTGGAATATAGAGCCTGAGGGGTGAAGTTGTGGGTGGATTATCTGTCCTGGGTTCCTATTTCCTGAATTTATACTTTAGTGAAGGGAAATTTTGCTAAGACTGTTCATGTGCCAGAATGGGAAAGCCCCCAACCTAGGCCCTCACCTCTGAATTCTTCCAGTTCAAGTGGACAAGTAGTTTTTGAGCACTCACTATGTGTCAGGCTCAGGGTGACCTTTGCGATTTCCACTTCCTTCTGATCTTTTCACCTAAGGCTGTGGGACTTGTGTTCTGGGAGAAAATTAGAAGTTACATCATCCTTATGGTTTGAAAAAATTGAGCTCCCCAGACTTGGGTTCACCTGATCTGCTTCTCAAGTGTTAAAGAGGAACATAAAGCCATGTAGAAAATCCTTTTCTTTTGACAAAGCCTGGCTTTCAAATTCTACTGTTGCTGCAGTCACCAAAATTATACATTTGAATGTCAGAGACTGAATGTTGACATCCTTATTGCAAAAATCCTATCCCCACTTCTGGCTTAGCTGCCCCAGCGAGCTCTGTGTCTCGGGCTGACTAGAGAAAAGACCACACAGTTAGAGATGCAAAAAAGGAAATGCCATTAACATATTTCAGGGTGAATATTTCTTTGCATTTGGCACTTTGCAATCTAGTCCAGGCTTAAGATTTGTAGGATTTCTTTTGCTGTTTCCCTTTTTTTACTTGTCAGGGAAACGAGGCATAAATATTTCAGCTTGGACGAACCAGATGGGGTAACCCATGAAGTTGTCGATTGTTTTGCCCGCCTGGCTGCAAAGCGAGGCAAGTAATCGTGTGCTCTGGAAGTAGTCGTGGTGTAGCATGTCCTTACAGAGAGAACTGATTCCTTGCTGCCAGAATGTTAATGGGAATGTGATCACTTAACTTTGCCAATATTGATAGTTTGCTTCAATTTATGATTGATTCATAATTATAATTCATTATGATTAACAGTTCATATTCAGTTAGAAGATAGGCTTTAATTCATGATTAATAGCTGGCACATAGAGCAAATTTGATTTTCTAGCCTATTTGCCCTTTCCTAGATCATTTAAAGTCGGTAAGTTGATGGGTACTTCACTCATGACCATCTTTATGAGTATGCGAATGGGTCAGTTTTTCTGCAAAAGAAGGCAGAAAATAAGAAAAATTACTTTCATATTTTGGTGAAACTTCTTTCTTTTACCTAGATGGCAGAAATTCACTCTTTCAGAGACAAATGAAAGAAACCCAAGTCAGTCTGGCTTCAGGTGAAAGTGAATTTACTGACTCATGTAACAGGGAAGTGTATCCAGGAGTGGACTGGCTTCAGGCACGGCTGGATCTAGAAGTTCAAACATTCTCATTTGGGCAACTTTTCTCTCTCTACCTTTTTCCCTCTCCTCGTCTGTCCTACAGACAAGTTCCCTCTATGTGGTAGGTAAGATGGGTGACAATATCTCTGAATAAAATTCTCTAGCTGAACGGCCCTGGTGAAAATAGAAGTTTTGTCTTCCAGCATCCTTACACTACTCTCAGAGAAAACTCATTTGCTCCACTTGGGTCGTGTGTTCATTCTGGAAGTAGTCCCTCACTGGGAACATGGTATATGTGAACTGGATGATCTGGGTGAAATACTCATCCCTGTGGGAGAGTGGCCGGATACCACAATTGAGAGGTCCCTAAGGACACACGTGGGCAAGGAGTAGTTTCTCCAAAGGAATCAGAAGAAAAGGGGTGGGAAGCGGGATGAGCAGACAAAAGTTGTAGTTACCACAGTCTTGCAAATGGTCTTTCAAAATATCTGCCTTCCTCTCATTCTACCAGATACTGCCTTTTGTTCTGGAACTGTCTGGGTCTCTCCAGCTTCAGGAAGCTTATTTCTGTCCTGTCTCTCCTTCACTGTCTTCTGGCACTCGTGGGCCATGCCACCAATTAAAATAATACATGTTGCTCTGTATTCTTTTGAATTAATAAAAAAATTTTATTTTATTTTGAGACGGGGTTTTGCTCTTGTTGCCCAGGCAATGGTGTGATCTTGGCTCACTGCAACCTCCACCTCCTGGGTTCAAGCGATTCTCCTGCCTCAGCCTCCCGAGTAGCTGGGATTACTGGCATGTGCTATCACACCCAGCTAATTTTGTATTTTTAGTAGAGACGAGGTTTCACCATGTTGGCCAGGCTGGTCTCCAACTCCTGACCTCAAGTGATCCACCCGCCTCGGCCTCCCAAAGTGCTGGGATTACAGGCATGGGCCACCTCGCTCGGCCGAATAAAAATATTTTAAATTTTATAAATGATTTGATGATGCAGCTGACTACAAAAATGACAAAGTTAATAAAAATAAAATCATATTGTATAAAAGGAGGCATTGCCCACTACCCTGCATAGAGTGGGTATTTAATAATATTTATGATTTGATTTAATGTTTATGAAAGATAGTCAGCGACTGTGGGGCATGGATTTTGTACTCTCTGAATGCCCTAGTGGGCCTGGAGCAGTGGCCAGTCTGCGAGGCTTATGTGCTGAATGTGTCGAGGATAATCCAGAGGCCTGCTGCCTGTGTACTCTCTGGTCTGGCAAAAACTTTTCTGATGCTCATACAATGTAGTTCCAGTTAGAATTTATTGAAACTGCATGTGGTGGGGATACAAATAAGAAAATCTCCATGTTTCTAGCCTTTTACCAACCAATGCTATCTAAGGAAGATCCCGTCTTTGCAGTGCTAAGCCTAGCACACCTTGTCGTGCTGACTGGTTTAACAGATAAACATAAGGTTTGGAAGAAGCAGGGGATTTAAACAGAATTACATAAGAAAAGGCATTGGTCAACTGGAGAGGAGCCATTCAGAGATGGAGGGCTGAACTATTTTGTCGAGGTCAGTAGAGAAGAGAGAGAAGAGAAATTGGGAGTACCAAGGGTACTTACTATGTGAGATTGCAGGGAAACAAATATAATAAGAATTTTTAGGGCACATGCTTCAGATCACATACTGTAATGTCCTCCCTCACCTCACTCCAGCTCTGCTGGTATTTCAGCTGAATCCATTAGAACCCATTTGTTAAAAGTCACCAAAAATACGTCTTTATAGCAAAACAAAAACAAAAACAAAAACAAAACAAAACAAAACAAAACCCAAAAAAACCCCGGAATTTCTAGCTCCTGTAAATAAAATAGTATCACGTAGTTTGATTAGCCTGATTTAGGTACAGTTTCATCTAGGATCTCAAGCAATATGGTCAGAATTTCATTTCCGTTCAGCTTTTGAATCTACCTTCTATCATGTCGGTTTCATTCTTTGCTACCATGAGAAGGTCCCAGGTGTTCAGAGCTTTAATCTCAGTTTCTAGTCCCGTGGGAAAAGAAAGCTTGTCTCTCTTCCAACAACCCCAAAAAACGTTCCTTAATGGCTCATTGGCTCTATATTCGTTCACATGCCCAGCTTTGAATCACAAATGAGGGTAAGGGGATGTGCTGCTCTGATAGGCTACGCCTGAGTCATATGCTTCATCCTGGAGATAGAGATGTAGGACAAGAATGGAGAGGGAAGGAAGGAAGGCTGGTGTCAAAAGAAAGCTGGCAAGGATAGGAGGGAAAGTATAAGAAGGCCAGTTAAAACAGAACATATTGAGAGCCTCTAATAAAAGTTTGAGTTTATTGTTTCAGCCCTTTTTTTTTTTTTTTTTTTTTTAAAGACAAAGTCTCACTCTGTTGCCCAGGCTGGAGTGCAGTGGCGTGGTCTTGGCTCACTGTAATCTCCACCTCCCAGGTTCAAGCGATTCTCCTGCCTCAGCCTCCTGAGTAGCTGGGATTACAGGTGCACAACACCACGCCTAGCTAATTTTTGTACTTTTAGTAGAGAAGGAGATTGGCCAGGCTGATCTGGAACTCCTGGCCTCAAGGGATGCATCTGCCTCAGCCTCCCAAAGTGCAATGTGCCACTATGCCTGGCCCTGATAGTTTCTTTTGCTGTGCAGAAGCTCTTTAGTGCAATGGTGCGATTTCGGTTCACTGTAACCTCCATCTCCTGGGTTCAAGTGATTCTCCTGCCTCAGCCTCTTGAGTAGCTGGGATTACAGGCACCCACCAGGACACACAGTTAATTTTTGTGTTTTTAGCAGAGATGGGGTTTCACCATGTTGGTCAGGCTGGTCTCGAACTCCTGACCTCAGGTGATCTACCCGCCTTAACTTCCTAAAGTGCTGGGATTACAGGCGTGAGCCACCGTGCCCGGCCAATACTGGCCTATTAAATAACTTTAAGTCTCTTGGAGAATAGTCTGTATTTTTTACAAGGTCCAGATATATGAAAAACTGGTAATACCATTGTCTCTGTGGAGGGTTTTTGGGTAGCTGAGCAACAGGGATGGGAGGAGGACTCTTCACTGTAAAGTGGTGAACCATGGTTAAATATTACCTATTTAAAATAAATGTGTAAATTTAAAAGAGTCTCCATAGATGATCTAGATACAGCCAAGACTGAGAACCACAGGTATAGTTAATTAGTGAATTAAAAACAAAATAATGTGAAACAAGTAATTAAAATTTTCTATTAAAGATAATAGGTGCTAGAATAGATTTGATGCTTGAGGGGTTAATAATCTTAAAGAAAGCAACTTTCCAGTAATGGGATGGAGAAGTTAGATCACAATGGTTAAGGAGTCAGGAAAGGGGGTGAGCAGAGGCCAAAGACTGTAAGCTGTTTGTTGATTGGCAGCTGCAAGGCAGGCTGTCTAAACCCTGATGCCTCCACTCATGAGCTGTGGGACTTGGGAAAGTTTCTCAGTCCCCCAGATACCTCATTGTAACATAGTATAATATTATATGCCCTGTGATTCTTCAAGGATCTAGAACCAGAAATACCATTTGACCAAGCAATCTCATTACTGGTTACATACCCAAAGGATTATAAATCATTCCACTATAAAGACACATGTGCACATATATTTATTGCAGCACTATTTACAACAGCAAAGACATGGAACCAACCCAAATGCCCATCAATGATAGACTGGATAAAAAAATGTGGCACATCTACACCATGGAATACTATGCAGCCATAAAAAAGAATGAGTTCATGTCCTTTGCAGGGACATGGATGAAGCTGGAAGCCATCATCCTCAGCAAACTAACACAGGAACAGAAAACCAAATACCGCATGTTCTCACTTATAAGTGGGAGTTGAACAATGAGAACACATGGACACAGGGAGTGGAACAACACACACCAGGGCCTGTTGCGGGGTGGGGGATGAGGGGTGAGGGGTGGGAACTTAGAGGATGGGTCAGTAGGTGCAGCAAACCACCATGGCACACGTATACCTATGTAACAAACCTGCACGTTCTGTACATGTATCCTGTTTGTTTTTTTTTTTTAGAAGAAATAAAAAACATATAGTACTAGAAAAATCTTTCTCTCTCTCTCTCTGTCAATCATCTTTCCTAAAAATGGTACAGGATGGTGGGGTGATGAGGAAGAAAAGGACAGCTTACATACTCTTATATATAAACTTAGACATATAGAGAAGGCTGGATGTTTTCAAGGCAGGAATTGTTTGCGTTTCTCTGCACAAGCATGTTGAAACCTCCCCCAAATGAACCAACTGAGATGGGAGTATAGATCCACTTGAGTAGACATGTCCCATTTGGGTCAAGAAAGGAATACAATATGTTGAGTCAAGCTTAAAAAAAAAATCCTAAATCATAATTGTCCGCTTTCTTAGCAAGGAGAACAGTAGTGTTCAATTCCTTTAGCCCCAATGCCCCAATGCACTCTCCCCGCCAACTTTTTTTTTTTTTTTAATGGGGTCTCGCTCTGTCACCCAGGCTGGAGTGCAGTGGCGTGATCTCGGCTCACTGCAAGCTCCGCCTCCTGGGTTCACCCCATTCTTCTGCCTCAGCCTCCTGAGTAGCTGGGACTACAGGCGCCTGCCACCATGCGCAGCTAATTTTTTGTATTTTTAGTAGAGATGGGGTTTCACCGTGTTAGCCAGGATGGTCTCCATCTCCTGAGCTCATGATCCGCCTGCCTGGGCCTCCCAAAGTGCTGGGATTACAGGCGTGAGCCACCGCACCCAGCCCCCAATGCCCCTTTTAAAGCAAACACTTTACTATTCTGAAATCAAGTGCATAGATAGTATAGCTTACCTGCATGCATTAAAAAATAATATAATGGCCTAACTATGGGATACAGGAGAAATTAAAGTTAAGTAGTTTATTATTATTATTTTATTTTATTTTTGAGATGGAGTCTCACTCTGTCACCCAGGCTGGAGTGAAATGGTGTGATCTCAGCTCACTGCAACCTCCACTTCTTGTGTTCAAGTGATTCTCCTGCCTCAGCCTCCCGAGTAGCTGGGGTTACAGCATGCACCATGATGTCTGGCTAATTTTTTGTGTATTTTTAGTAGAGATGGGGTTTTGCCATGTTGGCAAGGCTGGTCTTGAACTCCTGACCTCAAGTGATCTGCCCACTTTGGCCTCCCAAGATGCTGGGATTACAGGTATGAGTCACTACGCCCAGCCAATAATTTCTCATTAAATATTTAATTCTTCATGTGAATCCTTGAGCATGGCTACATCAGTAATAGAAGGAAGTGGTCAGCTGCTGACATGTATATGGACAGTGTGGAAGCGACAGCTGGGAACAGGTTGTACTGGGTGTGTTATTGCCTTGGAAACTCAAGTACCATGAACAGCTTTGCTGATGGTGATGTGGTTTCCTAAAATGGTGAAGAACTTTGGAAATGTCTGAATAAAACAAAGTACAAATTTCTCTTGATTTACATAGTAGATGCATTTTGGGGAAATTCAGTGGATATTGAAAAAGCACAAAAAATACTTCAACACAAGGTATTTTGTACTTCATGTAAAATGGCATTAGGTTTTTACTCAGATCATAATAAGTAGCCCTGTCATCTACATTAATTTGCAGTGGACATGAAATTAATTTCCATCACACTTCGGGCAATTCTTTGTTGCATGGGACTGCCCTGCAAACTGTAGGACATCTGCCACATGTAGCTCTCCACTCCCTAAGTGCCTGGCAGTGCCCTTCCAATCATGGTGACAACCAAGAAACACCCTCACCCACAGATTCCCAAATGCCCACCAGGAGGTGGCACCGTTCCTTTTGAGGCGCCACTAAATAGTCCACTAAAGTGGAATATTTGAGTCAAATTGAAGTCTACACTATGAGAGGCTCATTAAATGCTTGTGGAACAGAGTGAGCAGGAATCTTGAAGATCCTCACAGCCATCATTTTGAATTTTAATTCACAATGTGGAGAGACTATAGACATAAATAGAAGAGCTATACAGGGATAGCCTAATGGTTTAATCTTTCAAGCCTAGTCCAATTTGTTGGAAGTTGCTGCCTTTAGTGGTGAATACAGAATAGTTTTTGCAGTAGAGTCCAGCTTATTCAATCATCCAGGAGCTATTTACTGAGCATCCATGCCAAGCACTATTCCAGGAGCTGGTGATACAGTTATAAATAAAAGACACAGATTCAGGCCTTTGTGGAGCTAAAATTTCAAGCTCAGCAGGAGCTAACAAAGGTGTGCGCCATGGGGTCGGGAACATACTATCCATGAATTTGTCTTACCTGAAACAACAGAGTTATGTGAATTACTACTAATCCTCAAGGACTTTCCTGGGATTTTATTTTTATTTTTTATTTTTGAGACAGGGCTTCACTCTGTCATCTAGGCTGGAGTGCAGTGGCGCTATCTTGCCTCACTGCAACCTCCACCTCCTGGGTTCAAGTGATTCTCGTGCTTCAGCCTCCCAAGTAGCTGGGACTACAGGTGTGTGCCACCACACCTAGCTAATTTTTGTATTTTTAGTAGAGACAGGGTTTTGCCATGTTGGCCAGGCTGGTCTCAGACTCTTGGCCTCAAGTGATCCACCTGCCTCAGCCTCCCAAAATGTTGAGATTACAGGAGTGAGCCCCTGTACCTGGCCTGGGATTTTATTTTTAAAAATTAAGCACTGGGGCCAGGTGCGGTGGCTCACACCTGTAATCCCAGCACTTTGGGAGGCGAGGCGGGCGAATCACAAAGTCAGGAGATCAAGACCATCCTGGCTAACATGGTGAAACCCTGTCTCTACTAAACAAAATACAAAAAATTAGCCGGGCGTGGTGGTTGGCGCCTGTAGTCCCAGCTACTCAGGAGGCTGAGGCAGGAGAATGACATGAACTCGGGAGGTGGAGCTTGCAGTGAGCCGAGATCTCGCCACTGCACTCCAGCCTGGGTGACAGAGTGAGACTCTGTCACACAGACAAAAAAAATTAAGCACTGGATATAGATTTATTTTTCTATTCTTTGTCTTTTTTTCCTTAGAAAGAGAAACAGAAAAAAAAACCAAAATAAAATAACTTCTACTTGATTAAGAATTCAGGTTATTTGCGTTCTTATTAATAGGGGTTATTCTATAACATTTAGGAATGCATCAAAATTCATGATCAGATATCACTTGCCAAGAATGGGGGCTTCATCAGATCTGGAACAGAATTTATCTAAAAGTGATCAAGACATGCAGACTTATAAAAAGCTATGAACATCCTGTCTGTATAACAACTTGGCCAGCAACATTCCTGGGGCAAAGGGCTAAGGCTCCTTCAAGCCTTGAGAATAAGACACTTATAAGAATAAGCCCAAGCTCCTCCTGAGCGAGGAGGCCGAATATTGTCAGTAGAAGCATGGACTTTTGGATGTGATCTGTTCTGGAGCCCCGGACCTAGCCCTTGTTACTTTGTGATTTTTGCACAAGTTCCTCGGACTCTCTGGTCTTCTGTGTCCTCATCTGCTGAATGAGCAAAAAGTTCCTACCTCCTCAAGTTCTGTGTCTGAAGGGCATTATGTTCCCACAGCACTGAGCACAATCCCTGGCACATGGTTACTCAGGGCACCCAAGTTATCATTATGTGTCTAGGGAAAGTGGGGTTGGGCGTGCAGTTGTTGAATTCTCTTCTTTCTGGGTGAGCGCTGCCTCTCAGCAGCTGATGGGGGAATCCTTGCATTATTGTCACTCCAGGAGAGAAGGTACCTGCTTCCTGCAAGCAAACTTATGGTTTCATACACTTTATTGGATCTCAAAGGCAGATCTTTTTTTGTTTTGTTTTGCTTTTTTGAGATAGAGTTTCGCTCTCATTGCCCAGGCTAGAGTGCAATGGCACGATCTGATCGTGGCTCATTGCAATCTCTGCCTCGTGGGTTCAAGCGATTCTCCTACGTCAGCCTCCCAAGTATCTGGGATGACAGGCATGCGCCACCATGGCCAGCTAATTTTGTAGTTTTAGTAGAGATGGGGTTTCACCATGTTGGTAAGGCTGGTCTCGAACTCCTGACTTCAGGAGATCTACCTGTGTCAGCCTCCCAAAGTGCTGGGATTATGGTGGTGAGCCACCACACCCAGCTTAAAGGCAGATCTTAAAAACACATTAAATCATCTGCTCTAACTCCCACACTGCACAGAGAAATAAGCTGAGTTCCAAGGAGGCAGCATAACCTGAGACGAGAAATGGTGCTTAGGTTCCTAAGCCCAGGCCTCCAAGGTCTATTTACTGTATAATGTGACCTGATGTCTCCCAAAGTATAAATGTAGGGTCACCTGTGTTAGGATCATATGAAGGGCTTTTTAAAATGCAAGTTCTTGGGTCCTTCGCCCTAATTGTTTTATCAGAATCTCTAGAGATGGGACCTGGGAATCTGTATTTAACAGAGCATCACACTTGAGTTCAAGAACCACTCATGTAGTAGAACAATTACCTCAACTTAAAATATGAAATGTGTCTGTAGTAAGTGCCACCTGGTAAAGACTCGATCACAGTGGATTTCAAACAAGACAAAATATTGAGGGCTGTTGAACTGTCAAAGAATTTCAGCTATTATTTCTATTAGTTTCTGCCTCACTATCCACCGAGTTGTTTGTATGCCAGGATAGGCCAAGTTCTCTGGCTCTTGTGAGCTTGTGTAAGTCAGTGTAGCTCTCTGCTCTTGAAAAAGCCCAAAAAGTGAATTAACATTTGTATAGACTTAGAACTGTAACTAGCTCATAAATAGTAGCCATTAGTATTATCACTCAGAGCAGGAAAAGCATCTGCACAGAGGTGACGCTGGTTTCTCTGATGTGAGCCTAGTTCAGGCAGTCAGGTGCCCATTTGATTAGCAAGATGGCTGGAGATAATAATCAGGGTAAAGGAAAGATCCCATCGAAGGCTCCAGAAGTTTGTGGCACAGATCATACTTCCTTGTTGTTTGTTTTCCTGCAAAGAGAATGTAAGATCAGATGTGACTTTACTTTTGACAGTTTGAATTCTTGCTCACATCAGCAAAAATTCCCCATATTGGAATGACTGTCCAGTTAGGGGTTTATTTATTCTCCTACAAACAAATATAGATAGTCACGCAAAGAACATAGGCTGTTGTATAAATTTCAGGTTGTCGTCAATGATTTGTGCATCTCTAAATTGGAAAACACAGACATAGTTTTCATGAACATGGAGAATTTCAGCTACAAAATAATTCTTAGCCATAATAGGTATTGTATATTTAATTGAGAGAATGTGAAAAACAATGAGGAAGTAGTTTCTCCAGTATGGTGAAAGGCAAAGAGGGTTCTTTTTTTTCCCCCTAAGTAAAGCATCTACTAAATGCAAAATAAATGATTGTGGACTCTGGAATCTGGAATCCATGATGCTAGCATTTTGCAGTAATAGCCTCTTTCATGTATAGATCTCACAACAGTTTGTAGACACTAAGTTTTTCCATGCTCCTGCAACTCACACTGAGTTTTTATTTACTCCCTTTTTACTCTGGAAAAGCAGGGCAGGAAGTTTTTAAAGGGTTCCTTGCAGTTACGAAGCTAGAATTTGAACCCAGTGTCAAAGCCTCTGGGTCAGATTGGGAGGGGGCCCACGTTGTGAACTTGACAGTTAATTCATGGTTGCTGTTTTATGGAGCAGGAAGTGATCTTTAGTGACTCAGAGGAAGGAATAAGCTGAGGGAGGGTCCAGGAGACCAGAGGTACAGTGCCTGGCATCTCTTATCACTGCATTCTAAGTGGCTTAGCCTTGCTGTGTTCCTGAATGCACACATTGGGATTGCAACTCACACCGACCACTTTAGGTTCTTCTTGAGAGATAGGCTGTGAGTCCTGAATGGAGTGTGTGTGTGTAGGGGGCTTGGCTTTCAGGCCAAGAGTGGAGTGAGTGTGGTACTTGGTGGACAGAGAGGCCAGTTGGTTATCAAGTGAAGGGGCATTAGGGAAAAAGTTCGGAAGGCAAAAAGCTATGTTGCTCCTTCTCACTTATTGTCCATGAGTATTTTCTTTTAAATGGAACCGGAATCATAAGATAAGAATGACCAGGAGGCTCTGGTAAAGGCAGGTGCAAGTTTTGTGTGACAAGCTATCCATATATACAAGGTTAAGTTGGAAGAAGGAGGCAGAAAGACGAAATTCCAGTTGTTATCATTATTTTTTATTCCAAATTGCATCTGTTCACTAAAATACTTCGGACTGGGTGCAGTGGCTTACACCTATAATCCCAGCACTTTGGGAGACTAGGCGGGCAGATCACTTGAGGTCAGGCATTCGAGACCAGCCTGGTCAACATGATGAAACCCTGTCTTTACTAAAAATACAAAAATTAGCCAGTCGTGGTGGCACATGCCTGTAATCCCAGCTACTCGGGAGGCTGAGGCAGGAGAATCCCTTGAACCTGGGAGGTGGAGGTTGCAGTGAGCCAAGATTGAGCCACTGCACTCCAGCCTGGGTGACAGAGGGAGACTCCATCTCAAAAAAACCCAAACAAATATTTTATAAAATAGAAATAGAAAAATAATACAAATGAAAAGTCTATTAAGTATATATTTTTATTAAGCAATATTAAAATGACTGCAAGTAAGAGTTTATATAGCTATATGTACATGGATATTTATAGATGAGATTACGCTTACATTCTTGCCCACACCATCTTGGAAAATGTTAAGATAATATCGCCTTGACTGAAAAACATACAGCAAACATGGTCTCTTTGGCATTCTGTCATCCACATCTACAGGTGCCTGTAGCAATGTGTGGTACTATAATATAATGGTAATTGATGTTCCTAATTTGGGAGTGTGGAAAGATCCCCAAATGTCTTTTACGTCATCAGAGAAAGATAAAATAATATTTGATACAGCTTTTTTTAAAATTTGAGATAATTTTAATGGCGAGTTATTTTATGGCCCTTTGTATCTTGAAAAATTGGGAAATCACATATGGTTTAAAAGCGAATTATCTTAATTGGAACATGCCATTAACTAGAAAACCCATTATTTCAGCTTGCACTCTAACAGACAATACGTGGAAAAGGAAACGCGGCCAGGGCAAAACATTTCCTCTTCTTATAAACCTTGAACTGAGTATGTCCCTCACCAATTATAGAGGGTCCCTTGGGCCTCAGAACTTTCCACAAGCGTTGAGGTCTCTATGGCGATGCTCCCGGCTGCCGAGGCGGAAACACAGGTGATGAGGTGGCGGCAAGCACAGTGCAAAGAGAGAGAAGCAGCTTCGGCTGCAGCAAACCACGCAGGTCCTTCTTGATCGTCTAGAACTGACCGCTCCGCCTTGCCAGGAGTCTGCAGAACCACGTGGCTGGCCTGCCTTAAGTTCTCACCTCTCCAGGAAGGCGGGCGGGGCGGGGGGGGGGGGTGGCTTCTAATGGCTGCAGCTGCGCTGGGGGCTGGGGGCTCCCGCTGGGACTCCACTTCCGTGGATGCCTAAGCTTCACCTTTCTTGCGCCCGCAGGGGCATGACTCAGGTGAAAGGGGGCCATTTTCTCAGGCCCCTGGCCTCATGCAGCCCTTCAGCATCCCCGTGCAAATCACACTTCAGGGCAGCCGGAGGCGCCAGGGGAGGTAAGTCACTTCCGGAAGCTCTGCCGGTAGTGGGAATCTGGCTGAACAAGCAGTTGCAAGAAGAGGGGACATCTCGAGCTTGGGGAGCGAGTGTTTCCTTGTTCTCTGAGGATGCCCACTTGCCATGCCTCCCAGGGTACCCAGCAGGCTTCCCCAGTAGCACTCACATCACGGGGCTGCAGCCTTTCCTGTTGGCTCTATCCTCTAGGTTGCCAGTTCTTGGAGACTGGAGACCTTTTAAACTCACCTGTGGCTCCCCAGCACTGATCATAGCCCAGCCCATAGTTGGTGCTCAAGAATGATCTGTTGGTTGAATGAGGAATGAAGAAATTAGACCAGCATTTGGTCCCATTGGTGAAGCCCTGGAGTCACGGCCCTTGGATTCAAACCCAGCTCACCACTTAATCAGCCATATGACTGGGCAAGTCACTTAACTTCTCTGTTTGCCTCATCTCCTTATCTGTGAAATGCAGATAGTAAGAGCCCCTGCGTGTCTCAGCACAGTATACCACATCCTCTCTAAACTATACTGTTATACCGGGTATACGCTCTACACCTCCCTAAACTCTAGCCTTTTAGCTATTGTTATTACCCACCCTACTCTTCTCCTTAAAGGGGGAAGTGAGAGATTATTTTCAGGACCCGTTTTCTCCCCCAGGGAAGTGAAAAGCAAAGAAGCTGAAAGCCTCTAGTGACCTGCACCCCTTTTGCCTGCCCCAGGGTTGGGGCATGGGGCAGTCAATGTGGGAACCAAAATGGAGAGAAGAGTGATGCCTGAGGGTGTTGGACAAATGGGATACTAAAACCTTTTGTGCCAGGCGCGGTGGCTCACACCTGTAATCCCAGCACTTTGGGAGGCCGAGGTGAGTGGATCACCTGAGGTCAGGAGTTCAAGACCAGCCTGGCCAACATGGTGAAACCCCGTCTCTACTAAAAATACAAAAATTAGCTGGGCATGGTGGTGGCACGCCTGTAATCCCAGCTACTCAGGAGGCTGAGGCTGGAGAATTGCTTGAACCTGGGAGGAGGAGGTTGCAGTGAGCAGAGATTGTGCCATTGCACTCCAGCCTGGGCGACAAGAGCCAAACTCTGTCTCAAACAAAGAAAAACCTTTTGGGAGGGGTACATTTCAGAACCAGGTTCACTCACTATCTGGAAATATGCATGATTTATTATTGGCTCTAGTGGAGTTGGGAGCTGAGAATTGGAAAACATTAAAGATGGTAATGGTCATCATGTTACTCACTTCCATTATCATTTAACTGCACTCAGAGGTATTTGAGAGAGAGCATGAGGAGAGTGAGATACAGGAGTCTGGATAAGATGGGGGTTCAGGGAAGAAGGACCAGACAGACTACAGAGGAAAGAAAGGTGTTCTTCTCGCTAGACATGAACCAATTTTTTTGTGAACAGACAAAATGAATTACTTTATGGCAAAAGATCAAATGAGAAACATGCAAGCAAACAAGTTTTAGTGTCCCATACGTCACACAATTAACTAGATAGAAAGGCAGTTGTGTTGTCATCAAAGCAACCTACTATATCCCATTTTCATTTCTGAAATGCACAACTGAATTATTGCTATTTCCTCTTGCTGAACTTGATGAACTATGTTGACTTAACCTTATTTGCTGTTTCAAAATAAGGTGTTAAATAATGTTGTAATTAAAAAATAGAAGAGTAAAAATAATTACCAAGGGTCTCCTCTGTAACCAAAACAAATTACAGGGAAATATTAATATAGTGTACTTCATGTTTAGACATTCATTTCACATACACCCGTGAAATGAATGTCAGATGAATTATGAAGTTTTGATGAGCCACAGCATGTTTCTAAGGAATACTTCTTGCAAAAGTTTCAGTGCTGGAGGGAGAGGCTGCTGGCTTCTGTGGGGATCACACCCAGGTGAGTGTGTTCAGGCTGTTTGTAATTGAGTTTGCCTCAGGCTAAGCCAGAAGCTGCCTGTAGCTATGTGTCGTACTTGGGCTGGGTGGGAAAGTCAGTCCTATCTGCAGTGAAGAGAATAGAAGGTGGTGGATATTGCCTTGATTATGAATAAAACAGCTCAAGGTAATACACTGGTTAGAAGTGGACATGTATTACTGGCAGAAAAAGGAATCAATATGCTTTTTATCCATCTTCCTGACTAGAAAGCAAACTAGATCATACTTAAGTGCTTCGGGGTCCTTGGATGAAAGATGCTTGTAAATACAACAAAGTTAATTACAAGGCTGTTTATGGTCTGAGAAAACTGGAAACAACCTAATAATATTCAATAATAAGGAAATGGTTAAGGAAATATGGCATATCTAATTGATGGAACATTATGTAGCCAATAGGATTACAAAGAATTGTTAATGACATGGGAAAGTTCTTATTATGTTAAGTGAAAAAGATAAGATTAACAAAAAAACCTCAAATCATATGTAATGTGATCTCATTCTGTTTAAAACAATATAGGCCAGGTGCGGTGGATTATGCCTATAATCTCAGCACTTTGGGAGGCCGAGGCAGGTGGATCACTTGAGGTCAAGATTTCGAGACTAGCCTGGCCAACATGGTGAAACCCCGTTTCTACTAAAAACAAAAAAATTAGCTGGGCGTGGTAGCCGGCGCCTATAATCCTAGCTACCTGGGAGGCTGAGGCAGGAGAATTGCTTGAACCCGGGAAGCAGAGGTTGTAGTGAGCTGAGATCATGCCACTGCACTGCAGCCTGGATGACAGAGGGAGACTCCATCTCAAAAAAAAAAAAAAAAGAAAAGAAAAAGAAAAACAAAACAGAAACAAAAAACAAAAAACCTAATATACAGCAGGAGGGGATTAACCCAGCAATCAAGTGCACAATAATTACCTTTAAGTGTTGTGGGTGAGTTTTTGTTCTCTTCTGTACATTTTTTTTTGTATTTTTCAAGTTTCATACAATGAGCATATAAAAATATATTACTTTCATGAATCATTTGACATTTGTTGAGGAATTCTTTGTGGCTAAGTTTGTAGTCAGGTCTTGAGAGGTGACAACGTGCTGGCAGCCCTTGCAGCCCTCGCTCGCTCTCGGCACCTCCTCGGCCTTGGCGCCCACTCTGGCCGCGCCTGAGGAGCCCTGCAGCCCACTGCTGCACTGTGGGAGCCCCTTTCTGGGCTGGCCAAGGCTAGAGCCGGCTCCCTCAGCTTGCAGGGAGGTGTGGAGGGAGAGGCGCGGGCGGGAACCCGGGCTGTGCGTGGAGCTTGCGGGCCAGTCCGAGTTCCAGGTGGGCGTGGGCTCAGCGGGCCAGCACTCCGAGTGGCCGGCCGGCCTACAAGCCCCGGACAGTGAGGGGCTTAGCACCTGGGCCAGCAGCTGCTGTGCTCAATTTCTCGCAGGGCCTTAGGTGCCTCCCCGTGGGGCAAGGCTCAGGACCTGCAGCTCGCCATACCTGAGCCTCCCCCCGCCTCCGTCGGCTCCTGTGCTGCCCGAGCCTCCCTGATGAGCGCTGCCCCCTGCTCCACGGTGCCCAGTCCCATCGACCACTCAAGGTCTGAGGAGTGCGGGCACATGCACAGGACTGGCAGGCAGCTCCACCTGTGGCCCCGGCGCAGGATCCACTGGGTGAAGCCAGCTGGGCTCCTGAGTCTGGTGGGGACTTGGAGAACGTTTATGTTTAGCTAAGGGATTGTAAATACACCAATCAGTACTGTGTATCTAGCTCAAGGTTTACAAACACACCAATCAGCACCCTGTGTCTAGCTCAGGGTTTGTGAATGCACCAATCGACACTGTATCTAGCTACTCTAGTGGGGACTTGGAAAACGTTTGTGTCCGCACTCTGTATCTAGCTAATCTAGTGGGGACGTGGAGAACCTTTGTGTCTAGCTCAGGGATTGTAAACGCACCAATCAGCACCCTGTCAAAATGGGCCAATTAGCTCTCTGTAAAATGGACCAATCGGCTCTCTGTAAAATGGACCAATCAGCAGGATGTGGGTGGGGCCAGATAAGAATAAAAGTAGGCTGCCGCAGCCAACAGTGGCAATCTGCTCAGGTCCCTTTCCACACTGTGGAGGCTTTGTTCCTTTGCTCTTTGCAATAAATCTTGGTACTGCTCCTATTTTGTGTCCACACTGCCTTAATGAGCTGTAACACTCACTGCGAAGGTCTGCAGCTTCACTCCTGAAGCCAGGGAGACCACGAACCCATCGGGAGGAATGAACAACTCCAGAGGCGCCGCCTTAAGAGTTATAACAGTCACTGCGAAGGTCCGCGGCTTCATTCTTGAAGTCGGTGAGACCAAGAACCCACCAATTCCGGACACAGTTTCATAAATGTTCCATACATGCTTGGGAATAATATATATTATGTAGAAGTGAGTATTCTATATTTATCATTTAGATAAAACTTGTTAATTGCTTTACTTAAATCTATTACCCTACTGATTTGTTCAGGTCAAGCTATCTAAATTACTTGGGGGAGCGTATAAAAATACCTCATAATCTGATAGTGGATTTTGTCTATTTCTTCTTGCAGTTTAATCAGTGAAACAATGCTATCAGGTACATACAAATTAGCATTGTTACATTTTCCGTGTGAATTGAGCCTTTAATCAGTGTTAAAACACTTATTTTTAAATTTCTAATAAAGCTTTTTAATTCTTAACATTCATGTTTGCTTTTTGTTACATTTTGCCTATAAATTTCACCCTTTTTGTATCTGTTTTAGATGTATCTTTTGTAAAAACATGCATATAGATAGTCCTCCATTTACAGTGGGATTACATCCTGACAAATCCATCATAAGTGGAAAATACTGTAAGTTGAAAACTTCAGAGTATTAGCTATTTACCCTCATGATTGTGTGGCAGACTGGGAACTATGGCTCGCTGCCACTGCCCAGCATCTCAAGAGAGTAGGGTACTGCATATCGCTAGCCCAGGAAATAATGCAAATTCAAAATCTGAGGTACAGTTTCTACTGAATGCATATTGCTTTCACACCATAGTAATGTAAAAAAATTGCAAGTGTGGGGCGGGGCGGGCCATGGGGCGGGAGGAGGCGCCCGAGCCCCGCTTCCTCCGAGCCCTTCCACCCCCGGCCTGGCTCAGCCCGCGGCCACCTACGCCCCGCCCCTGCCGGCTGCGCCCGAGCCCAGTCCCGCGAGCCGCTCCCCGGCGGGCTGGCTCTTGGCCCCGGAAGCGCGAGCGTTCACTTCGCGGCGAGTGGCTCCGTCTCCGCGGACAGAGCGCGCGCCCCCTGGCCCGGCCCGCGGGGAGCTCCGGCACGGTCCCCGAGCGTTCCCCGCCGGGTGGAGCGGGCCGAGCCCAGCAGGATGACTAGCCCCGCGGCACACAGAGCCGGGAGATCTACTGTTTGAGCCCGGAAGCGCAGAGGATGGCGGAGGTTCGGCTCGCCGCAAAACGGGCGGCCCTTGCGGAGGCTCGTGAGATCCCCATGAAGGAGCTGGAGCGGCAGCAGAAGGAGGTAGAAGAGAGACCAGAAAAATATTTTACTGAGAAGGGGTCTCGGAACATGCCGGGCCTGTCTGCAGCCACGCTGGCCTTTCTGGGTGGGACTTCCTCTCTGAGAGGCAGCGGAGACACCTCTATCTCCATCGACACCGAGGCGTCCATCAGGGAAATCAAGGACTCTCTAGCAGAAGTTGAAGAGAAATATAAGAAGGTTATGTTTTCCAATGCTCAGCTAGACAACGAAAAGACAAACTTCATTTACCAAGTTGACCCCCTGAAAGATATGTTGCTGGAGCTTGAAGAACAGCTGGCTGAATCTAGGCGGCAGTACGAAGAGAAAAACAAAGAATTTGAAAGGGAAAAACACGCCCACAGTATACTGCAGTTTCAGTTTGCTGAAGTCAAGGAGGCCCTGAAGCAAACAGAGGAAATGCTCGAGAAACATGGAATAATCCTAAATTCAGAAATAGTTACCAATGGAGAGACTTCCGACACTCTCAGTAATGTTGGATACCAAGATCCAACCAAGATGACGAAAGAAGAGTTAAATGCCCTCAAGTCGACAGGGGATGGGACCCTAGGAAAGCCAGTGAAGTGGAGGTGAAGAATGAAATCGTGGCGAATGTGGGTAAAAGCGATATCTTGCACAATACTGAGAAAGAACAACACACAGAGGACACAGTGAAGGATTGTGTGGACATAGAGGTATTCACTGCTGGTGAGAATGCCGAGGACCAGAAATCCTCTGAAGACACTGCCCCATTCCTAGGAACCTTAGCAGGTGCTACCTATGAGGAACAGGTTCAAAGCCAAATTCTTGAGAGCGCTTCTCTCCCTGAAAACACAGCACAGGTTGAGTCAAATGAGGTCATGGGGTGCACCAGATGACAGGACCAGAACTCCCCTTGAGCCATCCAACTGTTGGAGTGACTTAGATGGTGGGAGCCACACAGAGAATGTGGGAGAGGCAGCGGTGACTCAGGTTGGAGAGCAGGCAGACACAGTGGCCTCATGTCCTTCAGGGCATAGTGATGACACAGTTAATCATGATGACAGATGTATGGTAGAGGTCCCCCAAGAGTTAGAGACAAGCATAGGGCATAGTTTAGAGAAAGAATTCACCAACCAGGAAGCAGCTGAGCCCAAGGAGGTTCCAGTGCAGAGTACAGAAGCAGGTAGGGATCACAACGAAGAAGAGGGTGAAGAAAAAGGATTAAGAGATGAGAAACCAATCAAGACAGATGTTCCTGGTTCTCCAGCAGGAACTGAGAGCAAGGGTCAGGAGGCGACAGGTCCAAGTACAGTAGACACTCAAAGTGAACCCTCAGATATGAAAGAGCCAGATGAAGAAAAGAATGACCAACAGGGAGAGGCATTGGACTCATCGCAGAAGAGAAAGAACAAGAAAAAGAAAAGAAGAAAAAATCCCCAGTACCCGTAGAAACGCTTAAAGATGTTTAAAAAGAGTTAACTTATCAGAACACAGATTTAAGTGAAATTAAGGAAGAAGAGCAGGTAAAGTCTACTGACAGAAAGTCAGCAGTGGAAGCCCAAAACGAGGTGACTGAAAATCCAAAACAGAAAATTGCAGCAGAAAGCAGTGAAAATGTTGATTGTCCAGAGAATCCTAAAATGAAGTTGGATGGAAAACTTGACCAAGAAGGCAATGATGTAAAAACAGCAGCTGAGGAGGTACTAGCTGGTAGAGACACAGTAGATTTTGAGGATGTCACAGTTCAATCATCAGGTCCGAGGGCTGGTGGTGAAGAATTAGATGAAGGTGTTGCAAAAGATAATGCTAAAATAGATGGTGCCACTTAAAGCAATCCTGAAGAACCAGAGAGCGAAGATGCAGATCGCTGCACCCTACCCAAAAATGAAAGTCCTCACGGGACATTAGTGATGCCTGTGAAGCAGAAAGTACAGAGAGGTGTGGGATGTCAGAACATCCAAGTCAGACCATCAGGAAAGCTTTAGACAGCGATAGCCTAAAAAACGATGACTTGTTGGCACCAGGAGGAGAGCCGGGGGACTTCAATCCAGAAAGCAGAGAAGATACCAGAGGAGGGAACGAGAAGGGCAAAAGCAAAGAAGACCGTACCATGTCCTAAGCTGAGGCAGGCGGCAGGCATGGTGCACAGGAAGTCTGAGTGTGAGGGGCTCTTTTCTCTCCACTGCCAATGTAAGTAGAATGTTCTAAATTCATAGAGATGCACTGTATGCCAATCACGAGGTGATCTACTGCTTTAAGTTATAGACTGTTACTTGTAGATTTCCATGTAATCATTGAGGTTATCACCCAGATTAGAAAGACATATTTGTTATCAGTGTACGTTCTAATTGAGAGCATATATCCAGTAGTATCAAACAATAATGTCTACTGTTTATAGTCCACTTAATAAAAATAGAAGCATTTACCATTTGCCTTAGGCTGATAGGAATGTGAATATTCTTGACCAAATATATCAGCATCTAATTGAAATGACCAAATAGCATTCTTAGACTTCTGTATTATGAATATAATTAATATTTAAATTAATGTCTTGTTCATATATGTGTACTTTCATATTTGATTTTAAAATATACATTATAACCTGTATGGTATTTTATTTAAAGGAGATAAACCGCCAAATAGCAAATAGGTCACTGAAAAGATTTGCACCTTAGAACAATAATCATTTTAAGGATAACAAGTAAACGTCTGAAAGCACGAGGGGCTTTATTTGCCTTCACCTCATATAAGTCTTTGTTTTTGAACCAATGCTTTTGGATCTCATTGTTGATGATACTTGAATTTACTTTGTAGGAGATTTTAACTTCATGCTGATGATGTATCAAATTCATTTTATACAAAGTTTAAAGATTTTTTCTGGAAGTGATACATGTCAAATTACATTTCCTACTGCAGTATTTGAGCAGGGACAGTCATTTTTTAAATGTTTTTGGCCAGGCGTGGTGGCTCACGCCTGTAATCTCAGCACGTTGGGAGGCCAAGGCGGGTGGATCACCTGAGGTCAGGAGTTCAAGGCCAGCCTGGCCAACATGGTGAAACCCTGTCTCTACTAAAAATACAAAAAATTGGCCAGGCATGGTGGTGGGCGCCTGTAATCCCAGCCACTCCGGAGGCTGAGGCAGGAGAATCGCTTGAACCTGAGAGGCGGAGATTGCAGTCAGCCAAGATCAAGCCATTGTACTCCAGCCTGGACAACGAGCGAAACTCTGTCTAAAAAACACACACACACACAAAACAATGTTTTCATGCCTGTAACCCTAGCACATTGGGAAGCCAAGTTTGGAGGATTGCTTGAGGCCAGGAGTTCAAGGCTGCAGTGAGCTATGATTGCACCACTGTACTCTAGCCTGGGAGACAGAGTGAGACCCTGTCTCTAAAAAAAAAAAAAAGTTTTTGAACCTTAAAATTACTTCTCTTTGTTTGAATTTCTAATCATCATTCAAAAGAACAGTAAAAAAAGGTTACTTGTTCTTGTGCAAACTACGAGTTAGACTGGAGTAGGATACTTTAAAGAGCTGAATCACTTTTGGTATTTTGTTATAAATGTTTTCATTTGTTATGTCCCAGTATATTCTTATTGGAAAATTCTTGTTTTGATCTGCCTGAAGAAAATATCTGTTTTCTATATGAACATTTAAAAATAATTGTAAAGTTAGATTTAATTGTAAAATATAAAATCACAAAGGAATGTACCGTATGAATGTTGACATTTTATGAAATTATGTAGATTCATATTACTGTTACAAGATAGAATTGAATGCAAAAAGACCAAATCCTCATTAAAATTTGAGGAAAACATAAGTTATTATGTAATTGAAATAAAAACATTTTATAGTTGTAAAAAAATTGCAAGTGGAACCATCTTAAGTTGGGGGACCATCTATATGTACTTAAATCTAGTCTGACAATCTTTATATTTGAAAAACAGTTTTTTTAGAGATAGGGTCTCACCTATCACTGAGGCTGGAGTGCAGTGGCACAATCACAGCTTATTGCAGCCTCAAACACCTGGGCTCAAGCAATCCTCCTGGCTCAGCCTCCTGAGTAGCTAGGACTATAGGTGTGCCACTACAACTGGATGGTGTTTTAATTTTTATTGTGTAGAGACAGGGTCTTGCTATGTTGCCCAGGTTGGTCTCGAACTCCTGGGTTCAAGTGATTCTCCCACGTTGGTTTCCCAAAGTGTTGGGACTATAGGCATGAGCCACCACAGCCAGCCCTAATCTCTGTCTTTTAACTGGATCATTTACTCCACTTAGTTTTATTGTAATTACTGATATACTGATGCAATAACATTATTCTATCATGTTATTTTGTGCTATTTGTCCTGACTGTTTCATGGGTTTTTCCCTCTTCTTTATTGCCTTTTTTGGATTGATTTTTTTCCCTTCCATTCTTTGTTTCTCTACTAGTTTGGAATTTCTGGAATATCACCTAAAAGAGTAGAGAAAGGTGATATTTCTATTTAGCATGCATATTTGAACTTTTCAACATGAAATTAATGTCTTTATTTTTCCCCATGGAAAAATTACCACTGTTACTCCCTCTAAATTATATCCTCTTGTCATGTATTTATCTTTTCTTTTAACCCCACAAGACATAATAGTAATAAGATAATTACTATTATTATTATTTTATAGAATTAATATCTTTTTTTTTCTTTGAGATGGAGTCTTCCTCTGTTGCCCAGGCTGGAGTGCAGTGATGTGATCTTGGCTTACTGCAACCTCTGCCTCCTGGGTTTAGGTGATTCTCCTGTTTCAGCCTTCCGAGTAGCTGGGATTACAGGTGTGTGCCACCACGTCCAGCTAATTTTTGTATTTTTTGTAGAGATGGGGTTTCGCCATGTTGGGCAGGCTGGTCTGGAACTCCTGACGTCAGGTGATCTGCCCACTTGGGCCTCCCAAAGTGTTGGGATTACAGGCGTGAGCCACTGTGTCCAGCTTAGAGTTAATATCTTTACTTACCTGTTTACTTCTGTATTTGCTCTTCATTTCTGGTTAAATATCAGCTGTTACCTGGATTTTTTTTCGTTCTGCCTTGAGTAAATACTTGACCCTTTTCCTTCAGTGAGGGTCTATCAAGGAAAAACTCAGTTTTGTGTTTGAAATGTCTTTGTCTGAAATGTCTTTATTTATTGAGAGGATTTTTTTGTAGACACAGAATTCTGTGGTTACTTTTTCTCAGTATATTGATAATATTCTTGCCTTATGGCTTCTAGTCTTGTTACCGAGAAGTAAGCTCTCAGCCAAACTGTCATTACTTTGAAGTTAATTTGTCTTTTTCTTTGGCGGCTGTTAAGATTTTCTCTTGTCTTTGTAGCTGTGCAATATATCTGTGATGTGTTTAAGTTCCTCTTTATTTTATTCCATGGGCTTCTGGAGTCTGGGAACTGGATCTTCAATCAGTTCTAGAATTTGACTATCTTTTTAAAATATTGCTTCTGACTTATGTCTCTTCTCTTCTTCTGGAATTCTGAATAGATATTATGTTACACTATTTAATCTATCTTTCATGTCTCTGAACCTCTCTTTAATACTTTCCATTTAAAAATCTCTCTGTATTATACTCTGGCTATTTTTGCAGATCCAGCTCTGTGTTCACTAATTATCTTCTCAGATGTATCTAATTGAGTGTTATGTCTGTTCATTAAATTTTTACTTTCAATTATTTTATTTTTGATTTCTATAAATTCTTTTTTAAATATTAGCTCTACATTTTAGAATTCCTTGATTTCTGACATTTTTGATCCTTCCTTTATTTCTTTAAATATGTTACAGATGTGTATTTTATATTCTGTGCAAAATATCTGAAATTTTTCGTGGATCTCATTTTGTGGTCTATTTTTTTTTGCACTCAAACGCCTTGATTTCCGTGTGTTTTATGACTTTTATTTTATTTTTTATTATTTATTTATTTATTCATTTTTTTTTGAGATAGAGTCTTGCTCTGTTGCCCAGACTGGAGTGCAGTGGCACGACCTCAGCTCACTGCAACGTCCACCTTCTGGGTTCAAGTGATTGTCCCACCTCAGCCTCCCGAGTAGCCGGGATTACAGGTGCCTGCCACTACGCCTGGCTAATTTTTGTATTTTTAATAGAGACAGGGCTTAGCCACGTTGGCCAGGCTCGTCTCAAACTCCTGACCTCAGGTGATCCACCTGCCTTAGCCTCTGAAAGTGCTGGGATTATAGCCATGAACTACCTCGCCTGGCTGTTGTGTGTTTTATGACTTTTAAATGAGTGCATATACTCCTTGGACATTTATATACGTCTTCTTTTTTTATTTTATTTTATTTGAGACGAGTCTCGCTCTGTTGCTAGGCTGGAGAGCAGTGGCGTGATCTTGGCTCACTGCAACCTCCGACTCTTTGTTCAAAGGATTCTCCTGCCGCAGCAGCTAGAATTACAGGCATGTGCCACCACGCCCAGCTAATTTTTTGTATTTTTAGTAGAGATAGGGTTTCTCACCATGTAGGCCAGGATGGTCTTGATCTCCTGACTTCATGATTCGCCCGCCTTGACCTCCAAAAGTGCTGGGATTACAGGCGTGAGCCATTGCGCCTGGCCTATAGAATTCTTTTAAGGCCTAAGTTAAATGTGTGTGCCTACAGAGAACATATGTATTTAAATTTGCCAGGTTGCAGAGGGCACTACCTACTTAAACAACATTACACGAAATTCTTAGCTTGAGATTTTTGTATTACCCAGGTAGTATGAATTCAGGCTGTAAACTCCCTTGAGGATCCCCTTGAGGATTATCTAAAATTTCAGGGGAGATTGTAGTTTTCCTCTTTTAGTCAGTGTTAAGGTCTGAGAAAGGCATTTTCCTTGCCATTTCGTATGGAGTGGTGCGGTGCGGGTGAAGGGAGAGGGGCTATTTCCAGTTCAACCTGACACTGACTTTTAAGTCCTTTGGGGTCCCAGCTCTAGTTGGATGGTATATTAAACTACATACCTCAGATAGACCCTGGACATTGTCTCCTGTCCCTCTGACCCTATAAACTGTGAAACAAAAGCTCAAGTTCCGCAAATGCCCTCAAGTTAAAACTTGACTTCTGTCCACCTTCCTCTCTGGGTTCCTACTTTCACATAGTTTTTGTCTTTTGAGTATTTCCAATTCTTTTTAAGCTTTGGCCAGAAGTTTTAGTTGTCTGTAGTTAGAGTGGGTGTCTAGTGTACCATACCACTGAAACAGAAGCCTGCTACTTTTACAATAATAAAAACGTATCTATGTGGGCTTTTAAAAAAAATTTTTAATTTATTTATTTACTTTTTTTTTGAGACGGAGTCTCACTCTGTCGCCCAGGCTGGAGTGCAGTGGCGTGATCTTGGCTCACTGCAACCTCTGCCACCCGGGTTCAAGCGATTTTCCTGCCTCAGCCTCCTGAGAAGCTGTGATTACAGGCGCATGCCACCGTGCCTGGCTAAATTTTGTATTTTTAGTAGAGACAGGGTTTCACCATGTTGGTCAGGCTGGTCTCAAACTCCTGAGCTCAGGTGATCTGCCCACCTTGGCCTCCCAAAGTGCTGGGATTACAAGCATGAGCCACTGCGCCTGGCCAAACCTATCTATGTTTTAGTTTTTTATGATTATTTTATATTATCCCTTCCCCACACATGAAATAACTTCTTTCCAAGTGACTTATGAAGTTGTCAACTTTTCATAAAGCCTTGGAACAAAGTGGGCAGAAAAATTATAAATAAAAAGTCTTGTCTAGGACAGTACAGGTCTGTCTTATTCCTAAATTAGATCAGAATCGGGTTATGCCAGTTTTTTATAACATACCATTATAATTGGGTATGTTAAAGAATGTATTAGGGATGCATTAGAAGAGCGACCTCATTAAAAGCCTCTTCACCCATGGATTCCAAGGATATCTTACAATAAACCTCTGGGATACCTTACGCTACAGAGCAACTAAAGTCCAGCTTTAGAGCACAAGGGAAAATGCAGGATATTGGGTCCTGGAAACTACAAAAACCATCAAACTCTACTTTAGGGCTAAAACTTTCTTTTAATCAATCTGTCTTATTTATTGATAAATTAGAAAATGTGGCTGGGTGCAGTGGCTCACACCTGTAATCCTAGCAGTTTGGGAGGCCGAGGTGGGTGGATCACGAGGTCAGGAGATCGAGACCATCCTGGCTAACACAGTGAAACCCCGTCTCTACTAAAAATACGAAAATTAGCCGGGCGTGGTGGTGCGCGCCTGTAGTCCCAGCTACTCAGGAGGCGGAGGCAGGAGAATTGCTTGAACCTGGGAGACGGAGGTTGCAGTGAGCCGAGATTGCCCCACTGCACTCCAGCCTGGGTGACAGAGGGAGACTCCATCTCAAAAAAAAAAAAAAGTACAGGTTCAAATTTCATTAAAATTTTTTTCCATGCCCCTTCTCTGATGGTAGGATGATAGGGGATGAGTAAAATATCAAAGACAACTAAAAATTCCTAAACTAGATCCTCGGGTCCCAAAGAAGTGTTAACCATGGAGTGCCGCCATCTTCTGAGGTTGGTGCTTCCTGGCACAGGCTCTTGGAACATTCTGGACTGTCTGACATTCCTTTTACTCGCTTTAGAACCTAAAGATGTTGCTGGGGGAAAAGGGAGCTAGGGAGAGGGAAGGGGAAGGATGTGGGATAAGGCATAAACTGCTTTTGGGAAAAAAACAACCAGTAATTTCCTTGATGGGGTTTTTGCTTGACTTTAAAATGCAGTAAGCTTTTAGGAAGCTTGATGGAGCCTGTGTTTCTACCATTAGTGCTGCATTTGTTTGGCTTAAGATTTCATTAAGCTTCTTAAAA
This sequence comes from Gorilla gorilla gorilla, assembly GCF_029281585.2. Lineage (NCBI taxonomy): Eukaryota > Metazoa > Chordata > Mammalia > Primates > Hominidae > Gorilla > Gorilla gorilla. The sequence continues at coordinate 190,348,879 of NC_086017.1, read as the reverse complement.
TGGAGATACTTCTGGAACTCAAATGGCTACTGAGCAGGGAATGGCAAATCAGTGACACTGTAGGAAGTGGAGGGATTTTGGCAAACTAGAGAACACACCTTCCACAGGGGCAGCCACTGCTCTGCTGGGCCCGCTGTTCATCTGCAGGGACGTGCATCTTGGGATTATTTCCAAAGTCAGAACTCAGCATTTTTATGAGAAATGTCATGATTTTTAAGGTCTTAACAAGTTATCCCACATTAAAAAAATAATAATAAACCGGGCCGGGCGCAGTGGCTCACGCCTGTAGTCCCAACATTTTCGGAGGCTGAGGTGGGTGGATCATGAGGTCAGGCGTTCGAGACCATTATGGCCAACATGGTGAAACACCGTCTCTACTTAAAATACAAAAATTAGCTGGGCATGGTGGCCGGCGCCTGTAATCCCAGCTACTAGGGAGGCTGAGGCAGGAGAATCGCTTGAACCTGGGAGGCGGAGGAGGTTGCAGTGAACTGAGATTGTACCCAGCCTGGGCAACAGGGCGAGGCTCCGTCTCAAAAAAAGCAAAAAACAGAAAAACACAAAAACACAAAAACGACAGAGAAGGCCAAACAAAACACATCTGTGGGCTGGATGCCACCATGCCCACCGGTTTGCGACCTTTGTGTTGGACTCTTCTGTTCACCAGACACCCTGCCCTGCGAGAATGTATCTCATCCTTTGCTGGAGCAGGTTTGCAGGCACAGTGGAGAGAGGAGAGAAGAAATGAAGGGACACTTAGGCAGAACCATGAGTGGCCAGAGAGGAGGAGAAGGAGGGTGAGAGGAGCAAAGAGGCCATGACAACTTCATAATTCTGAGTGGACTGGGCAGTGGCCAGAAATTCTGGTGGTGGATATGCTGCCTTTCCAACAGGTGAATATGAAAGAACAAGTCAAACCCTGTTCAGGACGCTGTTAATTCCAAATGTGAACTTTTTGAGTCATTCTTTCCATGTGGAATTCAAAGGAGAATGTAAACAAATTTTCAGGAGGGACGTGCAATATCCCTGAAAGATAACAAAGTTTGTAACACTTATTTACATACAACATTCTCTAGTTATTGATTAAACAGATCTCTACAGACTTGCATGAGGCAACATTTCTTAGGCTTGTTTGCTACAATATCTTTAAAAATACTTGATTACACATCACTTTAGCTTGTTTAGATGGACTTTTCACCAAGCTCTGAACTGGGATTTCATTGTGTTGCATTCATCCTGCTCACGAGACACAGGTGGGCAGCAAATGAGATTATCCCTCCAGTCCCCATGGATTGGAAATGTTCCCCCTTCTTTATGAGCTCACTGCAGTATCTCCTTCTCCCTTTCCCCAAAGGACAGCCTTTCCTGCCTCAGGGAAGAAGAGAGAGACAGGCTACAGTGATGGAGACCCACTAGATGTGCACAAGAGGCTGCCATCCAGTGCTGGAGAGGACCGAGCCGTGATGCTGGGGTTTGCCATGATGGGCTTCTCAGTCCTAATGTTCTTCTTGCTCGGAACAACCATTCTAAAGCCTTTTATGCTCAGGTAAGAAACAGAGGAAGGAAATCTAGAGTTTCCAATTCAGATAAGATCCAGGCACAGCGGTAAAGGAGGAGAGGCTGGCTTTGGTTTCTCAATCTGTGACTCTCTGCCATGGTCCAGAAAAAGAAAAATACAATTCCTCTTCCGTTGTCAGTGCTGGGGGCAGCTGGGTGTGGAGGAAGAGGTGGCGAGAAGGTCAAAGATATTGCCCTGCACTGCCTCCTCCCATCTCATAATCTATATATACCTCCAAACACGTAATCCACAAATTATAGTTTCTTCATTTAGGTCATAAATCCTCCCCTTAAAATGTTGGTATTCCAAGAGAGAGTTAAACCTTGTATGCGAGCACAATAAAAGTTTTTTGAGTCTGAATTTTTTGAGTTTGACAGTGTCTACCTGGCACATAGTAGTTGCTCAATACATATTAGTTTCCTTCCTTTTCTTTTAATTAGGTTCTTTATTCAATATATGTAGTGATACAGTTGACCTTTGAACAACATGGGTTTGAACTTCGGGAATCCACTTATAAATGGATTTTCTTCTGTGCCTGCCACCCCTGAGACAGTAAGATCAATCCCTCCTCTTTCTCCTCCTCCTCAGCGTACTCAACATGAAGAGGACAGGGAGAGGACCTTTATGATGATCCACTTCCATTTAGTAAATAGTAAACATGTTTTCTCTTCCTTATGATTTTTTTTCTTCAATTTTTATTTTAAGTTCCGGGGTACATGTACAGAATGTGCAGGTTTGTTACAAAGGTAAACGTGTGCCATGGTGGTTTGCAGCACAGATCAACCCATCACCTGGGTATTAATTAAGCCCAGCATGCATTAGCTATTCTTCCTGATGCTCTCCCTCCCCCTACTCCACTGAGAGGCCCCAGTGTGTGTTGCTCCCCCCTAGGTGTCCATGTGTTCTCATCATTCAGCTCCCACTTATAAGTGAGAACATTCAGTGTTCGGTTCTCTGTTTCTGCATTAGTTTGCTGAGGATAATGGCTTCCAGCTTCATTTCATCTATGTCCCCGCAAATGACATGATCTTGTTCTTCCTTATGATTTTCTTTTCTTTTCTTTTTTCTGAGACGGAGTCTTGCTCTGTCGCCAGGCTGGAGTGCAGTGGCGCGATCTTGGCTCACTGCAACCTCTGCCTCCCGAATTCAAGCAATTCTCCTGCCTCAGCCTCCTGAGTAGCTGGGATTACAGGCGCCTGCCACCATGCCCACTAATTTTTGTATTTTTAGTAGAGATGGGGTTTCACCATGTTGGCCAGGCTGGTCTTGAACTCCTGACCTTTGAACTCCTGACCCTGTGATCTGCCCGCCTTGGCCTCCCAAAGTGCTGGGATTACAGGCGTGAGCCACCATGCCTGGCCATGATTTGCTTAATAACATTTTCTTTTCTCTAGCTTATTTATTTATTTTTTTAAGAGAAGGGGTTGGGCCAGGCGCAGTGGCTCACGCCTGTAATCCCAGCACTTTGGGAGGCCGAGATGGGTGGATCACGAGGTCAGGAGATCGAGACCATCCTGGCTAACACGGTGAAACCCCGTCTCTACTAAAAGTACAAAAAAATTAGCCGGGCGCGGTGGCGGGCACCTGTAGTCCCAGCTACTCAGGAGGCTGAGGCAGGAGAATGGCATGAACCCAGGAGGTGGAGCTTGCAGTGAGCCGAGATTGCGCCATTGCACTCCAGCCTGGGTGACTGAGCGAGACTCTGTCTCAAAAAAAAAAAAAAAAAAAAGAGACGGGGTCTTGCTCTGTCACACTGGAGTGCAGTGGTGTGATCACAGCTCATTGCAGTCTTGAACTCCTGGGCTCAAGCAGTCCTCCCACCTCAGCTTTCTGAGTCAGTGGGGTTACAGGCATAAGCTACTGTGCCTGGCTATTCTAGCTTATTTTATTGTAAGAATTCAATATATAATATAATACATATAAACATACAAAATATGTCTTAATCAACTGTTTATTGGTAAGGCTTCCAGTCAACAGTAGGCTATTAGTAGTTAAGTTTTTTTTTTGAAGCAGGGTGTCACTCTGTCACCCAGGCTGAAGTGCAGTGGTTCAATCATGGCTCACTGCAGCTTTGACCTCCTGGGCTCAGGCGATCCTCCTGCCTCAGCCTCCCAAGTAGCTGGGACCACAGGTGTGTGCCACCATACTTGGCTAATTTTTAAATTGTTGGTAGAGATGGGATCCCCCTATGTTGCCCAGGCTGGTCATGAACTCCTAAGCTCAAGTCATCCTTCTACCTTGGTCTCCCAAAGTGCTGGAATTACAGGCATGAGCCACCATGCCTGACCAGTAGTTAAATTTTTGAGGAGTCAAAAGTTATATGCAAATTTTCAACTGCAGGTTTGGGGGTGTGGTGTTGGCATCCCTAACCCCTGAATTGTTCAAGGGTCAACTTTAGTTGCTACTTATTAGGTATATGCTGTATGCTCAATACATACTATATTTTATCCTACTTAAACCTACAGCAGCCCATGATGGAAGTGTTATTATTTTAGTTTTCATTTTATAAATGAGAAAGCTGAGGCTCAGAAAGGCCAAGTAACTTGCCCAAGTTCACATAGCTGGTAAATAATATGCCTGCCATTCTGACATAAGACTTGCTTCTTAATACCTAAATGATGTTTGCTGAAATGAGGGGAATGGGGGTTCTGATTAGGGAAGGGGAGGAGCTATTTAATTTTGTAAGATGGCCCACACAACATGTGGTACTCTGGGGCCAGGTCAGTTCAGGGTAAAAGGAAGGCAAGGGGTGCTTTTTGGACATTGCTTTATTTTTGGACAGCCCTTTTTTTTTTTGGACAGCCAAAGAGCAACAGGAGTCCCAGGGGGAGTGGAAGAGGAAGGCCTAGGAGTTCAGTGAGGGAAAGGGGTCATCAACAAGGAAGAGAGTGGCCTACTTCTGTTATTTATGATTCATCTCCTGCCATTCCTAGGTTACCATTGTTAGGGGAAAGATGTAGAAGTCACCATTTACTAGAGCACACAGTGCCACTGTTGGAAGAATTCCAGAAGAAGCTTCTCTCTGGTATTAGCACCAGGAGAAGCTGTGCTGCTCCTGATCAACCAGGTTACTTTCATTTAATGGACACCAGGAGTCTTGTATCTGGTTGTGTTTCCTTCATTGCTTTGGCTGCTAGGAAGCCCAGAGGCAAATTTGTAGCTCGGTTCTCATAACTACAAGGGATCTTATGGTCTGCAGACTACATATTTGTACCTCACTTTTTTTTAAACTTTTTTTTTTTTAAGAAGTGGGATCTCACTATGTTGTCCAGGCTAGTCTCAAACTCCTAGGCTCAAGATATTCTCTTGTCTTGACTGTACCTCACTTCTGACTTCATTCTGTCTTTTTTTCCTCTTTTTCATTTACTCCTTTTCCCCTCATCTTATATATATATATATGCATTACATGTCTATGTAATTTGATTGAATGTTTGAATGTATGGGAATGTTGAGTAAATGTCCATGTATGTGCACAGGCAGATCAGATTATTTTTAAAAATGTGACATATTTGGGAGATGGCTTGAGGGTACCTTCTGCAAGCTGGTACCAAACTGTTGCTCATAATTAAGTTTTACTTTTCTAAGCATCCCTGGAAATTATTTGGTTAAATTAATTAAGTGAATGCCTAAGAGTGGTGAGTTCTCATCTCTCTCTTGCCTTACATCTTGTGCCATCTCAGCGAGTAGTTTTGCTCCATAAAGGGTGGTAGTTAAGAAGGCCTGCGTAGTTCATACCTATCCCCACTCCCTCAACCTCTCATCTCTCAATCAGATGCTGGATTTTGTCACAGCTGTAGCCAAATACACACCCGATGCTATTGAAGGAACATGCTTATTTTTTAGCCCTAAATACATCCCTGGTTCCACCTGAAAGGCTCTGACCGGGGCCTTGTGCATGGGACAGAATGTCCCACTCTATTTTGAAGCTTTCTAAAATCTTCAAGGAAAATTCAAATCATACTCAGTTCAGTACTCGGTCAAGATTTAGAGAGCTTAAGTTCTAACAGATAAAAAGTAACTCTAAATTATTATTTCAAGATGCCTAGTTAAAATAAACATATAAATTAATTTAGCGAAAAAGCAGGCCAGTGCTAAGTCTATGAAATAATCTTATTTTCCACTTTTGTATTTTCACTTGCCCAGTATTTTTTCTTTGGCCACATCTAGTGATTTTTATACCCCAGACCTTGAGGTCATGTTGAACGGCACAGTGTGTCTCAAGTTTGTTATATTAATAAGGGAAAATGATTATTTTGGTCAAAGAGATTAATGAGAGTGCATTATGAACCTAGCTAAATATTGCTTTTCTAACATTCTTACTTTTTTTTTTTTTTTTGGGACAGAGTCGGCCTCTGTTGCCCTGGCTGGAGTGCAGTAGCACAATCTTGGCTCACTGCAACTTCTGCCTCCCGGGTTTAAGCAATTCTCCTGCCTCAGCCTCCTGTATAGCTGGGATTACAGGTGCCTGCCACCATGCCCAGCTAATTTTTGTATTTTCAGTGAAGACGTGGTTTCGCCATGTTGGCCAGGCTGGTCTCAAACTCCTGGCCTCAAGTGATCTGCCCGCCTCGGCCTCCCAAACTGCTGGGATTATAGGCATGAGCCACTGCCTCTGGCCCTGCTTTTCAAACATTCTGACTTTAGAGCTTGCTAATCTAACTTATTATGTTTAAGGAACCGGTAAGTAAACACAGGAGTCCACCTATATGTGAGTGTGAGGGTATATGAAGAGCTGGTCTCATATATTCAATCAAAGCGTTTCCTCTTCCCCTCGTTTACTTTGTCTTGGACTTGTTTTCAAATTATTTCATACATATACACATGTCCTTTCTCTTCAACATCACCACAAGGTCTTCATGGCAGGAATTTTGTCTGTCCCTTCTCATAGCACCTGGGATGTTTTGCATATGTATTACATGTGAAAATTCTCAAGAAATTTTCCAAGTACAATTTAATTCAGGCCAGGAGCCGTGGCTCACGCCTGTAATCCCAGCACTTTGGGAGGCCAAGGTGGGAGGATCACGAGGTCAGGAGTTCAAGACCAGCCTGGCCAACGCGGTGAAACCCCATCTCTACTAAAAATACAAAAAATTAGCTGGGCGTGATGGTGCGCACCTGTAATCCCAGCTACTCAGGAGGCTGAGGCAGGAGAATCACTTGAAACCAGAAGGCGGAGGTTGCAGTGAGCTGAGATTGTACCACTCCAGCCTGGGCAACAAGAGCGAAACTCCATCCCCCCCCCCCAAAAAAATTAATTCAGTACAGCACTTATTAAACATCTACTCAGTGAGAAGCATTCTGTTTCATGCTTTGAGGAACATACAGATGAATTGGATATAGCTCTTGACCTCTAGGAACCTAACTGACAGCAAAAATATGGTAAGTATTCTACTGAGAGATTCCATGTATGATTTGCACTTGCCTCTTTGGAAGTAGCGGGTATGTGGAATTGTACCTTGTTGCCAGAAAGTGTGTAGGCTATGTTGACCAACGGCCCTGTAGTTAGACTCCTTCCAAAGGCACATTTTCATCAGGACAAGCCAGTGCATCTTGAGATGATGAAGCATGAGAGATGATGAGATTCCTGAGTGAGTGTGAATCTTGGTGGTTACAGCATTACGGTAATGCTAACACTGTTTACACTGTGGTTCTCCAAATACCTGCATCTTAAATACTATTAAAGATAAAGATTCCTGGGCCTCAAGTCAGACCTACCAAACCAGAATTTCTGGAATGAAGCCCTGGAATCCACAGTTTAACAAATTCTTCATTCTAACAAACTCACAGATGATTCTGAAGTTTGAAAACCACTGGTGTAGTGAGAAATACGCCAGTAGGGTCATCAGAAGTGAGGTGGAACTTGGCACTTTGCGGCTCTTTACCCCAACTCTGTGTCTTCCATGCTCCCTGTTTATTATGTGCCTGCTGTAAGGATCCTGCACCACCTCAAAATACACAAATGCCTTGTACACAAATGCCTTGGGCATTGTGTACATAAGCTCATAACCACACCAAAATGTAGAATGAAATTTTCTAGTAAGTGAAGAACTTTTTTTTTTTTCAAATTGAAGCATTCAGAGAGAAGAATCGACCTGCACTGCCATCCACACAGATATCATGGATGACTGGCTGGACTGTGCCTTCACCTGTGGTGTGCACTGCCGCGGTCAGGGGAAGTACCCGTGTCTTCGGGTGTTTGTGAACCTCAGCCATTCAGGTCAGAAAGCTCTCCTACATTATAATGAAGAGGCTGTCCAGATAAATCCCAAGGTATTGTAAAGTTTAAAGAGTTCTTATGACAGCAACCCTTCCCTGCCAGACTGTCCCTAGCAGGGTACATAAATAACCCAGGGTTGTCTTTAGGGATAAATCTATTTTTTTGGAGTGAACATTTTTATAGTGATCAAATCAGGATAAATGAAGCTTTCTTCTTGGTGGAGAAATGGGGTATATAGAAAGGAGAGAAATTATTCCAATTTCACAACTTGGTGTCTGGAATTTATAGGCTGAGCCAATGAGTAGTCATTTGTGGGGAGTCTTTCTTTTGGAGATTCCACTCCGCGCCATATGACATATGCTACAGTGTACTCACAGTCTCCCTTGAATCAAGCGAGTAATTTTTCTTATCAAATAAATGTAAAGATTATTTTTATTTTAATAAGTTACACAATGGGTTCATATGATTTAACGAATTATAGAAATGATCCCTGAAATAGTCTTTCATATGATTTAAAATTTATATTTATACCTAACTATAAAAGTTGTGTTAGATTAGTTGACATGTTACACTTTATTGTCTTTAAGCATCAATTTCAATCCGATGACTTTTGTTTTCTATTTTGGATGCAATGATTTTTAAGATTTCAAACAGTTTGTAGGCCTTTAGCACAGTACCTCAAGGACCTAATGGATATGGTAATAAACCTCAAGCTTTTTTGAAAAAAGTCACCAGCTGACAGAGCTCCCTTCTCCACTGGTTCTGTCTCCCAGGAACCAAAGTCCAGGTGGGGCTCCCTCTCTGTGAGTCTAGAGCAAAAGCCTCAACGTGCTTTTCTTCAGGGTAATATTTTGCTACAGGAGATCAAGACAGAGACAACAGAGGCATTACTAAGCGTTGAAAGCTCATAGTGAGGCCCAATACATTTTTGTTCAATGGACAAACGGATTCATACTGTCCAAGAGTCCAAGAAACTGCATGTAGGGAGGAGTCATATTCCTTATGAAGTTGGTCACTGACTCTCCTGCAATGTCATATAAACTAAGAATTCTCTTCCACATCCTTGCTTAATGACTGGAAATGGCCATTTCACTGTGGCCCTCCAATCAACCCTTTCCCATGAGCTATGTAATATTTTACCACCTTCTAAGATTGAAACTGCCCACTAATAACTTCAGCCTGAAGCTATTTCATAATTAAAAACTGTTAAGTATTTGGTATTGGTGACAGTGCCTTTATCTTTTTCCCTCTTCCATATTCCTAGTGCTTTTACACACCTAAGTGCCACCAAGATAGAAATGATTTGCTCAACAGTGCTCTGGACATAAAAGAATTCTTCGATCACAAAAATGGAACCCCCTTTTCATGCTTCTACAGTCCAGCCAGCCAATCTGAAGATGTCATTCTTATAAAAAAGTATGACCAAATGGCTATCTTCCACTGTGTATTTTGGCCTTCACTGACTCTGCTAGGTGGTGCCCTGATTGTTGGCATGGTGAGATTAACACAACACCTGTCCTTACTGTGTGAAAAATATAGCACTGTAGTCAGAGATGAGGTAGGTGGAAAAGTACCTTATATAGAACAGCATCAGTTCAAACTGTGCAGTATGAGGAGGAGCAAAGGAAGGAGCAGAGAAATCTTAAGACGGTGGCCAAATTAAAGTGCTGGCCTTCAGATGTCTGTGATTTCTGCAACTGAGGACCTAATTATGCCTGTCTGCAAACTAACAATGTAAAAGGTAATAATTAAAGTATCATATTTTCATGTGGGAAAAAATTTAAAAGCCTCATTTTGTATTCTATTTATTTCTATAAATACATACAAATTCACCATCTTTTCTAATCCCAATCTCTTTCCAAATGAGCTAAGGAAGCACTTTTTTTTTTCCTGTATAGCAAAATGAGTTCAAGATATTCTTTGCCTAATTTCAGCTCTAGCTAGAACCAGTCAATATGGAAATAAACAATGAGGGCATCTAACCTACTGAACACTGAACCATCAGCCTAACTCTATGCAATATGGTCATACTAAAATATTTCTCATAATAAAGTTCTTAACAGTTCGTTCACTATACGAAGATAAAAATCTGGTAGAAAACTTAAGAAAACATGGACCTAACATATTTATTATAGTTTTGTTTTTTTTTTCCTTTTTGAGATGGAGTTTTGCTCTTGTCGCTCAGGCTGGAGCACAGTGGCGCAATCTTGGCTCACTGTGACCTCTGCCTCCTGGGTTCAAGCAATTCTCTTGCTTCAGCTTCCTAAGTAGCTGGGATTACAGGTGTGCACCACCATGCCCAGCTAATTTTTGTATTTTTAGTGTAGACAGGGTTTCACCATGTTGGTCAGGCTGGTCTTGAACTCCTGACTTCAGGTGATTTGCCCGCCTCGGCCTCCCAAAGTGCTGGGATTACAGGCGTGAGCCACTGCGCCTGGCTTTAGTTTGTTCTTTACCAGTCTAGCCAGCAGAGGAAAGCTGCTGCCTAGAAAATTCACTAAGTTTAGAGTTACTAGTATTTAGCCTTGTCATGTACCATGTAATTTTTCTTTCAGTAACATTTTTCTAGTTAATTAAGCTTTTCATAAGCTCATTTCACTTTGTGCACTTTCTGGTGGGAAAAAATGGGCCAGAAATATGAAGAAGCTATACTGGATTTCAACATTCATCTCAGATGATCCACATCGTATTAGGCTGGTGCAAAAGTAATTCCAGTTTTTGCTGTTAACTTTTAATGGCGAAAAACCGCAATTATTTTTGCATCAACCTAATAGAAAAGTCCCACATGGATAGTCAACAATTGTCTGTACTTTAATTAATGAATCAACCGTGGTTATTAAATGATGTCATAAGGCTCTCAACAAATGCTTTCCAGATTGATTAAGCCGAATCTATGAGTGGAAAAGAGATTTTGGTCTGATTTTCCAAAGTGCCTCAAAGTATCTTTAAAATTTTATTATACTCAAAAATCTTAAATTATGGACAGTAGAATGAGACATTTGAAGCTACTTTTGTATGTAGATATAATCAAACAAAAAACTGATTCTAAGTTTAATCCCTTTTAGCAATTAATTTTGACACATATTACTAAATTAGCTGAATACAGCAATATTGACTTGATCAGTAATGAATAATCTTGGTGTTTTCCTTTCTAGTGTGCAATGGTGGAAAGAACATGTGTCTCAGAGTAGGATTTATTTGACTTCGTAGGCCATAATTACAACTTTGGGCAAATAAGCTAACCTGTGTAAACCTTTCTTTTCTCATCTATAAAATGGGGATAACCTGTTCTTTCACGCAGTTATTTTATGGAATAAGCAAAGTAGGGCATGTGAAACACTTTAGCTTGGCTTCTAGCATCTAGTAGCAGTGCTCAAAAATGTTAGATCATTTATTTAAAAATCTGCCAGGTTATAACATTCAGTGAGCCTTGGTACTTTTCACTGGACAGCTGGTATAGAAGCTAGGGATAGGGAGCTGCAGTTCATTTCCCATGCCCCTACCCGAGTTCTCTTGGCTAAATGTGATATGCATTTAAGGCCCAGAACCTGCTGTTTAAAAGGTTGTGGTAAACTATTTTGTATACCAAAGACTTCTCTGTAATAAAGTATGTAAGTACACATGAACATTTGATATGCACGCACATTTTAAATCATCTGCACATTGAGATTCTACACTTTTCTCAAGGGCACATCTCTATTCTGTTTTTGTAAATTTGACTTCTACCTAACAATATGCAATTGCTGGGATTTTTTTTTCCCTAATAAATTCAAAACTGCTAATTTAAAATGTAAAGTGTGTGTTTCAATTACCACAGTTTTCCATTTAGATAGGAGCTACCTGATTCATTCCAGCAAAGAGAGAGATTATCCCTGGAGAACAAAGTCAATTCAAAATTATTTAAACCATTTGGCAAACAAAATTTAAGTGATTATTTGCTTAATTGCTCAGAAATACTAAGTTGTTAATGCCTATGTGCATTAATGGTCAAAGAAAAGCCCACACTTACCTTTTGCAATGTTTATGAGAACTGAAAGCAAAACCAGTTTGCTTCTAGCCTAACTTCATTTCTAGGTTCTGATCTTCAAATGACTTGGAAAAAAGTCCACTTACCTATTGCATATACATACATACATTCATACATATATGTATATACATATATTTCTTAAAATACAAGCATATAATTCTTTATGCTTAAAGGAAGTAAATATTTATACATTCCTTTAATATTCATCACTTTACTGGGGTAGAAAAATTGGCTTTTAAGGTATAATAGTTTCAGATTTTCAATCAAGTATTCTTAGTCATTACTGAAAAGAACTCAAATTCAGCTAAATTTTGATTATTAGCAACACTGGCTTGCTTTTCAAAAGGAATGGCAAAAGAGAATTATCACAGTTTTTTGCTTATGTAGTACACTAAGGATTGTTTGGACACAAAAAGTAATTTTTCTTTTTTTTTAATAAACAGCGTGATGTTACAGACTGCAGAGTTAAAGAAAAGCAGACATTGACAGTTTCTGATGAGCATAAACAGTAAGTGCAGTCACAGGCCAAACTTGCTAGGAACAGCAAGACTGGGAAGAGGTCTTAAATTTAGTGATACTGTTATTATTCTATATTCTCAATATAGTAACACATGCATCTTGCTGTGTCAAATGCTTTCTGGGCCATCATTAAAAGGACATTAAAAACGTTTTTCTTCTAATGAATGCAGTATACCACAGGACTTCAATTCACTGAATGACAAAACATAGAGAAATAAACTTGCTACAATTAATGGGGCCAAAAGGGTGGTTCGAATTTCTTGTTAAAGCTTCCAGGTGAACATCTGACGTGTTAGTAGTCTTCTTTTGGTAGTGCCACATTCCCCAAGGTATTAAAATGTTATGCTCCAAAAGGGTATATTCTTTTAGATTTTATTCAACCCAGTTAGGTCTGAGGACTGAATCACACTGAAACCATTAACTTCATTTGAAACTCAAAACGTTTTTGAAATCAGATGAAGGCCAAGTTCTCCAACCACTCTTAGGAACATAAATTAAATTGAACAAGGGACTTTTAAAAATGAAATAAAAACAAAATTAAATAAAAATGAAATAAATAGATGATTTTGGAAATTCATACTAGAATTGTTTAGTCTAATTATATTTTAATATGAAACAATGAAGGTTTTCTGCCTCCTTGCTAACCTAGAAAAATTGACAAAAATAAGAATACCTAAAAGTATACATGGTTCTTAGCATAACCACAAAATGATTGTAGTGACAGATTAAATAAGGTTGCAGATAGATTCATAGACTTTAACTGGCTAACAAAATACATTTAAAAACCTTTTCTGTACTTACCTACATGAGGAATGGAGTATACTGTTGGTAGAAAAATCATTTACCTAACTACTGTATACGCACAAGGGACTAATTTTTTTTCTCCACTAAAACTCTTACATGTAGTTGTGTACAAATTAAGTCAGAAAATTTCCTCATGGCTCACACCTGTCACTTTATGCTAACTAGCAAGGCTGGAATATTAACATACCTAAAATCAAGCAGAAGAAATGGCGCTGCACTAATAAAAAGGAGGTGCAAAACCTTAAGTGGAATAGGTGCATGAAGTTTATTTAAAGACTAACATCCCAACTTGGGAAACTCCTAATAAATTCTAAACTCTTCCGAATTTTAGAACCTTGATATTTCTTTACACCTTTTATAAAAGATGCCTCTTGACTAGGGCTAAGCAAGCAGTGTGTACACAAACAGAATTGTGTGCAAGTATACACACACCAAATGCACTAATAATGAAGAAGAGAGAACAAAATGAATTTCGAATGCCGAATTCGGGAACCTCCTGGAACTACTGCCTTTTTCAAATGGCTGGACCAACGATTAACCTTCAGCCAAGTTTTTTTCTTAAGGTCTTCCATATCATTAAAAACAAGGCATGCCAACTCTGACTTTATAAATCTAAAATTCAGTGATCTGCACAGTTTCTGAGCTTGAAGTATTGAATTGTGACTCCATCTATTTTTTTTCCCATTTTCCTTCTGAGGTAGAGTTACCAATCCAATTTTATCAGGACCACAGATATTTTGAGCTAAACCCCATAATCTTTTCATACAGTAAAAATAATTTTTATGAAAAAAGAAAGCAGGCTTCCCAGGCCATGGCACATAGATATATTTACAATTTTTAATGTAATAATTAAAAATGGTATTGTTTATATTTTAAAAAACAGCCCAGCTGTATTATTCTGTCACCAAGAATTATTAATTGAGGATGCTGTCAATGCTGAATTTTACAGTTCAGCCTTCACAATCCCATCCATGATGAAGAGTTGATTCTCTTACGGTATACAATATACTCTCACAACTTTCAGCCTTCTCTTAAAGACATGCCCCAAATGAGCAGGATGGATATAAAGAATGTAATTCATTCGAACAACTCCTCCCTGTTCTGCCCCCTCCCCTCACATTCCCCTCTTCTCAAAAACATCTGAAGTATGAAAGTTGTCTTTAAATAGTAAAAGCACCACAATCTATTAACACCACAATCTATTAATATTATCTTTAAACTTAAATATTTTAGTGATGTCTTGGACATCAAAATAATTTCTTAAGGTGGACTCTTGAGTATGTGGGTCCAGCCCAGGTCTGCAGTTTGTGCAGACATAGAAAAAAGAGGAACTTTAAATATTCAGAAAAAGTTAACAGGCTAGCTTTAAAATACTGCTGGAAATTAAATTTCTTCAGAGTTGGCAAGCATGGGCTATTGATCAAAGTATGAATTAAACGGATTTACATCATTAAGAAAAAAACAAATCCGTGTTATTGTGCTGTGAAATTTCCATGATGCCTTTCAAATAGGCTGCTCACAATTTTTTTATAATTCCAAATCACTCGATTTTTGATGGAAGAATACAGATGGACTGTGTTTTACCTATGTGAAAGTCACCAATCCATTTAAAATAAAATCCAAGAGGGCATATACAGTCTAATCAAGTCATCATTTTCCTGATTAATAAGAACTACACTTTACACAAAATACTTTATCAGCAGCTGTTTTCATCAAAAAATCAATAGTCAGTTTCACAGTTGAAAAAGTTACACATTAAAATATTTTACAATTCATTATATATTCACCAGGTTCCCATTTTCTAATGGGCTTTTAATATAAAGCAGAATAGAAGGGAAAATCTCAAAGTTGATTACTTTGACACTAAGTTTTACATAGGACACTAAGAACCACAAAAAGCTTAGGTTCTATTGTAAAATAGCAACCAAATTCCATTCTTCTTTTAAAAATCCAATTAGAAACATCTTTTTTAAAAAAACAAATTCCACAATAAGAGTAACAGATTTCAAATTAACAGTAGTCTAAAAATCTTCAAAATAAATGGTTTTGTATAGCTGAGAATACGGTAGAAAGTGAAAGCATAATTTTCCAACAGTCATTTCTTACTACAGTGTGTTTAAAATTATTTTTATTATGTTTAGACTTTTTCTCAAAATAATTATTCAAGGAAATATTTCTTAAGTGGCCCAATAAAACTGTAGAGCCAATAGTCAGTTACACCATATTCAAGGACAAGGATAGTCAGCTATAGATAGGAACTGTCTAAACCACGAGAACTGATCTCTGATACTGAAGTACCCAGAAGTGGCTATATTATCACTGACTTGAAACAGATCTTAGTCACCCATGTAGCATTTAATTCAATGTTTGGTTCTTTGCCTCATTTCTTTCTTAGGTCACAATCTATAGTCTTTATAGAATTTGTCTACATTTCTTCTAATAGAATTAATTTGGTTGTAGTAACTTTTGAAAATCAATGTAAATGGTGAAATCGGCCATGTGGTTTGTGCATTTTAATGGTGGAGAGGTCCTGGGAGAAGGAGGGGAGACAACTATCTGGACTGATAGATAAAAATGCAAAAGTGGTATAAATTTTGTGCAAGGAGGCTCACAGCATTTTTGGCACTCGGGTAAAACACAGTTCTCTGTTAAATCTTCAGTTTCTACCATCAAAGTTTCAGATTTGTACCATTTTACTGAGTTTTCCTATAATTTAACCCTGATATTGAAAAGGCTGGGATGTTAGTATGTATCAACTGCCTATATCTAAACAACACAAAATGTTAATAAGTTTTAATAAGTTATGAAATCTTCTACAACTGCAAAATAATCTTTCTGGTTTCCTGCTTAAAACAGAGTTTAAATTCTGCTTAACTATTGCAAGACAGTTTGCAGAAGTAAGTTCCCTTAATCTTCAAATTTATTTTTCTTGTTGGCAATATTATATACATGCTTTAGTGAAATACCTAAATTTCCAATTATTATGCCCTTTAAGGGATCTAAAATAGCCAGATATTAAGAGTATTGGTATTAGAGTCCCTTGTTCACTACTCTTCAACTATAGGTAACAGATTTCATAAATGAATATTTTTAAAGTGATGCTGTTTTACTAGAGTATACAATGTTCACTCTTTATAAAGTTGTTTTCCAATAATATGCCTAATCTAAAAAACTGTCAATAATTATTGCACTTTTTTGATGTGGCACCTGGACATCTGCTAAAGCTAATTTCCTAGGACATTAATCATTCATTTCAAATACAGAGTAAAATATCAGATTCTAGAATGACGACTAGCAGTAGCCTCTACATCTTGGGTTAATGTTTTTCAAAATGTTTAAGAATGTGTCCTGTGCTCAAATAGTATTTAATAAAGTTGGAGAGTGAGCTCTGACTACTTGGGAATGAGACATATCTTAAAATGGTTTAATGTTCTACTTTGGAGATATGGATAAATAGTTTAAAAAGGTAAAAAGTTCATGGTTTCTATTCCCCCATATTTTAAAGTATTATTCATGAGTATACTTCAGTAAAGGGGTTTAAGGAATCAGGAAGAGAGTCTAAATTGTGTTAATTCTGGTAACTAATTTCATATGATTGAGACATTCTCAATTATAAAAGAGAATGGAAGATGGGAGATTCACATAAGAAATAAAAGGAAAGAAGATGAAGTTTTTATGTTTTCCTTAAGTAGTTATACACTGGTTATTGGTATAAATGGGATAGTGCCTGAGCCTCATCTATAGACCAAGAAGAAAGCTGACCATGCTGCTATGAACAATAAAAAATTTGGGGTGCAAAACAATGCATGACTATGGGACAGATCATGTAAATAAAGAATATATATTAATGATAGTTTCTATAATATAAATAGCCTTTAATAAAAAAAATAATCTTTTTAATAACATTAATACTTCTATTTTCTGGAAAACATGCGTGAAAAATGTATTCAGTTCAATTGCAGAAGGAGAAAAAAATCAACTTAAGGTGAATACTGTACAATTCTGGAATAAGAACTATTCCTGCTCATTCTTTTTCTATGATGATTTTTTTTTTTTTTTTTTACTTTGTGGGAGCCCAGAATTTCCCTGGGAAATAAGAATAAGATCCTTTAAATACTGTCCAGAAGAAAAAAAAAAATACCACCTTATAACAGGTCTCATTTGTGACTGCTTCCAAAACTGCAGGTAAGACCTCAGATCATCAAAAGGTTTGATTTATTAAAAAGAAAAAGTCTCTGGTGAAATCTCAAGAGTCCCTTCCACCCCAAGCATTTTTCTTCATTAAACAAGGAGTCAAAAACCCACTTCAAACTATAAATTGAACAGCAATGGAAAAATAAGAAATTTTCATTCTTTTCCAATCAATGTAATTTAACATAAACTCCAGTTTACTTACACCTAATGCAATAACAGCCTTTGTTGTGTCCACATTTCAAAACATAGAACATTTGCAAGACAAAAAAAAACATCATTCTTTTTCCTTCTCCATCATTTCTATATATTTTGGGGATTTTTGTTTTGTTTTGTTTTTTAAAAAAAGATACAAACTTCAAAGTTTACCTTTTTGGACTTAAGGCATAACATGAAATTGCGCATTATTCTAAAGCTTAATTTTGAAATGAACTAGTTTAAGTGCTATCAAACCCTGTTTGCGTTTACATTATTTAAATTATATAGTATTTTATTTCTGTTCTTGCTGTAAATTCTAATGCTGTTCATGGATTGTGCAATTCCTATGCAATCGGCCTTTGCCTGCTGAGAGTTATTAACAGTGCAGTGTGGAATCCAGAGTGAGCTTTCATTTTCTCAGTTATCTTTTCAGTTCAATGCATGCTGTTTAATTGTGTGGAAGATCCAATCCATTTTTGTTGTCCAGCCACCATGATGTGCATCATTCATTTGTTTCATGAAATACTCCAAAGCCTCTTGCTCAGTTTTATCTAAGGCTAGGGTCTTTCGAATGTATGCAATGTCATCAAAAGATTGTAGTTCTGGCATTCCAGAGCCAAGCATCATTGAGAAAAGATTTATGAAGAGATTGGCATGCTGTCGAATAGCTAGATAAGCCTTGTAACACATCTCCTGAAACCTATAAGTAATAAGAACAGTTTGGTCAGTATGGAGCAAATGATGTTAATACCTTCAGGTCTTTGCTCAAATGTCACAAAATTAGAGAGGCTTTCGTAGACAAAGCTATAAAAAAATAGCATTCCTCTCTCACTTCTCTTACCAACATCTTTTGATTCCCTTTACCCCACTAGAATGTAAACTTCAAGAGAATAAGGACTTTTTAAAAACTGCTTTATTACCAGCACCTACAACAATGCCTGGCATGTCAGGAGTTTAATAAGTATTAAATGTATGAATTGGTCCATACTAAATCCTTTTGTGCTTAAGCTAGAGTCAGGACTGTGTTGTAGACAAAGCAGAATTTTATAGAAGATTGTAAAAAGTACTTTAAAGTCTGATATAGTCTAATGAGATACCATAAGGTGGTAAAAAAGTTATGAATAAACAAGGTGATTATGGTTGACTGAGTTTCCTCAAATTGTATGACCAAAAAATGTCGTATTAAGCACTATACATTATTTGTCAATATAGAGGTGGAGTCCAACTATTTAAAGCTCAGTAAATAAAAACCTTTAATGTGTTATGAAGTTTAAGGATTACTTTCTTTTTAGGCCTTAATTAGCTCAACAAATTAAATTGTATTCCCTTTCCATTTTCCTTCACAGCATCACACAAATAAATACAAAAAAAAAAAATTAAAATAGTTTTTCACTCAACAAACTAGGCATAGAAGGGACTTACCTCAAAATAATAAAAGTCATGTGACAAACCCACGGCCAATATCATACTGAATGGGGAAAAGCTGAAAGCACTCCCCCTGAGAACTAGAACAAGACAAGGAAGCCCACATTGGCATCCAAATTGGAAAAGAGGAAGTCAAACTATCGCTGTTTACCAATGACATAATCATATACCTAGAAAACCCAAGAGTTCTCCAAAAAATTCCTAGATTTCAGCCGGGTGTGGTGGCTCATTTCTATAATCCCAGCACTTTGGGAAGCCGAGGCGGGAGGATCACCTGAGATCGGGAGTTCAAGACCAGCCTGGCCAACAAAGTGAAACCCCATCTCTACTAAAAAATACAAAAATTAGCTGAGCATGGTGGTGCATGCCTGTAATCCCAGCTACTTGGAAAGCTGAGGCAGGAGAATTGCTTAAACCCAGGAGGTGGAGGTTGCAGTGAGCTGAGATCGCACCACTACGCTCTAGCCTGGGGGACAGAGCAAGACTCTGTCTGTCTTAAAAAAAATAAAAGACTCCTAGATTTGATAAATGAATTCAGTAAAGTCTCAGGTTACAAAATCAGTGAACACAAATCAGCAGCATTGCTATACACCAACAACCACCAAGCTGAGAATCAAATTAAGAACACAAGCCCTTTTAGCTTCAAAAAAATACCTAGGAATGTACTTAACCAAGGGGGTGAAAGATCTTTTCAAGGAAAACTACAAAACACTGCCACCATCATTTTTCACAGAATTAGAAAAAAAAAATCCTAAAATTCATATAAAACCCACCAAAAAGAGTCTGAATAGCCAAAGCAAGACTAAGCAAAAAGAACAAATCTGGAGGCATCATATTACTGGACTTCAAATTATACCAGAAAACTATAATTACCAAAACAGCAGATACACACAAAAGCAGACACACAGACCAATGGAACAGAATGGAGAACCCAGAAATAAAGCCAAAAACTTACAACTGATCTTAGACATATAAAAACATAAACTGGAGAAAGGACATCCTGTTTAATAAATGGTGGTGGGAAAACTAGCTAGCCACATGTAAAAGAATGAAACTGGATCCCTGTCTCTCACCTTATACAAAAATCAACTCAAGATGGATCGAAGACTTAAATCTAAGACCTGAAACCATAAAAATTCTAGAAGATAACTTAGGAAAAACTCTTTTAAACACTGGCCTAGGCAAATAATAAATGACTAAGACCCCAAAAGCAAATGCGACAAAAACAAACAAAATAAATGGGACCTAATTAAACTAAAAAGCCTCTGCATAACAAAAGAAAGAATCATCAAAGTTAACAGACAACCCGTAGAATGGGAGAAAATATTCCCAAACTATGCATCTGACAAAGGACTAATATCCAGAATCTATAAGGAACTCTAATCAGCAAGAAACAAAGAATCCCATCAAAAAGTGGGTTAAAGCGGGATGCAGTGGCTCAAGCCTGTAATCCCAGCACTTAGGGAGGCTGAGGCGGGTGGATCACCTGAGGTCAGGAATTCAAGACCAGCCTGACCAACATGGTGAAACCCTGTCTCTACTAAAAATTCAAAAATTAGCCGTGTGGTGGCATGTGCCTGTAGTCCCAGCTACTTGGGAGGCTGAGGCAGGAGAATTGCTTTGAACCCAGGAGGTGGAGGTTGCGGTGAGCTGAGATCATGCCATTGTACTCCAGCCTGGGCAACAAGAGTGAGACTCCATCTCAAAAAAAAAAAAAAAAAAGTGGGCTAAGGACATGAATAGACAATTTCAAAAGAAGATATATAAATGGTCAACAAACATGAAAAAAATGCTCAACATCATTAATCATCAGGGAAATGCAAATTAAAACCACAATGAGATACCACCTTACTCCTGCAAGAATGGCCATAATTAAAAAGTCAAAAAACAACAGATGTTGACATGGATGTGGTGAAATGAGAATGCTTATACACTCCTGGTGGGAATGTAAATTAGTACAGCCTCTATGGAAAACAGTATGGAGATTTCTTAAAGAACTAAAAGTAGATCTACCATTTGGTCCAGGAATCCCTCTACCCAGAGGAAAAGAAGTCATTATATCAAAAAGGCATCTGCATGCATATCGTATGTTTACTGCAGCACAATTCACAATTGCAAAGATATGAAACCAACGTAAGTACCCACTGACCAATGAGTGGATAAAGAAAGTGTACATATACACCACAGAATACTACTCCACCACAGAAAAGAATGAAATAATGTCTTTTGCAGCAACTGGGATGGAGCTGGAGGCCAGGAATGGAAAACCTGAAAATACAGTATGTTCTCACTTGTAAGTGGGAGCTGAGCTATAGGTACACAAAGGCATACAGAGTGATATAATGGACTACGGAGACTCAGATGGGAGAGGGTGGGAAGAACAGTGAGGGATAAAAAAGTATATATTGGGGGCAAAGCACACTACTTGGGTTACAGGTACGCTAAAATCTCAGACTTTACCACTATTTAATTCATCCATGTAATCAAAAACCACGTGTACCCCAAAAGCTACTGAAATAAAATAAAATAAAAAACAAACAAAAAATAGTTTTTGCTAAAGTGGTAAAAGAACTTCTATTATTTCATTTTATTTATTTTGTTACAGGGTCTCACTCTGTTGCCCAGGTTGGAGTACAGTGGCGTGATCATGGCTCACTGCAACCTCAACCTCCTGGGCTCAAGTGATCCTCCCATCTCAGCCTCCTGAGTAGCTGGGACTACAGTGCATGCCACCACACCTGGCTACTTTTTAAACTTTTTTGTAGACATGAGTTCTCACTATGTTACCCAGGCTGGTTTCAATTCCTGAGCTCAAGTGATCCTCCAGCCTCGGCCTCCCAAAGAGGGGATTACAGGCATGAACCACCACACCCAGCCAACATTTATTATTTTGAAATTGCTTGAAAAATATTGATTGTTTCTAATAGAGCAGCCAGAACTCTTTATTTTGTGTTTTTAATTGCTCGAGCTCACCTCTCAAATTCTCTTGTCTTTGTGCATTCTTGGGCTCCTTTACTAATCACTATTAAGAAATCCTGTGTCAAAACAAATGGCACACGTTCTCGTTTATAACCAAATTTTTTCTTCTTGTGATCCAAAAAGTGTCCAAAATCTATATGAAACAGCTTTCAAAAATAAGAAATTATGTTATAGTTTGATATATGCAGATACAAAATGTCTTGAATAAATTAAGAACACCAAAACATTTTAAACAGAGAAAACCATTACTTGTCCATCGTCTTTCACCATGATGTTACTATTGTGACGATCTCCAATTCCCAAAATGAAGGTAGCTACACAGTATCCAGCACATGAACGTGTAAACAGGTCAATGGCTGCATCATATCTACAAAGAATAAACACCTCATGAGTAGTATGGAAATATAGTGATTCAGGCCAACTTGAGAAAAGAAAACAGGGTGCAAGTTTCCATTTAAACAATGAAAACAATCACTGACAACGAATAAGGAAATTATGTCCAAAGATTTTGAGATTGTGAAGTTTTCATGGGTTTCTAAGGAAATTTCCAGATGTTCCCTGACCAAAGTATAATTCTTCATGTGAAAAAGTACTTGGCATGTCATTAAAATTATTTTTTTCTAATCATTTTAACAATGAATTAGAAATAAAATTTTGAATGTGCAATATTCATTTGTTTTAAAAAGAATAAGCAATAACAATACATTTTAGATAATACATAAAATGAATGTTTAAGATTTTACCAAATTAAAAGTAATTATAATCATTTAAATCCATTAACATCAAATATTTCAAAGGTTGAGCATATTTTTTTCCATAGAAAGTACAATTGTTTTCTCTGGTCTAACTCAGAGGAATACACAAACGCCGACAGACTCATCTAACAAAAACTTAGATTAACATAGGAAGAAAGAATAATACAACTCACATTTCTCCTTTGTTCTTGTCTTTGAGCCACTGATGTAGTGTGTGGCTGTTGAACTGCAGTGCACCTTTCAAGCCGCCTTTGCACTGAATTTGCATAATAGTGTGAGAATTTCGCACCACCTCAATAAGTCCCACACAGTCACCGATTGACAGACAACCATAAGGTAACATTCTGAAAGAGGAGTAACACGTTTACAATTAAATGATGGAATTTTAAAATAGCAAATGTTTTAATAGGCTAAAACATGAGTATTTTATTAGTAAATTTGTCATGCATGACCTTTACTGCCTTTCCCCAATTTTAATTTTCTTTTTTATGGTGTGATAAACGTACTCCTGGAATAATCCTCAAAATTACCTGTCATCATTTATTATAACCTTCAACTGAGAAAGCACTATTTTTATCAGAAAAGAATTAAGAAAATTATTGCGGCAATTAAAATTTTACAAACATTTATGATTTTAAAAATATGTGTTAATTTAAAGATGTTTAATTGACATCGAAATAAAACTGTAGGGCAGAAGTTCTCAATTTTGGTCTCAGGACTCCTTTACACTTGTAGAAATTACTGAGGACTCCAAAGAGCTTTTAGTTATGTGAATTACATCTACTGATATTAGAAATTGAAATAGGGAAAATAAAAATTTTAAATATTTACTAATTCATTTAAAAGCAACAAACTATGACATGTTAATATAAGTAACATATTTCATGAAACAAAAAATGCATTTAAAAAATTTAGTGAGAAGAGTGAAATTCTTTCACATTTAAAAAATTTTTTAAATGTCTGACTTCATAGTACCCAGCTGGATTCTCATATATGCTTTTGTATGCAATCTAATGCAATGTTTTAATTAAAGTATAAAAAGAAAATCTGGCCTCACAAAGACAGGTAGGTAGAAAAAGAAGGAGTATTATAATAGACTTTTCAGATAATTGTGATATTTTTCTTTGGTACTGTTCTAAAACCTGACAAGATAAGTTTCTTAAGTTGCAAAATGTAATCTAAAACTGTATCAATAAACTTTTCATACTCAGTTACATTAAAATCAATTTGTCTTTCTTGCCTTTTAATGTATCTCTTACCCATACATGATTTTATAGTATCCTGCATGGTCATTTGTAGATGTTCCAAATGTTGATACTTTTCATTATACCATACTAAAAAACCACAATTGTTAATATTACCAAGAATCTCATCAGAAAGATGTTAAGTTTAGGGACTCTATTAGGTTCAGTGGCAGATACTGAAAATTAGAATTTTCAAAATTCTAATTTTGAATTTCTAATGAAATTTTTGTTGCAAGTTTGAATTTTATCATTGGCAACAAATACTGTCACAGTTGTTTTCTTCAAAGAGACAGGCACATATTGTTCATTTTCAAGAAAATGTCTGCCAAATATCCATGTCTGAATAACCATAGCTTGCCTACTAGTTATTTAAGTAAAAATCGTGTTCCATAAAAACACCAGCTAGTTCAGCTCACAACTCAAATAATCCCACAAATATTTCCCTTTGATACAACCATAATACTTGGGATGTGGCACAAATGCTTTTTAGGGTACCTCTCATTTATTCACATAGAAAATTAAATAGGACACATAGTCAAGGGTGCAGATGTGAGGATTTAAAGAGACAATGAAAAAAAGCACCTAACATTCAGATTGACACGTAAGTATCCAAAGTTTGGTTTTCCTTGCTCTGTTCTTCTCATAAGCTACTCTCCATATTTTCCACCTTTCCTTTACTTCTTAAATTCCTAATACAGTCTATACTTATTTTCATTTTCTTACTTAATTCCTTGTAGCCTAGCTTCTACACCTACCACTCTAGTGAGTAAACTCTTAAAACTAATGATGAGTCACTAAATCCAAGTGCTTTTTCACAGGCCTTATTCTTTTAACCCCCTTGAAGCCCTTGGCCCTACAAATTGTCAATCACTTCCTCTAGTACTCCTACTTCCTTTGATGACTTCTCTTACACAACCTTTTCTTCTACCTGCCCTCGTAAATAGGGAAATGTCTTAAGGTTGTACTCCTGCTCATTCTTTCTTATTTTATGTTTTTATCACTGTTGAACATGCTCACAGTTTACAGAATTTAATTGTCTTCTAAGTCTTGTTATTAAAAAAAAAAGCAGGGTTAAAATAAACCCGATTCTGAATTATAGTTTTGCCAAGTATAAATAAAAATGCTGTTATGATTTTACTTAAATAATTTTAATCTAAAGTTAAACTTGAAATAAAATTTTTACTTACATTTACTTAAGTTAAAAATATTCAGAAAATACAAGACTAAAAAACCATTAATATTTCTAATCATCTTAACTTCAGATGCTTTTTTGCAAAGTCATTAATTTATAATTAAACAATGTAATTAACCAGCATTACACAGTTATCTCCTTTACTCTTTCTTAGCTCTACAATCTTTTTTACAGTCTATTCCTTTGGGGGACATGGTAGTAGTGGCATGTGGATCTCTCATGACACAGGAAATTATACCAAAAAATGAAATTTGATTCATATAACATTAACCATTTTTGGAAAGCAGCAGGGGTTAAGCAACGTATCAGGAGTTACAAATTTGAAGTTGATGACAATTTTGTGCCTTAGCAGGTCACCTGAAATGTCCACTTTCTTCTTTGCAATAAAAGGGTACAACTATTTGTCACTGACACATTTTTGTATACTAGCTACTCTTAAAATTTATAAGAGGCATACAAATAAGCCCTTGTCTGGTGTTACCTGCAATTCCTACTAAATGTACCTTGTTGTTACAGCTAGACTTGACTCTATGTCCACTTATAGGCCAAAATACTTTGGACAGAGTGGGCTTTGCCTGAATGACTATGGATTTGCAAAAAGACAAGTCAGGTAAGGAAGAACATTTTAGAAGCAACAATGACTAGGAGAAGATGAAGCATGACAGAAAACTTGGTGATAATACTGATATTGTGGAAAGTTGGGTAGAAACCAACAGACTGGTAAAAACTCTAAGATAGCTGGTTGCATAATTTTGCTGCAAAACTGATTTCAATATTTGAGGATTTATACAGTTTTAGAATTAGAAAATTCCCATTATGAAACTTTCTTTTAAACTCTTAATTTCTGAATGAAAACAGGGGTCTTTTGTGTCTCCTTTGTCTTGTTCCTAATGGTGACACTCCAGAGGCAGTAGCAGAGTGTTTATTAGCTTATTAGCTCTTTTTACTTAGCTGAATATAATTTAGCTATTCTAAGTCAAGTAAGAGGAGGATATGTCAAAGTACTATAGTGTAATCAACTACTGATAATTACTGCATACATTTCTTTTTAGACATATGCCTCTATATGCTTCTATAATTATTAATAGTTCACTTTTTCAGGATAACTTTCAACATACAGGTTGCCTTACTGGTTACCTACCGAAGATCAAGACCTTGATTTTGCCAGATATTTTCCATAATACGAATAATTTGAAGTGTTAGCATATCTTGCCGTAAATCTGAAATTCAAATAATATGTATCACCATTTAATGCCACAGATGCAAATTTGGGGATCACGCCATCACATGGTTTTCAAATGAAAAACAAATACAGCTATATTTACTCTTCAAAAGAAACTTCAGGAAAGCACTATTCTGATTTCTTTTCAAAAAAATTTATAAATGAGTGTATATGTCCACTCAAAGCCTTTACATAGCTTTATTAATGTATTTATAATTTTTTGAGATGGGGTCTTGCTAAGTTGCCCAGGCTGGTCTAAAACTCCTGGGCTCAAGTAATCCTCCAGAGCAACTGGGATCACAAGCATGCACCACTACAAATGGCTCTTAATATTCTGATTCTTAAATCCACTTTTAAAGTCTTTGCATAAACATATTTGAATAACAGTGTAGGATAAGTGAGCACGCATCTCACAAAAATTTTTAATTAAAGCATTTATAGTAATTATTTTTCTGAATCCTTAAATTTGAACATATGTTTATATTAAAATATTGGGATCAACAGAATTCACTGCTGAAATGTCATTTCCTATTGAAAACCCATCCATGATCCTCCTTCACTCCCCCCATAGCCTTTTCCTCCATATAAGTACCTTCTTTTATATGGTTCCTGAGCAGACTACACTTTTCCTTTGCACCATGCTTGCAATTTTATTTTTGTAATTATTCATTTAATGTCCCTCTTTTCTCTGTTAAGCTGTAAGCTCCAAGAGGGCAGGGATTCTGTTTTCTTCACTGCTAAAACCCCAGGGCCTAGCACATAGAATATTTATGGAATGAATGGATACTCACACAGCTAAGCAAATGATAATTAGAAACTGATTAAAAAAAAAAACCAAAACAACAACAAAAAATACTTCTCTACACAGGTCCACGGGAGGGGGGTTGGAGGCAGGGAACAGGAAAAAGAAAAAACAAAAAACTGATTTCAGGACTTCTGATCTAAACCTAGTACTTCTTTTCTTTTCATTGATTATACATGCATATTTCAAAGGTCAAGACATCTGATAAATATTACATATTTTATCACATGTGTATATTCCTTAAATGGCTTTCAATAGTTTTTCATGGTTCATAAATATCCTGTGTATAAAAAGATAGCTAAATTCATGCATCATAAGCTCATTAATACTCTTCCTTACCATCCCCATTTTTAAAGATGATCTCATTGTTCTGAAACAGTAACTCTGACATGATGTCTGGGTTCTCCCAATTCAACCACAGTGGCCTTTTTGCAGAGGACATAATTCGACACTCTTCAAGCCTTTAAAATAGTTAAAAACTTTACTAGGTACCTTTGCTTTATTATTCTTTTACCCTCAAATTTATTTTAAAATATAAATACAATATAGCTTTTTGAAGTGTTACAAAGATTTAAAACTTTCACCTCAATTTTTATTTAGGAATCCATTTCTAAAGAGTATAAAAAAAAACTAAAAGTTTTAAAAGTTATATAATTGCATATGAATTTCCAACAAATATATAGAGATATATCATTAGTTTTACAGATATTACATTTCCATTTCTTATCCTATGGTAACAGAAATTCTGGCCATAGAAGGTTTTAAACTGTATTATTTAAGTAGTAAAAACTCATTCTGAATAAAGGCAGTACTGAACTTAAGATAATTTACTACTCTTATTTTGAGGGTAGGAGAATGAGAGAGAGAAGCATAAATTATTGAACATTCTAATTATAACAGACATTTTTACTTTTCTCAAGATTTTATCCAGAAAAGGTATTTATTTAAATATATCAATGAAACCCCCAAGAAAGTACCTGAGGTTTCCTAGTTGATGAGCAGGGTTTAGAGGAGACAGAAAGCCCTGCAGAGCATCCATGAAATCTGGTCGCCTCATTTGCTCAACTAAAAACTTCATCTGTACCTGATTAAAAAAAAGGATAGTCACAGTAAGAAACTGACTTAATAAAAGATAAAACTAACTGCTAATCTCTTTCTCACATGAGAACCTCAGTACTGTACAGTCTCTGAATCTACATCCTAGACTGGCTGCTTTCTAATTAAGAGGGTTTCTACAACACAGAGCAGCAACACTCAGAGACAGAAGCAAGACTGGCAGCACTGTGTACCCCTTCCTGTAAGAAGATGAAATCTGCTTGGTGATAGTGGCAATGCTTTTGGCTGTAGAGCAGAGCTAGTCAACCGGCAGGTCAGCTGCCAGTTTTTGTAAATTGAGTTGTATTAGAATATAGCTACACCCATTCATTACATATTGGCTGCTTTTACGAGAATAGCAGAGTTGAATAGTTAAGACAGAGACCACATGGGCCTGCAAAGTCTAAAACAGTTACTATCTGGCCCTTTAAGAAAATTTGCTGATCTGTGTTCTAGAGGAAAAACTAAGGAGACCATGTTACATTAGCTTAATAACCTTACTTTTAGGCTTTTAAGAAAACACAGCATTCATACTCTCTTTGCTGGGTGAAAAGTGGTCTAGTGAGGCTAAAAGAAATTGTTGGGAAAAGGACTTGTAAAAACATTTGTTACATGGAGTCTCATACTATATTCAGGTTTTAGTATGTGGCTACAAAACAATATCCCTTTTTAATCAATTCAAATCAGAGCCCAGACTGCTGAGTTATCACGCAATAGCTGGGATTTTATTTTAGGAAACTTTCACCTATTGAAAATATAAAATGTGAGTGAGGGAAAAAGTGGTTAGGAGCTAGGAATTAATAATAAATTAATTTTCATGCTGGAATTTAAATAATAAAGTTTTTTTCTTCTTGTTATATACAAATGAATAGTTAGAAAATCTAGTCATCACTGACTAGATAGCTCTTGTTCATGTAAAGGCATTTCTATCACTGACAACTCTAATGTTAGC
Source organism: Gorilla gorilla gorilla (assembly GCF_029281585.2). Taxonomy (NCBI): domain Eukaryota; kingdom Metazoa; phylum Chordata; class Mammalia; order Primates; family Hominidae; genus Gorilla; species Gorilla gorilla. Next base: position 190,319,699 of record NC_086017.1, on the reverse strand, counting down.
ACAATGCTTCATATATTTTATCACTCATTGTTACAACAAAACACAAAGCCACTCAAAGTAACTGCTCTTGTTTCTATGACTGCATCTTAGTTCCCTATCAAAATCTCATTTAAGCCAATAATGATCTGAGTAATGAATTTCATGTTCCTAATTAATCCACTGTATCATAGCCAATTTGTGATATAAAAACTCCAGCTTAGAAGAAATGCCTACACAGATGGTCTCCAACTTACAACGGTTTTGACTTACTATTTTTCAACTTTGTGATGGTGTGAAAGCAACATGCATTCAGAAATTATATGTCAAATTTTGAACTTTTATCTCTTCCTACATGCATTCAGTAGAAACTATACATCAAATTTTAAACTTTTATCTCTTCCTGGGCTAGTGACATGCAACACAGTATTTTCTTGAGATGCTGGGTAGCAGCAGCGAGCCGCAGCTCCCAGTCAGCCATGCAGTCAGGAGGGTAAACGACCAATACTCTACAGTGTACTGTGTGGCCAGCATTTTTTGAATACTGTGTTTTGTGTTTTCGCATCCCATCACATCTACAAAATGCCCATTTTTGCCTGTAAGATATTTTCAACTTATGATGTGTTTATCAGGATATAACCCTGTTATAAGTTGAGGAACATCTGTATTTACAAATGTATCTAAAATTTAGTTTCTTTTTTCTCAGCTCAGTTACAATATATAAATGCAATAGATTTTGTTCTTCCAGGGCAATCTAGACCCTTCTTGCTCATCAATTCCAGTATCAGAAAGAGTACAATTATTTTCTAACATCCTATATTTGAATTTATATATCACACTTCAATAAAATCAACTCACACTGTATGACATTTACATTAATACAATAACTTTGTTTTAATTTTTTTTTTTCCCTTCAAGTACTAGTAATGAAGATGCTGGAAACATTCATTCAGTACTGCTAACTTACATTCTCTGTCCTTTGGGGACTTACTAATATACGATTTTTTTTTTTCCTTTTACTAGAGGTGAGGAATGAGCTTCAATTGTAAGAGGTGGTGAATTTAGGATGTGGTGGATTGGACTGAATAAAGAATAGGGTGTAGGAAAAGGTCATAAAAAAGTTTACATTGGGCTAGGCACAGTGGCTCATGCCTGTAATTCCAGCACTTTGGGAGGCCGAGGTGGGCAGACTGCTTGAGCCCAGTAATTGGAGACCAGCCTGGGCAACAAAGCGAAACACTGTCTCTACTAAAAATACAAAAATTAGCTGGAAGTGGTGGCATGCTCCTATAGTCCTAGCTACTCAGGAGGCTGAGGTGGGAGGATGGCTTGAACCCAGGAGGTCAAGGCTGCAGTGAGCCGAAATTGCACCACTGCATTCCAGGCCAGGCAAAAGAGCCAGACCCTGTCTCAAAAAAAAAAAAAAAAAAAAAAAAGTTTACATTGTATTTCCTACTCTTAGTTATACTAAGCTAGACAGCAGATGACTAGAGTGTGATATATTTACTGAGTGACTTGAAATCCATTTTAAACTTGGAAATGTAAAAACTAACTTCTTTCCACTCATTTTCAGGGTCATTACTGAGAGACAATAAATGACAGAATAAGGAAATAATCACTGTAAATACTTAGGGACCTGAATAAGAGAAAGGAAGGGAAAGTAAAGGGATCTAACATTTATTGGGCACCTTCTATGTTCCAAGGATTGTGATAGGTTCTTTGCATATCTCATGTAATTTAATTCTCACAATGGCCTTATGAAGCAGGTATTATTCCCATTTTACAGACAAAGAAAATGAGTCCTGAGAGCCTGCATGACGTGTCTAACACTACACAGCTGAGAGGCAGTGGAACTTGGTTCCAAATCCTAATCTGCTTGATTCCAAGGACCGTGATCTGTATATACACTGGGCTTCTAAACAACTCTGCCCCACTGCAGTGAAAAGAGTCTCAAACACAAACTAGAGTCACACACCTTTTGCGTTTCATCCTTCTTCTCCTGTTTGAGAATGTCAGTTAAGTTAATGAGCTTTTCCATTGCCTCGACTTGCCTATTCAGGTGCTTCAAATACATCCCACATGCACGACAATAGGACTCCAAAAGCAGGCCAAACCTCTGGCTAACTGTTTTATTGTGCATCTCAGATCTAAAAGAATCGTGCAAAATTAAAAATATATATATATAGTCTTAAATCAGTATACAAATAATCTTTGCTAAACAATTTAAACACTCATTTTTGAAATCCAGTAAATGTTACAATCATACTAATAATAAAATTATTCAAAACCTGTAATTTAGAAACAAAACCACCACGAGTTTCAGGTACTTCCTGAATATGTGATTAAATAAACATCTAGTTTTTAGGTTTATTTCAACTAGTTTTCATTGACTAATCTCAGTACAAGATATAAAAACATGAAAAAAGGAAATTGAGCACAAAAATAATCAAATGAAGAGGGAGGGAACAAAGCGCTCAGTGAATGCTGCTTGACTCTTCTGACACACGCCTATGCTTCTTGTTTTCAACTTAACTTCTGGGTTCCATTTTTAAATTTTAACACTTAAAATATCATATTAGATATAAATCTGCTTCTAAATTTATGAAAAGTTATATGGTTTATGACCTGTAACTTTTGAGTACTACATATATCACATTCTACAAAACATTTTTTATTCTTAATTAGCTTGTTTTTCAGTAAGAACCACGGGAGTTTGACATTGTTCTGAATTTCAAGGTAAAACATTTTTTTCTTTGTTTGGGGATATTGTAATCCATACACACAGTGAAACCTACAGCAATATTCATCTGGACCTAGAAAATTTGACTTAAGTAGAACAAAAATCTTTAAAAATATTTAAGCTCTCATTCATGACTAAAATTTAGTTTTGAATTTACTGCTTTTTAAATTTCAAAGAGCAAAAGTTGAGAAGCTCATCACTGGTACAAAATACTTTTAGTATGGAAAACTCTTCCAGCCAAACATAAACAAAAGTATATAATACATATTTATAAATCTATTAAGAAAGCAAGTAATATGTACCTTAAGAATTTAATGGGAAAATAATTAGACTTACTTTAAATGCCAAAAGAAAAAGTGCCCAATCCTTTGATTAGTCAATGCTTTCTTCAGTAAAAATCTCACAAGCAAGTTATCCAAATATTGTTCATATTTTAGGACCTAGGTGATTCAAAAAAAACAAATCAGGGTCAGTTTCTGCATGGCCGATCTAAAGAAAATTTTTTCAAAAAGAAAGTGGATATTACTGGTAATAATTTTTTTTTTAAGCATAAAACTAGTTAGTGCAGTAGGTTTTTTAAAAGGAAGTTGTATGGATCTAGAATAAATTATTATTGTAATTAAACATTATTTACTATTTTGCATTATTTTACCTGTACTAGCTGAATTAAATACTGAGAAAGTTTGTCATCTGTTAAATATTTTTCCAAGCACCGAACAGCAAAACCTCGAACCATAGGATCTGGGTAATTACAGTCCAGAAGTTCCATAGCCTGTTCAGGTTTGATTGGAGGCCAATCTTTTACCAAGCAATACATCTGTGTATGAGAAAGACAATAAATCATATTTAAAGGAGAAAGATAGTTGTGAATGAGCCATCTAAAACACTGCCTTAACTTCTGATTTTAAAATTAGTTTAGATAAATAATCTCCTTAGAATTTACAGTTCTAATTAGTTTTATCTATGGAAATAATGTTAAGGGTGTTTTTTTCTACACTGTATTACTATTATTAGTTTATTTCGTTTATTTATGTGGACTTTCTGAGAGAAAACAATTTAAGTGACATACCAATTTGTACAACAGTTATCTAGTAATCTCAAACATACATTTACCTGGGCTACTTCATCTCTAGAATTCCATTTAACAGACAGAAGCAATTTGGGTAGAATTTCGGGGATAGTTACACAATAGTGTCTGTGTGGGAGAAACAAAATAAACATAAACATTCTTGCATGCTATTCAAAAGGCTGACATGTCTAACTTCTCCATATGCAATCTTCTTAAGAAGTCCCAAACTTCTTACATTACTAGCTTTTTTAAAATTCAAAAGACATCAGTGTTTAACACTGTAGTTGGAAATATATTTACATATATACTTAGGCACAGTTATAATGGCAAAGAACACAAAAGGAAAATGCAAATGGATTATAAGTACTTAAATTTAGTTAACAGTTAAGAAAAATTATGAATATATGTTATACCACTCTTCATATAGCTCATATTTTTCACCCACTTACGCAACATGAATGAATCATAGAGTCACCACTTCTACTGTAGTTACTGGACAAAATTTATGTCTCAATGGACTTTCTGCAGAAATGCACTGCAACTGGTTTATTTAAATATACCCGTATCACCAACAGCAGGGTAATTTCTTCATAAATGAAAATAAGGCATTATACTATTTGAAGAAACGTAAGAAAAAAGAAAAATGAAAGGGAACCCCTAAAAATTATAATATCTAGACCAACTAAATCACATCTAAATTGATCTAAAACTACTAGAATATTTTAAACAATCCTAAAGAAAGTCATATCAGGAATTCAGAGTAAGAAAAAGCATTTAATGTGCCAACTACCAATGTAGTATGATTTTCTACAAATACCAATTTACAGCCATTGTTTTTAAAAAGGCAATGTTTATAGTTTAAAAATCATGTAAATTCTGCTTTATTTATTCCAATAGGTATGGTAAAAACATGCTGAGATCAGCCAAAGTCAGTTATTTTTTCTGTAATAAAGAAAAAGAAACAGAGAATCTCCATTTTAGCACTTACCTGTGGCTCCATAGAAAATCTTTCTCCTGCTCAGTGATTTCAGAGAGAGGATCTCGTGTAGAAATTGCTTTGAGCTGTTCTTTGTCATTTTCCCTTAATTCATTGTCTCTAGCTAGTCTGTTACTCTGTAAAATAAAATAATATCTTATATAGCTTTCTTTGTCATATTTTTCCCCTCTGGATTCACAGATGATTTACAGAAAAAGCAAATACATTTTCAATAAATTTTACATTGCTAATTAACTGTTGTAAAATAATTTATTCTCATTGCAAGACTTTATTTTCAGAGACAGGAAAGAACCAATCTAAGACATAATATTTGTGGAACAAATCCAGTAATTTATTTGGTTAATATTACACCAGTCACAGAATAGTAACTGCTGAAGTTAGCCAACAACAAGACCAGATTAGGATACTAGAGGATGGTAGTGAACAATTTACTTTTCCTCCTGATGAGGATCTTGTTAACTTATCTGTGAATGTTTTTGATATAGAGAATAAGAAACACTAAAATGATAAAAATGTAAACCCTTTCATGTTCTTTGCCTGAACAGATGCTTATGATCACTGCAAGGCTTTCAAATTTAAAAAGTAAAAACCAGTAAGAAAAAAAGAATGAAGAAACACCCCCATTAAAACACTGTATCCTGAATATTAGAAAACGAAAAATAATATTTTTTTGTATAATTCCAAGCAATGTATATTCCCTGCAAATATAGATATATTAACTGTGTAATGAATAATGAGTACATATTAATGTATTATGCAAAACAAATATAAACCCCTTAGGATGGGTTACATATATTTTTAAATGGCTAAAAATGAAAGCAGACATCCATGCCACTTGGTTTGTATGTGTTTATATGCTGTTAACTTATTCAGCAGCACGAAGAAATATTACTGGCACATATTTGTTCAACAAGTATTTATTAAATATGTACTACGTACCTTGTTTTGTTCTTGCTGTTGGGATTACAAAATAGTAAAAGACCCTGCACTAACAGAGCCTCTGTTATAGTGGGAAATCAAATAAATAAAAATATTGGAAAATTGATATAATGTACTCTGGATGATGTAACAGAGAATGACTGAGAACATAGTATTTGTGATTCAAGTAACAAGAAGGAACCTTTATCCACACTAAGATTTGGGAAAGACTATTGCAGATGGAGAAAACACTGCAAGCCTTCCTCCCACCCCAGAAATAACTAGTTTGGTGTGAAGGAATAAAGCCAGTGAGCCTGATGGGCAATAGACAAGGGAAAGAAGAAATGTAAGCTGAATTCAGATCACGTAAAATTTGCGAACAGGGTATAAAGTTGGGATTTTATTTTTATTGATAGCTATTTAAAGAATGAATACCATGATTTGATTTGTATTTCATAAAGATTATTATGGCTTCTCTGGAAGGAGGGAGAGGTTATTCCAATAGTCCAGGAAAGAGATAATACATACTCAATCCTCGATTTACCAGGAAAAGAAGTTGCTGCTGTTTATTTACTTATTTTTATTTGTTTACATTTTAAATGTAAAATAACTTACAGAAGAATAAAGTGATGGGGAAAACAATTTTATTAGACATTTTAATAAGAATTTAAATATTATAAAACCAAATTCTTATCTACATTTTCCTGGTTTTGAAGATAAATATATCATTGTCAAACTAGAAACTACACTGTCAAAATGCAGTATTTTTGAAAATTCTGACGGCTCATAACTGTTGAAGGAAAGGCCATCTTTTTTCCTCTGTAATTACAAAACATTTCTACTCTATAAATGCCAATCAGAATGATCAACTCAAGGAGTTATTTTATTTCTACATCATCTTTTTACTTCTAGTCACATTTGTATACACAGCTACCTTCGGCATTTGTCCATTTAGAAAGTGTATCAGGTAAATTTTTAACGTAGATTTAGAGGTTCAAGAAAATTTTTAAAAAATTTTGGTGCATATAATAAAAAATGAAAAGAATATTGTAAAACATGAGGCTGTTCAGGTTCTTGTCACAAAATATTGTGTGATGAAGTCATTCTGGTGGAATGACTAACTGAATGTGAATACAAATTTCCTTTTTGTCTTTAGAAATACTATCAAATTTCCTTTTTGTTGTTAGAAATATATTCTTTACTCATCATTATCCTGAGTTTGAGAAGACTTAAGATAACTGAGAGACAGTTTAGGTATTGTCATCTGACATTTCATTTATATAATAAACTTCACCATGATTAGAGTTTAGAGTAGTGGTTCTCAACTAGGGTGACTTTGTGTCCCCTTGACCACCCAGGAACCTTGGCTAATGTCTGGAGACATTTTTGATAGCCATAACTTAGCAGGATGGCACTACTGGCCTGCAGCAGGGTAGAGGACAGGGATGCTAAACATCCTGGATTGCACACACAGGATGGCTCCTACAACAAAGAATTATTTGGCGCAAAATGTCAATAGTGCTGAGGTTGGGAAACTCTGCTCTAGGCTGCTACTATCTATCTACATTCATATTATGATTTGTCTAATGCTTGTGAAATATCTTCCTTGGTCAGTTTTCATCTGTCATTATTCTGGGTGAAAAGTGAAAAATTCTGAATTCTCAAGTGTCCAATGAAAGCCTGAAAGAAACCAACCAACCAAACAAAAAAAATTGCAAAGACAGTGTCTGCAGACTTCTTCTATACTTCTGGAAAGATGATGCAAGACACTGGGCAATGCAATAAGAAAACTGAAGGATGATGTAACATCATGATTTACTTCACTATTTTATTATCCTTCTAGGCTATTCTATCCTTCTTTTATATTTTCATATTATTTTAGTCTTTTTTAGCATAGTTGGAAATAATGAATATGGATAAAGTAATTTCTAGGATGATGAAATAGTAAAATATTTAAGATACAGAAAAACTAAGATCCCATGTCGTATCTTAGATTTACAAAAGTTTCCAATAGATACAAATTGTAACTGAAAAATAGAAGTTTTATTCTGCTATAAAATAAGCAAATTTTTCTTTGAAATAAAATTTCTTTTAAGAAAGAATACAGTCATCAAATATCAATTCTTACAAAGAGAACTGCTCAAAAAAGAGACTCGTATCTTTTAAATGCAGAAAAATATATATGCAGAAAAGATAATTCGTTTTCCGAAAAGTAGTGGTAAACGCCTTACTGAGAACACAGCTATGAATCAATAAATTTCCTAAGTGCAATATACCAGGCTGCCTCTTGATGCTGCTGTTACTGTTAATGGGATAGGGGTGTTTTGGACTTCTTGGCCCAAAATTCACTGGCTGGTTTATCTATAGCCAACAAGGCCAAAGAAAAAGTAATATATTTGGAAACACCAATGAACACAAACATCTTCTCGTGGCATTGACATCTTTGCCCTTGAGAAATCAGGGAGAGTTAATGGTTCTTGAACCTAGATAATTATACTGTGGTTCGAAAGCTATGGCCAAGATTAGACAACTAGATCAATATTTAAATTCCATCTTACATACGGTCTTTCCTGGGGAACCTGGGATAACATGGTGAAGACCTGCTGTTTTCTCTGCTTCCAAGCTCAACTAACAATATATTTATGCAGGTGTACCCTGTATTATTGTGCTTTGCTTTATCATACCTCACAGATATTGCATTTCCAACAAACTGAAGGTTTGTGGTGGTATCCCTATGTAAAGGAAGTCTCCTGGCACTATTTTTCCAAATGCATGGCTCATTTTTTGTCTCTGTGTCACATTTTGGTAATTCTTATAATATTTCAAGCTTTTCATTATTATTATACATTATGATGATCTGTGATCAAAGATCAGTGATCTTTGATGTTACTCTGATGCAGTTGGGGGTGCCATGAGCCAATTAAGATGGTGAACTTATTCGATAAGTGTTGCATGTTCCGACTTCTTCACCGACCAACCTTTGCTCATCTTTCTTCCTCCTCTCAGGACTCCCTATTCCCTGAGACACAACAATATTGAAATTAGGCCAATTAATAACCCTACAATGGCCTCTAAGTGTTCAAGTGACAGGAAGAGTGCCACGTCTCTTGCTTCACATCAAAAGCTAGAAATGTTAAGTTTAGTGAGAAATGCATGTCAAAAGCCACACAGGCCAAGGCTAGGCCTCTGGTGCCAAACAGCTAAGTTGTGAATGCAAAGGAAAAGTTTCTGAAGAAAACTAAAAGTGCTACTTCAGTGAATGAAGTATAAGAAAACAAAACAGCCTTAATGCTGAAATGGAGAAAGTTTCAGTGGTCTAGATAGAAGATCAAACCAGCCACAACTTTTCCTTAAGTCAAAGCCTAATCCAGAGCAAGACCATAACTCTTCAATTCTATGAATATTGAGAGAGATGAAGACGCTTCAGAGGAAAAGTTTGAAGCTAGCAGAGGTTGCTTTAAGAGGTTTAAAAAAGAAGCTGTGAAGCAGCAAGTGCTGATGGAGAAGCTGCTGCAAGTTATCCAGAAGATCTAGCCAAGATAACTGATGAAGGTGGCCACACTAAGCAACAGATTTTCAATGTAAACAAAACAGTCTTACAATGGAAGAAGATGCCATCTAGGACTTTCACAGCTAGAGAAGAGAAGTTAATGCCTGGCTTCAAAGCTTCAGGTTGACTCTCTTGTTAGGGGCTAATGCAGCTGGTTAACTGTAACGTCAGGTTTTGAGAGGACTGACTCCAAATCTGAAAGAAGTTCTATTGTGGGCAAAATGCTATCAAATAGCATCACATGCTGCAGAGAAATCTTTCACAAAAGGAAGGGTCAATCAATGTGGCAAACTTCACTGTCGTCTTAAAGAAATTGCTGTAGCCACGCTAACATTACTTCAGCAACCACCAGCTTGATAAGTCAGCAGCCATCAACACTGAGGCAAGACCCTCCACCAGCAAAAAGATTACAACTTGCTGAAGGCTTGCATGATCATCAGCATTTTTGAGCAATATTTTTAAAGTATGTACATTGTTGTGTTAGACATAAGGCTATCACACACTTTACAGATGACAGACTATTACACACTTTACAGATGACAGTATAATGTGAACAGAACTTTTATATGCACTGGGAAACTAAAACATTTGTGACTCTATTGTGATTTCTGCTTTAGTACAGTGGTCTAGAATCAAACTCACAATACCTCAGAGGTATAGCTGTACTTCAGTCTCAACTTCAAGGTTACCATCTCAGAGAGGTCTTTCCTGAACCCAATATATATATATATTTGCCTTTTCCCCACAAATCCTCAGTTAGTTATTCTTAGCTCACTATTGTTTTTTCCTTCCTGGCACTTAACGTGATTTATACAGCTGACCCTTGGACAATATAGGGGATAGGGGCAACTGATCTCCTCCTGTACAATTGAAAATCCATGTGTAAATTTTGACTCCCCAAAAACTTAACTACAAATGCCTACTGTAGACTGGAAGTCTTAACAGAAATAGAAACAGTTGATTAACACTTACTTGGTATATGTACTATACACTATATTCTTACAATAGAGTAAGACAGTGAAAATAAAATGTTATTAAGAAAATCATAAGGAAGAGAAAATTCATTTTCAGTACTGTACTGTATTTATTGATACTATACATTTATTTTGTCTTTTGGCTGGGCATGATGGCTCACACCTGTAATCCTAGCACTTTGGGAGGTAGGGGAGGGAGGATCACTTGAGCTCAGGAGTTCGAGACCAGCCCAGGCAACACAGTGAGACCCTATCTCTCTCTTGTTTTTTGTTTTTTGAGACGGAGTCTCACTCTGTTGCCCAGGCTGGAGTGCAGTGGCGCAATCTCGGCTCACTGCAACCTCCATCTCCCAGGTTCAAGTGATTCTCCCGCCTCAGCCTCCTGAGTAGCTAACAGGCATGTGCCACAACGCCTGGCTAATTTTTGTATTTTTAGTAGAGACGGGGTTTCACCATATTGGTCGGGCTGGTCTTGAACTCCTGACCTCGTGATCCACCCGCCTCGGCCTCCCAAAATGCTAGGATTACAGGTGTGAGCCACCTACCCCATCTCTTATTAAAAAAAAAAAAGTTTGGCCGGGCGCGGTGGCTCACGCCTGTAATCCCAGCACTTTGGGAGGCCGAGGCGGGCGGATCACATGAAGTCAGGAGTTCAAGACCAGCCTGACCAACATGGAGACACCCCGTCTCTACTAAAAATACAAAAATTAGCTGGGCATGGTGGCGCATGCCTGTAATCCCAGCTACTCAGGAGGCTGAGGCAGGAGGATCACTTGAACCCGGCAGGCGGAGGTTGCAGTGAGCCAAGATTGTGCCATCGCACTCTAGCCTGAGCAACAAGAGCAAAACTCCGTCTCAAAAAAGCAAAAACAAACAAAGTTTATGTTGTCTGTTTACAAGATTAGTTGTCTGTCTGAAATAAGGGCAACTGCAGCTGCAGACCTCAATATATGGTACACATCAAGCAATTCAACTTTTGCTAGTAACGTCATGACGTTTCTCTGCTTCTTGAGAGTACCTCTAGCATCACTAGAGGCACTCCTTACAGCCCTCATAGTGTTATTCAGGGTTCACGGTATTGCACTAAACATGATGAAAAATATCCAAGAACTGTGAGAGATCACTTTTTACTGCAATAAACAATTTACTGAAGTGATGAAGTGCTCATGTAGAGATGATCAGCATTACATAGCGTTTTGTTTTGTTTTGTTTTTTGAGACGGAGTCTTGCTCTGTTGCCCAGGCTGGAGTGCAATGGCGTGACCTCGGCTCACTGCAACCTCTGCCTCCCGGATTCAAGCAATTCTCCTAACTTAGCCACCCGAGTAGCTGGGATTACAGGCACATGCCACCACACCCGGCTTTTTGTATTTTTAGTAGAGACGGGATTTCACCATGTTTGCCAGGCTGGTTTTGAACTCTGACCTCAGCTGATTCACCCGCTTCGGCCTTCGAAAGTGCTGGGATTACAGGCATGAGCCACTGCACCCAGTCTACATAGCATTTTAAGTGGATATATGCAATGCTTGAGCTTACTACAATAGCAACAGGAGGTGGCTATGAAATTATTACAGTAGTACAGTATGTACTACAGTTAATTTTATGCAGATACAATTTAATACTGCATCTTTATATATGTTTGCATTTCTCTTGACTATGAGTGGTACCATGTATGGTCTGTGTTTGTGTATGTTTTGATAAATTTTAACTTTTTATAATAGATTTGTGTATATTTTATGGTCGTAAATAATAAAATAGACTTGTATCTATATATATTTTATGGATTCATGACATACCTAACTTCAATTTTTTTGATACTTCTGGACAATGTAGTTTATCTCCAAGTTTTTTTCAAATTGTCACAAATCTCCAAAAAATTTTCCAATATATTTATTGAAAAAAATCCACATATAAGTAGACCAGTGTAGTTCATATCCATGTTGTTCAAGGGTCAACTGTAATCTTATATTTCTGCTTTTATCTGCTTAATGTCTGTTTTCACAATTAGAGTGCATACTCAATGAAGGTCTGTTTAGTTCATGACTTTATTACCTAGTGCCTTTCCCAGTGCTTTACACATAGTCGGCATTCAATAAATATTTGTTAAATGAATGAAGGCAAGCTAGGGCTTTAAAAAAGCAGAGGTGCAGTAAAAATATTAGCATACAGAGAACTTAATTCTATTGCAATATTGGTCCTAAAGCTCATAGTATCTATGCCAGTAAAATATATGGATCCTTTTCCATAGAGAAAGTATCTACCTAAATCCACAGATTATGATTGATACTTAATAAACTCAGTGATTTGCCTTACCAGTCCTGCGTGGGAATAGCTAAATCCTGCTTCTCGGGATACAGACCAATTGGCATGCTCTTCAATCACTGACATATCTGGGAACTTTACCACACTGCTGAACCAGTCAAACTCCAACTCTAAGCATGGAGTTTCCTAAGAGATGGAAGAAAAGCTATTATATATACATAAGAGAGAAGGTTTGACTGCCATAAAAAATATCTAATTTATGACAATAAAAACCTTACTTTATTTGGATTTGATCCAGTAACACCAATAGGGTTCAGCAAATCTTCTAATCCATGAGGTACTGGCCAAAGATTCAAAGCCATTTTTCCAGATACTAGAGTGTCTGTGTAATCAAACAAGTTTATATTTCCCCATGCCAATGGACAGTGTTCCTTAAAAAACAAAGAAAAATATTCACTAGTCTAAATTATAAAACACATTTCAAAACACTTTTCTTCCCCAGAAAGGAAAATTCAACAATCATCTCTATAATAATGGGAATATAATATCTAAAAAAAAAAAAACATTGATTTTTCAAAGTTTAAGCCCATTCTTTCCTTTTTCCCCATTTGAAATTACATGTATTTTAATTATAAATAGAAAATATGAACCAAAGCAAGCATGAGATATTTGCATGCAATCCCTGTTATATAGTCACTTTGCATTTTTAAAAATGGTATCAATAAGAACTCAAAACATATTCATCATAAATTCCTGAAGCTCTCCCAAGGTATTCTTCCATGATACATTTATTAAAATTTTAAAAATAGGTTTGATTTATTATTATTTTCTTAAATATAAAGTAACATCCAATTTGTGAAAAAATTCAATCAGCGGTATAATCAGGAGTTTTTAAAGGTAAACATAATTGTTCCTTCTGAAATACTTTACCTCTTTAGCACCCTTTCGGCCTTTAACAGAGCAAATGGAAAGGCAAAGTCGAGCAGCACGAGGAAGATCAGGAATGTATATATCATAATTCAGCCATTCATTCCACCTATGTAAAATTTTAAAGAAAAAAATAATACATCAAGAAAAGTCTTCATCAAAGTATATAAATGACTCCTACAAATCATGAAGAAAAAGATCAACCAAACGAAAAACAGGCAAGAGACTGATTGGAAAAGGCACTTTATAAGGTCATATTCAAATAGTTAATAAACATGAAAAGGGAGTCATTATTAGTCATACAGAAAATGAAAATTAAAATCTCATGGAGATATCACTATACATAAGAATGGCTAAACTATAAAGACTGATGATGCCAAGGGGTGGTAAGGTTATGCAGTAATAGGAAATCTCATACACTAAGAGTATTGGGGTATAATTTGTTACAACCAATTTGGAAAGCATAATCTAATAAAAGTGAGCATATGTATTCCCTGTGACCCAGCTCCAACTGTAGGAATAAAACCACAGAAATGTGTGCATTTGTTAAAAGGAGAACACATGGGTATTTACTTTGTGACTGAACTATACAATTATGATTTGTATACTTTTATGCATGTGTGCTACATACGTCACTAAAAAACTTATTTATATTATATATTTATATTATATAATATACTATATACATAATATAAATATATATATATTTATTATTTCTATGTTTATATATATAATTTTGCTCATAAAAGTCAAACAAAAGGAAAACTAAAGGTAAAATAAGATTTCCTATTATGATTACATTTAGTTACTTTTATACATAATATAGTTTTATCCAAAGGAATCCACTAAATAAATCAGTAGGTAAATAAAATGATGGATACATAAAGTATTTGAATTGAAGAATAATTATTTTATAAAAGGTAATAAAACTTCACATTCATAAGGGAAGAATAAAACACTGCTACAAAAAGTGAACAAGATAAAAAATTATTTGAATTTTAATGATAAATTCCCTCAATTTACTGGGTGCTACATGTGAAATTATGTCTGTCTTTGGTGAACATATTTGTAAAGAACCACATACAATAAACAGTTTTGTATTTTAAAAAAACATTATAACAATGGATAAAGAGTATGGGCTCAGAAATCAGACTGGAGTAGAATCTTATTTCCCCTTTTTCACTAAGTGTGTGACCCTTGCTTTGTCTTTTGCCTCCTCTATGAAATGGGACTAATAATAGTACCTACCCTCATAAGGTTGATAACTATCTCATAAAATTAAATGAGATAACACAAGCAAAGGAATTAGAATAGCAATTGTCCCATGATAGAAGCTCATATGTTAGATAGTAATTTTAAAAACTTTTCAAATGTCTTATCATTCTGGTCTAATCTTGATTATAAATAAAATAATTCTTAATCAACAATAAAATAGTATAACAATTCTATTTTTAATTAGCCAACTAAGTAATAAACTTCATCAGTAAAATAAGTTCCATTTATTCTAGCATTTTTGCTCAAGTATGGATAAAGATTTTTAAAAATATGGTCTATTTATAGAAACAAGACACATTTAAAATGGGGAAATGTGGCAAGAATTCTAAAGGTAAAAGAAAAAACAAATGTTATTATTATTATTATTTTTTAGAGATAGGGTATTGCTATGTGCCCAGGCTGAAGTGCAGTGGCTAGTCACAGGCATGACCAAAGTGCATTATAGCTTCGAACTCCTGGGCTCAAGTGATCCTCTTGCCTCAGCCTCCCTTAGCCTCCTGAGTTGCTGGGATTTCAGGCGCATACTACCATGCCCAGTAACACATATAATTGTAGAAACATATAGAGAAAAATATTATGGGACTTAAGTCCGCAATGATTTAAAAAAAATTAGGCTGGGCATGGTGGCTCACACCTGTAATCTCAGCACTTTGGGAGGCCAAGGTGGACGGATCACCTGAGGTCAGGAGTTCAAAGCCAGTCTGGCCAACATGGCAAAACCCCATCTCTACTAAAAATGCCAAGATTAGCTGGGCGTGGTGGTGGGCACCTATAATTCCAGCTACTCAGGAGGCTGAGGCAGAGGTTGCAGTGAGTCGAGTTTGTGCCATGCACTCCAGCCTGGGCGACAGAGCAAGACTCCGTCTCCAAAAAAAAAAAGAAAAGAAAAATTAAAGATACATTACTTTAATGTAGCAGACTTTTTATTATTCCTAAATCTTTAGAAGTGCTCATAAATTAATAAGAAGTGTTCTATACTCTAAGAGAGCTATGTCCTACAAATCTACTTGTTCAGCCCTAAGCTAACAAAATAAAGCATGTTAAATGGTTGTGTGTGTGTATACAGTCCAAATTGACTCTGATTTTGGGAGATGCTTGTAACATTTACGAAGAAATCATAAAGCATCTAATTTATCTAGCATAAAAGAAGCACAGATTTGAAACAAATATTTAGTAAGAATTTTTAAAATCTACTTTTCTATCTTTTTAATAACTTCATATTCATTTATCTGATTTTTGTTTTTGTAAGCACAGAAAAGTTTAAAAAATTTACTTAAATTTTCACACTACCATAAATACTTTACCTTTTAGACTACAGAATGCTTAAAGACAAATATAGTCCTTTCTAAATAGCTATTTTACTAAAATTTCAGCATTTTAATCATATATTATTAAATAAATTTATCTTTTACTTTTTTTTTTTTTTTTTTTGAGTCGGGGTCTCACTCTGCCCCCTAGACTGGACTGCAGTAGTACGATCATGGCTCACTGCAGTCTCAATCTCCCTGGGCTCAGGTGATCCTCCCACCTCACCCTCCTGAGTAGCTGGGACTACAGGTACACACACCACCATCCCAGGCTAATTTTTTGTATTTTTGGTAGAGACTGTGTTTTTCCATATAGCCCAGGGTGGTCTCAAACTCCCGGGCTCAAATGATCCATCTGCCTTGGCTTCCCAAAGTGTTGGGATTATAGGCATGAGCCACCACGCCCAGCCTTTTACTTTTATAAAGCTAGTTTAACTTGTGGTACTTGAAACAGCTAGCTAGGATAATTCTATCCAGTATTATTTTGGGGTCTTTGCTTGGGGCTTGTTGAACTCCTTGGATTGATGGGTTTATAGTTTTTACCAAATTTGGAAAAATTCTGGCTATTATTTCCTCAAATGTTGTTTTTCTTTTCCTCCTACAACCACCCCACTAATCAGTGTGAGGCATACCAGTATGAGTGGGATATAAACTCTTGTTTTAGCAAGAATTTAAAAAGATCCTGGCCGGGCATGATGGCTCAGGCCTGTAATCCCAGCACTTTGGGAGGCCAAGGTGGGTGGGATCACCTGAGGTCAGAAGTTCAAGACCAGCCTGGCCAACATGGTGAAACCCCTCTCTACTGAAAATACAAAACATAAGCTGGGCGCAGTGGCACGCGCCTGTAGTCCCAGCTACTAGGGAGGCTGAGGCAGGAGAATCGCTTACACTTGACTGTACTCCAGCCTGGGCCACAGAGTGAGACTTCAACTCAAAAAAAAAAAAAAAAGATCCTGAAGTTGTTTGTTGTCACAATCTCATTTCTGACCTGAATGATACGTTTTCTGACCTACAATGGTTTAGGTAGGCTGAGGAACTATCTTCCTTCCCTGTGGCAGACAAGGCTACCATCTCTTTTAACTTTACCTAGGCTCTAAAACGGTGGCCATCTTTAGCAACAAGACCACTACTTTTTCTTGAATGTCTTAGAACTCAGTCTAAATTCATTATGAGATTTACTTCTGGAGAAGTCACTAGTTAGCTCTATTGTTATTTTATCATAAAGTCCAATAACAGTTTGAGTTCTCTTGAAATATTACTGCTATTACATTCAGGGGTACTCTTATTCCCAAATGATTGTATAGAGAGAAGCAAAGAAATGCAGGATAGTGAGCTATTGGATTATACTACTTTTTATTTCTTCATCACATCCAGGTAGTAATAATTTAAAATGTTCCCCATAACTCCCTCTCCCACTAACAAATTAATTTGCTACCAAAGACCCTTTATTTGAAAGCCATAAATATCTATTCTTGGGAGTGATTTGAAGGAAACTGCCTCAGGGTAGTTTGGTTATGGAGTTGCTTGCCAACTCTTACTTCTCCTTCATGTGAATGATGATGGAGACAGGAAAAGAATAAAATGCTAGGTTTTTAATCTAATGTGGGGAATCATTAGCATAAAATTGTAACCATACTCTGTTCTCTCTTTGATACAATGAAAAGAGACAATTAGAAACTATTCTGATAAAACTTTAGACAGAATCAATAAAATAATCCTGTGACTGATACTCATTTGACAGAAAGTCTTGCTGGTCTATATGTACATTTCTGGTAATTTATTAATATATAGCTTGTATAAAGCTAATGATGTAAAATATACATATTTTTTTGAGATCAGGTCTCACTAAGGCTGGAATGCAGTGGCACGATCATAGCTGACTGCAGCCTGGAACTTCCAGGATCAAGCAATTCTCCTGTTCTCCTGTCTCAGCCTCCCTAATGGCTGGGACTACAGGCACATGCCACTGTGCCTAGCTAATTTTTTTTTTTTTTTTTTTTTGAGACGGAGTCTCGCTCTGTTGCCCAGGCTGGAGTGCAATGGCACAATCTCAGCTCACTGCAACCTCAGCCTTCCAGGTTCAAGCGATTCTCCTGCCTCAGTCTCCCAAGTAGCTGGGATTACAGGCGCCTGCCACCACGCCCGGCTAATGTTTTTTTTATTTTTAGTAGAGATGGGGTTTCTCCATCTTGGCCAGGCTGGTCTCAGACTCCGACCTCGTGATCCACCCGCCTCAGCCTCCCAAAGCGCTGGGATTACAGGCATGAGCCACCGTGCCTGGTCAGTGCCTAGCTAATTTTTAAGAAAAACTTTTTGTAGAGATGGGGTCCTGCTTTGTTGCCCAGGCTGGTCTAAAAAAATATACTACTTTTATGGATCACACTGCTAAACACTAATATAACCTTTGGAAATATAAATCTATATACTTCCTTACCTGGGATTGGAACAAGGTACTCTTTGAGTGTTCACATTGTCACATAAGGGTTCTCCTCCATGGTAGATACCTGTTCGAACATAGATCTAAAAGAAAAAAGCATGTATATACTAATGTATACACTCAACATAGACACATGCACACACTCGATAGAATCAAATATAAAACCATGGAATTTTTGTTCAGATATAGCTTGGTTGTCCTTTTTTTCACATATGTAACACGTTAATACTGATGTAGAGTCTTCACCAAAATTAGTTGCTGCCTTCATCCACTAATAACAATGGAGACATCAGACTACTAAAACATAAATATAGGCCCACAATCCCCTTAAGGGAGGTATGTAATTCAGAGTTTTTCCGTATTTTAGAAAGCTAAATTGGTACACGTACTTACTAAATACTACTTCCTTAGCTGGTGAAGCAGTACCTCATAAAGACATTAATATTTCTTTAATAAGATACCGGAATTTTATACTAAGTGGGGTTAATAAAGATTATAAAAACCCTCACTTAAGGTTGGCCCAGGTCTTTCTGCCAAACGAATTCTGTAAAACTTTTGATTTTAAGAGCTAGAATTGTGAATATTAGAATTATTAACAAAGGACTGAGCTGTATAATAGCTAAGGTAGATGGAAGCTCAAGTAAAATTCTTGATATATTTTTACATTCGGAGATTTGGATGTTCTCCTAACCATCTGAAAACATACTACAGGTCAACAGATTACTGTATAGTTCAAGAAAAAGGTTATCTAAAATAATTTCTATAAAATAATAAGCATCAGCATTTGACTTTACCTTATCAATGTCTCGAATATTTACATTCACGTAGGTTGCACAAAGAATTTTTATTCTGAGTGCACTATTTATAACCCAAAGGGATTTTGTAGATGTTTCTCCATTCATATATGGTGTAGCTGTGGAAATGCGTCTGGAATAAGATGGCATTGTAAAACAGTCCATTGGCAGTTGAGAATAAAGGCTTTCTTTAGCCATCAACATCAAATTGGGCATCCTCCCAAGCATTATACAGCTTCTTATATACTGTAAGAGATTAAGGGGGCGAGCCATTTCCTGTAAGGTTTTTCATTTCAAAAGTAACATGTAAGAGTATTATGACTATTTACATATTAATCTGCAAAGGTGATAAAAAAATTAAACATTATAGACCACGTTTATTAGTAGTTCCTACAACATTTAAAATACTAACATTTAGGATTTAGGTTGAAGCACAAGATCAATCAAACACTTCTGAATAAAAATTGCATGAAAGAAAAAAATTAAGGTCAACTTTTGAAACTGTAGTTCTACCCTTAACTGGAGGCAAAAAAAGGAATTAAAAACAAGGATCACAGGATACTCATTATGAAAACATTGTATATGATAACAGAAAAGTAATATTACTTAGGACGCCTCTGTCATTCAATCTATTAAGTCATACTGATGTCCCATCCAAAGGCTGCTGTTCACTTGCTTTTTTGTCCAAACATTTCCTGAGAAACATTAGTTTTGCTAAAATTAAAACAAAAAACCACAAATAGTGGAGACCAGTAACATTATGGATAAATATTTACAAAAAATGTTAAAATACACTGGTCTGAATTTTGAAATGGTAGTTAAGACAGAGATTTTTAATATAAATGTTACCATATACACATTATTTTCTTACCCATAAGCCCCACTAGAAAATAAGCAACCTGAAGGCCAGGCCCAGGTTTTACTTGGTTATGTAAATTAGTACTCGACATATGCTTGGCACAAACGTAGTTGCTTCTTATAGGTATTTATTTAATAAACAGAAAAAGAGAGTAGGAAAGTATCAATAGTATATCTTAACAGTAGGTCATGGATTTTTTGAAATGTCTATTTCAATTCCATTCCACAGCCACTGGTTGGAGGGGATAAAAATCACGAAATAGGCTGGGCGCAATGGCTCACGCCTGTAATCCCAGCACTGTGGGAGGCCAAGGCAGGAGGATTGTTTGTGCCCAGAATTCGAGACCAACCTGGACAATATAATGAGACTCTGTCTCTAAACAAACAAACAAACAAACAAACAAAAATTAGCTGGGCATGGTGGCACATGCATGTGGTCCCAGCCACTTAGAAGGCTGAGGTGAGAGGACTGTTGAGCCTGGGAGGCTGATGCTGCAGTAAGCCATGATCATACCACTGCATTCCAGCCTGAGAGACAAAGCGAGACCCTGTCTCGAAAAACAAACAAACAACAACAACAACAACAACAAACCCATGGAATATCTATATTTGGGAGCTAGAGTAACTGCCAACATTTTCAGCCTCTCGAATTAATCACAGAATTAAAAGAATAAGCTTACAAATGCTATTTACTAATATTACTTATCAAGAAGTATATCCTAAAAATAGATACTTGGCCGGGCGTGGTGGCTCACGTCTGTAATCCCAGCACTTTGGGAAGCCACGGAGAGCGGATCACAAGGTCAGGAGATCAAGACTATCCTAGATAACATGGTGCAAAACCTGTCTCTACTAAAAATACAAAAAATTAGCCAGGTGTGGTGGTGGGTGCCTGTAGTCCCAGCTGCTCGGGAGGCTGAGGCAGGAGAATGGCATGAACCCAGGAGGCAGAGCTTGCAGTGAGCCGAGATCGCGCCACTGCACTCCAGCCTGGGCGAGAGTGAGATTCCGTCTCAAAAAAAAAAAAAAAAATACAGATACTCATCCTCAATGTGATTACTTTTTAAATTAAAAATTAATATTTTGAAACTTGTTACTCACCTTATACTGACTCAGAGGATATTTTTCTAGGAAGTATTCATCACATCCACACACTTTTAAAATATACTTGCCCTGATATTCTAAAACACAGAGTTTTAGTTGTTCAGAGGATAGCAACATACTTCGAGTTTTTTTCCTGATTGCTTCAGCAATTACTTGTTCTGGTACACAGTCATGGTTGATTTTCAGAGTATACTTCTGCTTGTCATTATTTGGAGAAACTATTACCCAGATCACCACTATTATTTGCCCTATAACAGGAAAACATTAGATGCAATCACCATCTCTCTTTCATTTTTCAAGGTAGAAATTTCAGCAAGTATTCACTATCATTACTTTATCCATATCAGAAATGCTGTTTAATCAGCCCAATTAAAACTAGGTAAATATCAGGTAGAAACAGAAAATGTTTATATCTGAGCGGGCTGCCAGACCATTCCCAAATCTCATGTTTTATGACAAGCACACAAAACCGTGATATGTGGGTCACAAGTACCTGAGACCAAGCTAATTTCCATTCTAAACTGTATGACATACTTCATGGGTACCGCCCCTATGAATAGTGATTCATGATGGTATCAAAGGTTTGACAGTGCCTAAGGTGGAAGTTTTTGGTAACTATGGGAGGTAAAGAAAGAACCAACGGAGGCTTAAAGATGTTCAATTAGAATGACAGAAAATGTGAGGGAGGAAAGGTAAGAAAATTACGAGGGGAGAGGAAATGGATTGTCTAATTTTCTCCTTTTAAGATTAAGCCAGGAGTCCAAAAAAGAAGAAAAGAGAAAGATGAAGAAAACGGGAAGACAAACTATTTAGAGAGGTTTGGTTGTTCACAGTACATTTCTTTCAAGTTGTCTATATGTTGAAAATTTTTCACAAAAAATGTTCGGGAAAATGAAAAGAGCATTAAAATATATGCTAGAATAGAAAAGAATTTTGAAAGATTTTATGTTGCATTAAACTACTTTGAAAAATACGAATAGTAATAAGATGTCTTAACTTATTCTACTAACAGAATTTGATATTTAATAGTGTGTGTTAACTCAAATTGATAATTTTACTGTTACCCTGAAAAATATAGATATTTATCTGATACAATGACATGCATTTTGAAAACAATATAGTTTAGTTTCTTGTTCCCTTAATTCTAGAAACTGATATATTAAATATCAAAAATCTCCCTATATATTATCACCCATGATCAGAATTACTGCATTTAATACTTAAGAAAATTACTTATTTTTTTCTGGTGTATTTATGATATATAACAACAAGAATGTATAAAGTTTTCCCAAAATTTCATAAAATGTTTCTGTTTATAGTTTTTATTTATGAAAAGATAATCAGCTCTAATTCTGAATCCTAAAAAATAGTAAATTTCAAACTCATACTTCTTCCATTTTATAGACAATTTACCAAGAAATCAGTATCATATTCACACAAAAATTCAACCAATAAATATTGATTGTACATAATTTCTATTTAGCACTCAACTATATCTTGTCAGTATAGTCAGTATAAGCAGTCCTTGCCTTCAAGAAGCTTACTATCTAGCTGGAAAAAAAAAAAAAGACTATACAAAGATATAGGCACAGGTAGAAGACTGCACTATAGTAATGATTAGAGTAGATGAGTCATTTTCTTACCTTTATCTAATTTATTATATATGTGCTTTGGCAATTCTGGTGAAGATTCTACATTTGGAGGATAGACATACATTGCTCTACTATGAGGTGAATTGAGGTCCCTAAGATCCACAGCTTCTTTACAAACGTTCAGAATATTTCTTCGGAAGTCCTGTACTTCTGGATCTTTAACCATATCAAATTCACACACTGGCATGCCGATAGCAAAACCTTTAATAAAATTACATAAAGAATATAACATTCTATTACATACACAGTATGAACATTTTTTTTTTTACAAACAGGGAACTCTGTAGATTTGGAAGATCACAATAGAGTAAAAAAAGTACCGCTAGGTTAAAACAAATTTTTGATGAATGCATATATATTAAAAGTTGACAAAGTCCTGAATATTTTTAATATATAAAAAATAATATATTCAGCAATTTTGAGCAAAGGCAGCAAACATTCCTATCAATCATTTTTAAAAGAATAACAAAACTGAGATATAACAAATCTAAGTCATCCCACAAATGACATTTCTTAAATAAAACCTTATGGAATAATATCAAGGTGTTAAAAATAGTTCCATAGTCCGATAGTAAAACATACTTTAGATTTATAATGATTTTTATTTAGAAAGCTATTTAAGATTACGAAGGTATTGGTTTAGACAGAAATATTTTAGTAAGGGACAACAGCTAAGCTTCATGGTTATTTGCATTTTAGAATAGGATATTGTATCATACCAATTTCTCGATTGAGGATCTTTTCTTCACGGTTGCCTACTGGTTCAATTACTTTTAAAAAGGGTTGAAAAAGCCGAAGGTCACAAAGTCGTCTCGTTTCATCAAAAAATTCTTCCCTTTCTGCTTCTTGAGTAACACTTACGAAAATGTAAGAAGATTCATCTTGAAGAAGTTGATGGAGGGGGTATTTTCTTGCTTCTTTAAATAGTTCATGCTTTATGGTTATTAATGTAGCCTCACGGAGGCATTCTAAAGTCACTATCATTCCATTTGGTAGTAAACATTCTACTAGGATTCTTGGGGGCATCAAGTGGATGCCCCACAGTTCACCTGATGATGGTCGTGGAGGCATTGTTCTGATTCTTTGCAAGTTTTACATATAAAACTACTTTAAGGAATTAGATGTATGGTTGTCCCAAAGCAGAAACCTAAATCAAAGAAGGAAAACATATGTTAAAAGAGACACAACTACAGAAGAATACATATATAACACTGCTAAAATGTAAAAACTCATTTTCCATAGTTTGACTTGATTAGGCTAAGCAGTAATAATTCATCTTAAGTATTCTAATCGAGACTGTTGCTCTAAATTAGGCTATAAAGAATTTATTTCAGCAGAGATTAGAAAAACCATTTGTATTTAATTAAATTTAATAAAGTCATTTAAGAAAACACTATATTTGAGTGGATTTTCTAAGGTTTCATCAAGACAGAGATGAGGCTATAGGAAGAATGAAAAGTAAGTTGCAATTCAACCCAAAATTCCCATTGCATATCACCTTTATCATTCTCTTCTATCTTACGGAAAAACAGAATTTAGGCCAGAAACAATCTTTTAGATCATGGGTCCACTGCTCTTATCTTAAAATAAGTAAAACCATGCCTAGAGAAGTCAAATCCTTTTCCTTTTTCACTCCCTGCCCTCAACCTGTAATAATGAGAAATTTTATGGCTTCGTCTTTTTTCTTTCTTAAATCAATCTTTGTAATTTTCCTTTTTCTTTTTGTATTGATTCTTATCTAGGTGATGTCTTAGACATTCTGTTCTTAAAGTATGATTTAGGTATATAGTCACAATATTAGAAAGTGTCATCAATGACTTTTCCTTGAAGTATGACGATGAATTTGTAATGATCTATTTACTTTCTCAAATAAACCAGTCCTAATACTTCTGACTGAAATGAATCTACACATAAATAAGATCCATGACTCTCTTTGTTAGTGCAATGTTCCAATCAGTTTGTAATATTTTAAGAACTATTAAGTATTATTATGAGTTGAAGGCCCTTAATTTTTTTAGACATCAACAATCTTGGGGGGTCTTTTAGAAGATGTTATCAAAATCCATAAAACAAAAGTTTACTTCTTGCTGTTTATATTTTCTTTTACTCAGTGAGCGAAACTGTAAGAGTATATCAAAAGGCAAAGTGAGAGATACCAAATAAGAAAAAAATGAAAGTTAAGCTAGAGACATGAATCAAAAAGGCCCAGATAACCTACTATATTTGATTAGTCTATCAGATATTGTAGGTAAGAGCTATAAATGACACTGTTTGCTTATGCACCAAAAGTGCATTGGTGCTGTCCCCAGGACTATGTTGGATGTGGGAATCTAATGACTAATAAGATAGACATGGCCCTTGCCTTCACAAGACAAGGCAAAGAATATGAAGATTATGTGTATGCTGTGTGTAGGGTAATTACATTCACACTTACAAAACAGAATAAATGCTATCCTGGAGAAGTGCCAGGTTCTATAAAAGCACATAATGCGGTCATCAAGTTTGGGATGGGACGGTTTCCCATAGTAGGAAACATAAACTTAATCCTTTAAAGATAAGTGGCTGGGCATGGTGGCTCACACCTGTAATCCCAGCACTTTGGGAGGCTGAGGTGGGCAGATCACGAGGTCAGGAGTTTGAGACCAGCCTGACCAACACGGTGAAACCCCATCTCTACTAAAAATACAAAAGTTAGCTGGGCGTGGTGCAATGCACCTGTAATCCCACCTACTCAGGAGGCTGAAGCAGGAGAATCACTTAAACCTGGGAGGCAGAGGTTGCAGTGAGCTGAGATCACTCCACTGCACTCCAGTCTGGGCGACAGAGCGAGACTCCATCAAAAAAACAAAGAAAAAAAAAAAGATAAGCAAGAGTTGAACAAACACAACAAGAAAGAGGAGAGGAAACCTGCCATCCCTGACTCCTCTCTCCATCTCACACCAATCAACATCTAACCCATCAACAAGCTTCGTTAATTCTCTCTTTATTCTGTCTACATTCCTTCAAATACCACTCTTAGTACCTTGGGCCGGCCATCAATATTTCTTGTCTGGACCACTGCAAAGGCCTAAATGGTCTCCCTGAATCGATGCCTGCCCCCTATAATCCACCTCCACCTCATAGCCAGTGTGACTTAAAGAGAGCAAGAGGGCCTAATTTGATTAGACATTTATGCTGTACCAATTCTTGGTTGCAAACAAATAATTATGGTATGCTTCAGAGTTATAACACACGAAGGATGTGAAGAGTAGGAATAGCAGAAATTATTAGCCTTTTTAGCCCCCACGAAAATACAGAAATTAACTGGAAACAATGAAGAATATAAGAAAAATATTTTTTGATAGTTGAAACTATTTTTCTTCAAACTTATAAAAGAGATCCACTGAAATTATAGAATTTAAAATAACTGTCCTTTTTCCTACATGTAAAAAATTTCATTGGCTAGTAAAAAGACCAGATGGATCAATCTGTATGAACAATTATAGAAGTGACTTAAATTTTTTTAAGCCTACAAAAAATCTGAAGAATGCAAGGGAAAACGCCAAATGACTACTTTTAAATGATGACATGCCTGCATAAAAAAGTTCAAATGAAAACAAAACCAAAACCACAAGCCACACAAAAACAGCAGCTGTGTTTATGATTTTTCTCTGCTGAATGGCACTGACAGGTCTCTATTATGGAACTACCGGAGCAACTATTTTATATAATAAATAACAACCCACAGGGAACCCTCATATGTTCCCTAAGTATTACCAAGAAAGAAACCTAGTTAGTATAGTAGACAGATCACTGGTTTTATTCCTTATTCTACTGTAGTATATTTATGGGTAATTAACTATTAGATACTCAAGACACACCCTTTTCATTAAGAGAATAAATGTGATTATGGTAATAAAACACTTGTTGATCCTGGAAGGCAGGCACTGGTTGACATTCTGGTAGACAGAATGACAGCTTTTTTATTTGTCAGATGGTTTTTGTCTTCTCATGCCAGGCCTTATTCTGTACAAACCATTATCCCAGGGTTCACATAAAGTGTAGAAGTGGCAAATGGAACTAACATTTGCTTTTTTAGTATGTACCGTGTACATGGGTGGGCAGTAACATTTTTGAGGTAGATATTGTCATTTTACATATGAGAAAACTGAAGATCAGAAGTGAAGTCACTTGCCTCCAATAAATGGATTTTGAATCCAGGTCTAGATTATTTTAAAGCCCATATTATAACCATGCTGTTATTTGGACTTCAGTTATGGCCAGGCAATATTCCCCAGTAGTGAATAAGAGAATGAGCTCTAATTTGAATCTACACTAGATTCAAATTTTGGCCCCCTTAGTCGATAGTTGTATGGCCTTGGGTAGTTTAGTTTATCTCAATGAATCTCATTTTTCCCATTTGTGAAATTGGGATAATAATGGCATCTACTTCATTGGACTGTTGTGAAGATAGATGAAGTGATATATGAAAAATATGTAAACACAGAGATCAGCACACAGCAAGCACTTAATAAATGTTAAACATTAGCAATAAACTTGTAAAGTATTGCCAACATTATCTTTTCAAGCTTATTAGGAATTATACAGTGCTGGCACCAGATGGGGTAGGAAACGGTTTTTGTTGTTTTTTTTTTTTTTTTCACCGAAAAGGCAAGTAAATAAGGAGCTTCATAAAGAAGTTATATTTCAAGTGCTAATACCTGAAGGTGGCAAGGCTCACACACAAGCCTGGAAGAGTACTGAGTGGCTCAGATGCCGGTGCTTTCCCAGCTGCTTCCAGTTCCCCAGATTCCCAAGATTCCTATTGAAATGTTATAGCTATCTACAGCTTAGGTGTCAGGAATCCCTTGTTATCTGTCTCTACCCTGTGTGTGTGTGTTGTTGTTTTTTTGTTTTTTTTTTTTTTTTTTTTTTTTTTGAGAAGTACCTGCTTAATGTCAGGCTCTAGGCTAAGTATGGCACAAAAACAAAGGTTAAAAAGATGCCTTCCCTTCCACAGTTAAGGGTCTCATAGTTTACTGGGGAACGACTTTAACAACGTGATAACTGTTACAAGATAGAATATGAACAATGGAAAAGCCTGAGGAGATTAGGGAAGGCTTCAGAGAGGTAAAGTTTCAGTAGAATATTACAGATTAAAAATTTCACAGAAAGGCTATGGCCTGAATGTAAGAGAGCCTATAGACGGGTGTCCTAGGTTGCCACAAGAGAGTGTGTATAAAGTCAGACCATGAAATAATGCGGCCTGTTCCTAGCAATACAAGCTGTTTTTCATTACTTGAGTCTAAAGTGTTTTTCATTACTTGAGTCTAAAGTGCATGGGAAAAGGTGGAGTATGTGACAAAGAAGGAGAGGCGAAAGGTAGGTAGGGGCCAGATGTAAAACCATGTTAGAGTTTGAATTTTATGTTGTACACCGTTAGTAAAAAGGAGACTCTGGGCTGGGGGCTGTGGCTCACACCTGTAATCCCAGCACTTTGGGAGGCTGAGGCAGCAGGATCCCTTGAGCTGAGGAGTTTGAGACCAGCCTGGGCTCAAGACCCCATCTCTACAAAAAAACAAACAAATTAGCTAGGTGTGGTGGCACATGCCTATGGTCCCAGGTACTCAGGAGGCTGAGGTGGGAGGATCATTTTAGCCTGGGAGGTCAAGGCTGCAGCAAGCCGTGATGGCACCACTGCATTCCAGCCTGGGCAACAGAGCAAGACCCTGTCTCCAAAAAAAAAAAAAAAAAAATTCTCTGAAGTATTTTGAGCTAAAAATGACACGATGCTTTTAAAATGATTTTTAAATTCTCTCAGATTTCTTTAAAAATTGCTTTTCAAGTGTAGGTTATAATCAAATGAACATTAAAGTGTAAAAATTACATATTCTCAATTGTCTAGAGAAAAATCCCTAAAATTAAGAAATCAGAATATATAACATTTTAAATAAAAGGGCCTTTAGACTACAGAAAAAATTAAATACCAATAAAGAAGGTGGGATTATTAAATTTAAAGCAATGGGGGGATAAATCACTATAAAATTATGAAATCACAATGTAGTTTGGAGGTTTGAGGTCACAGAATTAAAAATGTATTTACTAAAAATAAAACACTTTAAGGGTCAAGAAACCGCTCTATTGAGGTTTTGAGTTCAGAATGCCAGGACTAAAGATTCATATGCATACTGACAAATCACTACTATCTGGAACTCTTAAGAGTAAATAAATTGGTTTTGCTTATCCTAATTTTCTATATATCGAAATAAGTTATTTCAATTTGAAGACTGTTCAAAATAGAGCAGTCCCATTTGCTTAGAAGAGTGTGTGTGTGTGTGCACAATTCACAATTTACCTTTTTGATGAAGTATAGTCCTCATTACAAGCACCAATTACTGTGTTATATTAAAACACAAACAGCAAAACTCTTCAGGATTATTGAGAAATTTGGTGGAGACTTGGGGGTACATTTCTGGTCCTAAAACCAACAACCCCAGTTGCTGAATGCCTCCCATTTCTTTGTTTTCTAGCAATCAATGGTCACTTCTCAGCGAAGGCCAACCTGCCTGATTACAGTAGCATCTCCTTCTTCTAGTCAGCATTGACACGTGACCACCATTTTACAAACTATAAACTAAAGGCCAACAGACCAAAAGATAATACAAGAGGCTCTGCTGTATGACCTTAGGAGCACAAAATATATGACAACAGATGCCTCAATCATCAGAGATTTTTGTTTACTTCTTGCTTCTGGTGTTAAAATTACTGTTAAAAGTTACTGTGTTTAGGAAGGAAGTACTTAAAAATCTTTTGGTTCTCAGAAGGCCTGAACCTGTGTTAACTTGTTGGTATGGACCGGGTCTGCATCAGCAGTCCAACTGAGTAGACACTACTACCCGGCAGAAGTAACGACGCCTTTAAGAACAACATAAGTAGCAGAAATAAAGAGTAAAAAACAGTATCAGACTCTCCATTGTCATTTGACTTTTATACTGGAAAGCTTCTTAATTCATTGGGCAATTCACTATTTTGAACACTTGATGTGTACTCTTTCAGACCAAGAAGACAATGACATCTTGACTGTTTGATTTTTAATCCCTAAATTGAAAGCCTTTCTATATTTACATTAGAACTCTATTTTTAGATTTCATCAGTTAAGGCAAGGGTCGTCAAAGTATGACCCACAGGCCAAATCCAACTCACCACTTGCTTTTGTAAATAAAGTTTTATTGGAACACAGGTAACAAACTGTGTTTACATAATGTCAACAATACTTTTGCACTGCAACAACAGAGTTGAGCAGATGCTATAGAGACCATATGGCCTGCAAAGCCTAAAATATTACTATCTGGCATCTTGCAGAAAAAAAGTTTGCTGATCCCTGTAATGTATTAGAATTACCTGGTATCAACCGCATAAGTGCCCAGTGGCTAAGAAGTTATCCCAAACCCTGCCTCTGCAAACCACAGTCCTACAGTGTCAACCTAAGTTCTTTAAGCCATTAAGTTAAAATCTTGAAATAGGAAAGTATCTCAGAAGTGATTTAAGTGGGTACTTTCATTGCTGGGAGCTTACTACCTGAAAGGGAACTTTTTGTGGAGTAATTCTGAAGTTATCCCTAAACATTGTTACTCCTAAATTATCTTGTTCATTCCCTCAGTTCCGCTTTCTCTATCTCATCACATACTTGAAAGCTATTAGAATTTCCCCTGGGTCTTTTTCCGCCAATTCCTTCAACCATAATTCAGGCAAGATAGTTTACCATCTCATTTTTGCCATCACTGGATATGCCCTTTTGCTAATATTCATCTCAAAATCTGGCAATGAAAATCTACTACAATATTCTGGAATCAGTATTTCCAAGGCAGAGTACAGAAAACTATTACTTGACTATGGATTACCAGTCTCTATAAATAGAGCCTAAGACGTTTTCTGGCTTAACTACTTTAAAATATGCAGAAAGTATATTTTATATATTTCAGTTCGAGTTTCAATTTCAAAAGTGTATTATGTTTAAAATACTTATGTTTTTAGGCCAGGTGTGGTGGCTCATGCCTGTAATCCTAGCACTTTGGGAGGCTGAGGAGGGTGGCTCACCTGAAGTCAAGAGTTTGAGACCAGCCTGGCTAACATGGTGAAACCCCATCTCTACTAAAAATACAAAAATTAGCTGGGCCCTGGTGGCGGGAGCCTGTAATCCCAGCTACTTGGGAGGCTGAGGCAAGAGAATTGTTTGAACCTGGGAGGCAGAGGTTGCAGTGAGCCGAGACTGCGCCATTGCACTCTAGCCTAGGCAACAAGAGCGAAACTCCATCTCAAAAAACAAAACAAAACAAAACACCAAATACTTATGTTTTTAAAGCATCGATATTGCACCTGCATTAAAAAGTCATTAAAAATAAGAAAGAAAGTTATTTTGAAGCATACCTCAGCACAATTGGCGCAACTGGCAGCCTGATCAATGCAAACAGCCACAATTTGCTAAAATAAGCAGCTTGTATTTTCTAGTTATTTATGTTCCACAAGTATAGAAGCTGTTTAAATGTTTGCTGAATGACCAACAGTTTGTAAAACAAGTTTTACCCATACATTTAGATATATGTTCACAGAACATTTTCCACTCTCATTTTTAGATAGAGCCAACAGAAAAAAATAGTTTTGTGGCTGAGTTACATCTCTTTATTTGCTCATGTTAGGGGTCAGGAAACTATACCCCAAAGTATGACACTTTGACATGATGAGTTCCTTGAACTAAAAAAGCAGCATCAGAACCAAGGTCTGACATTCCCCTGTACCTCTGTCTCTTCATCCTCTTCTCTCCTCAAGTGAAGAAAGGGGTTTCTCTGAAATTTCCCTTATCAAGACGGAAGTTCCTCCAGAAGGAATGGAATTGTGAACCCCATCTCTGGAATCTACATTAACTCCTATCACAGGAGAGGAGACTAGAGGTCCGCACACCTAAGACACCAAGCCCATACAGACTTTTCACCTATTCTTCTGAGGGCTACTATCTGAGAGACTTTATCCGCATAGCAAGACAATTTTCGTTCGCAGTACAGTTCTTCCCCTCACCCTCCAGGAGCCTTAAGCCCGTATTTGTTTCTGTAGCTAAAAGTACTATTTAAGCTTCAGCCGTCTGGCCCTTATCTGAGTCTCATACTTTGTAGGACCCCTATGCATATGCATACGATACATTTACATGCCTTTTCTCCTGTTAATCTGTCTACTGTCAAGTTTATTTCTTGGACTCAAATACTGAGCCTCCAGAGGAGAGAGAGATGGTTCTTTCACCCCCCCTACAACCCATTAACGAGAGAGAGAGAAAAAAAAGCTTTTCTGATTTCTAAATTACCAAATGAATCTTTAGTCTGATTTGGAACAGGAGAACAAAACTTCCCTCTACATTTGCTACAGAAACAACATGATTCAAATCTGGGTTAATAATTCAATGGTCTTATTACTGCAGTTGAAAGTTACTTTAAATATTTCTAGAGTCAGTTACTCCCTTTTTAAATGTTACCACAGCCTTTTATATGTATTTCTATAACTGTACCTCAACATACTCATTAAAATTATCTGTAGTCATGTTTGACCTCCTATTAGGCTATGAACTTTTTCAGGATAGGGTCTTTTATGCTGGGGGTGGTGGGGGGGTATCACTATAATCCTACAGCATAGAAGAGCAGGTAGAAAAACTAAATTGTTGAAATTACTCTAGTGAAAATGTAACAAGGGCCTGAACAAAGCGAGGTAGCAATAGAAATAGTAGGAAACGGATGGTTAAAGAAAAATCAAAAGCACTCAAGAGACCATTTGGATTTGAGGGCTAAGAAGCATAATTTTAAACAAATTTCACTATAGTGGAGATGCACGGGAAGCAAGTATCCTTCAGTACAATTTTCTGGGCCCCAGTTAGGGCCTCTAAAATTCTCTTCCTCTAAGAGTCACTGAGCTGTTTCTGGAGTGAGTCCAAAGGGACAGCTGTAATATATACTAGCTCTGGAAGGATGCATATTATCCATTTCTTTCAAAGTGCCGTCCTTCACTGACCTTTAAAAGCTGGCCATGAGAAAATAGATTTAACTCACACTTTTAGAGAGACTGAAAGACCTTTACAACTTCAGGGTGGAAAATCAAGTCCTCACCACTAGTATGCAAAAAATTTAAATTCCTTTAGTGAGGAACTGCAATTCATTTTCATTATCAAATTCATATTTACAATGCTAAGAAATTAGTGAGGAACTGCAATTCATTTTCATTATCAAATTCATATTTACAATGCTAAGAAACATGTTATAAAAATATATTTCAGAGATTTAATGCATTATATAAGACAAGGGTTTCCTAATATGAGGCCCATGAATGGGTTTAGAGAGGATCTGTGCTAACAAATTTTTTTTTAATGACAAACAATCAAGGCTTAGGTGAGTAGTATTTATAGCAATGTGGACTTCTGATTATCAGTAAATGTGACCAAGGTTGGGTTAAAAGAATCCAGTTTGAATAGCAGAATCAAATGTGGTAAAGAACCATTAATGAAGTATAGATTAATACTTGGATCTTAGATTATTAGATAAAGCATGAACTTTAAATTTTGTATTTTATAAAGAGAAACCATACCAGATACTGAAATGTGTAGTCACTTTATGTATCTTTTACATGAAGAGAGAAACAATCCTAAGGTATTTAAGTTTGGCAGCACTGTAAATATGAATTTAATCGTGAAAATGAATTTTCTCAATTTGAATTTTTTTTATTTTTACTTTTTTTTTGAGATGGAGTCTTGCTGTGTCACGCAGGCTGGAGTGCAGTGGCATGAGTTCGGCTCACTGCAACCTCTGTTTACCAGGTTCGAGCAATTCTCCTGCCTCAGCCTCCCGAATAGCTGGGACTACAAGCATGTGCTACCATGCCCAGCTAACTTTTTTGTATTTTTAGTAGAGATGGGGTTTTGCCATGTTGGCCAGGCTGGTCTCGAACTCCTGACGTCAAGTGATCTGCCCACCTCATTCTCCCAAAGTCCTGGGATTACAGGTGTGAGCCACTGTGCCCAGCATACTTGAATTTTAAAAATTCAAATTTCAGCGTGCAAAAGGACAAATTAAAGTTCCTTAAAATATAAGCTCAAAGTGTGACTAAACATTAATAAAGGTGAAGGTGAGATAGGCAAATGTACTTAATGTGGAAAACGATATATATTTCATAATATACCATTTAATAGGATACAAATGATTCCACAGTGATAAAGAGTTTTCTACTAAATATTTTTCTTATTTAATTATTTTATTTCTTTCTTTCCTAGGAGGAAGGGAGTCAAGGCAGATTATCACAGTTTCACATAAAAGCAGCAGCAGGCAGTCAGAAGTAAACCATCAATCTCAGTTCCAGTGACCCTAAATCAGGTAACACTGAAAACTCTGTTTGCATTTTCACATCAAGAAGACTGTATTGGTAAATGATGATTTCAAAATACAGAACTAAAAGAATGACTAC
The DNA here is from genome assembly GCF_029281585.2 of Gorilla gorilla gorilla. NCBI lineage: Eukaryota > Metazoa > Chordata > Mammalia > Primates > Hominidae > Gorilla > Gorilla gorilla. The sequence continues at coordinate 190,285,388 of NC_086017.1, read as the reverse complement.
TATTCCAAATGGAAAAAAATATACTAACATTTGCCTTTGTTTTTCTAGTAGTACAATACTTGGTCTCCAATTCATTTATTCCTTTATCTTAACCAACCCACCTTGTGACCAATGGCATGCACTGGTAAGACAGGTGGACAGAATTAGGGTGTCTCCTGGCCAAAGAAAAGGACAAAAGCTAATCAAACCACAAAGAGAGCCCAACTAGTGACTTGAGCTTTTACACATCTTTAGCAACACCTGTAGCAAATGAGTAACCAAGGAACCTGGAAACATTATGGAAATCTTCAGATTATTTAACATACAGTAGCAAAGAGAACAATGTGTATTAACACAATCTAGTCCTGAGAAGACATGGTCCAACCAGTAGTTTCGTTTTAGTTGAGATCAGTGCACCATCATCCTGAATTCCACTGACCCTAGGGAGAACTCTCCAATTCTTAAGTCTTCTTTGTAGGCTCATTTGAAGGCAGTTTCCTTATTTGCAAAAGGTGAATAAAAATAGTTACTATCTCATAGTAATGTTATAAGAATTAAATGAGGGTCGGGCATGGTGGCTCATGCCTATAATCCCAGCATTTTGGGAGGCCGAGGCGGGTGGATCACAAGGTCAGGAGATCGAGACCAGCCTGGCCAACATGGTGAAACCCCGTCTCTACTAAAAATACAAAAAATTAGCCAGGCGTGGTGGTGGGCGCCTGTAGTCCCAGCTACTCGGGAGACTGAGGCAGGAGAATAGCTTGAACCCGGGAGGTGGAGGTTGCAGTGAGCCGAGATGGTGCCACTGCACTCCACCCTGGGCGACAGAGCAAGACCCCATCCCAAAGAAAAACAAACAAAATAATTAAATGAGATGGTATATGTAAAGTTCTCAGCATAGTGCTTGGAACACAGAAATTCAATAAAGGATCCCTTTCTCTTTTTTTTTTTTTGAGGCGGAGTCTTGCTCTGTCGCCCAGGCTGGAGTGCAGTGGCGCGATCTCGGCTCACTGCAACCTCCACCTCCCGGGTTCAAGCAATTCTCCTGCCTCAGCCTCCTGAGTAGCTGGGACTACAGGTGCCCGCCACCACGCCCAGCTCATTTTTTTGTATTTTTAGTAGAGACGGGGTTTCACTCTGTTAGCCAGGATGGTCTCGATCTCCTGACCTCGTGATCCGCCCGCCTCGGCCTCCCAAAGTGCTGGGATTACAGGTGTGAGCCACCGCACCCGGCCTCCCTTTCTCTTATCTACTGGATCAATGTTATCTAAATGCATGTGTCCAGAAAAGGAAACAGAACTTTACTGTTTCAGGCTTGTTGTAAAGAGATGGTAGATATTATCTAGCTAGAACTCCTACACTTAGTAAAACACTATTTGGTTCACTGAAGCAACACTTAAAGGAAATTTGGTTATCATATAGAGGGTAATTTTTTAAATTAGAAAAAAAAACACTTCCCTTATAAAATGACTATAAAGTAGCATCTTTTGCATAAAGAGAGAAACAATCCTAAGGTATTTAAGTTTGCCAGCTGTATATCCATATCAGGACCAACTGTATATACTGAAGACAGTGAAAATAGAAGTCTATGCACCTGGTTGCCTCAATGAAAATTTAACCAATGAGATCAATGAAGAGACCAACTTAGCAAGGAATCATGGTCTAATATAAAGGAAATGCAAAATACGGAAGGGTTCTTGAAATGTTACTGCAATTTCCTACTAAGCAAACATTTCAGCTCCTGTGGAACTCTAAGAGAAAAGGTCCTGATGGTTTAACTCTTTACAACAAGTTTATAACTAAATCTATATTGATGATAACCAAAAAAAATAGGGCTCATTGTCCTTCGTAATTCCCATTTACAAATGACTCACATCCCACATACTTCAGGAAGAAAATCCCTCTGTGACTTGGAACTTCAAAGATGATGCTAACCACACATTGTTCCATTCTTGATTGATGGATTTATTAAAGAAAAAAGTATAAAAGGGCTCTACTTTTCAACTTAAAGTCAATGTTAAAACCACCTCTCCTCTCTTTTTCTTCAAAAAGCCCAGGGCTTCACGAAAAGTAACTTCACTCTTTCTTGCTATAATGAAGCTAACACCATTCTGGACTTGGCTGACTTATAAAATAGTTGTTTCCTGGCTTCTTGTGAGCTAAAGAAAGAAACAAAAGGGTACATTATCCAGGGCTCAGCTTGTTGAGTTCATTAAGAGTTTAAGAATATCTAGATTAACATCTTAATTAAATTAAGAACATCTATGTGATATTGTGAAATACATATTTAGTCTCTGTCCTCTCTCCTGGCACACAACTCCTAAATTCCTTGGAATCTCCAAAGTGGTAAGTGCCTTTCTGTATGCTAATGAGTTGACTGGTGGCTGGCAGCCCCTAGGCTGCTTCAGGATGAGGGCTGGTCACCAGAAAAACCAAGGCAAGATTAAAGAACTTGGGCTTTTAGTCCTACCCCTACCTCCACCCCCCACCCACCTCCTCAGAGGAGAGAGGGGCTGAAGGTCAAGCTCATCACCAATGGCCAATTATTTAATCAATCATGCTACTTAATGAAGTTTCCATAAAAATCCAAAAAGGACTGAGTTCGAGGACCTTCTGGATAGCTGAACAAGTGGAGGTTCCTGGAAGGTGGTGTGTCCACAAAGGGCACGGAAGCTCCACACCCCTTCCCACAAGCCCTGCCCTATGCATCTTCTTCATCTATATCCTTTGTAGTATTCTTTATAATAAACTGAGAAATGTATTTCCCTGAGTTCTATGAGCTGCTCTATCAAATTAATCAAACCCAAGGAGGGGGTCATGGGAACCCTGATTTATAGCCAGTCACTCAGAAGCACAAGTAAAACAACCTGAAGCTTATGACTGCCATTGGAAATGGATGGCAGTCTTGTGACTGAGCCCTCAATCTATGGGATCTGATGCTATCTCTAGGCAGATAGTGTCAGAACTGAATTGAATTACAGGATACTCAACTGCTGTCTATTGAATAATCTGCAGCAGAATCAACTGACTGGTTGTTGGTGGGGAGAAATCCCCATATACTTCTTGGTGACCAGCAGTTACAGAAGTCTTCTGTGTTGATTATTGTAGTGTGAGAGCAGAGGAAAAATGGTTTATTTCTACAGAATCTAGAAAAAGGTAATATTAGCAATATGTCTTTCAAATCACTTGACCTGATTCTTTTAAAGATCTGTAAGAAGCTGAAGGCAAGATGTTTCTGTAAGTCATCAGGGATTAGAACTTCTCCCCCCTGAAGTTTATCAAATGGCTTCTGCTCTTTTGTTTTTATGTTTCTTTCTAGTATAGCTCAATGACTTAATAAACCTTTCTGTGGCTCTGAATACCTCAACAGCTTTCTTTCAAGTCTTTCCACTACTATGGGTGAGAGTGGATAACTTCTTGGAAAACAGTTGCTACACACTGTTCCCACAGTCTTTCTTCATCAAAAATCAACGGCTAGCTTATTTCCTTATATCATGGGGTGAGGACATAATTTAGTCACCATAGGGACTTGTATTCAAGTACTATCCCTTCTAGTGATACTCTTTAGTATTTAGATAAATTAAAACTTGCCTTCATCTCACTGATTAGCCCTATTGTCTTGAGAATGAAGAAGAGATGAGTCTTTCATACCAAACTTTTAAAGTGCTGCCATCATAAAGTGAAACTTAGGTTAGCTACAGGTTTCTTGGTAGAACCAATTGTTCTATCTTCCTTAAATATAACAGTCGGTATCCACAGAGGGGAAAAAAATCCCCACCAAAATGCCTAAACAGAAGATTTTCAGTCTAGGCTGGTCCCATAAATAAAGCTATCAACTTTGGGGACACCAGCAGATACAATATATTCACCTAATTGCATCCACATATGTTTTACAGAAGGTCTTTTTGCTTTGGACTATTATTTTCATTTTTGACCAATTCAACATTCCAAACTTAACAGATTTATCTGTACTGTCTGTCAGAAGGCCAAAGTGATCTGGAGGGGAGAGAACCAGGGACTAATGATAAAGCTTCATCATGGTCTACTGTCTTCTGTAGAGTTCTCTATTTCCTGAGACCAAGTGTCATAAAACTGTAGCTATGGTGTCTGTGACTATGATTACATACTCCCAGGCACAAATAATAAGCAAAGAAGATATTAATATGTCATTGTCCTAGCTGGCTGTTGCAAGGACATTATTTTCAAAATCAAATGACACTGTCTGGACTGTGCTGCTGTGATCGTGGTGGTGATTCTGCCAATACTTATAGGCTAAGGAGGAGGTGTAAATGGACTCCACCAATTTTGCTTTGCAGCAGGAAAACAGCCTGCTGGTAAGTGAATCAAATAAAAAGATTAGCTTAAAAATATGGAATACTTCTTGAATGTGTCTATCAATTTTGCACAGGGAGGGGCAATGCTCGTCTTCTGTCGTCCTCCTAATTTTAGTAGTATTTGCTGTGAAAATAGGCACTAGCCAATAATCTTCTACCAAAAATACTAGAAGGACCTTGCTTTTAGTTTAATTCCTGCCAAGACACAGGCCCTAATGGCTTCCATTACATAATTATGCATCAGTTAACACAGTGTCATAAAACATATATTAGTTCCCAAAGTATTTAATATACAACAAGGATTAGACACTGGAAAAAGTCTGGCTCTAGATGTACTGAGTATCCTTGTTTGCCATATAAATACTTAGATCCCTGACATTTTTGTCTAGTTATTTATCTATCCTTGCTATTATCTTTTTGTCCACATCACAACCTCAGCCTATGTCCTTGGACTGATTTCCTTTCTTAGGAGCTATTATTGTAATCTCTTATTCTTTCCTCCTATACCATATTGATATATTATTGGTATTCTTACAAATAGATATAAAGCACAGAATGTATAGTGCACTGAAATTTTATTGCACTTAAGGTGATCACTTAATGTCTATTCTTAACCTGCTCATTTCAAATGCCAAATTTATTGGTCAAAACAACTTTTTCCTGGCTCTACATAAATTAATCAGATAAATCCATAAAAAGCTTCTTGCAAAAATAATACATTTTCTTCCAACTATACTCTAATGAACATAAGATATTGTATTTTTTTTAAGTGAATACACCCCAAGTCTATCTGGGATGTTATGACATTGGATGAAACACATGATATACAGTAGAAATTTGATTTAAATAACAATGCTTTTTCCATGATAAAGACCAAACAATAACTTTATATTCTGATATAATTGGTTGCCATCTGCCCCATTTTCTGGCAATAACAAAATATTCTAGTATTATGTTAGTAATAATGAAAATGTCCATTGCAAGCAATTATTGACTAATAGTGATTTATCATCCTTCAGTATTTGATCTCTGGCAAAAGGGCTATTTCACAACAGGAAAGCTTGAAGTAATAACTTTGGCAAGCAAAGAAACTCAGATCTCCCAGAAGTGCAATCAGAGAGAGGGTAGCTTAATTTCAGTACAAGTGTCACCTAGCTAAGATGTGAAGAGAAGTTCTATGAATGAAAGCAACAACAATGTGAAGTCATGTAAGCACAGATTTCTAAAAAATCCATCTTTTCGATAATACAATACAGCCAAAATACTTCAATGGTGGGAGAGAAATATTAGTAAGTGGTCTTTATTTTCCCTTTCAAGCATTTACTATTTATTTATACTTATGTACAGTTCAATGTACCAAGTATCTTGGAAATTATAATTACTATACCTTAAAAAGCAAGCAATGAGAATGACAAACTGAAATGGGTATAACTGTGTAAAAGCAGCAACATACATGAACAGTGAGTAGAATATTACCCTTTTTTTTTTGAGACAGGGTCTCTCTCAGTTACCCAGGCTGGAGTACAGTGCTACGAACATGGCTCACTACAGCCCCAACCCCAGGCTCAAGCAATTCTCCTGCCTCAGCTTCACGAGTAGCTAGGAACTAGGACTACCTGTGTGTACTACCATGCCCAGCTAAATTTTTTTTTTTAAATGCAGAGATGGGGTCTCGCCATGTTGCCCAGGCTGATCTTGAACTCCTGGGCTCTGGTGATCTTTCTGCCTCTGACTTTCAAAGTGCTGGGATTAGAGGCGTGAGTCATAGCACCCAGCCAATACTGCCACTCTTATTCACTGATGCTCTGTATGACATTAGTTAACCACCCAAGGCATGCAGTTAAACAATAAATTACTTACAATGCTTTAATACATTAAAATGCTTCTTTATAAAGCTTATCAACTGACAAAAACTTTTAAACTGGCTATTTAACATAAGTCATTAAAAGCTGTCAATTATTCCAAACAACTGCTTCACATGTTATGATTCATGAGCTAACTTCTGCTGACTTTAAAATAAAGGCACAGAGGAAGACGTAAGAAAGTTTGAAAAAGGGAACTTTAAGATCTAAAACTTTAAGCCATCACTAGGGAGTAAAGAGGTAATTCAGGAAAGGGAACGACTGAAGAGATTAAAGTGAAGAGAAATGGGAAAGTTTTTAGGTTGGACAGAGATACCGTAAAGGACAACTCTTTTGTGTATGTGCCCAATAATTATAATTACAGAGATAAATATGTGATGGAGTATCCTGACATGGTAGAAATTCAGAGTGAGAGCATCTAGTACTATGGTATATAAAGAAGACATTCAAACCTCTATTTCTTAAATTATAAGACTTTAAAGGTTAAAATAAAACTAGAATATAATCTTTGAACTTCACCTAGCTGATACTCTTTTGATAGTTGCTTTATGGTGTATGTGACTATAATTTAGTAGACCTATACTAATTTTGAGGAACATAAGGAAAAAAGGCAGAGAAAATATGTTTAATTAACTCCACTGTCAATATTGGAAGTTAGAAATTTAACTTCTGACATAAACCCCTCAAAATAATGAAGTATTAAAAAAATAAAATTATGGGTCCTATTTCTATTACATAATTCACAGAATTAAAACAATTAATTTGTTTAAAAAATCTACTTTCCCATCTAGAATCAGCTAATTAAGATGTGCTTGGTTTCTCTGTTACAACTGGGTTTATAATACTAGTGTTCTTACCCATCACTAGTCTACTCACAATAGTATCATTAGCACTAAGATCTAAATAACAGTGCCGTATTTATGACTGCACTTTAGTTTCCACAAAAGCAAAATTCTGAGAACAGCATGAGTCATTATCCCTAGGGTAAAAAAAAAAAATGTTTCTTTGGTCAGAATATGAAACTTATTGCTGATACCAGTAATTTAGTCTAGAAATTCCTTTTCTGAATAAAAGGAACAGAATGTTTCTTTTCTCTATTCACACACTCCAAAACTAACAGAACTGTCCATCTGTCTGCTTTTACTACTCTCCATATCTGGTGTGTGGTGACAGAAAAACAACCTTTAATCTAGCTATTTTCAGTACTGCTCTTTTGTTCTTCTGTTCTCTCAGTTTGTCTTTTTGCCAGGACAAAACACACAAATACACACACATATAGAGACACAGACACACTCTCCGACCTTTCTCTTCCTAGTGGGGTATTTATGACAAAATCATGCATTAACACACAGAGAACATTCTAAACATGGATATGTACATCCATAATGTTAAATGTTAAAAAGTTCTCAGGTTCACATTTTATATTTCATCTTAAAACATCTTCATTAATTAAAAGTTACAAAGGTAAAGAAATACTGATGTTATTATTTAATTAAAGTGTGTACCCCAAATTTCCTCAATAGAATGTTGAAATGATGTGTTGTTTTTATGGCCTCCTTTAATTGTTTCATTTGTTGGTACCTCTTACTCTGCTCATTATTCAAATGTGGAATACATTCTTCATGACATCACCACTTTCTCAATCTCCAAGGTTAAAACATTTGGTGCTTTCAACTCCTCTCTTGCATGACATCACTTCCACCCCTTAAATTACCCTCAAATTCATCACCTTTTTTTTCAATCTTCTCTATCACTATTAGACCCTAAAAGAGTTCTCATATGCAGGACTGATCTGTCTCTAATTCAACAAGCATTCATTAAGCAATTACTTTCTATTAAGACACTAGCAGCCGAAGCAAAGAGATGGGTGATGGAAAGGAAAGGAGGAGAAAAACACTCATACAAGTATATAAATGAAGTATATAAATGAGGTTGAAAAGACCTTATTATCTAACAATCTACAAGGCAGAACGTGGTAATTTTAGGAGAAAGTGGGCCTGATTTCTGACAGGTACAGAATGAGAAGAGTGCAACAGGTTAAGTAGACAGTATGAACTAAGGCAAGAGGCCCTGAAAGCACAAAGTATCCAATTTCTCCCCTACCCACTTCATTATCCACAGTGTCACTAGAATTGGCTATCTAAAAACATATATCTAATTACACCATTACTCAATTAAGACAATATTGTGAATCTCTAGTAACTATGCAATACAGCCTTGACTCAAGCCTCAAACATTACAACTGTGCTCTTCTCTTATTTTTCCCACACTCCAAGCTCTAATCTTACTAGATCAATCTTTTCCCTTTACAGTTTTTTGTCTTTGTAAATATGCTCCATGATCTTTTACCTCATATTCACATTTATTGCCATTTTAATCATACTCATCCTTTAAATTCAGCCCAAGTATCTTCTGTAAAGTCCCTTCACAGTCTTATTAAACTTGGCTGATAATTCCAGATGAACTTTTGAATATTTTGCTAAATTCAAAAACAAAAATCAAGGCAAAACTTCTTGGTATTTTGAGAACAGGGAGAACTGACATCTTTACAAGATGTTTTTCCTATCCAAATATGTATTTTCACTTACCTATTTTTCAATGTTTCTCAGTAGTTAATTTTTCAAATTGAACTATAGTTAACAATGAACTCTGCACATCTTAAGCATTAAGTTTGATGACTTTTGACAACTTCTTATACCCACGTAACCACTGCACAAAACAAGATATATAATATACATTTCTATTATCCTAGAACATTCTGTCATGCTCTTTTCCAATTAATTTCTCTCTCTGCCCCCAGGCAATCACATTTTGGTTTCTGTAATTACAGATTAGTTTTGCTGATTCTTAACTTTACATAAATTGAATCACAGTGTATACTCTTATATTTGGCTTCTTTTGGTTAACATACTGTCAGGTACAGAATGAGAAGAGTGCAACAGGTTGGGATTCATCAATGTTTTAATGTATTAGTGGTTAGTTAGTTCTTTTTAAGTGGTATTCCAAAATATACTACAGCTTGTTTATACAATTTCCAGTTGTTGAATATGTGGGCTGTTTCCAGCATCGGCTATCAAAATTCCTACATCAATTTTTGTTATACTTAGCAAAATGCTAGGTTGTAAACTTGCAGAAAAGAGTTAATATTCTTATGCTTATCCTTAAAAAAGCCTGTTTGCAAGGCTGGCTTGGCATCTGGGAACTTGGATTTTAGGAGGATTCCTACCCTGATTCCCATCTGATAAGACTGGCTCCATGTGTCTAAAGCATTTATGATAACAATATGGTTTATGCTTAATACCTGCTTTCCTTTGGGAGTCTGGAATTTGGGTGTGCGCTGAGCAGAGGGTATGATCAGACCCCAGTAAAAGCCCTGGGCACTGAATCTCTAGCGAACTTCCCTGGCTGGTTAGATTTCACAAGTATTGTCACAGCTCTTTGCTGGGGGAATTAAGTGTGTCTTGTGAGACTCTATGGAAGAGGACTGTTGGAAGCTTGTACCTGGTCTCCCCTGGATTTTGCCCCATTCACCTTTTCCCTTTGCTGACTGTGCTTTGTGTCTTTTCATTGTAGTAAGTGATAGAGCCATGAGTACGACATCATGCTGAGTCCTGTGAGTTGTCCTAGCGAACCATGGAACCTAGGGATGATTCTGGGAACCTCCTGACACATTAGGTAAATGTTATGTTTAACTTTATAAGAAATAGTTCTTATATTCCCACCAGCAATAAGTTAGAATTCCAGTTGGTCTACATCATAACTATTCAGTAGTATCAGTCACTTTTATTTCAGCTATTCTAGTGGGTATCTCATGATGGTTTGAATTTGTAGTGGTATCTTACCATGGTTTTAATTTGCATTTACTGATGACTAATAATGATGGTGGAAATCTTTTCATGTGCTTATTGGCCATTTGTATATCTTCTGTGAAATGTCTGCTCGAGTCTTTTGCCCATTTTTATATTAAGTAGTTCATAATTTTTTAAATGTTAATTTCTAATTTTTTTTTTTTTGATCTTTAGAGACAAGGTCGCACGTGGTCACCCAGGCTGGAATGCAGTGGCATGATCACAGCTTACTACAGCCTCAAGCTCCTAAATAGCTGGGACTATAGGCACATGCCTCCATGCCTAGCTAACTTAAAAACAAAAAAAAACACACACAAAAAAAAACAAAAACTTTTTTTTTTTTTTTTGGTAAAGACAGAATCTTGTTTCACTATGTTACCAGGCTGGTCTTGAACTCCTAACTTTAAGTGATCCTCCCACCTTGGCCTCCCAGAGCACTGGGATTAAAGGTGTAAACCACCACACCTGGCCTTCAGAGGTTCTTTATATATTCTGATACACATCCTTAATCCCTTGTAAATGCTGGGAATTCTGTTTTTTTAACTCATTCTGTGGCTTGTCTATTCATTTTCTTAATGCTGTCTTTTGATGAGCAAAAACTATGAATAAGACCTATTTATCAAGTTTTCTTTTGAGATTAGTGCTGTGTCCTGTCCAACAAATCCTTGCTCAGTTTTAAAAGATTTCTTCATGTAAGCTCTGCTATGGTTTAAGTTTATTTCTAGATAAGTGATCTTTTTGTCAATTTTCTGAATGGGTTTTTCTCTTCCACTATACTTTATAATTAGTTATTGTTCAGATAAAGAAAAACTATAGCCTGGGCGTGGTGGCTCATGCCTGTAATCCCAGCACTTTGGGAGGCCAAGGCGGGCGGATCACCTGAGATCAGGAGTTTGAGACCAGCCTGACCAACATGATGAAACCCCATCTCTACTAAAAATACAAAAATTAGCTGGGTGTGGTGGCAGATGCCTGTAATCCCAGCTACTCAGGAGGCTGAGGCAGGAGAATCACTTGAAACGAGGAGGCGGAGGTTGCAGTGAGTGGAGACCAGGCCACTGCACGCCAGCCTGGGCGACAGAGTGAGACTCCATCTCAAAAAAAAAAAAAAGAAAAGAGAAACTATAGTTTATATATTAATGCTATAATACCAAGATGCCACACAGAAAAAGATGGATAAATCTCACTAAATAAAAGTCAAAGATTCTGGTCTATCAAAAGTACCATAAACCAAAATGAATGAGCACTGGCAAACTGGAAAAGCACCTGCAACACATACAACAAAGGGCTAATTTCTGTAACTTACAAATAGTTCAGGCAAGTCAATAAGAATTTTAAAAGGCTATAAATACAAAGTTTTCAGAAAAAGAAATTTAAGTAGCCAACTAACCTAAGAAAATATTTAAAAATGCAAATAAAAACAAAAATATATCCCCATTTTTAAACCTATCATACTGAAAAAAACAAGTTTGATGAAACCTAGTAACTGCAAAGATAGCTCTCTCAGATTGTTGGTAGGAATGTAAACTTTCTGGGAGACAGTCTGACAATATGATTCAAATTTTAAATGCACTTATTCTTAGATTAGGCAATCCCACTACTGGGAACTTATTATATGGATGTCTTTGTAAAAATTCACCCAAAAGTAAGCCAAATAATATTCATTGCAACAATATTCATGAAAGCAAAAACTAGAAACCACCAAAATCTTCATCAATAGGAAGATGATTACATAAATTATAATAAAGCATTTTATGGAGTACTATATAGCTGATAATATCAATGATATAGACTTGTAGGTCCTGACATGAAAAGATCTCCAAGATGTAGCAAAGTCGTGAAGGAACAGCTGCAGAATATTTATAAAAAAGGGGTAGAATACACTTCAGATCTTAAAATATCAGAGTACAGACCTTTGTGTCACCAATCATTTCTAAACAAGGAGAATGAGAAAAACTCTTTCTTTGATGAAGCTGGAAAACTGTAACCCTAAACCATAATATACAAAGACAGGGAGAAAAAACAAACAAACAAACAAACAAACAAAAACCTCACCGGAGGTGAGGAATGTTAAATTTAAGTGCCTAAAGAAGCCAGTCAATTCTCATGAAACCCCATTAAGTTCAGGACTAGGAGGTTCCTGGAACTACTGGAATTCCAGGTCTCCAACTCCAGTTGGTGTACTCAGTGACTTCCCAATCATGCAGAAATGAGAAGGCATAATTTCTGGAAAAACTAAACTCAAGATGCTTTGGACTTCAATAGATACAGAAGTAGATATGACTAAAACCAGAAGATTATGTGCAACTCTAAAGAGACCCAAAGTCCCTTTCTTCAGTATTTCTCTAAAACATAAGCAGCCCCCACAGAGAAGACTATAGATTTCCTCTGGAAAGGATTCAAAACTAGAGAAAACAAAACTAACCTAAAGAAAAATTGTGATATGAAGATTTCCTACAGCATAGTTTACCAATAGACAAGAGCTCTGACTTCACACCCAGAGCTTTCGGTCAGCTTTTCACATCTTTTAAATATAAATGACCACCGAGGATCTTCATGCATTTGAGGAATGTCTCCAATATTAAAGATTGAGACCAAAATGAAACAGAAGTGGTGAGAAACAGAGAATGATGGGACAGAGGAAAATGTCAAAGAAACTGTAAAGATAAAAGACTGCATCCTTATGCAGAGGAACCAATAAGACCAGAGAATAAGAACTGAAAAAAAAAAAAAAAAAATCAATGAATGTTTGAAGTTAAAGTTAAGGCAATTTTCCAGAAGGCAGAATAAAAAGAAAGGGATGAGTAAGAGGAGGGAATGGTAAAAATTTAGAAAAACAATCTAGGAAGTGTAGTATCTGGCTAGTAACAGTTCCAGAGAGAATAATGAAAACAAAGGAGAGGGAACTACCAAAAAAGGCAAGGATACTTCTGAGAAGAATGTAAGTCTGCAAGCAGCAGGGACTTACGGAGTACACAGCACAACAGATAAACGATGCACACCAAGGTACCATACCATAAAATGAAGAGATTAATCACTTCCAGACAGAGAGAAAAAAGAATAAATAAAAAATCAGGAAACAGAGTGGCACTTAGAACTCTAGCAAAATTGAAAGCTGGAAGATACCAGAGCAATATCTGGGTAAAAATGATTTTCAATCTAGCATTCTACACTCACTTAAAATATCACATAATTGTAGGAGTAGAATAACACATATTCAGGTATGTAAAATCTCAAAAAAATTACCTCCCAGTTATCTCTCTTCAAGATGCCACGAGAGGATAAGCTCCTATAGAATGAGGTAGTCAACCATGAAGGTATGGGGCATAGGAGGAATCAATGCTTCAACACAGGAAGCAGGTGTAGGGAATTTCCAGGATGAAGACAAAAGAGTCTTGAGATAACAGCTGTGAAACAGACCTAGCAAGCAATCAAGATTAAATCAGAAATACTGAAGGCTCTATGAAGGATATTATAGGAAAATAACCAAACTAATTATCACATGTGAGAGTTACTGCAAAGATGGATTGAAGACCATGGAAAGACAAATTCAGACACAATGGTAACTAAGCAGATTTCTGAGATGAAGCAATTAATTAAAAAATAACAACAAAGTTGTAATAGAAAAAATATAACCCCATGTAGCATTTGCTTTATTACTATATGGTCACTGAATAATGAAATAACTAAATGTGGATTTAACCAGTAATGATTAAATATAGGATGATGAGATAAGGCAAAGGAAGATATGACCATTAAAATTATAAGAGAAAACTAATGAATAATGTCAAATATTGGTGGACTAAGACAGAGCAATATACCCCATTATTATAAGGTGGCAAATACCAGAAGTAGTAGCTTAAATAGTTGAAGTGGTTTCCTGAAGCATGACATGAGACAAGACAAAGTTGTGAGAGGGAATGAGGGGGAAGTGAGATACAGTAATGAACTGATGTTTTGTTTGTTTCTGAGATGGAGTCTAGCTCTGCTGCCCAGGCTGGAGAGTGCAGTGGCACAATCTTGGCTCACTGCAACCTCTGCCTCCCAGGTTCAAGCTATTCTCCTGCCTTAGCTTCCCGAGAGCTGGGATTACAGGTGCTTGCCACCATGCCCAGCTAATTTTTTTGTATTTTTAGTAGAGACAGGGTTTCACTGTGTTGGCCAGGCTGGTCTCGAACTCCTGACCTCATGACCCACCTCAGCCTCCCAAAGTGCTGGGATTACAGGCATGAGCCACCATGCCTGGCCTGATGTTTTTATTAACCTTTCAGTTGTAATTTGAAAATAATATGCATGTATTATTTTATTTTAGCTTTACCTGAGGTATAAATTAAAATTCAGTTTGATGAGCCTTGGTGAATGTATAGTTGTAAAAACCACCACTACAATCAAGTTTTAAAACACTTCCGGGTCGGGTGCAATGGGTCATGCCTGTAATCCCAGCACTTCGGGAGGCCGAGGCGGGTGGATCACCTGAGGTCAGGAGTTTGAGACCAGCCTGGCCAATATAGCGAAACCCTGTCTCTACTAAAAATACAAAAAATTAGCCAGGTGTGGTGGCAGGGGCCTGTAATCCCAGCTACTTGGGAGGCTGAGGCAGAAGAATTGCTTGAACCCGGGAGGCGGAGGTTGCAGTGCACCGAGATTGTGCCACTGCACTCTAGCCTGGGCAACAAGAGTGAAACTCCACCTCTAAACAAAAACAAAAAAACACTGCCAAAACCCACCTCTACAAGTTTTCTCCCTTTGTTGTCAATACACCACGTAGGTAATTACTGGGGTAAGAACTTAAGTTTAGGTCTACGAACCATAAATCCATTTTTAATAAATTTTTTGTTATTCTAGCACTTTTTTTTTTGAGATGGAGTCTCCCTCTGTCGCCCAGGCTGGAGTGCAGTGGCACGATATAGGCTCACTGCAAGCTCCGCCTCCCAGATTCCTGCCATTCCCCTGCCTCAGCCTCCCGAGCAGCTGGGACTACAGGCGTCCGCCACCACACCTGGCTAAGTTTTTTTTTTTTTTTTTTTTTTTTTTGTATTTTTAGTAGAGACGGGGTTTCACTGTGTGTTACCCAGGATGGTCTCCATCACCTGACCTCGTGATCCGCCCGCCTCAGCCTCCCGAAGTGCTGGGATTACAGGCGTGAGCTACCGCGCCTGGCCTTTCTTTTTTTTGAAAAGACTATTCTTTTCCCATTGAATTACCTTGGCACCTTTGTTGAAAATCAGTTACCACATAAATAATACCTAACCAAGTTTATTTATGTGTTTTTATTAACAAATAAGGTAACATATAATATACAAAGCAAAAATGTTCAATAAAAAGAAAATTATTATAAATGTTACATTTCATTAAATCACGGGAAAAAGATCTATAGGATATACCAATTGTCCAAAATAAGAAATTAATTGAAAAATATTACTATATTAAGAATTACTATTTCTAGATTCTCAAATCTCTTTCATCCATCTATATGTCTATCCTTATGCTAATACTGTACTATTTTGATTATTGTAGCTTTATAGCAAGTACAAATCAGGTACTTGTAAGTGTTCAGATTTTATAGTTTTTGTGTGCAGTTATGTTTTTTGCACTTCCATATAAATTTTAGAACCAGCCTGTCAATTTCTATGAGAAAACCTGACAAGATTTTGACTGGGACTGCACTGAACATAGTGTACCAATTGATGAATATAGTGTACCTCTCAATTAACTTAGTTCTTCTTTAACTTCCATCAACAATATTTTGTAGTGTTCAGTGTACAGGTTTGTGTATCTATTCTTATTACTAAGTATTTAGCTATGCAATACCACTGTAAATGGTTTTTTAATTTCATTTTTGGATGGTTCATTGCTACTGTTTAGAAATATAATTAATTCTTGTTTGTTATCTTTTACTCTACAGCCTTGCCTAAGTCACTTGTTAGTTCTAGTAGTTTTTTTTTTTTTTTTCTGTTTGGTAGATTCTTTAGAACTTTCTCTATAAATGCCATCTATTTGGTTTTACTTCTTCCTTTCCATTCCAAATATCCTTTAAATTTCTTTTTCTTGCCTTACTGCATTAGCTAGGACCTCCAGGATAATGCTGAATAAAAGCAGTAAGAGCAAACATCCTTGCCTTGTTCTTCATCTTAAGTGGGAAAACTATAAAATCATTCACCATGAAGTATGATTTTTTTTTCACAGACATTCTTTATCAGGTTGAGGAAGTTGCCTTCAATTCCTAGGCTTGCTAAGAGTTTTTATTATAATTTGTATTGAATTTTGTCAAATACTTTTCTGCATCTATTGAGATGATCACTTTTTTTTCAAATACTTTTTTTTATACTAATATTAGTATGGTATATTACACAGAATTGATATTTCTAAGTTAAGTGAGCCTTGCATTGCTGGGATAAATCCTACTTGACCATGATTATAGTATTATCCTTTTAAATCTAATATTGCTAATTAAACATGCTAATATTTTGCTAAGGATTTTTGTGTCTACATTTATGAGGAATACTGGCTGCTAGTTTTCTTTTCTTGGGATGCCTTTGTGTTGGCTTTGGTATCTAGTAATACTGTCCTCATAAAATGAATTGTGATGCTCTCCTTCCTCCTGCTTTCCTGAAAATGTGGTTGGGACTTTTATTTTTTTCTTCCTTTGGTGTTTCACAGAATTACTAGCTATGCCATCAGAGCCCAGATTTTCTTTATTGGAAGTTTTTAACTACTAATTCAATTTATTTACTCTATATAGGTCTATTTAGATTTTCTACTTCTTTTGGAGTCAGTTTTGGTAATTAGTATCTTTCAAAGAATTTGTTCATCTAAGTTGCCAAATTGGTTGTTGTAAACTTGTTCATAATATTCCTTTATCTTTTTAGTATTTATAGTATCTGTAGTAATACCCATTCTTTCATTCTCAGTATTTCTAATTTACATCCCTTCTTGAGCATTTTAGCTAAAGATTTACTGAACTCTTTAAAGAACCAGCTTTTGATTTCCTTGATTTCTGTTCTGATCTTTATTACTCCCTTTCTTCTACTTACTTTGGTATACTTTACTCTTTCTTTTCTAGCTTCTTAAGGTAGCAGCTTAGATAATTGATTTTTTTACCTTTCTTCCTTTCTGGCATAAGCATTTAAAGCCAAACATTTCTTTCTTAGCACTGCCTGAGAGCTACATACCAAATATTTTCTTACATTTTGTGTTCATTTTCACTCAGTTAAAAATATTTTCTATTTTGCCCAGTGAATTCTTTTTTCACCCATGGGTTACTCAGAAATAGTATTCATTTCCACATATTTGGGGATTTTACTTATTTCTTTCCATTTTCCTTATTTTTCTCCATGATTTTTAATTCCTTTGTAGTTGCAAAACATACCATATAATTTCAATTCTTTCGTATTTATTAAAACATTTCATTTTTGTGGGCCAGTATACTATTCACCCTGGCTAATGTTACCAATGCACTTTAGAAGAATGTGTTTTCTACTGTTGTTGGGTATTCTGCAGATGTCAATTAGATTGAGTTGGCTGATTGCTTTATTGCTGTCTTCTGTATCCTGTTTTCTGTTTACTTATCCTATCAACTGTTGAGAGAAGAGTATTAAAATCTCCAACTCTTCTAAATATTGAATTGCCTATTTCATCTCTCAGTTCTATCAATCTTTGTTTCATGTATTTTGTGCCTCTATTAAGTGCATATACATTTAGAATTTTTGTATTTCCTGCCATATTTGTCACTTCATAATTTTGAAATGTTCCTCTTTATCTCTAATAATACTCCTTTTCTTACAATCTATTTTGGCTGACATTAACACAGTTACTCCAGTATTTTGATGCCTGTTTTCTGAAGAAGGAAATCATCCAACCTCCTCACACTGTCCTTACTGGAAGATACATTTATTTTGATGATAAAAATTAAACAAAAATTTAAAAGGGGAATATAATTATAGGTTCAGAAGATATTTAAAATGAAAGCATGTTTATCACACTTTTATACTAATACAATTAAAAATCTGTGTTAAAAAGCATATATGAACAAATGTATTTCCATATCCCCTCCAATGTCCCCCACTAGAATTCACTCCGTTACCAACACTGGCTTCACTTTGGGGAGAATGTGAGTGAGTGGTCAGGAGAAACTGATACAGGAAATTAAAATTTGCGAATATGTCTTCTCCTTTATATTATTTTTTTCCCTTACAAAAGCAAGGCAAAAAAATAGCTATTGATTGTTTCTTGAATTATTCGTAATATGAATGACAATGCGAGTCTTACATTATTAAGCCTGATTGAAGCTTCTAGTTTGGTATGTCTATTACTTAGTATGTCAAAGAATAGCTTTCTATCCCTATTTTACTAAGGTCATGTGTGTGTGTGTGTGTGTGTGTGTGTGTGTGTGTGTGTGTGTGCGCGCGCGCGCGCACATGCGCGTGTCTGTGCTGGAGAAAGGAAGAGGGAGGGAGGAAGGGAGGGAGGGAAAGAGAGAGAATTAATGCCTGTTACAGATTTCCTAAGATTAAAATGACCTTTGTATTTCTAGAATAAATGCCATTTGGCTATGGTATGTATGTGTGTTTTAACAAACTACTGAATCTGCTAATATTTTATTTAAGATAACTAATACTTTAAGTGAGATTGGCTTGTAGTTTTTTTCTATGTGTGTAATGTCTATGTCCGCCTCTAAAACAGAGTAAGAAGTGTTATAACAGCTTTTAATATACTGAATGTTTGAAAGAAGAGTAATGAGAAGGGGCTAGCCTAAGTAGGTATTAAATCCTTAGTTATAAAAACAGAATAGTATTGGCCCATGCAGATCCAGAGAACAGAACTGAGTTCAGAAACAAACTTAAGTACAATAGTTGCTGCAATTTTGTATAGGGAAAAACCCCAGAACCTTAATTAGGACAGATTATTTAATAGACGGTCCTGGTAGAATTGATTAGTCACGTGAACGGAAAAAAAATGAATTTTAACTGCTTTAAAATAAATGAAGAAAACTTTAAAATGCTCCCAAGTAACACAAAAGACTGAAGACATGGAAAAACATTCCACATTCTCGGATAGGAAGACAACCAATTCACAAAGATGTCAATTCTTCCTTAGGTAATCTACACATCTGATGTAATCCCAATAAAATGCCAATAGGATTTTTGTGTTTGTGTGTAGAATTATAAGCATGCTGATTCTAATGTTTAAAAAAAAATTGCAGGAGACCAGAAAAATTAGGGGAGGGGAGAAGGCAGGGGGAGAGAAAGGTCTAGCCCTACTGGATAGGTCACTTCAAAGAGGGCTTGTGGGGCTGTGAAACCAAGAGGTCTTAACAGTATGACCAAAAACTGAAGTTCTCTATAGGATGCTGTAGCTCTCAATGGTGCTATGTTTTCCTCAGGAGATATGACTCAGCCACTCATAAACACAACATGATAGTCCATGATTGTTGACGTGGGAAAATAAATAAACGTCTCAAAAGTTTAACCAAACCTTCTCTTCTCTAGAAAAAAAAATTATGAAACTACAATAATCACAGTGGTAAGATACGGCTCATAAAGAGCCAGACAAAAAGAAAAAAAAAAACCCAGAAATTAAAAAAATAGACACAGAATGTGTTACATGATAAAGGTATCATTTCAAATCAATAGGGAAGAGACCACCTGGAAACGGGTAGACATTTGGGAAAAAAGAGTGGGTTTCCAATTTATACCTTATATTGAAATGAATCTTAATAGAATAACAAACACAATATAAAAATAAAATCATAAGGATATAACATTTCACCTATATTTGCAAAATTTAAAAAAATGCTAGAACATAGAGCAACAAGATAGACATAATGAAACAAGGGTGAAAAAGATATACAATAAATCAAAGAGGTTCAACAACTGAATACTTCCTTATTGCACAAGTCCTGAAGTAAGAGAAAAATGGAAGAAAGGAAATTAAAGATATAAAAGAAAAACATCTGGGAGCTGGAGAGACTTACATGTTTAGATTAAAAGGGACCAGTGGGCAGAATAAATGTAAAGAACTATACTAGACAATAAAAGATAGAGATAAAAGCTTAAAAGCTTTCAGAGATGGAAAAACAAGTAATCTGCAAAAGAAAAATTATCTGACTGGCAATGCTATTCTCATCAATAACAAGTAAAAAACAATGAAGTAATTAAAATGCTGGAAAACAATTTGACCAGGAATTCTATACTCAGCAAACTATCATGTGTAAAGAAAAAATAAAAGTCTTTTCAGACAATTAGTTTTCCAAAGTTTTACTTCCCCTGAGCCAATTCTAAGGCACTTAATTGATTAATTTCTCTAGCCAACCAAAGGTGGAGGTCAAGAAAGAGGAAGAGACCACATGCTAGAAATGGTGAAACTGAACCAGTGGTCAAATAACGTAAACAAATCATTAAGAAAAAGCAGTCCTGAGATAAACTTTAATTACAGAAAGTAATATGCCCAAACTTGAAGATGAAATCTGAATTCCAGAGTAAAAAGTATTCAGGAAAAACAATACAACAGGTTTGAAGCAACAGATGAAGAACTGAGGAGTCCAGCAGCACTAATGGCACGCTGAATACCGTTTCTATGGTTTTCACAATAGAAAAAAGAAACGTAATTGGAAACTTTACGGGAAAACAAAAAAATGTATAACATCATGCTAAAAATGAAGCAAAATTGTGAGCACAATTTTGAGCAGTATGTGGAATATATGAAAAGATAAACCATATGATCTGAATGCAAAGAATATTCATTGCGTAGTTCATGATGCTGGACACAGATTCAGAGAAAGAAATCCAACTGTAGCACTCTACTTGGTTGTAAAGTGAAACATTTTTATATAATATTAATGTAAATAGTACTAGGTTCAACTATTACAATCTATCTATAGTTAAAAAGAAAGAGGATTTAAATATGGTTATAGAACAGAATGCAAATGTTATCAATACTTGACAATTTAAAAAGTAATTATATATAACATTTTGTAGAAGGGTGGGAAAGACTTGAAAGGAAGAATGGGACACGATTATCACTGTCTAACATAGTGAGGAATCAGGAATATTACTGAAAGTTGATGTGGTAGAAAATGAAGATATGAGTATCTTAAAAGTAGAAAGATAGTAACAAAAGCTAAAGAAATGAATGAAAGGCTAGTGAGATACTGATTAAACATGGTAACAAAATTAAGAAACAATATCAGAAACTTTCAAAAATGGAATTAGAATGCTCAAATTTAATAATCTTCAAGTCCAGTAGCTATTAAGAGGCAATTCTTCCACTTCTCAAATGCTCCTATTATTTACTAAGGTATGTGTATATTTCAGCTTAATACTGGGGAGGGTTATTGTAGATAATTGCTTTTTATAAAAATCTTCTGAGGCACTGAAGAACTCTTTTTGGAAATCCTATAAGATATAACAGTTTTTCAAGTGTTTAATACATTTCAAAGTGTGGTGCCCTAATTTCCATTTTCTTGGTTTCAGTTCCAGAAATATTGGCAGAAAAAGTAAAAAGCTGACAGCTGGGTATAAGATATTACAAGACGACTCTAATGATCTAAAATGTTTCTTTTAAAAGAACAGTTGCTACTAAATATTTCATTGCTAACATTTGGTTTAAACCGTGGCTACATGTATCCTATGGCATACTGGATCTGAATTTTGCAGCTGGTTGTTAATTTCCATCAACACCTTAAGAGTGAAGTCTACAGTAAGGCTAAACACATCTAAACTTTGGAAACTGAGCTTTCAAAACTACAGTGGAAACCCATGTGAATACTTACACACATATATCTGTTTGCCTTAATTGTTGCAGAATAAAATGTTTCCTACATAAATATCAGCTCAATTTGATTAAACAAATATTTGTAGACATCCCATAAGGCACTATAACATGCTTTCTGCAAGAGAAATAAGCATTACAAAGCAGAGTAAAGAAGGTTAGATGTGAAAGTGAGAGACAAATGGCTTAATATCCAGCAATCTGTTCATACCCTAGAGGAATAGGCATTATTTTATTTTTATAAAGTGTGAATATGATGTAAAAGTTTATTAAAACACCTTTACCCATAACATGATAAAACATAAACTAATATGTGAGCTTTATGGGTAGAAAATGCAGGGGGTAATTTAAATGAACATGTGAGCCGTGTGGGTAAAAATGGAAGGGGTAATTTTACAGTTATTCTCTATCTTTTCTGTAAAGACCAAAACCAGAAAAGAAGCCAGATTTCTTATGTGTAAGTCTTGAGCCTACACTTACAAGCTGGGTAATTAAAAGCAAATACTTAATTTCTCAAGATATCATTTTCCTCACTGAAAATGGGACTAATTACTCCTTGCCTTCTTTATTGGATTGTTAATGATTTGACAAATATTTAGCATGCAATTATTTTGTGCCAGGCTTTTACTGTAAGATTAAATAAAAGATCTAAAATATGGCATCGCTGACTTCAAGAGGTTCATGGTCTAGTGAGGAAGGGATGAAAAGAAGTGTAATTTGGTATATGTGTGTTGTAATAGAGGCTATGGAAATACAGAAGAGGGAGAGATAGACTTTGTCTAGGAGAGTGAGTCTGGGAACACTTTACTCAGATTACATATAAGCTGAAGATAGTGTACCAAGATCAACATGTTACTGAGTAGGAGAAGCCATAGCAAAAAAGGCTGTGAACCACAGAACAGCATGAGCACAAGAACAGGGGTCCACAATAACCTAGGTGAGCGTGTAGCAGTTCAGAGTGACTAGACTGTAAGGTGTCCATGAGAAAAAAATGTAGAAAATGAGCACAGAAAAGAAGGCTGATGCCAAATTGTGAGAATTACAGTAAATTAATGAGACTGCATGTTATCCCAAGGTCTGTTCTTCAATATCTTGTCCTGGGATCATATGCATAAGGATCATGAGAGGGAAGCCTTATTAAAATTCAGGTTCCAGGCTCAACACAGTGGCGCATGCCTGCAATCTTAAGGCTTTGGGAGGTGGAGGTGGGAGGACTACTTAAGCCCAGGAGTTCAAGGCTGCAGTGAGTTATGATCAGCCACTGCACTCCAGCCTGGGTGTCACAGTGAGACTCTTGTTTCAAAAAATTAAAATAAAAATAAAATTCAGGTTCCCAGTACTATGGATCCACTCAACCAGAATTTCTAGGGTCTGGATAATTTGCACATTATCAAGTCTCCTGGGTGATTTTATACAACCCAAGTTTGAGAAGCATCAATATAGGTCATAAGGAATTACTAAGCTTTAAGCAGATCAATATTGTATTTTAGGGTGATTATCGTAATAGCAGTGTGAAAGCAGTGTTAATCTCCCCCCAGTCTCTTCCATACAGCCTATTTATAATAGCACACACACAAAATTCTGCTATTTACCTGACAATTTTTACAGCAGTGTGGAAAGTAAAAGAGGAGAGTAGAAAGGTAGAAGGACAGGTAGGGACAGTAAAGTGAAATGGGAAAGGAATAAACTAAGGCAGTGATTATGAGAAAAGATGGGGCTAAAATCCAGAGACATTTCTAAGAAAGAATACCCAAGATTTGGTAATCAGTTGGATTTGGCAGGTCAAAAGGGATAGAATCAAGGTTAGCAGAAATTTCTTTTTTTTTTTTTTAAGACAGAGTTTCACTCTTGTTGCCCAGGCTGGAGTACAATGGCACAATCTTGGCTCACTGCTACCTCCGCCTCCTGGGTTCAAGTGATTCTTCTGCCTCAGCCTTCTGAGTAGCTGGAATTACAGGTATGCGCCACCATGCCCGGCTAATTTTATATTTTTTAGTAGAGACGGGGTTTTGCCATGTTGGTCAGGCTGGTCTTGAACTCCTGACCTCAGGTTATCCACCCGCCTTGGCCTCCCAAAGTGCTGGGATTACAGGCATGAGGCACCACGCCCAGCCGGTTAGCACAAATTTCTAACTTAGGTAAGTAATGATGTTATTAAATTAGAACAGAAAACGATCGCATAAAATAGAGATGTGAAAACATTCTGAAAACAAAATCTAATTGTAAGGTATTAATCAGTTTCCTTTCTAGAGTGCTTCCCACATTTTTCCTTTTCTTAACTTGGATGGAAAGTGTATTCATATTTCTTTCAATGTAAATGAATCCCATGTTTATTATAGAAATTTATTCACTTAAGCACTGACCGAAAGGTCTATTATGGGCCTGGGATTGTGCTCTGTAAGTATCGGAAATATAGCGGTGCACAGATGAATGATGAAACCAAAAGAAAACGTACCTAAGACACCATATTAGCATCTTTTATGTATTCTCTTACAGCTTTTTTGTCTGGATATTTTTGGTTTATTTCTTTGTTTTCTATAGTTTTGTATACTTGTACTCATATAGTATACATAATTTTGTATCTTTTTTCACTACAAAAACATTTCCGCAAATTATTGTAAACTCTTCATAAACATTTTCTAGGACAACCTATTTCCATGGGAGATGTTAAACAGTTTAGTTGTTAAATACATAAGCTGTTGTAAATTATTATATCTAATGCTGCAAAGAGAATTATTGGGTCAAACTGTATGTTGATTTTAAAGGCATGCAAATTGTTCACGTGCTTTTCGAAAGGGTTAAACCAATTCAGACTGTCAATGGAAATAAATGGACAAGCACATTGCATGGTACTCTCACCAGCAAAAACATCATTAGAAAAATACTTTTGCTAACTCAAAAAGTAAAAAAAAAAAAAAAAAAAAAATCACTACATCTTAAAATTTCACTTCTTCAATTACCTGTCAGGGAAAAACATGTCCCTTATGCTTGTACCTGCATTTCCTCTTTAGTAAATGAGCCCAACTTCTCAAATTCTTTGCTCATTCATCCATATGGGTCATGGTGCTTTTGAAAGTATTTGTAGTAAAAATTTAAAGACAAACATCTATTGAATTTTTGCAGAACTCTAATCCTGGTCTGCACATCTTTTAATTTGTTCACTTGTATGGGGGTTGGGGGGAGCGGAGGTGAGAGAAAGAGATTTTTTTCTTTTTTTTTTTTTTTTAAAGATAGGGAGTCTTGCTAGCAGGCTGCATTTAAACTCCTGGGGTCAAGCAGTCTTCCTGCCTCAGTCTCCTGAGTAGCTTGGACTAGAGGGGGCACATTGCCATGCCCCAATCTTATTTGAGAGTCGAACGAATGATTGTTCCTTCTTTTGAGTACTTACAATTCTTGAAGCTTTGGAAAGTATTTCCCCATTCACATAAATGTCTTTTTAAAATGACACTAGGCATAAGTTTACTCTTTTCCAGTCAACTCTTTAACTTACCTAGACTTTATTTTGGTATGTAAGATGAAATAAAGATTCAAAAGTCTATTTTCCTAAGTATTTAATACTCTCAAAAACAAATCTTAGTCTTCCTTTTTCTCCTAATTTCTGATTACTTCTTTATCATATTTAGAGTGTTTCTGGGATCTCTATTCCCTTTTACCAATTTTACTATCAATGTGTATGCCAGTATTCAACTCTTTTATTTACTCTAATTGTATTGTACATTTTGATAGCTAATAAGCTACAGGGTTAGCTCTCTGTCCTTCATTTTCCACTCAAAAGATACCTTACTTTTATCTGTTTATAGTTTCTCAGACAAAATTAAAAATTACCTTGCTAATTTCTCACTTTTTTTTTTTTAAAGAAGAGAATTAGGCTAAACCTGTAATTTAATGAGGAAAACTGGTATCTGTAATTGCTGGACTTCCCATTCAGAAACATGATATTCCTTTCCCTGTACCTTCCAACATCCCAGTAGATTTTTAGGTTTCTTCACATTGGCTCATTTATAATTTTATATTTTCTGTTACTATTCTAAATGGTTTTTTTTCCATTTTCTAAACAATTACTGCTATCATAAGGAAGAACTATTGATTTTTAAATATTTGCCTTACATCTATTTACTCTAGAATTCTTATTCATTCTAACAATTTCTCAGTTGACTCTTGGTTTTCCTAGGAATGAAATCCTATCATACCAGGCCGGGTATGATATTATGTCTAACTTAGGCATGTAATCCCAACACTTTGGGAGACTGAGGTAGGCAGACTGCTTGAGCCCAGGAGTTCAAGACCAGCCTGGGCAACATGGCGAAACCCTGTCTCTACCAAAAATATGAAAAATTAGATGGGTGTGGCAGAGTGTGACTCTACAACATGTGTTTAGATAATGTGTTTATCTACTTGTAGATAATTTCTACAAGTAGAAATTATCCTTAAAATGCAAAGATGGCTTAATATGGCCACAACAAACTATCATCTGTGCATGTGTATTCTCTTTGATACATGTATGTATACACATAAATTCACACTGTTTTAAATACATGTATTGCATATATTGCATATATAACTTCATGTTTTAGATTTCTGTATATGTTTTATACAGAGATAAAATGTATATTTCTGTACAAGGTGATATATAAAAACTATATACATTGTACTTTATGAGTAATTAAAGAGATTTTTCAAGGAAAACGTTGACCGTACAATCACAGAGTATGTTTGTGTTGTTTACCATTATATACCCAGGGTCTACCACATTGTCAATTATAGGGTATATTGAATAAACAGGAAATAATGTTTAATCACTCAGCTTTTTAAAAAAATATAAATATACATATAGTGATATTTTCTCAGCCCAATTCTGAAGGCGCTTTTGAAAAATGTTTCATTCCCCAGATGAATTACTTGAGTCATATTAGAACAATATGGAAATGGAACATTTGGAATTACAACCATCTCACAACATCTGGTCCTGTGACCACTGGACTTTCTGTTATTTCTTTATTATTATCACTTTTTGAGACAGAGTCTCATTCTGTCACCCAGGCTGGAGTGCAGTGGCGTGATCTCAGCTCACGGCAACCTCCAACTCCTGGGTTTAAGCGATTCTCCTGCCTAAGCCTCCCGATAGCTGGGATTACAGGCATGCGCCACCACGCCCAGCTAATTTTTTGTATTTTTGGTAGAGACGGGGTTTTGCCATGTTGGCCAGGGTGGTCTTAAACTCCTGACCTCAAGTGATCTGCCCGCCTCGGCCTCCCAAAGTGCTGGGATTACAGGCGTGAGCCACCACGCCCAGCACTTCCTGTTATTTATGTTTCTTTCTCCTATCTGTTCTGTTGTATGTCTATGGATGTGCTAAAGGAAATTCAATGATACTAGGCAGAATTTACTTTATAAAAACACTAAGCAGGTTTCTGTTACCCCCTTTGCCTAGAGACAAGAAGACAGAAAATGTAAATAAGGTGACAAATCTATGTGTTACTTTCACCTCCTTATGGAATCATCACTCCCTTTGTGCAAACACCCAATTTTTGTCCTATCTGCTCTGTGTGGAGAAGCAGCACTTCCCTTAAGGCCTTGTAATGAGAAGTGTACCCTGAGCCTCCTGTGCCATTCTTGCTAGCTGGACAGAAGACATTGCTACTGAGCCAAGAAGACTTGATCTCTCTTACACCGAGGAAGAAGGGAAGGTCTGATGCAATGAAACAGGACATTTGCTTATAATTCTAGATCAGAACCATAATAGTAATTTGCCTACTAACTATGTAACATTGAACAAACTACTGTTTTGTGAGCCTGAAAAGTTGGTACCAAGTAGCTAGTAACTGAAAGAGGTATTTCTGGGGTGCCATGTTCTAGAAAGGAGTATGTGCAAACAGAGTCTATGATTGTACAGAATCGACATTTTTCTTGAAAAATCTCAAGTCATCCATAAGGTACAATGTATGTGGTTTTTGTATACCACACTACAAAATTGTGTGTTGTACAAAGATATAATGCACATACAGCAATCTAAAACAATAAAACTACATATGCAATATATAAAATATACATAGAATTAAGAAGGGTGAAGGCTTACATGTGGGGTGCACACGTGTGTATATCAAAGAGAATACATGACAGTTTCTTGTTGCCATATCTGCAGGCCACATTGGAGACCAATACAATTGCTCAGCAAGCCCAAACAGCAGTTTCTCTTCCAGCACCGGATCAAACTGCTGTTTCTTTGGTTGGGCACTACAGGCTGGGTATTAGAGGCCATGTTGTATGAACATTACATGTCTGAATAACAGAATCACACTCAACACAGCAAAATGTACATACCTAGACCTAGGCACTGAGACCAACTGAAAGGATGGCAAATTCTTATCTTTAAGTGTCTACTTCGAAGCAAAAGCTCAGTAGTCAGATGTGATTTGCAATATTTACATTAGTTATGTGCTACATAACAATGTTCTGGTCAACTGTGGACTACATATACAACAGAGATCCTGTAAGATTAATGGAGCTAACAAACTCTCATCATTTAGTGACATCATAGCTGTCATAACATTGTAGCGCAATTACTTTACTTTTTAAAAAATCTAGTGTAGCCTAAGGGTGCAGTGTTCATCAAGTCTACGGTAGTGTGTAGTAATGTCCTGGGCCTTCACATTCACTCACCACTCACTCACCAACTCACCCAGAGTAACTTCTAGTCCTGCAAGCTTCACTTACGGTAAGGCTTTATACATGCATACCATTTTTTAAATTTTTTACACCGTATTTTACTGTACCTTTTCTATGTTTAGATATATTTATATATACAAATACCACTGTGTTACATTTGCCTATGGTATTCAGTATAGTAATATACTGTACAGGTCTGTAGCCCAGGAGTAACAGGCTGTACCAGATAGCATAGGTGTTTAGTAAGCTATACCATCTAAGTTTGTGTCGGTACACTCTGTGGTGTTTGCACAGTGATGAAATCATCTAATGATGCATTTCTCACAACATATTGCCACTGTAAAGCTACACATGACTGTATTATTTTTGTCACGTTTTTATGTTTGACTGAGTAGGTACAGTTGATTTCATGTAAAATAAATAAGGTGAGATTCTACTGTACTAATTTGATGTGGGACTTCATTTTCCTAATCATGGAAATGAAGTGATTACACATGTATCAGAAGTGTTATTGTGAGGATTAAGGGAGGCAGCATATACAAAGTCCATAATGCTCTCCCTCCTCAGGTTTATATTAAAGTTTGGGTTTATGGGAATTCAAAATACACATTTGTGTGTACATATAGAAAAATCAAGAAAACTTCTTCCATGGGTTTCAGCTGTAACTCTTCGTGATGTCATTTAAAAATAAGTAATAAATTCTTAACTTCAATGCCTAAATTAGTCATAATCCCTTACTATGGAAACAAACTCTTGGTCAGCACCAGGGCAATCCAATGTCATGTTATTTTTTCATTGTACATATCACCCCCTAAAAGAGACAAAATTATATGCAGTTTTTCATGTACAAAAAAGCTTGGAAGCATGCTTAATAAAAATCATTCTTTAAAAGCACACAACAATGAAAACAATTACAACAAAAATCGCAGATAATTTCTGAAGAAACCTCCATATATGTTAACAACAACATATGTAGTTTTTTAAAGTGTGTAGATTTTACTATTATCCTGGCATATGAGAAATACAGACCATGAAATCATCAACTTTAGAAAAATAAGTTACCCTGCATGACCATCAAGAGCAGTCTAGCCAAAACTGCTAAAACGCAAGAACATAAACATATATACATTTTCCATAAACTTAAATATGAGTGAATAGTCTCATTTACATAAAGTAGTAACAACAGTACTAAAACCAGGTAGCCAATACCACAGAAACTTGTATCAGTGGCACCACATAGCTGTTTGGTAATTAAAGGCAAAGACTTAGAGATTGAACTGATGGAAATAATTAAAACACATGGTTGCTTTCCTTATTTTTACATAAATGACTTGTAAAGTTTACACATGTCCATTGAGTGTCCTAGGTAACAATGATATGCAAAAGAGTTAAATATTATATTCAATAAAGACTTCATAGCAAGTAGAATGGACAAACAAGATACAAGCAGCTTGAAAACAGGACGTGAGATTTCTTTAAAAGCCCTGTAATATAAGGACTATGTGACAATACGACACAACTCCTGTCTTTAGTGCATGAAAAAAAGACAAGACAGGGAAAGGAAGTATCTAACAGCACAAAACAAAACTGCTTCAATGGTAGAGTGCTATTAAGATAAGTGCTGGGAATTCGAAGATTCCAGGAATGGACAGGGAAAATCAATCCACAGGAAGCACAGACTAGATGTGAAAATTGTACATTCACTTACTTAATACCTTCTGTCCATTAATTCCTCATTCCTATTAAACTAAATATCCATATGCTAACTTCCCTTAGGAGTAGGTATGAAATAGTATTCAGATTCCTAGAGCTAGAATGAAATTTTAAAAGTTTTAACGAATAAAAAGCAAGCAGTATTGTAAAGAACTGAAAACTACTCTCAACTTGTTTGAAGGCAACCTTATTGCTCACTATCCAGAAATCGGATCCACTGGTAAATTCTTGGAAGGGACAGAATTCAATTCACTTCATAATGTTAAAGCACCCAAATAAATGGATGAATGTAACATGGTTCTTACTCTCAAGGAGTTCACAGATACTTACTGAGTGCTTACTATGTACAACGCACTTTACTAAATGCTTTCAAGTATTATTTATTTAATCCTCATTACAACATTGTGATGTAGGTAGTTATTACCCCTCATTTACAAATGAAGAAATACGTATTACCCGGAGAATATTTAACAGGTTAAATAACTTTCCCAAAGCTACAAAACTAGTAATCTCGATAGTCTGACTCTAGAGAACATGCTCTTAACCATTATGAGATATATTTAGGAAAAGGCAAGGAAAATTAAAGAAGTCTAAGTACATTGACCATATTTTGTGGCTTTTCTAAGACTATCCTGACTGCAAATATCCTGTCCCATTGTCAGATTACGTGCCTCAATTTTGATTGGTAAAAAAAATTAGTTTTAGAGTAAACAAACATATATGTCTGATATTTATACCAAACAAACAAACAAAAAAGACCACAGCATGATACATTTAACTGTGCTTTAGCAGTTATACACTGGTAGATTTACTCAAAATGATTTTGAAGAAATCTAGAGTCTCATAATATCACTAAGAAATCTGAAAGCTGGTCATTTCTAGTGAAGAAAAGTCTCTACACTGTAAAATTACTAATATTTTAAACTGTTCTGAGTTTTACTACCACTGCTATTATGAAGTATAGAAACTGCTTTGAAAAAGTCATGTTCAACTTTTACAATTGGTATATAGTTAGAAAAAAGAACACAAATATCATTTTCATAAATACCATAAGATGCTGCCTATCATGGTCTCAACTGCAAATAATAGTAGCCATTAGATTTTAAGAAAAGCTTCATAAGGCATATAACTTTAAAATGACATTACTATGCATTGATATCTATATGTATAAAAGTTAGGGTTCCAAAATGTAATTCTTTCCTTTCCCTGCTGTCATGTATGGTTTCATTTCAGATTGGAGTTTATAAGTAGTGTCTAATTTCAATATTTTTTCCACAAATTTTCCCATTAATGCTGCTTTGAATTTGATGATACACTCCATAAATCTATATTCACAAAATAGTGGCTGACTTAGCAAAAAGTTCCAAGGATGTTTAGCTTGCCAAAGACGTTAACCTCCTAAGAAAATAATACAGTTCAGTCACTGTCGGGCTAAAGGCAGTCAGTTGTTTTGAAATACAATAGTACTTTCAGGTCTAGACCTGCCATAAGTCCATCATGAAAAAGAACTTGGAAAAGCAAGAACTCTCAAAGAAAAACAAGCCGCAGAAATATGCTTAGCTTGTTGAAAAATGAGTACATCCTCAAAATAACTCTAAATAATATCTCATTACCTGAGCAGTGTGCTGGTTAAAAAATATTCAAAAGTTGAAGGTAATTTGAATATTAACAAAAAAAAAACAAATCAATAGCATAAACATCACTGCTTTCTGATCAAATACAATGATTTCTGTTATCTTTCCACATACTTATCTGCACAACTGAGGACAGACCTAGATAAAAGAGGCTTACCATGCCTACAGATTTATGTTTCTAAGATTAGAACACATTTTCTGAAAACCACCTAGAGGGATGAGTTACCAAGGGAAATATGGAACATACTTTCCTAGAAGTCTTTAACAAGCAAGGATGATGGCCAGTGGCTATTAAGGGTGCTGTGACAAGTCGGCTGGGCTTTATAACCCTGGCAACTGGTGTGCAGTAGATGACCTACTCTCAATGTCTGGCAGTCATTTAATTGCTCCCAGTGCCAGTAACCAAAATTTTGACCACACCTGTAGCAATTTATTCTCCAAAGTCACTAACGGTTTCAAAAAAAGGGGGGAAAAATCCTTCCACTCCATTCTTTTCCAATGGCAGCTTTTCTCTGCCACAGAATTTCACACAAGACCTTTAAAATATGTGCAAATGTATAAACAGGCAGACAAAATGATCTTAGCTTCTGAAAATACAACAAACTGAGCTAGACTGTCTTCCCTCTAGGGAGTGATTTACTTACTCTTCCCTGAAATAAAAAACAGGCTTTAACATACTAGGAATCTCAGCATTTGGGAGTTGTATTACAAATTTTGCAGGTGAAGAAACAAGCTCTGAAAGGCCAAGATCTCAGGCCAAACAGCTAGTTAATAGATGAATGTAGAAATCGTGTTTTCTGATTCGTGATCTAATTTTTTTTCACCACAGCACACAGCCTCTCTGTAACCTAACAATCTTTGCCAAAATGTCTCCAAATATCAATAGAAATAGGCAACTAGTTAATAACTTATACAAAAGTGTTTCTTATATACAGTTATCCCTTGGTATCTATGGAAAATTGGAGATTGGGTCTAGGACCCCTGTGGATACCAGAATCCATAGAGGTTCAAGTCCCTTATATAAAATGGGGTAGTAGATGCATATAACCTACTCCTGTATATTTTAAATCATCTCTAGATTACTTTTAATACTTAATACAATGTAAATGTTATGTAAATAGTTGTTCTACTGTTTTGTTTAGGGAATAATGACCAAAAAAAATCTGTATATGTATAGTACAGAAATAACTATCCTTTTTTTCCCTAATATTTTCAATCCATGGTAAGTGGAACCCATGGAGGCAAAACCCACGAATACAAAGGGCCAAATCTGTGCTCAATAAATGATCAAATAAGACTGGCACACAGCAATTTACCTGCTTTTCAAATAAAGCGTATGGCTCCTGATAGAAATATAAGAAAGTATTTTTATTTCTAAATATGATTCTATGTCACAAAGATCAGTGCTTACTGATCACCTACATTTGGACACTACGGTATGTGCTGAGGATACAACAATAAACACAACATGGTCTCCTCCTGTTCAAAAACATATGCCTAAAATCCTCTTCATAATAGTGCCTTATATTTTTGTTGTACTTATAAGACATATTCGTCCACTGAGCCTTGCTAACTCCTGGTGAGTTAGGAGAGTTATGATTAGAGCAAAATGATTCTATCCTTATACAGTTTTTTTCTTCACATCACAACACTGATTTCCTTGGCTTTACTATACAAATACTTAAAATCCGAAGTGAACCTGACAAGCATAGTCTGTAAGAATTCTTATAGATTTTTAAAAATCCCTAATTTATTTCAAATGGCAATGCTGGCCATCATACAGACCCCTTTGTAACAATCGCAATAATGTACAAAAGTTGCTAAAACACAACCTCTTATAAATGAGTACAATTTAAATTATCAAGCTAACTACCAAAGTGATACCTGAGAAATGAGTACATTGTCAGGCCAAATATAAAACATTATGCTTCTGTTAAATATAAATTTAAAATAATAATTAGTACGTGCACATTTTTTCCTAGTTTTATGCAACTTGTGATTATTTAAATTATCTCATTAATTATGTCACTTAGCAAGCAACACATTACAATTCCTATTGTATCAATATAGAAAAAGACACAAAAATGTGTTACAATCTGTCCCCCACCATATACATATACAAAGTAGCAGTCCGAAGGGGAATTTAGTCCCTTAGGCCAGTGGTCCCCAACTTTTTTGGCACCAGGGAGCAGTTTCGTGGAAGACAATTTTTCCACGGATTGGGGAAGTGTGGGGGCGATGGTTTGGGGATGAAACTGTTCCACCTCAGATCATCAGGCATTAGATTCTCATTAGGAGCAGGCAACCTGGATCCCTTGCATGTGCAGTTCACAATAGGGTTGGTACTTCTATGAGAATCTAGTGCCGCTGCTGCTCCGACAACAGGCAGAGCTCATGTAATGCTGGCCCCACTGCTCACCTCCAGCTGTGCAGCCCGGTTCCTAACAGGCCAGGGACAGGTACTGGGTCTGCTGGCCAGGGGACCCGTTTTAGGCATCTAAACCAGAGTTATCTAATACGTATTAGACACAGTTTCACTTTAAGAACTATTTGAAGAAAAGATAGCTCTAAGCCACCGCTTTTATTACAAACTTACAAACTTTTTATTGGAATATTTTAACTTAAAACTCCCTAAACTGTATAGGTAGAGAGGGAAAGAAAGAACACCTAAAAATTCCTTAACCAGGATCAACTGATTCATATAATGAAGAATTAAATGTGAATAAGGTATACAGTGATAAAATATTAGCAGTATATCCAATAGCTGAATAATCTTTTTGAATGATGGAAATCTCTAGCCTTGAAGCTGAATCCTCAGACTTTAACTATATATTGCCTCATATTTCTCTTTTATATCCTAACACTTCAGTTTCCCCTATCCACAGTTTTTAATTTTTATTACAGTATTTCTTCCAAATAAGTTACTTATAAAATTCACTTTCACATAAACTTAAAGGAAAACTCAGGCAAGCAAATTTGATTTATACAAAAATAAGACTGGTAACAAGAAACTTCTGCAGAGCAATGTTTTGAGTATCCCTTATCCAAAACACTGGAGATTTCAGATTTCAGATTTTGGAATATTTGCATATACATAATGAGACATACTGGGGACCCAAGTCTAAACACAAAATTCATTTATGTTTCACATACACCTTATACACACAGGCTGAAGGTAATTTAATACAGTATTTTAAATATATGCATGAAACAAAGTTTGTGTACCTTTGACCACCAGAAAGCAAAGGTGCCAGGTGTAGAATTTTCCACTTATGGCCGTACGTTGGCACTCAAGAAGTTTCAGATTTTGGAGCATATAAAATTTCAAATTTTCAGATTAGGGATGTCCAACCTGTATTACATTCTGTGTAAGTTTACTTTCAATATTACCAAATAAATAAAGGTGATATATATAACACAATATTAAATTTTAAAACATAGTTCCCAAGTAGAGAAAGGTATCAACAACTTCAGTCTGCTGATATCTGTAACCACTAATCTGACATTGAAAACATTATTTGTGCCTATGTTCTGGAATTAGTCCTGACCAGAAGACCAATTTTTCCTATATTTCTTATATCACCTGAAAATTACTAAATAATGGTTCCTGAATTTTAAGGTTTGGTGAACAGAGACTTCACCAAAATCTTTGGATTTTCTTTTATAAATCATCCTTAATCTTGTTTCCTTTTTTTAGAATGATGAAGTCTGATTTTACTTATCTCTGGAGACAGTGTAAGTTCATCAGTTTAGACTGTACCCTTCTGCATATTATTATGTATGTGTGAATAGCTTGGCACTTGCTATTCTCTCTTGGTTGAAACTTCCAGGCATAATTATTTCCCAAGCAGGTTGACTAACACCTGGGTGTTTGACAGTGGAATGGGGTTCTGAGAGACTGAAACCAAATGTCACAGTGTTTTTTTGGTCCCTAATCACACCTGCAGTGCTAACAGTCAGCAAAGTGGAAAATAAGATTTATTACATAAACTGTGTCCTTCTGTTATCTCAGATAAGTCCACTCATGAGATCTAACACTTCCTAAGGAGAAAGGAAATGAACATTTATTAAGCACCTGATCCAGGGCAAGAACTCTCTTGGATCTACATTATCTCATTTAATTCAACAACTCTGTTGAATAGTAATCACCCCCATTACAGATAAGAAAATCTGTCCAAAGTAATCCTGCCAGTAAGTTTAAGAACTAGGTTTTGAACCATGGTGCCTCAGATTCCAAAGCCAATACTGTTGATACTCACAGAATTTTAAGGCTAGATCAGTGAGAACCACGTAGAGCACCTCGTACAATCCCTCTGTATTACACATGACACCCAAAGAGATTGAGACGTGCCCAAATGTTTGTGCTGAAACAGGGGTAAGAATTCAAGTCTCCTTATTTCCAGTGCAGTACTATATATCATAATAATCTTCATTTTTTGCGTGTGTGTGTATATGTCTGAGGTGGAATGCCACTCTATACAATTTATAACATCTCAACTGTCCCCAAATGAAATTCGTATGTGTGGCAATTTCAGGGTTGTACATTTTTAGTGACCAAAAATATTAAATGAAATTGGCAAGAATAAAAACTGGTGCTTATGAATCACTACATGTTTTAAAGAAGTCTGTCTCTACTATATTTATTTGTTTAGTCAAGTGCTGTAATGTACAGGCTACTGTGCTTGGCAATAAGAATACTACTGTACAGTATATAAGATAGGAGTCCCTATCCTCATGGAATTTACAGCCTGGTAGAGGATATGGACAAAGAAATAGGCTATTACAATGCAGTGAGGTTAATGCTATGACAGTGGGAGTACACGATGCTATGGGAACAGGAAGCAGGGATACCTAACTCAGGCCAGACTTTTCAAAGGAGGTGATGTGAAAGATGAGTAGGAGTCAACCAGTTAAAGAAGAAGAATGGAGTGTTCAAATGTCTCAGGAAGTACAAACTGTATTTGCACAGGAGAGTATGAAAAGACCAAGGGAGCTGCAGGAGTAGGGAGGAGAAATAAACCTAGAGAAAGAAGCAAGGACCAAATCATACAGGTCCTTGACAGCCAGGGCTTTACATCCTTTTCTATTAGCATTTCCTGGTGAACTTCAAAACAAACAAACAAAACACAGATAACTGGGATCCATCTCAGACCAATTAAATCAGAATCTCTGGGGATGAGACCAGAGTACTTTTAAAAAGCTCCCTAGATTATTCTAATGTGTAGCCAGGATTGAAAACCACTGTTCATGATGTAAAGGAAATTAAATAAAGATATTACTGCAAATATAGGAAATGGAGATCTTCGGTAATTAAGCCTCCTTGGGCCCTAATTTCTTCAGTTCTATTAAAAAACAGGCTGGAGATTAGACGCAGCATGATACAGTGAAAGGAGTCGGAAAATGTTGGTTTTGTCAATGAGTCTGTCAACTGCCAACTGACTTCAGATTAGAATACCATTTCTTAGGGATAGTAATACCACTCTGTCTACGGCACTGTTAATATAGCTCAAGGTAATACTTAAGAAAAACTATTTGATAACTGTGCTAATAAAATGTAAACCATGATATTCTAAGACATATACTTCTAAAGCTGAATAATTTTTAAGATTGTAAATACTTTCACAGGAGATGAAATATTTTATAATGCTTAAGAAACACACTTCATTTAAAGAATCACCCCTATCTTGGAATTCAAGATATAAAATAACAAAATAGAGAACTGATCCTTTTAATGCTACTGTAGCTGCTCAAGAGATCAAATGGGATTAAGTTACCTCTCTTCAAATAAACAGATCAACAGAGCAAGTGCCATTTAAATGGTAATCGTAACTGTTTAAAAATCTTTATTCAGTAAAGGGTACTTATAAGAAGCGGCACACAAAGTAAACTGGTTTAGAGAAAAAGTTATTACAGTCTACTTTATGTTGTGCATTATTTATAAGTTTGGGTTTTTTGTTTTGTTTTTAAAGGGGATACTGATTTGGGATGGAGAGGACCTTATCCTGACAGGAAGGAAGCTCTGCCCCCAGAAAGGCTGTTCCTCGCACAGAGCAAGCAAAACCACTGCACTTTTACAGTCTCCCTTTTAAATATATCAAGGCCCATGACAATTTACACTTCCATGAAGCCATTTTTCAGTTTAAGTACAATATTTGTATTTAGTAACATCTCTTTAATGCTATAATCAATTTAGTTAAAATTTTTTTAACCTTAAATAAAAACACTCTTCTATATTTACAGGTGTTTCATTTTTAATTATTTAAAACTGACAGGAATGTCTTTAAAACTTTATACGCACAATCAATCATGCCATATTAATATTCCTTTACTTTCTTGTTATTTCCCCCATGATGCTATTATTACGATATGCTATCATTTTTTAATAAACTATTTTGTGATTTTAATGGGAAGGTACTCTAGTTTGAAAAAGCACAAGAAACTTTTGAAAAAAGCTATGAAGTTTTATTTTGTCCCAAAATGTGAGATGAAACTTAAGCAAAATACCAACACACACACACACACACACACACACACACACACACACGTAAACACACACAGTCCTCTTCAGATAATTTTGGCTGAT
The DNA here is from genome assembly GCF_029281585.2 of Gorilla gorilla gorilla. Lineage (NCBI taxonomy): Eukaryota > Metazoa > Chordata > Mammalia > Primates > Hominidae > Gorilla > Gorilla gorilla. The sequence continues at coordinate 190,247,000 of NC_086017.1, read as the reverse complement.
GACACTGCAGAACAGTTAATCTGATAATTAAAATTTTCCAGAACATGTGATGTTTAGACGGAGATCTATGCTGTCAATCGGACTTCAGTGCTTCAGTTAAAAGAAAAAAAAAAAAAACCAAAAACTTAAAACCTGAATACAAAGACACGTTAAATTGTTAAGACTGTAGTTGCTCTGAAAGCAAAGTGTTTCGATTTATCCAAACTAACTTAGCAACACGGTATTTTGAGTATTTTCCAGAAGTTTTCTTAAAACACGCAATCCAGCACATAAACAAATTTTGTACGGTGCAATGTAAGCAAATACTCAGAAAAATTCAATTTCTAAGCAGGATAACATATGACCAATATTGCCCTCAGTGGTTCAAAAGTCGCAGTAGAAATAATCCCCTGAGATAACCTGGAATTTACCTACCCAAGTATTCTAAGGGGTTCTCCCCGGCCACACAAACTATGATTCAAAACATCGTTCCGAAAACCCAGGTCCTGCATGTGCACAAAGGCGCAGTGCTGGAATGAGGAAGCTTCACCAAGATGAAATCACAACTCTAATTCATTAAAGAATATGCAGACTGTTTTCTAGAAAGCCCCTCTTGTTGCGCTCCCTTTACCCTACCCTTTATTTAACCATGTAAACAGTCTCAATTATTGACATAAAAAAAATAGCTTTCGATTCCCAAGTCTGGTAACACGGTTGGCCACCATCACTATTCCTTTAGCATCCTAAAATAAACCCCTCGAGCCGAGGTCAAAAACACGCCGGCTGAACGTCTGGTGTTTACATAGCCCAATCCCGGGCCCTACCCTACCTTTCCGAGCCACTTAGGAGCCATGGAACAGGCATCACATAATACACTTAGTAAAGAGACAAGTCACATGAATCAGTGTCTCAGGTCTATGAATGAAAGATCTAAGCGTTTGTCTCAGCTAAAAGGAAAAAACAACCTCGAAAGGAAGGGTGGGAGGGGAGCTGGCGGGGGTGAGGGGAGCGGTGTTCCTTCCATATCCCTGCCGGGCGATTTAAACCCAGTAAGAGGCAAACGCAGGGCCGCCAGGCTGGCGGGGCCGGAGTCCTCGGGCGTGACAGCCCCTCAGGAAAAGCTCGCCGTTTCGCGCCCGGGTCCCTTGCGCCGCGGTCCTCGCGGCAGCCCCTCCATCCGCGGGCTGGGTGGGCGTGCAGGACGCGGGAGACGGAGCCACCGCGGCCGGGGCGGCGGCCTGGGCGCACTTCCTCAACCTCCAGCCGCCCCGTCCCCAAAACTGGGAGTAGAAGCAAAGGAAGAGCGAGGCGGCAGCCAGAGAGAAAGGAGAGGGAGCGGCGAGCTCTCGCCTCTGCAGCTGGGAGAGGCCAGAGGCAGGCGAGGGAGAGGGAGCGGCGATCGCAGGCGAACTCCGCCGCGGGCCGACGCTGGGAGACGACCAGCCCGTAGCCCCCGCCCAACACGGCGGGCGCGCCCGGGAGTCTCCGGCACCCACCCGGTCCCCATTCCCACCGCACCCGCTCCCGGCCAGTCCGCGCTCTACTCACGCTCGGGGCTCTTCCAGGCTCCGCGGCTCTAACCGCATCGGGTCCCAGCCCCGCGGGCGGCGGCGGCGGCGCCGAGGGAGAGGAGAGCGGGCGGCACGGCCCCCGCCTCCCGGCCCCTCTCCCCCGCCGCTCCGGAGCTGCCCGGCCGGGCCCGAGCCCTGCCTCGCCGGCGGCCCCAGCCCCAGTCCCAGCGTCCGCGGCAGCAGCAGCCCGACACCTCAGCGGCCGCAGCGGCGGCACCGGAACTGCCGCTTTCTCCTTCTCGCTCCCTCTCCTCGCTAGCCCCCGCCACACGCCCCCGCCCCCGACTCCTTTCTCCGTCGCCCCTGTTTTTTTTTCCTTTTGTTTCCAGAATAAACTTTATTGGTCTCTTTTTCCGCTCACATCGTGTAAACAAACAACGAACTCTTCCCCACCCCCTCGGCCCCCCCCTCCTCCGGCAGAGGAGGGTAAGAGCTGAGGAGGGGCAGAGCCTACAATCCCCCGGAAGCAGATGCGCAAAGAAGCGGAAGTGAAATTGAGGCGAGGAGGAGCAGGGAATGGGCAAATAGGGTAACAATATGTGCTACTGCGCCTGCGTCTTGCTTTTCCGCCCGAAGTTTATGTACAGTTGGGGCTGCTCTTCTGACGTTTGTTTAGTGATCCGTCTTCTGCAGTAGTGAGGGTGTTGTGTCATCCTAGGACAGCGTACATGTAGTATATTTGTTTCTACGAGCAGCAGGCGAGCTGGGGTAGAGATATAGAAAGGAATATTGGGAGCAAGTGGGTTATTTCACTTTTACACCTATAGAGGAAACGAGATTAGTTCGGGGGTGAGAGGAGGTGCGGTGGCTAACCGCCGCTGTCAGTGGCTAACCAGCGTGGTTATGGATTCTATAATAGAAAGAATGCTTTTTACAAAGCGTTGCTGTGCGTTCTTCTGCCAACATGGTTTAAGTTGTATACCATCCCGAAGGCGGAATGCACTGTCACAGCCCTCTGCAGTCCTTTGACTCACTTCGTGGAGACCTTTTGCTATTCCCTCATTTTTTTTGTTTTAAATCGAATTCTGATTCGAAGCAGCTTGTAGGATTCAATTCTAACTATTCAGAAGACGTGGGGGATTTTTCGCGTAATGCCAACAGAGACTTCAGAAATGTCATATAGGCTATAGATTTGATTCAAGGTAGTGTCTTGGTGCTGCGTACCTTAGAAGTCTGTTTGCTTGAGAGTAAATCAATCTGTTGACTTTTGAGATTACTACTGATAAGGGTTCGGTACTGTGCGTTTTTCTCCCCCTACTGGTCTTTCGTTGTAATATTGGAAAAGCGTAGGAGCAGTGATTAGAAGTCTGAGATACAAGTACTCCAGCATCGGTTCCTCCTTGAATTTTTAAGTAATAGAGGGCTTGGGAAGTGACCCATCCTAGAGATGTTACAGTCCTACTTGTCCTCTAGAGCAAAACTCTGACCAATAACAGTCTTCTCGAACACCGCACGTCCGTCCATACCCCAATGGTAAATGAGATGGATCTGTTCCTCTTTGTGGTCGTAGTTTCACTTGACTGTATTTCTTTCTTTTCTGTGTTTTCTTTCTTTCGTCCTTTTTCTCCCTTTAGCTCGGGTTTTCATCTCACATTCCAGGGGTTTGTGTTTCTAAATGTTTTTCTCGAACCAATGTTCTTCAACAGTTTTAGAACACTGTTACTCCAGAGTACAGATTTTTTTTTAAAAAGGAACACTGAATTGCTAGTCAAAGTAAATTTTAAGGCAATATATCCCAAATTGTGTTTCAAGCACAGAGTTATATGAGATATTAATAGGTAGACCTTGGTGGGGAAAAATATACTAGGGATATTTTTCCTTATAAAATTTATTTTTTATTTATTATTATTATTATTTTGAGCCAGAGTCTCACTCTGTAGCCCAGGCTGGAGTTCAGCGGTGCAGTCTCGGCTCACTGCAGCCTCTGCCTCCCGGGTTCAAGCGATTCTTCTGCCTCAGCCTCCCGAGTAGCTGGGATTACAGGCACCAGCCGCCATGCCAGCTAATTTTTGTATTTCTTAGTAGAGACGGGGTTTCACCATGTTGGTCAGGCTGGTCTCAAACTTCTGACTTCAGGTGATCCACCCCCCTCGACTTCCCAGAGTGCTGGGATTACAGGCGTGAGCCACCGCACCTGGCCTATTTGTGATTTTTAAAAATGTTTTATTTTTTGTAAAGACAGGGTCTTGCTTCGTTGCCCAGACTGGTCTCCAACTCCTGGGCTCAAGAGATTCATCTACCTCGGCCTCCCAAAGTGTTGGGATTACAGACTTCAGCCGACATGCCCAGCCTAAAATTTATTTTTTAATAAGTAAGAAAATGCTAATTACATAATATGTTTTTTGTTATGTGATTATCTGCCCTTAAGAAGTTGTGTGTCATAGCAGAAAAAGCCATACCTGGTACTTGAATGCATGACACTATTCATTGGTGCAGGAGTAGCATTTACTATTCAATTCACGGTTGATAATGTTTGCCTTATATGTAAGCCATTGGTCTTAGGTGTCATCTTGCTTTCAAAGGTTTTTGCAATGTTATTCAGTGTTTAAAATATCTATATGATATAAAAATACCTGTATGACATAAGCATCTATATGACTAAACTCATCACTCAAGGATTAGGAGCTGAAAGAAGGTTTTAAAAAAATAGTGATTCTCAGGCTGTAAAGGAAACAAAAAATGGTATGCTTCAAAATTAAATAATTGCATCCTAAGGGTTCTAAAGATGGGAGGTGAAATGTCCAGTATGTAGCTATTGTTCTATTCTAATAATCAGAATTATAATGACAGTTACTTGCCTTTTGGGTTTATTTCCATTGAAAATCATAACTGATACTCAAATATGCACCGAAACATTCTCTAATAGCACTTAAGTCACTACTAAGCTTTGAAGTCCTTTGTAAATAAGTCAAGTTGATTATGTAGCAGTATACTTTAGATGTAAAAAATTGCCAAGTCAAACAGTACAAACACACCAAGAGATAACGATATGAGTTACCATGCAGCACTGTTTTTTTTTGAGATGGAATCTCGCTCTGTCACCCAGGCTGGAGTGCAGTGGCGCGATCTTGGCTCACTGCAACCTCTGCCTCCCAGGTTCAAGTGATTCTCCTGCCTCAGCCTTCCAAGTAGCTGGGACTACAGGCATGTGCCACCACGCCCGGCTAATTTTTGTATTTTTAGTAGAGACGGGGTTTCACCATATTGGTCAGGCTGGTCTTGAACTCCTGACCTCATGATCCGCCCACCTTGGCCTCCCAAAGTGCTGAGATTACAGGTGTGAGCCACCACGCCTGACCGAGACTCCATCTTAAAAAAAAAAAAACCATACACCCACACACACATACACACACGTACTTTTAAGATTTCAGTTCTTTTCAAGTTAAGATTTGTGTTGCCCCAGAATATCTTGGTGAATGTCCCATGTGCACTTATGAAAGAATATTTTGTTTGCTATTGTTGGGCAGAATGTTGTTTCTTACCAAGTTGACGATTTTGTTAGCATTGATGTTTCAAAATATAATTGTGGATTTCTTTATTTCTCATTTCACTTCTGTGTATTTTTACTTTGTGTGTTTTGAAGCTTTGTTGTTAGATGTATACACATTTAGAACTCTTGTGTTTTGATACACAAGATACTCTTTTTAATCAATCTGTACTATCTCTCTTTATTCCTAGTAATATCTTTGTTCTGAAATCTACTTTGTCTGATATTAATACAGCCAGTCCAGCTTTTTTTGATTAATTTTTCCATAGTATTTTTCCCATCTTTTTTCTATCTATTTTTATATTTAAAGTGAGTTACTCGTAGACAACACGTATTAGATCTCTTTTTAAAAATTCCAATCTGACAATTTCTGTGTTTTAATTGCTGTGTTTAATTTACATTTAATGTAATTATATGGATTTAGGCTTGCCATTTTATTATTTGTTTTCTGTTTTTCCTCTATATTTTTGTTTTTATGTTTCTACTTTCCTGCTTTTTTGTGGATTATTTGAAAAATTTTTAATATTCCATTTTAATTTCTATATTGTAGTTTTAATATATTTCTTGGTAATTTTTTGGTAATTCTATGGATTATAATATACATACCTAAAGTTTTGCGGCCTACTTAATATTACTATTACACCACTTCAAGTAAAATGTAGAAAGAAGCCTTGCAACCATGTAGATTTACCACTGTCTCCTACCCCACTCCCTGACCTTTATGTCATTAGTTGGCATATGTATTACATTTATATATATGGAAGCCCCATCAGATGTTTTTATAATTTTTGCTTTCAACAGTCATATAGAACTCAAGAGGAAAAATAATCTTTTATATTTACGTATCCATTTACATTTATGTTTTGCTTCATTCCTGAAAATCCATTTTTCCTTCTGGTATAATTTCCCTTTATCCTGAAGAATTTTAGCATTCTTTTTAGAGAAAGTCTGCTTGTGACACATTCCCTTCGTTTTCCTTCATTTGAGAATATTTTACTTTTGCCTTCATTTCTGCAAAATATTTTAGCTGATTATACAATTCTCGGTTAATGGTTTTCTCCCCTCCCTGACCCATCAGTACTTTAAAGAATCATCATTGCATTTCTTAGGAGATGAAGAGCAAACCCTGTACTTTCCTCAAAATTCCACTATGTGAGCTAAGAGATCTGGTATCTGAGAAGTTCACCTTAAAACACTTAACAGTCAATGTTTTTCATTCCAGCCATGCCTTGCCTAGAGTCAGATATGAATGTCATTACTATTACACAACGATGTTAAAGTCTAACTGCTCTACTTACACTTAGCACGGGAGGATTCTGGCAAAGCTCCTTTCCATACTTGAGATACAAAACAATTCTGGCCACAGAAAGGAGACAAATGTGTAATGTTCTCAAGTTACCAGGAGTGCACTCATGGAGAAATCAAAGCTTTGAAACTCCTAAAAGACTATTTTCGGCCAGGTGTGTTGGCTCACGCCTGTAATTCCAGCACTTTGGGAGGCTGAGGTGGGTGGATCACTTGAGCCCAGCGGTTTGAGACCAACCTGGGCAACAGGGCGAAACGCCGTCTCTACAAAATAATACAAAAAAATTAGCCGGTCCTAGTGGCATGCATCTGTAGCCGCAGCTACTCGGGTGGCTGTTGCTGAGGTGGGAGGATCCGTTGAGCCCAGGAGTTTGAGGCTGCAGTGTGCTGTGAGCATGTCGTTGCACTCTAGCCTAGGCGACAGAGCAAAACCATGTCTCCAATAAGTAAATAAATAAATTAATTTAAAAAACATAAAAAAGACTATCTTCAGGTCTCATCTGTGGTCATTCAAATAGTTTCCCCCAATACGTAATTTTTCTTTTTTCTCTAGATTATATCAAGATTTAAAAATTTAGTTGGGAGGCCGAGGTGGGTGGATCACGAGGTCAGGAGATCGAGACCATCCTGGCTAACATGGTGAAACCCCGTCTCTACTAAACAATACAAAAAATTAGCCGGGTGTGGTGGCGGGCGCCTGTAGTCCCAGCTACTCGGGAGGTTGAGGCAGGAGAGTGGCGTGAACCCGGGAGGCGGAGCTGGCAGTGAGCCTGGATCGCACCATTGCACTCCAGCCTGGGTGACAGAGCGAGACTCCGTCTCAAAAAAAAAAAAAAAAGTTTAAAAATTTAGGTTTTAAATGGTTTGATTCTGATATGTTGAGGTATTGTTTTATTTCTTCTGTTTGTGTGTGTCTAGTTCCTGAATTTGTAAAATTATGTATTTCACTAATTTTGGGAAGTTTTCAGAAATTACTTTTTCCAAATATTTTTCTGCCCCAGTTATTTTATTCTCTTCTGGGAATCCAGTGACAAGAATGTTAGCTGTTTTGAAATTGTCCTACATGTCTCTAAGGCTCCGTTCATTTTTTTTTTTCCAATCTTTTTTCCTCTCTCTTGTTCCTCATATCTATCTATGCTGGATATTTTCTGTTGCTATATCTTGTAGTTCACTTACTTTTGTCTCTGTCATATCTGTTCTGCTATTGAGCTCCCCCAGAGATTTTTAAAATCTTAGATACTGTATTTTTTAACTCTTCATTTTCTGATTGGCTCTTTTTTCAATGGTTTCTGTTCCTCTCCTGAGTACCTATACCTTTCTGTTCAAGTTAGGTCTTTACCTCAGGGACCATAGTTAGTACCTACGTTAAACTCTTTCTCTGATAATTCCAACATTTGGATCAACTCAGGATTGGCATTTGCTGATCGTCCTTTCCCTTGAGAATTGGACGCATTTTCCTGTTTTTTTTTTTTTTTAATATGTCGAGTCATTTTGGATTGTATATTGGAAAATTTGAATATTATGTTGATTTGATTATGTGTTCTGTTATCCTCTGGATAATATTAATTTTTTGTTTGTTTTAGTAGGAAATCCATGTGACTAAGCGTACTCTTGCTTTCTGTGGAAAGTGATTCTAATCTCGGTTTTGATTTTAATGTCTTTCCTATGCGGCTTTTGTCCTACCCTGTGGATGTGCTTGCTACTCAGGGGTTAGTCTGAGCTATAGTTAGAATTTTATTTTTCATTTTTCTTTCCGACTCTTATTTTGGGTTCAAGGGATACATGTGCAGGTTTGTTACATGGGTAAATTGTGTGTCATGGGGGTTTGGTGTACAGATAATTTTGTCACCCAGGTAATCTCATAATACTCGATAGGTAGTTTTCAGTCCTCACCTTCCTCCCACCCTCCACACTCCCATAGGCTTCAGTGTCTATTGTTCCCTTTTTTGTGTCCATGTATACTCAATATTTAGCTACCATTTATAAGTAAAAACATGCAGTATTTGATTTTCTGTTCCTGCATTAACTCGTTTAAGATGACAGCTTCCAGCTCCATCCATGTTGTTGCAAAGGCCATGATCTCATTTTTTAATAACTGTGTAGTATTCCATGGTGTATGCATACCACATTTTCTTTATCCAGTCCACTGTTGATGGGCTTCTAGGTTGATTCTGTGTCTTTGCTATTGTGAATAGTGCTGCGATAAACATACGCATACCTGTGTCTTTATGGTAAATTATTTATATTTCTTTGGATGTATACCCAGTAATGAAATTGCTGGGTCAAATGGTAGTTCTATTTTAAGTTCTTTCAGAAATCTCCAGACTGCTTTCCACAGTGACTGAACTAATTTACATTCCCACTACCAGTGTATAAGTATTCCCTTTCCTCCACAACCTTGCCAGCATCTGTTATTTTTTTGACTTTTTAATAATAGCCATTCTGACTGGTGTGAGATGGTATTTCACTGTGCTTTAAATTTGCATTTCCCTAATGATTAGTGATATGGAGCATTTTTTCATAGGCTTGTTGACCGTGTGTTTATCTTCTTTTGAGAAGTGTCTATTCATGTCCTTTGCCCATTTTTAATGGGGTTGTTTGTATTGTGCTTGTTGATTTGTTTATGTTCCTTATAGATTCTGAATATTAGAACTTTGTTGGATGTGTAGTTTGCAAATATTTTCTGCCATTCTGTATACATTGTCTGTTTGCTTTATTGGTAGTTTCTCTTGCTGTGCAGAAGCTCTTTCATTTAATTAGGTCTCATTTTTCAATTTTCGTTTTTGTTGCAATTGCTTTTGGCATCTTTGTCATGAAATCTTTGCCTGGGCCAATGTCCAGAATGGTATTTCCCAGATTTTTTTCTAGGGTCTTTATAGTTTTAGGTTCTCTATTTAAGTCTTTAATGCATCTTGAGTTGATTTTTGTATATGGTGAAAGTTACAGGTTTAATTTTAATCTTCTGCATGTGACTAGCCAGTTATCCCAGCAGCATTTATTAAATAGGGAGTCCTTTCCCCATTGCTTGTTTTTGCAACTTTGTTGAAGATCAGGTGGTTATAGATATACGGCTTTATTTCTGGGTTCTGTATTCTGTTCCATTGGTCTATGTGTCTGTTTTTGTATCAGTACCATGCTGTTTTGGTAACTTTTTGTTTTTTTTTTTTTTTTGAGACGGAGTCTCGCTGTGTTGCCTAGGCTGGAGTGCAATGTCAAGATCTCAGCTTACTGCAACCTCTGCCTCCCAGGTTCACGCCATTCTCCTGCCTCAGCCTCCCGAGTAGCTGGGATTACAGGTGTCTGCCACCACGCCTGCCTAATTTTTTTTTTTTTTTTGTATTTTTAGTAGAGACGGGGTTTTACTATGTTGGCCAGGCTGGGCTTGAACTCCTGACCTTGTGATCCACCCACCTTGGCTTCCCAAAGTGCTGGGATTACCAGCGTGAGCCCCCTCGCTGTGCCTGGTTACTCTATCTTTATAGTATAGTTTGAAGTCAGATAGTGTGATGCTTCTGGCTTTGTGCTTTTTGCTTAGGATTGCTTTGGGTATTTGGGCTCTTTTTTGGTTCCAAATGAATTTTAGAATGTTTTTTTCTAGTTCCCTAAAAAATGTCATTGGTAGTTTGACAGGATTAGCATTGAATCTGTAAATAGTTGTGGGCAGTATGACCATTTTTAAAATACTGATTCTTCCTATTCATGAGCGTAGAATTTTTTTCATTTGTTTGTGTCACCTCTGATTTTTTTCAACAGTGTTTTGTAATTCTCACTGTAGAGCTCTTTCACCTCCCTGGTTATCTGTATTCCAATTCCTTTTTGTTGCTGTTGTGAATAGGATTTCACTCTTGATTTGTCTCTCAGCTTGGATGTTATTGGTGTATAGAAATGGTACTGATTTTTGTACATTGATTTTGTATCCTAAAACTTTGCTGACGTTGTTCATCAGATCTAGAAGCCTTTGGGCAGAGACTATGGGGTTTTTTAGGTATAGAGCCACATCATCCGTGAAGAGAGAGAGTTTGACTTCCTCTCTTCCTGTTTGGATGCCTTTTATTTCTTTCTCTTGTCTGATTGCTCTGGCTACGACTTCTAGTGATATGTTGAATAGGAGTGTGGGAATGGGCATTTTTGTCTTATTCCAGTTCTCAAGGAGAATAGTTCCAGCTTTTGCCCATTCAGTATGATGTTGGCTGTGGGTTTGTCATAGATAGCTCCTATTATTTTAGGATATGTATCTTTGGTGTCTAGTTTTTTGAGGGTTTTTAATATGAAGGGATTTGAATTTTATCAAAAGCCTTTTCTGCATCTGTTGAGATGTTCATGTAGTTTTTGTTTCTGTTTATGAGATGAATCACTTTTATTGATTTGCATATGTTGAACCACACTCTGTATCCCAGAAATAAAGCCTACTTGATTGTGGTGGATTAGCTTTTTGATGTGCTGCTAGGTTTGGTTTGCTAGTATTTTATTGTGGATTTTTACGTTTATGGTTGTCAGGGATATTGGTCTGAAGTTTTCTTTTTTTGTTGTTGTGTCTCTGCCGAGTTTTGATATCAAAATGATGCTGGCATTATCAAATGAGTAAGGGAGGAGACCTTCCTCCTCAACTATTTGGGATAGTTTCAGTAGAATTGGTACCAGCTCTTCTTTCTATATCTGGTAGAATTGGGCTGTGAATTTTTCTGGTCCAGGGCTTTTTCTGGTTAGTAGTTTTTAAATTACTGATTCGATTTTAGAATTCATTATTAGTCTGTTCTAGTATTCATGTTCTTTCTGGTTCAATCTTGGGATTGAACCAGATTCCAGGAATTTATCCATTTCTATTATGTTTTCTAGTTTGTGAGGTATTCGTAATATTCTTGGTCAGTGGTAATGTCCCCTTTGTCCTTTCTGATTGTGTTTATTTGAATCTTCTCTCTTTTTTCTTTATTAGTCTAGCTAGCAGTCTATCACTCTTATTTATTCTTTTAAAAAACCCACTTTTGGTTTTGTTGATCTTTTGTGTGGTTTTTCCTGTCTCTGTTTCATTCAGTTCAGTTCAGCTCTGCTCTTCTTCTGCTACCTTTGGGGTTGGTTTGCTCTTGTTTATCAGATTCCTCTAGGTGTGATGTTAGGTTGTTGATTTGAGATCTTTCTGACTTTTTGATGTGGGCATTTAGCACTATCATCTTTCCTTGTAACACTGCTTTAGCTGTGTCCAGAGTTTCTAGTATGTTGTATGTTTGTTTTCATTAGTTTCAAAGAATTTCTTAATTTCTGCCTTAATTTCATTGTTTACCCAAATGTCATTGGGGAGCTCATTGTTTAATTTTCACTTAATTGTTTGGTTTTAGTAGATCTTCTTGGTATTGATTTCTGGTTTCTTTGAGTTGTGTTCCAAGGGTGTGGCTGGTAGGATTTTTTTTTCTAATTTGTTGAGAATTGCTTTATGGCCAAGTATGTGATCAATTTTAGAGTATGTGCCATGTGCAGATGAGAAGAATGTACATTCTATGTTGGGTGGAATGGTCTGTAGATGTCTGTTAGGTCCATTTTGCCAAATGTCAAGTTAAGGTCCCAAATATCGTTGTTAGTTTTTCTGCCTCAACGATCTGTCCAGTACTGTCAGTGGGGTGTTAAGGTTTCCCACAATTGTTGTATAGTTATCTAAGTCTCTTCATAAGTCTCTAAGAACTTATTTTGTTAATCTGGGTGCTCCAGTATTGTGTGCATATATATTTACGATAGTTAAATCTTCTCATTGAATTGAATACAGAGCTACTGCCGGTAGGAATGTTCAGTTGGGTGTGGGATAGCTGCTCCTGGGGGCCTTGCCTTGTGAAGAGTATGGGGTGGGCACTCACAAGGAAGAGAGACTAGGCTCCTCTGTGTTTGGCAGTTGTGGTATCCTGGAAGTGGCAGTGAAGTGACCAGTCCCTTTGTTCCTTCTCTAGAGTAAGGGCAATAAGTGCAGCACCACTTCAGCTGCAGTGGCAGAGTGGCTGTGGGTTGTCTCTGGGATTTCCTCATCAGTGAAATGCAGAGCTGCCACTGACTGAAGTGTTCAAGTCGGGGCAGCAGAGTTGTACTGGCAGCCCAGGTAGAGAGGCCCTGCCCAGTGAAGAGTAACAGGGACAGGGACCCATATGGAAGGCGTCCTGGCTACTTTTCCGTAAGGCAGCCATGCTGTGCTGAAGCACAGTCATCCTTAAGCTCTTTCTCATGAGCCCGAGGCCAGTAGGAGTGGGGCTGCTCAGTGGCAAAAATGGTGGGCCTGCCTATTACCTCTGGGGGCTCTGTCCCAGGGAAATGCAGAACTGCTACCAGCCTGAGAGCTCAGGTGGGGCTGGGGTGGTCATGCTGGGGGTCCCAGGCCGGTGGGCCTTGCCCGGCAAGGTACAGCAAAGGCGAGGCATGCAGTCTGCCCACTCCTCAGCCCTATATATAGGTTTGGCCTTTATCCTAGGGGCATGAGAGAGAGCCTGGCCTCCCCCATTGCTGGAGCTATAGCTACTAGTTCCATGAACTAGTAGGGGTCCAGGGCCCCTTGGTCTCTGCATGTGCCTGAGTGGTGGCTTTGCCCAGACTCCATGCAGCTCTCTGTGTCGGTGCAGAGGCCTTAGGTGGAAGGGGTCAGGAAGGATCTTCTGAGCTCAGGGTTGCAAAGGTCCATGGCAGAAGTGCGGGTGCCCAGGGGCTCTCACTCACCATTTCCCCACATTGATTCGGGAGTCTCCCTTGGCTCCACACCAATCCTGGGTGAGCAGCTATCCTGTCTCACTCCTCTCTGTTCTCCATGGGTTGCATTGCTTCCTTGATGAATCCTAGAATGTCCTCCTGGATGATCCAGTTGAAGAGCTGATGTTTACTTACCACTCTGTCTCCTCTCCATGAGAGCAGTGCACACTAGCTGCTTCTAGTCAGCCATCTTTTGTAGTTTAAATTTTAGTTCAGGTTTTAAAACCTTTGCTATGCTTCTTTTGATCTGTGCAATCTTTACGAGGCTCAGGGATACGCCCAAGTCTTGCATAGGCTCATACACAGACTTAGATGATCCCCCTTTCCAGCTCTCTCCTCTCTGGAAATTACCACACATTCTGGCCTTCTGAGGCCTCTTTTCCTGGTTCCTTTGTCCAGAAAGATGGGTTTTTATTGCAGTTTTAGCCACTCACGCTGCTACTCTTCTGCACAGTTCTGTGACTAGGGCCTTTCCTTGGGGGAAAAGCCATGAGATAGAAAAACAAAGACCTGGGAGACTTACCTGTTGGAGGTAGCACCTCAACATTTTTGACTACCTTCCATGACTGACTGACTTTTATTTACTTTTCAGAGTCCTCAGGTAGTTATTTCATTTTATCTAGAGCTTTAGAGGGAGAATTAGGCTATAGTGGGATTGTCCTACCATACTGGAGGTAGGACTTTGAAACTATGGTTAAATATTTTATTGTTTCTTTATATGAGTCATGGCACAAGAAAGTAAGTTCCATGAGACCAAACTGTTTTCGTAGCACTTAAACAGTATTAAAAGTGCTAGATTTATAGAAGGACTCAAATTGAATGGGAAACATGTTGATATGTGTGCTGCTTGTTAGAAAAGGAACAGGTCTTTATTACAAATGGAAGTGTGGCACCAGACGTCACCTAGTGTCATGTGTTACAGAGACAAGCACTAGCAATGAAAAGAAAATCTACATCCCTCAACAATTAAGAAGTATGTATCATCTCAAAGTATAATTAAATCTAATAGTTTTCAATTTATTTGGAGTGAAGCAATAGATTATTTGCAAATAGTATCTTTTAAACACGCAGAGTATTATCCACAAGTAAAATTTGTATTAGTTTATTTGAGCTATCTTGTGAACTATATATTTTTAACTTTAAAAATATTTTTATTGATACATAATATTTGCACATATTTATGGGGCATATGTGATATTTTGTTAGTTGCATAGACTGTGTAATGATCAAGTAGGGATATTCACGATATCCCTCACCTCAAGTATGTGTCATTTCAATGTTTTGGGAACATTTCAAGTCCTCTCATGTAGCTATTTTGAAATATACGTTGTTGTGAACTATAGTCACCTACTCTGCTGTCGGACGTTAGAACTTATTTCTTCTATCTAACTGTATGTTTGTACCAATTAACCAATCTCCCTTCATCCTCTGCCCACAACACACATACCCTTCCCAGTCTCTGGTAACCATCATTCTACTCTCTACCTCTATGAGATTAGTGTTTTAGCTCCCATGTATGGGTGAGAACATGCAATATTTGTCTCTCTGTGCCTGGCTTATTTCACTTAGCATAATGACCTCCAGTTCTATCTATGTTGCTGCAAATGACAGGATTTCATTCTTTTTATAGCTGAATAGTATTCATATATATATATATGTATATATATATATATGATCACATTTTCTTCATCTATTCATCAATTGGTAGATAGATACTTAGGTTGGTTCCGTATTTTTCCTATTGTGAATAATGCTGCAATAAACATGGGAGTGCAGGTATCCCTTTGACATACCAATTTCTTTTCCTTTGGATAAATACCCTGTAGTGGTATTGCTGGATCATATGGTAGTTCTATTTTTAGTTTTTTGAGATATATCCATACTGCTTTTCATAATGGCTGTACTAATTTACATTCCCACCAACAGTATGAAGAGTTCCCTTTTCTCTGAATCCTTGCCAGCATCTGTTATTTTTTGTCTTTTTAATAATAGCCATTCTAACTGGGGCAAGATGATATCTCATGATTTTTGATTTGCATTTCCTTGATGACTGGTAATGCTGAGTATTTTTTATATACTTGTTAGCCATTTGTATGTCTTTTGAGAATTGTCTACTCATGTCCTTTCTCCACTTTTAAACGGGATTATTTGTTTTTTTGTTTGTTTGTTTGTTTTTTTGCTGTTGAGTTGTTTGAGTTCCTTGTATATTCTGGATAATAGTTTCTGGTCAGATGAATAGTTTGCAGATGTTTTCTCCTATTCAGCGGTTGTTTCTTCACTCTGCTGATTGTTTTCTTTGCTGTGCAGAAGCTTTTTAGTTTAATATAGTCCCATTTTTCTATTTTCGTTTTTGTTGCCTGTGCTTTTCAGGTCCTAGCCATAAAATATTTGACTAGACCAGTGTCCCGAAGTGCTTCCTGTCTGTTTTCTTCTAGTAGTATTATATTTTCAGATATTTCTTTTAAGTCTTTAATCTATTTTGAGTTTATTTTAGTATATAATGAAATATCTACCTTATTCTGCATATGGATATTCAATTTTCGCAGAACCATTTATTGAAGAAAGTGTCCTTTCTCCCATGTATGTTCTTGGTGACTTTGTCAAAAATCAGTAAGCTGTAAAAAAATATGTGGATTTATATTTAGGTTCTCTATTCTGTTCTATTAATTTATGTGTCTATATTTATTCAAATATATTTTTATTTGGGTTACTATATCCTTGTAACTGTTTGAAGTCAGGTAGTATGATGCCTCTAGTTTTGTTCTTTCTGCTTAAGATTGCTTTGATTATTTGGCCTCGTTTTTGTTTCCATATAAATTTTAGAATTATTTTTTCTATTTCTGTGAAAAATGGCACTGGTATTTTGAGAGAAATTTCATGGGATCTGTAGGTTACTTTGGGTAGTGTGGTCATTTTAACAGTATTAATTCCTGCAATCCACAAGCATGAGATGTCCTTTCATTTGTTTGTGCCCACTTCAATTTCTGTCATCACTGTTTTGTAGCTTTCCTTGGAGAGCTTTTTTCCCACTTTGGTTATTTCTAGGCATTTTACTTTTTGGTAGGTATTCTTGATTTCTATTTCAGCTAGTTCATTATTAGTGTAGAGAAATGCTACTGAGTTTTATATGTTGATTTTGTATTCTGCAACTTTACTGAATTTGTTAATCAGATCTAATAGTTTTTTGGTGGAGACTTTAGGTTTTTCTAAATATAAGATCATGTCATCTGCAAAGAGGGATAGTTTCACTTCCTCTTTTCCAATTTAGATGCTTTTTCTTTTCCCCCTTTCTCTTGTCTGATTGCTCTGGCTAGGACTTCCAGCACTGTGTTGACTAGTACACAGTGGTGAAAGTGGGCATCCTTTCCTGTTCCATTCCAGATCTTATAGGAAAGGCATTCAGCTTTTCCCCATTCAGCATGATGTTAGTTGTGGGTTTGTGATATATGGCCTTTATTATGTTGTGGTATGTTACTTGTATGCCTAGTTTGTTGAGAGTTTTTTTTTTTTACATGAATGATGTTGAATTTTATTAAGTGCTTTTTCTGCATCAATTGAGATGATCATATGGTTTTTGTCCATCATTCTGTTAATGTGATGTATCACATTTATTGATTTGAATATGTTGAATTATCCTCACAACCATGGGATATATGACACTTGATCATGGTGTATAATCTTTTTGATGTGTCGTTGGATTTGGTTTGCTAGTATCTTGTTGAGGATTTTTGTGTCTGTGTTCATCAGGGATATTGGCCTGTAGTTTTTGATGTTGGGTCCTTGTCTGTTTTTGATATCAGGGTAATGCTGGCCTTATAGAATGAGTCAGGGAGAATTCCCTCTTCTTCCATTTTTTTGAATAGTTTGAAAAGAATTCGTGTTAGTTTTTCATTGAAAGTTTAGTAGAATTTGGCAGACATCTGGTCCTTGGTTTTTGTTTGTTGGAAGACTTTTTGTTACTGATTTAACATCATTACTTATTATTGGCCTGTTCAGGTATTCTATTTCTTCCCGATTCAATCTTGGTAGGTTGTATGCATCCAGGAATTTATCTATTTCTACTAGGTTTTAATGTGACCTTTTTTGTTTCTAGTTTTGTTTGAGTCATTTCACTTTTTTTCTTGGTTAGTCCAGCCAGAAGTTTATTGATTTTGTTTATCTTTTAAAAAATCAGCTTTTGGGCCGGGCATGGTGGCTCATGCCTGTAATCCCAGCACTTTGGGAGGCTAAGGCGGGCAGATCACCAGAGGTCAGGAGTTCGTGACCAGCCTGCCCAACACGGCGAAACCCTGTCTCTACTAAAAATACAAAAAATTAGCCGGGCATGGTGGTAGGCACCTGTAATCCCAGCTACTTGGGAGGCTGAGGCAGGAGAATCGCTTGAACCCGGGAGGCGGAGGTTGCGGTGAGCCAAGATCATGCCACTGCACTCTAGCCTGGGCGACAAGAGCGAAACTCCATCTCAAAAACAAAAACAAAAATACCATTTTTGTTTTGTTGATCCTTTGTATTGATCTTTTTAGTCTCTATTTCATTTAGTTCTGCTCTGATATTTGATCTTTATTATTTCTTCTACAGATTTGGGGTTTGGTTTGTTCTTGCTTTTCTGTTTCTTTGAGGTATATCATTAGGTTGTTTATTTGAGAGCTTTGTGGGGTTTTTTTTTCTGATATAGATGTTTGTTGCTATAAACTTCTCTTAGCATTGCTTGCCATATCACATAGGTTTTGGTATACTGTATTTAAATTTTCATTTGTGTCAAGACATTTTTTGATTTCCTCCTTAATTTCTTCCTTGACCCAATGGTCATTCAGGAATGTGTTAATTTCTACTTGTACAGTTTCTGAAATTCCTCTGGTCATTGATTTCTAATTTTATTCCATTTTGGTCTGAGAAGTTACTTGGCATAATTTTGATTTAAAAAAATTTGTTGAGGTTTGTTTTCTGGCCTAACATATGGTCTATCCTAAAGAATGTCCCATCTGCTAATGAGAACAATGTATATTCTGCAACTGCAATTTACAGAATGTAATTCTGTAAATATCTCTTATGTCTATTTGGTCAAAAGTGCAGTAAGTCCAATATTTCTATGTTAAATTTCTATCCAGATGATCTTTCTTATGCTGAGAGTGGGTTGTTGAAGCCTCCAACTATTATTGTATTGGAGTCTATCTCTCCCGTTAGATCTAATAATATTGTCTTTATATACCTGGGTGCTCCATTGTTGGGTACATACATATTTAGAATTGTTATATCTTTTTGCTGAATTGATCTCTTTATTATTATATTATGACCATCTTTGTCAACCATTGTTGACTTACCATCTGTTTTGTCTGATGTAAGTATAGCTACTCCTGATTGCTTTTGGTTTCCAATTTGTATGGAATATTTTTTTCATTCCCTTTACTTTCAGGCTATATGTGTTTTTACAGGTGAAGTGAGTTTATTGTGGCAGCATATAGTTGGGTAATTTTTTTATCCATTCAGACAGCCTACAAATTTTAAGTGGAAAATTTCATTCACTTACATTCAGGGTTAATATTGTTATGTGAGGGCTTATTCTCGTTGATTTATTATTTGATTTCTGGTAGTTTTGTATATCCCTTGTTCCTCTCTTATTGTTTTATCATTGTGGCTTGATGGTTTTCTATAGCGGTAACATTTGAGTCCTTTCTCTGCCTTATTTGTATGTTTGCTATACCAGTGAGTTTTATACATTTATGTGTTTTCATGATGGTAGATGCAATTTTTTTACTGTTAAGTTGTAAGACCCCGTAACCATTTCTTATAGAATCAGACTAGTGGTGATGCATTCTCTCAGTTTTTGCTTGTCTGGGAATCAAACAAAAACTTGCTTTCTCCTTCATTTGTGAAGGAAACCTTTGCTGGGTATAGTATCCTTGGCTGGCTTTTTTTTTTTTTTTTTTTCACTGCTTTGAATATATCGTCTAATTCTCTCCTGGCCTGTAAAGTTTCTGCTGAGGAATCCATAGTTAATCTGATGGCAGGGGTCGGGGGAATTCTCTTACATATGATAGATGCTTATCTCTTGCTGTTTTTAGAAGTCTCCCTTTGTCTTTGACTTTTGACAATTTGATTATAATGTGCTGGGAGAAGACCTTTTTGACTGTATCAATTTGGTGATCTCTGAGTTCTTGTATCTAGATATCTAAGTCTTTGACTAGACTTGGGAAATTTTAAGCTATGATTTCATGAAATAGGCTTTCTATTCCTTTGGTCTTCTATTCATCTTCTGGAATGCCAAAAATTCAAACATTTGATTATTTTATGATGTCTCACATGTCACATAGGTTTTGTTCATTCTTTTTCTTTTCTTTTTTTAAATAAATTTTGGTCTGGCTGGATTATTTCAAAGACTTGTCTTCAAGTTCTGAAATTCTTTGTTCCGCTTGATCTAGTCTACTGGTGAAGCTCTGAAATGCATTTTTAAATTTTATTTATTGAATTATTCGGTTCCAGGATTTCTGTATCATACTTTTTTATGATATCTATCTCATTCATATCCTGAATCACATTTCTGATTCCTTTGTATTCTGTGATTTCTTGTCTCTCACTAAGCTTTACAATGAATATTTTGAACATTTTTCCCGGCATTTCATACATCTCTTTTTTATTGGAATCTGTTGCTGGAGAATTATTGTGTTCCTTTTGAGACATCATATTTCCTTGCTTTTTCATGTTTCTGTGTCTTTATAATGATATCTGCACATCTGGTATAACAGTTATTTCTTCCAATTTTTGGATTGGATTTCCTAGGGCAAGATTTTTTCTTGAAGATGTATCTGTGCTGTTGGTTGGGTTGGACATTTTGGTTTTGATTCTAGGTGCATGCAGTAGTGTAGTCTCTGTATGATTTCTTTGGCTATAAATAATGTCAGTGTTGTTTGTGATTTCCTCAGTGCCTTAGGCTGTGGTTGTTAGTGGAGGCTCAGGGCCCAGGAAAGTTGAGGGGCTCTCCAATGGCTAGAGTTATGAGAGTTTGTGGTGGGAATGTGGACTGCTGGGGATCTCTCACTTACCCTTTGCCTGCACTGAGAAACCTCTCTGGGTTCCCAGCTGATCCTGGCCTAACTGGATACTTTGCTTTCCCTCTCCTTCCATGCCTCAGGTGTTTGCTGTTATTTCCTTGTTGAATCTTAGTGTTCTGTCTTAGATGCTCTATTTGAAGTGTGATTATCTACTTGCTATTTTGGTTTTTCTTCATGGAGGAGGTGAGTGCTGGATGCCTATAGTCAGCCAT
Organism: Gorilla gorilla gorilla; assembly: GCF_029281585.2. Classification (NCBI taxonomy): domain Eukaryota; kingdom Metazoa; phylum Chordata; class Mammalia; order Primates; family Hominidae; genus Gorilla; species Gorilla gorilla. The sequence continues at coordinate 190,226,680 of NC_086017.1, read as the reverse complement.
CTTGGAACCCCTCTCTATATGTTACAAATATTGTTTCCCAGTTTGTCATTTATCTGTTAATTTTGTTTATGATATCTTGCATAGTACAGAATATTTAAATGTTTATGTAGTCAAGTCTACCAGTCTTTTCTATGTTTAGTTTTCAGGCTTGGTGTCATACAAAGAAAATCCTGGCTGGGCGTAGTGGCTCACGCTTGTAATCCCAGCACTCTGGTAGGCTGAGGTGGGCAGATCTCTTGAGCTCAGGAGTTCAAGACCAGCCTGGGCAACATGGTGAAACCTTGTCTCTACCAGAAATACAAAAAATTAGTCAGGCATGGTGGTGCATGCCTGTAGTCCCAGCTATTTGGGAGGCTGAGGTGGGAGATTCACTTGAGCCTGGAGGGCAGAGGTTGCAGTGAGCCAAAATTTTGCCACTGTACACTCCAGCCTGGGCTACAGAGTAAGACCCTGTCTCAAACAACAACAGCAACAGAAAATCCACCTTCACTTTATAAAGATACAATACTATTGTATTTTTTAAATCACTTAGTTTAATTTTTACAGTTTATATATATGTATATATATATATACATATATATGTATGTATATATTACATGTTGAGGTATGTATATATAAACTGTAAAAATTAAACACGTGCAAATTTATATGTCTGTGTGTGTGTGTGTATGTGTGTGTGTGTATAAAAAACTGGGGTAATGTGATTCCCCCAGTTTTGTTCTTTTTGCTCAGTATAGCTTTGGCTACTCTGGGTCTTTTGTGGTTCCATATACGTTTTAGGATTGTTTTTTCTATGTCTGTGAGGAATGTCCTTGGTATTTTGATAGCCATTGCATTGCATCTGTAGATTGCTTTGAGTAGTATGGGCATTTTAACAATAGTGATTCTTCCAATCCATGAACATGGAATATCTTTCCATTTTTTTGGTGTCCCATTTCTTTTACCTATGCTTTATAATTTTCATTGAAGAGTTCTTTCATGTCTTTGGTTAAAGTAACTTCTAGGTATTTAATTTTATTTGTAGCTATTGTAAATGGGATTACTTTATTGATTTCATTTTCAGATTCTTCACTATTGGCATATAGAAATGCTACTGATGTTTTGGCTAGGCGTGGTGGCTCACACTTCTAATCACAGCACTTTGGGAGGCTGAGGTGGGCAGATCACTTGAGTTCAGGAGATCAAGATCAGCCTAGGCAATATGGTGAAACCTTGTCTCTACAAAATTAGCCAGGTGTGGTGACACATGTCTGTGGTCCCACCTACTCAAGTGGCTGAGGTGGGAGGATTGTTTGACCCTGGGAGGTGGAGGTTGCAGTGAACCGAGATTGCACCACTGTACTGAAGCCTAGGTGACAGAGTGAGATTCTATCTCAAAAAAAAAAAAAAAAGTAATAAAAAGAAAGGAAGGATACTAATTTTTGTTTATTGATTTTATATTCTGCTACTTTACTGAATTTACCAGTTCTAATAGTTTTTTTGTAGATTATTTAGGTTTTTCCAATATAAGATCATATCATCTGTAAACAAGGGTAATTTGACATCTTCCTTTCCAATTTGGATGCTCTTTGTTTCTCTTGTCTGATTGCTCTAGCTAGGACTTCTAGTACTATGTAGAATGATAGTGGTAAAAGTGGGCATCCTTGTTTTGTTTCAGATCTTAGAGGAAAGGCTTTCCATTTCTCCCCATTCAGTATGATACTAGCTATGGCTCTGTGATATATGGCTTTTATTATGTTGGAGTATGTTCCTTCTATACCCAGTTTTTTGAGGCTTTTTATCATGAATGGATGTTTTTGTATATATGTAATATATAAATAAAAATATGTAATATATAAATATATATAAAATATTATATATATATATATATTTTTTTTGAGACAGAGTGTCATCCTGTTGCCCTGGCTAGAGTGCAGTGGCATGATCACAGCCCAGTCCAGCCTCAACCTCCTGGGCTCAAGAAATCCTCCTACCTCAGCCTCCTCAGTAGCTGGGACTGGAGGTATGTGCCATCATGCCAAGCTAATTTTTAAAGTTTTTGTAGAGACAGTGTCTCCCTATGTTGTCCAGGTTGGTTTCAGGGATGTTGAATTTTATCTAATGCATTTTCAGCATTAATTGAAATGATCATATGGTTTTTGTTCTTCACTCTGTTGATGTGACGTAGCACATTGATTGATTTCCATGTGTTGAACCATACTTGCATCCCTGGGAAAAATCCCACTTGGTTATGATGACTGATCATTTTAATATGTTGTTGAATTCAGTTTGCTAGCATTTTATTGAGGATTTTTATATCAATATATATCAGAGATATTGGCCTATGGTTTTCTTTTGTCGGTATGTCTTTGTCTGGTTTGTTGTCACGGTAATACTGGCCTCATAGAATGAATCTGGAAGTGTTCCATCCTCCTCTATTTTTTTGGAATAGTTTGAGAAGCACTGGCATTGGTTCTTCTCTAAATGTTTTGTAAAACTCATTAGTGAAACCCTTGGGTCCCAGAGTTTTCTTTGGTGGGCGACTTTTTATTATGACTTTGATCTTGTTACTTGATATTAGTCTGCTCAAGTTTTAGATTCCTTCATGGTTCAATCTTGATAGGCTGTATGTGTCTAAGAATTTATCCATTTATTTGAGGTTTTTCAATTTAGTGGCCTATAGTTGCTCATAGTAGCCACAAATGATCCCTTGATTTTCTGCAGTTATCAGTTGCAGTGTCTCCTTTTTCATTTCAGATTTTATGTATTTGGGTCCTCTCTCTTTGTTTTTTAGTTTATCTGACTAAAGGTTTTGTCAATTTTGTTCTTTTCCACACAAAAAACAACTTTTGATTCATTGATCTTTTGTATTGTTTTCTTCTTTTCAATTTCATTTATTTCTGCCATGATCTTTATTATTTCTTTTCTTCTAATAATTTTGGGTTTGCTTTGCTCTTGCTTTTCTAGTTCTTTAAGATACGTCGTTAGTTTTTTTTTTGAAGTTTTTTTTCTTTTTTGTTGTAGGCACTTATAGCTATAAATTTCCCTCTTATTGTTGCTTTCACTATATCCCATGGGTTGTGGTATGTTGTGTTTCCATTGTTGTTTATGTCAAGACATTTTTCTAATTTCCTTCTTAATCTCTTCATTAACCTGCTGGTCATTCAGGAGCATATTGTTTAATTTTCACGTGTTTATATAGTTTCCAACATTTCTCATGTTATTGATTTCTAATTTTATTCCATTGTGGTTAGTTGAAATTATTTTAGTTTTTTGTATATTTTAAGACTTGTTTCATGGCCTGACATATGGTCTATCCTTGATCCATGTACTGAGAGAATGTGTATTCTGTAGCTGTTTGATGGAATATTCTGTAAATATCTATTAGGTCCATGTGGTCTGCGGTACAGATTAAGTCCAATGTTTCTTTGTTGATTTTCTGTCTGTTCAATGCTGAAAGTGGGGTATAGGTCAGAATAATACTCATTTCTTATGTACTTTGGGAGTATAGGTAAAAATAATAGTCACAATGCAGAAGAAAATCCTTTTGATTTTGAAAACTTTCCCAAAATGTTGACTTGGAAAGAGCTTAAACATTCACTAAAAGCTTCTATTGTATCTTTCTCTCTCTCTCTCTCTCTCTCTCTGTCTCTCTCTCTATATATATGTATATTCAAATTTTTAAAAATACACTGAAGGAATGGAAACACATCAACACTATACTTAAAACGTGTACTGTGCATCAGGTTTTCATTCCATGAATTCATATTCATTTTTTATTTTTATGCATGAAATTTTACTGGGTAGTGGAATTTACCATCCCTGTTTAGAGTTCTGCATTGATGACATATCCTGTTCAATGTCATAACCCCTAGTTAACCAGCGTGTTCACCCCAGATGGATCCATTTATGATACATGGAGAAAGAACTTGTTTTTGTTGGTCAATTTATGCCTGTGTGGACTGATCACATTGTGCCTTATTCAGAAGACATAATCACAAGTTCTTTAAAAAAATAATAAAACATATAAAAGTCACTTGACATTTCAGAATCTAAGTCCCTTTTTAATTCCAAAAATACATAAAACACTATTTTCTTGGTGAGTATTTTCTCATATACTTTGCTACTTTAACAAAGATTAATTCATTTAAGTCTTATTTTTAAAAAATGACTCAAGTGTCTCTTTTTTTAGGTAGCATGAGTATTTCAAGATGAAAGAAGACAGCTTGGTTCCTAACTAAGCCTGTCCTTCACGACCTTGGTATTTACTTCATTCTTATATTTCTTTAAGAGTAAAGCAAGACCAAGGGGAGGTACAGTTGCCCCCTGAAAAATCACAGTTCTGTTTGATGCATCGTTTCCCTTGAGGGAAGAGAAGATAACACCTGAAATATGTCAAGGAATTAGCTGTTAATGATTTCTGTGTACAAATATTTTAAGTTGGGAGTGTTGAGAAACTTGAAATTTATATGGGAATTCTTTTCCCTTTCTGAAGCCATTCTTCAGAAAAAAAATTCAAATTCTTGTCACAATTCAGATATGGGAAATTATTTTGCTTTATTTTAAAATGAAGTTTTTTGTTAAGTCTGTATTCCCTTTATTGTGTAAATAAAAAAAAATGACCGAGGCAAGTCTCAGTCATTTTAGGTTTATTTGCCAAAGTTAAGGATGTGTGCCTGGGAGGCAGGTCTATGCCTTTCTCTGAAGATGATTTTGAGGGCTTCAATATTTAAAGGGAAAAGGGCAGGATATTGGGAAATACACAATTTTCATGTGAGAAGTGAGAAAACAGTCATTCATGCCTTTGTCTGGATCTGTGAATCTGCATTTTTACATAAGACAACATAGACAAATAGAACAGAAGAAGCAATGAGATATACATTTGTCTCAGGTGAGCGGAGGGATGATTTTGAGTTCTGTCCTATGTCCCCACACCTGTGAAGATAAGCTATGAATTTACATCACCGTGGTGAGCTTCACCGGAACTGGTTTAGGGTAGAGATCTTGGGGCCCACAAGGATTCCCTCATGGGCAAAGTGTGAGGGAGGTGTGTAGTTTTTCATCTTTGTAGCCATCTTATTTAGGAACCAAAACGGGAGGCAGGTTTGCATGACCCAGCTTGACTTTTCCTTTAGGCTTAGTGAGTCCGGGGTTCGAAGATTTATTTTCCTTTCACGGACGTCTTTATGTGTAAATATTTAGATGTTTTATCTGATCAGGAAGATTATCTAAATGCCAGTTTAGTGGTTTTTAGGAAGTGATTAATGCATGAATACACATTCTTGAACTTTCCTCCAATCATACAATCTTAGACTGTTTATGTAAGTAAGAGCTTAGACCAGTGGATCTCAAACTCTAGAGAGCTTCAGACTCACTGTGAAGACTTGCTAAAACACAGATTGCTGGGCTCTACCCTCAGGGTTTCCGAGTCTGTAGTCCTGGGAAGGGATTTATAAATCTGCATTTCTAACAAGTTTCTACATGACGCTGATGTTGCTGGTCCCCACACTCTGAGAATCACAGATTGAAACTGCTTGGTTAAATTAGTGGCTATCAACCATGGTTCTGCCCTGCCCTTACACACTTGAAGGATAGAACATTAATAGTAGCGTGTCAATTTAAGGGTCAAGGCGTGGCTGGGTGTGGGGGCTCATGCCTATAATCCTCACTCTGTCACCCCGGCTAGAGTACAGTGGCATGATCATAGCTCACTGTAGCCTTGACTCCCGGGGCTCAAGTGATCTTCCTGCCACAACCTCCCAAAGCACTGGGATTACAGGCAAACACCACCACACCTGGCTGTTTAATTTTTTGGTAGAGATGGGGTCTCACTATGTTGTCCAGGCTGGTCTTAAACTCCTGGCCTCAAGCAACCTTCCCACCTCAGCCTCCCAAAGTGCTGGGATTACAGGCATGAGCCACTGTGCCTGGCCTATCCTACCTTTGTGCCAGGTAATCCTCCTCATGTGTATTACAGTCTCTTACCAACAATTTAGAAACCTCAAGTGCTCCGAAAACTACAGGTTTTTTCTTTTCATAAATCATGTAGTGGCAAAACCTTATATGATCTGAACTAATTTGGTGGCACAGCGTGACCTGAACTATAAAAGCATGAAGCTATTGCTTAGTCTGGTATTTTTTGTTGTTTCTTGTTTGTTTGTTTTTTGAGACAGAGTCTTGCTCTGTTGCCCAGGCTGGAGTACATTGGCACGATTTTGGCTTACTGCAACCTCTGTCTCCCAGGTTCAAGAGATTCTCATGCCTCAGCCTCCTGAGTAGCTGGGACTACAGGCTCACGTCACCACACCTGGCTAATTTTTTTGTATTTTTAGTAGAGACGGGGTTTTGTCATGTTGGCCAGGCTGGTCTCGAACTCCTGATCTCAAGTGATCTGCCCTCCTCAGCCTCACAGTGTTAGGATTACAGGTGTGAGCCACCATGCCCAGCCTGCTGTTATGAAATTAGATGCCATTTTAATGTCCTTTTTTTTGAGCCATTAAAGTGTGTATTTTCTAAGAACAAAGATATTCATTTACATAACAACAGTGCAATTTTGAAAATCTGGAAATTTAACATTGATGTAGTACTTTTTTCTACAATCTTTATTAAAATTCTATCATTTATTCTAATAATGTCCTTTAAAACATCAAAAAAATCATGATCCGTGACCCAATATAAGGTCACACATTGCGTTTAGTTTCCAAGTGTTTATGTTTCTTTAATCTAGAACAGTCCTTCAGACTTTCTGTCTTTCATGACATTGACATTTTTGAAAACCACAGGCCATTTATTTTATAGAATATCCCTCAGTTTGGAGTTGTCAGATATTTCCTTATGCTTGGGTTCAGCTTACATACTTTTGGCAGGAATACTACATAAATGCTGATCTGTTCTTAAAACATCACATTGAGAGGCACACGACGTCAGTTTGCCCCCTAGTATTTGTGATACTAACTTTGATCACTTGGTTTAGGTGCTTTTGCCAAATTTCTCCACTATAGGTTACTATTTTTCCTTTTGTAATTAATAAATGATATATGGGGAAATACTTGACTATGTAATTATTCTGTTCCTAAATTACTTTCATCTGCTAGTTTTAGGATTCTTTGATGATTCTTGCTTAATCAATTGTCATCATTTTAGAATGATCTGTTTTCCTCTGGAAGCATAGAGCATTCTATTCTTCCTCTGGAAGAGTAGAATAAACGCTATTCTAGGTGTACCATAATTTCATGATTCTGATGCTGGAATTTAATGATACTAGTGTATTCTTTTTTTAATTCATACTACTGAGTGCTCAGTTGATTTTTTAAATGGAGATTCTTCTCCTTTGGAAAGTTTTATTTTCATTATTTTTTACCATTTTCTTTTTTCTGGAATTCTCATTGGTCAGATATTATACCTCCTGTGTCATTCATTTTTATTTTTGTTAATATTATCTGTATTACAGTCTGTCTCTTTAATCTTCTCTTTGCTGTACTATCTAGAACTTATCAGTCCAATACCCCTATTAAATTTTGAATTTTTATGACCATGCTTTTAATTTTATAGAGCTATGTTTTCTCTTAATGTTACTTTTTAAAAAGTCACGGCCGGGCGCGGTGGCTCACGCCTGTAATCCCAGCACTTTGGGAGGCCGAGGTGGGCGGATCACGAGGTCAGGAGATCGAGACCACGGTGAAACCCCATCTCTACTAAAAATACAAAAAATTAGCCGGGCGCAGTGGCGGGCGCCTGTAGTCCCAGCTACTCGGGAGGCTGCGGCAGGAGAATGGCGTGAACCCGGGAGGCAGAGCTTGCAGTGAGCCGAGATTGCACCACTGCACTCCAGCCTGGGTGACAGAGCGAGACTCCGTCTCAAAAAAAAAAAAAAAAAAAAAAAAGTCACATCTTGTATATCATTTACGCAATGTGTTCTTTCCATATATGCATAACAAAATGTCTGGATGTCTTGTTCATTTTCTCTCATCTAGGTTGGATTTCCATTTTCCCAGCTGTTTTATTTGAGTATTGTATTGTTAGGGGCTTTCCTCAAATGCCTGGTGACCCAGGCTATCAGTTTATATTTTATAATGAGGCTTCAAAAAAGCTGGGTGGTACTCTGACTAGTAGCCTTCATTGGAGGGCGATCAGCTGTTAGGATCTGCAGAACTAGGTCACCTGGTTCAACCATGTTTTGAGCCTCCCAGGGGTTAAGTGAGGTGAGTCAATATGCTTCGTTTTGGTGGTTAACTTATGGCATCCTCCTCTTCTCTGTTGTCATTTCTCCATCTTGTTTTCACGTTCCAAAAATTTGTTGACATCTTTTGTAAGTTGGTGTTCCCGATTTTCCTTATTTTCCTTGTGAATTTATCCTTTTCAAAAATACATTTAATGCCATTTTTAGGTGGGACTAAAGGGAGACAAACTTCTGTAGTCAATGTAGCATCTATTTCTGGTTATTTTAATGTATTTTATTCTCCTAATGAACTTTATAATCTGTTTTCCATGTTATACCAGCTTATCTACCCATCTACATATGGGAATTTGTTTAGAATTACATTAAATCTATAGGTTAATTTGCAGGGAACAGACATTTTAACAACACTGAGTTTTCCATTCTAGGAATTCTCCATTTTTTAAGTGTGCTTTGATATGTATTTCAGTAAATTACTACCAGGTCCTTTATATAGAGCTTATGTGTTTCTTATAATCTTATCAATAGATATTTCATTTTCTTGGTTGCTGTAGGGAACAGATCCCTACTCCAACATTTCCATTACATTTTATAACTGATTATAGAAAATAAAACTGATTTGTATATTTATCTTGTATCTGATCACCTTGATGAAATCCCACAAGTTCTGAAAAAATTTAGTTGATTCTCCTATAAAAATGTGTATAAACATAATTTGCAAATGTATATCATATTTTATAACAAAAGCATGAGATTAAAGCTGTTTTTCTAAGCTTGATGTATTTTGTTAATATATTTTATTTTCTTGCAGCAATTAGTTTGTGAGAATTTTTTTCTATTTCTTTTTATCCAAATAAACATGATATATTCGAAATTCGTCTGATGGAGATTTATTGTACACTTTCATTTGAGTATTCCATCATCAAATACATTTGAAAAATCCTATCTTAAAATACTCAACACCTAAAACAGTACCAGGTACTTAATAGTAGCTCAACTAGTACTTACTAAATGAATGAGTAAATGTTTTCAATCTTCCCAGTCATCTTCCTTAGGCTTAATTCTCTAAACCCCTACAGATGGGACATTTTCCAAAAACTCTCCAAAGTGAATATTTCATAACATCTCTGGACACCCACGTTAGTGTTTAACAAATTTCAATGTCAGGAAACTTCTTTACTTTCAGGCTATTTTGCTGTAGCTTAAGTCATTTCCTTTCATTTTCTTTAGTACTCCTAGAGAGCAGGTTACCATTCGCTGTGTATGAATATGAGAAGAGCATTACACGGAACTCAAAATTTAAAGATTTGCTTTACAAATTCTTTCCTCTTTCCTCCACTTTGATTCCATAAAGTGAGGATAATTCTGGGACCTAGGGGGGGAAAGTAGATTTATTCATTGAAAAATATTAGAAAACCATGTCTAACAATTTTAGAGAAGGGTGGTATTTAAATATGAAGGAAAGGTGATACTTAAATATGAAGATGTTTATCTCACTCTCCTCAGAATTCTTTGGAATAATGGTTTCCAAACTTGGCCACATTTTTTAAATACCTGAGTAATGTAATAAAATATAAATATGTTTAGTCCTCACCTCAGATATATTGAATTTGGATCCTAGATAGATGTTGCTTAGAAAATTGTAATAAAAACAAAAAACTCATAACAATAATTTTCCAGGTGAATGGCCAGGTTTACTGTGTTAAAAGTTTCTTAGTCAGAACTTGATTTAAATTATGTAAATATTATTTACTTTGAGCCATAGAGAGTATTATTGTTATTTTATTTTTCATATACCTTTTCTTTTCTTTTTTCTTTTTAAGAGATGGGGTCTAGCTATGTTGTCCAGGCTGGCCTTGAACTCCTGGGCTCAAGCAATCCTCCCAGTTTGGCCTCCCAAAGTGCTGGGATTATAGGCATGAGCCACTGCACCCAGTCTCATACACCTTTTAATATTTCTTGGAGTTAAAATTATCCTATCTTTTCATTTGTTTCATTTTTATGTATATATTGCTAATTCTTTCCACACTCAGTCGACTATATATAGGATGAAACCTGTTAGATAATTTATGTCATATGCATTTTTCCCCAGAGCCTTATATTCTCCTCCAATTTTGACTTCAGTCTAAAACAACACAAGTGCATGGTTCCTATATTGAGATTTTATGGATTTTCTGTGTCAAATCTGCTTATTTTATCTCATGTCATTTTCCTTCTTTCTTTATTCCCTCATTTTAATAACGCGTATTAGCTACAACATCCTAAAAGAGCATGAGGCATACATTTCTGAGACCTTACATGTCTGAACATTCTTTGTTTACCCCTCACAAGTAATTAATACCATCTTTGCTTGGGCTATGATAACAAAATACCATAACTGGGTAACTTAAACAATAGAAATGTATTTCTCACAGTTCTGGAGACTGAAAGTCCGAGTGCTAATATGGCAGGTTTCTGGTGATGGCCCTCTTTCTAGCTTACAGAGTGCTGCCTTCTTACTGTGTCCTCATGTGGTGAGGAGAGTAACAGAATAAGTTTTCTGACATCTCTTCTAGGGACACAAATCCCATAATGGGGGTTTCTACTCTCATGACCTCTTTTTTTGTTATTGTTATTTTTGTATTATTTTGTATTTTGTTATTTTTTGTATTGTTATTTTTTTGTTATTGTTATTAGAGTCTTGTTCTGTCACCCAAGCTGGAGTACAGTGGCATGATGATAGCTCAATGTAACCTCAAACTCCTGGGCTCAAGCGATCCCTGCCTGTCAGCCTCTCAAGTAGCCAGGACTACAGACACATCCCACCATGCCCCACTCTTTTTTTTTTTTTTTTTTAGAGATGGGGGTCTTACTATGTTGTCCAGACTGGTCTCTAACTCCAGGCCTCAAGTGTTCCTCCCATCTTGGCCTCCCAAAGCTTTGAGATTACAGGTGTAAGCCACTGCCACTGGCCCCCACATGGCCTCTAAACATAATTATCTCCCAAATACACCATCCCTATATGCCATCACACTGGGGGTTAGGGCTTCAATATACAAATTTTGGGGGGGGTCATAATTCAGTCCATAGCAAATCATTTAGTTGATTATAGAATTAAGATAGAAGTTGGCCAGGCGTGGTGGCTCATGCCTGTAATCCCAGCACTTTGCGAGGCTGAGGCAGGTGGATCACCCGAGGTCGGGAGTTCGAGACCAGCCTGACCAACATGGAGAAACCCCATCTCTACTAAAAATACCAAATTAGCTGAGCATGGTGGCACATGCCTGTAATCCCAGCTACTCGGGAGGCTGAGGCAGGAGAATTGCTTGAACCCAGGAGGTGGAGGTTGCATTGAGCCGAGATCATGCCATTGCACTCCAGCCTGGGCAACAAGAGTGAAACTCCATCTCAAAAAAAAAAAAAAAAAATAGAAGTTGTATTCACCCAGAATTTTGAAGACATTACCTCATTGTTTTCTAGATGCAATGTTGTTGAGAAGTTTCATATCATTTTTGTCCTGGTTTTTTGTATATATTTGTCTTTCTATTCTGGAAGCTTTTAGTATCTCTTTTTTATTCCTGGTGTTTTTGTGTTTTGGTCTGGCTCATTTTTTAATACATTGTGCTCGGCAAGAGGGAATCCTTTTATGAAGTTGGAGGTTTATGTCCTTCAATTCTGGGATAATCTTTTAATTATTGATATAATTTGGATATTTGTCTCACCTGAATGTCACATTGAAATGAGAATCTCCAGCGTTGGAGGTGGAACCTGATGGGAGGTGTTTGGGACATGGGGGTGGATTTCTCATGGCTTGGTGCTGTCCTTGCAATAGTGAGTCCTCATGAGATCTGGTTGTTTAAACGTGTGTGGCCTCTCCCCCCATTCAATCTCTCTCTTGCTCCTGCTCTTGCCATGTGACACATCTGCTCCCCCTTTGCCTTCTGCCATGATTATGACTGTAAGCTTCCTGAGGCCTCCCCTGAAGCTGAGCAGATGCCAGCACCATGCTTCCTGTACTTTCTGAAGAACTGTCAGCCGATTAAACCTCTTTATTTTATAAATTATCCAGCCTTGGGTATTTCTTTATAGCAATGCAAGAACAACCTAATACAATTATGTCCCACTTTTATATTCTTCGTTCTTTCTTCTTGAAGTTCCAATAATTTGGGTGTTTGAACTTCTGGATTAAAGCTCTATTTTTTGAGCCATTTTTTCTCATATTAATCATCTTTGACTTTTGGGCAAATTTTTTCAACTTTACCTGATAGTACTTCTACTGAATTTTTATCTTGATGGTCGTGCTTTGATCACATATATAATCATTTCCTAGAGCAATTTTTTTTGTCTTGTGTGGTGGTTTAGTATGTCCACAAATTTTTTGATGCTCCTATCAAAAAACTTTTGCCTGATAACCCTCTTCTTGCATATGGGCTAGATTAGTAACTTGCTTCTAATGAATTTTAGAAAGAGAGCAAGCGATGGTGTGTGACTTTGGGTACTAGATTATAAAGGACATTGTGGCTTTCTGATTGCTTTTTCTCTTGATTACTTGCTGTAACTATGTCATGAGAACCCACCAGAATCTTATGGAGAGGTCTGTGTAGCTAAACTGAGGTATCTTACCAGCAGCCATGTAATGAGTCATCTTAAAGAGGGTCCTCCAAATCTTCAGAAAACTGCAGCCCCAGATGACAGCTTGACTGCGATTTTATGAGAGACTCTGATTCCAAACCATTTAGCTAGGTTGCTCCCAGATTCTTGACTCACAGAAACTACGTGAGATAATACTTGTTGTAAGCTGCTAAGTTTTGAAGTAATTTGTCATGCAGCAATAGATAACTAACATACTTTGCCTCTGAGTGTTCTTATAGCATCCTGCTCTTGTTTCACAGATATCCTATTGTCTGTTATTTCACAGGACATAAATAGTCATTATTTGTGTATTTTAAGTTTTCATTTGCTCACTGCATTGTCTAATTCTTTTGGATTTCATTTTTTTTTTGTATTAAGGATAGCTGACAAAAAGCCAAAAAGATAGAAGGGGATACAGATTCTGGGAGTGAGGTGTGGGGAGAGGAGGCAAACAAATGTCCAAGTCAGCTACGAAAATCAAGAAGAATAAAGTGGAGTAAATGATAAATATCCTATAAAAGAGATAATTATGTATATACTCCAGAGCAGGGGACCTCAACCCCCTGGTACCAGTCTGTGGCCTGTTAAGAACAGGCCACACAGCAGGAAGCGAGTGGTGGGTAAGCAAGCAAAGCTTCATGTGTATTTACAGCTACTCCCTATTGCTTGTATTAACACCTGACCTCTGCCTCCTGTCAGATCAGTGGTGGCATTAGATTCTCATATGAGTGCAAACCCTACTGTGAATTCTGCATGCGAGGGATCTAGGTTGCACTGCCCTTATGAGATTCTAGTGCCTGATGGTCTGTCACTATCTCCGATCACCCCCAGATGGGACTGTCTAGTTGCAGGAAAACAAGCTCAAGGTTCCCACTGATTCTACATTATGGCGAGTTGTATAATTATTTCATTATATATTACAATGAAATTATAGTATAAATAAAGTGCACAATAAATGTAATACGTTTGAATAATTCCAAAATCACCCGTACCCCAGTCTGTGGAAAAATTGTCTTCCACAAAACCTGTCCCTGGTGCCAAAAAGGTTGGGAACTGCTGTTCTAGAGGTTTGCTTTGCTCACTTATAAATCATGGGAAGCATTAAACATAGTCTGTCAACCTGATTTAATCAACTATCATTGGCACTCAAATTTCTTTCTTTCCTTTTTTTTTTTTTTTTTTTTTTTGAGATGGAGTCTGGCTCTGTCGCCCAGGCTGGAGGGCAGTAGCATGATCTTGGCTCACCGCAACCTCCACTTCCAGCTCAAGCGATTCTCCCACCTCAGCCCACGCAGTAGCTGGGATTACAGGTGTACGCCACCACACCTGGCTAATTTTTTGTATTTTTAGTAGAGGCAGAGTCTCACCATGTTGGCCAGGCAGGTCTCGAACTCCTGGTCTCAAGTGATCCGCCCGCCTCAGCCTCCCAAAGTGCTGGGATTACAGGCGTAAACCACTGCACCCGGCCTCAAATTTCTTAATTCACATAATCTTTGACAAATATTTCTAATATAATGTAAGTTAGAAGTACTCAGTGGTGATTCTATACTGTTTGACTTGAATTCTCCTGTCCTAAAGCTGTGTGATGGATAAACCAAGAAGTTACAAGACTGTATTTAGAAAACCTACATATTATTTATCTAACAAGTGGACTGAATGTGGAATTAGTTGAAGAGTAGTTTTCAGACAAAGATAAAGGTCAATAGAATCTTTGTAAACCCCATCACCTACTGTCTGTGTCCTTGAGTAAGTTTCTTACACTTTAAGAGCCTCTTTTGTAAAATGGGGTTATTTATATATCTACCATAAGGTTGTTATAACAATTTAATGAGATAAAGTACTTAGCATAGTGCACGGAACATTGTTAGCCTTTTTTTTGTCTTCTTCTCCTTCTAACTTCTCTTCTCCTTCTAACTTCTCTTCTCCCCACTATTCTCTTCCTTATGCTACCTCTCTCTCTCTCTCTTTTTTTTTTTTTGCTTCTCCTCTACTTTATACTTCTCCGTAGTATTAGTATTACATAACAATGAGTTATCATGAATTTTGGATCTGTCTTGGAAGGGCTTCTGACTTAGTGACAAGTTTTCTTTTCTTTTCTTTTCCTTTCCTTTTCTTTTCCTTTCTTTCTTTCTTTTCTTTCTTGACAGGTTCTTGCTCTGTCACCCAGGCTGGAGTGCACTGGTGTGATTATAGCAACTGCAGCCTTGACCTGCTGGGTTCAAGTGATCCTCCTGCCTTGGTCTCCTAAAGTGCTGGGATAACAGGCATGAGCCACTGTACCCAGCCTTTATTGGCCAGTTTCATAAGTCTTATCAATATGCTACCACACCAAAAGATATTGGTACCTACATTTATGAGTCATAATCAGACCTCAAACACAGAAGCTTGACTTTCTATAACACACCTAAATCACTGAACAAAATGTTACAGAGAGCCTACTCTGTGAGAGAAATTGCTGGGTGGTGGCTACACCAAAATATGACATACTGCTGAAAGTCTAGGGGAGGACGCAGTCAAATATGCTATTACATGGAACTATCACTAATATAGGCATTTTCAGAATGTTATGGGAGCACTGATATGCTTATGATGGTCACTGAAGGCTTGGCAAAAAAGAAAGAACTTGAAAGGGATGGTGTCTGTGTTTGTGGTTTTTTTTGTGTGTGTGTATAAGGTTGGGCATCTTTCCACATGTAAGAAATAACATATGCAAACTACAGAGATATGAGAGTGTATTATTATGATTGGAGACTAGTAGGTAGCTGAGTGTAAAATCTGAGGACTTGCTATGTATCAAAGTTGTGTGGGAAAACATGGAGTCTTCAAAGACAAAAATACAGTTTTTGCCTGTACAAAAGCAACAAATTAAGTCCGTACTTGCTATCGGAGAATTATAAAATCAGCAGAAGAAATACTCTCATAGCACTTCGTTATAGTCTTTGTTTAATAATCTATCAATGTTTAATTTATTGTCAATGTATTTGTTACTTAATCTGTCAATGCATTTAATAATCTATCAATGTTTATTGGATAAAGAAATAATTAATGACAAATCTTGAAAAATGTTCAAGAGTCAATGAAGATGAAGCTTTATTTCTCTTTCCCAGATATTACTATTGCCTCTACTCACTCCAGTGTTTCGATATTTATGTGGTACCCATGTGTTTCCTTTTATGTATTTGGCCCCTCTCATTGTTTGCTGCCATCTAGTGTAATGAAGTTGATGTTGTAATGTTTTGTTAACTAAAATGATATTCTGTTGGTTTTTGAGGAGTACTGCCCTTCATAATTCATTTAAAAACTTAAGCCATAATAAAAATTTCAATAAAAGGTGAGAGAGTGCCATCATTATGATGATATTATTTAATAGTGTATAATGATAATTTTGGAGATTAGATTCTATGCATTAAAGCTAAGTAAGTGAAAGAACCTGTATACAATTCGAGAGACCGTAGTTCCAGTAATGGTAATTAATATAATTTTAAAAACTAAATACATTCTGAGGTAATGAAATGGGATGAGGTGCAATCTGAAACACCTTCTGTTCAGTATCACCGTGTCCTGAATTCCTGTACTTCCATCTGCTCAAAGGTCATTAATCTTTTGCTGACAATGATTTTTTTTTTTTTTTTTTTTTTGAGATGGAGTCTCGCTCTGTCGCCCAGGCTGGAGTGCAGTGGCGCGATCTCGGCTCACTGCAAGCTCCGCCTCCCGGGTTCACGCCATTCTCCTGCCGCAGCCTCCCGAGTAGCTGGGACTACAGGCGCCCCCTACCACGCCCGGCTAATTTTTTGTATTTTTAGTAGAGACGGGGTTTCACCGTGTTAGCCAGGATGGTCCCGATCTCCTGACCTCGTGATCCGCCCGCCTCAGCCTCCCAAAGTGCTGGGATTATAGGCGTGAACCACTGCACCCGGCCAGCAATTATTTTTAAAATGTAAAAATGAGGTAGGTAATATTATTTCTTGATAATTAAAACAATTTTAAGTAAATTAAGGTCAGAAAATATCATTTAATTTGTTCACTAGCTTTCACTGTTGCTGTGGTCTGAATATTTGTGTTCCCCTCAGATTCATATGTTGAAACTTAATCCCCAGTGCAAGAGTGTTAAGGTTGGGGCCTTTAGGAGGTGATTAGGTCAGGAGGGCAAAATCCTCACCGTCATGAATGTGATTGGTGCCATTATAAAAGAGGCCCCAGGGAGCTTGTTTGTTCCTGCTACCACATGAGGACACATAAAAGGCACCATTTATGAGGAACAAGCCATCACCAGACACCAAATCTGCTGGCCTCTTGATCTTAGACTTCCCAGCCTCCAGAACTGTGAACAATAAATTGTTTTTGTTTATAAGTTACTCAGTCTAAGGTATTTTGTTATAGCAGCCTGGATGGACCAAGACAATTGTCATACACTTATTATAGTGTCATTTTCTCTCTCTCCCTCTCCACTCCCCTTTCTTTTTGCATTCTGTGAAATGGGAAATGTTTTTATTTTTTATATTTATTTCACTTTTAGAAAACTTGTGGCCCTAAAGAAAATGTTGGCTGGGTAGGCGTGCCATGACAACATTACTAGACTTTTCAAAGCAAATGTAAAATTAAATTGTTTTTGAAACCAGCATTTGCTGTGATGGAAGAGACTCCAGATGAAGGACTTCCTTCCGTTCTAGACATAGGGCCTCTTAGAATTTCCTCTGAGAGTCATCAAATTAGAAATGGAATGCCTTATTAGAATATTTCATCTTTGTTGGGCATGGTGGCTCAGGTCTGTAATCTCAGTGCGTTGGGAGGCCAAGGTGAGAAGATCGCTTGAGGCCAGGAGTTTGAGACCAGCCTGGGCAACATAGTGAGACCCTGTCTCTAAAAAAGAGAAAAAAAATTTTTTTTTAAAAAATTAACCATGTCTGGTGGTGCATGCGTATAGTCCTAGCTACTAGGGAGGCTGAGACAGGAGGATTGGTTGAGCCCAGGAGCTTGAGGCAGTGAGCTCTTATTACACCCCTGCATTCTAGTCTGGGCAACAAAGTGAGACCCTGTTTCTTAGAAAAGAAAAAAGAATATTTCATTCCCCCCCTCCCCAATTCTCCATCCACTTCTACCATTAACATCATGAATTCCTACATATGAGAAACTCTAGGCTGGCCCTGGGGAGCCTGAATTCTAATCCTGGCTGTTTGTTGTAAGTAGTGGTGTGACCTTAGTCCGGACACATAGGCCACTCAGGGTCTCATTTTCCTGTTTTATACATTCGAGCATTGGGTTTAGGTGTGTTTTTGTTTTTGTTTTGCTTTCCATTTCTAAGATGTAGCTTTTTTTTTCACATGCCATTTACTTTGCAGAGCTTTATTTATCCTCCAGATTTGAGGGGAAAGCAAACCTAGGTTAGAAAACAGTCCCTGAAAAGGAGGAAAATAGCTGTGGAAAAGTTGTTGGAGAAACAAGAAAGGTTAACTCCTTGCGTTCTTTTTTTCAGGTCCATCTGCTCTGCTAAAAGGTAGCAGAATAGTTCCAGGTGTATCTCTCATCCTCCCCAAATTAAAAACTGGCTAGATTGATTCTGAACATATGTTTCTGTTACTCAAAGGATACAATATCCGGTATTGGGAAAGATGGAAGTTCACAATAGATAGTTTATCACAGGGAAATGCAAAGCACAGGTGAGATAAAATGAAATGGAAAGTACAGTACTGCAGGCATGTTTAAATATTCAAAACACCACAGGAGATAAAGAATATACTGACTCCTCACTGAGAAGTTGTAGTCTGTGACCATCTTCTTACATTACTTGTGGAAACTGGAGCTCTGCTATATGAAGTAATTACTAATTCTCTAGAGTGGTTTATGGAAATTGGTTTTATTGTCTCGTAAATAGGATATTAGAAATAATGAACAAATTATTTGGAGAATCTGAAAAAGAAAGAATTTCACCTTTAAAAGTGAGGCAACTTAATTTCATTTGGAGATGGCAGCAAGGAACCACTTAACCTTATAAAGCAAATTAAAGAGTTATGTGTCAGATTGTGAATTCATCACTGCTGAAAACCTTCCCAGGAGCTTGTATTATGGGGAAAAATATTCAACCATTTAGTTATGCTTTCTTGTCAATTTTCTTCTTTAAGTCTCCTATAATCTATTTAAAAGCATTTATATAGCACCCATTGTTCTCCACTATCTCAAAGGCCCCTTTTTAAAAGCATGAAAAATTTTAAGAAAATGCCTACCGTATAGTAATTATATTTTTGTATTTGGTAATTGGGAGAAGACACAATATATAAAAATCTCCCTGAAGTTAGACCACTTTTAATGGAATTTGATTAACTGTACCCAGCATCTCTACATATCTCAAACATAGTGTATATATTATCTGGAGATACTGTTTCAGACTACAGATAATTTTTGTGTGCCAAAGGATTGGATGATCTCTTATATATCTCCGCAGGGCCTAAGGTCCAAAGGTAGGTACCTGACTGCTCTAGAATAATGACACTCAACCAGATCAGGGAGGGGAAAACCTGAGATACAAGGTGTTGAGCTTTTGCTCCTATAGTCAGTGTTACAAAAACAAAGGGTAAATTGAAGGTGTGTTTTCCCCCCCTCAAACATTATCCTGCCCCTGCCCCACCATTCTTCAGTACTTCTCTAGGAGCAGGGGTTCCTGCACTTAGTAGTTTCATGCACAGTGAACACTTAATAAGACAAAACTGAACAAAAACACATAAATGCTGGGGAGAGGGAATGGGGAAATTGTATGATTAAGAACATCAAACAACCACCACTGACTGTTATGGTCATATTATAAAAGAAGGCACATAAAAATTAGGAAGACGATAGATCTCAATATGAACAGTCAAATTTAAGTTGAATAAATTTAATATAATAGAAAATTGAATGCATTGTTCTTTTTCTTGTTTTCTGACAGACTGGTGAAAATATATTTATGGACTGGTGATTGGGAATCACTACTTAGAAGATAAAAATACGATCTTCATTTCTAATCACTTATAACTGTTGAATATTTTTTTCTATCTAGAACTTATGTTTAAATCTGTTTTAAAAGTTTCAAATAAAACTGTAGTTTCCTCCACGTTGAAGAAAACTTCAAACTTAGGTGTAACATGCAATGTTTTATTTATTTGCTTCTATTCTATTATCTTCCTCTGGTTATATTTTGTCATAAAAATTACTTTGCCTCATTCCCCAAAACTATTCGAGGTGGCTTATGGCATATTGTAGTAAAGTTAAATAAACAGAAAATGGAATTAAAATTAAAAAAATAAGGAAATACAGCAAAAAAAAAAAAAATAATGCTAGGGTAAAAAAAATAAATGATGGGAGTCCTGTGTAGATTTTAGAGGTGAGTTTCATGTTTGAATCTAGTATCCATAACAGCCAGAAAAAGGAGTGAAGATGATTGATAAATTATCTATTAAAGTATAACAAATTACCTCAAAACTCAGCTGCTTAAAACAACAAACATTGTCTCTTAGGATCAGGAACCTAGGAGTGGCTTAGCTGGGTGGTTCTGGCCCAGAATTTTTCATGAAGCTGCAGTTAAGATGTCAACAAGGGCTGCAGTTATGTGTAGGCTTGACTGGGGTTGAAGGATCTCCTTCCAAGATAACTCATCACATGGCTGTTGGCCAAGGCTACTGACCTTGGCTCCTTGCTGGGCTGGCTATTGGTAGGAGACACCAGTTCCTTACCATGCCTCTGAACAGGGCTGCCTGGGTGTCTGTATAACATGGCAGCTGGTTTTACCCAAAATGAGTGATTTAAGAAAGGTAGAGAGGAAGCTATATTGCCTTTTATGATCTAGTCTGGGAAATGGCATACTAACATTATTATAGTATTCTTTTGGTCACAGAGACCATCTCTGGTACATTGTGGAAATCAATTAAACAAGAATGTGAATATCAGGAGGCTGGGATCACTGGGGGCCATCTTGGCAGGATATCCACCACAGGGATCGAATTATAAGATGCAGTGTTATTAGCTTAAAAAAAAAACCAGTCTCTTAGGAAAAGGAAAGTTGATTTTTTTTCTAGACTGAGGTAGGAAAGACATTTATTTCTTTGAACTGCATAAAGGGGACATTATATGAAATTGTGTGCAATGCTCTCAACAATGTACCAAAAATAGCTCTAGTTAGTGAGTTACATGTGTTTTTTCTGTTACTCCCTTAATGTAAATTGATGGCATAAAAATGAAATATCATTCACTGAAAGCACTGATGAAAAATCTACGCAATCAATCAAAATTCAAAGTGTTCAGGTGTCCTGGTATGATCCAAGCATAATCTTCAGGGAGACGGAAGTGAAGCTTCTCAAATTGCAGTAATTTTACCCCGGGATTATACATATTAGTGTTCTGGGGGTAATTAAACCCAAAGAATTCACAAGTCTCATCTTTCTGAAATCTATGTTAAGATTTTGGAGGAAAGTAGTGGATTTTGTGTGTGTGTGTGTGTGTGGAGGAGACAGTCTCACTCCATCGCTCAGGCTGGAATGCAGTGGTGCCATCTCTGCTCACGGCAGCCTTAACCTCCCTGGACTCCCTGGCTGAGGTGATCCTCCTACCTCAGCCTCCTGAGTAGCTGGGACCACAGGTGTGTGCCACCACCCCTGGCCAATTTTTGTATTTTTTTGTAAAGATGGGGTTTCACCATGTTGCCCAAGTTGGTCTTGAACTGCTGGGCTGAAGTGATCCACCTTCTTTGGCATCCCAAAGTGCTGGGATTTCAGGCGTGAGTTACTGCACCCGGCTGGATTTTTTTTTTTTCTTAAAACATTTGTCATATAAATCCATAAGCAAAAGCAGCAGTTATCATTTGCATTTATACAAATTTTATATTTTATATTTGTTCAATTTTTATATGTTTTTATATTGTTACAAACCAAGAATCGCTAAGAAATTTTGACTTTTATATCATTGGTTTATTTGCTACCCTCCCCACCCATACACAATTGGGTACATTATTACTATGAGTCTAGATTATGTAAATGCAATTTCCTCCTCATTATCCACTCCCTCCAGAGTATTGATTGCACCCAGACCATGTGATTTCTCAGTTATCCTATAGAGGCTTACATATTCATTATTTTGAAGCATGAGGTTGCATCTTTTTAAATTCCTATATGTATTTGTTTGTATATTTACTTATAATTTTGATTATAGAAAACATTTCATTCTCACATATCAGTGTAACTTACTAACATAATTTCCCATAAACAAATGTTTTGTTTACATATATGAAGCTCTGCTTAGTTTACTTCCTATGCCAGTGAGTTTTCTTGTAATACAAATATACCTGAAATTCCATTTTAAGAGCTATTGTAATGATTCTTTTTGTCATCTTAAAATGCTACACATTTTAAATTACATCTTCAATTAGGACCACCCATTGATGGTGGAAAATAAAAATTTTCATGCATAAGCTTAAAACCCATGAATATATAAAATGTTCATACTAAAATAAAATAACCAAAATGATCAAAGGTTGTGAACAAGTGGAAGGGTCCCTGAAGACTTCCTCATTAAACTTCCCAGAAAAAAAGTTAGCATTACTCCAACTACAGTAGAGTGAGCAGTAGGAGGCAGCAGTAAATGAAAAAATGGAGAATGTACTCAGATTCTAGGTTATGGGTGGTAGCATATTAACATCAAAATCTTAGTGGCTTAATGCAATGGCTTATTTCTCACTTGCCTAGTTGATTATAGATCCGATAGACTCTCCAGGGCAGCTCCCTTCCAGACAGATACTCGGGTAGCTAGTCTGCTTTCATATTGTGACTCATCGCAAAACACAGCTTCCATATTTGGAAGATCATGTACTGGCTGTTAAATGCTTTGACTTAGAAATTGCTTACGTATTTTCTTTCCCAGCCGAGAATACTTACATTGAGATTATCTGGCTGCAAGTGTGTAAGGAAATGTGGAGAAGCATATAGATATTTGGTGGGCAGGAGATGCCTCTTCTGTGGATATTTCTGTAAGCATGAGTCTTATTGGGGATGTACAGAATAGCTTAAACCTTAGTATGATTTATGGGGACGAGTAACTATACAAAACAACCGCTCTTTCAGTGGTGTTTAAAAACCAACCACACAAATGAAGAAAGTCACTAAAAATTTTCAAACTGAAAAAAAAAACCATACAATAATTTAAACAAAAAGATGATATAATTAAAGCCACCTATAAAATCTGTTTCAGAATCCTTGTGGGTAACGAAGCTACTGACCAAGAGGAGATTTGATGAAGATTCGGAACTGCAGATTTGGCCAAAACATGTTTTGCCTCAAAAATTGGTATTCGAACTGAAACAGTGGACCTTTTTGAACTCTATTATTGAAGGACACATTTTCATATGCTCAAAGTGTATTCACACATGTTACGTTGAAGACAAATATTGATCTAGTTTTTCACTGATTTTTGTTTACTACTATTTGCAATGAGAATATTTGTGAAATTATGTCTATTTGCAAAGTGCAAACAAAAATATTTCAATAAAATACATGAGTTGTTAGTGAACAGAGCAGCAACTTAAAAAATAATAAATGGGGCCAAATTAATCACATGTAAAACTTTGGGAGTGCTTATATCTTGAATTTATTAGTGAACACTGCTTCTGTTATATATTTAGACTAGTCAAATGCAATGGCTAGAAGTGGGGAAGTAGAAACAGGAGTTCGATTTATAACTGACTAGGAGCAAACAACTGACATAACTCACTACCTTCGGATCAGCCTGCTTCATTTTGAGAACATCTCATCTCAAAGCCATTTCCCTTTACTTAGTATGTTTAAAAGGATGGTACATGATAAATTGCGAAAGTTTTCACTGAAAACAATAGTATTGCTTCAATCAAAAATGAAGTTTGAGCATTGTGTGCAGAAAGTTGATCTTGAAGACTGCAAACTATTTAAATGTGATAAAAAAATTACAGCTTCAATGGTAAAATGTCACTATATTCGCTGAAAATGTTTTTGGACAGGTAATCCCAAGATTGACCCCAGAGTAGGGAACCTATCAGTCTTCCTTATGTCATTAGTGACTTGTTCTCACAGAATGTCCTACAGTAACTTGAAATTTCTGCTTGCTTTCTGTCTTTGTAGCTGCAATCAAGTGTCTTTCCTTGATTATTTCTCCTCATAGCTTACAATGTAGTAAAAGCAAACAAGCATACGTACATACAAACTTCTTGTCATCTCTGTTCACATATTTTTGAGACTCTGGGATTCCCAAAATATTGTTACTCCAAGAAAGAAGAGAAAATTGACAAGAAACTGAAACTGATACTTGGTAATAGCTTGCTCCAATCTGATTTTGCAAAATTGATACATTCATTGCAATAGCATCTTATTCATTTATCACGACATGCTTTTTGATTCATTTTTTCCTGGCAGTAACTAATTTAAAATATTGTTTCTATATTCAAATATATAAAGTAGATTGCAAGAGTTCTAACAGGCAATTTCTATTCTGGAGCTACCCATGGAGTTGGAGATCTGTACCCTCAGAACCTTCAGAGGCACCCATCTCTCTCTATTAAGAGTTCGCACTCTCATCTCCTATTCCCAGTATGGGAAGACACTACGGAGGCCTCTGCTGTGTGAAGCAACACAGGCTCCCTCAGGATCTGCATTACCTTTCCCGGCTGCCAGGCTGATAACTAAGACTAAGTAACAGTATAGCCCATACAGGAATGAGCTAGACTTGACATGGAAAGAAAAAGACCATGTCCCAAAGAAGCTGCAAGAATTAGTCTACCTGCACTGAAAGGAGCTACGGAAGGTTCTGGCCAAGGTCTGAAATTAAAGACTGGATAAAGAAGAGTGTATTGACTTGGGGCCACTCTCTTGGGATGTGAGATTTCCTGACAAGGACCCCAGAGGATAGTGCAGACTCATTGCTAGGGAGGCTCTTAGAAGCTTGGAAAAAGTGACGGCCCAGGCTGAATGAAATTGAAATGCCTATATCCCTCTCTCGTCATAGCAAGAGGGATATGAGATCTTGCTCACAGAAAGAAAAGTTGTGGGCCAGGCACGGTGGCTCACGCCTGTAATCCCAGCACTTTGGGAGGCCGAGGAGGGTGGATCACGGGGTCAGGAGATCAAGACCATCCTGGCTAACACGGTGAAACCCCATCTCTACTAAAAATACAAAAATATTAGCCAGGTGTGGTGGTGGGCCCCTGTAGTCCCAGCTACTCGGGAGGCTGAGGCAGGAGAATGGCGCGAACCCACGGGGCGGAGTTTGCAGTGAGCCGAGATTGCGCCACTGCACTCCAGCCTGGGCGACACAGCGAGACTCCGTCTCAAAAAAAAAAAAAGAAGAAGAAGAAGAGGAAGAAAAAATAATAATAGTAAAAGAAAGAAAGAAAAGTTGTGAATTCCTGGGCTTTGTTCCAGGAGAAATTGTAGTCTCTCCTTTCTGGCAATTCTGAAGGAAAATATAGTCAGCTATTTTTATTACATTCAATATGAAATCTAGCCTGGAATAATAGTGCTCATTCTAAATAGTAATAATTAATTATTATTCCTCTGCTTTATTGAGCTATAACTCCCTTTTGAGACACAGTGATGGATATTTTGCTTACATGTTTTATCTAATTTAATCTCAATATCTTTTCTGTCAATTTTTATTATTATGCTTATTTTGCAGATAAGTACCTTGAAGCTTAGAGAGGTTAAATTACTAATATTAGTGAGATCCATGGTCCAGATGTCATGGAATTCTCTTCAAGGTGCCATTACCAAAATGAATTGTCTGAAACTGTTCCCATTCCTTTTCACTTGTTTCAAAATTCTGATTCCTAGGAGAGGTCATTGATTGGACTTAGCTTGGATCATGTCCTCACTCCCTGGCTAGGAGAGGGTGACACCCTGACTGACAGTCATTTTATACTCTGTGTACCAGGGTAGAAACAGTTCTCTAAGGGAAAATCAGAGTACTGTTCCAAAATGATTGCAGAGGCTGATAATATCTACTATCGGGTCACATTACCAGCGGTGTCAAGAAATGGAGTTAGAAATACTTGGTAGTAGGAAAAAATAGGAATTAGTTTAGTTTAATTCCAACATCCCACTCCCTGCTTCTGAAGAGGTTATATTTATCTGAGTTCTGCATATCCACTAGCTTTCAACAATTCAAACTCCTTTTTTTCTTAAGAGAACAGGATGCCATCTGTCTCTATAAAAGTGTGCACACACATGTGTGCATACATGTGTATTTTGTGTACTGGGAAAGAGAAGAGAAAAAGAGAGAGAGAGACAGATTGAATATGCTATTTGGGAGCTATGAAAATGGACAGTGTCCTAGCGTGGTGGCTCATACCTGTAATCCTAGCACGTTGGGAGGCTGAGGCAGGCAGATCACTTGAGGTCAGGAGCTCAAGATCCATCCTGGCCAACATGGTGAAACTCCGTCTCTACTAAAAATACAAAAGTTAGCTGGGCATTGTCGCACACACTTGTAATCCCAGTTACTCAGGAGGCTGAGGTGGGAGAATCACTTGAACCCAGGAGACAGAGGTTGCAGTGATCTGAGATCACTCCACTGCAGTTCAGCCTGGGCAACAGAGCAAGACTCCGTCTTAAAAAAAAAAAAAAAAGAAATTGGAGAGGAATGGGAAGATATGTGTTGTTTTAGAAACAGGTACTAGATGATGGCTGGGCGTGGTGGCTCATGCCAGTAATCCCAGCACTTTGGGAGGCTGAGGCAGGCGGATCACAAGGTCAGGAGATCAAGACCATCCTGGCTAACACGGTGAAACCCCATCTCTACTAAAAATACAAAAAATTAGCCAGGCATGGTGGCACACGTCTGTAGTCTCAGCTACTCGGGAGGCTGAGGCAGGGGAATTGCTTGAACCCGGGAGGCAGAGGTTGCAGTGAGCCGAGATCGTGCCACTGCACTCCAGTCTGGGCGACAGAGCGATACTCCATCTCAAAAAAAAAAAAAAAAAAAAAGAAAGAAAAAAAGAAACAGTACTAGAATAAGTCAATCTGCTCCGCTTTGGCATGATGTTTCACACCCTGGAAGTGGGACAGTTTTGGATGGGGTCTAGTTTCATCAAGAAAAAGGGGGTTAAGATCTGTAGGGCATTAAATACATTCAGGTAAGTTTTTTTAGCTCTTGACTTAGAATAATCAAAAGAGAAAGAGGCATATCTCTTTTCTGAGTTGCTGCTAACCTCAAATAGCACTTGGAGGTAGTTGGTGAAATGGAAGGAAACCTTCAAAATGTCATAGTTTTAAAAACCTGAGCCAAGTTCATTGAATTGTATGATTTGCTTTATAATAGGCCTTTCCTATTAGAGCAAGGGTACATATTCAAATGATTTCCAGGGCCAAGTAGATAATAGGTGGATCATAAGATGATAAATGCCAAATGACACTCTCCCTCAGTACAGGTCATACTCTAAGGAGTAGTGGGGACTGTGGGTGGTGAGGAATGCATGATGTATGTGAAGGCAGCAGCTGTTATTTACCCACACCTCTCTGTGGAGACCAGAAGTCCCAAGTGCAGGAAGGGAAAGCTTGAGTCTGGTGCCTTAGACCACTTGGCCATTCTGACACACTCAGCAGCTGTTATTTAGTTGTAGCTGATCATTGCAATGTGGACTGCAGTCCTACTGTTACTAGATAATGACAAAACCTAACACGTAATTCTGCTTTAAGTACTTTATATAAATTAATTTATTTAAAGACCCTGCTTTAAGTACTTTATATAATTCTGCTTTAAGTACTTTATATAAATTAATTTATTTAAAGACCTTGCTTTAAGTACTTTATATAAATTAATTTAATCCCAGAACAACCCTATGATTGCATACTATTATTAGCCCCACTTAGCAGATGAGAAACTGAGGCATGAGAGAGGTTAAGTAACTTGTCTGAGGTGACATGGCTAGTGATAGGCATAGCTAGAATTCAAACCCAAGTTCAAATCCAGAGTCCATGCTCTTAAGCATGACGCTCAGATGAACTCTTGATTTTCAAGAGAAGCTAGGATTTGTCTCATGTGAAATCTACCGATTTAAAAAATGTTAATGACTAAACAAAATAAGCCCATGTACTGAATTTAATACCAGCTAGGACTTCTTGATTGGGCTTTAATATAAACACAGGAGCTGCAGCGGTAAACAGAAAATAAGATGTAAATTAGTAATGTAGAAAAATCACAATAATCAGTGCAGGCAGAGATTTGGGAAATTCCTAAATGGCAAGGCATAGAAAGTTGTCAGGCATAGTTAGTGCCTACATCTTGGTTTCTAAATACCATTCTTCAGTGAAAAGACCTAGGGCTCTACGGACATGTGGTTGATTCTAGGACTATGACAGGGAAAGTAGGAGGAGAAACCTAGAACATCTTGTGGTGCCAGAAAATAAGAAAGTGCTTAAATAGTAATGGGAATACATCAAAGGACACAAGAGACCACTTTAAGGATTTTCCATTGGCCAAATCTAGGACAATTTGTGCAACAAATTAAATGATGACAATAATGGGTTATAGCCCATAGAATAAAATAAATGCACGAGTCCATACCAATATAAATAAATAATTGAACATATAAATAAATGGGGGAGAATGGAAAGCTCTTTCTTACAGTTGAATTCTAACTAATACATGTAGAATAATAATGGAAAATGGATTATTACCATTTGGCAAACACCACAGTAACAATTATTTCCAGCAAGAATCATCTGTGGATGCTAAAATTAGTGAAAGTATGATGATCTTGTAAACAGAATATTCACAAAGTATTAAAGTATCTCCCCACAAGACACTGATTAATTATAAAGATAAAAAGAGTAACTTTACGGTGGAAGAACCTGGGAGACACCACCTTAAATTATCAAAGGTAACACCACCAATAATTAGACATATTCACATCATATGCCTTCTGTTATGATGCACTGTAAAGAACATAGTCTCAGCTGGGTGCAGCGGCTCACACCTGTAATCCCAGCACTTTGGGAGGCTGAGGTATGTGGATCATCTGAGGTCGGGAGTTTGAGACCAGCCTGACCAACATGGTGAAACCTTGTCTCTACTAGAAATACAAAAATTAGCCAGGCGTGGTGGCATGCACCTGTAATCCCAGCTACCTGGGAGGCTGAGGCAGGAGAATTGCTTGAACCCGGGAGGCGGAGGTTGCAGTGAGCCAACACTGCACCACTGCACTCCAGCCTGGGCGACAGAGTGAGACTCTGTCTCAAAAAAAAAAAAAGAAAAAAAGAAAAAAAGAAAAAAAAAGAACATAGTCTCACTTCTGTGATATTCTTGTCAAAAATACAAAATCTGAATTTAATCATGAGGAAACACTAGACAAACTGAAATTGAGTGATGTTCTACAAAAAAATTGACCAGTACTCTTCAAAAATATCAAGGTCAAGAAAAGCAAAGACTAAGGAATTATTACACACTAAAAGTGATATGAAATCAAATGCCACATGTGGTTTTTATTTTCTTCTTTCCACCTTTTATTTTACAATCGGGGTACATGTGCAGGTTTGTTACAAAAGTGTATGTGTGATGCTGAGGTTTGGGGTGTGATTGAACCTATCACCCAGGTAGTAAGCATAGTATCAACAGGTAGTTTTCAGTGCTTGCCCTTCTCCCTCTCTCCCGAGTAGTCCCCAGTGTCTATTTGTTCCCATCTTTATGTCCATGCATACCCAGTATTTAGCTCTCACTTATAAGTGAGAATATGTGGTATTTGATTTTTTGTTCCTGCATTGATTCAGTTAGGATAATGACCTCCAGCTGTATTCATGTTGCTGCAAAGGATATTATTTCATTCTTCCATAGCTGCATAGTATTTCATGGTAATATGTGCCACATTTTCTTTATCCAGTCTACCATTGATGGGCAACTGGGTTGATTCCATGTTTTTGCTGTTTTGAATAGCTCTGCAACAAACATACAGCTGCGTGGGTCCTTTTGGTATAATAATTTATTTTCCTTTGGGTATATACCCAGTAATAAGATTGCTGAGTTGAACGGTAGTTCAACTCTTAGTTCTTTGAGAAATCTCCAAACTGTTCTTCACAGTGGCTGGACTAATTTTACATTTCCACCAACAGTGTATAAATGTCTGCTTTTCTCCACAGCCTTGTCAACATCTGTTATTTTTTGACTTTTTAAAAAATGCCATTCTGACTGGTATGAGATAGTATCTCATTGTGATTTTGGTTTTCATTTCTCTTATGATTAGTGACGATTAGTGATATGAAGCAGTTTTTCATATATTTGTTGGCAACTTGTATGTCTTCTTTTGAGAAATGTTTGTTCATGTCCTTTGCCTACTTTTTAATGGGGTTATTTGTTTTTTGCTTATTGAATTATTTAAGTTATTATAGATTCTGGATATTAGACTTTTGTCAAATGCATAGTTTGTGAACATTTTCTCCCATTCCATAGGTTGTCTGTTTACTCCCTTGATGGGTTCTCTTGCAGTGCAGAAGCTCTTTAGTTTAATTAGGTTCCAAATCAATTTTTGTTTGTGTTGCAATTGCTTGTGAGGACTTAGACTTACTCTTTTTTTTTTTTTTTTTTTTGCCAAGGCTGATATCAAGAAAGGTATTTCCTAGGTTTTCTTCTAGGATTTTTATAGTTGGAGGTCTTACATTTAAGTCTTTAATCTATCTTGAGTTAATTTTTGTATATGGTGATAGGTAGGGGTCCGGTTTCATTATTCTGCATATGGCTAGCCAGGTATCCCAGCACCATTTTATTGAATGAGGAGTTCTTTTCCCATTGCCTATTTTTGTTGCATTTGTCAAAGTTCAGATGGTTGTAGGTGTGTGGCTTTATTTCTGGGTTCTTTAGTCTGTTCCATTGGTCTATGTGTCTGTTTCAGTATCAGCATAATGCTGTTTTGGTTATAGTAGCCTTAGGAGCAGTGTCCAATCTTTTGGTTTCCCTGGGCCACATTGGAAGAAGAATTGTTGTGGGCCATACATAAAATACGATAACATTAATGATAGCTGATGAACTAAAAAAATTGCAAAAAAATCTCATAATGTTTTAAGGAAGTTCATGAATTTGTGTTCATCACATTCAAAGCCATTCTGGGCCACAGGTTGGACAAGCTTGCATTATAGTATGGTTTGAAGTTGGATAATGTGATGCCTCTTTTTGGTTAAGATTGCTTTGACTATTTGGGCTCCTTTTTGATTCCATATAAATTTTAGAATCATTTTTAAAAATTCTGTGAAAAATGATGTTGGTAGTTTGATAGGAATACTGTTGAATCTATGCGTTGCTTTGGACAGTATGGACATTTTAACAATACTGATTCTTCCAATGTATGATCATGGAATGTTTTTTCATTTACTTGTATCACCTCTGTAGGCTTTGTTCCTAGGATGCAAAGTTGGTTCAACATATGCAAATTGATAAAGGTGATTCACCACATAAACTGAATTAAAAACAAAGTCCTATGATCATCTAAATAGATGTAGAAAAAACTTTTATAAAATCAGACATCCCTTCATGATAAACACTCAACAAACTAGGCATCAAAGGAACATACCTGAAAATAAGAGCCATCTATGACAAACCCACAGCCAACATAATACTGAATGGCCAAAGCTGGAACCATTCCCCTTGAAAACTGGAACAAGACAAGGGTACCCACTCTCACGACTCCTATTCAACATAGTACTAGAAATCCTAGCCAGAGCAGTCGGGCAAGAGAAAGAGATAAAAGGCATCCAAATAGGAAAAGAAGAAGTCAAACTCTCTCTCTTTGCTGATGATATGATTCTATACCTAGAAAACCCTAGAGACTCTGCCAAAAGGCTCTTAGAACTGATAAACAACTTCGTGAAGTTTCAGGACACAATACCATTGTACAAAAATTGGTAGCATTTCTATACACCAATAGTGTTCAAGCTGAGAATCAAATCAAGAATGCAATTCCATTTACAACAGACACACACACACACACACACACACACACTCAGGGATACATCTCAACAAGGAGATGAAAGATCTCTACAAGGACAATTACAAAACACTGCTGTGCTGGCAACATATAATTTTGAATGGGATCCTGGTTCCCCAAAAAAGACATGATTGGTAGAATTTGTAAAATTTGAATAAGGTCTATAGTTTAAAAATATTCTATCAATGTGAATTTCCTGGTTTTTATTATTATACTATAGGCTATACATTAATATTTGGGAAACCTGTGTGATGGTTATATTGGAATTATTTGTACTAACTTTACAACTCTTGTAAGTCTAAAATTATTTCAAAATTTAAAATTAAAGTTAAAAATTGTCAGACATGAGCTGGGCGCGGTGGCTCATGCCTGTAATCCCAGCACTTTGGGAGGCTAAGGCGGGCAGATCACGAGGTCAGGAGATCAAGACCATCCTGGCTAACACGGTGAAACCCTGTCTCTACTAAAAATACAAAACAATAGCCGGGCGTGATGGTGGGCGCCTGTAGTCCCAGCTACTCGGGAGGCTGAGGCAGGAGAATGGCATGAACCTGGGAGGAGGAGCTTTCAGCAAGCCGAGATAGTGCCACTTCACTCCAGCCTGGGCGACAGAGCGAGACTCCGTTTCAAAAAAAAAAAAAAAAATTGTCAGACATATGCAGCTAATCTCATTGAAGGATGCCCAGAGAATTGCAAAAATAGCTAGTTTGAGAGTAGTGAGTGACCACTTGAACAGCATGTTTTCTGGTTTCAAGACAAGGCTTTGTATCAGCTAGTATAGGCTGGGTTATGCTGTGATAAAAAGAAACCTAGAAATCTTAGTAGCTTAACACATAGAACTCTATTTCTCACTCACACAAAGTCTACTATGGGTCTGGGAGGGCAACTCCCTAAGCAGCAATTCTCTGTTTCTACTTCTCATGTGGCTTCCACAGTGCCTTGATGGGGAGGATAAGCATAGACAGTGTTAAACCCTTTGTCCAGGAAGTTCCACGTCACTTCTGCTCAAAGCTCATTGGCCATAAGTAGTCATGTGATCCCTCTAACTGCAAAGAGATTGGAAAGCATGGGGGAAGCCTATTGATAGCAATAAATGCCTTTGCCACAGTGCTATTATCTTGCAAATGAGGAAACTGGCTCGTCCAAATTAAGTAAATTCTTCAAGGCCACATAGTTTATTAATAGTGTATGAAACTTATTGTTTGACTTAATTATTTCCAAATAATATGATGAAAAACCTTTTCTTTCTCTGAATGTCTTATGTGGTAAAAAGCCAGCAAGGGTGTCTCAAAGGCTTATCCTCATGAATGTAACCAGAATGGAGGATTAACAAGATGGCTCCCAAGAACTTGTTAATATGGGAAAGATTGTCGCTTGAGAGTTTAATTAAATCCACACTTGGTAGGTTAATAACTTGACCATAGGGTATACACTGGTGTGATTTTCATTACCACTGACCTAACGTCTCTATCGGAGGCCCAATCTCCCTTCCCTGATCCTACGATTACACTCTGCAGGTCTTGTTTTTTATTTTTATTTTGAAAATATAGCATATATACACAAAAGTATATGAAAACCTATATGTATAATTTAAGGAAAAATAATTCATATTCATATACCCACTAATGGACGAAGTGTTTGTAATTTAAATATGCTGGAATCCCTGGATATATTCTTGCTGGATTGCATGCCAATCATTCATCTCCAGAAGGAGTTACTATCCATAATTTGTGTTAATAACTCCCTTAGTTTTCTTTATTGTTTTTACAACCTGGTAACATGTCCCTAAATAATACATAGCTTAGTTTTGCCTGTTTTTAATCTTTATATAAATGTAATTACTCTTTATGTGTTCTTCTTTGGCTTGTTTTTTCAGTTTAGCATTCCTTTTGCGATTTATCCATGTGGATGTAAGTAGCTGTAGTTTAATTTTCATTGCTTTGTAGTATTCTATTTTATGAATATACCATAACTTATTAATAAATTCTACCTTGAGGAGCATTTGGGTTTTTTCTTTTCTTTTTTTTTTTTACAGTACTGCTGTAAACATTTTTGTTCACATTTCCTGATGAACATTGGTACAAGTTTTTCCTGGATTTTATATCTAGGACTGAAATTGTTCAGCCGTAGAGTATACACATGTTCAACTATACTACGTAATTAAAAACTGTTTTCCGAAGGGTCTGTGCCAATTTAACTTCACCAAAGAATGAGAATTGCTTCGTATCGTTATCAAAATTGGGAATTTGAATTTTCAGGTTTTTTTCTCTGATATGGTAATGTGAAATGATATCTCATTGAGGTTGTAATTTTAATTAAAAACTTCATTCCCCTGATAATTATGTTAAACATCTTTATATAAGTTTATTAGCCATTTGAGATTTATTTTCCTTGAAATTCTTTTTATTACCTTTGCCTATTTTTCTATTGGGTTTTATCCTTTTAATTAATTCACAATAATATATATTTATAAAGAATTCTTGTATGTTGTATACACATGTATAATTTTAATCTTTTGTTGGTTTCTAATCCTTTTTTTTAGGCAGGGTCTCGCTCTGTCATCGGGGCTGGAGTGCAGGGGCATGATCACGGCTCACTGCAGCCTCGACCTCCTGGGCTCTAGCAGTCCTCTTACCTCAGCCCCTGAATAGCTGAGACTACAGACGCACACCACCACACCTGGCTAATTTTTGTATTTTTTGTTGAGATGAGGTTTCGTCATGTTGCCCAGGCTAGTCTCGAACTCCTGAGCTCAAGCGATCCACCAGCCTCAGCCTCTCAAAGTACTGGGATTATAGGCATGTGCCACCATGCCCAGCCTGATTTCTAATCCTTTGTTGATTATACACATGCCAAAGATTTTTTTCAGCTTATGGCTTTTTATTCTTTTTGTGTTGTCTTTGTTTTGTAGAATGACATTTATATTTATGACTTTATCTTTACAACATTACATACCCTTTGCACAGCAAGACCTTATTAAATATAGAAATTGCCTTGATAAGGTAAATCTTTGGGGGTGATTCTAAAAACTGAGGCTTTCAGAGCTTTGGTATGTTTGGGAAGATTAATGGTTGACAGAGTTTGCAATATATGATTATAATACAAATATAAAGAAATCCAAGAAACAGACTTTTTTTAAAATCACATCCAGACTCCTAATAAATTGCCTTTCTAGACAAACACTTTTTCTTGTGATATATTCATTTTGTTCTTTTGGTTTTTGTTTATCTTATAGTCTCTGATGATTTCTTTGAAAATAAATTGCAATATAATAATATTTTGAGTTATTGCACTAGCCCAATAAAACAGTTGCCTGTTTGCCTCAGTACATTTATGCTGTTGAGAATAGGATGTGCTCATTTGCCCAGTTATTCTCCAGAACACATGATAGTTATCTATTTCACTGATCTTCAACTGATTTCAGAAAGATCTTAAATTACTGGTGGATCTTCTCCTACTAAATGGAAACCGAAAGAAAAGTGAAATTAAACAATAGAAACAATTAAATAAACTTGAAGAGAAGCTGACCAAGATATATAAATTAGGATATCTAAGTGTTTTTCTAAAATCTTTAATCTTTCATGACTACATTGAATGTTTATTAAAGTTTACTGTACAAATTTTCCATTTATCATTTGAAAGGCCTTATTATGAAGGCAATTCTTCCCATTTGATGACAAACGTCAGGCTTGGGGTGAAATTTGATTTTCCTTGAGATACAGACTTCCTTCTCCATTTCTAAAGTAAAGTTTTATTGTTTCTCCAGTGCCTGACCAACGTGGATGCATTGGTAAATCCAGTTATTTGCTTTCCACAGGATGCTGAGAAATTGTAAAAGAGAGCTGGGTGCGGTGGCTCACGCCCGTAATCCCAGAACTTTGGGAGGCCGAGGCGGCGGGTGGGTCACGAGGTCAGGAGATCGAGACCATCCTGGCTAACACGGTGAAACCCCGTCTCTACTAAAAATACAAAAAATTAGTCAGGTGTAGTGGTGGGTGCCTGTAGTCCCAGCTACTTGGGAGGCTGAGGCAGGAGAATGGCGTGAACCCAGGAGGCAGAGCTTTCAGTGAGCCGAGATCATGCCACTGCATTCCAGCCTGGGCGACGGAGCGAGACTTTGTCTCAAAAAAAAAAAAAAAGAAAAAAAAAATTGCAAAAGAGTGAGATGGTCTTCCTGCTCACCTCCAATCTTTGGAACTGGGGTTGTCTTTTCTGTCAGGGAACCTTATTAACACTATATTTTCACTACCTGAATTACTAATACCCAGCATAGCCTTTGACTAGGGGATTGCTGGGTCAAATTTCTGCCTCTGCGTCTTTGAGGAATCACTACATTGTCTTGCACAATGGTTGTACTAATTTACACTCCCACCAACAGTGTAAAAGCGTTCCTTTTTCTCCGCAACCTCAACAGCATCTTCTTCTAGGATTTTTATAGTTGGAGGTCTTACATTTAATCCTGAATCCATCTTTAGTTAACTTTTGTGTATGGTCATAGGTAGGGGTCCAGTTTCATTCCTCTGCATATGGCTAGCCAGGTATCCCAGCACCATTTATTGAATGGGGAGTCATTTTCCCATTGCTTATTTTTGTCAAGTTTGCCAAAGATCAGCTGACTGTTATTTCCAGGTACTCTGTTCCATTGGTCTATGTGTCTGTTTCTGTACCAGTAGCATGCTGTTTTGGTTACTATGGCCTTATGATATAGTTTGAGGTTGGGTAATGTGATTCCTCCAGCTTTTTTCTTTCTGCTTAGGATTGCTTTGATTATTTGGCTCTTTTTTGATTCCATATGAATTTTAGAATAGTTTTTTTCTAATTCTGTAAAAAATGATGTTTGTAGTTTGATAGGAATAGTGTTGAATCTATAGATTGCTTTGGACAGTATGGCCATTTTAACAATATTGATTCAATCCATGAATATGGAATGTTTTTCAATTAGTTTGTGTCATCTATGATTTATTTCAGCGGTGTTTCATAGTTCTCCTTGTAGAGATCTTTCACTTCCTTGGTTAGAGGTATTCCTATTCCTTTTTTGGTTGCTATTGTAAGTGAAATTGTATTCTTCTTGATTTGACTCTCAGCTCGAACATTACTGTTGTATATAAATGCTATTAATTTTGTATCCTGAAACTTTACTGAAGTTGTTTATCAGTTCCAGGAGCCTTTTGGTGAAGTCTTCAGGGGTTTTCTAGGTATAGAATCATATCATCAAAGAAGAAAGCTAATTCGACCACTTCTTTTTTTATTTGGATGCTTTTTCTTTCTTTCTCTTGCCTGTCTGCTCTGGCTAGGACTTCCTGTTTATCTTCTTAATTAGCATGCAAGAACAAAGAGCTTAGGGGTTTCTTTGTCTTGTTCTCTGCTGTATCCCCAGCATCTAGAATAGTACCTGACACATAGCAGGCTTTGACTGAATTTGTTAAATGAATGAATACATGAATGAGGTGATGGATTCCCCTAAAGTAATGGCCACTTTTTTGGACACCAATGAACCTTTCTCTATTCATATGTTTCTAGATGAAACTTCAACTGACATGCCTCTATTACCTGTGGTTGTTGTTTCAAGCCCTTGTTTTGTTAAGCAGAGGGAGGGTGGGATTGCCTTGCTTGAAAAGAAAAACTAATTTGACAGTAAAGGCCAGAGTTATAACAAATCATAAAGAGTTCTATCAACTTCAAGTGCACTCTTTTTTCAAATGCAACTTGTAAGTCACCTTGACATTAAAGAACATCAGCACTGGTATGGACCTCTAGGACTTTGTCAGGCATAACCGTCATTCTTCAATAGTTTGGAAAATACTAAAGGGCAATGTGCCATTTTGTAGATTTTTTTTAAGTAGCTTACATTTAAACTTGAAGAAATCCTACATTTCTATCATCTGTATATATATATATAGAGAGAGAGAGAGAGAGAGAGAGAGATTCATAAAATGTTATATTTGTCTATGACTGAGATATAATCTAATCCAAATAATTTATTATGCAAATAAAGATAATGCCCAGAGCTATTGATTTATCCAAAATCATTTCAGAAATGAGTGGCATAATCAGCACATCTACCTAGGTTCCTGACACCTAGTTCAGTTTTTCCTTCCAGCACTTAAATGTCATTCAGTATAGTTGTCACCAGCTGACCAATTGAAGTAGCTGGTACTTCACAGCAAGACCTGCCTCTCTGAGCTTGTCCCTCTGACCAGAGATGATGGATCCAGGCATGGACATCTGACCTACTCTTATTCAAGCAAATTCTGGGTCAAGGTTGTTAAGTTGGAACAGAATGATAGACAATGAGATTCGGTTTTCCCTGAGGGTGGAAGTCATGAGCTGAAAGCCTTGGGAACTCTGGGCACCCATGTTTCCTTCCCTGTGGGAGAACCAAGGCTGCAGTGAAGCAGAGTGAACTCTGTTCGCCCTAAGAAAGAAACAACTCCTAAAGAGCAAGAGAGATTCCAGGCAGCATCTGAGTCCTCACTTCCAGGTTCCCAGCTGCCTTCCCTATAGTAGGGCTACTAGAGAATCTCCAGGGTCTTTCCATTCCTTTGGACCAAATCAATTTGAGTGTGTTTCTGTCATTGTCACAAAAAAACATACCTATTGAATAACTAGAAGATTTATAGCAACATTCTAATCTCCCAAGGAAAGACAAATCAATACTGAGCTTCTACTACGTGTCAGGTACTGGAAATACATTGTTTTTTCAACCTAACAATCCTATGAAGCTGGTCTTATTTTCTGCATTTTAGATTAGGGAAGTGAAGTTCCATGCTAAGTCAGAAGGCCTTAAGTACCTGCATTCGAATCTGAATTCAGATGCTCAAATTCCAAAGTTTGTAATCCTTCCAATGAGTCACATTGCCTTAAATTCACTGTGATCTATGCTTTGCTACTCAAAGTGTGACATCACCTGGAAGCTTGTTAGAAATGCAGAATCACAATCACAGCGTCAGACTACTGAGACATTATCTGTACTTTAAAAAGATTGCCAGGTGATTCGCATGCATGTTCAAGTCTGAGAAGCTCTGATCTAGTAGAAACAAAGGTACAGGGAGATGTAAGCTGAATAACTTTGAACTGTAACCTAACATTTCAGAATCATCTCTAAAATAAGTAAAATAATATCTACCTCACTGGAATTATTGTGACTGAGAAAAGAAAAATATCTCAGAGCAGTCTGAGCTATGCAAGGTGTACAAAACTTATTAGGCCAAGAACAGCATGAATATGGGACTTCAGTCATTCATGCGCTAACCCCCTCGTGCCTGGGGCAGTTATTTAAAGGCATTTGTTCCTGACTAGCTGCCTCACTCACTATCTCAATGTTCTGGAATTTGTGTTACAAAGAACAATGTATAGTCAAACAACAGCTTAAAATTTTTTTTTAGAGATGGTGTCTTGCTATGTTGCCCAGGCTGCTTTCAAACCCTTGGCCTCAAGGGATTCTGCCACTTCAGCCTCCCGAGTAGCTGAGACTATAGATGTGAGCCACTTCACTGGCTCTCATGTTTTGTAATGTAAATTCTTGGTAAACAACTTAGGAACTGCCTCTTCTGCTTTATAAGCCTACTTGTAACTGCTGCTAATTGGAACATATATTCAGGGCAACATGAATCTCTGCTCCCAGGTTGCAATCCTCAAACTTGCCCCAATTAAACTCTCTACTTATATTAAATTTGCATCATTTTTTTCTTTAGGTCAACATGAGGATGATATGAGCTAGGGTATAAAAGCCCTAGTTAGAGTACCTATCTAGGGTATAGTGCCTGGCATAGTAGGCTCTTACTGTAGTATCCTTACATTCCAACATTAAATAAATGTATCATTCTTCTCGTTGTTGGACAGCACTGATAAACACATACACAAAATGATGCAGGTAAGAATGTATGGATGCATAATGAACAAGCATTTCCTCAAAATAGTATTGTGACTGCAAGCGTAAAAGGTCAAAGGGAAATATGGTTTGATTTTCTTTGTCATAATGGGTATGCAAAATTAAGTTCACACTAGCGATGTCAATGGCAAAGCAACAATGAAAGCTAACCAATTTGAATAAGAGACACAGAATTAAAACAAAGGTTAACTCCAGTAATTTTAGAAGTAGCAGAGAAGTTGTGTAGGTTGAGAGAGGGAAAAGAATATTGGATCAGAAAAGGAATACAGTTTTTAGGAAAGTTGCTAATTATTTCTACTGCTTTCAGATCATAAGACCTAAATTGGATAATCATATAACTCACAGGATACAGAAAAGAAATGTGATTGCTATTGTATTAAAAATATTCATTTTCTCTCTTGTATATTGATAGACCTGTCCACAAGGAAGAGTGTAGAATTTTAGCAATAGTACAAGTAGACAATAAAGTATTTTAAACACTTGAATATAATTCAAGACTTTGGTAATTTTTCTCTATGCCAGAAATATTACATAAAAGAAAATGCTTTTTTTTAGAATTTCATTAAATATTGTACATACAATGAAGAAAATCACAAAATGTTAGCGAAGAGCATGAAAGTCTTCAATCATTGTACAGTGGTAGGAAAGAGAATAGTGTAAAATTTTAACTTATCCACAAATGTATGTATAGATTTGACAAAATTCAATTGAAATCCCAATGGAAGTTGAGGAATTTGACAATGTGATTCTAAAGTTAATCAAGAAGTATAAACAACAAATACTAAGCAAGGAAAGTAAAAATAAAACAAACAAAAAACTAGGAATGAGAGATATACATTTTTAACAAAGTAATCTGTATACATAGTTTAAAGAGTCACAAAAAGGTAGGGGGACTTATATTAATCTCTGCCTAAAAAATTACCCCAAGCTGGCTGGGCACGGTGGCTCATGCCTGTAATCCCAAGCACTTTGGGAGGCCGAGATGGGTGGATTGCCTGAGGTCAGGAGTTCAAGACCAGTCTGGCCAACATGGTGAAACCCTGTCTCTAATAAAAATACAAAAAAATTAGCTGGAAGTGGTGGCGGGTGCCTGTAATCCCAGCTACTGGGGAGGCTGAGGCAGAGGAATTGCCTCTGCTGAGGCAGAGATGGAGGTTGCAGTGAGCCGAGATCGCTCCATTGCACTCCAGTCTAGGTGACAGAGTGAGACACCGTCTCAAAAAACAAACAACCCCCCACCAAAAAAACACAAAAAAACAAAAAACCCCAAAATTACCCTAAGCTTAGCAGTTTGTAACAACATTCATTACCTCACATGGTCTCTGTGGTTAGGTCTCTGGGACTGATTTAATTGGATGGTTCTGATTCAGGGTCTCTCATGAGGTTGCAGTCAAGTCAGGAGGCGGCCATCTAAAGGCTTGACTGGAACTTGGACGACCTACTTCTAAGGTCACATGCCATGTGGGCCCCTCCAGAGGGCAGTTTGAGTGAGGCAAGGGTCTCTAAAAGAGCAAGCAGTTCGTCTTCACAAGTAGCTCTTTTAATAGGTTCACATTCTGATCTTTTAGGAGCAAAAATTTCCAGAAGCAAGTAACGAAGTTTTGTTCTGCTTGTTCTAGTTTTGTTAAACATAGGTACGGGAAAGTATGGCTGGTCTCAGAATCATTTAACAGAAGACGGGAAACTATGTTTGGTTTTAACATTGTTCAGCACAGGAGCAGGGTATTATGTTGGCTTCTTTCTCAGATCTACGAAGGGAGGTATGGGATACTTGGCATATATGCACCCAGGAGGGACTGGTGACTGCAACTTTAGGGTTAGAATAGACTTCACAGAAGAGGTGTCATAGAAGCCGAGACCCATAGGATGAGTCAAACTTCCTTTCCTTATCTGTCTCTCTCTTTTTTGTCTTGTCTTGTCTTGTCTTGCTTTGTCACCGAGGCTGGAGTGCAGTGACCCAATCTCAGTTTACTGCAGCCTTAACCTCCTGGGTGCAAGCAATCCTCCCTCCATAACCTCCTGAGTGTCTAGGTCTACAGGTGCATCCCACCATGCCTGCCTAATTTTGTTCATTTTTTTGTAGAGATGAAGTGTCACTATATTGCCCAGGCTGGCTTCAAACTCCTGGGCTCAAGGCCTTCTCCTGCCCCGGCCTCCAAAGTGCTGGGACTACAGGCATAAGCCGCCATGCCTGGCCTAAAATTTCTGTAAGTAAAAAAATATTGGCCGGGTGCGGTGGCTCATGCCTGTCATCCCAGCACTTTGGGGGCCAGGACAGGGGGATCATCTGAGGTTAGGAGTTTGAGACCAGCCTGGCCAACATGGTGAAACCCCGTCTCTACTAAAAATACAAAAAATTAGCTGAGTGTGGTGGTGGGTGCCTGTAATCTCAGCTACTCAGGAGGCTGAGGCAGGAGAATCATTTGAACCCTGGGGGTGGTGGTGGTGGGGGGGCGGAGGTTGTAGTGAGCCGAGACAGAGCCACTGCACTCCAGTCTGGGTGACAAAGCAAGACTCTGTCTCAAAAAAAAAAAAAAAAAAAAAAAAAAAATATATATATATATATATATATATATAGAGAGAGAGAGAGAGAGAGAGAGAGAGAGAGAGAGTGCACGAGAGAGAGCAAGTAAACAAAAAACTAGGAGAACTACTCTTAACATAAAGAGACAATGGGTTGATGTTCTCAAAAGTGTATACTACATAATAAATGAGATTAGTCTCCAGAAGAAAAATAAAGGACAAAATCAGACAATTCTCAAAAAATAACTGCAAAAATTAAATAAGGAAAGACATGAAAATGTCAACATACCATTTTGTTGCTTAGCAAATTGTAAAGAAGAAAAATTTTGTAATAAGCAATATTGTGTGCGAACAGTGAGAGGATCACACTCAGAAAGGGCCTAGTGGGAATGTTGAGTGGGCCACTGTTTTGGAAAGCCAATTTGGCAAAATGTATTATAAGCCTTAAAAGCGTTCATTCCCTTTGATCTAGTAACTTCATATTATAATAATTTAATCTAATAAAAATAATTATAAATTCAAATCAAGATATATGAACAATGATGAGGTGCTGTTTATTTTAGTGAGAAAGTGGAAAGAAACTCAATGCCCAACAAGAAGTTAATGTTTAAATTTTTTTTTTTGAGATGGAGTTTTGCACTGTCACCAGGCTGGAGTACAGTGGCATGATATCATCTCACTGCAACCTCCACCTCCCGGGTTCAGGTGATTCTCCTGCCTCAGCCTCCCGAGTAGCTGGGACTACAGGCGCGTGCCACCATGCCCAGCTAATTTTTGTATTTTTAATAGAGACGGGGTTTCACCATGTTGGCCAGGATGGTCTCGATATCTTGACCTCATGATCCGCCTGCCTCGGCCTCCCAAAGTGCTGGGATTACAAGCGTGAGCCACCGTGCCTGGCTGAATGTTTAAATTTTACTATGTCTATTGGATGGAATATTAGGGAGCCATTAAAAGTGCCGTGTTCTAGGATTATTTATTGAAAGCACTTATGATATAAGTAAAAAAAAAAAAGGTACATACATAGCGTAATCCAATTTCACTAAAAATATGTCTTTACATGGGTAGAAAAACGCCTGAAAGGAAATGGTGCAAACTTAAAAAAAAAGCATGGTGTGACTATGAGAAGTCTATTTCTGCTTTATATCTTTCTGCATTTTATACAATGATGAGGTGTTATTAGTTTTCTTCTGTTTTTAAAAGTTTCTGTATTGTAAAATATGACATAGATATTGAAAAATGCATTAAAAATTACAGTTTAATGCATTATTAGAAGTTTTATTTCTTGACCGCCACCTGTGTGAATAGTAAGGACTACTGTTCCAGTAGTAGTAAGGTTTAGTAAGTAGTAAGGATAGTGGTTATTATTTAGTAAGCTAGTAATTTAGTAAGTAGCTTAGTATTTAATAAGTAGTAAGCTAGCAAACAGTGCGGACACTGGAGTAGCTGGTAAATGGTGGAGGTTCCTCACCATTCGCCAGCTTCTTCAGAAACCTTCCATGTTTCTTCTCCCAATCACACCCCATCTGCCTACCCGCTGGGAAAAAGAACCACTATTCCGATTTTTATTGTAATTAACTCTTTGCTTTTTGTTATGGCTTATCGCCCAAGCATTCTTTCTTAAACATTGTAATTTGATTTTGCCTATATCTTAAAATCTTTTAAGACTTTAAAAAATCTCCACATTCCCTTTTCATTCCCTGCCCCGCCTTTTCTGTGTAATGTACTTGTTGTATATA
Organism: Gorilla gorilla gorilla; assembly: GCF_029281585.2. Classification (NCBI taxonomy): domain Eukaryota; kingdom Metazoa; phylum Chordata; class Mammalia; order Primates; family Hominidae; genus Gorilla; species Gorilla gorilla. The sequence goes on along the minus strand of NC_086017.1, from coordinate 190,182,809 downwards.
TCAGGTCATTGTCCTATAGTATGGATTTTGCTGAGCTCAGGCCCAGAGTGTAGTTTAAGGTATTTCTTTGCCATCTGTATTTCTTGCAAGCTGGCAGTTGAATCACAGATGTGATCAGAAGCTGACGGATGGGTGGTTTAGGACACATTTCTTAATCCAGACTCTAGAGCTCCCTCTGCTCTTGTCCTCCTGTCATTTTCCAAAGGCAGTGACTTACTTTCTGAGATCTCCTGGTTCCTTCCTGTTTTTTCTTTTTTTTTTCCTATTTCTCTAACCTATACTCTTTGGATTCAAATCCCAGCATTTTCTCTTCCATTTGGGAAAGGAGTTTGGGATAGTTAGATCCGAGAGTTTATGGGCCCCAAACTGCTTCAGTCTATGGGAAAAATGAAAATCAGAATATAAATTTTAAAAGTGGCCCAAGATAGCTACAGGTTGGAGATATGGCTAATAAAATCTAGGTTTATGAACTAAGCTGTACTCACACCTGCAGGGCTGGAGTCTGTCAAATATTTCACTGACTTGTAGTAATTACAAACTTGTCTATCAGATAAAACACAAAGGCAGGATAAAATCAATCATTCCTCTCCAGACTCTGAGGCCTACATGTTTGTTAAGCACATATTTGCTGTATCTTACGTATAATGTCAATGAGCACCAATCAAAACCGTAGAACATCCCCTTTGCTTCACTACTCCCCTTCTCCTATTTTCTAGTAGCAGAACCTATAAATATTGTGTCTTGTATAGTCTACTCAGGAACACACTCTCAGTTAGCTCTGAGGTCTGTGTTTCCAGGGTTATTAGTCCTCAAACTTGGCCCAGAAACTAACTTTAATTTTCTTTAAGCTACAGTGCCTGTTATATAACCATTCCATCCACAAGTCCTGTCAAAACTCCCCTCTTACCCATTGCACGAATCCACTCTTAGAAGTGCAAAGCTCCTCTCAGTTTCAGTTACTGTTCTCAAATCAGCTCTCTGAACTTTCCAGTGAGTCCCATTAGCTACAGCTGTCCCTCAGTATGTGTGGGATTGGTTTCAGGACCCTCCAGACCTAGCATACCCAAATCTGCAGCTGCCTTGATATAAAATGTCATAGTATTTGTATATAACATATGTATATCCTCCAGTAAACTTTAAATCATCTCTAGATTGCTATAATACCTAATACAATGTAAATGCTCTGTAGATCATTGTTATATTATTTTTAAATTTTTTAAAAAATATTTTTGATCCATAGTTGTGGTTGCAGAACCCAGTGGGTATGGAGAGCTGAGAGCACCTTGGTTTTCTTCTGTCAGTTGCCCTGTTGTTTCTCTCTACTTTCTCCTGTTGATGCCACACAGGTCTCGTAGCTATTGGTGGTTTGTCCCCACTCCCTCCTATATTTTGTTATAGTTGGCTATAGGCCTTTGGTTTTGCTATCTATTTTGCGCGCCCCCCCTTTTGTTTTCAGAATACACATTCTTCTCAAGGTCCATTTTTAAAATTAGGGGAATTCAGGGAAAAAAATTTGCGACTGCTGTTGCCATGTTTCCACTATTTCTTCATATTCTATTTTTAGGTTAAAAAATGTTAGAATATTATTAAAATGCACGAGAGCCTATTTTGCTGGATTTGAGATTTTTGTATTGCTTTACTCTGATTGTAAGGAAGGATTGTGTTGAAAAGCCGAGGTTATTATGACAGACAATGAATGTTGGAGGCATTCTCTGATGATTTAAAGAAAGAAGTCGGTCTGGAAGACATTATGTGTTATGAAAGAAAAGGTATGTGGAGTCTCAAAGGATGACACAAACTCCCATACAAGAGAGGATCTGACCTGACGAATTGTATCAGTCCCTGGAGAGGGATGTGTGTTTCTCTCCTGATTGTGAGTACATCATGTAGCTTTCTGGACAGATTCCCAAAAACTAAAGCCATGCCACCAAAAGTTAAGTGTGTTAGGACCATCTCCTTTGTAAATAAATACAAATGTAGATTTTCTCAATATACGATCTAGCATAATGAAAAATAATTATCCTTATTTTAATATGAGAGTTCCTTTCTGATAAATTCAGAGAGTTTCCCACATAATAGTTACATTAAAAAAGGAAACATTGCAGTGAAGTACATAGTCAGGCACTATAATGCCTATTACAGAATGCAGAAAATAAATTCCTCATTCATTCATACATTTATGCAATCAACTATGGTCATCCAAATGTACTGGTTATACTATATCAGGTCATGAAAGTCAGTGTATAAAAGCATTGCTTTTAAAAAAGTAATTAAAATTAGTCTCAATGTTGAGATCCTGTTCTTTTTCAAGAGAGAAAAAAATTAGTCAATTCTACATGTATTTCTATTACCCACAAATCTCTCCTGTCTCCGAGTCATTTCTGGCTAATATCTAATCACTTCAAAATGATCTGCTTCCCCTTATTTTTCTGAGGATAACCCTAAAATTTGGGGTGGGGTTGGGTGAAATGGGGAGGCAGGTGGCAAGAGGAAGTAGACATCAGTGCAAACACTCCTTGGCTTTGGCCTCAATGGGCGATGTCTATTTTTTCTCTGCTATCAGATCAGTGATCTGTTCATTCAGTTCTATCCTTCCCCTTTCCGGCCTGTAGGCTCATCAGCCCCCTACAGCTGTCAGCTCCCTTGAATAGTCTCTAATGCCATAAATACTAAAAAAAAAAAAAAAAAAAGTTTAGGGGCATTCCTCTGGCTGAAACAGTTCAGGCTAACATCCTACTCTCTTTTGACTTATTGAGGCAAAACCCTAGACCTTGATTGCTTTTCTGATCCCCACTGGGAATAGAGCTCAGATGCCCCCAATCTCTAGATCTTCAAACATGTGGGAATTGTATTATTTCTAGCTCCACAGTTTCTTTCAAAGGAATCCCAACGACTGGGTGTGTGTGGCTGGTGGGTGGGTGGGGATTTATAGGCCTTTCTTTGGGACATACACCAATATCTCTGGGGAGAGAAAATTGGTTCCCCCATCTTTGTGGCAGATTGCATTATTGTTTACAATTAACCACACAACCCCCACTCCAAAAAAATTACAATCCATGCCCATTGCCATGTGATTTGCCTATGAAAGAAGTAGACTTCTCCACTTACTTGGGGTTTGGCCATATGAAAGACCTTGGCCAATGGGATTTGAATAGACATGTCATGAGACATTAGAGAAGCAGCTTTAAGAGGCTTCACAAGTTTCTAACAGCTTTCTGGCTCTTCCCATCTCCCTTGAGAATTGCCAAGTTCTACATAGGGGCAGCTTCTTCAGCTTGGGCACTGGATTGAGGAGACCCATGGAGCAGAACCTCAGATGACCCAGCATGTAATACAAATAAGAAATAAACCTTTGTGGCCATCAGCCATTTTTTTTTTTCAACAGCAAAAGTGATGAATATATTGTTTGTGGCTTTTTTTCCTTTCACCTCGTGCTGAAACTCATGAAGTCCAGCCAATTCTAAACTACAAACTCTGACTTATGAGACTACTGTCACTGCCATGAGCTTCAAATATCTATTACACAAGCATCAGATTTGCCTTTTCTTTCTCCCCGAGGCAGGGAAGGAAATGCCCTAGCTGTCTGAGAAGAGTATGTGAGCAGAGAACACGGAATTGTTCAGATTTTTATCCTGATGGATGAGAACACATCAAACTATCAAACATAAAACTTGAAAACTCCAAGACATTTATCCTTCCTGGACTCAAGGTATTTACAGGGCAGAGGAAATATCTCTTAAGTAATTATAATGTGGGACAACAAATAGTGTGTCATCAAGGTGTGCGGAGAAAAGTGCTGTGGGAGCTCATGAAAGAAGAGGCCTGGAAGGACAGGTAGGATTTGACAATTCAAGGGGAGGGGGGAGAAAGCATTTTGTATTCAAGATGCAGACAGAGCTAAATTACAGAGGCAGGAAATGAAGGGGCATGGATGGGGGTGTGAGTGAAATGAGGAGGGGAGACTGGTGGAAGGTCAGATCGGAAAGGCTCCGCAAGGCCTAGTTGTGGTCCTAGATAAGGAGTGTGGACTGTGAAGTTCTAAGACTGGCTAAAGACCATATAGAAAAGGGGCTGGAGAGTGGATTTTAGCAGCATTTATTATTTTAGAAACAATATAGCCCTTTAAAATAGTGACACATAAAGTAAATGTACCTATACAGCTGGAAAAACAATTCAGGTGATGGATTACTCTCCCCAAATGGCTGGTGTACACTGTGTGTATATGTTTGTACTTCATATTCATTGTACTTATGAAGTCTTTTATGGTTTGTTGTTGTTGATATTGGATTGGTGCATTTTTCAGCCAAAGAAACAGCCTTGATTTCCTGCAGTTGTTTCCCTACTAATAGGGCACATCTTACTATACTTAGATCTCCTTGGCATTTTAATTCGTGTTTTAAAAAATAACCACACAATAATGCAAATGTACTTAATGCCACTGAACTGTACTTTTTTTTTTTTTTTTTTTTTGGAGACGGAGTCTCGCTCTGTCACCCAGGCTGGAGTGCAGTGGCGCGATCTCGGCTCACTGCAAGCTCCGCCTCCTGGGTTCACGCCATTCTCCTGCCTCAGCCTCCCGAGTAGCTGGGACTACAGGCGCCCGCCACCACGCCTGGCTAATATTTTTGTATTTTTAGTAGAGATGGGGTTTCACCATGTTAGCCAGGATGGTCTCGATCTCCTGACCCCGTGATCCACCCGCCTCGGCCTCCCAAAGTGTCGGGATTACAGGCGTGAGCCACCGCGCCCAGCCCGTACTCTTAAAGTAGTATATTTGTTATCGTTTGCCACACACAAAAATAATACCCCAGCAGATCTTCATACGAGTTAATTTACGCTATAAGTTTAGAGCCGGAATTTCCTCAGCTAATCACTCAGTGTTAACATTGAAGATGTCCAGGTTGGTTACGAAGGATGTGACATCCTAGCGTTGGCCACTCTTTTCCTGGTCCTTCCTGTCTTGCAGGTGAGCCTCTGGGGGTCAGGAGAAAGTCTCCTCTATCTCCTGCTCACTTTCGTGTAGGGGAGGGAAGGTGTGTGTGTGGGTGGGTGGGGGCGTTTTGTGTGAGGGAGGCCGCTACTGGGCAGGCAGCCACGCTCTTCTTCCTCCATCCTGGGGCGGAAGTGGGGAGAGCAGCAGTTTAAAGGTTCTGTTGCAGCAGTTTAAAGGATCCACTCAGCCGCCTTAACCGCCAACCAGCAGGCTAAGGGAGGAACAGAATGAACAATGTTTGGATCCCAATGACTGGAGATGAAAGTTGCAAAAGCTCTGCCCAGGCTTCTACCAAGGATTAACTTTCCAGGGCATCTGCTGAACAGCTCTTCGGGGCTGTCTGCTGAGATTGGCGGCGGGACCCTCCCGCCTCTCAGTCGTGCCTTTGTTCCCCACGCCGGCCTAACCCCGCGCCCCTGCGCTCGCGGCCACGGCACCTGACCCACGCGCCGCCCGCCGGGGATGCGGCAGCCGCCACTGCTACCGCTGCCACCGCTGCCGGGCCTGCTCCGCCAGGCACATGCGCAGTGGCGACGCCGAGCCGGCGCCCTCAGTCTCCTCCTCCACCGCCTCCCGGTTCCGCAGTCACTTCCTGCAGCTGTTTCCCTGTGGGTCGGGTTGGACTGACTTTTGACAGTCAGCCTTCGGCTGCGGAGGGGCTCGGCGGCGGCCGGCGGAGAAAGTTGCTCCGAGAAGAGGCTGGGTCGAGCTGGGCCGAGCCGGGCGCGCAGGGCGGGCGTCGCGGGCGTCCCGGGCGGACGCGGCGCGGAGACTGCCGGCGCGTCCCGGGGGTTCCGGTAAGTGCGGGCGATTGGGAGCCGCGGAGCTTTCAGGTCGAGCCCCTGGAGCGCCGGGGACTAGCGGTTCTTTTCCGATGCTCTTTCCATCTGCCCTCCACGTGACAGGGCTTGCGCTGCTTCTATTTATCAGTTTGCTCGTTTCAGGCATTTCACGTGGACCAGGTGGATCATCTGTGCGTGCAGCTGCCTTGGCCCTCTCAGTTGCCCCCGCCCCGTGGGAGTCGGGGGATTCCATCCTTCGTGATGGCATCCATACCAGGTTGAGGTGCGTGTGTGGGTTCGTGTGTATGCATGCACATCTTAGGAATGTAAGGTGGATGTGGGCGACGCTGAACTGTCTGTAGCTTTGATTCAAATCTGTAAACAGTTCTCTAGGATTAGGAACCGTCACAGCGGAGACTGAAAAACGTTCGCCAATTCACCAAGGCCTCTTCACCAGTTTTCTGCGTTCTTTTGAGCCTTCTTTATAGGATATACCTTGCCTCAAGTGATTATTGTTATTATTTTTTTTACTTTTCTCCCTCTCATTCCTTCTTGCTGCGTTCTGATGACCTCTGAGTAATGCTCGCTGCCTTTCCCTCATTTCCAGAATTCTCAATTACAGACTTACCTAGTTTGCTGAGGTGCTGCTAACCTGTTCCTTGATTCTATTCTCTTTCCTCTGTAGATTTCTCCAAATGAGACAAGAGATTGTCTTTAACACAGTATGTGAAGAGTAGGCCCCAGTCCAATCGTTAAAACTAAGTATGCTATGACAATTACTTTTCTTTAAACAGGGTACCTTGTGAAGCTTTGATTTTCTTTAATGTCGTCTTAGCTCCTTTCCAAACCAGGACATTAACCAGCATAAATCCTTCATTTATGCCATCGCAAGCATCAAAGTGACTGGTTTTTAAGATTTGAAGAATATTTATGCCAGTCTTCAAATTAGTCCCTTTTAAACCAATGCAACAGTTGAACAGATCTGAGTTGCATGTTTTGGGTCTCTGTGTTCCATCATTCATGCATTCACTGAAGACTTGGTTTTATTCATTTTAAGATTTATATTTTATACTAATTTTTGTTTGCAAATGTACTAATATTTGATGCAATTGTCATATATAGATTTTTTTGAGGAGTCGACATTGTGTTGATTGTTAAATATAACAAGAAATAAATTTGGGATATCAAGCTACTCTTTAAAAATTGTAAAGATCAAATGTGATAATGGGTAAATCTGTGTTTGGCAAGAATTTTTTCTTTAAATCAGGTAACTTTATCACCTCTGGTAGGAGGCCTTCTGTGCCTCTGTTCTTTGAGAAGGATCTTTATTTTGAGGGAAACCTGTAGATAACACTGGGGGAGACACATGCTAGAATTTCCTCAAGTGAAAGTGAGCTTTCATAAAACAAGTCCAGACATGCCTAGGCAATTGGTAGCATTTGATTTTCTGTTTATATTGCTGATTTCCTTTATCCAGAGGTTTTGACACCCCCCCTCCACCTTTTCACTAATGAACTAGCAGAATGTTTGTGGCAATTTGACATCAGTAGCTTTTTAACATTATGAATTATTATTATTAGGTAGTTAAACTTTTTAAAAGCTGTTCTTTGTCTACTTAGTTCCGTTTTCTAAAATGACCATATCTGTCTTTGCTTTCTGGATTATCTTTGCTTGATTCAATTAAGAGAAATAATACCATTACAGAGAACCTGACTTTTTAAATGTTAAAACTCTATATTGCTTTTCTTTATGTTCCCAGAGATATGGGCAGTACACTTCTGCTTAAAAATTAAATAATATCATTTTTCTAAATTTTGTGATTAATGAGAAGTATTGTTAAATTCTATGACTAATACTTTTGCACTTTGTCCTTAACTACATTATTTTCCCATCACGCTGATTTCCTTTGTTGCCTCCCCACCCCAAATTTCGTCTGAAAGTTGTTACTTGATTTTCAGGGGCTGTGTAGTTATCAAATGTGGTAAAATAGACTTTAACTTTTCAAAATTTACTTGATTCATTTTAGTAATTCTATTATTGCCATAATGTACACATTTCCATTGCAGATGGAAAATTTCAGCAGCTTAAAATAGCCATATTCTATTGACCAAGAGAAGAGGTTTTAATAATACTGTATTGAGAGAGTGGAGGGAATTGTGGATTTTGAAATAAGGATTCTAATTTGGGTTAATTAGAATCTTGGGAACTCAAAGGGTGTACTGTGGTTCATTTTGAGACACTCAGGGTTAGACGGCGCCATCTGGGGGGTAGGCAGGAGACATTATGGATAAAGATTGAAGAGGGAGAGGAACATTTTGGGTCTTTTCTGAGGGAATTATAATAGAGACTATCAGTTATTTGTTAAGAAGGAGGAGGGAAATAGCCTCAAGATTGAGGAACTGGAATTATACTATGGCTTATGGTGGTGTGATCCATTACTCCATTGGACATTTCCTTGATACCTTATTTTGTGTAGGTAATTTACCTAGAGAAGGAGGAAAAATTTGGGTTTTACAGGGGACTGATGAATATAATCTAAGGCTGTATGAGGCAGGGCTGTAAACTCAAGAGCTCACAGAGAACAGGCAAGTAACAAGTACAGGCAGCAGCTGAGTGGGGACTGAGGTGTCCCAGAGAAGGCAGGCCTCGCTAGAGGGCACAGTGCCTCTGAGCACTAACTAGCTAATTGCGTCCCATATAGGAATGTGGGCCAAGTGATGCCAGATCATCCTTTTTCAAGAGAAGCCATGAATCTCTTGATTTTTAAATGCTAACACTAATTCGACTTAAAAAAATGAAAACAAAACTGTATATTCCAAACAGCACATCTGTGGCTGTATGTGGCCCACAGGCTGTTTGCCACCTCTGCTATACATTTGCTCAACTACTTAAATATTGCTAGTTGATCAGAAGGAACATATTTTATTTATTTCTGTCATACTTTAAGCTATTCCTAGAGTTCCTTGAAATTATAGCTAGTTCTATAAGTGCTTTAAGAATTCTGCAAGATGATATTCTTTTATTCACTCTTTTTGATATTGGTTGGTTGGAAGATATGTTTGCTAAGATTTTTAGCTGGTGGTCTTTTTTTTTTTTTTTGAGTCACAGTCTTGCTCTGTCACCCAGGCTGGAGTGCAATGGCACGATCTCGGCTCACTACCACCTCTGCCTCCGCGGTTCAAGCGATTCTCCTGCCTCAGCCTCCTGAGTAGCTGGGATTACAGGCGCTCGCCACCACACCTGGCTAGTTTTTGTATTTTTAGTAGAGAGGGGGTTTCACCATGTTGTCTTGAACAGGCTGGTCTCGAACTACTGACCTCAGGTGATCCGCCCACCTTGGCCTCCCAAAATGCTGGGATTACAGGCGTGAGCCACCACACCTGGACAGCTCGTGGTGTTTTTGTCTGTGCGTGATTATCATTAAGAGTGTTTAAGTGTAAGTGTGCCTGAGGGAAGGGGTCTGGACTAGGTGACCTTTGATGTCCATTTCAGCCATGTGACTTTTAGATTTAGCCGTGGATGCAATGCTGTTAATGTTCACGGGCCAGAGGGATAGCAGTTGGAACTGTGCCAAGCAAAATAAAGCCAAATCTATAAAGCCATTCTCAGTGGAAGAGCACCGTGTTAACATGAATTAACAGGCAGGGGAAGTCTGCTAAATGAGGCCAAAGGAAAGAAGTCCCAAAGATGGGTTTGGAGAAGTAGAAGAAAGGGTCAGATTATGTTGTCATTTACATGTTATCTTGCTGAAGTCTGATTTTCAAGTGAGTTTTTTGTTTCTGTTTTTTTGCTGTTGATTCAGATTTGAAGACCTTGCTTCTCATCACCCACTGGATTATGCCCAAGGCTTTCCTACCCAATGATCCTCTTGCAACACGCCGTGCTTCCTCCACCTAAGCAGCCCTCACCCTCGCCTCCTATGTCAGTGGCCACCAGGTCTACAGGAACCTTGCAGCTTCCACCACAGAAGCCTTTTGGGCAGGAAGCTTCCTTGCCTCTTGCAGGGGAAGAAGAGTTATCGAAGGGAGGGGAGCAAGACTGTGCCCTGGAGGAGCTATGTAAGCCCCTGTACTGCAAACTCTGCAATGTCACCTTGAACTCTGCACAGCAAGCCCAGGCTCATTATCAGGTAAAGGGAGAAAAGAAAACCAGGCATTTAGTGGGGTGAACATTTCAGGGCTCTGGCTATTTAGCAGTTGTCTCTCCAGATATGACTGTGCCTGGAATATCAAGATGGCTTAGAGAACAACCAAGTATGAATTTGTTTGATTAAAAGCCTTATGTTTTTACTTTAAAAATAAGTATCACTTTTTGTAGAATGGATCTCAACCTGTTACACTAAGCTGTGTGGCATGCGATAGCTTACCAGTCTTTGTAGGCAAATGTAAATTATCTATGCTGGCATCTGAACCTGTAGTCTTAAGAAGAACAAGTATTTAAACCACTATTTACCAGCCTGGGTGACAGAGCGAGACTTTGTCTCAGACAAACAAAAAAACCCATGATGTACCGAACTCAATTCAGTGTAAAATTGTTTAGAAGCTAATATAATTTGCATCATTTCGAGGTGACCTCTGTGCATGACTCTTATGCTTTCCATTTTTGACTTCTAACTCTTATATATCCTATCACTGGTAAGGAAAACACACGTATCTTTTTGTGGTGAGAATAAAATGACATTGCAATATTGAGCCCTATCCTTCATTCATAATAAACATACTCTGATTTATTTTAGCCCATTAGCGTAAACTAATACTGGTTTTTAAGATTTAAAGCTTTCACCTCCATGTTGAATAGCTAGTGGAAAGGACCATTTTAAAGGGTAATATTACCTAAGAACAAATGGAAAATTAAACTTTGGTTAGCAAGAGAGGGTACAATATTTCTTTTTATTCTAGACATTTGTCTGTATAAAGTTAAATAATTTCCTTTTTTGGAGAAAAGAGACCTGGGAAATAATCAAGGACAAAACCCACTGAATGATGTCTTCCTGGGTCATCACTGATTTGATTATTTATTATCTGCATGAAAATCTCTAGTAATAAGAGAGTATGGTAGAAGACTGTTACACAGGTATTTCTTCTGTTGTGCACTATAACTTTCTCCACTTTGTTTACTGTGGGTGTTAAGTCTTTTCTGTTTTGTTTTGATCCCAAAGACTGATTATTGTGTTGCTTTTTGATTGTATGTTGGAAGTATTTTGATGGTCAATTGTTTTCTCTGGTATTTAGGGGAAGACATAATATGTTGCCTTCTTTAAGTTCCCATTATGTGGTTTTGTTTTGCCCTCAGGTGCAGGGAGTTGAGTTAATTATATCTCGCAGCTCTTGACATGTGTCATCATTGGTTCCTAAAGGTCTCTTCTGGTTTTATTTTTATGTTTTCCCCCTTTCCCCAGTATGTACTCTCATCACCTTGCTGTCCAGTACAGTTGTTTGATACAGGGTCTTCCTTTGCCTGTCTTTACCATTCAAGCAGAGTCTGTTAGCATGATTAATCTCAACTCCAAGACTGTATTAGCTTTCTTCATTTATTCCTACGGAATGTTCAGTTTTATAGCCTAAGACTCACTTTGAAAAAAGAAGCCAGGGTTCTAAAGGTTTAATTATTAGCCATATAAAGCCCCTAACAAATCATTAACTTGGGGGCAAACCCACTTGTATGCTATATACATATATAATTATCTTTATTTATTTATTTTTTTTGAGACAGAGTCTCGCTCTGTTGCCCAGGCTGGAGTGCAGTGGCGCGATCTTGGCTCACTGCAGCCCCTGTCTCCGGGGTTCAAGTGATTCTCATGCCTCAGCCTCTCAAGTAGCTGGGATTACAAGCACACACCAGCCACCCAGCTAATTTTTGTATTTTTGGTAGAGGTGGAGGTTTGCCATGTTGGCTAGATTCAGCCTCCCAAAGCGCTGGGATTACAGGCGTGAGTGACCTACCGCACCCAGCCTATAATTCCCTTTTAAGGAAGAGTTGTTTACTTTTATGAGGGAAAACTCTCGGGCAGTGTGTAATTTTAACATGTCCATGGATTATACACATACCTTATTTCTTTTTTTCTCCTAATAAAACTTTTTGACTTCATGGACTTTGAAAGGTGCTACTGATGATACATAGAGAAGATTCAGTTTGATGCAAGGTCTTTGGATTATAAGGCTAAAACTAGATAAGCAGAATCAACATTTGTTTTTTTCTTTTATTTTACATTTTTGCGTATGTTCTAAACTATTTAGTTGACAAGATTAGTAATTATACTTAATTTCAGTTTCCTCAGTGATACAGTGAATAAATAAATTAGAAAATATAAGAAAAGGGAAATACAATTTAGGTAAATTTCTCAAAAATCAGAATTTTTAAGTGGAAAGGTTGAAGGAGAACAGGATGTAATGGGACAATTTAAGCAGCTAAAAACCAGGGTAAAGATGGGAAAGAAAAGAGGCAAGCAAGTAATCAGAAAGTAGGAGCTTACAGAAAATGGAAAGTTTGGATATAATAAAGTATATTGCTAAGACTTCAGAAGCAAAGATTCGAATGAGACTGATGTTATTGGTAACTCTTAAAGAGAGAAGGTTTTAACAGACAACTAAGGCAAAGCAGTTCATGTGTAAAAATACAGAGCAATTGTGTTAGGGTAACAGAAGAAAGGTAATCTTAGAAGTGAAATCTGGATTTCAATAAGATAGAAATGGTCAAGATGAGAGTGGATAGTGCAAAGTGTAGATCAGAATAATAAACAGAGTGTGAACATAACTCTAGAAGTGGGTGAGCTACCAAAGAAGGAAAGCATAGAAATGTTAGCCAAAAAGATGCATCAGAGGGTGTACATGAATAAGCAGTAATAAAAGAAAGATTACTGGAGACAAGGCTAAGACCAGGCCAGGTGTGGTGCCTCACACCTGTAATTCTAGCACTTTGGGAGGCTGAGGCGGGAAGATAGCTTGCGTTCAGGAGTTCAAGACCAGCATGGACAGCATAACAAGACCCTGTCTCTACAAAAATACAAGGAAATTAGCTGGGCATAGTGGCAGACACTTGTAGTCCCAGCTACTCGTGAGGCTGAGACAGGAGGCTCACTTGAGCCTGGGAGATTGCGGCAGCAGTGAGCTATAATCATGCCACTGCACTCCAGCAAACAAAGACAACAACAAAAAACACACAAAAAGAGAAGGATAAGACCAATGAGTAAGGCTTACCAAGCACAGGAATAAGTAGAATGCCAGTGACTGTAGACTAATAAAGTGGTTTAGGATTAAATGAGATGATGGATGTAAAATTTTATTTCAAGACTAAAAACTTACTGATTTTTAATACAGAGCATTACCAAGCTGTACCTTCATTATTTCAGTTATGTGTGAGCTAAAATGGGTCACGGGTAGCCTGTTTATGAGCTAGAAACACATTTGTGTGAAGTGATAAATCACTGTGATTACATTACTCAAAACTTTTTAGTCAGTTGATGCCATTGTTGAAATCGTGGAGTTTCAAATTGCCTCGGGTATTGTAAACAATGGTGGTTACACTAGAGCCGGACTGTATCATGTGCCAGTAATCCAGGACACGCAGTGGAAACTGCCCAATAAATACTTCCCTTTAAGCTCACTAGCGTTTTTTCCTGACATCCCAGTGTTCCCAAGCTGGGGCTACCTTAGCAGTGACCCATGTGTATCTGTAGTCATCACAGATTTAGTTTTATTCCAAGGACTTTTTAAAACTGGTCAGTTGGCTTCAAAACATCATCAACTATTGTTTTATTTTTAATGAAGCCATCAAATATTATATTCTTAAAATTAGGGCTTTGGGTATAACTTAATTTAAAATCCAGTCTTTGGAGGAGAAACATATTTTCATTTTATTAAAGTCTATCTGCAGGCTTCAGGTTACTTAGGGCAAGGCTGGCATGGGGTAACATACCACTGTTTCCTCAGCATAAATGCCCAGAGGAAGAATTGCTTTAGCAGGGAAGGTTATTAACAGAAATAAAGAAAAGCAAAAAGCACGGATGAATTTTGCTAAGGCATCCACAGTTTAAAGTCACCAGTTTATTTGCTAATTTGCATGTATATATTTGACAAGATCTGCTTACTCAAAGTACATTTATAAAATTTGTCATAAACATGGCTTTCTATTTGTAATAGTTAGTGGCCAAATAGCAACCTACCATGAATTAGATTGATTAGAGAAAGAGAACACAGGTGAAAGAATAGTTTTAGAATTAGGATGCTGAGTGTAGTGGTCTTAATTCATAATTCATAATGAAGAGAATGCTATTAGATTTTTCCCAAAATTTAAAGCACTGATTTTGGCACTTACATTTTAATATTGAGCACCCAGGTTTGGATCAGTGAATTAAATCTCAGCTAATTTTCATGTATTCAAAATTCTCCTATCTGATTTTTTTCCAAATGGACTTGCAGTGGACTGAGAATGGCCAAAATACACTTCAGATTTGGTTTTAATGCATGTGCTTTACACGTGGCATATATGTTTTGGAATCTAACAACTTTGGGCTAGGATCTTGGCTCAGTTACTTTAGGCAAGACACTGAATCTCTCTTTATTCAATATCTGTAAAGTAGGGGTCATTGTACTTCCTCTGCAGGATTGTGAGACTTGCATATGTTATCTTAATAAATGCTGGTTGATTGAAATAGGTTGCTATTGTTTAGAAGTGTTTGGGTCTCAAATGAGCAGAATGAGATGGTACACAGCTGTCTTACTGTTGTTACTACCTTGATAGTAACTTGCTGTAGGACCTTGTGTAAATAAGCAAAACTTTGTTTTCCTTGATTGTTCTCCCGAGATAGTCTTTTAGATCCAGATACCAGGTTACCTTAAAAGATTCTCATGAAGAATAATTCAACCAACAAATGAGGCAAAATAAAATGATTTTCAAATGTAAATATGCTTTCAACCATACTACTCGGCTGTCAGCTTAGTCCATTTACCCAATAATCAATCCTTGTTGGTTTTCTTGTTCTGCTCTCTGAAATCACCAGCTCTGTAGGCTTTTCTAGCTCTTGCTTTGATCACTTTAGAGGACAGAAGCTCTCTGTGATCCTGCCAGTTTTTTGCCTCCTCCTCTAGTCTACCCCTACCTCATTTCTTCTTATTTTGAAATGATAGATACCCTTTCTTTTGTCCAAGTTTGATTCCTCATCCTGTTTTCTGGATTTCATCACCTTTTCACCTCAATCGAAAACTATGCCCAAGTCTTTTCTATATAAATAAAAATAACAGCAGCAACCTTCTGTTTACTTTTAATCCCTTCTATTAGCAACCTTTCTCCTCTCCTCTCCTGTCCTTAGCATTCTGCAGGTAGAATTGTTCTCTTCAGGTCTTTATTTCCCATTCATTCCTCAGCCCACTGTACTCTGATTTCCATTCCTATAGGCCACTGAAATGGTCCTTTCCAGTGTCACCATGATCTTACAGGCCAAATCTAACTCCTTCTCACTTGACCCCTTTGTAGCATTAGCCAATGGTAACAACTTTCTCCTAAAAAAATTTAAAAATATTTTTATTTAAAATAATGCCTGAGGAACCAAAGAATTTATAATGAAAAGTAGTAATCACCTGTTCTCCACCCATTCCCTACCTTTTTTTTCCTCTCCATTCTCTTCTCCTTTCTGACTCCCAACTTGAGCTGGCTATAGTTTTACTTTGACACTGTCAAGATTGATCACATTTTTATCCATTCTGTCATCAAATTAAGTTTTCCATGCTCTATTTGCAGGTTGATGCCAATTGTTGAAAATTAACATTGAGTTTTTGCATTATTGTGAATAGGGAATTTTGCACTATTATGAGTGGGGAAATATTGTTCACTGCAGAGCTGTTTCCTTCCCTGTATTTCCAGTGTCATGATCCCATGCTATTCACAAGAGATGTTCAAATAGGTAACCCTTTCCTGAATGCCACCAGTTGCTCAAAATTGTGTCTATTTTAGTTTGCTTCATATGTGGATTATAACTTTGAAATAACTTGTTTTTCCTTGAGTTTCTGGTACTTAAAAAAAAACTAGAGAGAAGAATCTTAAGCCTTTCAAAAAAGGTATTAGCATCTCAATCTTTCTTTATATTGCTTACAACCCATTTCATTTATCTTCATGAAACCTACTGTTTTCTGACTCTGATTTTGACTAGTTGTTCTAATTTGGATTAGTTGTTCCATATTTGAATCACTACTTCATTGTGTAGGTTTTTATTTCCCGGAGATTTTAATTGCTTTTCTTCTCCCCTCTTTTTCTTGCATTATATTTTTCATATTATTCTCCCCTCCATCCCTAAATCTCAACCCCACTATTTATTGTATGGAATTTTCCTTTTATCCTAGATCCCTCTATCTCCTTGCTCCATTTTCAGCTGGTGTCTGTTGGGTTTGCTGCACAGCTTTGTCAGCTTTGGACTTACCACTCTTTAGGTTGGATCACTATTTTCTAAATATATGTTTTCTTTTTTAAATCTTGTTTTGTTGGAGTATATTGTCACATTAAGGAAGAAAGAATGAATATAAATGTACAACACATTTTTTTTCTTGAAATAAAATGAGGGAGTAATGGGAAATAATTTTTTTGAGCCCTTGCATTTCTAAAAAATGTTTGCATTGTGCCTTCATATTTGACAGTTCAGTTCCAGGTTGAAAATTATTTTTCTTTGGAATGTTAACAGCTGCCCTCTATTTTCTGTTTTTATCTAATGTTGCTGAAGAGAAATCTTCTGATTCTTATTCTTTTGTTGGTGACCTGTTTTAATTTTGTGTCTTTCTTTTTTTTCCCCTGGAAGCTTTTAGGCTCTCCCTTTTATTCTTGTAGTCTGAGATCTGACAATGATGGTTGTGTCTAGTTTTCCCCGGGATACTTTTTCATTTGTCCTGGTCAGCACTAGTAGATCCTTTCAGTTTGTGTACTTCTGTTTCTCTTGCTCTGGAGAATTAAAAAAATATATATATTTTTGAGACAGAGTCTCACTCTGTCACCCAGGTTAGAGGGCAGTGGTGTAGTCTCAACTCACTGCAACTTCCGCCTCCTGTGTTTAAGCGATTCTCCTGTCTCAGCCACCTGAGTAGCTGGGATTACAGGTGCCTGCCACCACGCCCAGCTAATTTTTTTGTATTTTTAGTAGAGGCAGGGTTTCACCACGTTGGCCAGGCTGGTGTGGAACTCCTGACCTCAGGTGGTCCACCTGCCTTGGCCTCCCAAAAAAAGAAAATATTCTTTCTTAGTTACTATTCTCCAGATTTTTTTGTCTTTCCTTCTAGGAATCCTGTTAGCTATTGTCATGGTTCTGCTTGATTGATTCTTTTTTATTTTTCTAGCTTTATTGAAGTATAATTGATGGACAGATACTTTATATTGTTTGTCTCTGCTATCTTTTATCATTCTTTTTTCGTTTTAATTTGAGACATGTTCTTGACTTCTAATCTCATATTGAATTTTTTTTTTGCAGTTGCAAGATTTAATAGAGTGAAATAGAGTGAAAACAGAGCTCCCATACAAAGGGAGGGGACCCAAAGAGGGTAGCTGTTGCTGGCTCGAATGCCTGGGTTTGTATCCCGATCATTGTCCCTCCCACTGTGCTCTCAGGCAATAGATGATTGGCTATTTCTTCACCTCCTGTTTTGCCTAATTAGCATTTTAGTGAGCTCTCTTACTGGTCAGGTGTGAGCTAAGTTGCAAGCCCCGTGTTTAAAGGTGGACACGGTCACCTTCCCAGCTAGGCTTAGGGATTCTTAGTTGACCTAGGAAATCCAGCTAGTCCTGTCTCTCAGTCCCCCCTCTCAACAGGAAAACTCAAGTGCTGTTGGGGAGGTTGGCCGACAACCACTCTAACTAACTACTTCCTGCTGAATCAGGGCATAGTAGGGGTTGTGCAGTTGAGATTTCCTCTGGAGGGGTGTCTTCGATGTCATTAACATCGGAGAATGGGCTAGCAGGCTGGTCCAGGGGTCCATGGTAGATTTTAGTCATGGACTGCATCTGGGGCTCCATTCGAAGAACCATTTGTAGTTTTACAGCCTCGATTCTGGAAGAGACAAACTTAACAAGGAGGTTAAAGATACAGGGATTGAAATGTATGGCCTGCAGTGCAGGGGATTATTTCTTTGGTACACTTCACAGGCCCTGACTATCTGCTTGATAGTTTTGAAAAGGCCTGGTCCAGTAGATAATACTTTGGCCATCTGATGGGTGCTGTCAATGCCTAAGTGAAAGGTTTGGTGAAGGGTTTTAAGTAATTTCCATTGGTTAGCTGCAGGCAAAAGTATTTTTCCTTCTTCGGTGGCTAGCCATCCTGAGGGGAGGAAATGATGTCCCTGTGAGGTTCCCCATTCTGTTTCTTCTTCTGAGTACTGGGGCTTGGTTTCCCGGAGGGGATTACCCCATACTAGGGGTCCTTCTATAAGCATTTCTAATGGAGGGTCCTGCATTGAAGCTCTTTTGGCTTCAATATCCACTTGGCGTTTCCCTTCTATTTCCCTTTCCTTTCCTTTCTGACGACCCCAGCAGTGTAAGACTGCCACCTCTTTAGGTTTCTGTACAGCCAATAATAATCTCCTAATGGCTTCCTGATGTTTGATAGGTGTTCCCTTGGAAGTTAGGAATTCCCTTTCTCTGCATATTGCTGCATAGGCATGGAGGACTAGGTAGGCATACTTAGAGTCTGTATATATATTTACCCTTTTTCCTTCTCCTAATTCTAGTGCCCAAGTGAGGTCTATTAGTTCTGCCAGCTGAGCACTAGTTCCTGGAGTGAGGGAATTACTTTCAAGTATTCCATTATCACTGACCACTGCATACCCTACTCTTTGAAGTCCTTTTTCTACAAAGGAACTTCCATCAGTATACAAGTTGATGTTGGGATCAGTCAAGGGAACCTCTAAAAGGTCCCCTCGAGTGGCATAGGTTTGAGCAATTACTTGTTGACAGTTATGTTCTATCTTTTCTTCATTGTCTGGAAGAAATGTGGCTGGGTTGAGTTGCACAAGTGCACAGTCGCAGCACTGGCCCTTCAAGTAATGGAGCCTGATATTTAAGTAAACGGTTGTCTGACAGCAAGTCTTCTTTAGCAGTGAGTATGCCGTTCACATCATGTCCACACAGTAAGATCTCTTCCCTGTGTTATTTTAACTGCTTCAGATACTAAGACTGCTACTGCCACCACTATCTGTAAACAATGAGGCTACCCCTTTGCCACTACATCAGTTTCCTTACTCAGGTATACCACGGGTTGCAAGCTCATCCCTTGGACCTGTGTAAGGACTCCTAGAGCTATTCCTGTTTTTTCTGTGACATATAAAGAAAAATCTTGTCCTGTTGGCAAGCTTAACACTGGGGCTTGGGTTAGGGCCTTCTTTAGGTCCTAGAAAGCTACTTCCGCTTCAGGTGTCCATTTTACTAAATGGGTATTGGCTTTCTGAGTTTCCTTAATTAGTGTATAGAATGTTCTGGGCATTTCACTGTACCTGGGAATCCATATTCGGCAGAAACCTGTTAAGGAACCCTATTAGTTGCTTTAGGGTTTTGGGATGAGGATAAGCCAGTATAGGCTGGGTACGTTCCTCACTGAGGGCCCTGGTGCCTTTGGATAATTTTAGCCCTAAGTATTTAACCTGCTGTGAGCAGAGCTGAGCCTTTGGTTTGGAAACCTTGTAGCCACAGGTAGCGAGGAAATTTAAGAGTGCTTGGGTGGCTTGATGGCACAAGGTTTCTGAATGGGCAGCTAAAAGTAAATCATCCACGTACCGAAGGACAAGAGTGTCCAGGTATTATGAGAATTGGCTCAAGTCTTGGGCTAATGCCTGGCCAGATAGATGGGGGCTATCCCTCAACCCTTAGGGTAAAACAGTCCAGGTGAGTTGAGACACTGGGTTCCAAGGATCTTCAAAAGCAAACAAGAATTGACAGTCAGGATGTAAAGGGATGCAAAAAAGGCATCCTTAAGGTCCAGGACTGTAAACCACTCTGCTTCCTCTGGTATTTGGGAAAGCAGAGTATAAGGGTTAGGTACAGCTGGGTATAGAGGGACAGCGGCCTCATTGATAATCCTGAGATCTTGCACTAACTTCCACTGTCTGTTGGGTTTCTGTACTCCTAAAATTGGAGTATTGCAGGGGCTATTGCATGGTTTTACTAGGCCTTGGGCTTTTAGGTCCTTAACAATCTTTTGGAGTTCTTGTTGGGCCTCGGGTCTAAGGGGGTACTGCTTTTGGTAGGGAAAGGACGCGGAATCCTTTAGTTTAACTTGAACTGGACAGGCATTCTTTGCTCATCCATATTGTCCTTTTGTTGCCCAGACTTCAGGATTAATTCGTTCCTCAAGCTGGGGACAACAAACAGGTGTTCCTTCTCCTGTGTTCAGGTGTATAATGGCCCCTGCTTTTGCTAGAATGTCTCTCCCTAACAAAGGAGTGGGGCTTTCAGGCATAATTAGAAAAGCATGTGAAAAGAGTAAAGTTCCCCGTCACAACTTAGTGGCTGGGAGAAGTATCTAGTGACTGGCTGTCCTAGGACCCCTTGGATAGTGACAGATCTGGAGGACAGTTGTCTGGGACAGGAGAGTAAGACTGAGAAGGCTGCGCCAGTGTCCAGGAGACAGTTAACCTCCTGGCTCTCAATGGTCAAGCATACCCGGGGCTCTGTGAGGGTGATGGCATGGGCTGGCGCTCGCCCCGGGCACCCTCAGTCCTGCTGCTGGATCATCTGGTTAATGGCTTCTCACTCAGAGTATCTTCATCCCCTGGGGCAGTGGGCCTTCCAGTGATTCCCTTGACGTAAGGTGCATGGACAAGGGGGCGGCTTATTTCTACTTGGATAATCTTTTTTAAAGTGTCCTTGTAGACCGCACTGGAAGCCAGCCCTATTAGGCATTTGATTTGCCCAGCTTTTCCCTTTTCCAGAGCCTCCAAAGTCTGCTTGCCTGAGGGCCATGACTAAAGTGGTGGACCCCCCTTTTTTTATCCTGTTTGTCCCGTTTTGCCTGCTCCTCCTGATCTCTATTATAAAAAACTGAGGTTGCCAAGTTAAATAGGGTTTCTAAGTTCTGCTCTGGGCCTAAGGCAGACTTTTGAAGTTTTTTCTAATGTCTGCAGCTGACTGAGTGATAAACTTATCCTTTAAGATTAGTTGGCCTTCAATAGAGTCAGGTGACAGGGAGGTAGGCTTCCTCAATGCCTCCCTTAGTCTGTCCAGAAAAGCAGTAGGATTTTCTTCCTTTCCCTGTGTTATAGTGGACATCATTGAATAATTCATAGGCTTCTTCCTAGTTTTCCTTAGTCCTTCTAGCACGCAAGTTAGCAAATGTTTGTGGCACCAATCTCCATGTTCTGATTCTGTGTCCCAATGAGGGTCTACACTGGGAACTGCCTGCTGGCCTGTGGGGAGTTGTTCTTTCCTCTGTTGTCATCCTATTGTTGACCTGACTGTGATACCAAAGATCGCCAAACTCTCGGGCTGCAGTTACAGCGGCACTTCTCTCATTTGGGGTTAATGTCTGATTTAGTAGTAACATTATATCTCTCCATGTCAGATCAAAGGATTGTCCTAACCCTTGTAAAACATCAATATAGCCGTCAGGATTATCTGAGAATTTACCTAGGTCTATTTTAATTTGCTTTAAGTCTGAGAGAGAAAAAGGTACAGGCACTCTGGCTGGGCCGAATTCTCCTCCTCCCACTGCTTGGAGGGGGCATAATCGGGGAATATTGGCACTCTTTGGTTCATTGTTTACCCCTTTGTCTATCTCCTTTTGGACCATTTGGGTTAAAGGGGGGTCCTTATTAGTTGAGGAAGGAGTTGGGGGGGCCGCTGGGGTAGGGAGATGGACTCTGAGGGCTTCCTGTAGGGCATAAACCACACTTTTTACATAATTGTGAGTTGTCTCATAATGAAAAGAAAGTTTGCACATATGGCACTTCACTCCATTTGCCCTCCTTTCTGCAGAAGAGGTCTAGCTGTAAGATGATGTTATAATTTATACTTCCCTCAGGAGGCCAGGTTTCTCTCCCTTGAAGAGGATATTGTGGCCAGGCGGTACTGCGGAAGAATGTAAATCGTTTCTTTCTTAGCGTCTGAGTGTCAAATTGGTCCCAATTCTCCAGAATACATCTTAGGGGCGTTTTTGCCTTGGAGGGAATGTCTCCCATCGTTTTGGAGGTCCCTTCGTGGTTGCCAAAATGTTACTGGGGGGTCCTTGCTTCCAGAGCTCCCAAGATGGCGGCGGGCCACTTCCAAGATGGTGGCAAGCCTCGTGTTCTCTGACCTGGGGTTCTTGGCCTCACGGATTCCAAGGAATGGAATCTTGGGCCATGTGGTGAGTATTATAGCTCTATTAGAAGCCGTGGGTCATGGAAGAGAACCATGGAACCCAGTGACTAGTGTTCAGCTCAATTAGGATGAACCCGGGCACTTAGCCGTGTGGGAGCAATGGCAAGCCTTTAGCCCAGTTGGGAGCAGCAATGGGTGCCTCGCTGGATCAGGAGCACAGTGGACACCCTGCTGGATCCGGAGGCATGGAAGTCGCTGGCGGGTCTGCGATGGTGGCAAGCAGCAGTGTTGGACGGCGAGCGAAAGCTCTGCTCCAGCCGTAACAAACACGGACCAGAAGAGTACAGTTGCAAGATTTGATAGAGTGAAATAGAGTGAGAACAGAGCTCCCATACAAAGGGAGGGGACCCAAAGAGGGTAGCCTCATATTGAATTTTTTAATTTGACAGTCATATTTTTAATTTTTAAATTTTAATGTTACATTTCAAACATTAACATTTTACATAATTACAGTACAATTGTCAAAATCAGGAAATTGACACAGATTTAAATAAATAAGACTTCTAGATTTTTTATTCTCAATTCATAGCATCTGTTTTATAGGATATTAAGAACCTGAAATCATGGACTTTGGGGTCAGACTAGTATTTGATGTTGTGGTCTTACTACTCGCTAGATGTATGATATCGAAAACATTTCCTAACCCTTCTCTGCCTCACGAAGAAGGAGATGATGATGAGGAGGATGATACTAATAATATCTGCATGTTAGTATGTGTGGGGCATTTAGAATAGTTCCTGGTACCTGAGATAGTCCTTGACAGTGTTGAGTGGTCCCAAGGTGCAGTGGGACCAGATTTTCCCAGCTCTGCATTGGACAATTGTGGCATTGGCCGAGTTTTATTTTTATTTTATCAACATTTTAGTTTGAATTATTTTAGACTTACAAAACAGTTCCAAAAGTAGTACAAATAATTCCTGTATGCACCTTATTCAGACTCCCCAAACATTAACATTTTACATAACTACAGTATAGTTGTCAAAATCAGGAATTTAACACAGATTCAAATGATATTGTTTAATCTATATACTGTTTACATTTCATTAATTGTGTACTAATGGCCTTTCCCTGGTTCTAGTTATTTAATCCAGGATGAAATTTTGCAGGTAGTTTTCATGTCTCCTTTAATTTGGATAGGTCCTTGGTTTTTCTTTGCTTTTTATCATCTTGCCATTTTTGAAGGGTTGTTTTGTAGAATGTCCGAAATTTGAGCTTGTTTGATGTTTGATTAAATTCAGGTTATGTGTTTTTTAGCAAGAATACCACAGAAATGATACTGCGTTCTTCCTAGTGTGTCATATCAAGAAGGATGTGATGTGAATATCTTGTATTACTGGTGCTGTTAACTCTGATCACTTGTTTAAGCTACTGCCTGCCATGGTTCTCCTTTGCAAAGTTACTCTTTTTTCTTTTGTGTTCAACAAATGTTATATGGGGAGGTGCTTTAAGACTGTGAATATTTTATTTCTCATCATAGTTTTGGTCAGTGATGATTCTTGTCTGCAATAATTATTACTGTGGCGTTTGCCAAATGGTGATTTTTCTGTTTTAATCATTTCTTCTAAGCTTGTTACTTGGAATTTTACTTTAAGAAAGATCTTTCCCATTTTTGCATTTATTTATTCAGTTATTTATATTACTGGGGATTTATGGATTCTAATTTTATAGATATTCTATATCTATATAGATATAAAGTATCTCTATATAGAATATAGATATTTTATAGATATATTTTATATCTATAGAATTTTATATCTAGATATATTTTATATCTATAGATATTCTATATCTATATTCTGTATCTATACCTATATTCTAATTTTATTTATTTTGATTTATTTTATTTTATTTTTTTGAGACAGAGTCTTGCTCTGTCACCGAGGCTGGAGTGCAGTGGCACAATCTCCGCTCACTGCAACCTCCGCCTCCTGGGCTCAAGCGATTCTCCTGCCTTAGCCTCCTGAGTAGCTGGGATTACAGATGCCTGCCACTGTGCCTGGCTAATTTTTGTATTTTTAGTAGAGACGGGGTTTCACCATGTTGGCCAGGCTGATCTTGAACTCCTGACCTCATGTGATCTGCCCGCCTCAGCCTTTCAAAGTGCTGGGATTACAGGTGTGAGCCACCGCGCCTGGCCCAGGTTGCTGCAAATGCCATTATTTCGTTCCTTTTTATGGCTGAGTAGTATTCCATAGTATATATTAATATATGCCACATTTTCTTTATCCATGCGTTGATTGATGGGCGTATTTTTTCAGTTGCAAATTGTGCTGGTATAAACGTGTGCACAAGTATCTTTTTCGTGTAATGACTTCTTTTCCTGTGGGTAGATACCCTGGAGAGGGATTGCTGGATCAAATGGTAGATCTACTTTTAGTTCTTTAAGGAAGGAATCTCCACACTGTTTTCCATGGTGGTTGTACTATTTTACATTCCTAACAATAGTGTAAAAGTGTTCCCTTTTGACCACATCCATGCCAACATCTATTATTTTTTGAGTTTTTGATTATGGCCATTCTTGCAGGAGTAAGGTGATATCATGTGGTAGTTTCGATTTACATTTCTCTGATAATTAGTGACGTTGAGCTTTTTTTTCATATGTTTATTGCCCATTTGTATATCTTCTTTTGAGAATTGTCTATTCATGTCCTTAGGCCACTTTTTGATGGTATTGTTTGTTTTTTGTTGCTGATTTGTTTGAATTCCTTGTAGACTGGATATTAGTTCTTTGTTGGATGTATAGATTGCAAAAATTTTCTCCTACTCTATGGGTTGTCTGTTTACTCTGCTGATTATTTCTTTTGCTGTGCAGAAGCTTTTTAGTTTAATTAAATCCCATCTATTTATCTTTATCTTATTGAAGTCTTTGCTTAAGTCAATGTCTAGAAGAGTTTTTCCAATGTTCTAGAATTTTTATGGTTTCAGGTTTTAGATTTAAGTCTTTGATCCATCTCTAGTTGATTTTTGTATAAGGTGAGAGATGAGGATCCAGTTTCATTATTCTACGTGTGACTTGCCAATTATCTCAGCACCATTTGTTCAATAGAGTGTCCTTTCCCCACTTTATGTTTTTGTTTGTTTTGTTGAAGATCAGTTGACCGTAAGTATTTGGCTTTATTTCTGGGTTCTCTATTCTGTTTTATTGGTCTAAATGCCTGTTTTTATACCAGTACCATGCTGTTTTGGTGACTGTAGCTGTATGCTATAGTTTGAAGTCAGGTAATGTAAGACCTCTTGATTTGTTCTTTTTGCTTAGTCTTGCTTTGGCTATGCAGGCTCTTTTTTGGTTCCATATAAATTTTTTTCTAGTTCTGTGAAGAACGATGATGGTATTTTGATGAGAATTGCATTGAATTTGATGATGGTATTTTGATGGGAATTGCATTGAATTTGTAGATTGCTTTTCGCAGTGTGGTCATTTTCACAACATTGATTCTACCCATCATGAGCATGGTTTGTGTTTCCATTTGTTTGTGTCATCTATTATTTCTTTCAGCAGTGTTTTGTACTTTTCTTTGTAGAGGTCTTTCAGCTCTTTGG
This sequence comes from Gorilla gorilla gorilla, assembly GCF_029281585.2. Lineage (NCBI taxonomy): Eukaryota > Metazoa > Chordata > Mammalia > Primates > Hominidae > Gorilla > Gorilla gorilla. The sequence continues at coordinate 190,157,174 of NC_086017.1, read as the reverse complement.
TTAAGTATATCCCTATGTATTTTATTTTATTTTTTTTGTAGGTATTGTAAAAGGGGCTGAGTTCTTGATTTGATTATCTGCTTGGTAGCTGTTGGTGTATAGTGGTGTATAGCAGAGCTACTGATTTGTGTATATTAATTTTGTATCCTAAAACTTTGCTGAATTCATTTACCAGTACCAGAAGCTTTTTGGATAAGTCTTTAGGATTTTCTAGATACACGATCATTTTCATTAGCAAACAGTGACAGTTTGACTTCCTCTTTATTGATTTGGATGCCCTTTATTTCTTTCTCTTGTCTGATTGCTCTGGCTAGGATTTCCAGTACTAGGGTGAATAGAAGTGGTGAAAGTGGGCATCCTTGTCTTGTTCCAGTTCTCAGGGGGAATGCTTTCAACTTTTCCGCATTCAGTATAATGTTGGCCTGTGGGTTTGTCATAGATGGCTTTTATTACCTTAAGGTGTGTTTCTTCTATGCTGATTTTGCTGAGGGTTTTAACCATAAAGGGATGCTGGATTTTGTCAAATGCTTTTTCTGTGTCTATTGAGGTGATCATATGATTTTTGTTTTTAATTCTGTTTATGTAGTGTATCACATTTATTGACTTGAGGATGTTAAACCGTCCCTAGATGTAAAACCATCCCTAAATCCCTGGTGTGAAATCCACTTGATCATGGTGGATTATCTTTTTGATATGCTGTTGGATTTGCTTAGCTAGTGTTTTGTTGAGGATTTTTGCATCTGTGTTCATCAGGGATATTGGTCTGTAGTTTTCTTTTTTTTAGAATATCCTTTCCTGGTTTTGGTGTTAGGGTGATATGGACTTCATAGAATGATTTCGGGAGGATTCCCTCTGTGTTTTGGAGTAGTGTCAGTAGGAATGGTACCAGTTCTTCTTTGAATGTCTGATAGAATTCAGCTGTGCATCTTTCTGGTCTTGGACTTTTTTTTTTGTTGGTAACTTTTAAATTACCATTGCAATCTTGCTGCTTGTTATTGGTCTGTTCAGTTTCTATGTATTCTTGGTTTAATCTAGGAGGGTTGTATATTTCTACCCATCTCCTTTAGGTTTTCTAGTTTATGCACATAAAGGTGTTCATAATAGCCTTGAATGATTTTTTGTATTTCTGTGGTATTCGTTGTAATATCTCCCGTTTCATTTCTAATTGAGCTTATTTGGATTTTCTCTCTTATTTTCTTGGCTAACCTCAATAATCGTTTATCAGTTTTATTTATCTTGTCAAAAAACCAACCTTTTGTTTCACTTAATCTTTTGTATTTTTTTTGTTTCAATTTCATTTAGTTCTGTTCTGATCTTGACTATTTCTTTTCTTCTGCTGGGTTTGGGTTTGGATTGTTTTGTTTCTCCAGTTCTGTGAGGTGTGACCTTACATTGTCTATTTGTGTTCTTTTAGGCTTGACTTTTTTTTTTTTTTTTTTGAGACGGAGTCTTGCTCTGTTGCCCAGACTAGAGTGCAGTGGCGTGATCTTGGCTTACTGCCAGCTCTGCCTCCCAGGTTCATGCCATTCTCCTGCCTCAGCCTCCCGAGTAGCTGAGACTACAGGCGCCCACCACCATGCCCGGCTAATTTTTTTGTATTTTTAGTAGAGACGTGGTTTCACCATGTTAGCCAGGATGGTCTTGATCTCTTGACCTCGTGATCCACCTGCCCTGGCCTCCCAAAGTGCTGGGATTACAGGCATGAGCAACCATGCCCGGCCCCTTTCAAACTTTTTGATGTAGGCAGTTAACGCTATGAACTTTCCTCTTAGCACTGCCTTTGCTGTATCACAGAGGTTTTCATAGGTTGTGTCACTATTATCGTTCAGTTCAAATAATTTTTTAATTTCCATCTTGATTTTATTGTTGACCCAACAATCATTCAGGAGCAGGTTATTTAATTTCCATGTATTTGCATGGTTTTGAGGGTTTCTTTTGGAGTTGATTTCCAATTTTATTCTACTGTGGTCTGAGAAAGTACTTGCTATAAGTTCGATTTTCTTAAATTTGTTGAGACTTGTTTTGTGGCTATCATATGGTCTATCTTGAAGAATGTTCCATGTGCTGATGAATAGAATGTATATTCTGCAGTTGTTGGGTAGGATCCTCTGTAAATATCTGTGAAGTGCATTTGTTGTAATGTATAGTTTATTGTTTCTTTGTTGACTTTCTGTCTTAAAGACCCGTCTAGTGCTGTCAGTGGAGTATTGAAGTCCCCCACAATTATTGTATTGCTGTCTATCTCATTTGTTAGGTCTAGTAGTAATTGTTTTATAAGTTTGGAAGCTCCAGTATTCGGTGCATATATATTTAGGATTGTGATGTTTTCCTTTTGGACTAGTCCTTTTATTGTATTATGTCCCTCTTTGTCTTTTTTAACTGCTGTTGCTTTGAAGTTTGTTTTGTCTCAAATAAGAATAGCTACTCCTGCTCACTTTTGTTGTCCATTTGCATAGAATATCTTTTTTTCACCCCGTTACCTTAAGTTTATGTGAGTCCTTATGTATCACATGAGTCTCTTGAAGATAGCAGATACTTGGTTGGTGAATTCTTATCCGTTTTGCCATTTGGAATCTTTTAAGTGGAGAATTTAGGCAATTTGCATTCAATGTTAATATTGACATGTGAAGTACTATTTTGTTCATTGTGCTGTTTTTTTTTTTTTTTTGCCTGAATACCTTGGGTTTTTTTCATTGTGTTATTTTATAGGTCCTGTGAGATTTATGCTTTAAGGATTTCCTATTTTTGTGTATTTGGAGGATTTGTTTCAAGATTTAGAACTCCTTTTAGTAGTTCTTGTAGTGCTGGCTTGGTAGTGGCAAATTCTCTCAGAAGTTTTTTGTCTGACAAAGACAGTATCTTTCCTTCATTTATGCAGCTTAGTTTCACTGGATACAAAGTTCTTGGCTGATAATTGTTTTGTTTAAGAAGGCTAAAGATAGGACCCCAGTCCCTTCTAGCTTGTAGGGTTTTGGCTGAGAAATCTGCTGTTAATCTGATAGGTTTTCCTTTATAGGTTACCTGATGCTTTTGCCTCACAGCTCTTAAGATTCTTTCTTTCATCTTGACTTTAGGTAACCTGATGACTGTATGCCTAGGCGATGATCTTTTTGCAATGAATTTCCTAGGTGTTCTTTGAGCTTCTTGTATTCGGATGTCTAGATCTCTAGCAAGGCTGAGGAAGTTTTCCTCAATTATTCCCTCAAATATGTTTTGCAAACTTTTAGATTTCTCTTCTTCCACAGGAACAGCAATTATTCTTAGGTTTGGTCTATCATAATCTCAAACTTCTTCGAGGCTTTGTTCATTTTTTAAAAATTCTTTTTTCTTTGTCTTTATCGATTTGGGTTAATTCAAAAGCCTTATCTTTGAGCTCTGAAGTTCTTCTACTTGTCCGATTCTATTGCTGAGACTTTTCAGTGCATTTTGCATTTCTCTGAGCGTGTCCTTCATTTCCAGAAGTTGTGATTGTTTTTTATTTATGCTATTTCACTGAAAAATTTCCATTCATACCTGTATTATTTTTTGATTTATTTAAGTTGGACTTCACCTTTCTCTGGTGCCTCCTTTTTTTTTTGAGACTGAGTCTTACTCTGTCACCCAGGCTGGAGTGCAGTCACATGATCTCAGCTCACTGCTACCTTTGCCTCCCGGACTGAAGTGATTCTCCTGCTTCAGCCTCCTGAGTAGCTGAGACTATAGGCGAGCACCACCACATCCGGCTATTTTTTTTTTGTATTTTTAGTAGCGATTGGGTTTCACCATGTTGGTCAGGCTGGTCTTGAACTCCTGACCTCAGGTGATCTGCCTGCCTCAGCCTCCCAAAGTGCTGGGATTACAGGCGTGAGCCACCACGCTTGGCCTGGTGCCTCCTTGATTGGATTAGTAGTTGACCTTCTGAATTCTTTTTCTGGCAATTCAGATATTTCACCTTGGTTTGGATCCACTGCTGGTGAGCTAGGGTGATCTTTTGGGGGTGTTAAAGAACCTTGTTTTGTCATGTCACAAGAATTATTTTTGTGGTTCTTCCTCATTTGGGTAGACTATGTCAGAGGGAAGATCTGGGACTCAGAGGCTGCTCTTCAGATTCTTTTGTCCCACAGGGTGCTCCCCTGATGTGGTGCTCTCACCTTTCCTCTAGGATGGGGCTTACTGAGAGCTGAACTGCAATAATTGTTATTTTTCTTCTGAATCTAGCCACCTAGTGGAGCTACCGGGCTCTGGGTTGGTACTGGGGAGTGTCTGCAGGGAGTCCTGTGATATGATTCATCTTCATGTCTGTCAGCTGTGGATACCAGCACCTGCTCTGGTAGAGGTAGCCGGGGAGTGAAGTGGACTCAGTGAGGGTCCTTAGTTGTATTTTTGTTAAGTGTGCTGGTTTTGTGTTGGTTGGTCTCCAGCCAGGAGGTGGTGCTTTCAAGAGTGCATCAGCTATGGTAGTATAGAGATGATCACGCAGTGGGTGGGGCCCCAGAGCTCCCAAGAGCTTATGTCCTTTGTCTTCGGCTACCAGTGTGGGTAGAGAAGACCATCGGGTTGGGGCAGGGTTAGGCATGTCTGAGGTCAGTCTCTCCTTGGGTGGGGCTTGCTGCAGCTGCTATGGGGAATAGGGGTGTGAATGGGCCAATGGAGTTATGTTCCCAGGGGGATTATGGCTGCCTCTGCTGTGTCACACAGGTCACCAGGGAATTGGGGGAAAGCTGGCTGTTACAGGCCTCACCCAGCTGCCATGCATCCCACAGCCCTAAAGGCTGGTCTGCCTCCCACTGTGCCTCATCTGTAGCACTGAGTTCATTTCCAGGCAGCTGGTGGGCAGGGCTGAGAACTTGCCCCAGACCACAAGCCTCCCAGCTGAGAAAGCAGGCCGACTCAGTTCCTCAGCTGGCCCACGGAGTCTGCAGTGGCAATCCGCCTCCTTCAAAGGGCCTGTGGATACCCTCCGCTTTCCTGGTATGTTCCTGCTGTAGTTCTTGGAGCAAAATTTCATGATATGGGTCTCCACACACTGCTCTGTCCATCTGAGTGGGAGCTGCTAGTTAGTCCTGCCTCCTGTCTGCTATTTTCCCTGCAAATTTGCATACTTCTCTTAGTTGCCATTAGTATCATTATGTTGTGGATGCAATATCTGCTTGAATACTACTGGGGATGCTGCTTTGGAAATGAAATACCTGATACTATCTAACCTTGACCCCTCCACTAGTACTGGGTACCTCTTCTGCCTTTTCATGGACTGTGTTCCTGTAGTCATGCTCTTCAGCTCCTGTATCAGCTGTTCTTCTGCTTTTAGTGACTTCTTCCTGTTGTCATACAGACAAGCCTCTAAAATCCATATTTCAAAGAGAAATGATCCCATTTCTCTGTCTAGCTGCGTGCCGGATTTCTCTGCTCCCTGTCATAGAGCTCTTCTGCATAGTTGCCTGTACTGGGTGTTTTCCTAGTTAAACCATTCACATGACCTTTATCTCTCACTGTTCTACTGAAGTGATTCTTACCTAGGCCAGTTGTGACCTCTGTCTTTGCAAATCCAAGTATCCCTTCTCTCTCCTGACTTTATTCACAGCAGCTTTTGACCTGATGAACTACTCCCTTTTTTGGTTATTGTTGTGTTGAATGATTATGAAGTCCTTCAGATATAAGGTACCAAAAATATAATAAACATTTGTATTTGCCATCTAGCTTAAGGAGTACAAATTATTAATTCAGCTGAAGTCCCCATATATCTCTTCCCAATTGTATCCCTATCCTATGCCCCTAGATGTAGCCACTATACTGGATTGATGTTTATTGTTACCACACATTGTTTTTGTATATTTGCTACATATATGTTCCCTTATATAAGTATATAGTGTTGTTTTTTATATTTTTAGACCCTATATTAAAAATTATTCTTACATATCTTCTTTTGCAGTGTGCTCTTTTTATTCAGTATTTTGTTATGAGACCGATTCATGTTTCCATGCATGGCCCTAGAGTGTTTACTTTCACTACTGTGTAGTGTTCCTCTGTATGAATAATCTACAGTTTATCTATTGTCCTGTAGGTGGTCACTTACATTGTTTCCACCTTTTTTGCTGTTACAAACAATACTTCTAGGAGCATCCTTATGGTTATCTCCTATGTATGTTTCTGTTTGGTAATACCTAGAACTATAGTTCCTGGGTCATAATGTATTTAACTAGACTCTTCTTTTGAGCCACTTTGTTCCAGACTTCTATGACACTGCACTTGTCTGGTTTTTATCTTATTTCATGGGCATTCTCAATCTTATTTTTGGATTCTTTGCCACACTTGATATTGTAGTGTCTTAGAGGTTTGTCCTTTGCTCTCTATCACCGAGTCGTCTAGGTAACTTACCTAGTTTCATGGTTTTATTTAATTTTATTTATTATTATTATTTTTTATTATACTTTAAGTTCTGGGGTACATGTGCACAACGTGCAGGTTTGATACATAGGTATACATGTGCCATGTTGGTTTGCTGCACCCATCAACTCGTCATTTACACTAGGTATATCTCCTAATGCTATCCCTCCCCTAGTCCCCCGCCCCCTGACAGGCCCTAGTGTGTGATGTTCCCCGCCCTGTGTCCAAGTGATATCCTTGTTCAGTTCCCACGTATGAGTGAGAACATAAGGTATTTGGTTTTCTGTCCTTGTGATAGTTTGCTGAGAATGATGGTTTCCAGCTCCATCCATGTCCCTGCAAAGGACATGAACTCATCCTTTTTTATGGCTGCATAGTATTCCATGGTGTATATGTGTCACATTTTCTTTCTTTTTTCTTTTGAGACAGAGTCTTGCTCTGTCGTCCAGGCGGGAGTGTGGTGGTGCAATCTTGGCTCACTGCAAGCTCCGCCTCCTGGGTTCATGCCATTCTCCTGCCTCAGCCTCCCAAGTAGCTGGGACTACAAGCACCTGCAACCACGCCTGGCTAATTTTTTGTAGTTTTAGTAGAGACAGGGTTTCACCATGTTAGCCAGGATGTTCTCAATCTCCTGACCTCGTGATCCTCCTGCCTTGGCCTCCCAAAGTGCTGGGATTACAGGCGTGAGCCACCGTGCCCGGCCACCACATTTTCTTCATCCAGTCTATCATTGATGGACATTCGGGTTGGTTCCAAGTCTTTGCTATTGTGAATAGTGCCGCAATAAACATATGTGTGCATGTGTCTTTATAGTAGTATGATTTATAATCCTTTGGGTATATACCTAGTAATGGGATTGCTGGGTCAAATGGTATTTCTAGTTCTAGATCCTTAAGGGATTGCCACACTGTCTTCCACAGTGGTTGAACTAATTTACACTCCCACCAACAGTGTAAAGCGTTCCTATTTCTCCACATCCTCTCCAGCATTTGTTGTTTCCTGACTTTTTAATGATTGCCATTCTAACTGGTGTGAATCTTCATTGTGGTTTTGATTTTCATTTCTCTGACGACGAATGATGATGAGCATTTTTCCATGTATCTGTTGGCTGCATAGATGTCGTCTTTTGAGAAGTGTCTGTTCATATCCTCATATCCTTTGCCCACTTTTTGATGGGGTTCTTTGTTTTTTTCTTGTAAATTTGAGTTCTTTGTAGATTCTGGATATTAGCCCTTTGTCAGATGGGGAGATTGCAAAAATTTTCTCCCATTCTGTAGGTTGCCTGTTCACTCTGATGGTAGTTTCTTGTGCTGTGCAGAAGCTCTTTAGTTTAATTAGGTCCCATTTGTCTATTTTGGCTTTTGTTGCCATTGCTTTTGGTGTTTTAGTTATGAAGTCTGTGCCCATGCCTATGTGCTGAATGGTATTGCCTAGGTTTTCTTCTAGGATTTTTATGGTTTTAGGTCTAACATTTAAGTCTTTAATCCATCTTGAATTAATTTTTGTATAAGGAGTAAGGAAGGGATCCAGTTTCAGCTTTCTACATATGGCTAGCCAGTTTTCCCAGCACCATTTATTAAATAGGGAATCCTTTCCCCATTTCTTGTTTTTGTCAGGTTTGTCAAAGATCAGATGGTTGTAGATGTGTGGTGTTATTTCTGAGGCCTGTTCTTTTCCATTGGTCTATATCTCTGTTTTGGTACCAGTACCATGCTGTTTTGGTTACTGTAGCCTTGTAGTATAGTTTGAAGTCAGGTAGCATGATGCCTCCAGCTTTGTTCTTTTGGCTTAGGATTGTCTTGGCAATGTGGGCTCTTTTTTTGGTTCCATGTGAACTTTAAAGTAGTTTTTTCCAATTCTGTGAAGAAAGTCATTTGTAGCTTGATGGGGATGGCATTGAATCTATAAATTACCTTGGGCAGTATGGCTGTTTTCACGATATTGATTCTTCCTGTTCATGAGCATGGAATGTTCTTCCATTTGTTTGTGTCCTCTTTTATTTCCTTAAGCAGTGGTTTGTAGCTCTCTTTGAAGAGGTCCTTCACATCCCTTGTAAGTTGGATTCCTAGGTATTTTATTGTTTTCGTAGCAATTGTGAATGGGAGTTCACTCATGATTTGGCTCTCTGTTTGTCTGTTATTGGTGTATAGGAGTGCTTGTGATTTTTGCACATTGATTTTGTATCTGAGACTTTGCTGATGTTGCTTATCAGCTTAAGGAGATTTTGGGCTGAGACGATGGGGTTTTCTAAATATACAGTCATGTCGTCTGCAAGCAGGGACAATTTGACTTCCTCTTTTCCTAATTGAATACCCTTTATTTCTTTCTCTTGCCTGATTGCCCTGGCCAGAACTTCCAACACTATGTTGAATAGGAGTGGTGAGAGAGGGCGTCCTTGTCTTGTGCCGGTTTTCAAAGAGAATGCTTCCGGTTTTTGCCCATTCAGTGTGATATTGGCTGTGGGTTTGTCATAAATAGCTCTTATTATTTTGAGATACGTCCCATCAATACCTAATTTATTGAGAGTTTTTGGCATGAAGGCTGTTGAGTTTTGTCAAAGGCCTTTTCTGCATCTATTGAGATAATCATGTGGTTTTTGTCATTGGTTCTGTTTATGTGATGGGTTATGTTTTTTGATTTGTGTATATTGAACCAGCCTTGCATCCCAGGGATGAAGCTGACCTGATCATTGTGGATAAGCTTTTTGATACGCTGCTGGATTCGGTTTGCCGGTATTTTATTGAGGATTTTTGCATCGATGTTTATCAGGGATATTGGTCTAAAGTTCTCTTGTTTTTGTTGTATCTCTGCCAGGCTTTGGTGTCAGGATGATGTTGGCCTCATAAAATGAGTTCCCTCTTTTTATTGATTGGAATAGTTTCAGAAGGAATGGTACCAGCTCCTCTTTGTACCTCTGGTAGAATTCGGCTGTGAATCTGTCTGGCCCTGGACTTTTTTGATTGGTAGGCTATTAATTATTGCCTCAATTTCAGAGCCTGTTACTGGTCTATTCAGAGATTCAACTTCTTCCTGGATTAGTCTTGGGAGGGTGTATGTGCCCAGGAGTTTATCCATTTCTTCTAGATTTTCTAGTTTGTTTGCGTAGAGGTGTTTATAGTGTTCACTGATGGTAGTTTGTATTTCTGTGGGATCGGTGGTGACATCCCCTTTATCATTTTTTATTGCATCTATTTGATTCTTCTCTCTTTTCTTCTTTATTAGTCTTGCTAGTGGTCTCTCAATTTTGTTGATCTTTAAAAAAAACAGCTCCTGGATTCAGTGATTTTTTGAAGGAATTTTTGTGTGTCTATCTCTTTCAGTTCTGCTCTGATCTTAGTTATTTCTTGCCTTCTGCTAGCCTTTGAATTTGTTTGCTCTTACTTCTCTAGTTCTTTTAATTGTAATGTTAGGGTGTCAATTTTAGATCTTTCCTGCTTTCTCTTGTGGGCATTTAGTGCTATAAATTTCCCTCTACCACACTGCTTTAAATGTGTCCCAGAGACTCTGGTACGTTGAGTTTTTGTTCTCATTTGTTTCAAAGAACATCTTTATTTCTGCCTTCATTTCATTATTTACCCAGTAGTCATTCAGGAGCAAGTTGTTCAGTTTCCATGTAGTTGTGCAGTTTTGAGTGAGTTTCTTAATACTGAGTTCTAATTTGATTGCACTGTGGTCTGAGATGCAGTTTGTTGTGATTTCTGTTCTTTTACATTTGCTGAGGAATGCTTTACTTCCAATTATGTGGTCAATTTTAGAATAAGTGTGATGTGGTGCTGAGAAGAATGTATATTCTGTTGATTTGGGGTGGAGAGTTCTGTAGATATCTATTAGGTCTGCTTGGTGCAGAGCTGAGTTCAAGTCCTGTATATGCTTGTTAACCTTGTGTCTCATTAATCTGTCTAATATTGACAGTGGGATGTTAAAGTCTCCTATTATTATTGTGTGGGAGTCTAAGTCTCTTTGTAGGTCTCTGAGGACTTGCTTTATGAATCTGGGTGCTCCTGTATTGGGTGCATATATATTTAGGATAGTTAGCTCTTCTCATTGAATTGATCCCTTTACCATTATGTAATGCCCTTCTTTGTCTCTTTTGATCTTTGTTGATTTAAAGTCTGTTTTATTGGAGAGTAGGATTGTTACCCCTGCTTTTTTTTTTTTTGCTTTCCATTTGCTTGGTAGATCTTCCTCCATCCCTTTATTTTGAGCCTCTGTGTGTTTTTGCACATGAGATGGGTCTCCTGAATACAGCACGCTGATGGGTCTTGACTCTTTATCCAATTTGCCAGTCTGTGTCTTTTAATTGGGGCATTTAGCCCATTTACATTTAAGGTTAATATTGTTATGTGTGAATTTGATCCTGTCATGATGTTTGCTGGTTGTTTTGCCCATTAATTGATGCAGTTTTTTCATAGCATCGATGGTCTTTATAATTTGGCAGTTTTTGCAGTGGTTGTTACCGGTTGTTTCTTTCTATGTTTAGTGCTTCCTTCAGGAACTCTTGTAAGGCAGGCCTGGTGGTGACAAAATCTCTCAGCATTTGCTTGTCTGTAAAGGGTTTCATTTCTCCTTCACTTATGAAGCTTAGTTTGGCTGGATATGAAATTCTGGGTTGAAAATTCTTTTCTTTAAGGAAGTTGAATATTGGTCCCCACTCTTTTCTGGCTTGTAGGGTTTCTGCCGAGAGATCCGCTGTTAGTCTGATGGGTTTCCCTTTGTGGGTAACTTGACCTTTCTCTCTGGCTGCCCTTAACATTTTTTCCTTAATTTCAACCGTGGTGAATGTGACAATTACATGTCTTGGGGTTGCTCTTCCCAAGGAGTATCTTTGTGGCATTCCCTGTATTTCCTGAATTTGAATGTTGGCCTGCCTTGCTAGGTTGGGGAAGTTCTCCTGGATAATATCCTGAAGAGTGTTTTCCAACCTGGTTCCATTCTCCCTATCACTTTCAGGTACACCAATCAAACGTAGATTTGGTCTTTTCACATAGTCTCATATTTCTTGGAGGCTTTGTTCATTTCTTTTTACTCTTTTTCTCTAACCATGTCTTCTTGCTTTATTTCATTAATTAATTTGATCATTAATCACTGATACCCTTTCTTCCACTAGATCAAATTGGCTATTGAAGCTTGTGCATGTGTCACGAAGTTCCCATGCCATGGTTTTCAGCTCCATCAGTCATTTAAGGTCTTCTCTACAGTGTTTATTCTAGTTAGCCATTCGTCTAACCTTTTTTCAAGGTTTTTAGCTTCCTTGCGATGGGTTTGAACATGCTCCTTTAGCTTGGAGAAGTTTGTTATTACTGACCTTCTGAAGTCTATTTCTGTCACCTCGTCAAAGTCATTCTTCGTCCAGCTGTGTTCCATTGCTGGTGAGGAACTATGATCCTTTGGAGAAGAGGCACTCTGATTTTTAGAATTTTCAGCTTTTCTGCTCTGGTTTCTCCCCATCTTTTTGGTTTTATCTATCTTTGGTCTTTGATGTTGATGACCTACAGATGGGGTTTTGGTGTAGACGTTCTTTTTGTTGATGTTGATGCTATTCCTTTCTGTTTGTTAGTTTTCCTTCTAATAGGTCCCTCAGCTGCAGGTCTGTTGGAGTTTGCTGGAGGTCCACTCCAGACCCGGTTTGCCTGGGTATCACCAGCGGAGGCTGCAGAACAGCAAATATTGCAGAACAGCAAATATTGCTGCCTGATCCTTCCTCCGGAATCTGCATCCCAGAGGGGCACCCATCTATATGAGGTGACTGTTGGCCCTTACTGGGACGTGTCTCCCAGTTAGGCTACATGGAGGTCAAGGAGCCACTTGAAGAGGCAGTCTGTCCATTCTCAGAGCTCAAACACCATGTTGGGAGAACCACTGCTCTCTTCAGAGCTGTCAGAAAGGGACATTGAACTTTGCAGAAGTTGTCTGCTGCCTTTTGTTCAGCTAAGCCCTGCCCACAGAGGTGGAGTCTGGAGGCAGTAGGCCTTGTTGAGCTGTGGTGGGCTCCGCCCAGTTCGAGCTTCCCAGCCACTTTGTTTACCTACTCAAGCCTCAGCAATGGCTGAGGCCCCTCCCCCAGCCAGGCTGCTGCCATGCAGTTTGATCTCAGACTGCTGCGCTAGCAGTGAGTGAGGCTCCGTGGACGTGGGACCTGCCAAGCCAGGCACGGGAGAGTATCTCCTTGTTTTCCGGTTGCTAAGACCTTGGGAAAAGCGCAGTATTTGGGCAGAAGTGTCCTGTTTTTCCAGGTGCAGTCCGTCACGGCTTCTCTTGGCTAGGAAAGGGAAATCCCCTGACCTCTTGGCTTCCCGGTTGAGGCAACACCCCACCCTGCTTCAGTTCGTCCTCCGTGGGCTGCACCCACTGTACAACCAGTCCCAGTGAGATGAACCAGGTACCTCAGTTCAAAATGCGGATATCACCCGTCTGCTGCATTGATCACGCTGGGAGCTGCAGACCAGAGCTGTTCCTATTTGGCCATCTTGTATTTTATTTTATTTTTTGAGACAGGGTCTCACTCTGTCACCCAGCTGGAGTGTAGTGTTGCAGTCATGGCTCACTGCAACCTCAACCTTCTGGGTTTAACTGATCCTTCCATCTCAGTGCTCCCAGCAGCTGGGACCATAGGTTTGCACCACCATGCCTGGCTCATTTTTCTTTTTTTAGAGATGGGGTTTTGTCATTTTGCCCAGTTTGGTCTCAAAGTCTTAGACTCAAGTGATCCTTCTGCCTCAGCCTCCCAAAATGCTGGGATTATAGGCATGAGCCACTGTGCCTGGCCCTAGTTCCATGGTTTTAAATTCCACCTACATACTGATAACTCCTCAGATTCTATCTCTAACCTGACCTCGTTCGTAAACTCCAGGTTGGTCTCTCTTTGGACATCTGAAAGGGATCTCAGACTTAACACAGCAAGTGGGTCTCTTGATGCCCAGCTCTTCCCCCTTTCTCTACATTGCATGGCTGGAGCTATCTCATGCTTCAGCTTTTAGCTGACATGTATCTCCCCAGAGAAGCCTTGTCGGCCCACCCCACTCTCTCCCTGTCCATTATCTGTTATATCATCCTGTTTTATTTTTTGCAGAGCAGTTGTCAGTAACTCTTTTTTCTTTGGTTGTGTGTGTGTACATATATATATGTACATGTATATATTCTGTTTATGTCCCCTAGAAAAGCTTCTTGAGGGCAGAGACTTTGCCTTTGTTCACTGTTTTATCTCCTTTTCTTAGAATGGTTGCCAGAACATAGAGGGTAGTCAGTAACTATTTAACCCTGTTATCTTCTGCCAGAGTTGTAGATTCAAATTCTCACCTGTTTTTAGAAGATTTCTAAACCTTCTTAGCCTTGACTTCCTTAGTGCTAATGTTGCAGCTTTTGTAGTTCAGCAAGCGGGAGGAAATGGCACACTGGCTTTTTTTCCCCGTTGCTCAGTGAGCGGGAGGGAGGGTTGCAGTGTAAGGATTCCTTTGGTGCTGCTTCACCAGCCGGAAATCTCTGTGGGTGCTGTGTCCTCTGCCTGGGGCCTCATTCCACCGAGCTCACTCCGCCCACTCAGCCTGGCAGGCTGTGCTCGGCTTGTGCCTTGGCCTGGATCCTGTGCCCGCTGAGGGATCTGCACTCAGCCCATGGCTCCACTGGGTGTGTTGCCAGCAGCTTCTGCATTGGGTGTCATTGTCTAGATGAGGGGAATGTGGGTGGTGCCCGAAAACTCAGAGATGTCAGTAATGGCAGAGTCCCAAGGGGTGTTACAGCTCTCATCCGGGGAGTCCCAAGATTTGACCTCCCAAAAAATGTTGCAGCTTTGTATTGTTCCTGCCACCTGCAGCTTGGCGAACAGGGGCATGTTACAGCTCAGTCGGTCCCACCACCCGCAGCTCAGTGAATGGGTGTGTGTTACAGGTTGGCCTATTCTGGGTTCTTGTCCCGCGACCAAGAGGAATAAGAGGAATAAGGTACATGGACGCTGGAGAGTGAATAGGGTGGAGAAGAATTTCATTGAGCAACAGAAGGAAAGCTCTCAGCAGAGGGGGGCCCAAGAGTGATTAGCCCTCTGTGTGAGAGGGGACCCAAAAGAGGTTTGCCATCTGTGGGGATGAGTCTGGGATTTTTATGGGCTCAGAATGGGGGAGTGCATGCTGATTGGTTCACGGGTGGGCTTGGAAAAAGCACCATTTGATTGCCTAAAAGGCATCGAGGAAGTTCTCACTCTGGTTGTGGACTCCACCTGCAACCGGCAGCTCAGTTTTCAGTCTTTAAACTGTCTTTGGCATGAAGGTTGGGTTTCACAGGGACCCATCCCTGTCTGCCTAGGAATTTGTCTGTCTCCAGTTGCTGTCACTAAGCCACACATTGCACTGTCTCTTGGATTCATTAAGATGTCTTTCGGTTGTCTCAATCTCATATTGAGATTGAGATTGTTGCTCTATCTTCTTCCCCAAAGCCTTTTTTCCTCCCCACACCTTTAAAAATTTTTCATAAATATTTCCATCTACCCTGCAGTTCACCTCCCTTCTACCCTCTTATCCAATATGCTATTACTTGTTCTTACCTTCTTCATAGTTCCTGCGTCTTTCTCCTTTATCTAGCCATTATCTTGCTTGAGGCCCATTTTGCAAGCTGTTATCTCTCTCCACTCTGTCTAGGTGATAGTTTTTGGCTCCATAGCTTTAAATACCATCCACATTCAGATCATTCCTGAGAGTCTGTCTTCATCCTGACCACACTCTTGAACTCCAGTTTGGTTGTGGGCTTCTATGATAACATACTGTCTGATTTTTATCTTACTTTTTGGCTAGACCTTGTCAATCTCATTTTCTGGATCTTCATTCTCTACTAGACTCTATGTTGTAGTGTCTAGGATTTTGTCCTTGACTCTCCTCTGTGTATCTTCCCAGCTTCCAGCTTTGGTCTGCTACCCTGATGCTCATTTTTATCAAATACAATCAAGTCATGCACTGCTTTGCTTAAAGTTCCTCAGAGGCTCCCTGCTGCCTCTGAAGTCCAAGTTCTTTATCATGGGCAAAGGCATTAAGAATGAGCCCCCTGTGTATTTTAATTTTTGCCTCTCCTCCAAAGGATCTAGAAGACCGTTATCTCTCCTTGTAGCCCCTCAACACAGAAGGCTGGGCTTTTGCTCATGCTATTTTCTCGGTGCACAGTTTTCTTTTCCCGTATTGCTTACCTGCCCTGTAAACATTTGCTCATTTAAAAAGATGAGTCAGTTGCCCCCTTTTCAGGGAAGTCTTCCGTGATACATTCAGGCAGGAGTAAGAAATTCCTTCTCTGTGTTCTCCTATCAGTTTATTATCTTCATTATAATACTTGGTTCATTTATCCAACAGTTATTTATTGCTTGCTTGCTATATTCTGGAAACTATTCTAGGCATTGGGATTAGAACAGTAAACAAGACAGATGAGGTCCTCATTTTCAAGGAGTCTACATTACAGAGCGGAGGAAAGAGAAAAAAAAACAAGTCAACAAACTATATTTTAGATATTGATTAGTGGTACTAAGATAAAATAAAACCGGACAGTGTGGTAATATGATGGAGTGTGTGTGGTGTGGAGAGGGGGAATGGTTGTGACACTTGAGAGTGAGTGAGGTCCAGTTTGAGTTGAGACTTGAAAGATTAGAAGGAGCAATCCATACAGAGATCTGCAAGAGGTACATTCTAGGCAAAAGGAACAGTTAAGTACAAAGGCCTTGGAGCTAGCCTGAGCTTGGCATGTTTAAGGAGCACATGCAGCCTAGTGAGCCAGGAGCATAATGAGCAGGGGAAAGGAAGGAGTGCTGTCTGACATAAGACCCAAGAGATAGACGGGGCCAGATCATGTAGGGCCTTATAGGTAAGATTTGTTAATTAGATGGGGCCAGAACATGTAGGGCCTTATAGGTAAGATTTGTCAATTTTAAGTATAGCAGAAAGCCATTGGAAGAGTTTTATGTGAGGGAGTGACATGGAACTGATTCATGTCAAGAATTATTACTTGGGTTTATAATGAGGAGAATTCTAGGAGGACAAGATTAACAGCAGAGACCAATTAGGAGTTGTTACCTACTGCAAATGACCACTGTTACCTACTGCAAATGAAAAATGTTGGTACCTTGGATTACTGTGGTATTTGTAGTATCCATGGAGAGAAGTGGAGTGATGTGGGATGTATTTTGAATGACAAGACTTGCTGATGGGTTGAATGTGTTGGGCTTAGGGAAGGATGGAATCAGGAAAAGGACCCCTTGGCTTTTCTTGGGTAACTTTGTGGATGGTGGTGCCATTTACTTACTGTGGATGACTAGTGGTGGTGGTGATGGTGGTGATGAGAAAGTTCTATGGAGGAGGAATCAAAAGTTATTTTAAGTTGGATATGCCTCTTAAGACGTGAAAGTATGGATGACCAGGAGGAAGTTGGATATATGGTTCTGAAGGTCAAAGATGGAGATTGATGATTTGGGGAGTCACCAACTTACTCATGGTATTTGAAAGCTATAGGTCTGGGTAGAATAACCTAGAGTCAGAGAATAAAAGAGGGCTAAGGATGGGTCCTTGGACATTGTAGAGTTTAGAGGTCTGATAGAGGAGGAGAGGTGGGGAGGGAAGAAGGAGTATAGATGATAGTAGGAGGAATGTTTCAAGAAGGAAATGAACTGTGTCATGCTACTTTGAGTTCCAGTAAGATGAAGGCACATATGTGACCACTGGATTTGACTCTGGAGTTCACTGTGACCATGGTAAAAGCACCTTTAGGGTACTGAAGTGAGGAGAAGATGGTTCTTAGTTCATTACTCTATTTAGCTGCTTATGTATCTGTCTCCCCCTCTATGTGCTAGTCCTTAGTTTATTTCTAGGGCTTAGCATATAAGTAGATGGTGAATAAATGTTTGCCTGCAGGTTTGAGTTTTACAATGCAGTTTAAAGAATAATATACTGTTTTACCCTTATTTAGAATGCTTTTGTACTATTGACCCTTGCCACTAGTTTGTGTCAGTTCAAGGAATATAATCATGTGACTAATAAAATGTGATGAGAAAGGCAAGTTCATGTTAGTAGAGGTTCTTAGTGCATCTTGAAGCCATCATGCTGTAGTGGAAAAGGGCCGTTCTTTGATTTGGAAGGCCTGTCTCAGGCTTTGGCTGTGCTATTTAGCCCTTGAGAAGGGAGCTGGGGGCAAGCTCCTTACAGTCTCTGGATCGCAGTTCCTTGGCTGTCATAAATGGACAATATTAACAAATTCCTCTTACAAGATTTTTGTGAGCAGCAAATGAATAAATGCAATGAACATCCTTTGTAAGTAAAAAGATACTCTGTAAGGGCAGTTTTAAAAGAATAATTGGATTATCCATTTCATTACTAACTTATAAAGTATATTAGATCAGAGTGTCATGAAATTCATATTTATCTGTGGCATATAAATGGCAAGAAGTTGGGTGAGGACGTAAGTCACTGGAAAATGTGATACTTCTTTTTTTTTTTTTTCTAAAATCCCATATTCTTTTCTTTTCTTTCTTTCCTTTTTTTTAAAAAATTTTTTTAGTATTTATTGATCATTCTTGGGTGTTTCTCGGAGAGGGGGATTTGGCAGGGTCATAGGACAATAGTGGAGGGAAGGTCAGCAGATAAACATGTGAACAAAGGTCTCTGGTTTTCCTAGACAGAGGGCCCTGCTTCCGCAGTGTTTGTGTCTCTGGGTACTTGAGATTAGGGAGTGGTGATGACTCTTAACGAGTATGCTGCCTTCAAGCATCTGTTTAACAAAGCACATCTTGCACCACCCTTAATCCATTTAACCCTTAGTGGACACAGCACATGTTTCAGAGAGCACGGGGTTGGGGGTAAGGTTACAGATTAACAGCAGCCCAAGGCAGAAGAATTTTTCTTAGTACAGAACAGAGTGGAGTCTCCTATGTCTACTTCTTTCTACACAGACACAGTAACAATCTGATCTCTCTTTCCTTTCCCCACACTTCCCCCTTTTCTATTCGACAAAACCGCCATCGTCATCGTGGCCCGTTCTCAATGAGCTGTTGGGTACACCTCCCTGACGGGGTGGTGGCCGGGCAAGGGGCTCCTCACTTCCCAGATGGGGCGGCTGGGCAGAGGCGCCCCCCCCCACCTCCCAGATGGTGTGGCGGCCGGGCAGGGGCTGCCCTCCACCTCCTGGACAGGGTGGCTGCCAGGCGGAGATGCTCCTCACTTCCCAGACGGGGCGGCTGCCGGGTGGAGGGGCTCCTCACTTCCCAGACGGGGCGGCTGCGGGGCAGAGGGGCTCCTCACTTCTCAGACGGGGTGGCCGGTCAGAGACGCTCCTCACCTCCCAGACGGGGTGGCAGCGGGGCAGACACACTCCTCAGTTCCCAGACGGGGTCGCGGCTGGGCAGAGGCGCTCTTCACATCTCAGATGGGGCAGCGGGGCAGAGGTGCTCCCCACATCCCAGACAATGGGTGGCTGGGCAGAGACGCTCCTCACTTCCCAGACGGGATGACGGCCGGGAAGAGGCGCTCCTCACTTCCCAGACTGGGCGGCCGGGCAGAGGGGCTCCTCACATCCCAGACAATGGGCGGCCAGGCAGAGACGCTCCTCACTTCCTAGACGGGGTGGCGGCCAGGCAGAGGCTGCACTGTTGGCACTTTGGGAGGCCAAGGCAGGCGGCTGGGAGGTGGAGGTTGTAGCAAGCCGAGATCATGCCACTGCAGTCCAGCCTGGGCAACATTGAGCACTGAGTGAGCGAGACTCCATCTGCAATCCCGGCACCTTGGGAGGCCGAGGCTGGCAGATTACTCGCGGTCAGGAGCTGGAGACCAGCCCGGCCAACACGGCGAAACCCCGTCTCCACCAAAAAATACGAAAACCAGTCAGGCGTGGCGGTGCGCGCCTGCAATCCCAGGCACTCGGCAGGCTGAGGCAGGAGAATCAGGCAGGGAGGTTGCAGTGAGCCGAGATGGCGGCAGCACAGTCCAGCCTCGGATCGGCATCAGAGGGAGGCCGTGCGGAGGGGAAGGGGGAGGGGAAGGAGGAGGGGGAGGGGGAGGGAGAGGGAGAGGTTTTTTTTTTTTTTTGAGACAGAGTCTAACTTTGTCACCCAGGCTGGAGTGCAGTGGTGTGATTTCCGCTCACTGCAACCTCCACCTCCCAGGTTAAAGTGGTTCTCCTGCCTCAGCCTCCCGAGTAGCTGGGATTACAGGCATGTGCCACCATGCTCAGCTAATTTTTGTATTTTTAGTAGAGATGGGGTTTCACCATGTTGGTCAGGCTGGTCTCGAACTCCTGACCTCAGGTGATCCACCCTCTTTGGCCTCCCAAAGTGCTGAGATACAGGCATGAGCCACCGCACCCAGCCAATGTGATATTTTTTAAGAAACATACAGGAAATTAATTTCCTTTGGCTGTGTTCTCTTGTCTTTCCCAGATAAATTTAATTGTTCTGTTAGAGCCAAAGAGTAGGCTCTTTTACTTCAAGATCTAGCAATCAAATCTAGCACTATAGTAGTCTGTTTACCACCAGGGTTGTGTATGTATGAAGGAATAAAATGTAGTTAGTATTGTGTTTTTTTCTTTTTTTTTTAAGTGATTAAGTAAATACATTGATTAACTCAGTTTGACACACTTTCTCATGGTGATTACAGTTTTTTTTTTTTAATCCGTAGGAGATATCAAGACCCCTAGTAGAAGCCTAAAACCGTGATATTTCTGAACTCTTCTATATGCGTTTTTTTTTTCCTGTACATACATAACCCATGAGAAAGTTTAATTTATAAATTGGGCTAGTAAGAGAATAACAACAATAATTAATTAGAAAAAAGAACAATTATAAAAATATACTGTCATGGAAATTATGTGAATGTGGTCTCTCTCTCAAAATATCTTAATATTTTTGGACCACAGTTGACCATAGCTAACTGAAATTGCTGAAACTGCAGATAAGGGGGGACTGCTGTACTCATTTTATTTTTATTTCTAGGGTAAAAATCATGGTAAGAAACTCCGAAATTACTATGCAGCAAATAGCTGTCCTCCTCCTGCTAGAATGAGCAATGTGGTCGAGCCTGCAGCTACTCCAGTTGTTCCAGTCCCTCCGCAGGTGAGACATGTGTGTCAGGGTGAAGCAGCATTAGGGTGGAAGCTGTAGTATGCACAAATGGTTATAGATGACATTTGTCGTCCATGTGTCCATTAGGGTACAGTTGGGAAAATAATCCTGAAAGATGCTGCTTGGTACTTTTAACTCCTTGAACTACAGTGCTGGATTTAATGCAGGCTATTGTTACGTGAGTCTTTATACATTTCTTAAAATTCTGGGCTAAATAGGCCAGGTGCGGTCACTCACGCCTGTAATCCCAGCACTTTGGGAGGCTGAGACGGGCAAATCACGAGGTCAAGAGATCGAGACCATCCTGGCTAACACGGTGAAACCCTGTCCCAATTAAAAATACAGAAAATTAGCCAGGCGTGGTGGCGGGCACCTGTAGTCCCAGCTACTCGGGAGGCTGAGGCAGGAGAAAGGTGCGAACCCGGGAGGCGGAGCTTGCAGTGAGCCGAGATTGCACCACTGCACTCCAGCCTGGGCAACAGTGTGAGACTCCATCTCAAAAAAAAAAAAAAAAAAGAAATTCTGGGCTAAGTGATCCTGACTGTCTAGGCTAACCCCAAAATGAAAAGAGAGATTTTCAAACATGTGTTCCTTTACTGCAGTTCATCCCATTTATTTCAGATTTTGTCTTCCAGTTGCAAAATTAGGTGTTTGAGATTGCTTATTACTTACCTCTATTCAGAGAGCCTGTGTAAACATGTTTTGGACCTTGCTATCATGAAACAGACTTGAAAACCAAGTTCTTTTGCTCTTTGGAAGATAGAACAGGTGCTTTAGGCAAGATATTCCTGTACCTTAGTAGCCTCTGAAACATGGAGTCTACTCTTAATCTGTCTTTGAAGTGTTATATGTCCATAAAAACAATACAGTGGTCATAAATAATAATAGTTATAATAGAGTACATATCGTGCCAGGCACTGTGCTGAGCATGTTTCATACGTTGTTTCAGTCAGGGCTGGGACTATGGTGAGGTGATGGATGCATTAAACTTGGGCATAAAATTTAAGAAGGAGCCAAAAAACTCAGTAATAAAGATAGATATTTAATACGATATTTTAGAAATGTAAAAGTGATGTAAAATAGTGGTGAACAAAACATTAAAAACTTAAAATAAGTATTACTGATTTTCCTTTTGCCCCAGGCTGCAATATGACTTGGTGTGGCAGTGTTGTTACTGATTCTGAATGTAAAATTTTGGTATTTTATTCATCCTTAATTTTTTGCATTAAATTTAATTTTTTAAGCTGGGTGTGGTGGTGTGTGCCTGTAGTCTCAGGTACTTGGGAGGGTGAGGCACAAGAATCACTTGAACCCGGGAGGTGGAGGTTGCAGTGAGCCAAGATTGTGCCACTGCATTCCAGTCTGGGCGACAGAGCGAGACTATCTCAAAAAAATAAAAAGAAAATGTAATTAAAAAAATTCCATTAAAGTATTATTAATCTTGATTGCTGAGTTTTTTTTGATGCTCCATTAAATTCTGGGCCCAAGGCAAGTGTCTCACTTGCTTCATTTTAGTCCCAGGCCCTGACGTCATTTAATGCTTGCAGTGACTTAGAGGTATTGGCCATATTACTCAAATTGGTGTCCATAGGTCAGCAGTTTCAGCCTCACTGAAGTTTATTAGAAGCTTAGATGAGCTAAGTAACTTTCCATGGTGTTACAGGTTTTGTAAAGTGGTGGAGCAAGAATTTCTTTCTTTTTTTTTTTTTTTTCGAGATGGAGTTTTGCTCTTGTTGTCCAGGCTGGAGTGCAATGGTGTGCTGGGCTCACTGCAACCTCCGCCTCCTGGGTTTCAAGCAATTCTCTTGCCTCAGCCTCCTGAGTAGCTGGGATTACAGGTGCCTGCCACCATGCCAAGCTAATTTTTGTTATTTTAGTAGAGACAGGGTTTTGTCATGTTGGCCAGGCTGGTCTCGAACTCCTGACCTCAGGTGATCCACCTGCCTCGGCCTCCCAAAGTGCTGGGACTACAGGCATGAGCCACCGTGCCCAGCCCAAGAATTTCTTTTGATCTTAGACCTTTGCTTTTAACCAGCTTGTATCATTTTACTTTTCTGAGTGTTAGTTTTTAGTATTTAAAAGTGTGGGTAGCAATTCTGGCTGTTCTTCCTTCTCATGGATTTGTGGGGAAAATGAGATATATAAAAAACCAAATCAGAGAACAAGAAGATACCCAGAGAGATCTTCAAGCTGCGTAGTTTTCCTGTCACTGGTTTCTGAAGGCTGCTCTAGAATTGAATAGCTACCCCCAGTGGGGGCTGTTTTTGGTGGGCTCCACCCTCCTGGGCAGGCAGCCTAAGCCTTTCTTCAGAGCATACCCCAGAAAAAACTTCCCTTCCAAGTGAAACGATGCTATTTTCTGCAACTGTTCCTGATATATGTGGTTTCCAGAATCTTTATCATGTACTATATTATTCTCTTCTGGCCAAAACCTAGTGTGTCATTTTTTTTGTTAACCTAATATTTACTGAGTGCCTACTATCTTCTGGGCAACCTGTTAGGCTCTCTTTAACATGTTATTCCACAACCTGAATACAGTTGACCGGATTTGCTACTTATTTTTAATTTTTTTCCAGATTATATCTGTAGCTAGTTTGTAGACTCTTTGTGGACAGGGGCTCTTTTTAAAAATATATATGACTATGTATCCCTTCTGGACTAGACAGCAACCCTAATAAAGAGTTAACAGTCACTAAATGCTTATCGATGGATTCTGCAGACTTTACTGTTTCCCGTAATGTGATTTTAGGCCTTACCTATTTTACCCATGACTTACTGTCCTAAATCTAAGGTTTTTAAACTCTTAAAAAATGTCTTCAGTGGCGACAGCAACTAAGCATTCACTAATTTGGTACCTAAGTGATTATAATGCAAAACCATGATTAAGTATCTCCCAGCCTTTTTGTTTTCCTGGAATGAATTATTTTCTTGATGAAGCTTAATGCTTGTGGTCATGCCATATCCTTTGGTTGTTTTTCAGCTCTTAGAAAGACCTTTGAGGAGAGGGAGGAAACTCTGTATTTTTTTTAACCTTGTTTCTTCTTGTGTCTTTGATGTCAGATGGGCTCCTTTAAGCCAGGAGGCCGAGTGATCCTGGCCACGGAGAATGATTACTGTAAGCTCTGTGATGCCTCCTTCAGTTCCCCAGCTGTGGCTCAGGCTCACTATCAAGGGAAGAATCATGCCAAGAGGCTGCGGCTGGCGGAAGCTCAGAGTAACTCATTCTCGTAGGTATTGCCATTTTCTCTGAGGCCAAAGTGTTATGTGAGATTGACTGTCTTTAAAGAAAAAGAGTAGAAAGGGATTCTTGTTTAGAAGACTCACTCTTTTTTAAACTTCTTTTCTCCAGGGAATCCTCAGAGCTGGGTCAACGGCGGGCCAGGAAAGAAGGGAATGAGTTTAAGATGATGCCTAACAGGAGAAATATGTATACAGTACAGAATAATTCAGGTATCTTGTCTGTTTCCACATACCTTGGGTACATTCTGTACCTAGTCTCCTTTGTTTTTATTTCTTTTAATGATAATAGATAGCCCTGAGAATTTGGAGTTAGTCAGTGTTTTATTGAATTAGTCTAGTGGCGGCCTTTCAGGCTGGTGTGTATTTCAGGTCTCATTTATTTACTTTATTATTGTAAATAATATATTATTTATTTTGGTTTTACACTATAGTCTGTGTTTTAGGGTCTCTTATCTTTGTCCCCTTATGTTTGTTTATATTTCCAGCTGAGAAATGTAAAAGACATGATAAAAATGGGCTACTTGGTTTAAAGTTGTACCATGTTAAAGAAAAGATTCTAAAGCAGTGTTTTTTAACCAGGCTAGTGAAACAGAATTACCCAAGGAGCTTTTACAAAATGCCTGAACCATGACTTAGAGATTTTCAATGAATAAATTTGGAGTAGGACCCAGACATATGTGTGTTTTGAAAATGCTTGCTTGATGCTTCTGATATACACATTTAGTTCACAAACACTGATTTGTAGGAATAAATTCTGCATTTTCTGATTGTCTTCAGTAGGGAGAGTGGGCTGAGTAGTCCCTCACCCTCCCCTCTACTTCAGCCTCTGATTCATGCACATGCCAGCAGAGGTCATTTACTTGAACAGTGAAACAAATAGAAAACAGAGCTAACTGAAAAGCCAGAGAAGCCTACTAAAAAAGGGACATATAGAAAGCACAATTCAGGCCAGGCGCCTGTGGCTCGTGCCTGTAATCCCAGCACTTTGGGAGGCTGAGGTAGGTGGATCACCTGAGGTCAGGAGTTCGAGACCAGCCTGGCCAACACGGTGAAACTCCGTGTCTACTGAAAATACAAAATTAGCTGGGCATGGTGGCATACGCCTGTAATCCCAGCTACTTGGGAGGCTGAGGCAGGAGAATCGCTTGAACCTGGGAGGTGGAGGCTACAGTGAGCTGAGATTACACCACTGCATTCCAGTCTGGGTGACAGAGCAAGACTCTGTCTCAAAAAAAAAAAACACAATTCATTATGATTAATAAAAGTCTAAACATATATTAGTAATTATAATAAATGTAAAATTACCAAAGTCCAAAAAATGTTAAATTGGATGAAAGAAATCCATCTGAAATGAAAGAAGCTGGGATAGCTGTATTAATATCAGAAAAATAAATTTTAGGATAGATTATGTTCTCTGACTAGAGTACAATGAAATGAGATGTAAACAACAAAAATAGAAAAGCAAACAAAATTTCCATTTGTTTGGGAATTTAAAAACACTTCTAAATAACTCATGGTTCAAAGAAACAATTATACTGGAAATTAAAAATTCTTACAACGAAACAGTAATGAAAATATATTAACACTTGTAGGATGCAGTGAAAGCAGTATTTTGAGAAAAGTATTACCTATATATTATCATAGTGGAAGTGAAAAGCATAAAGTTAACGAACTAAGGGTCCAGCTTATGAGGTCAGTAATGTAAAAAGAAGAAAATGAAATGATCAGTAATGTCAGCAACACTTTTGCAGATTTCATTCTAGTCTCTTCATATGTATGACTTCTTTAAAATAGAAATGGGATCCTAGTTTGGGATATTCATAGTTTACTTAATAGCATAAGAGTTTTCTATAGCATTATTATATTTAGCAATGGCATAGTTTTCCATTGCATTCATTACCATACTTTCTTTAATCCTATTTTTGAATCTCCTTCCCCCTAAATTTTTGCTTTTATAATCACTGCTGAGATAAACATATTGCTATTAAATCTCAGTGTGAAAATTCTTAATATTTTCTTAGGATAATTCTTACAAGTAGAATTTTTGGATTAAAGGGTTAGTATAAGCGTAAGACTTCTGATATAATGCTTGGAAATTAAAGTATTTTTAAAAGTGTATTCACTTTTTTAGAGACACAGCCATTTGGAATTTGGGTTTGGCTCTACAGCAATTTTTCTGACAATAGTTGGAGGAATCATTTTATCTTTTTAGATCGAACCTGTGTAAAATTGTAATTTTAAAAATCCATTAACTTCACATTCACTTAAAGCTAAGAATCTGTGAATTTTATAATTTGAACTTAGAATTACAAATTACAGTGATAATTGGTCAGGTTGTCATTCACTTAATGAATATTTTGAATATATTATTTTTATCTCTTGCTTTAGCAGGTCCTTACTTCAATCCCCGCTCTCGGCAGAGAATTCCACGTGATCTGGCCATGTGTGTTACTCCAAGTGGCCAGTTTTACTGCTCAATGTGTAATGTTGGAGCTGGCGAAGAGATGGAATTCCGGCAGCATTTAGAGAGCAAGCAACATAAGAGCAAGGTGTCTGAACAGCGGTACAGGAATGAGATGGAAAATCTGGGATATGTATAGTGATTATCATATTAAGATAGAGCAGCTTGTCCTGCCTGTTGTTTGCCTTTTGTCAACTTGCCCTGCTTTGTGGTCTTTTTGATATGAGTACATTCCTCTGCTTAATGTTAATACATGTAACCCACAGTGGTACCATGAGATGTCAAAACCTGGGGGCCCGGGGGTGGGGCGGGGGAGGTGGGTGTGAAGAACGTGCTTCTTAGGTCATAACGCTTTTGCAGGGTCAATTGTGTTAAGCCGCTCATAGCATGTGACCTACCTACCCCATCAGAAATAACTTTTTATCTTGCTCAAGTTCTGGTCAACTAGTAGCCTGACTGCTTAGAACTTTGACTATTTAAAAGTTTCATTTTCTTTTGCAATTTTAGTTTTATGTACTGTTAAAGAATTGTATTGAATTCTTTTTAGATCACAGTAAAAATAGGTTGGCAGAGATTTCCGTTTCCCAGGGCTTAACCAGAACCGCCACCTCAATGCATTGTCAGTAGAATACATTATTAGAAACTGTTAAGGTCTTTCCCGGGACATTTTTTTTCTGCCATTTTCTTTTGCAATTGTAGTTTTATGTACTGTTAAAGAATTGTATTGAATTCTTTTTAGATCAAAGTAAAAATAGGTCAGCAGAGATTTCAGTTTCCCAGGGCTTAACCAGAACCGCCACCTCAATGCATTGTCAGTAGGATACATTATTAGAAACTGTTAGGGTCTTTCCCAGGACATTTTTTTTTCTGTATCGTGTCTCCCCATCATTGAAATGCAAGTTTTCTTGAATTCAAATACTCCCAATGAGCTTGTATACTTCCAAACCGCTAAACTTGATTTCCAGTTGTGGATTTCACACATGTAATTGCCCCCTTCTTCCCTCCTCTTTTTTCCCCCCAGTTGAATCAGCTTGTCTAACAAGCCCATTTTCATGCCCCAGCTGTGCTGTGGGTTTTCCAAGCCTCATATTTGAATATTCAATGAGTTTAAGATGGATATGATTTTAAAAAATAGGGCCGGGCGCGGTGGCTCACGCCTGTAATCCCAGCACTTTGGGAGGCCGAGACCGGCGGATCACGAGGTCAGGAAATCAAGAACATCCTGGCTAACACGGTGAAACCCCATCTGTACTAAAAATACAAAAAATTAGCCGGGCGTGGTGGCGGGCGCCTGTAGTCCCAGCTACTCTGGAGGCTGAGGCAGGAGAATGGCGTGAACCCGGGAGGCGGAGCTTGCAGTGAGCCGAGATCGCGCCACTGCACTCCAGCCTGGGTGACAGAGCGAGACTCCGTCTCAAAGAAAAAAAAAAAAAAAAAAAAAAAAATATATATATATATATACATATATATATATATATATTTTCCAGCAGATTTTAGGAAACAAAGGTGTGTTTGCTTTTCCAATTTAGAGTTACTTCATTGATAGTAACATGCGCTTATATCATGATCTAAACCATAAGTTCAGATTGCTTGATATTTTGTTTTGCCAGACTTTTTTGATAATCTGATTCTTACGGTTTACTTACATTTTCCTCTGTCTTGCCAGTCTGGTGGCCATCCTGAAAAATATCACCACCTGCTGTTTTATACACAGAGAGGAATTTTTTAAAAAGCAAATAAAGTTTCACTATCTTCGTTTCCAGTAGAAATATACACGAACTATGGTTTTATTCTTTGTAATTCGGCTTTCTTGAAGATACTAACAAGTATATGATAGATCACTTTGGCATCTGATAATTATATCAGTATTATGATTTTTGTTTTTTGCGTTTAAAATAAGAAGTTGTATGAACCCAGGAGGTGGAGGTTGCAGTCAGCCAAGAATCGTGCCACTGCACTCCAGTCTGGGTGACAGAGCAAGACTCCGTCTCCAAAAAAAAAAAAAAAAGAAGCTATAATATATATCTAGATTAACTAATGGAGTGCTCTGTGAATATTCATTAACTACATTTTATCTATTTACTATATTTTATATGGGTAAGACCAGTGGTCATCCGTATTTCTTTTGAAAGCCCACTTGATCAGGAAGTTTATATTTTAAGCAGTATGTTTGCACAATGGTCAGTTCACATTTGATTGCTTGTATTACTAATTAGAGGTAAAACTTCTATTTTTTTCTTGAGAATTCTGTAGGCAAATAGATGGGGGAAGGCAAATTACAATCATTCTTTTTCTGTAATACTTTGGGACAATTTTTAAACAACTCAGACCCATGTTTAAAAACGAGTTTTGTGTGATTAACCCTTGTATAGTATCCAGTTACTGTCTTCTGTTGAAGTGGTGGTTCTTTGAGAAGTAGAATTATTTTGTAACTTTTCTTCTCCCAGAAACAGAAGAATCAAATACTATTCTGTTAGGATTCTATCTAGACCTGTGACTCTTAGTATAATAACCCTTTTATTATTATTATTTTTTTTCAGTAATCTATAAAGTAGAGTTGCTTAGTTTTGAGCAATTTAGGGCTTTTCTTATTGGCCAGTAGGTTATTCATTTTGCTGCTAAATATAATTTTTTGGTTAATTTTAACATTATAGTGCTGGCCGCTTGGTTCTATGATTACCTAAAAATCTAGTTTTTTTCCTCCATAGGTAGATGTGTGTGTATGCATACCCACACACATACACACGTACATATATGTTGTCATAGAGAGGTATTTCAACCCTTATTTCAAATAACAGTAGAAGATATGAACATGAATTTATATTTTGTAAAAATGTCATTCATCCACTTTGTTTTCCATTGGAAATAGTTTTAAAAGAAGGGTTCCCCTTGCTCTCTCCACTTAACAATTTCATTATATACATAGAAAAAGCAGCCGACTTAAGGGCTTGATGTTTTTTCAGGCCTTGTGTATTCAGGTTTCCAGTTTCCCAGTGCCCTTAATGGATGTTATGAATGCATAAGCGCATTTTCTTTTAAAGAAAGAAGTTAGATTTATAGTGTTATTTCTTACTTGCTATATTTCTTTGCACTAAAAAAGAGCTATGTGTTTGTTTTATAGGACACTTTAGTACCGTATTGCCTACAATAACTCAGTTTGCTCCTTAAATTCCAAACTCTGGGAAGTTGATAAATAACTTCCATGATCACTTGTAAAAGTTACATGCACATCTGAAAAAAAATCTCAAATCTCAATGACAGTAGGTTGTTTTGAGCTTGTTACCTTGCAGTATTCTTCTCTGTTCCATAGGTGAAAACAAAGGGTGACAGAGGTTATCAGGCAGGAAATGCCTAAATAGATACATCTCTGCATGGTACAATTTCTCATATTCATGTATTCCATAAACAGTGTTTTTTCTCTGTTTAAGCAGACTGTTGTTTCTTCTGAGTCAGTGATATGTGATCTTCGTTGGTTTCATTTTGTGAAGCTCAGTCTGTCTCTGTAACATACTTTAGGATTTGCACCTTGTGCTCCCCAGGAATTATGTTAGTGTCTTTTTCTATGCTGTCTTCAAGGATGGACAGAGGCCTAAACAACAACAACAACAACAACAAAAATTAGAAAAAAAAAAACTTAGATTTCGGTAGTCATCCATAGGAACTCATAGCATCAGTCTCTTCTCTGTGAATAATATCTTTGTGTAAGTTGTCATAAAAAATCAACGTTAGAAGATGACAATTAGAATTCTTCTTAGGTATTGAGGGTAAGAAGTTGTAAAGAACGAAAATTCGTGTTTCAACTAAAAGATTGGATTGCATATACCTTTGAAGTGGTTTTGTAAAGAAAGTTCAGTTACTGAACTGAGTGTGCCCTGTAATCCTTTTGAGTGCACTGAAGATGCTTTGAAAATACTTTGTTGGTCTTCACGTTGTGCATCATGTCCTGCAACTTGTAAATATGTGCATGTTGTTTATGTTTGTCTGCCTGTCTCTTATTGCACTAAATTCTGCAAGGTGAATAATTTTTTATACCATTTATTTGGAAAAAGTTCCTCCTCCAACTCTTCTTCACTGACCTTTTAATTAGTTGGTAAACTTAGAAAACCAGGTAGGATTTTTGAAGCTCTGAGTTTAAAAGAAGAATCGTGGCTATTTGACATCATCCTTACGTTCCCCTGACTTAAAAAACTACCAAGAAGCATGAGATCTTCCACCTCATTTTAGAAAGCTTTTCTACAGAACTATATGCGTGCTTATAGCTACCTATCTACAGTTTGAACAGAGAGAAAGGGAGATATGTATGTCTGGTTACATCTTCCTTCACTCCTGAGTTGGCTGGGACAGCAAGCAACAACAGTTTGAGGTCCAGTGACCTACGTAAAATGAGTGTCATTTGTGTCAGGGGACACATGTAACTGTGCAACATGGTATTTTCTACAGGGAGGGCTAGGAAGGGTGGTTTTGGAACCTAACCTACTTTGTGTCTTCATTGTCAGAACTTAGGTTGGAAATGCCCTTTAAAGAACTTGGTGAGGCATATGCTAGGACAATAGAGCTGCTTTAGAAAGAAATTGAGACATGTTTTGTCAGGACAGATAAAAGTTTAATGCAGGTTTTTGAACAGATGTTTTAAAAAAAATTTGACCTTACCAACTATTTTTTTCTTCTAGCCAAATCATTGTATAGGAGTTTCATATATGATAAAAAGTGTTTTGTTACTGTTTTTGCTTTCTTGGCAGGGGAGAACCCCTACCATTGTGAGCTGTTACTGTCACTCTGGCTGAATGGACAAATAGCTGTGTAAATAGCTTCTCATAAAACACTTCTACTGATAGCTGTTTGACTTTTTCTTCCCGTTATGAATGGGAGGAACATTTGTAAACTTCCTTTCTGGGTAGCTACCAAAAAACGTACTGGCTCATGGTCCCATGTGACCTTGTCTCCGTTAAGCCCAGAATCTGAGTGCCTTTAGCAAGTGTTAGCATTTCACAGAGAGAAGAGAGACAGAATTATTGCTATTAATCACCATTCATAAATAGGAGCTTGGAATAACAAAGGTCTGTGTGAATTCTGTTCTACGTCTTTTTTTCCCTTTCTTAAATAAATCTCAATTTGATATCAAGTAAAACTATTGTCATTATTGATCAGAAACCATACATTCTGAAAATGAATCCAGTTTTCCCAAGCTGGCAGAAGTCAGAGATCATTTTTCACCTTGATCTGTGTTGCGTTTATACTTAGTGAATGGCAGTGTGGTTGATTGGAAGAGCTTGACACTGATGTTTGGAAACATTCTTTATTCTAATGGTCATTTTCAAACTTGTTTTCTGTAGAGAGGGGAAAAATTATGTATTTGCAGCTAAAGCGAAGAGACTGGCACAATAATTATTAATTGTGTTAGTTCATTTCTGTATTAAATGAAGCATCTTCACAAATCAGGTTTGAAGCCATTAAAAGCAAAATTTTCCCTAGTTTAATTAATTTAAAATTCTAAATTGCCTGACTACTTAGAATCTTAGAAACACACTGCTAGACTAATTTTATTATAGAAATGTTAACATGTTCCTCAACATTTTCTCAAGAAAATTTTCAGACCTATATCAAAGTTGAAAAAACTTTGCAGTATAACCACTGCTAGATTCTGCCATCAACATTTGACTATACTTGTATTGCCACGTATCTGTTCATATTCTCTATCCCTCTTTTCATCCATTGATCCATCAGATTTTTTTTTTTTAAAGAACATTCCAAAGTAAATTTTAGGCAATACACTGCCCTAAATTCTTAGCATGGGTGTCATTAATTAAGGTTTAGTATTCGTTTAAATATCTATTTTGAAAGTGGTGTATGAAGTTGATAATCTGAGCCAATTAACATACTTTTTTTTTTTTTCCTCCTGTAGACTTTTGTCTTCCAGTTTCTCTTCTTGTGTGTGCTTAGGGTGAGGGAGGACAATTCCTTTCAAACACAAGTTTATTTTAGAATTGGTCATTTTTAAGTGCTTGTCATAAATTTTAAAGTTTCAATATAATTTTTCTTTTCCCCACTTCTGATAATGTATTTTTGCCAAACTATGCAGCTTCTTCAAAAAACTGTAAATTACTGATTGGGGTTTATGAAATCAGCGAATACCTCATTTCAATCTTGCTGCTTTTCTCCCTCTTGTCACTTCTCCTTTCACTACTTTCAGCTGCTCTACCAGAAGGTAGAGGGGAGTAAAGGGTCAAACCCCTATATAATTAGCTGTTTTAAACAACTCTCGGAGAGCAGATTAAGTAGCTTAGTAAATTGAAACTATTAATTTTTTTAAAGAATTTGATTTGAATTCCTTGAGAATTGTAATTATCCACACTTCCTCCAGCTGTAATTAGCAGAATTAAAAATGATTGTACTGTACAATGAGTTGTTGAAATTGTAAGCCTTAGTAACCATCTTTAGCTTTACTGTAGTCATGTTTAGAAAAAATTATTTTTACATATGCCTTTATTTTTATGCCCACTTTTTGTGGATAAGATTCTTTAGATACAATCTAAAGAATTTAAGTGACTTTCTCCAGGTCATGAAGATTCAATGGGTAGAATTGAATCAGAATTGAAATGTTCCAGATTCATATTCTTGTGTGTGTTTGATAAAATTCATGGTTTCCAAAGTAACTGAACACTTCCTTTGGGCCCTTGGAGGGAAAATCCATATTTTTACTAATTACACTTTTATTTTTAGACATCTGGCAGTTCTTTGAACTTAAAAATATTCTCATGGCCATAGTTCCAAATTAAGCCCGACGCAGTTGCTAAAAATCTTGCTGCACTGTTGAATACTAATAATGCAACATTTATCGGATGTTTTTGCATTTTGATGACCTTCATGATTCATTTATAAGTCTTTGTAAGTGCTTAAGTGACCCCCTCACTAGTGAAAATAATAAATGTTCTATATCATTTATTATTATTTGTGTATTCTCTACATGATATATTTTTTTAAGGAAGAGTAACTCCACATGTCAGAATGAGTGATATTATCCTAGGGCAAAGCGCATATAGGGCAGTTTATTTCTACTCTGCAAATATGGCATGTACAGTAACAAAACTCCTTTGGAGTGGCTGGTCATTGTTTTGCCCTCTTTTGGTACCTGAGTACCTTTCTGGGGTTTTGTAAATCATGTGTCATTTGTAAGAATTTCTCGTTAACTCTGCGTTACTTGGTGTTCACCTGTGGTATCCTTGACTGACCATAATGATTTAGTTTGGGTATGATGTGTCTGCTTTGAAATGCCTTACTGGACTATGTCAGATCCTGCTTTAAAGCATTCCATATATCTGCTGGGACAACAAGTTGCTTCTCCTTGGAAATATGCTCTAGATTCAGAAGCAAAACCGGTTTTGCTTTCACCATTAAGGTTGCATTTTAATGCAGTTATTGTTTTAAATTAGGGAATAAAATGTAAAACCAAGGGAGGCTTTAGAACCCTTCATTGAATGGCATGGCAAACTTTTAAAACTGCTTTTGCTATTTCACTAGAACTATCTTTGATAAAGGATATAGCTAAAAAATGTCAGCCCAAACTGTGTGTAATTAGGGTTGTTTATTAAAATTTTCTCTAAATGTCATACAGGGGCTTAAGATCTGTGTATGCTGTTGGGTCGGAGTGCCAGTCACTGCTTTGGAAGTCTGTGTTCTGGGGCTGCAGAATGACAAACGTGTCATGGGATTAAAACCAATCAACTGTGAATTGTGAAATTGAAACTACTCTTTCGGTTTTATTTTCTTTAGCATATTGAGTATAGAAATCTGAAACTTATTTAAAATTTATACTGCTTTTGTTGATGGCTCATTTTGGCTGTGTATCCTCACTTATGTACTGATTTCTGATAAAGGCTTGACATTATTATAACACGCATTTTGTGTTCCAGTTTAATAAAACGGTTTCTGAGTCTTGTCTGAAAATTGTTTGGTTATGAGTTGAAGATCAAGGGAAGAAGGTACATTGTCATCACTGAGACGTTATTTTGATGCCGATTCTCGATGACTGTGGGTTCCCCATTCATCAGTCTGCACACAGTCTGCCATGGTCTTCTGGAAATCATGCAAGTACTGTAAGCTTTTAGGTTGGCAGTAGAATCAACCTAGCTGCCCACACTGCCCGTTCTCCCCGTCACTGGAGTTAGCCTGGGACTGGAGTGAGTTCTCAATTTTGTTGGTAGATTTTAATATTTATTTTCCCTTCAAATTTTAAGAAAGTTGGCCTTAGTACCATAAACACTGCTGGAAATAAACACATTATTAAAAAGCATATACCCATTAATCTTTTGGAGGTGTTTTACATGTAAAATACTCTTACAAATATAATCAATTTATATATGCAATATAATTGAGATGTGGTCCTTTAAACAGCCTGGTTTTCTGTATACAGTGTACTTTTGAATTTAAATGCTCACTTAAAAAAGTAGATTATAGGCTGTAAGATGCTGTTATGCTTTGATTAATCAGGATGCAAGACACATACCCTTACTGTTGTGGGAAAAATTCTTCGGTCTGCACACACAAAAAAATGTTTCTGAATGAAGTGAATAGATCACATTGAATTTGTGTGTTGTAAAGTACTCAAGGCATCAGCACATTTTATTAAATCATCTCCAGGAGATTCTTAGCTTTAAAAAAGCCATGATAATATGCACCAAAAAAGTCTTAAATGATTTCAGATTTTCAGCCTTTTTAAAGGCATTTCTGAGGCTCATTCATTGGCTGAAAATCTATTCAAGATCAAATGCTGGGTGTTATCATTTATAATTTCTTAAAAGGCTGGTGATAAAGTTTCCCAATGTATGATAAATTGATATAAGATTATAAAGATCAGAAATAGATCTTTTTATGTGAGCTTTAAGATTTTTATCATCTGAGTTGAGGCTTAAACCACCAAGTTTTATTCTTAATTGTGGGATCTTCATAACTTGAAAATTAAGAATTACAAAAAGATGAAGACAGTTAACTATTGTGTAATGTGAATATTATTTTAAAGGGATCTGATTATGAGTTCTTACCAAAAAAATCCCCTAAAAATACATTTCATGGTTTTTAATCTTCAAGTCTGTGTGTGTATGTGTGTATATATATATAGGGGGAATGTATACTAGGAGGGAGTTTATGGAAACATGTTTAAGATGATCATATGCTAGTAATGAAGTGTATCCAAAGGAACAGATGTAAATTTGCCACTGGAAGAAATACACTCCACCATAGGCAGTCTATAACTTATGCTTGGCATTTTGGATAAATCTTTAAGTATGTAATTAGGGCTTCAAATGTGTTTTGGCTGGAAGTTGTCCCTCTAGACAGGAACAAGATGCCTTTCATATTAGCTTCAATTTTTCATCTTTGCTGATGCCAGAGGCACCTCTCTAACCCTGTTTTCTAGAAATCCTTACTAGGTTATGGACTTTGACCAACGGTATCTAGTGCCACCTTGTGGACTCTCTAGATTTTACAGTTAGCAGTTTGTGGTTGGTGAACTAACTTTAAAGCAGGATGTTTGGTTGAAAACCACCTTGTGGAGGATATGAGTTTTTATCTGTAAATAAAACAAGTCATGTCTTTAAGAGATACTGAGGACTGTTTTTGCAGCTTAAGTCTATAAAGGATGACAGAGTGGGAAAGTGTTGAATTGGAAATCAGGATCCATATATATGTATGGATAGATATATATGCACAGGCGTGTGTGAATGTCTCATTTTTTGTGATTATTTAAAAACGTCTATTTTGTTTAAAAAAATCTGTTCTCTACATATTCGATGATGTGAACAACAACAAACATGGAAATTAAAATAATGGTCAATGAAAGCCCCAACCAGGAAGTAAAGGACTAGAAAAATCTTTCATCAAAGAAGACTTGAAAATTTAAAAACACAATTATATACAAGGGCAAATGTTACCAAACATGGAAATCTTACTGACATAAAAATTAAACTATAAAATATTAAAATTTTCCCAAACATAGTTTATTTTTGGGGAAAACAATATTTTCTGCTTTAATAAGCTAGCAGTGAAGAAGGAGACTTTTTTAAAAAAGTATTTTTATTAAATATTTCAAATATTCAGAAAAAGTACATACTGGGTAACTGGTCTCAGTTCTGTCACCAGTGTGTTCCCTGGCTTGTCACTTGACCTCTTGAAATTCAGATCCCCATAACTGGGGTATTAGGGGTGGATCTAGTTATTTCTTCTTTATTCCTCTCTTTCAGTACTATGGATAATTTAGAAGATTGCTGTTTTCAAAAAGAATTTTTTTTTTTTTTTGGAATACGTAAGTCCTGAACTCACCCCTGAACTCCATGCTGCCATGTCCCCCCTGCCCAGCGGCAATTGATCGCGGTTAGCAGTTTCTTGAGTCTTTTCCAGATAAAGTCTATGTAACGTGAATGGAGGCATTCCATCCCTACTGTTCTGTTCATCACCTTGGGGGGTGTGTGTGTGTGTGTATGTGTGTCTGTGTGTGTGACCTTGGCAAGCATTCCGTACCAGCACATGTGGATCTATTTCATTGTTTTTCATTCTGTGGTGTTTCCTTGTATGATTTCTAAAATTTCTGTTATTGATCCTCTATTGATGGACATTTATGTAATAATAATTTTAAAAAATTAAACCCTTAAAAATAGCAAAACATATAAAATTTACCATTTTAACCATTTAGTGTACAATCATAATCACTCTCCATCTCCAGAAATTTTTTATCTTCCCAAACTGAAATTTTACTCATTAAACAATAACTCCACATTCTCTCTTCCCCAGTCCCTGGTAACCACCATTCTACTTTCTGTCTCTATGATTTTGACTACTTGAGGTACCTCATATAAGTGGAATCATATGACAATTGTCCTTTTGTGTCTGGCTTATTTCACTTGGCATAATGTCCTCAAGGTTCATCCATGTCATAGTATGTATCAGGATTTCCTTCATTTTTAAAAATTATTTTTAATTAGGGATATATAATATTGTACGTATTTATGGGGTACATGTGTTATTTTGATACAAGCATTCAATGTGTAATGATCAAATCAGGGTAATTGGGGTATCTTATCACCTCAAGCATTTATCAACTTTCCTTCCTTTTTTGAGGCTGAATAATATCCCATTGCATGTATCGATGACATTTTGTTTATTCATCCACTGATGGACACTTACGTTGCTTCTACCTTTTAGCTATTGTGAATAATGCTACTGTGACCATAGGTGTACATAGCTGAAGACTTGGAAAATTATAAACTATTTTATATATGCAAAGTGTATAAAAGTTTAATTTTTTTCACTGAAGCTTTGATCATTTGAGTCTGTAAAACAAACTGACCATGGATTAACAGGAAAAAAGGCATACAGATTTATTAATGTACATATGGGCATGGGAGTCATACAAAATATGAAAAACTCAAATGTCCAGACAGCTGATGCTGTAAACCAAAAAGTATCTGAGACAGGTCTCAATCAACTGAGAGTTATTTTGCCAAGGTTGATGATACACCCAGGAAGAAAAGCCACTAGCCACAATAGAATCTGTGGCCCACACTTTTTTTCCAAAGAGGATTTTGAGTGCTTCCATATTTAAAGGGGAAAACATGGGCAGGAGAGAAAAGAAGTGTAGATGAAAGAGGCAAGGAGTTGCAATCTTTTGAAGATTTCATCAGCGTTCAGTGGATCCACATTTTACATGTGAAAGGAGAGGGTAGAGGCATTTGTCTCATGCTCAGTGAATCTACATTTTTACATAAGATAAGTAAACAGAATAGAGGAAGCAGTCAAATATGCATTTGTCTCAGGTGAGCAGAGGTATGACTTCTGGTTCCATCCTTTGTCCCGTTCTTCTGAAGATAAATTGTTTGTTATTGTCAGGGTGAAATTCAACAGAACTGTTTTAGGGTAAGGATCTTGAGGGCCCACGAAAAATTTGCTTGTGAGCAAATTGTGAGGGAGGTATGTAGGTAGTCTTTCATCTTTGTAGCTGTTGAGGAACAAAATGGGAGGCAGTTTTGTGTGACTCAGTTCTCAAGCTTGACTTTTTCCCTTAGGTATGGTGAATATGGGGTCCCAAAATTTTATTTTCCATTCACAACTCTTTAATACTATCTTGAGGTTACAGAAAGAATAGGGGCTTGAAGCTTGTCAAGACAGGTTATGGTGGCATGACAGGTTATGGGAAGGAGAGAAGAGGCAAGGTGTGCTGCAAAGGTGGTCTTGTTATGCAGATGATCTCACAGGTAGCAGCCCTCAGAAAGGAAAAATGGGAGGCCGGGTACGGTGGCTCATGCCTGTAATCCCAGCACTTTGGGAGACCAAGGCAAGTGGATCACCTGAGGTCAGGAGTTCGAGACCAGCCTGGACAACATGGTGAAACCCTGTCTCTACTAAAAATACAAAATTAGCTGGGTGTGGTAGCGGGCGCTTTTAGTCCCAGCTACTTGGGAGGCTGAGGCAGGAGAATAGCTTGAACCTGGGAGGCGGAGGTTGCAGTGAGCTGAGAGCACACCACTGCACTCTAGCCTGGGCGACAGAGCAAGACTCCATCTCAAAAAAAAAAAAAGAGATGGGAGCCTGTGGTAGATGTTTCTATAAAACCTTTAAAGGTGTCAGGCTCTCAGTTAATCTTGCCTTGTTCTGGACAAGGTGGGCTTCAGAAAAAGCCTGTTTGCATCTGTTGTTTACTTCACTTTATTTCCTCTACAGATGCAAATCCCCGTAAAAGACTCAGCTTTGCAGGCTGATTCTTGTGTTGCAGGCCCTCTGAATAGTCATCTCAAAATATGTCAAAGAAGTATATTTTGGAGTGAAACATTTCTTAGTTTCCTTTAGTCCCCCACTTGAAATTTTAGAACGTTTCGCTTATTCATGTTTGGGCGCAGTGGCTCATGCCTGTAATCTCAACACTTTAGGAGGCTGAGGTGGGTGGATCGCTTGAGCCCAGGAGTTTGAGATCAGCCTGGGAAATACGGCAAAAGCCCATCTCTACAGAAAAAAAAAAATAATTAGCTAGCCACGGTGGCACGTGCCTGTAGTCCCAGCTATTCAGGAGGCTGAGGTGGGAGGATCACTTGAGCCTTGAGGGGGAGGTTGCAGTGACCTGAGGTTGTGCCACTCTATCCTGAGTGACAGAGAGAGACCCTGTCTCAAAAAAAAAAAAAAAAAAAAAAAACACAAAAGTGTCACTTATTAAAGTGGGATTGGTAGCTATGGAGAGATTCGGGTTAGAAGTTTTGAGATAAGAGGGAGCAAAACAAATTGGGATAAGCAGAAAAGAACAAATATAAGTATGTCATGCCATATCTTCTTGAATCCGTCTCTTAGTTGTGATACTACATCAGTTAAACTGTTGTTTCCCATTGCAACAGGTGGCATTGCAGATGGGCTCTCAAAGTTAGGCCAAACATCTTTGATAAGAGACATTTCTATGAAAACAGAGAAAAATAACGTTAACATTTGGAACAGCCTATAAATTAGTTTCTTTAGAGTCTGGAGGGCAGTCAGTTGAGAAGATGCCCAGATTTGGGTTAGAAACATCTTCAGTTGAAACAGACAGGCAGTGGCAATCTGGCAGATTTTCCTGGGTTGTAGTTTTTTTTTTTTTTTTAGTTTTTGTGGGTACATAGGTGTATACATGGGGTACATGAGATATTTTGGTACAGGCATGCAATGCATAATAATCACATCATGGAAAATTGGGTATCCATCCCCTCAAGCATTCGTCCTTTGTATTACAAACAATCCAATTATACTCTTTTAGTTATTTTAAAACGTACAGGTAAATTATTATTAACTATAGTCAACCTGGTATGCTATCAAATACTAGGTCTTATTCACTCTTTCTAACTACTTTTTTGTGTCCATTAACCATCCCCACTTCCTCCCCTCCCCTTACTACACTTCCCAGCCTCTGGTAACCATCAGTCTACACTCTATCTCCATGAGTTCAATTGTTTTGATTTTTACATCTCATAAATAAGTAAGAACGTGCATTTATCTTTCTGTGCCTGGCTTATTTCACTTAATATATTGACCTCCAATTCCATCCTTGTTGTTGCAAATAATAGAATCTCATTCTTTTTTGTGGCTACAGAGTACTCCATTATGTATAGGTATCACATTTTCTTTATGCATTCATCTATTGATGGACAGTTAGGTTGCTTCCAAATTTTGGCTATGGTGAACAGTGCTACAACAAATATGGGAGTACAGATATCTCCTTGATATACTGATTTCCTTTCTTTTGGGTATATGCCCAGCAGTGGGATTGCTGGATTGCATGGTAGCTGAATTTTTAGTTTTTTGAGGAATCTCAAAACTTCTTCAAAGTGGTTTTACTAATTTACTTTCCCACCAACAGGGTATGAGCGTTTCCTTTTCTCCAAATCCTCACTGGCATTTGTTATTGCCTGTCTTTTCTATATAAGCCATTTTAACTGGGGTAAGATGATATCTCACTGTAGTTTTGATTTGCATTTCTCTGATAATCAATGATATTGAACACCTTTTCATATGCCTGTTTGTCATTTGTGTTTCTTCTTTTGAGAAATGTTTGTTCAAATCTCTTGCTTATTTTAAATCAGATTATTAGATTTTTTTTCCTGTAGAGTTGTTTGAGCTCCTTATATATTCTGGTTATTAATCTTTTGTCAGATGGGTAGTTTGTAAATATTTGCTCTCATTCTGTGGGTTGTCTCTTCACTTTATTGCTTGTTGCCTTTTCTGTACAGAAGCTTTTAAACTTGATGCGATCCTCTTTATCCATTTTTGCTTTGATTGCCTGTGCTTGTGAGGTATTACTCAAAATTTTGCCCAGAACAATGTCCTGGAGAATTTCCCCAGTGTTTTATTGTAGTACATTCATATTAAGTCTTTAATCCGGTTTCATTTGATTTTTATATAACACAAGAGATATAGATAAAATTTGTTCCTCTGCATGTGGTTATCCAGTTTTCCCAGCACAATTTATTGAAGAGACTGTCTTTTCTGTAATGTATGCTTTTGGCACCTTTGTTGAAAATGTATTCACTGTAGGTATATGGATTTGTTTCTGGGTTTTCTATTCTGTTCCATTGGTCTATGTGTCTGTTCTTATGCCAGTACCATGTTGTTTTGGTTACCATAGCTCTGTAGTATAATTTGAAGTTAGCTAGTGTGATTCCTACAGTTTTGTTCTTTGCACTCAGGATAGCTTTGGCTAGTCTGGGTCTTTTATGGTTTCATAAACATTTTAGGATTGTTTTTTCTATTTCTGTGAAGAATGTCATTGGTATGTGAATAGGGATTACATTAAATCTGTAGATTGCTTTGGGTAGTGTGGACATTTTAACAATATTGATTCTTCCAATCCATGAACATGGGATTTCTTTCCATTTCTTGGTGTCCAATTTATTTCATCAGTGTTTTATAGTTTTCATTATAGAGATCTTTCACTTCCTTGGTTAATTCCTAAGTATTTAATTTTACGTTTGGCTATCATAAATGGGATTACTTTTTAAATTTCTTTTTCAGATTGTTCACTGTTGGCATATAGAAATGTTACTGATTTTTGTATGTTAATTTTATGTCCTGCAACTTTACTGAATTTATTTATCAGTTCTATTAGTATTTTGGTTGCATCTTTAGGTTTTTCCAAATATAAGATCATATCATTTGCAAACAAGGATAATTTCACTTCTTCCATTTCAATTTGATACCCTTTTTTTTTTCTCATGTCCGATCATTCTAGCTAAGACTTTCAGTACTATGTTGAATAACAGTGGTGAAAGTGGGCATTCTTGTTGTGTTCCTGCTCTTAGAGGAAAGGCTTTCATTTCGTTTTTTTATCCATTCAGTATGATACTATCTGTGGGTCTGTTATATGTGGCTTTTATTATGTTGAGGTGTATTTCTCCTATTCCCAGTTTTTTTGTGAGTTTTTATCATGAAAGAATGTTGAACTTTGTCAAATGCTTGCTCAGCCTCAGTTGAAATAATCATATAGTTTTTGTCTTTCATTCTGATGATATGCTGTATCACATTGATTGATTTTTATATGTTGAGTCATTCTTGCATCCCTGGAATAAATCTCACTTGGTTATGATGAATGATCTTTTTAATATATTGTTGAATTAGGCTTGCTAGTATTTTGTTGAATATTTTTGCATTAATATTTATCAGAGATATTAGCCTGTAGTTTTCTTTTTTTGATGAATTTTGCCTGGTTTTGACATCAGGGAATACTGGCTTTGTAGAATGAATTTGAAAGTATTCCCTCCTCTATAATAGTTTCAGTGGAATTGGTATCAGTTCTCCTTTAAACATTTGGTAGAATTCAGCAGTGAAGCCATTGGATCCTGGGCTTCCCTTACTGGGAGATGTTTTTTTTTTTGGTCTGTTTGGGTTTGGGATTTCTTCATGGTTTAATTTTTATAGGTTGTATGTGTCTAGCGTTTTGCCAATTTCTTCCATATTTTCCAATTCATTGCCATATAGTTACTCATACTAGCCACTAATTATCCTTTGCTTTCTGAGGTATCAGTTGTAATATCACCTTTTTCATCTCTGATTTTATTTATTTGAATCTTCTCTCTTTTATTCTTAGCCTGGCTAAAGGTTTGTCAATTTTGTTTAACTTTTCAAAAAGCCAACTTTTTGCTTCAAAGATCTTTTGTATTGTTTTCTTCACTTCAATTTCATTTATTTCTGCTCTGATCTTTATTATTTCTTCTACTAATTTTGGATTTGGTGTGCTCTTGCTTTTTTAGTTCTTTAAGATTCATTGTTATGTTGTTTATTTGAATTTTTCTACCTTTTTGATGTTTCTGGCTATAAATTTCTCTTTTTGTACCGCTTTTGCTGTGTCCCATAGCTTTTGGTATGTTGTGTTTCCATTATCATTTGTTTCAAGAAAGTTTTCAACTTCCTTCTTAATTTCTTCATTGATCCACTGGTTATTCAGGATCATATTGTTTAATTTCCTTGCATTTGTATAGTTTCCAGAATTCCTCCTGTCACTGATTTGTAGTTTTATCCCGTTGTTTTTAGAGAAGATGCTTGATATTATTTCAGTTTTTTTGAATGTTTTATGACTTTTTTTGTGACCTAACATATAGTTTATTTTTGAGAATGATCCATGTGCTGAGAAAAAGAATGTGTATTCTGCAGCCATTTGATGACATGTTCCATAAATATCTATTAGATCCATTTGTTTTATGGGGCAGATTAAGTCATATGTTTCCTTGTTGATTTTCTGTACAGTGCTAAAAATGGGGCATTGACATCTCCGGCTATTATTGTATTGGAGTCTATCTCTCTTTAGCTCTAATAATATTTCCTTTATATATCTGGGTGCTCCAGTGTTTTGTGCATGTATATTTACTATTGTTATGTCCTCTTGCTGAATTGACCCCTTTACCATTATTATATAATGATCTTCTTTGTTTCTTCCTATAGTTTTTGTCTTGTAATCTATTTTGTCTGAAATAAGTGTGACTACTCCTGCTCATTTTTGGTTTCCAATGGCATGGAACATATTTTTTCATCCCTTTATTTTTCTGTCTATGTGTGTCTTTATAGGTAAAACGTGTTTTGTTTTTGTTTTTTGTTTTTTTTTTTGTAGGTAACACATCAATGGGTCTTTTTTTTTTTTTAATTCATTCAACCACTCTGTGTGTTTTGATTGGGGAGTTTAGTCCATTTAATTTACTGTTATTATTGATAAGTAGGGACTCACTCCTGCCAGTTTGTTATTTGTTTTCTGGTCTTCTCTTCCTACTTTCTTTTCTTCTTATCTTCCTTTTATTGAAGGTGATTTTCTCTGGTGATATTATTTAGTTTCTTGCTTTTTAGTTTCTGTATCTGTTGTATGTTTTTTTGTTTGAGGTTACCGTGAGGCTTGCAAATATTATCTTATAACCCATTATTTTAAGCTGATAAAAATTTAACACTCTTTTCATAAAGAAACAAAC
Organism: Gorilla gorilla gorilla; assembly: GCF_029281585.2. Taxonomy (NCBI): domain Eukaryota; kingdom Metazoa; phylum Chordata; class Mammalia; order Primates; family Hominidae; genus Gorilla; species Gorilla gorilla. Next base: position 190,113,088 of record NC_086017.1, on the reverse strand, counting down.
CAATGAGCAAAAAGAAAACTGATAAAAATTCTGAACTTTAACTTTGTTTCCATACTTCTTAACTCTTTGTTTTTTATATTTACATTTTATTTTACTGTGTATGTCTTGAAAAGTTGTTGTAGTTACTATTTTTGATTGGTTAATTGTTTAGTCTTTCTTCTTAGAATGAGAGTAGTTTACATTACCATACAGTGTTAGAATATTCTGTGTTTTTCTGTGTACTGACTGTTTCCAATTAGTTTTATGCCTTCAATTGATTACTTATTCCTCAGTAACATCCTTTTCTTTCTGATTGAAGTACTCCCTTTAGCATTTCTTGCATAACAGGTCTGGTGTTGATGAAATCTCTCAGCTTTTGTTTGTCTGTGAAAGTCTTTATTTCTCCTTCATGTTTGAAGAATATTTTCACTGGATATACTATTCCAGGATAAAGTGGTTTTTGTCCTTCAGCACTTTAAATATGTCATGCCACACTCTTGTGGCCTGTAAGTTTTCCACTGGAAAGTCTGCTGCCAGATGTATTGGAGCTTCATTGCATGTTATTTGTTTCTTTTGCTGCTTTTAGGATCTTTTTTTTTATCCTTGACCTTTGAGAATTTGATTATTAAATGCCTTGAAGTAGTCTTCTTTGGATTAAATCTTGGTGTTTGAGAACCTCCTTGTACTGGGATATTGATATCTTTCACTAGGTTTGGGAAGTTCTATGTTTTTATCCCTTTGAATAAACTTTCTACCCCGTTTATTTCTCTACCTCTTCTTTAAGGCCAAGAACTCTTAGATTTGCTGTTGTGAGGCTATTTTCTGTATCCTGTAGGTATTCTTCATTGTGTTTTATTCTTTAGTCTCTTCTGAAGGTGTATATTCAAATGGCCTGTCTTCAGACTCACCAGTTCTTTCTTCTGATTGATTAATTCTGCTATTAAAAGACTCTGATGCATTCTTCAGTATGTCAATTGCATTTTCAACTCTAAGATTTCTGCTTAATTTTTATAAATTATTTCAATCTCTGTTAAATTTATCTGAAAAAACTCTGAATTCCTTCTCTGTGTTATCTTGAATTTTGCTGAGTTTCCTCAAAACAGCTATTTTGAGTTCTCTTTCTGAAAGGTCACATATCTCTGTTTCTCCAGGATTGGTCCTTGGTGCCTTATTTAGTTCATTTGGTGAGGTCATGTTTTCCTGGATGGTGTTGATACTTGCAGATGTTTGTCTGGGTCTTGGCATTGAAGACTTAGGTATTAATTATAGTCTTTTCAGTCTGGGCTTGTTTGTACCCATCCTTCTTATGAAGGCATTCAGGTATTTGAAATGACTTGGATGTTATTATCTAAGCTGTACCTGATTTAGAAGGCACCCCAAGCCCAGTAGCATTGTGATTCTTACAGACTTATAGAGGTACCGCCTTGATGGTCTTGGACAAGATCTGGGAGAATTCTCTGTATTATAAAGCAGAGACTCTTGTACTCTTCCCTTACTTTCTCCCAAACAAATGGAGTCTTTCTCTTTCTCTCTGTTCTGAGCCACCTAAAGTTGGTGGTGGAGTGACAAAATCACCATTGTGACAAAATCACCACTATGACCATACTGGGTCAGACCTGAAGCCAGCACAGCACTGGGTCTCACCCAAAGACTGCTATAATCACTCCCTGGCCGCTGCCTATGTTCACTCAAGGTGATGGGGCTCAACAATCAGCAAATGGCAAAGCCAGCCAGGCCTGTGTCTTCTTCTCAGGGTGGTGAGTTCCCCAGGCCCCAGGTGGGTCCAGAGGTGCCATCCAGGAGCCAGGGATTAGAGGTCAAAAACCTTAGATGTCTACCTGCTGTTCTATTGTACTGCAGCTGACCTGGCATTCAAACTACAAGACACAGTCCTTAACACTCTTCCCTCCCATTTTCAAAGGCAGAGGAGTCTCGCTCTGTGGCCACTGCCACCAAAGGCCCATGGGGAGTTTTGCCAGACTACTGCCAATGTTCCCTCAAGGCCCAGTGGCTCTTTAGTCAGCTTGTGGTGAATGCTTGCTGGCCTGGGACTCACCCTTCAGGGTGGTGACCTCCCCTCTGGCCCAGGGCAGGTCCAGAAATGCCATCCAAGAGCCAAGTCCTAGAATGGGGATCCCAAGAGCCTATTTGGTGGTCTACCCGGCTTTGGCTGAGCTGGTACCTAAGGTGTAAGACAAAGTACTCTTTACTTTTCCCTCTGCTTCCTCAAGCAGATGGAGTTTTGCCCTGTAGCCATCAGATGTGGGAATGTTCTGAGTCTCACCTGATGCCAGTAAGTCTCAGAGGCTCACCCAAGGCCCTCAACATAATATGTGGGTAATACTGCTGGTTGTTTAGGACCCAAGGGCTCTTCAGTTAGCAGGTGATGTATGCTGCCAGGTCTGGGTCCTTTCCTTCAAGACAGCAGATTCCCGTCTGGCCTAGGATGTGTCTAGAAATGTCATCTGGGAGCTAGGGCTGGAATGGGGATCTCACGACCTTGACAGGTGCCCTTTCCTGCTGTGGCTGAGCTGGTATTCAAGATGCAAGACAAAGTCCTCCCCACTCTTCCCTCTCCTCTCAAGTGGAAGGAAGAGATCTCTTTTGGAGCCTTGAGCTGTTCAACCCGGGTTTAGGGGAGAGGTGATGCCAGCACTGACTTAGTTGCCCTAGTAGGTGTTTCAGTAGGTCACATACTCCCATAGTCCACTGTCTCTGGGCCCTGCTCAGCAGTAGGACTCTCCTATGAGTTGCAGTCCTTGTGACCTAGACTGCCTTTCTAGTTTATTTAGATCTGAGCACTTTAGCCCGCGGTGGTGAGGCTTGTGGGAACTCAAGTTCCAAGCACTGGGATCAGCGATACCTCTCTGGCTAGGGCTGTTTTAAATGCTCCCTCTGTGGGTGGATGTTGGCTGAGTTTGGTCCAGTTTTCCTTTCAACTGTAAGAAAGGCAGCACTGAGTTCAATGCCTCATAATCGCTGTGCTCTTCCTTTCCCCAGGATACAGAAATGCTCTCTGCACTGCGCTGCCACTGCTGGGGGATGGAGGGATTTTGTGTCAGCAACTCAAGACTGTTTTTTCTACCTCTTCGGTGCCTCTTTCAGTGATATGAAGTTAAAACCAGGTACTTTGAGTGCTCACCTGATTTTTGGTTCTTATGAAGATGCTTTTTGGTGTGTAGATAGTTGTTAAATTGGTGTCCCTGTCGGGGGGACGATCATTGAAGCCTTCTATTCTGCCATCTTACTCTGCCTCCTATCCTCCTTCTGTTTTATCTATATCATTCTTCTTTTATTCCTTCAATGTGAAATAACCTTTAAATAACCTCTAAACTAGACAAAATTGCATTTCCATGAACAAAAACTACATCTTTATGTCTCATTTATAAACTTCCCTGCCAAAAACACATCCTATCTTGTATATTTTTTCTTTATATCTGTATATTGTTTTCTTTATATCTGTATACATATATATTGTTTTCTTTATATCTAATATTTTAAATTATATATATTAACTATAATTTTAACTACTACTAATGAGTAACCCTCATTTCCAGTGAAAAACCAAGAAAGTTAGAAATTTCCATTGTTATGTACCAGATGGAGAGCCCAGGACAGAGGACAGAGCTGTGATAACAATGCCTGAAGGATTCAACATTTCCCAACTTGCCCAGGAGACCAAGCTGGGCCAGGAAAGATGGGGCCATATTGGGCTTAGCTCTGTTCTGTAGCCCAGACATTGGTGACACACATATTTCCCCAGGCCTCACCATGGCCACCTGTCTAGACTCCAGAATCTAAAGGCTCAAAATCAAGGACATAAACTCACAGCAAGTTGCATGCAAGGATTTGGGGGAGCCCAGAAACCAGCCCACATAGCTTTAGCACACTGACAAATAATTACCAAAATGTGGGAGCTAAGCAATTTGAATACATGGAGGTATAGTACAAAAACACATAACAGAGGCTGGGAAGAGTGAATGGTAGGGAGAGGGAACTGGTAGGGAGAAGGGAATGGTAGGGAGAGGGAAACTGAAGAGGATAGAGAGAAGTGGGCTAAAGGGTACAAACATACAGTAAGATATATTTTATATATATATATATAATCTATTCTATAATGTCTGATAGCAGAGTAGGATGACTGTATTAGCAAAAGGGTATCATACTCAGGTGGTGGATACCCTAAATACCCTGACTTGATTGCTAATATATACATATAACAAAATTTCTCATGTACCCCATAAATTTGTACAAATACAAAAAATAAAGTCAAAAAATCACAGAAGCAAAAGTTTTATGACTTTAAAACATGTAGTAGAGACAGTATAAATTGGTTTGACCGGTAGACCCATGGAAAAATGCTTAAAATTCTGAAGACATTTCTATTTTATTATACCAACAATTTAAAAACTAGCTGTATTTATCTAAGATTGCTAGTCATGTGAACTTGAAAATCATTTGGACTTATTTACTGAATTTATGAGGGATCATTTATGTCAATTTTGTACCATGTGGACTATATATAAACACAGAAATGTACAAATGTATACATAAAAATGCAGACAAACACAGATTTTATAGATTTGATTTTCAAATTTTGCTGTGAGACAGGTAAAACTCCCTAGTTTAAAAGTACTGTTGGATTAAACTGTGCCTCTGTAAATGTAACAAGTTAAAATTTATCAGCCGGGCGCGGTGGCTCACGCCTGTAATCCCAGCACTTTGGGAGGCCGAGGCGGGTGGATCACGAGGTCAGGAGATCGAGACCATCCTGGCTAACACGGTGAAACCCCGTCTCTACTAAAAATACTAAAAATTAGCCGGGCGTGGTGGCGGGCACCTGTAGTCCCAGCTACTCGGGAGGCTGAGGCAGGAGAATGGCGTGAACCCAGGAGGCGGAGCTTGCAGTGAGCCGAGATCGCGCCACTGCACTCCAGCCTGGGCGACAGAGCGAGACTCCGTCTCAAAAAAAAAAAAAAAAAAAAAAAAATTTATCTATGCCACATGGTTTAAGTCCCTACTAAGTTTAAAGGAAACAGGGTAGCAAATTTACTGTCAAACCAAAGAGAATTTAAGCTTTTTCAAGAAAAAGTTTGGGTGTGCATTACAGACACAGAAGAAGTTTAAAAATAGATATCAAGATAACACAAAATCATAGGAATTCATCACATACTTTATAAGGAGACCAATTTTAGTTAGATTCGTAACTTCCAATTTAGTTTCCGTGTTTTTACCGGACCATGGAGCTCAGGGCAGTGAATAGGGCTTACAAGGCTTTTGTAGTTTCCAGGGCCCAGTACTTTATATGTGGAAAGCAGGCTTAGCTGGAAGGCAGAGCACCTAGATCCCCAGAAACCAAGGATCCCATTTTTACACTGAATCCCAGGTGCCCCAGAGCTGAGGCAAAAGGCCAAGAGGGAAATGTCATGGGGCTAGGCTGTGCAACAATTCTACAGTGCACCTCACTGCAAGGACATTTTCTTTGAGGCTGTTGGGAAACCTAATGCCAATTAGCCCACTCCGTGACCAGCCTATCCCCCATGGGAATTTTATACCTTGATAGCAAGTGTTCCTACAGCCTCCAAGTGTCCAAACTGTGCTTTTCTTATCTAAATACTCAAACAATTAGCCTCACTTCAGTAATAACCATTCACTGAACAACTGTCAGCCCCCTCTAAAACTGCAGTGACCTATCAGCCATCGAACACCCAAAGGTTAAGTGTTCTTTCACAGTAAAAAGTAACCCCTGGTATTCCTAAAAGCCAAGGAGATTGGGAAACTCAATGCAAAACGGAGCTGAGCTTTAGACCTGAGAGCAGCCTGCCTGGGACTCTTGGGGTTCCATGAGGAATACAGAAGACCCTAATGGTATGGACAGGAGACGAGGAAATACTGGGTAGAAGAGGGCAGTTCCCCTGCAAAGGCCCCATCCTCAAGCCTGGATACCTGCGGCCCTAAATGGGAACAGGCATACCTGTTTTCATGTCCAAAAAGTTGTCTTTTGGCCCACCACACCCCGTATCCTATACTCATGTAAACCCCAAACCCCTGAATCCAGCAGGAGATAAGCAGACGAACAGAAGAGCAGAAGAGCAGCAGAGAAGGAGAGAAGAGAAGGAATGTTAGGAGGAGTTCAGCTGGGGACGGTCGGAGAATTGGCTGCTGGATGGCCCAACTCTAGGGGAAGATCACCTTCCCACTCCATACACTTTCCAGTTCCCCATCTATCCTGCTGAGAGCCACCTCCATCACCCAATAAAACCCCAAATTCACCATCCTTCAAGTCCATGTGTGGCCCACTTCCTCTGGGATGCTGAACTCTTGTCGGGATACAGAAAGCTGTCACACTGGCCCTCTGCCGTTGCAAAAAGGCAGAGGGTCCACTGGTTAACAAGCTGTCTGTGGATGGCAAGGCTAAAAGAGTGGACTGTAACACATGCCAACTTGGGATCTGGGAGTCACAGACTCCCACTCCTGGACGCTGCTGTGAGGCTGAAGCCCAGTGCTCCAGCTTCTGCACCTGTCCATCTACATGCTCCCCATCCCATAAGGGGTTTGAGCAGCAGCAGCAACCGAATAGACAAGCCACACCCCTGTCACATGTCCTGCGAGGGGGTCAGGGAACTCTCTCATTTCACTAACAAAGGGGTATGTGCTGCTGCTTTCTGTGTTCTTCAAGCAGTCTCAGGGCCACCAGAAGTCCACTCTAGATCTCTTCATGTGGTATTGAATGTCACAAAAAAGGAAGGAGTAGAAGTAAATGGGAAAACAAGTCTTAGGGCAACCATTTGGAAAGATTTTAAACCTTCCAAAAACCAATTAAGTTTTACATTTTTTTTTCTCAGCAAAAATTATACCAACAAGAAAGAAAGTGAACAAAGGGATGGAACATATAACTTTTTTACAACAGATTTCATTCAACGGAAAAACTTCTAGGGAGAAACAAGATCCAAAAGAAAAAAAGCAGATGGACCATTAAATATATATATATATATAGCCTGAATATCAGCTTTTTATTAAGCTGACTTTTGCCTACAGAGCTCTTAAAAAATCTTTTCAAATCTCTTACTATCAGATTTTTAAACCAAAGGTATTTTCCAAGTGACTCAGAGCCAAAACCAATAAGCCTTTTATGACTTAACCAAAGACTCATGAGGCATCTTCTAAGAGGCACAAAGCAGTCCTTGCAACCTTCTCAAAACCACCCCAAAGAAAGGTCAAAGAAAGGAAAGTGTTAGTAGCTACAAATAGGGTACAATCTGCATTTCTGTCCAGCAATATTCTCTAGCATGTCAGCTTCTCAGCTGACCATCAGCATACACATTGTACATACAATTGTATACCCCATAGATGGAGGATTAAAAGAGACAAAATATCAATAAGACAGGCTAGAAGTTGTCCATGGAAGGGAAAAGGATCTGGGAAGCCAAGGTGGGCGGATCACGAGGTCAGGAGATCGAGCCCAGCCTGACCAACATGGTGAAACGCTGTCTCTACTAAAAATACAAAAATTAGCCAGGTGTGGTGGCACGCGCCTATAATCCCTGGTATTCAGGAGGCTGAGGCAGGAGAATCACTTGAACCCAGGAGGCGGAGGTTGCAGTGAGGCAAGATCACGCCATTGTACTTCATACTCAGAGTGACAGAGTGAGATTCCATCTCAAATAAATAAATAAATAAATAAATAAATAAATAAATGGATGCCCCTTAAAGTGAAGAATCACACACATATTACACCAATTTTTATTTACTTTTAGAAACAGGGTCTTTCTCTATTGCCCAGGTTGAGTGCAGTGGCACAATCATAGCTCACTGTATCCTTGAACTCCTGGGCTCAGGGGATCCTCCTGCCTCAGCCTTCTGAGTAGCTGTAGGACTACAGGTGCAAGCCACCATGCCTGTTTGTTTCGTGTTTTTTTTTTTTTTGAGGGGAGGTCTTGCTATGTTGCCCAGTCTGGTCTTGAACTCCTCAAGCAATCTTCCCCCCTTGGCCTCACAAGGGGCAGGGATTACAGGTGTGAGCCACTGTGCCTGGCCCAAATAAATTTCCTAATAAATATTTCTCTCTCTTTTTTTTTCCTCCTGAGTTGAAGGACTTACATCACCAAGACACTGGTTCCCTGCTGGGAATCAGACCTAGGCTGAAGTGGTGAAAGTGTAGAATCTTAACTAATAGACTACTAGGTGGAGTGCCCTTCTTTGCAAATCTTACAGGGGATCCAAAGCAGGCTGTTTGAATATAGAAAAGATTTTGAGTTTAAATCTGATTTCTGCTTTCCTTTTTTTTTTTTTTAAATCTTGCCAAGGGAGTTTCTAAGGCTATATTCCTTTTGTATATTTTCATAGGTACTGATAAGATAGCTGTTTAAGATGAAAGTTTTAAAAAATGTTTATTTTAAGTATAGCCAATTTATTTATTCCATAAGTGAACTAGTTTGGATACATTTTTTTCCTGTTAATCCAGCTTGGAAAGGGAACAAGACAGATTCTTACTTCCCTCATTTGACCTGAGTACCATAGGCAGAGATCTGATAAAAGTGACTCGGGAAAAAATTTCTTACCTTTCTTTGCTGGCTTTGATCAGTTGCTCCAAAATCTCATCCATAGGCTCCAGAACTGAGTGATTTGTTATCCTGCTGACAACACCAAGACTGCAGGGAAGTTGAAAAATTTCCCATGAAATTTTACTAATTTGAGTCTATAAAACAAACTGATAATGGACAGATTAACAGGGGAAAAAGACATACAAATTTATTAAGGTGCCTATCAGATGGAAGTTATACAAAGTGTGAGAAACTCAAAGAAATGGCCAGATGGTTGGTGCTTTTATACTATCTCGAGAATATGGAAAGAATAGAGGCTTGAAGCTCGTCAAGACAGGTTATGGTGGCATGAGAGATTATGGGAAGGAGAGAAGAGGCAAGGAGTGCTGCAAAGGTGGTCTTGTTATGCAGATGATCTCACAGGTAGCAGCCTTCAGGAAGAAGAGATGGGAGCCTGTGGTAGATGTTTCTGTAAAACGTTTAAAGGTATCTGGCTCTCAGTTAATTTTTCCCAGATCTGGGCAATGGGGGCTTCAGAAAAAGCCTGTTTCAATCTATTGTTTACTTCACTTTATTTCTTCTACAGATGCAGATCTCTTCCACAAAAGACAGCTTTGCAGGCTGATTCTTGTGTTTGCAGGCCCTCTGAATAGTCATCTCAAAATATGTCAAAGAAGTATACTTTGATGTGAAATATTCTTGATTTTCTTTAAAAGTATTATTGAGGATAAGAAATCAACATACATATATCACTACTGAGCTCCCCAGCACTATCAAATCTTAAGATTCTGCCATATTTTATTCTACATTTACCGTATTCTATTTTTAAAATAAACAAAACATTACAGATTTAGCTGAGGCCCATTTTACACCCCTCTCCAATATCAATCTCCTGTCTACCTTCCCAGATAAGCCCACAATCTTGAGTTTGCTGTTTATTATTTCCATGTATATTGTTATATTGAAATGGGAGAGTTCCCTGGGCCCCCTCACAGGATGTGCAGCAGAAGCATGGCTCTCTGTTCTGCCACCATGAGCTCAAACCACTTATGGGAGGGGGAGCATACAGATGGTAGGCATAGGAACTGGGGTGAGTCCTTTTGGGCTCCAACCCCACGGCAGCATCTAGGGGTGGGTGTCTGTGACTCCCAAAGCCCAAGTGGGCATGTGTTACAGTGTGCCCTTTTAGCCTTGCTGTCTGTAGATGGCTTAAGTGTTAACCAGCTCAGAGGACCCTCTGCCTTTTTGCAAAGGCAGAGGGCCAATGTGACAGCTTTCCATATTCTGAGCATCCTGGAAGAATCGGATCACACATGGACTTGAAGAGTGAATGTAGGGGTTTTATTGAGTGGTGGAGGTGGCTTTCAGTGGGATGGATGGGGAGTGGGAAGGGGGATGAAGTGGGAGGATGATTTTCCCCTGGAGGTTGGCCATCCAGTGGCTGATCCCCTCTCTGATTATCCCCAGTCAAACTCCTGTTGGTGTTCAAATGGTCCTTCTCTTCTCTCCTTCTCTGTCATGCTATTCTGCTGTTTGCTCGTCTGTTGATCTCCTTCTGGAGCCTTGGGTTCAGGGTTTATATGGGTACAGGATAGGGGTCATGGGAGGCCAAAAGGCAACTTTTTGGGTGTGAAAACAGGAATGCCTGTTCCCATTTAGGGCCATGGGTATCCAGGCTTGAAGATGGGGTCTTTGCCAGGGAACTGCTATCTTCTCCCTGGTATTTCCTGTCTCCTGCTTATATCAGTATTAATACCATAGGTATCTATAAACAATACACAGTATTGTTGCTTATGCTTTCAAAATTAATATAAATGAGATCTCCATACTCAACATTGTGAGGAGAACAAAAATCACCTGGTGGCCCTGAAGCAGATCAGCCAGAGGCAAAACTCCTGATCTCAGGAATTCAGAAGTAATTAGACTTCCCTATTATCTAGAGCAAGCATCTGGTTCCAGGTTTCTTTTCCAAAAAGTTATAAGTAACTAGAATTTCTGTACATCTCCAGAATGCATGCATAAAGAAACTCATTGAGCAATGCTTGCTGACAGTAAGGCACCAAAATGCCCAAAATTGTAATCATTTGTCATGAGCTACCTGGGTAATATGATCCGAATTACCCTTAGTCTCCTGCTTTAAGGCCCATAAATCCTACTAAGGAAAAATCCACAGTGGTGCGCTCAGTCCTCTCTCATTGAGGTGCCCAGCTGTGCTCTTCTGCAGTGTACTTTCTATGTAATAAAACTTTCCTTTTCAAACCTATACTGTTATTGGTAAATTCTTCTTACCAACCCACAAGTCAACCACTTTCTGTTCCTGGGGCTCTGACACCTTGCTCAGCACATTGTTTATGAGATTTATGTATGATGATACAGGAAGCCGTAATTTATTTAAAATGCTATATAGAGTTTCATTGTCTGAATATGCCACAATTCATCCTCTGTCCATAGACATTTAGGTGGTTTTCAATATTTTCTTATTGCAAACCACACTGCAATGAATGTTTTGATACATAATCTCCATAGACATTTGCATGAGAGTAAGTCTTTGTTACATCACCTTGGAGCTTGTTAGAAATGCAGCATCCGAGGACCCACTCAAGACCTTACAGAAATAGAACTTATATTTATTCAAGATCCCCAGGTGAACCATAGGCTTATTAAAGTTTGAGCAGTTGTTCTCAAATTTAGTAGCAAATTGGAATTACCTGAGAAGTTCAAAACCAAAATAAGACAAAACAACTTGTGCCAGGGAATACCTTCAGAGATTCTGACTTAATTACTCTAGGATGTGCCTGGGTCTCCAGGGATTATTTATTTATTTATTATCATTATTTTTTATTCATTTTTTTTTGAGACGGAGTCTCACTCTGTCGCCCAGGCTGGAGTGCAGTGGCGTGATCTTGGCTCACTGCAACCTCTGCCTCCCAGGTTCAAGTGATTCGCCTGCCTCAGCCTCCTGAGTATCTGGGACTACAGGTGCATGACACCACGCCCGGCTAATTTTTTGTGTTTTTAGTAGAGACAGGGTTTCACCATGTTAGCAGGCTGGTCTCGATCTCCTGACTTCGTGATCCACCTGCCTTAGCCTCCCGAAGTGCTGGGATTACAGGCGTGAGCCACCGTGCCTGGCCTCTAGGGATTTTTAAAAACTCTTTAGATGATTCTAATATGTAGCCATGTCCACTGGACTGAAATTACTATGGCTGCAGTGTGTGTGGCGCATGGTTTTTATTGGGATGCCTCTCTAGAAAGAACAGTTTTACCCATAAGGGGCTAGAGCTGGTAGGTAGATGGAACTTCCAGTAACTTATCAAAGCGCTTTGTCCTATTTTAAGTATAATTAGTTCTTAGCTGAACAAACACTAGCAAGCCTCTAGCTATACATCAGGTGATCTAATAAGCACTTTACTAATATTATCTAACTTAATTTTTGTGGGAAAATTTCCTTTCCACTTAAGAAGACATTGAGATTTTGAATGAAATGGTACAGTTTATCAGAAAGTCAGAAGAATATATTAGTCATAAGAAATAATAAGACACTGAAGGAAGGTAAGATTCCTTTGCTTGATGTTGAGTGAGAATATGCCGCCGTCTGCTTTCAGCATCCAGTCTGGACCCCGCCATAGGAAAAGCTGCCACCCACTCACCTGGATATGGCACGGACTCTCAGTACACAAAGGAAGAGAACTCAGGATTGTGTTGATTCAGTGGTTGGGGCTTTTCTGCCCAACCCTACAACGTCATTGTGATCAACACTGGGAAAATTCCTGATCTTTCAGTGGAGTCTCTGAGCAATTATTAGTCTCTCCAGTCACTCCACATCTTTGCACATAAATTGTAGAACGGAGCAGTTAAATCACAACTGGATTTCAAATATCAAAATGGAAACTTCAAAACTGAAAGTTCGTTTTTTTTCATTACTTAAATTCACATCTAATCACATAAGTAAACATACATACATCTTCACCATCAAATAAACACTTTTGAAAGGGAAAAGTCTCTTTTAACTCCCTATTTCCCTAATCCTGCTTTCCCCTTCCCAGAGGTAAATAGCATTATTGATATAATGTGTATCCTTTCAAATCTTTTTCTATGTATTTCTACATATATAGTTTTTTTGTTGTTGTTGAATAATTTTAAACCCTATGCTTTTAATATCAATTATAGTGCTTCTTATGTAACTGTATTTTCTCACCTCTCTCCCAGATTTGCTAAACTCTTCCATTTGTTATCCTAGCTATGAATTTATTCACTCAGGATACAGCTTAAAAATACACTGCAGAGGATTGAAACAAATTGCCAAAGTTGAAGAGTTCACTGCTGTATCAGAATTATATTTTTAAAAGGCAAGCAGTAACATCTATGTATCTCCTGTTGTAGATGGATAACATTGTAAGGACGAGGCCTTTCCTGGGGGTGAGGAATGTGCCTTATTTTTGCACTTGGATTCCTTTTCTCCTAGAGCTAGTGGCTTCTTTAGTCAGTAGCCTGAGGGATTTTCATTTGCTGAGTGAGATGCTGTTCCTTCTCCCTTTCCTTCCTCTACCAGTGCAGGAAGACTGATGAATTTGGTTCAGTAGGAATTCTCTCAGAAAGCTGGGAGGACAGCATCCGGCCACTGGGTTCAAGCTATTAGGAAGAGCCGCAGGAAATATCCATTCTGTTTGGCAGATGGACACTCTCAGAATGACTGTTGTCTAATGCCATTGTACATTTCTTCAATATGCCCTCCTACCAAGTCTTTCTTAGTGGACCGTGGAAAGAGAATGAGAGCTTAATGTTTGTTTGCATATGGTCATCATTTTATCACTTGGTAATTGAGGAGGAAAACAGGAAATTCGTCTTTGGGCTCAAGGACTTTGCAAAGTCACTACCAGTTAGGAAAACTCTGGCTATGCTGGATTTGAAGAGAGATTTGACTGCTACCTCATAACTGTCCTACTGCATGTGATTGCCACCTTTGGATTTCATGGACCGATGGGCTTTAGTAAAAGCAAAGCATTTGAAGGTGGACAAACTTAAAAAGGGGGAGTACTTCCAAGTAAAATCCAGTCATGACATTGTTTTGCTTAAAAACTTCTATTGGTTTCTCATTGCCTAAACTTTAAATTCTATTGGCAGAGGTCACAAACCAGCAGCCTAGGTCTCAATTTGGCTGGCAGATATGTTTTGCCTAGCCCTACAGTTGTTTTAAAAAAATTAGAATTTATCACCAAGAGATTAAGGTCAAGGGATTTAATAAATAAATTTGGATTTCTGGTCGTGTTGGCCAACATTCTGTATAGGTCAGGTGAAATAAGTTGTGGCTACACTCTTCGGAAGGGGCATGAGGTCTCTTCCACTTTGCAACAGTCCTTCCCGTATTGGACTCCCCTAGGGCTACTTTCTTAATTGAGCTGCTGTTTCACTTTGTAAATATTGCTTTTTCCCCTAGAGCTTCCTCTGCTACTTCAGGGTGGGTTGCACATAGGAATTCAGCCTTTCCGATGAACATGCAAACTGAGAAGTGTGAGAAATTAATACCCTATGGGCTAACCCCTGGGTAATAAGGATGAAGAGTCAGTTGATAACAGCTGATAAATACTCCCCACTCTTATGTCTCAGATGGATGTTTCCAAGGAATATCCTACATAACTTTTCAGAGTACCCCTTGGAATAGAGCTTAGTTTTCCACAGCAGTAACCTGATCCACATTCACCCTTGGACTGGCTTTCTCCTCTTCTCCTTTTTGCTCTTTTCAGTCCCTCACTCTAATTTCTTGGGAACACTTCCTAAAATAAACTGCCTGCAGTTAAGCCCCTGTTGAAGCCTTTGCTTTTAGGTGGGAACCCATCCCTTCCCTGTTTTCTTAACCAGCTTACTTGACTCAGTCAGTTTACCTTCATGACCCTATAGGCATTTGAGGTTGTGACCCGCCTTAGAGACTCACATTTAGGAACTAGTCCCAGGTCTTCTATGCAACTATTACCCTGAGCAACTCCTCAAATATTCCATGCAATATCAAAGCTATTTGCTAGTGCTGTTTCTCTTGCCTGAAATCCCATCCCCTCAACTACCCACTGATTCCAGGCTACCTCTTTTTCTATCAAGCAAAATCCTATTCAGTCTTCAAGGCTGGTTTTATGGCAGGCCACGTCTCCCTAAAGGTTGCATAGGCAGGCCTCCATAACAACTGTTTCAGCACTGACTGAGTGGTTAAGTTAAATATTAAAAGCTGAAAGAGGCAGTGCCCTATACAAAGGCTGGAAATGTAACAAAAGCCCACCAAGAGTTTTGCCTAGGCTTTTTCCTGGGCCTTGAAGCCTGACAAGATAACAAATGAGTTCTTAACAGGACCCATTTAGAATTAAACAAGTTTTACTGGGGATCTGAAGAAACTCCCTGGGGATCTGAAGAAACTCCCCAGGCCTCCACAAACAAGTTTATTGGGGTCTGAAGGAACTTCCAAACCTCCATGATTTAGCAGGATACAAGATACGGGTAATACCCCAGCACCTGGACCCATTTAGATTAAGTAAATTTACTGATGCTCCAGAGGAAGGTCTTCAGGACTCAGACCTTAATTATAGATTTTAAAAAGTTAATTACTTATGTCTTTAAACGAATGCACACTTACAAGTAGACATATAGCTTAGAAGGCATATAAGCTCTGGAAAACTTTGTAAGTTTGTTGGTCAGGTGATATTTTCCAGGCCTTCTCCCTGTACCCAGTTTCTGAAATAAACTCCCTCCTTTGCCAGTTCATCTGCATCTCATTATTGGGCCATGAGAAAAAGCAGCCTGACCCTCAGTTTGGTCTGGGAATAGTTTTAGTTGACCTTCCTCTGTGAGCCCTTCCCTAATTCTTCCACACCTGCACACCTTTAAAGGTAAAGAGAGGGAACTAGAAGAGAGTGAGAGATTGCAGTTAGAGGAAAAGACACTGATAGAGCCAGCTCTTGTTGGAGATGATGGTAATGGCATCAGGGGTGCAAGTGTAGGAGCTTACCTACAGAAAAGAATTCTTCATTTTCTGAGATTAGAATAATGATATCAAACACTGACCTATACCTATTATGTGCCAGGCATTATTCTGGGTGCTTTCAAAATATTTAGTAAATGTTAACCTTTCTTTCTCACAAGGACCCTATGAGGTTTGTATTATTATCATTACCCTAATTTCACATATTAGAAAAGTGAGGTACAGAGAGGTCGAGTAATTTGCCCAAGATCACACAACTGGTGGGTAGTCAGGTAGATGGGTGGTCTCGTTTGGAGTCTATGCTTCTTATCACTATGACTTGCCAGTTCTTTATTATTATTATTATTATACTTTAAGTTCTGGGATACATGTGCAGAATGTGCAGGTTTGTTAAGGGAAGCTAAGTAGAAAATACATAAATAGGGAAAATAAAGCTGAGATGGTTTCTGTCAGTTGGTCTAAATTTTCTTAATGAAGCAGGAGACAAAGCCAGCCAATATGATTACAGGAAGCAGTGACCCAAATTAAATTCGCCTAGGGAGTGAGAATATGAAGTAGGAAGGGTAAATTGGTCTTGGTCTTGTTTTTCCAAACCTCTTCAATATGGTTTGGCTCTGTGTCCCTACCCAAATCTCATCCTGAGCTATAATACCCATGTGTCAAGGGAGGGACCTGGTGGGAGGCAATTGGATCATGGGGGTGGTTTCCCCCATGCTATTCTTGTGATAGCAAGTGAGTTCTCATGAGATCTGATGGTTTTATAAGTGGAAGTTTCCCCTGCTTTCTCTCTCTTTTCTGCTGCCTTGTAAAGAAGGTACTTGCTTCTCCTTCACCTTCTGCCATGACTGTAAGTTTTCTGAGGCCTCTCCAGCCATGCAGAACTGTAAGTCAATTAAACCTCTTTTCTTTATAAATTACTCAGTCTCATGCAGTTCTTTATAGCAGTGTGAGAACAGACTAATGCTGTACATTGGTACCAGGAGCTTGGGCACTACTATAAAGACACTTAAAAATATGGAAGTGACTTTGGAACTGGGTAACAGACAGAGGTTGGAATGGTTTGGAGGACTCAGAAGAAGACAGGGAGATGTGGGGAAAGTTTGGAACTTTCGTAAAGCAAAAGGCCTTAGCAAAGAGAATGGCAGCATTTTGCCCCTGCCCTAGAGATCTGTGGAACTTTGAACTTGAGAGAGCTGATTTAGGGTATCTGGCAGAAGAAATTTCTAAGCAGCAAGGCATTCAAGAGATGATAGAGTGTAAAAGCTTGGAAAATTTGCATCCTGACCATGGTAGAAAAGAAAAACCATTTTCTGGGGAGGAATTCAAGCTGGCTGCAGAAGTTTGCATAAGTAATGAGGAACTAAATGTTAATTGCCAAGACAATGGGGAAATGTCTCCAGGGCATTTCAGAGATCTTTGTGGCAGCCCCTCCTGCTACAGGCCTGGAGGCCTAGGAAGGAAAAATGGTTTTGTAGGCGAGGCCCAGGGTCTTGCTGCTCTGCGCAGCCTTGGGACTTTGTGTCCTGTGTCCCAGCTGCTCCAGCTCCAGCTGTGGCTAAAAAGGACCAAGGTATAGCTCTGGCCATTGGTTCAGAGAGTGCAAACCCCAAGCCTTGGTGGCTTCCACATGGTATTGGGCCTGTGGGTGCACAGAAGTCAAAAATCGAGGTTTGAAAACCTCTGCCTAGATTTCAGATGATACATGGAAATGCCTGGATGTCCAGGCAAAAGTCTGCTGCAGCAGAGCCCTCATTGAGAATGTCTGCTAGGGCAGTGCAGAAGGGAAACGTGGGGTTGGAGCCCCCACACAGAATCCTCACTGGGGCATTGCCTACTGGAGCTATGAGAGGACAGCCATCATCCTCCAGACCCCAGAATAATAGATCCACTGACAGCTTGCATCATGTGCCCAGAAAAGACACAGGCATTCAATGCCAGTCCATGAGAGCAGCTGCAGGGGCTGAACCCTGGGAAGCCACAGGGGTGGAGCTTCCCAAGGCCTTGGGAGCCCACCCTTTGCATCAGCCTGCCATAGATATGAGACATGGAGTCAAATAACATTATTTTGGAGCTTTAAGACTGAATGACTGCCCTGCTGGATTTTGGACTTTCATGGGGTTGTAGCCTCTTTGTTTTGGCCAATTTCTACCATTTGGAATGGGAACATTTATCCAATGCCTGTACCCCCATTTTGCCTTGGAAATAACTAACTTGCTTTTGATTTTACAGGCTGCCAGGTAAAAGAGACTTGCCTTGTCTCAGATGAGACTTTGGACTTGGACTTTTGGGTTAATGCTGGAATGAGTTCTGACTTTGGGGGACTGTTGAAAAGGCATAATTGTGTTTTGAAATGTGAGGACATGAGGTTTGGGAGGGGTCAGGGGTGGAATTATACGGTTTGGCTCTGTGTTCTCACCCAAATCTCATCTCAAACTGTAATCCCCATGTGTCAAGGGAGGGACCTGGTGGGAGGTGATTGGATAATGGAGGCAGTTTCCCCCATGTTGTTCTTGTGATAGTGAGTGAGTTTTCATGAGGTTTGATGGTTTTATAAGTGGTGATTTCCCCTGCTCTCTCTGTCTTTCCTGCTGCCTTGTGAAGAAGGTACTTTCTTCTCCTTTGTCTTCCACCATGATTGTAAGTTTCCTGAGGTCTCCGCAGCCATGTAGAACTGTTAATCAATTAAATCTCCTTTCTTTATAAATTATCCAGTTCCAGGCAGTTCTTTATAGCAGTGTGAGAATAGACTAATACACTACTACAGTATCAGTAATGCTATGTCTGCCTCTTTATGTATTATCAAGTACTTGGCAATCCAACTTCTACTTTTTCCAAATTGCATCATTTCTCCTCTATTGGTTTTCCACACAGCACTTCCAGAAACCACAGTACCTGAGCATCTTACATGTTTTGGAAATGACAGGTGTAGGAATGAACCTCAAACTGTCCAGAAGTCTCACTCTGGGAAAGCATGCTTCTGGAAAAAGGACCTTTGCTTCTCCCAGCATTGCTGTGAACCCCTAGGAAGGATTTGGAGTGCCCTGTAGTCAGGCACAACCTGAGTGGTTTCCAGAACAAATAGGCATTAGATCTTCATGAGAATGGAAAAAAAAAGGACTCATATGTAGGAAATTCTCATCCCCAGGAAGGTGGTTTGTGGGGGTTAAGTCAGGATGGTAGGGAAAATTATAAGCCACAAACCTTCTTGGAAGGCCTGAAGTCTTTTGCAAAAGTCTTGGGATAAGGTTATGGCTGAAGGCGACCTAATCCTTACCTTGAGTAAATAGCTTAAAGTAGGTACAAAGGAAGGTAGAGTAGTTTACCTAAATAGCTTGTTTATTCATGTGGTCCTAAGACTAACCTTTGATCTACTGTGGGTGCTTAATTGCTTTCTACTCAAGAGGTCCACAGTGTCAATTACCCTCTATTGGTGTTTACTCACGACCTTTGTCAATTAATCTCTACTGAATAAATGCAAGTCTTGCTGACTGATCAAGGCTGTGGCTGTGACTAAGTGGCCCGGATGCTCAGCTGAACTGGCAAAGCAGAATATCTGTGTATCAGTGTGCTTTATTCACCTGTCGTTAGGTCACGGTCTGCAGGACAGACCCCCACAGTGGTTTATTCACAGTAGTGCATTTCCCTGTGGAATATATGGGTATCTAGGAAGTTTTGTTTCTATTTGTGTTATTGCCTGTGAATGAGTTCCAAAAATGCCACATCAAAATATGCTGCTTTGGTGTGCTCATTACTTTAAACTGAGAGCACTTGGGGAATAGCAAATGCGGGGGGGAGCTTTCTCTGAACTTCCCTTAAGTGTCTAAAGATGAATTCTCAAAGAGCAACTCAATTGTCATGAATTACTTCTCTGGGAATCTTGTCAACCAGGGAGGATTAACTCAGATCACAGAAGGAGACACAATGCACAGACAGACTTTGCCAGAGTGTCACCTATTCTTCTGAGGGCTACTCATGTTACAGCCCAACAGGTTCTTTTTGCCCAGTGCACAGATAAAGCCAATGCACTGAGACAGCAGTGCTGCAACAGAGAAAGAGTTTAATTATCTCAAGGCAGTTGAGCAGAAGGATGGAAAATATTTTTCAAATCTTCCTCCCCAAGAGCTAAAAGCCTAGAGTTTTTAAGGATAATCTAATGGGCAGGGGACTAGGGAATGGGTGCTCCTGATTGGTTGGGGATAACGTCATAGAAATGTTGGAATTATGTTTGCATGCTGAGTTGCTTTCTGTGTGGAGTTCACAGAATCAGTTGAGTCACAGGTCCAGGTGGCATTAATCAGTTTGCCAGAATGCAAAATTGTAAAAAAAATCTCAAAGACCTATCTTAGGTTTTACAATAGTGATGTTATCTATAGGAGAGACTGGGGAAGTTACAAGTCTGGTGACCCCTGGCTGCATAACTGGTGAGCAGTAAGCAAGCTAGGAAGCAGTGGCTGGTTATCACTTAACTATGCGTAGGTCTTAGCAGAGTTCAGGCTTTTTTCATAATTCTAACCTTTTACACAGACAGTTTCAGTCCCCAAACCAGGAGGAGGGTAGTTTCAGGAAGGGACAGTTATTTTTGTTTTAAAGTTAAACTATAAACTAAATCCTTACCATAGTTAGCTTGGCCTATGCCCAAGAATAAGCAAAGATAGCTTGTGAAGTTAGAAGCAAGGCGGAGTCAGCTTTGTCAGATGTCTCTCACTGTCATAACTTTTGCAAGGGCAGTTTTACTCAGAGACACCTTTTATTACCTGAGAGACTTTTTATCTGCATAACAAGACAACCTTTATTCACCATACAATTCCTCCCCTCGTCATCACATAATTTGTATCACCACCACTTCAGAAGCCCCAACTGCCTATTCTTTTCTTTATTTCAGGCACCGTGTAAGCTTTCTTGGAGTCTCATATTTTGTGGAATTCCCATGCATATGTATGTAATACATTTTTTCTCATATTAATCTGCCTCACATTAATTTAATTTGTAACCCAGCCAAAGAACCTAGAAGGGTAGAGGGAAGTCATTTTTGGCTCCCCTACACCTGCTTTGTGTAACCATCTTTGAAATTTTTATATTCTCTACCGTTGAAGAAACTTTATATCATTGATGTCTGTGGAAATCTTTTTATCATCTTGTCAACCTAAAAAAAGACACTAGAGAAAATTATCTCTAAATATGTTGGCTTTACTCTGGCATAGAAATGAGGATTATACTTTGGAATGTGTGAAATGGCAAGTCACTAGTGCATTCAGTGAGGGAAGGATAAAGGGAGCTTTTATTTGCAGAAAAGTAGATTTACATAAGCTGCTTAGAAACTGAGTTCATTCGATCTAGAGGTTCAAAGTTAGAGCTGCTGTCAGTTCATTTATGGAGATGCCATTACTAGGCAAATGCTCTTCCAAGAACATCTTTTATGAATTATTGCAGTTCTAAAGAATATCTAGTGATAAACTGTACCAAAAGAAAAGAGGCATGAATGACATGAAAGGTTTTTAGAAAGTCTTTGGGAACAGTTCTTATCTTAGACATGTAAGCATGAGCCTCCCTTCTTGGCCTTTCTGGTCCTGTTTTGTCTGGATCTGACAAAAGTAATTTAATCCTGATATCTTCAGCTTTTATAATCTCATAACCATCCCACCATGACAGACTCACAACAGACTTACCTCAACAGAGGCAAGAATACAGATTTGTGGAGGGATGGAAGTATGGTGTGTCTAATTCAAGGATGTAATATGCAAACTTATTATATTTAAAAACTTTAATCAGGAAACAAAATTGAAGTAAACAAACAGACAAACAAGCTAAAAGTGTGTATGCATATGTGTGTGAATAATGGAAAAGAAAATGTTGGATTCTGTCTGGTCCTGGGCTTTTTTGTTTGGTAGGCTATTAATTACTAACTCAATTTCAGAACCTGTTATTGGTCTATTCAGAGATTCGACTTCTTCCTGGTTTAGTCTTTGGAGGGTGTATGTGTCCAGGAATTTATCCATTTCTTCTAGATTTTTGGATTCACAGCCGAATTCTACCAGAGGTACAAAGAGGAGCTGATATCATTCCTTCTGAAACTATTCTAAACAATAGAAAAAGAGGGACTCCTCCCTAACTCGTTTTATGAGGCCAGGATCATCCTGAACCCAAAACCTGGCAGAAACACATCAACAACAAAAAAAGAAAATTTCAGGCCAATATTCCTGATGAATGTTGATGCAAAAATCCTCAATAAAATACTGGCAAACTGAATCCAGCAGCACATCAAAAAGCTTAACCACCATGATCAAGTCGGCTTCATCCCTGGGATGCAAGGCTGGTTCAACATACACAAATCCATAAACGTAATCCATCACATAAACAGAACCAATGACAAAAACCACATGCTTATCTCAACAGATGCATTCAACACCCCTTCATGCTAAAAACTCCCCATAAACTAGTATTGAGGGAGCATATCTCAAAATAATAAGAGCTATTTATGGCAAACCCATAGCAAATATCATACTGAATGGGCAAAAACTGGAAGCATTCTCTTTGAAAACCAGCACAAGACAAGGATGCCCTCTCTCACCACTCCTATTCAACATAGTGTTGGAAGTTCTGGCCAGGGCAATCAGGCAAGAGAAAGAAATAAAATGTATTCAAATAGGAAGAGAGGAAGTCAATTATCTCTGTTTGCAGATGACATGATTGTATATTTAGAAAACCCCATCATCTCCTTAAGCTGATAAGCAACTTCAGCAAAGTCTCAGCATACAAAATCAATGTGCAAAAATCACAAGCATTACTATACACCAATAACAGACAAACAGAGAGCGAAATCATGAGTGAACTCTCATTCACAATTGCTATAAAGACAATAAAATACCTAGGAACACAACTTACAAGGGATGTGAAGGACCTCTTCAAGGAGAACTATAAACCAATGCTCAAGAAAATAAGAGAGGCCACAAACAAATGCAAAAACATTCCATCCTCATGGATATGAAGAATCAATATCATGAAAATGGCCATACTGCCTAAAGTAATTTATAGATTCAATGCTATCCCCATCAAGCTACCATTGACTTTCTTCACAGAATTAGAGAAAACTACTTTAAACTTCATATGGAACCAAAAAAGAGCCCATATAGCCAAGACAATCCTAAGCAAAAAGAACAAAGCTGGAGGCATCACACTACCTGACTTCAAACAATACTACAAGGATACAGTAACCAAAACAGCATGGTACTGATACCAAAACAGATATATAGACCAATGGAACAGAACAAAATCCTCAGGAATAACACCACACATCTACAACTATCTGATCTTTGACAAACCTGACAAAAACAAGCAATGGGGAAAAGATTTCCTATTTAATAAGTGTTGTTGGGAAAACTGGCTAGCCATATGCAGAAAACTGAAACTGGACTCCTTCCTTACACCTTATACAAAAATTAACTCAAGATGGATTAAAGACTTAAACGTAAGACCTAAAACCATTAAAGCCCTAGAAGAAAACCTAGGCAATACCATTCAGGACATAGGCATGGGCAAGGACTTCATGACTAAAACACCAAAAGCAATGGCAACAAAAGCCAAAATAGACAAATGGGATCTGATTAAAGTAAAGAGCTTCTGCACAGAAAAAGAAACTATCATCAGCATGAACAGATAACCTAGAGAATGGGAGAAAATTTTTGCAATCTATCCATCTGACAAAGGGCTAATATCCAGAATCTACAAAGAACTCAAACAAATTTACAAGAAACAAACAGTCCCATCAAAAAGTGGGTGAAAGATATGAACAGACACTTCTCAAAAGAAGACATTTTTGCAGCCAACAAACATATGAAAAAAAGCTCATCATCACTGGTAATCAGAGAAATGCAAATCAAAACCACAATGAGATAGCATCTCAGGCCAGTTAGAATGGTGATCATTAAAAAGTCAGGAAACAACAGATGCTGGAGAGGATGTGGAGAAATGGAAATGCTTTTACACTGTTGGTGGGGGTGTCAATTAGTTCAACCATAGTGGAAGACAGAGGGGCAATTCCTCAAGGATCCAGAACCAGAAATACCATTTGACCCAGCAATCCTATTTCTGGGTATATACCCAAAGGATTATAAATCATTCTACTATAAGGACACATGCACACGTATGTTTATTGCAGCACTATTCACAATAGCAACGACTTGGAACCAACCCAAATGCCCTCAATGATAGACTGGATAAAGAAAATGTGGCACATATACACCATGGAATACTATGCAGCCATAAAAAGGATGAGTTCATTTCCTTTGCAGGGACATGGATGAAGCTGGAAACCATCATTGTCAGCAAACTAACATAGCAACAGAAAACCAAACACCGCATGTTCTCACTCATAAGTGGGAGTTGAACAATGAGAACACATGGACACAGGGAGGGCAACATCACACACCAGGGCCTGTCGGGAGGTTGGGGGGTAAGGGAGAGATAGCATTAGGAGAAATACCTAATGTAGATGATGAGTTGATGGGTGCAGCAAACCACCATGGCACGTGTATACCTATGTAACAAACCTGCATGTTCTGCACATGTATCCCAGAAGTTAAAGTATAATAATAAAAAGAAAATGTAAAACTGAAAAAAAAATGTTGGAAAGTAAAATTACATTTTTTTTTACTTCCCAGTCGTGGCTGTTTTTTGTATTTGGTTTTGTCAAAAAATTGTTTGCCATAGTATTACTAGATCATCCTTTTTTTATGGAACAAAACTAAAAGCTCTTCAGTTGTGACAATTATCTCTAGAAGCCTTTCAATAGAAAGGAGATTTAGATATGGCTACTTTTTTTTTCTTTCAATGTCTTCTAGGAGCCAGACACTGGACTATGTATTTAGGCATTTATCATTTAATTTAACTCATCCGATGGTACAAAAGATAAAATAAGAATGAAGAATAAAAGATAAGTTCTGAAGACACTGAGAGTGCTCTTTGGGCTTCATGAACTCTTGAGATTGAGGTCTTAGTTCCCAAAATTCAGTGTGCTTTAAGATCCTTAGGGTGCCTGCTCAAAACAGGAATTTTTTAGCCTCACCCTAAGTGATTTGGTTTAAGTAAACCTGGGATGGAGTTCAGAGATCTGCATTTTGAACAAACAACAGTTAACCTTGATGTAGGGGGCCCACACTGGTTAGAGAGAATGTTTTGTTTTAAAAGTAAAGAAAATGAAAATAACATGTTCTTTTAATGCTTAAATTAACTTATTGCTGGAATTATTAAAATGAGAAACCTCCTCCAAAGTTTTGGTACTTTAAGTCAGATTTATTCATTTTTGAGGTGGTAAGTCTTGAACCTGAAAGAGAAGCCACTGTGAGGGAAAGGGATTATAAACTCATTTAAAGAGATGGAGTTTCAAGTTGATAGAATGTTAACTCTAAGGGAAATTGCTAAACTGTATTTTTATCTGTTAAATGCTTGGAAAGTTGAATTTTACTTTTATTTATTATTATTATCATTTTTCTCCAAATACCTTTTCTTATTCCTTAAAGATCTGAAAGGTCAATGGTGTAGTGGAAAGCGTGTAGATGTTGGCATTAGACCCAAGTTAAACCTCAGGTCCTTCCAGTTACAGACTGTGTCATCATGAGTAAGTTAAACTCTCAGAACTTTTGGTTCCTCATTGGCAAAACCTGTGTCATAACTACCTCAGAGTGTTACGTGGCTATCCACTGCAATAACTGATAGGAAATTCCCCAATACTGCCTGATACTTAATAAGTGCTTACTACATTTTCCCTGGGTGTGGCAATCAAACATAATTGTAGACTAGCTTTTTCTCTCCCCTAATTTCCAATTATATGCTGACGTACATTTAAACCTTATTGCATCTTAGTTTGCTTGTTTCCAGTATGTTAATTTAGTTAACTCTGAGAGAGTTTTAGCATGTGGTGATGGCTAAGTTTTTATAATATTTTTACCTGTATCCCTAGCACTCTTTATTTCTGTTCATTTTCATCTAATTCATACATATTCATTTGCTGATACATTGGTTTGTGATATTCTTTAAACATTTCATATGCTTATCTACTGAAGTATTATTATAAGTAATAAAGTTTAGATTTCTCAGAGTCCTCAGGCTGGTGGTGACCACTAAGATTCTTCAACTCATTCAGAAATATGCATTGAGAAAAAAAAAAAGAAAAGAAAGAAATAGGCATTGAGCAATAAGGAGAACCAAACCAGTGAGTAGATAATTATATTTCAGATAGGTAATTCAAAGAGAACACTGGAATTCAGCAGAAAAGTGATGGGAAATATTGAAAGCAAGGAAGACAAACCCACCCATTCCAGCTTTGCCTGCCCCTCCCCCCATGCCAGAGCATGCAGTCTAGGGACCTGGGGATTGCCTGTCTCATTTCACCACTGTTGGAGCCTGAGTTCTCCTCCTGGGGGCCTGAGGTTGGGCTATATACCTTGCCACCACCATGACAGCTGGTACCAACATGCACACACCATCTGATATATCCAAAGTGCTGAAAGAAAAGAGACTGCTAGCCAAGTATGTTATATCCAACAAAGTTATCCTTCATAAATGAAGGAGAAAGAAAGTCTTTCCCAGACAAACAAAAGCCAAGAGAATTCATCACCACTAGTCTGGTCCTATAAGAAATGCTGAAGAGAGTTCGACACCTGGAAGTAAAGGAAGATTATTTACCATCATGAAAACATCTGACATTGTAAAAATCATGGGTAGAGAAACCACACAAACAAGGAAGAGAAACAACACAAATGTTAACACTATGGGAAAACCACCAAAACACAATGATAAACAATAACAGAGAGGATATGCAAAACAATCAGAGATATTGTTTTGTATTATCTGTCATTTAGTAAAATGATAGAAATAAACTTTCACATAATAACCTTTAACATAAACAGATTAAACTTCACATTTAAAATATATAGACTGGATACATGAATGTAAAAGCATGACCCCACTATATGCTGCTTATAAGAAATTCATTTCACCTGTAAAGACACATGCAGACTGAAAATAAAGGGGTTGAAAAAAGTATTCCATGCAGATAAAAACCAAAAGCAAGCAGGAGTAGCTATATATATATATCAGATAAAAATAGACTTTGTGTAAAAGACAGCAAAAAAGAGAAAGAAGGTAATTGCATGATGACAAAGGAATCAATTCAGCAAGAGAGTAAAATTCTAAACATGCATGCATGTTTAAATGGTTGCTATGAAAAAAATATATGCACTCAACACTGGAGTACCCAGATACATAAAGCAAATATTATTAGATGTAAAGGAAGAGATGGACTTCAATACAATAATTGTTGGGGACTTCAGCCCCACACTCTGATTGTTATACAAATCATCTAGACAGAAAATTCACAAAGAAATATTGGACTTACATTGCACTTTAGACCAAATGGAGGTAACAAACATTTACAGAACATTGCATCCAACAGCTGCAGAATTCTCCTCACCACCGTACGGAACATCCTCCAGGATAGGAAAGATGTTAGGACACAAAGCAAACTCAACAATTTAAAAAAATCAAAATCATATCTGAGAAGATAGAATCTTCTCAGACCACAATAGAATAAAACTAGAAAACAACAACAAGAGGAATGTTAGAAACTATAGAAATACATGGAAATTAACAATATATTCCTGAGTTACCACTGGGTCAAGGAAAATATTAAGGAGGAAATTAATAAAATCTTAAATGAAATTTGAAACACAACTTACCAAAACCTATGAGATACAGCAAAATCAGTGCTAAGAAGGAATTTTATAGCAATAAACATCTGCATCAGGCTGGGCGTGGTGGCTCACGCCTGTAATACCAACACTTTGGGAGGCCGAGGTGGGTGGATCACGAGGTCAGGAGATCGAGACCATCCTGGCTAACATGGTGAAACCCCGTCTCTACTAAAAATACAAAAAAAATTAGCCAGGCGTGGTGGCGGGCACCTGTAGTCCTAGCTACTCGGGAGGCTGAGGCAGGAGAATGGCGTGAACCCGGGAGGCAGAGCTTGCAGTGAGCAGAGATCATGCCACTGCACTCCAGCCTCGGCGACAGAGCAAGACTCCGTCTCAAAAAAAAAAAAAAAGAAAAAAATCTGCATCAAAAAGGTAGAAAGATTTCAAATACTTAATCTAATGATGCACCTCAAGGAACTAGAAAAGCAAGAACAAACCAACCTCAAATTAGTAGAAGGAAAGAAATAATAAAGATCAGAGTAGAACTAAATGAAATAGAGACTAAAAAATAAAAGGAAGCAACAATGAAAAATTGGTATTTAGAAAAGATAAACAAAATCAATAAACCACTTGTTAGACTCACCAACAAGAAAATTGCTGGGCATGGTGGCCATGCCTGTAATGCCAGCACTATGGGAGGCCGAGGCAGCAGGATTGCTTGAGCCCAGTAGTTCAAGGCCAGCCTAGGCAAAACGGGGAGAGCCATTTCTACCAAAAAAAAAAAAAAAAAAAAAAAAAAAAAAAAAATAGCTGGATGTGGAGGCATGAGCCTCTAATCCCAGCAACTCAGGAGGTTGAGGTGAAAGGATTACTTGAGCTCAGGAGGTTGAGACTGCAGTAAGCCCTGATTGCACCACTGTACTCCAGTCTGGGTGACAGAGCACAAAACTGTCCCCCAAAATAAATAACAAAAATGTGATCTGATGAGAATTGCAAAATTTCGAGATAGTAAGAAACCAATAAATGAAAAAGATGTATCATGTCTTGTGATAGGAAAGTTAATGATGTTTTGGTGGAAATGTTAGTGGGAGTTTTGACAAAATTATTCTGAATTTCACATGAAAAGTGAATAAATAAGAATAGTCATGAAAATGTTGATAAAGAACAGTAATGATGAGTGGAGGGGATGAAAGATGTCTTACAGCTATGTATTAATATATATTTTAAAACTAAAATAATTAGTAAGTGTCAGACCAGTAGAATAGAATAGAAAGCCTGGAAGCAGACAAAACAGTAAAATAATTTCACATATGATAGAAGTAGCATCCAAATCACTAGAGAAAGGCTGCATTGTTTTGTAAGTAGTGCTTGAGCAACTTGTTAAATAGGGGGAAAATTAGATTTTAGTTCTTGCTGTAAATCAAATAAATTCTTAGTTTATTGGAGAAGCAAATGTAAAAATAATAAGCAATAAAAACTTGAATAAAATATGGTCAATATCTTACTTCAGGTAACAAAGAAAAATTGGGTGAACTACATGAAAATGAAGTTTCTGTACTCCCAGTAGAGGCCAAAGCAATTCCATCCTGGGAACAAATCCACCATGTTGGCTTCTGACTAGCCCCTGTTCTGGGAGGGCCTCTCAGATTTCCAGTTTACCTATTGTTCCTTGTGTAAAAGCACGTACTTAATGTAAATCCTGCCTTTAGGTCAAGCAACCTCGGTGTTATCGTACTTCAGCTGTCCTACACATTCCTTCTGAACCACCCCTTCTCTATGGTATAGAAGCCCTGGGTCTGAGGGATAATGGTGTAGGGATCCTCCATCTTGTCTCACTACCACCTGAGACACAGACATAGCTTCTGTTAGCAAGTTGTTATTAAATGTTTCTTTCTAAGGAACTGGATACATCAGTCTCTTTTCTTTGGCCTTTCAGCCTCCTTGGACTTTGGGGTAGGTTTGCATAGGCCTGCCCATCTTGAAACACTCCCCAGATTGCTTCAAACAGGTTTTAAAACATACTATTAATAATAATAGCCATAGAATACATGACAAACCAAAATTAATCTCTTTTACATATGCAGGGTTTTAATAAGTAAATTAGAAAACAAATACTACAGTAGAAAAGTGAGCAAAGAATATAAACAGATAATTCACAAAAAGGAAATACAAATACCAATAATCCTATGAAAAATATTTGCCTTCAACAGTAATAAAAAATGAAAAAATAAACCAAAACAACCAGTTAACATTTAAAAATCTTTCATATTGGCAATACTTTTTTTAAAAAAGCCTGAGAAACATAGGAAGACCCCATCTCTACAATAATAATAAAAAGTATTAGCCAGAAGTTGGGGGGCGGGGGTGTGCCTGTGGTCTCAGCTACTAGGGAGGCTGAGATGGGAGGCTTGCCTAAGCCTGGGAGGTTGAGGCTGCAGTGAGCTGTGATCACACCACTGTACTCCAGCCTGGGTGACAGAGCGAGAACTTGTCTCAAATAAAAATTAATAATGTCTAATATTGATGAAAATATTAGATAAATGTGTATTGCTGTATATCTTAAGTAAATTAGCACAGCGTTTCTAGAATAAAATTTGGAATTTTAAATCAAGATACATTAGTCCTTTGCCTCACTTATGAAACCAAGAACTTTTCATAAAGAAAAATAATCAGAGATGTTCCAAGATTTACATACAAGGATGTACATTAGAACACAACAGGACAATGGTAAAATAAACCATAATACATTGCAGAAACCTGCATAAAAAGAAATAAATTTATTGTATTCCTGTATGCATGCCATTTGCCATGTGACTTTGCAGTTCCTCACAAAAAGAGACGAAGCCTATGTCTTCACTTTTTGACTCTGGGGATGGTCATGTGACATGTTAGTGTACAATGGTACTTTATCAAACATGATGTAAGTAAGCAGAGGCTAAAAATATGCTGTGCATTGAGATTTGGCCTCTCTTGCTGCTGGAAACCCTTTCATTAATTACTACCTGAAAATGCCTGGGCTAGCTTCTTGGAAGATGAGAGACCACGTGTAGAGAGGCTCCCACTGTTCTAGCTATCCCCGCCTTCCCAGCTGATGCCTCAGATATGTAAGTAAGGCCATCTCGAATGGCCCATACCAGATATGTAAGTAAGGCCATCTCGAATGGCCCATACCAGAGGTGTCCAGCCACCCACATAACTGTAAGCAATAATAAATCTTCATTATTTTATTTTATTTATTATTACTATTTTTTGAGATGGAGTTTTGCTCTTGTCACCCAGGCTGGAGTGCAATGGCACAATCTTGACTCACTGCAATTTCCACCTCCCAAGTTCAAGGGATTCTGCTGCCTCAGCCTCCCGAGTACTGAGATTACAGGTGCACACCACCACACCCAGTTAATTTTTGTATTTTTAGTAGAGATGGTTTCGCCATGTTGGCCAGGCTGGTCTCAAACTCCCGACCTCGGGTGATCCACCTGCTTCGGCTTCCTAAAGTGTTGGGATTACAGGCATGAGCCACTGCACCCAGCTGTTATTTTAAACCATTAGGTTTTGAGGCAGTTTGTTATACAGCAGAAGTTAACAGACATATAAATCTCAAGAGTGGCAAGCTCAAATGGCTTTAGTGGTCAGCAGGTAACATAGATATATAAAATGTCTTTCTGTTTATTTAGATTATTTGGTTTCCGTTATCGGCATTTTGTAGTTCGTTGCATACAAGTCCTGTACATAACTTATTAGGTCTACATAAACATCAGTACGGATGGTTCCTGACTTATGATGTTTCAACTCATGATTTTTGGACTTTATGATGGGTTTATCAGGACTTAACTGCATCATAAATTGAGGAGCTCCTTGCAACTTATGATGGGGTTACTATTCCTAGTGAATATGTATTGCTTTTGCACTATTGTAAAGTGGAAAAATCATAAGTTGAAATATTGTAAGTAGGAGACTGTCTGCTGTGTTGCCAGCAATGAATGCATTTTTGCTTTGTGACATTTTTGACTTATCATAGGTTTATCAGGAGGTAACCCCATTGTAAGTCAAGGAGTATTTGTATTTCATTTTTTGAGTTGTTGTAAATGACTTTATATTTCTAATTTGTGTCCATGTATTCATTGCTAATATGTAGAAAAACAGTTGATTTTTAATATATATATCTTGTATCCTGAAAACTTGCTGAACTCATTTAATAGTTCTAGGAGTATTTTTTAGTAGATTCAGTGAAATGTTCTATGTAGATAATCACATCATCTGCAAATAGGGACAGTTTTATTTCTCCCTACAAGTTCTGTATGCTTTGTATTTCCTTTTCTTGCCTTGTTGTATTGGTTTGACCTTCTGTCACTGAGTTGAATGAGAGTAGTGGAGTTGCCTTGTTTCTAATCTTACGGGAAAGACACTCAGTCTTTCACCGTTAGGCAAAATGTTAGCTGCAGTTTTTTGAATAGATTTTTTTTTAATCAAGGTAAAAGAAGATTCCTTTATTCCTGTTTTTTTTTTCTGAGAGTTTTTATTATAACTAAGTGTTGATTTTTGTCAAATGCTTTTTCTGCATTGATTGATATGGTTTCTTCTTTTCAGTCTCTTAATGCAGTAGAGTACATTTATTGACTTTCAGATATTAAACTAACGTTGCAACCATGGAATAACTTATGTCAGTTTACTGGAATTGTCCTTTTACTAGTACAAGTCCTTTTACTAGTGAAAGTGTCCTTTTACTAGCACTAGTCCTTTTACTAGTAAAAGTATATTTTTACTAGTATTACTTTCACTAGTAAAAGCGTCCTTTTACTAGTACACATCCTTTTACTAGCACTAGTACAAGAAACCATGGTCAGAAAGGAGTGACTCAACATTCAGTCATTCAAATGACAAACTTTTACTAGTGAAAGTAGTACTAGTAAAAAGATACTTTTACTAGTAAAAGGACTAGTACTAGTAAAAGGACAGTTTCACTAGTAAAAGGACTTGTACTAGTAAAAGGACAATTCCAATAAACTGACATAAGTTATTCCATGATTGCAACGTTAGTTTAATATCTAAAAGTCAATCAATGTAATCTACTGCATTTCTCTCATTGCTTTTAATTATTTTTCTTTGTTTTGGGAAGTTTGAGTATGATGTCTCTTGGTGTAGATTTCTTTGGTTTATCCTGTTAAGGATTTTATCAGCTTCTTGAATTTGTAGCTTTATGTCTTTTGCCAAATTTGAGAAGTTTTTAGTCATTATTTCTTTGAGTCCTTTTTCAGCACAACCTCTTTCTTCTCTCTTTTCCAAACTCTGATGACACTAATATTTCCTCTTTTGTTTTTTCCCAAATGTCTCTGAAGCTGTATTTATTTTCTTTTTCTTTCTTTCCTTCCTTCCTTCCTTCCCTCCTTCCTTAACTTCCTTTTTTTTTAAATTTTGAAACAGAGTTTCACTCTTGTTGCCCAGGCTGGAGTGCAATGGCATGATCTCAGCTCACTGCAACCTCTGCCTCCCGGGTTGAAGCAATTCTCCTGCTCAGCTTCCTAAGTAGCTGGGATTATGGGCACCCACCACCACACCTGGCTAATTTTTGTATTTTTAATAGACAGGGTTTCTCCATGTTGGCCAGGCTGGTCTCAAACTCCTGACCTCATGTGATCCATCTGCCTCAGCCTCCTAACGTGCTGGGATTATAGGCATGAACCACCATGCCTGGCCATATTTATTTCTTAAAATTACATTTCCTTCAGGTTGTTCAAACTGGATAATTTCTATTGTTCTATCTTCCATTTCATGAATTCTTTCCCCTGTCCTTTCCATTATGCTATTGTATTGGTCCATTTTCACACTGCTGATAAAGACATACCCAAGACTGGGCAATTTGCAAAAGAAAGGTTTAATGGACTTACAGTTCCATGTGGCTGGGGAAGCCTCACAATCATGGTGGAAGGCAAGGAGGAGCAAGTCACATCTTACGTGGAAGGCAGCAGGCAAAGAGGGGGTTCGTGCAGGGAAACTCCCTCTTATAAAACTGTCAGATCTCATGAGACTTATTCACTTTCACAAGAACAGCACGGGAAAGACCTGCCCCCATGATTCAATTACCTCCTACCAGGTCCTTCCCACAACATGTGGGAATTCAAGAGGAGATTTGGGTGGGGACACAGCCAAACCATATCAGCTGCTGACTTCATCCACTGAGTCTTTTCATTTTAGCTATTGCATTTTTAAGTTCTAAAATTTTCATTTTACTTCTTTATGTATTCTCTTTCTTCACTAAGACGCCTCAATATTTTCATTTGTTTCAAGTGTGTTTGTTATTACTCATTGAAATATTTTTATGACTGATGCTTTAAAACATTTGTCAGATAATTCTGCCATCTCTGTCATCTCACAGTTGGCATCTCTTGATTATGTTTTTCATTCAGTTTGATATCTTCCTGTTTCTTGATATGACAGGTGACTTTTGATAAAAATCTGGATATTCATGGTATTGTGAGAATGTGTGGATCTTATTTAAACCTTCTGTATTTGCTGGCTTTCTGAAACACTGCTTTAGCAGAGAAAGGGCAGCTGAGCCTTGTTACTGCCAGGTGGGGGTGGAAGTCCAGGTTTCCCACTTGACACCTGTTGACACTTAAGGAGAGGGCTCCTTATTACTTCTGGTCAGGGTGAAAATTCTGGCTCCCATTAGATCTCTTCTGATACCTGCCTATGTGGAAGGTGTAGGAGTGCCTTGTTACTCCTCACATAGTCTTCACTGACACTATGGGAGGAAGGTGGCCTCATTACCTCTGGACATTGGTGAAAATTCTGATTCAGTGGTTTGCCTCCTCTCACATTCACCAGTGGGGATGGTAGGGAGCTCATTACTGGCCAGTGGGGATAAGAGTTCAGGCCCCCACTTGGCCTTCTCTGTTGCAACACTGGTAGGGGTGTTGGGATACATTATTATAGCCTGGTGATGGTGGAAATCTAGGTTCTCCATTCAGCCTTTGTTGGCATGGACAGGATTGGGGTACAGCTTTTTTCTGTTGTGTTTGGCTGCAGTAAAACAATTTTTATCTAAACACTTTCTGTCTTGCTTGCCTGCTCCTTTCTTGGTCCTTTGGCTAGACAGCATGCATTTTGGGGCTTTAAGAAAAAAAATCTACACTTGGTGTTTACTGTATGGCTGTCTTCTTTAGCTCTGAGTCTGGGATATATAAAAACAGAAAGACCAGGGTACTCAACATGTCATTCCTCAAGTCTTGAGTTTCCTAGCCAGACCTCAGGGTCTGCCTTCTTTTCTCCTCCTTTTTGAGTATTCTTAATGTTTGTTTTACATATAATATCCAGGGCTTTTAGTTATATTAGCAGTAGGAATAGGAAAAAGCACATTGCCTTCCTCCCAGAAACAGAGGTCCAGAGCTTTTAAAACACATATGTCCACAAAACAAATGTAAACTATGAGCTATAGTGGCTGTTTTTACTTAAAATTTTATTAAGGGGGTTTTCTTTAGGCTATATGTTCCTGAAAAAATGCTCCTTTAAATTATTGTACAATATAACATTGGTTCAGTGGGCTCTAACTTATTCAACTGATCCCTTATTTTTTTTGAGATTTAGACCATTTTTAATTCCTCACTAGTATAGGTAACACTAAGTGAACATTAACTCATAATATTCATCCAATTCTCTAATTGTTTTCTTAGGATATGTTTCTAGAAGGGGAGTTACTAGATTAGAGAGTATACAAACATTTAAAGCCCCTTGATAAATATTTGTTTCCAGAAAGATGGTACTAATTTTGATGCCTAAAAGTAGTGTATGAGAATGCCAGGCTTACCATACTCTAAAGTTGAATACTATCACTTAAAAACTATTGCTGATTTAAAAGACAGAAAGAATGTTTTTAAATGTTAAATAGGGTGTCTTTAGTAGTGAGGCTGAATTTCACTACAATGCTAATTTAATAAACTCACCAACAACATGGGAGTTTAAAAAGTAGTTTACCATATTCATGAAATTTAAAGCTTGATAATATATAAAAATCTACATATGTGGTAAAATTACACAGAACTATACACATACACAGAAACACATACAAATGAGTGAATGAAAATAAAACAGGTGAAATCTGAATAAGGTCTGTAGGTTGTACCAATGTCAATTTCTCGATTTTGAAATTATACTATTGTTTTATAAATTGTTACCTTTGGAGAAAACTGACTGATGGGTATATGGGACCTCTTTAAACTATTTTTGTGACTTCATGTGAACCTGTAATTATTTAAAAACTAAAGTTAAAAACAAACAAATGTTGATAATATTATCTTCTATTTTATTTTAATAAACCTTTTTTTGGATTGTCTGAACATCTGGCTCTTGAACTAGTTTCCTTCTAAGTTTCTCTGCTTGGATCAGGGACAAGTGAAGACTCTATTCTAGTTGTCACAGCTGAATCTGATATGGACACTTTTCCTTGCCCATGGGGAGGCCTTACTCCTGTTGGGCATATCATATCACTGGCCACGACATTGCTGATAAGCAGAGCTGAGCAGTAGTTTCATCTCAGGCAATTTAATCTTGCTTCATGTCTTGTTCCTGACTCATACATACCTGCACTTGGAGTTTCTACTTCCCACTTCACTATTCTGCTAGGTGGACACTGTTTCTCCTGTCATTTGATCCTGCTTGAAAACTGAATCTGTTTTGTCTCTTACTTTTTACAGAAGAGGATCTTGTAATTGTCTATATAACCTGTGACATTGGGGTTTATAAATAATATTGATAGGATGGTCTCTGATCAAAAATGAGAAAATGTATATAAAATAATTAAATTTAAAAGAGTAAATCGTTTTTAAAAGACTATAATAATAGCAAGGAAAAGTTTCACTGAAAAATAAAATAATGCCTAAGAATATTCTTAGGCTGTTAGGATTTTGCCTGTGAGGCAGAACCAGGGTCAGGACCTGAAAGGTTGCCTTTGAATTATATTTGCTCCTATCCTAATAAAAATCCAAATATAACTTTGACAATGCTGATTTGTGTAATATATAAAACATGCTCACTTAGACGTCAAAGTTTATGTACCTTTTAGTTATGTTCCCAAAGGACAAAATTGACAAAATATTTTATCTAATTGATTATTTCAAATAGCATTAAAATTTAGATTCAGCATATTAACTATCTTCCCAGGTACATTTTACTTGGAAAAAGATCAGGAATATGTGCAGGATTTCAGTATTGAGATTACATAAGAAAGTGTAGTCCTGTGAAACAAATGAAAAATATTGGGTTTAAGCTCATGTAGGGACCAAGGGAGGGCTTCCCTTTTGCGTTCTTCAGGTTCACTGAAAATCACTGACAAAGGCATATTAACAAAAGAAAAGACATACAAATTTATTTGATCACAGTTTTATGTGACACAGGAGCCTTTAGAATAAAGACCCAAAGCAGGGAAAACTGTCCAGTTTTATGCTTAGGTTTAACAAAGTATGGACAACCATGTGCAAATATGATTGGACAAAAAGGGTATCATTTAATGCTAATAGAGTGAGTAGGGAAACCCAATAAAGCCTATCTGTCTAGATTATTTTTCTTCTTTTTTTTTTTTTTCTTAATGAGACGGAGTTTTGCTCTTGTCACCCAGACCGGAGTGCAATGGCGTGACCTCAGCTCACTGCAACCTCCATCTCCCGGGTTCAAATGATTCTTCTGCCTCAGCCTCCCGAGTAGCTGGGATTACAGGTGCCGGCCACCACGCCCGGATAATTTTTGTATTTTTAGTAGAG
This sequence comes from Gorilla gorilla gorilla, assembly GCF_029281585.2. Classification (NCBI taxonomy): domain Eukaryota; kingdom Metazoa; phylum Chordata; class Mammalia; order Primates; family Hominidae; genus Gorilla; species Gorilla gorilla. The sequence goes on along the minus strand of NC_086017.1, from coordinate 190,076,163 downwards.
ACAGGGTTTCACCATGTTGGCTAGGCTGGCCTCGAACTCCTGACCTCAGGTGATCTGCCTGCCTTGGCCTTCCAAAGTGTTGGGATTACAGGCGTGAGCTACTGTGCCCGGCCTGTCTAGATTCTTCTTGGCCTCTCTGTGCATGCATTCCTTCCTTCTGGGTGTGGGGCAAGACACTCTCTGGAATTGGGGGTGGGGTCTTATAACCTATGATTGAACAACTAGGCTAGATAATTTCTTTATGGCAGATTTTTACATAGAAAGGTGGGAGGAAAGTTAGAGCAACATGTTCAGGTTTTATGGCTGGCTATGGGGAAAAAGGTTTCTGGTTTCTATAGCCCACTTTGGAGAAGAAGATTCCAGTTTCTATGACTAGCCTTAGGGGAGAATAAAAAGGCAAAGACAGGAGGGTAGGAAGTTAGAGGAAAAACTTTGGGTTCTGAGGCCTTTATTTTGGGATATCATTTTCTGAGCCCCAGCACTTAGTATTCAAAAAATGTAAGACTGCCTTGGTAGTGACCTTCTGGACACTGGAAACTTTCAATGAAAGATTATAGGGATTATTACTGGAATCCACCTGGAATAATCCTTCTGGACACTGGAAACTTTCAATGAAAGAGTATAGGAATTATTACTGGAATCCACCTGGAATAACAATCTACATCTTTAAAATATTTTCTGGGAATCTGTGATCCTATGTCACTTAGTTCAGCCTTTGGAAGAATATGTCTCATGAATTTACAGAATTTACACCTTTCTCTTGTTAAGCCTTGGTAGCCAGACTTTCTGTTTGGAAGTGCCTTTTCAGATAAGACCTAAATCTCCCTTGATATATGGAGCCTCCTTCTAGAGCCAATCTGTCTTTCCAAAGCTGAATATGAAAAGTTTCCAGGCACCGCCACGTTATTGATGACTTCCATTACCCTTTGACGACTTAAATGACAGCCCTGCTGGGCAGAAAAACAAACTGACAATGGAGCTTCTCCTTCTCCATTTTGCAATCGTACACACTCTTCAGTCTTCTACTTTACTTTTGAAAAATGTCTGTAGTCACTTCTGTCTACTCTTTCACTTCTGAAATGATTTTGAAATTGTTTTTTTGAGTAAACATCTGAACTCAGGGGCCCGGGATTACTGTTGGTTGGCCCAATTGACAACCATTAATTTAGTGAACCTCTTATTCATTTCATCTATGTCCATGAAAATTACCAGCAAGTTCAGGGTCAGGAGGGTGTGTAAGCATTCATACACAGTGTGTATGTGTGTCTGTGGTGTGTTTGGTGTGTGATAGAGAACTGATTGATAACAGTCGGCCCTATGATCCTCCCCTTTCTGGGTGTCCTAGAAGATGGGCTAAGGGTATGATGAGAGAGGGGTGTTGAGCTTTCCAAGTTAATGCTGTAAGTATTTATTAGAGGGGTAGATTATGGAAGAGGATAGAGTCCATATTTAGCTAGCGTCTTCAAAGAGGAACTGATACCTTCAAGTGAAAGAAAATGTGCATGTTGCCTTATAGAGGCGTTCTTCCTGGCAGGTGACATGCTGTGGCTTTTTATAGAAGTGCCTAAATGTCTCAATTATTCTTGCTTTATTTAAATTTTTTCTTTCTTAAAAATAGGATACATAATAACAATGACTGCTTATTACAGAAGAAGGTGATTAACTAATGAATTTAAACTTACTTGAAGTTTCTGGAGAAGACTGCTTTGGAAGAAAAAGGCCTATTAGTGTTAAAACTATTAATTATCCTTCTTCTAAATAATAATTGTTTATAGATGATTATCAGTGAATTCTGGGACTTGAGCCTCTCTTCCCCCATTTAAAAAATTAAATACATATGTGCAGATTAAATATCTATGTCTTTCATACGCAGCTATCAATTTTGGAGTCCTTGTTGGGACTGGAGGTCAATAGAAGTCACCTTCTTATGTTTTTACATTACCTCTGACATTGCAGATAAATTCATAGTCAAGGAAGTGCTTTTGCAGACATTTTCTTAGGTCTTGCAGAAACCTAGTGAAGAACGGTGAGGATTAGCCATGGGGGTTTGGAGTTTGCCACTCAGTGACTCTGCCATTCAATGAGCTCCAGGCTCTGGTTCTGACTCATCTTGTCTGTGCTTCTCCCATCATCCCTCTGCCCCTTCCTGTGGAGAGGTTGGGGTCTGCTTTGCGCCATTGTCTCCTCACCCCCAAGTCTCTTATCCGTGGTGACTGGGTCTATGCCAGAGAGGAGGAGTCCTCTCATTTGAACTGTGGCATCTTAAGGCTCTATGTGACTATTTTGAAAATGTTCTTAATGATAGGTTTAGAGTTTTCTTTCTTTTCTCTTCCTATACCCTTTCCTCTTCATTTCCTATAGGGCAAAAAGAGTGAAGACAGTAAAGAGTGAATCCTATAGATTTGATTATTTTCCATTAATAATCCAACTGAGTGTGGCACATGGTAGATGTTCAATAGACAGCTGATAAATTAATGAATGAATAACCACTATCATATCCACACTGGAAGGTGGTGTGTATGGTTGTAGAGTGTGAGCTCTGGAGTCAGACTACCTGGGTTTGAATTTCAGATTTAGTAGCTAGGAGACTTTAGGCAGGTTACTTAGTTTCTCTGCCTCAGTTTTCTTATCTGTAAAGTAGGGATAAAATTCTCTCTCTTGAAGTTCTTGTGAAGAGTAAATGAGTTAGTAAGTAATAAGGGCTAAGAATAGTGCCTAATACATATTAAGTACTCAATAAATGCTATTAAAGTATATTTCCATATGTAATCTCATTTTATCCTAACAACTATTTGGTGACATAAATGAGACAGGTATTTCTGGACCTAATAGCTGAGGAATCTCAGGTTCACAGGACTGCTAAGCAGTAGAGGGATGTCTAACATTCATTCTGATTCCAAGGTCTGATTTTTCTAGATTGAAGTTATTTGTTTAGTTTTGAAGGTGATTAAAAGACATTTAAAAAGAAAAGCAATTAGCTTTGATTTCAGTAAAGGTTATGGGTCTTATAAAAGGTCGAAATCACTTTCTGTAGTTGAATGAGATGAAAAGAGGTTGAATGAAGTAACAAAGATAAGAACTGGTGCTACAGAAATAATGAGTCGTTATCAAAACACCTCAGTGTCTCGGGGAAGAGCGAAAGAAGCACTTTGGAATAACCAAGAGAAAGAATTAATCAATCCAATTTAAAACTGAATAATACCTTCTTTATTTTTCAGTGTTAGCACTGAGCTTTTGCTGAAAATTCACTTTGCTCTAAAATGGCCTAATTTTTCCTTTTAATTTGCATTTCCTTCCTGCCCAGATGCGACTGGCAGCAGCCCAGTGGTAGTTCCACTAAAGCAACTGTGCTACAGCACCTCAATTTGGATCTCAGAGCTGTCCTTTTACATTTGCTTCTTTGCATAATTTGTCAAACTTTGTAAGTTGCACAGCAAAATTCTGCCAATAAAGAACAGGAAGTTTGGGTCATCCTTCTGGGTTTACTGTTTTATATTTGTTTTTTCAGCAACTGGAATCAAGCTCTGGTGAAAGTATTAACACATTAGCAGTTTGGAATTGTGCTCCAGGCTTCTGGTCAATGAATATGAAAAAACTGAGCAACAAGGAGACTTGGGCACATTATTTATACATTTGGTGAGCTCATTCACTCGCCCAGGGAAATCAGGCAGCACAGCCGCCAGCCCAAGGTTAATTTTGTTTTCTTCTCAGCCAGGAACAGGGTGTGCTATTACACAGAGAGAAATGAGGACTTTTTAATTGGCAAAGAGGAACTTCTGCTGCATAAAGAGATATTCCAATCACTGGAGGTCAAAAGAAATTCTTTCAGATTTTAAAATCTTGCTGTGTTGAAAGTTTAATGCAAAATCCTTCAAATTGCTAGTATTCAAAAACCCTGCATTAACTGTTTAGAAACAGAAGAGGGCACCTCATCATTCCTTATGCCAAATTTATTTATTTATTTTTTTAAGAGTGAAAAGGAAACTGGCTTGTGAATGAAAATGAAAAACCACTTCCTTTTCCTAATGAATGAATGAAAAGATTCTGTTAATATTTTTAAAAGCTTAACTATGAGTAGAAAAGCTGTATTCACTTTCTAGTTTCAAGAGACCTCAGAGTTTAAGTTGGAGACTAGCTATAAAAAGTTTAATTCTATTATAAAGTGGCTGTCAAATACAACACATTTAGATTTTAAACGAAGAGCCGCCTGGATATCCTTCTTTTCTATTGGCTAGGTAACTAGTTAATTAGGGTAACTCCTCCTTTCTTCTTCTCCTCATGTTTGAATCCCAGTTTTTCTCAGAATTAAATCTTTCTAAGCATCAGTGAATCTTTTAAATTTTATGCAAAATGTGTTTGTGTATTTTTCTAGAGGAGGTTTGGAGTTTTGATCAAATTATCTACCCTTTCCTGGGTTAAAACTCCAGGAAGTTTCCATGTTTAATTCTACCTTATGCTAATTGAGCTTTTACTCTATATTCTGTCATAATAAATACTATTAGAATAAAAACCTTAGGACTTTTCTAATAATTTAAACCATAACTGTTATGGAATGTAGCAACAAACCTTTTGATAGTCTTTGATATTCTTTGTATTAAGTTTTAGACAGAGTCAAAAGGAAACTTTTTAGTCTAACCTAATCACTTTAATTACTGGTCCTAGAGGGTAGCACTGATTTGTCCTGGGTTACACAAGCAGTGAGCATGAGAATTCAGAAGTAATAGAACGGTCTTTTACCTTTACATTCTTTTAGTCTGCATTCTTTTTTCTGAGTCATGCTTGGTTGAAAATTTGCACTGATTGATACATTTATGGAATCCTTATATTGCTCTGCTCACACATATGAGTTGCTTTTTTTTTTGTAAGAGTTGAGGGTCTCACTATGTTGCCCAGGCTGGAGTGCACTGACTATTCACAGGTGAGTTCATAGCTCACTGCAGCCTTGAACTCTTGGTTTGAAGTGAGCCTCCCTCCTTAGCCTCCTGAATAGCTGAGACTATAAGCACATGCCACCATACCTGGCTTCTGTGTTGTTTTGTGTTTTATACTTTGGTAGATAGTTTTATTCTCTAAGTGAACACTTTAAAAGCAGCAAAATGCATGTTGTTTCTTTTCCAAGTTGTCTTCGTATGTAAGTTCCCCTGATAAGCACTATGTCTTGTTCATGTCTCCAGGTCTCTTCTTCAGCCCTTGGACACAGTGTCATCCCTATTGGAGTCAATAAAGGTATGGCATGACATATGTATTCTGGGGATAGACTATTTTCACAAAGCACAGTTGTCAATTTCATTAACACTGTACCATACAGGAGTGTTTCTAGGGGGCACTTGCTTTCTTATAATAATAATAAAGCAAACATGTATATAGTGTTTACTACTTACAAGACTGGGAAACACACAAACCAACAGACTGTTCTGTCCTACTATACTCTCAGCACAGAACATTTTAGTGGCCAGATGTGTATGGGTCTTTTCACATACTTCAAGCAGCTCTCCAGCAGATATCAACTGGGTCTTCCACAATTCAATTCGATTTTGACATTGTCTACCTGAATAGCCCTTACAAGTTGAAGGCTCAGTCCCATACGACTGCTCTCATTTCAGACGCCAATCTCAAGTCTGGGGCCCCCATATTTCTGACTGACCAGCAATAAATTGGAGGTTCCCATGACCCCCTCTCAGGTTCAATAATTTGCTGGAATGGCTCACAGAACTCAGGGAAACACTTTGCTTACAATTACCCATTTATTATAAAGGGCACCACTCAAGGACAGCCAGATGGAAGAGATGCACAGGCTGAGTAGAGACGTGAGGGGCATCCCACCCTCCCAGCACCTCTACACATTCAGCAACTGTGAAGCTTGTCAAATCTTGTTCGACAGCTTTGGAGAGCTTAATCTCTAGACCCCACTCCATTTCCTGGAGGTTGGTCAACAAGGCTGAAAGTTCCAACCCTCTAATCCCTTAATCACTTGGTCTTTCTGGGGACTGGCCCCATCCTGAGGTTATCTAGGGTTATCTAAATCACCTCATTAGCATGAACTCAAGTGTTATTATAAAGGGGATCATTATGAATAATGAAAGACGTTCCTATCACTCAGGACTTCCAAAAATTTCAGAAGCCCTGCAACAAAAACTAGGAACAAAGACCAAATATATTTCTTATTATATCACACAAGCACTATTCTGGGCACTTAATTTCACTCTCAAACGACCCTATAATGTGGATACTATTATTATCTGCCTTTTATAGATAGAACAATAGAATCTCAGAGACATTAAGTAATTTACCAAAGATCACAAAATCCGTAGGTAGTGTAGGAGTGAAGGGAACACTTCATCTCTGTCCACTGAGGATTTGCTGAAAATGAGCTGATAAAAGGCAGATTAATAGAAGAAAAAGGCATATAAAATGTATTCAACATGCATAAACACAGAAGCTACACACAAAATATGAGACTTAAGGAGGAGTCAGATGTTTGATTTTTAAATGCTGTCTTCATAGAGGAGAGATGTATGGACATAGAAGGCAGACATTATTTTGTAAATTATTCTCTTTGGAAGCTGGATGACAAGGTTACAGGACGGAGAGGGGCAGAACTTCACAAGAACAAAGGTTGTCTTATTATGAAGATAAAGTCCCCAGGTAGTCTCTCAGAGCTGTCCTCAAAAAAATATATGAAAAGTCTGTCTGGTTGTAATCATGACCCCCAGTCTCTTCTCCAGTGGTTAATCTTTCCTGGTTATTTGATGAGATTCCTAGGTAAGAGGTCTTAAGACAATTGCATTGTCTTAAGAAAGAAAATTTCTTAGTCAGATAAAGAAATTCCAAAGAGGGTCCCTCTTAGTTCTTTGGGAAAGAGGATCAGAGGCATAAGGAGGCAGGGGTCAGAGGGAGGGGGCTGGAGGTAGAAGGTTAGAGAGAACTTAAGGCTGCTTCTCCCGGCCAGCACGTCAAACCACCATATTTTGGGGCATCAGTTTTTGAACCCTAACAGTGGCAAAGTGAGGATTTGAACTTGAATAATCTGACTCTAGAAGAATCTGAGCACCTCCCCACTATAGTATATAATCAATTGACCTTTGGCCAGCTTCTTGATCACCTCTGGACTAGGCCAATCTGATAAGCAAGAACCTTGCAGTCTTGAATTATTTTTATATCAAGAGATTATTCGGTTCTAATCTAAGGATGAAAACAGACACAACAAACTCAAATGCCTATGGGGGTACCGGCAAGTAGTGTTAATGAGTAAAGAAGACTGGGTGAAGGATAATCAAAAGGATAATCTTAGTTTCTACTTTTCCTTTCAATTTTTAATTCAAAATGTATTTAACATAAAGACATTTTTACAGAAAAATATTTTCCTACCACAAAAAGAAAAATAATACAGATGAAATAATTGATGATAGCTGACATTCATCGTCAGCATTAGGAAGACAATAGAGGCAGGGAGGACTGTGAAATATTGGAAATTACTTGCACTGTCTGAAAAGAAAAGTCATTATGAACTATCACCAGATTCTTTCTCAAGAAAAGGCAGGTACTCATATTTTTGTGTAAAATATGTAGATTTTGTCAGCTCAGTGTTTTAAAAGGTACAATAAGAGCTAAATGAAGCCTATTTTTCAGCCAGAGGTTACTGGTTTGTAGCCTCTGGAAGAAAGGGTATCTATCTTGTAATTGTGTTCGTGGGCATGTGCAGGTGAAAGAATAGATGGGAAAATAGATAGAGTTATTTTGTACCACAATAGCCTGAAGTCAATAGTGAAAGATTACATTTATCATCCTTTAACTGGGTTGTATTATAAGTAGTGGTTTTCAAGTCAGAGAAGTAAAAGGTCTGGAAACTGATAATAATGGGCTTATAGATTTATAAAGTAAAAAAAGAACTTCCTAAATATTTAAAATGAATTGATATAATCTATGGACAATCATAATAGGTGAGCCTTTTTCTCTGTGTGTACAGGGTAATCTTCAATTGTAGCAATTTGCATCTTGATGGATGGGTTATTTTATCTAGAATTTTGAACTCTTCCTTTATTCTGTAAAAATACAGGTTTAGGCAATTCTACTTTTCTCTTTTACTATGAGACTTTGAGAAAATGTAGACAACAAATATGCTTAAAGGGAAGAAGAAACTAATTTGTTGTAAATTCCTGCTCCATGTAGTCCCATCCTACCTGTGTAGAATGAACATTTCTGGAGACTTCCCTGCCTCTCTCCTTTCACTGATGACAGTCCAGCTGCAAGTTACAATGGGGCAATGGCTCTTTTTTAGTTAGTGTCTAGAAATTGGGACTTTCAGAATGGTAGAGTGAAGAATATAGCAAATCCTCTTCCTCTCAAAATAATAATAACACTAAACAAGACTCTAAAATTCAACCACTTGAGAAATCTCGGAATTGACCAAGGACATTCAGAAAATTGATTAGTGTTTATTTAAGAAGATCTACTAAACTATGGGTACAAACAATGAGAGTCTGTGCTGTATTAACCTGGGCTGCTTCCCTTCTACCTCCCACAGTCCCATCATGTGATAGCTTGGACAGAATAGGGCAAGCCCTACTCAGCTAAGATGAATTTAGCTGCTGGCGGGGGCTGACTTGGTTTGGAGAGGGGAGCAGAAAACCCCACACCCTCGGGTGTTTGTTATCACATATGGTTGGCAAACAAATGTTGCAGCTAGCCCAACATTATGATCCTGGTTTTGGTAAGAAGCAGAACACCAGCAAGAAGTCAGCAAACCAGTGAGAAATTTAACAGAGAGATAGCCATAGTGGGACTTGGTAAACTCTTACTTATCCATGATGATTTGGAAGGCTGCCCAAGGCTGTGCACATTCTCAGGAGTTATCCACAAATCCTTGGCTGAACATGAGGGCTTCAGCCAGAAAGGTCCAGGGGGAAGTAAAAGCTGGAATAGGCTTGTAAACAATGTGCTTGGTATACTGGGTTGAATATTGTCCCCTGCAAAGATGAGTTCAGGTCCTCACCCCTGGTACCAGTGAATGTTACCTTATTTGGACATAGAGTCTTTGCAGTTGTAATTAAGATTTTTGAGATAAGTTCATTCTAAATCACCCTAAATCCAATGACTGTTGTCCTTATAAGAGAATGGAAAGAGAGATTCAAGACACACAAAGAGGATAAACATGGAGTTGAAGGCCATGTGAAGATGGAAGCAGAGACTGGAATGATGCGTCACCATCAAGAATTGCTGGCACCCACAAGAAGCTAGGAGAGAGGCGTGGGACAGATTCTCCCTCTAAACCTCGAGAAGAAACCAACTCTGCTGACACCATGATTTCAGACTTCTGGTCCTCGCAACTGTGAGAGAATTCATTTCTGTTGCTATAAGCCACCAAATTTGTGGTAACTTGTTCTGCAGCCTTAGGAAATTAACACACTTGGTGTTAATTAACACTTGGTGTGTTAATTAGGTTGATAATTAGGTCAACTTCCCATAAGTGAAAGCCTGTGGGAATGGTGGGCTAAGAGACCTATTTCTGATTTCTGGCTCCACAACTTATTAGTTTGTGGTCATAAATATTTAACCTCTGTGAACCTCAGTTTTCTTATCTGTAAAATGGGCTTCCTTGAAGGAGCCTTCTCCTGAATCCAGTCTGTAAAAACCTTTTGTTCTCTAGGCAAACTTTCCCTTTATCTCTGCACTTAGGCCCTGTGTTAATTATTTTTGCTTATCTTTGATTCTATCAGACTGAACAAATTCTCTGAGGGCTGAGATTATATGATGTTTACCTTAATGGTAATGATACCTATAACACAGCAGGTATCCTCAATCCATGCTTATATGGTTGTTTGGAGGAGTAAGTCTGGTACTTGGTAGCAATGGTTATCTATGATAATTATTTATGACTGTTTTTAAGATTTGTAGTCTTCTTTTTCATTTTTAGTCACACATCTGTACATCCCTCAGGGAAAAGGCAGAATTTAGACTGTTTTTTTGAGGAACATGTATACTTAAGCTCATGGAGAGGTTCAAGGAAAATGCTGTAGGTGAAGGATACAACAGGAAATGAGCGTGGTCTGCTCACAGGATGCTAGGAGCCTATCTGCATAGAGGGGAAGCTTCATTCCTGCACAAAAAGATGTATTCTTAGGTATTCTTAGCTGTATTGTAAGTTCCCTTTCCCTTAAAGCATGGTATGCAAACTCTATAGTATAGGATCCACATTTTTGCACGTGTTTCCTTTTTGTTAAACTTATTTGTTTATATACATGACCTCAACATGTTTGTGGCCTAGGGTCATGTGTGGTGAAACTAAATGGGATCACAGATCTCAGAACTATGGCCAGACCAGCTGTCCGAATCTGGGATTATCTCCATCTATAAATAGTGACTGGGCACAAAATCAACTAGCAAAATTAAGGGTTATAGGGCTTGGGTATTTGGGAAAAAAAAGAAAGGAAAGCATGCCAAGAAATCCAAGTGTTAGAAATTAACCCTCCAGGAACAAAAGCAGTGGAAAGCTATAGGCAACTGCAATTGACAGCAATAAAGCTCGTCAGGAATGGAAATGTATGAATTGGTAAAAAGGAAAATATAAGGTGTTTTGAGATGCTAAACTCCCTCTGTATCAGAACTGTGCTGCCTGTTTTTGAAAAAATAATTCAAAGGATTTCACTCTTTAAGGGTATTGCATATGAAAAATTGAAATCTTTATATTCATAAAACAACTGCATGAATAAAATTAGCATTTAAAAGGGAGTTTTTCACATCCCATGCTCATGGATGGGTAGAATCAATATTGTGAAAATGACCATACTGCCAAAAGCAATGTGCAAATTCAATGCAACCCCCATCAGAATACCACCATCATTCTTCACAGAATTAGAAAAAAAATTCTAAAATTTATATGGAAACAAAAAAGAGCCTGCATAGCCAAAGCAAGACTAAACAAAAAAGAACAAATCTGGAGGCATCACACTACCTGATTTCAACCTATACTATAAGGCCATAGTCACCAAAACAGCATGGCACTGGTATAAAAATAGGCACATAGACCAATGGAACAGAGTAGAGAACCCAGAAGTACACCCAAATACTTACAGCCAATTAATCTTCAACAAAGCAAACAAAAACATAAAGTGGGGAAAGGATACCCTTTTCAACAAAGCAAACAAAAACATAAAGTGGGGAAAGGACACCCTTTTCAACAAATGGTGCTGGGATAATTGGCTAGCCACGTGTAGGAGAATGAAACTGGATCCTCATCTCTCACCTTAGACAAAAATCAACTCAAGATGGTTAAAAGACTTAAATCTAAGACCTGAAAATATAAAAATTCTAGAAGATAACATTGGAAAAACTCTTCTAGACATTGGCTTAGGCAAGGATTTCATGACCAAGAACCCAGAAGCAAATGCAATAAAAAGAAAGATAAATAGCTGGGACCTAATTAAACTAAAGAGCTTTTGCATGGCAAAAGGAACAGCCAGCAGAGTAAACAGACAACCCACAGAGAGGGAGAAAATCTTCAAAATCTATACATCTGACAAAGGACTAATATCCAGAACCTACAATGAACTCAGACAAATCAGTAAGAAAAAAACAAACAATCCCATCAAAAAGTGGGCTAAGGCCATGAATAGACAATTCTCAAAAGAAGATATACAAATGGCCAACAAACATATGAAAAAATGCTCAGCATCACTAATGATTGGGGAAACACAAATCAAAACCACAATGTGGTACCACCTTACTCCTGCAAGAATGGTCATAATAAAAATATCAAAAAACAGTAGATTTTGGCGTGGATGCGGTGAACAGGGAACACACTTCTACACAGCTGGTGGGAATGTAAACTAGTACAACCACTATGGAAAATATTGTGGAGATTTCTTAAAGAACTAAAAGTAGAACTACCATTTCATCCAGCAATCCCACTACTGGGTACCTACCCAGAGGAACAGAAGTCATTATTTGAAAAAGACACTTGCACACACATGTTTATAGCAGCACAATCCACAATTGCAAAATTGTGGAACCAACCCAGATGCCCATCAATCAATGAGTGGATAAAGAAACTGTGATACATATATATATGTGTGTGTGTGTGTGTATATATATATATATATCAAGTCCAGCCTGGGCAATGTAATATATATATATATTATATGTGTATATATACATATAATGATATGTGTATGTATATATATATATATATATATATATATATATATATATATATATATATATATATGATGGAATACTACGCAGCCATAAAAAGGAATGAACTAACAGCATTTGCAGTGAACTGGATGAGACTGGAGATTATTATTTTAAGTGATGTAACTCAGGCATGGAAAACCAAACAACGTATTTTCTCACTGAGAAATATGGTGCAGTGTATACTGCTCCGGTGATGGGTGCACCAAAATCTCACAAATCATCACTAAAGAACTTACTCATGTAACCAAATACCACCTGTGTGCTGATAACTTAAGGAAAAATAAAATAAAATAAAAAGATGTTTTTGGTGAATGGCATAAAAAGCCATATGTACTTTCTTAGAAGGCATCACATGTTGTTAAAATTTCTGGCATCATATAAAATTATGAGTAGAATTAGAAAGATCCTCACTCCATTATTATTTTGGTAAATATTATGCGTGTAATGCATATAAATTGCAGAAAAATTTAGAAGCTTTAGCTAAGTATGATTTTTTTCCCTCAGAGATGGGTCTCATTATATTGCCCAGGCTGGACTTGAACTCCTGCCCTCAAGTAATCTTCCCACCTCAGCCTCCCAAGTAGCTGGGACCACAGCACTCAACTTAGCTAATTATAAATAAAAAAAAAAATCACTAATTTTCCACCACCCAAAGCTAATGGCATAAACCTTTTTTGTTTTTTTTTTTTGAGGCAAAGTCTCACTCTGTCACCCAGACTGGAGTGCAGTGGCACGATCTTGGCTCACTGCAACCTTCGCCTCCCTGGTTCAAGTGATCCTCCTGCCCAGGCTTCCCGAGTAGCTGGGACTACAGGCGCACACCACCACGCCTGGCTAACTTTTCTATTTTTAGTAGAGACGGGGTTTTGCCATGTTGACCAGGTTGGTCTTGAACTCCTGGCCTCAAGTGATCCACCCATCTCAGCCTCCCAAAGTGCTGGGATTACAGGCGTGAGCCACTGCGCCCGGCCAACATAAACATTTTTATGTGAATCCTCCTAGATGTATTATGTATATCATGTTAAAATGAGCTTTCACACTATTATTGATAAATTCTTGATATTAGTTGAGATATTGTATAGCAATAAGTTTTCAGCCACTTTTAAAGGGGGATTAATTTATGTAGACATGAATCTATTCTTTAAGTTTCCCAAATATATTATTTGTTGTGGAAAAGAGTCTATTTCTATCACCCATCTATCTAATCTAGCTGTTTTTTTTTTAGCTAGCTAGCTTCCCTGGGTCTGGACCCCTTCCTTTATTTTGGGAAGTACCATGGCTGAACCTGACTTTCATGGTAGAAGCTGAAAATACCAGATACATGTTCCTTAACCTGGCTTGCAGTTAGGGTCCAGGGTCCAGAGTGCAGCAGCTGCAGGGGAGGTGAGCCCACCAATCTAGTCTGTGACCTAATTTTTGCTCCTGTCCTGGCTGCTGCCTAGTCTCTCTTATTCCTGTCTATTTTCTTAGCCTGTATCTCCGTATTTTGGTGATTCTGAAAACTACCCAGAAATCCTTTAGAAAATACTTTCCTTCTTAAATGAGCCAGTCTTTTTGTTACTCACAACTGAGAACGCCGATCCATAGAGCACTCTTCTCAGTTTCACCCAGAAAATAGAAGATCTAATTGTCTTCAGTAGGATAGTGAGCCATCTGGATTTTAACCCTCTCCCAGGGGCCTAGGAATTTAGACCCAGAAAGAATTCTGGACATGGTTTTGTCATCTGCATAGATTGAGGACAATCATGCACTATAGTGGAAAGAGCACCAGGCTCGGAGCCAGAAGAAGCCCTGGATTCAAGGTCTTACTGTCACTCTTAGCTGTGAGATATTGAGAAAATCGGTGAATTTCTTGGGCTGTATTTGTATGTATATGTAAATGTGTGTGTATCTGTCTATGACCTCTAGCGTGAGGGACTTAAACTTGAATCTCCTCCGCATTAGAAGATCTTTGATTTTAATCAGATCCAGAAACTTTAGACTTCACCTTATAGCTCCTAATTCTGAATTCTCAGTCCTAGTAATTACATAATGCTAAGTAAGTATAAATAATAATTTGAAAATCAAAGAAATAAAAAGGGAATCAATCTATATTCTTCTTTTGCAAGTTTAAACTCATTTGACCTTTTGATGAATCAGTAGCCCCACAGATACCCGACTGGAATAATTTATATGGATGAAAGGATATTTACGCTCAGGTTCATAGCTAAACACATGAATTACACTTTCACAATGATCAATTATTTGTTTCCTCTATGGTAGCTTCTTACCTTATGAAAGAAAGCTCTTAAATGTTATTAATAAGTATGTGTGTTACCTGTGATGCCTTTCCCTACAGTCTCTCAAGGACTCAAAATCTTATCTCAGGTGAAACTTTGAAGATATAATTGACCTGTACGTTCATAGTTAAGCACAAGTCGGTCAACGTTATACTATCCAGTTTAGATGTTTGTGTAATGAGTGCTTTCATCTGCTTCCTTTGATGTATAACCGATTAGTGACAGCAGCATAAATATTTATAGCATTTTCCTACTGGACAGAATCTAGTCCAACTTCTATGTTTTACAGATGAGACTAAAGAGACTGAGAAATTAACTGACTTGTCCAAGATCACGTAACTATCTTCAAGTTGAGTGGTAAATCTAAGACTAGAACCCAGGGCTTATTATACCTTAAGCAATATGATGTCTAAGGCAGTGTTTCTCAATGACTGTTGAGACCCAGAGCCTTGTTCATAGTGGGTACTCAATCACTAAATGCTGACTGTCAATAGGTTTTAGTACAGTGTAATTTCTGCTATGACATGTGTACTGAGGAATCAAAGAAAATACTCAGGAGTTAAATTTTTAAAAACAGAATTGAATATTTTAATTCTGGGAGACTGTGATTTATTTTGGTACTTAGGTTTTAGATTCAGGCTTCAAGTTGCTAAAATCTCAAACTGTTAATACTATATTGAAATAGATGATAACTGACCCAATGTCTTTCATTCTGAAAGCTCAAGTTGGTGTAGGATGATAGTGACATTGCTTGTCTCTTTAAATAACTAATAAGAATATTAATGTTGATGTAAAGCAGGTGGTGGGGCCATTTAACGTGTGCTCTGATTAACAGGCCATTGCTATTCTGTCAAGGTATTTGACATACGCACCCCGTGGCTCAGTGATGATGCTCTCTTCTTGTTTGGGTAAGGATTATTTGCTTAGATTATGATCTGAAGTCTTTATAGTGTATTAAGTCACTTATTTAAATGTGGCTAAAGCAGAATGGCAAATCTTCTTCAACAGTGTGTAATGACTTAGTTAAAATATAATTTATCAGATGAGATTGATATGTTCTGACAATAATGCACAACTGAGTTAAATTAAAGGAGAACAGAGATAAAATTCTGCTGGGGATGTGTTCAGAAATATGTGTGTAGGTTTATTTTGGAATCTTGGTAATTAAGATGCAGCTGATCTGATTTATTAGACCTCCTCTGCCTCCTTTCATATTTCACTGTCATCTCTTCCCAATTTTAGGATCATCTCTCATTTTCTGCTTTAGTGCGCTGACATTTTCCTTCTCTCCAGTGAGAAGCTGTTGGACCTGTTTTCATACATAAAAAAGTAGTCTTTTTACATCTTAAAGTTTGCAGTTAGTTCTCTAGAGTTAGGGGTCCTATTTGAATAACATAAATTGAAAAAAATATTCTTTGATACTTGTAGATCTTGAGTTTCCATAGTCTTTTGGGGGTATATTTCTGGCAAAAGTGAAGTGGCTTTGAATACTCTACAGAGAGTACTCTGCTCTGAGATTTTTTCACTGTGGTATTACTCTTTAACAGAGTTTAGTTTGTGACAGGGACCTTTCCATGTTCAGTACCTACAATGTGCTGTGAACATTATTTCTACATTGGTGTTAATTGAGAAGACAGGAGAGTAGCAGAAATGACCTGGGATAAACAGTGACATCTATGGACGAAGGTAAAAATAAGTATGCTTTTTAATTGCCAAAAAAAGCATTGCATTGTGTGCAGAATACTTTCAACAAATGTTCTGTTTTCTAACATGCCAGTTACTCTATTGTTTCATTACCTGATACTTCTGTGAGGTTACAGGACAAGAAAATTTATAATAAGGATGCCCTGAGGCATCGTGAGATTACTAAATCCCTTTTAAGCAATTGGTTTCTAATTTTAAAAAGTGAGTGGAAACCTTTAAAAAATGAAGTCATACATGAAACCACCATATTAAACAGAAAAAGCAGATGTGTTTGCTGCCTGTGTGGATTGTAGTATTGGAGGGGCTGAGCCTGGCTTACTTGGCCTCCCTGTATTAGCTCTCCCCATGCCTGGATTTTCTGGCATCATTTTCATGTAGCATATTTTAAAAATCAAATTCTAATTTGGAAAATATTAATCTATACTTAATGTAGGCTGAGATTCTCTATTAACTAAAATAGAAAGCTCATTTCCAGACCTTACCAGATAACAGTATATTAACTGTGCAGGGCAGATTTTATAAGTAGGTTGAGTAAATGGCTTCATTTATGATTACATTTGAGGGGTGTCAAAGGTCCCTGGGAAAAAGTATCTGCTTTACAAGATTAGAGGTCACACTGGAAAGAGAATTCTGAAAAGACCCTTGATTCAAGTGGCTTAAGTAATTACTTTATCTGCATAACATAATACATTAGGGAGAAATTCGACCCAATTCAGCATGAATGTGATGAATGTCTATGATACATGAAGCACTGTATGTATCTTTCAGGAATACAAAGATGAATAAAACAGATCTTGCACTCAGAAAGTTTACAGTTTGATAGTGAAATTCAGTTTAGAGGAATATGAGATAATCTATCTAATTCAACCGCCACATTTTGTCAAGAGGATCTGTTACTGTATGACTTACCCAGGATCCCACAGCTGGTTATGACACAAACCTGACAATTGTTTGGCTGTTCACCAACTTTTCCTACATCTCCAAGAAAAATTAAATTCAGTTCTTAGTGTCTTTCTTATTCCACATTTAAAATAAAAAAAGCAAACTACAGAAGAACGATTCTTGAATAAACCCCATGCACTCATCCACAACCAACCTATGGCAGCTTCTGTCCCATCCATTCCCCTCTCAGTCCATGTTATTGAATTAAATCCCAGACATCATGTCATTTAATTTGTGAATACTTTAATATGTATCTGTAAAAGATAAGGATTCTTATTAGAAATACATAAGCCCAATACTGTTGCCACTCTTAAAAATCTAACAGTAGTTTCTTAATATCATAAATTATACTAATAATATTAAAATTCCCAATTGTCTTATGAATGTCATGGATACATTTTTCTTTATTTCCCCCTCAAAATCAGGATCCCAGCAAGATCCTCACTGCTAATTGGTTGACACATTTTTAAAGTCTTTTAATCTATAGGTTCCCCTCTGCGTCCCTTTTGTCTTGCTAGTTTTTGTTTGTCCTCTAGAGTTTTCCACATCTGATTATTCTTGCTGAATTTCTGTGACGTAGTTCAGTAGTTCACTATGTTCCTCTGTCCTTGGTATTTTCTGCAAATTGGTAGTTACCTCTGGAGGCTTTATCAGATTCAAGTTAGATTACTTTGGTGAGACTGCCTCACAGATTGGACTGTGGTCATTCATCTTCCGTAAGAAGACTCAGACACAGAATATCTGGGTCTTCCTCTTACTCTCTTTCTGAAAAGGGCAACAATTGATGGCAATCAGTGCCTAGACCCTTTAGTTCATTAGGGATTGTAGAATAGTGATGTTCTAATTCTATCATTTTTACAAATTTACTGTCTAGAATACTTTTTTATTTTTTTCTATAGGTTTTTGGGGAACAGGTGTTGTTTGGTTACATGAGTGAGTCCTTTAGTGGCGATTTCTGAGATTTTGGTGCACCCATCACCCAAGCAGTATACACTGTACCAAATTTGCAGTCTTTTATCTCTCACTCCCTTCCATCCTTTACCCCCTCCCCCCGAGTCCCCAAAGTCCGTTGTATCATTCTTATACCTTTGCATCCTCATTTGGCTGGAATATTTCTGTAAAGAGAAACTTTCTATATTCATTTGTTTTCTGTTGCTTATAACAGAATGACTGGAATCAGGTAATTTATAAAGAGAAGGAGTTTATTTCTTACAGTCCTGGAGGCTGAGAAGTCCAAGACCAAGGAGTCACATCTGGTGAGGGCCTTTTTGCTGGTAGAATCTCTGCAGAGCCCTGAGATGGTACAGGGCATCACATGGACAGGGGGCTGAGTTCTGTCCTCCTCTTCTTATAAAGCTACCAGTTCCACTCACATAATAGCCCATTAATCCATACCAATTAATTCATTTGCCCTTTATTCCATGATCCAGAAATGGATTAATTTATTCATGAAGCTCCTCATGATCCAATCACCTCTTAAAGGCCCCACCTCTCAGTATTGCCACATTGGGGATTAAATTTCAACATGAGTTTTGGAGGGGACATTCAAGCCATAGCAATTCCCTCATTCACTATTTGCTGGAGTTTGTGTAGTAAAAGCAGGATCAATATTTGGTTCTTTCCCTTTATTTACAAGTTTTCAGAATAATGAGTTGGTTTCTTATCATCCCTCGAGAGTATCAATAATGACTCCCCACTTCTTTCTTCATTATTGAGATGGTTAATTTTATATGTCAACTAGACTAGGCTAAGGGATGTTCATAGAGCTTGTAGAAGATTATTTCTGGGTATGTCTGTGAGGGTGTTTCCAGAAGAGATTAGCATTTTAATTGGTAGACTGAGTACAGAAGATCACGCTTACCAATGTGCGTGGGCACCATTCAATCTATTAAGGGCCGGAATAGAAAGAAAATGTGGTAGGAGGGTGAATTTTGCCCTCTGTTTGAGCTGGCACATTGATCTTCCCTTGTACTTAACATTAGCACTCCTGGTTTGGACTAGAACTACACCACTAGCTTTTCTGGGCCGCCAGCTTGCAGATAGCAGATTGTGGGACTCCTCAGCCTCCATAATTATGTGAGCCTTCATAATTATGTGAACCTCCATAATAAATCTCTTTCTCTATATATATCTCTTTAGTTCTGTTTCTCTGGAGAACCCTAATACAAGTATCATTGGGAACTCATAGGATTTAAATGAATTTGATGTGTTTTAATCCATTGCAGTTATTATTCTTATTCATGTACAGATTTCCCCATCTTTGGTCAGTGCAAGCCCTTCTTGACTCCTAGGTCCTCTCGACTTGACCTCAGTAGTCTTTGATAGCTTTCCTGCTATCTGTCAATAAAAAGATTTTTCAGGTTTATCTTTTATATTCCCTTCTCATGTATCAAAATTTAAGAGGAAAATACAAACATTTCTTAATAATTTTCCTGACAAGGAATGGTAAGGCTGAATTTCAGTGGTTTCTTCATGGTTATTACCTTTATAGGACAAACCCTCAGGCACTGGTTCTGAATTTGAGTCTGCACTACACAGAAGCATAGCTACCTGGGACTCCTCCTACCTTCATTGACAGTGTTCCAGGATCTTGTCTGAGTCACTTTTGCCAACCTCAGGTCTTGTAATTTCTGTACTGAATAAATCTTTCCTTGTTGCTTGATTTTGTTAGCAGTAAAATTCTTCAATAGGAAGTGATTCATTGTACACATCCTGTCCTATAAGTGGTCAATTCAGCAAATGGCTTTGCTTCTTTTTTTAAAACTGTCAAGTTTCTCTATGTATTTTCCCCCATCATCTCTGTTATGAATTATGTCCCCCCAAAAGAGATGTCCCCAATATCTCAGAATATGACTTATTTGGAAATAAGATCATTGCACATGTAATTAGTTAAATTAAAGTGAGGTCATATCAAGGTAGGGTAGGTCACTAATCCAATATGTTTGGCATCCTGATAAGAAGAGGGAAGATAATGTGAAAAGAGACACACAGGGAGAACCCTATGCGACCATAGAGGAAGAGATCAGAGTGATGCAGCTACAAGCCAAGGAACGCTGGCCACTAGAGCTAGAAAGAGGTAGGGGAGGATTCTATCCATAATCTGAGGGAGAATAGCCTGTTAACACCTTGATTCCCGACTTCTAGCCTCCATAACTGTGAGAAAATAAATTTCTGTTTCTGTAAGACACATAGTTTGTGGAACTTTGTTAAAGTAACCCTAAGAAATGAATGCAATAATCTTTGCCAGTAATATACTACATGGACCAGTCTAACTACAGTCATGTGCCATACAATGATGTTTTCAACGATGTTCTTATAAGATTATAATGAAGCTGAAAAATTCCCATTGGCTAGTGATGTCATAGCCATCCTAATGTTTTAGTGCCATGTGTGACTCATGTGTTTGTGATGATGCTGATGTAAATAAACTGGCTGCTCTAGCAGTTGTATAAAAGTCTAGCACATACAATTATGTATGGTACATCATACTTGACAAACAAATGACTGTATTAGTCCGTTCTCATGCTGCTAATAAAGACGTACCTGAGTCTGGGTAATTTATAAAGGAAAGGGGTTTACTGGACTCACAGTTCCACATGGCTGTGGAGGCCTCACAATCGTGGCAGATGGTGAAGAAGAAGCCAAGGCATGTCTTACATGGCAGAAGACAAGAGAGAGGTGCAGAGGAACTGCCCTTTGTAAAACCATCAGATCTTGTGAGACCTATTCACTATCATGAGAACATCACAGGAAAAATCTACCTGCATGATTCAATTACCTCCCACCAGGTCCCTCTCATGACACATGGGGACTGTGGAGGCTACAGTTCAAGATGAGATTTGGGTGCGGACACAGCCAAACCGTGTCAGTGACTGTGTTACTGCTTTGTGTATTTAATTATGCTATACTTTTAATTATTATTTTGTTGTTTTGATTTTTGTTTTTTGAGACAGGGTCTCACTCTGTGGCCCAGGCTGGAGTGCAGTGGCATGATCATGACTCCCTGTAGCCTCAAACTCCTGAGCTCAAGCAGTCCTACTGCCTGGCTAATTTTTTAATTTTTGTGGAGATAGGGTCTTGTTATGTTGGCTAGGCTGATCTCCAGCTCCTGGGCTCACACAATCATCCTATTTTAGCATCCCAAAGTGTTGGGATTATAGGCGTCAATCACCGTGCCTGGCCACTATTTTAGAATGCACTTCTTCTACATGTAAAAAAAGTTAGGTGTACAACAGCCTTAGGCAGGTCCTTTAGGAGGTATTCTAGAAAAAGGCATTGTTATCATAGGAGATGACAGCTTCATGTGTGTTATTGCCCCTGAAGACCTTTCAGTGGGAAAAGACTTGGCAGTGGAAAACAGTGATAGTGATAGTCCTGAACCTGTGTAGGCCTAGGCTAATGTGTGTGTTTATGTCTTAGTTTTTAACAAGAAAAGTTTGAAACATTAAAAAAAAAATTTAAATATAGAAGATGACTTATAGAATAAGGATATGAGGAAATGAGATATTTTTTGTATAGCTGTACAATATGTTCATGTTTTAAGCTGTGTTATATAAAAGAGTCAAAAAATTAAAAAAAATAAAAGTTATAGAAAGCTAAGATTGGTTTATTATAAAATTTAGAAAATAAATTTAGTGTAGTCTAAGTGAACAGTGTTTATAAAGTCTACAGTAGTGTACAGTAATGTCCTAGGCTTTCACATTCACTCAACACTCACTCACTCACTGACTCACCCAGAGCAGCTTCCAGTCCTGCAAACTCCATTCACAGTAAGTGCTCTATACAGGTGTACCACTTTTTATCTTTTATGCTGTATTTTTATTGTACCTTTCTTATACTTAGATATGTTATATACACAAATTCTTACCATTGTGTTACAATTGCCTAGAGTATTCAGTATAGTAACTTGCTGTATAGATTTGTAGCTTAGGAGTAATAGGTTGTACCGTGTATCCTAGGTATGTAGTGGGCTTCCCCATCTAGGTTTGTGTAAGTACATATTATGTTCATATTTCTCAGAGCATATCCCCTTTGTTAAGTGATGCATGATTGTATTGAGTCAATAATACAATTGAGGATGTATTCTAAATTGAGGATGTTTTCTAAAAATGGTGATTTAGGTTTTTTTTTTCAGATTAGAAAATAAATTGTTAGAATTTCTTAGTTTGCATTTAGCATAGAGAATCAGAGAATTTGGGTCAAATCCTTATTTAACTGATGGGGAAAGTGAAGCCTTAGGGAGGAAGGTGGCTTGCCCAAGGTTACATAGGTTATATGTGGGAGAAATAGAATCAGAACTCAGATTTCTGAATGCACAGTTTAACGACTTTTCCATTCCATACATTTTTCTTTTTAGCTTTAAATTATTTCTCTTTGCCTCTTTCTTCTTATCTTTGCAGTGAAATTTTAATAACATGAAATGCAGTATGCTTAGTCAGTGGAGTATAGCATGGAGAGGAAAGGATAGTCCATACTTATGCCAAAAAATAAATTCTTTTATTATATTTGCACTAATTTTGTGAAAGTGGATTTTGGTTTTACTGGAACATTTTTGTAATCCCTCTGTCTCTAGGGGTCAGTGTGGCTTAAAGAAACTTTGTTCTACTTTGTTTCAAACTATATTCAGTTAACACTTAATTGAAGTGACTTTAATCAAAGGTGACAATAAAATGGTGCCCCAGGGGAACAGGAATTAATTCAAAATTACAACCATTATAAACTTTAACATATACAATAATATTGATGTTGGCACATGGAACTTTTCACTGAGCCCATAGGTTTTAACGACTGGAAATAATTGAACTAACTCTTATACCTTTTAGCATGTAAATTATTAATTTTTTTGTTTAAAAGATATATGACTCTATATTAGTCTGTTTTCATGCTGCTGATAAAGACATACCTGAGACTGGGAAGAAAAAGAGATTTAATTGGACTCAACAGTTCCACATGGCTGGGGAGGCCTCAGAATTATGGTGGGAGGTGAAAGGCACTTCTTACATGGTGGCAGCAAGAGAAAATGAGGAAGCAAAACTGGAAACCCTTAGTACCCATCAGATCTTGTGGGACTTATTCACTACCATGAGAACAGTATGGAGGAAACCACCCCCATGATTCAAATTATCTCCCACTGGGTCCCTCTCACAACACATGGGAATTATGGGAGTACAATTCAAAATGAGATTTGGGTGCAGACACAGAGCCAAACCATATCAGACTCCATTCCAGATTCATTTTAGAAAGAGATGTTTGTGCTTCTTGTTTGAATGAACATTTATGACTAGTCACATTTGTTCTCCATAAAGACATTTTGAAGCAGATATATATATATATGATGAATATATATGATGTATATAAGATTAATATATATATTTGTATACATATATTTCATCCTTAAGTGGCACTTAATGAAGAAGAGGCTTCGTGAGGTACTCGAGATAGAAAATTTTCATGGGAAAAAATGGAATGTCATTGAAAAGTTTGGGAAATCTTTGTGACAACTATCAACTTTCTTATCCAAAAAGCTTTCAAAGCTCTTTTCCTCTCCTGTTGCCTCTTCCTCACTCTTTCCTTTCTTATCTTATTGGGATAGCGTAAGGTTGAACTGCTGACAAAATTAATAGGTTTCGTGCCATTAACAAGAACTCTCAGATGAGTTTGCCTATTGAAGTGCTTATCAATGAACACACAGTAATACTGAGACAAGGATAGGATAGGAAGGGAGACATGTTTCCTATCTCCTTGGGGCCAGGCAGCTGCTAAGTAAGAATGTGCCCCTCCCTGCCACAATCTCAACAGTTCTGCTGTTGTTTGTTCCCTTTATTGGAGTTCCATGGGTAATTTTATTTGTAGAAAGAATCCAATTGTTAAGATTCAAAAACCCTGTATAGTGATTACAGACAGTAAATTATAAGTAGAGTAAGGGTGGCTGAATAGAAGCAGCAAACATGCTTAAGGCAATAAAAAGCAGTAACTAAATTCTGATGATAAGGCAAGAGAAAGAAAAACCAAAAGTGTGGACCAAGAACTTCATAGCAGTGTGGGGCCATTTTGTGTATGGAGAACTGACTCTGCATACTTGTATGGACATTATTACCTTTCTCATCAGTTAATATTTATTGAACTCTTAGGGTGTGCTGGGCACTGTTCTAATTGCGGGAGATACTAAGAAATATTTAGCACAGATTCTGCCCTAAAGTTTGGTTGACATAGAAAGAAAATGTGTCAAAAAAAAAATACCCAAGTTACTACAGCCTATATGATAATGGAAAGTACTAGAAAAGTTCAGAGGAAGGAGGAATTATGGAAAGTTGGATTGGTCTGGAAAGGAATCACAAGCAAGTACAACAGATACTGATGGCTTTTTATCAAAACTATTTCATCTTATCCCTGGGCCCACAACTTCTCTTGCCATCTTAGATGTGGCCACGTGAATGAGTTCTAGCTAATGGAATATTAGCCATGCCCTGTGCCATTTCCAGGCCTAATTCATGAGGTCCTCTCATGCATGTTCCTCCATACACTTTCTCTTTGTGCAGCAGTGACACTGGAAGCCAAGGATTAAAGATAGCAGAGTCATCAGATGGAAGAGCCAGGGTGCCTGGGTTCCTGAATCACCAGTTGGAGGAGAGCCACCTGACTAACAGGAATACCCAGTTTAGACTTTCTGAGAGCAAGAAATAAACTTCAATTGTGTTAAACCGATATAGTTTGGATCTGTGTCCCCACCCAAATCTCATGGCGAATTGTAATCCCCAATGTTGGAGGTGGGACCTGGTGGAAGGTGACTGGATCATGGGGGCGGATTTCCCCCATGTGCTGCTCTAGTGATAGTAAATGCTTGAGAGATCTAGTTGTTTAAAAGCGTGTGGCACCTCCCCCATCTCTCACTTGGTCCTGCTCCTGACATGTAAGACGAGCCTGCTTCCCCTTTACCTTCCACCATGGTTGTTAAGTTTCCTGAGGCCCCCCAGGAAGCCAAGCAGATGCCAGCATCATGCTTCCTGTACAGCTTGTGAAACCATGAGCCAATTAAACCTCTCTTCCTTATAAATTACCCAGTCTCTGTTACTTCTTCATAGCAGTGCGAGAATGGACCAATACATAAACCACTGAGATTTTGGTGTTTTTCTGTCATAGAGCTTATGTTACTTAACTAATACAGAAAGTGAGACTAGAACAGAATGTTGAAGGATATTTAGAATATAGACAGTCACAGAAAATGCTGAGGGCATCTCAAACAGGAAGAATCAAATGACCAATGTCAGGGAGAAGGAAATGCAACACAGGTGGCTGAAATGGAATATTAAAGGAAATTTGAAAGTTAGGTAGTCTCAGTTTATGGAGGCTAAGGCGTTTGCACCCAACTTTATTGCCGAGGTAAAAATTGGAAAGATAAAGGGAAATAATAATAATACTGTACTTTACCAAAATAAAAGTTTATTGTTTCAGTGGTGGTGGAGGCATGTTATAGGAAGATTCATATGGAAGTGGTGTTTTGGATGGATTAGCTATTGATGAGGTAAGAGTGAAGGCAGAGAACTTCCAGGAGAATGTTGGTGAAGACCTGAACTGGGTGATAGTGGAGGGGATAAAAGCAAAGGCTGAACATTTGAGTCATTACTAAGTGTGAATGTGGTTGACTAACTGTGGGAGTACTGAGAAAGGAAAGAAGGAACATAACTTCCAGGTCCGTATATTAGCTCAGAACAGTGAGTGATCCTTGTAATTATGAACTTGAGGCATGAAGAAAAGAGAGTATAATGTTTATTGTTGTCTTTAAGAAAACAAGGTGGTATTATAATATGTTGTAGAAAGCTCATCATCAAACTAGTTAACATGTAAACACATCAGCATATGGCATGCACACAAATCCATCTTATCTTCCTGGGCACAAAGGAAGAGTATATTTCCCAGGTCAAAACATGTGGCTGAGTTCTAACCAGAAGAGTATGGATGGAATGCTATATACCACTACTAGGTCTGTCCATATATCCCTGGGTTTGATTCCCCGGCCTCTTGAAGGCTACATGTTTCAAATGATGAATTGCAATATGGAAGAATCCTAGATCCCTGAGTCACCACTTGAATGAGAGCTTTCCAGAATAGCTACCCAAACACATTAAACTGTGATTTGAGAAAGAAATACACTTTTAGTGCCTTAACCTCTAAGATTTTAGGGTGTATTTATTATAGTAGCATAGCTAATCTCTTTCTGAATAAAACACAACTTTCAGTTTTTCAGCAAACTTTTATTGAGAATCTAATATATTCAAGGGATGAGATACTTCTAAAAATCAAACTTTATTTATAACAAACATCTCCTGGTGGAATATCCCTATGACACACTGTTCCAATGGATTTTTATCATCTTGAAATTCATAAAACTTTGAAGTCATCCATCTCCTGTTTACTCCCATCCTCCCATTATTTGAATGTTAGTTATTAAATTCTGGCCTTTGTGTCAGTTTTTAAAATAAAAGTGCTGACAGCATATTTTGACTCTGCCGTTTATTAAATTACTTTTTGACAAAACTCTTAACAGATGAGAAGAGCTTGAAATAAAGAAAACTTAACTCAAAATATCTTTCCTGAGATAGCTTTGGGGGTGTTAACAGATATAGTTTAGATCTGTTTTATTTTTTCTTTATTTGACAGCCAGTCAACCTAATGATGTCATAACATCTGCCCACATACACTGGAGATTTGAGCAGAGATAAAAAACCTTGATCACCTTGGGAATTCCAGTTCTGCAACAAGAAGTTAAATAACCTGAAGATTTTATGGAAATGGATTTATATCTCCTCTCTCTGTCAGATCTATCTACCGTCACATTTGAATGTCAGAGTCTGATGTAAGCATTCCTAAAACAGTAATTTTCAACATACTCTTATATACTCATCATTATTTTTATTGAGTACTGTCTGAGTAAGCAGATACCATTCTTAGGATGAAAACTGTAGACAGACCTGATTGCTGGAAAACAGATTCTTCACCTCAGCTAATGTCATTATGCAATTCTGGAACAATTACATGTCAGTCAATTGGATAACCTAGAAGACATGAATGAATTCTTAGACACATACAACCTACCAAAATTAAATCACGAAAAAATATAAAATCTGAAGAGACCAATACTGTGTAAGAATATTGAATCAGTAGTAAAAAGTCTACCATCAAAGAAAAACTCAGGACTGGGTGGCTTCGTTGCTGAATTCTACCACGCTTTTTTTTTTTTTTTTTTTTTTTTTTGAGATGGAGTCTCACTCTGTCTCCCAGGCTGGAGTGCAGTAGCACGATCCCGTCTCACTGGAATCTCTGCCTCCTGTGTTTAAGTATTCTTTGCCTCAGCCTCCTGAGTAGTTGGGATTACAGGCATGTGCCACCACACCTGGCTAATTTTTGTATTTTTAGTAGAGACGGGGTTTCACCACCTTGGCCAGGCTGGTCTTGAACTCCTCACCTCGTGATCCACCTGCCTCGGCCTCCCAAAGTGTTGGGATTACAGGCGTGAGCCACCGTGCCAGGCCGTATCAAACTTTTAAAGAGGACCTAATACTAATTCTTCTGAAACCCTTCCAAAAAAGCAAAGTAGAGGGACTACTTGCAAGTTCATTTTACAAGGCCAGAATTACTCTGATACCAAAGGTAGACAAGTACACAACAAGAAAAGAAAATTATCCTTCATGAACATAGATGCAAAGATCTTTAAAAAATATTAGCAAACTGAATTTAACAACATTTTGAAACAATCATTCACCACGATCAAGTGAGATTTATCTCTGAGATGCAGGAATGGTTCAACATATGCAAATCAATAAATGTGATCTGCTGTATTAAGAGAATGAAGAACGGAAACCATTTGACCATCATAATGGAGGCAGAAAAAGCATTTGGCATAATTCAACATCTCTTTATGATAAAAACTCTCAACAAATTAGGTATAGAAGGAATGTACCTCAAAACAAAAAAGGCCGTATATGACAAACCCATTGCTAATATTATTCTCAATGGTAAAAAGTTGGAAGGTTTTCCTCTTAGATCAGGGACAAAATAAGAATGCCCACTCTCGCGCCCGCCATTGCCCAGGCTTGCTTAGGTAAACAAAGCAGCCAGGAAGCTCGAACTGGGTGGAGCCCACCACAGCTCAAGGAGGCCTGCCTGCCTCTGTAGGCTCCACCTCTGGGGGCAGGGCACAGACAAACAAAAAGACAGCAGTAACCTCTGCAGACTTAAATGTCCCTGTCTGACAGCTTTGAAGAGAGCAGTGGTTCTCCCAGCGCACAGCTGGAGATCTGAGAACGGGCAGACTGCCTCCTCAAGTGGGTCCCTGACCTCTGACCCCCGAGCAGCCTAACTGGGAGGCACCTCCCAGCAGGGGCAGACTGACACTTCACACGGCGGGGTACTCCAACAGACCTGCAGCTGAGGGTCTTGTCTGTTAGAAGGAAAACTAACAAAAAGGACATCCACACCAAAAACCCATCTGTACATCACCATCATCAAAGACCAAAAGTAGATAAAACCACAAAGATGGGGAAAAAACAGAGCAGAAAAACTGGAAACTCTAGAAAGCAGAGCACATCTCCTCCTCCAATGGACCACAGTTCCTCACCAGCAATGGAACAAAGCAGGACGGAGAATGACTTTGACGAGTTGAGAGAAGAAGGCTTCAGATGATCAAATTACTCTGAGCTACGGGAGGACATTCAAACCAAAGGCAAAGAAGTTGAAAACTTTGAAAAAATTTAGAAGAATGTATAACTAGAATAACCAATACAGAGAAGTGCTTAAAGGAGCTGATGGAGCTGAAAACCAAGGCTCGAGAACTACGTGAAGAATGCAGAAGCCTCAGGAGCCGATGCGATCAACTGGAAGAAAGGGTATCAGCAATGGAAGATGAAATGAATGAAATGAAGCGAGAAGGGAAGTTTAGAGAAAAAAGAATAAAAAGAAATGAGCAAATCCTCCAAGAAATATGGGACTATGTGAAAAGACCAAATCTACGTCTGATTGGTGTACCTGAAAGTGATGGGGAGAATGGAACCAAGTTGGAAAACACTCTGCAGGATATTATCCAGGAGAACTTCCCCAATCTAGCAAGGCAGGCCAACATTCAGATTCAGGAAATACAGAGAACACCACAAAGATACTCCTCAAGAAGAGCAACTCCAAGACACATAATTGTCAGATTCACCAAAGTTGAAATGAAGGAAAAAATGTTAAGGGCAGCCAGAGAGAAAGGTCGGGTTACCCACAAAGGGAAGCCCATCAGACTAACAGCGGATCTCTCGGCAGAAACTCTACAAGCCAGAAGAGAGTGGGGGCCAATATTCAACATTCTTAAAGAAAAGAATTTTCAACCCAGAATTTTATATCCAGCCAAACTAAGCTTCATAAGTGAAGGAGAAATAAAATACTTTACAGACAAGCAAATGCTGAGAGATTTTGTCACCACCAGGCCTGCCCTAAAAGAGCTCCTGAAGGAAGCGCTAAACATGGAAAGGAACAACCGGTACCAGCCGCTGCAAAATCATGCCAAAATGTAAAGACCATCGAGACTAGGAAGAAACTGCATCAACTAACGAGCAAAATAACCAGCTAACATCATAATGACAGGATCAAATTCACACATAACAATATTAACTTTAAATGTAAATGGACTAAATGCTCCAATTAAAAGACACAGACTGGCAAATTGGATAAAGAGTCAAGACCCATCAGTGTGCTGTATTCAGGAAACCCATCTCACGTGCAGAGACACACATAGGCTCAAAATAAAAGGATGGAGGAAGATCTACCAAAAAAATGGAGAACAAAAAAAGGCAGGGGTTGCAATACTAGTCTCTGATAAAACAGACTTTAAACTAACAAAGATCAAAAGAGACAAAGAAGGCCATTACATAATGGTAAAGGGATCAATGCAACAAGAAGAGCTAACTATCCTAAATATATATGCACCCAATACAGGAGCACCCAGATTCATAAAGCAAGTCCTGAGTGACCTACAAAGAGACTTAGACTCCCACACATTAATAATGGGAGACTTTAACACCCCACTGTCAATATTAGACAGATCAACGAGGCAGAAAGTCAACAAGGATACCCAGGAATTGAACTCAGCTCTGCACCAAGCAGACCTAATAGACATCTACAGAACTCTCCACCCCAAATCAACAGAATGTACATTTTTTTCAGCACCACACCACACCTATTCCAAAATTGACCACATAGTTGGAAGTAAAGCTCTCCTCAGCAAATGTAAAAGAACAGAAATTATAACAAACTATCTGTCAGACCACAGTGCAATCAAACTAGAACTCAGGATTAAGAAACTCACTGAAAACCGCTCAACTATATGGAAGCTGAAAAACTTGCTCCTGAATGACTACTGGGTACATAACGCAATGAAGGCAGAAATAAAGATGTTCTTTGAAACCAACGAGAACAAAGACACAACATACCAGAATCTCTGGGACGCATTCAAAGCAATGTGTAGAGGGAAATTTATAGCACTAAATGCCCACAAGAGAAAGCAGGAAAGATCCAAAATTGACACCCTAACATCACAATTAAAAGAACTAGAAAAGCAAGAGCAAACACATTCAAAAGCTAGCAGAAGGCAAGAAATAACTAAAATCAGAGCAGAACTGATGGAAATAGAGACACAAAAAACCATTCAAAAATTAATGAATCCAGAAGCTGGTTTTTTGAAAGGATCAACAAAATTGATAGACCGCTAGCAAGACTAATAAAGAAAAAAAGAGAGAAGAATCAAATAGACACAATAAAAAATGATGAAGGGGATCTCACCACGGATCCCACAGAAATACAAACTACCATCAGAGATTACTACAAACACCTCTATGCAAATAAACTAGAAAATCTAGAAGAAATGGATAAATTCCTCGACACATACACTCTCCCAAGACTAAACCAGGAAGAAGTTGAATCTCTGAATAGACCAATAACAGGAGCTGAAATTGTGGCAATAATCAATAGCTTACCAACCAAAAAGAGTCCAGGACCAGATGGATTCACAGCCGAATTCTACCAGCGGTACAATGAGGAACTGGTACCATTTCTTCTGAAACTATTCCAATCAATAGAAAAAGAGGGAATCCTCCCTAACTCATTTTATGAGGCCAGCATCATCCTGATACCAAAGCCGGGCAGAGACACAACCAAAAAAGAGAATTTTAGACCAATATCCTTGATGAACATTGATGCAAAAATCCTCAATAAAATACTGGCAAACCGAATCCAGCAGCACATCAAAAAGCTTATCCACCATGATCAAGTGGGCTTCATCCCTGGGATGCAAGGCTGGTTCAATATACGCAAATCAATAAATGTAATCCAGGATATAAACAGAACCAAAGACAAAAACCACATGGTTATCTTAATAGATGCAGAAAAGGCCTTTGACAAAATTCAACAACCCTTCATGCTAAAAACTCTCAATAAATTAGGTATTGATGGGACATATCTCAAAATAATAAGAGCTATCTATGACAAACCCACAGCCAATATCATACTGAATGGGCAAAACCTGGAAGCATTCCCTTTGAAAACTGGCTCAAGACAGGGATGCCCTCTCTCACCACTCCTATTCAGTGTTGGAAGTTCTGGCCACGGCAATTAGGCAGGAGAAGGAAATAAAGGGTATTCAATTAGGGAAAAAGGAAGTCAAATTGTCCCTGTTTGCAGATGACATAATTGTATATCTAGAAAACCCCATTGTCTGAGCCCAAAATCTCCTTAAGCTGATAAGCAACTTCAGCAAAGTCCAAGGATACAAAATCAATGTACAAAAATCAGAAGCATTCTTATACACCAACAACAGACAAACAGAGAGCCAAATCATGAGTGAACTCCCATTCACAATTGCTTCAAAGAGAATAAAATACCTAGGAATCCACCTTACAAGGGACGTGAAGGACCTCTTCAAGGAGAACTACAAACCACTGCTCAAGGAAATAAAAGAGGATACAAACAAATGGAAGAACATTCCATGCTCATGGGTAGGAAGAATCAAAATCGTGAAAATGGCCATACTGCCCAAGGTAATTTATAGATTTAATGCCATCCCCATCAAGCTACCAATGACTTTCTTCACGGAATTGGAAAAAACTACTTTAAAGTTCATATGGAACCAAAAAGAGCCCACATTGCCAAGTCAATCCTAAGCCAAAAGAACAAAGCTGGAGGCATCACACTACCTGACTTCAAACTATACTACAAGGCTACAGTAACCAAAACAGCATGGTACTGGTACCAAAACAGAGCTATAGATCAATGGAACAGAACAGAGCCCTCAGAAATAATGCCGTATATCTACAACTATCTGATCTTTGACAAACCTGAGAAAAACAAGCAATGGGGAAAGATTCCCTATTTAATAAATGGTGCTGGGAAAACTGGCTAGCCATATGTAGAAAACTGAAACTGGATCCCTTCCTTACACCTTAGACAAAAATCAATTCAAGATGGATTAAAGACTTAAACGTTAGACCTAAAACCATAAAAACCCTAGAAGAAAACCTAGGCATTACCATTCAGGACATAGGCATGGGCAAGGACTTCATGTCTAAAACACCAAAAGCAATGGCAACAAAAGACAAAATTGACAAATGGGATCTAATTAAAGAGCTTCTGCACAGCAAAAGAAACTACCATCAGAGTGAACAGGCAACCCACAAAATGGGAGAAAATTTTTGCCACCTACTCATCTTGACAAAGGGCTAATATCCAGAATCTACAATGAACTCAAACAAATTTACAAGAAAAAAACAAACAACCCCATCAAAAAGTGGGCAAAGGATATGAACAGACACTTCTCAAAAGAAGACATTTATGCAGCCAAAAGACACGTGAAAAAATCCTCATCATCACTGGCCATCAGAGAAATGCAAATCAGAACCACAATGAGATACCATCTCACACCAGTTAGAATGGCGATCATTAGAAAGTCAGGAAACAACAGGTGCTGGAGAGGATGTGGAGAAATAGGAACACTTTTACACTGTTGGTGGGACTATAAAGTAGTTCAACCAATGTGGAGGTCAGTGTGGTGATTCCTCAGGGATCTAGAACTAGAAATACCATTTGACCCAGCCATCCCATTACTGGGTATATACCCAAAGGACTATAAATCATGCTGCTATAAAGACATATGCACACGTATGTTTATTGCGGCATTATTCACAATAGCAAAGGCTTGGAACCAACCCAAATGTCCAACAATGATAGACTGGATTAAGAAAATGTGGCACATATACACCATGGAATACTATGCAGCCATAAAAAATGATGAGTTCACGTCCTTTCTAGGGACATGGATGAAATTGGAAATCATCATTCTCAGTAAACTATCGCAAGAACAGAAAACCAAACACCGCATATTCTCACTCATAGGTGGGAATTGAACAATGAGAACACATGGACACAGGAAGGGGAATATCACACTCTGGGGACTGTTGTGGGGTGGGAGGAGGGGGGAAGGATAGCATTTGGAGATATACCTAATGCTAGATGATGAGTTAGTGGGTGCAGCACACCAGCATGGCACATGTATACGTATGTAACTAACCTGCACATTGTGCACATGTACCCTAAAACTTAAAGTATAATAATAAAAAATTAAAAAAAAAAAGAATGCCCACTCTCACCACTTCTTTTGAACATGGTACTGAAAGTCTTAGCTGGAACAATTAGGCATGAGAAGAAATAAAAGGCATCCTACTCATAGGTGGGAATTGAACAATGAGAACACATGGACACAGGAAGGGGAACATCACACTCTGGGGACTGTTGTGGGGTGGGGGGAGAGGGGAGGGATAGCTTTAGGAGATATACCTAATGCTAAATGATAAGTTAATGGGTGCAGCACACCAGCATGGCACATGTATACATATGTAACTAACCTGCACATTGTGCACGTGTACCCTAAAACTTAAAGTATAATAATAATTTTAAAAAAAGGCATCCTAATATGAAAAGAAGTGAAATTGCCTGTGTTTGCTGACAACATGATTTTATGTACTGAAAAACTCTTAAGACTCCACCAAAAAACTGTTAGAGCTGATAAACAAAGTCAGTAAAGTTGCAGGGTACAAAATCAATGTATAAAAATTAGCACTTTCAATATGATAATAAAACCATCTGAAGATAAAATTAAAAAATAATCCAATTTACAATAGCAACAAAAATTAATTTGATGTAAATTTAACCAAGGAAGTGAAATATCTGTATACTAAAATCTACAAAACATCATTGAAAAAATTGAAGAAAACACACAAAAATGGAAAGCTAGCCTGTGTTTATAGATTTTAAGAATTAATATTGTGAAAATGTCTGTATTGCCCAAAGCAATCAACATATTTAATGCAATCCCTACCAAAATTCCAATGTCATTCATCACAATAATACAAAAACAATCCTTAAAGCAGTATGGAACCACAAAAGACCCCAAAGAGCCAAAATAATCTTGAGAAAAATGAACAAAGCTGGAGGCATCACCTTCCCCAATTTCAAAGCATGTTACAAAGCAATTGTAGTCAAAACATCAGGGTACTGGCATAAAAATGGACACATTGACAAATGAAACGGGTTAGAAAGCCCAGAGATAAACCTGCACATTTACAGTCAATTGATTTGTGACAAAGTTGTCAGGAACACACAATGGGTGAAAGAACAGGCTCTGTGATAAATGATTCACGTTTATCACATATAAATGATAAATTGGATATCCACATGCAGAAGAATGAAGATTGACCTTCGTCTCATACCATATACAAAAATAATCTCAAAATGGATTAAAGACTTATATATAAGATGTGAAATTGTAAAACAACAAGAAGAAAGCATAAGAGAAAAACTCCATGATGTTGATCTGGGCAGCAATTGTTGCCCCCAAAACACTGGCAAAGAAACAAAATTAGACAAGTGGGAAGACATCAAACTAAAAAGCTTCTGCCCAGCAAAGGAAACAACAAAATGGAGAGACAGTTTGTAGAATGGAAGAAAATATTTGCAAACCATATATCTGATAAGAAGTTAATATCCAAAATATATAAAGAACTCAAACAACTCAATAGCAAGAAGACAAACAACCTGATTTAAAAATGGGCAAAGAAATTGAGCAGACATTTCTCAAAAGAAGACATATAAATGACCAACACATACATGGAAAAAAATGCTCAGCATCCCTAATCTTAGGGAAATGCAAATTAAAACCACAATGAGGTATCACCTCACATCTGTTAGAATGACTTTTATAAAATAGATGAAAGATAAGTATTGGTGAAGATGCAGACAAAAGGGGACTCTTGTACAATTGTTGGTAGGAATGTAAATTAATGCAGCCATTATAGAAAATGGTATGGATGTTCCTCAAGAAACTAAAAATAGAACTACCTTATGATCTGGTAATCCCACTTCTGGGTATATATCCAAAGGAACCAAAATCAATATGTTGAAGGGATATATGTACTCGTATGTTCATTGTAGGAATAGTGACTGATATGGTTTGCCTGTGTCCCCACTCAAATCTCTTCTTGAATTGTAGCTCCCATAATTCCCATGTGTTGGGGGAGGGACCCAGTGGGAGATAATTGAATCATAGGAGGGGTTTCCTTCTTACTGTTCTCATGGTAGTGAACAAGTCTCACGAGATCTTATGGTTTTACAAGGGGCAACCCCTTTCACTTAATTCTCATTCTCTCTTGTCTGCTGCCTTTCACCTTCCACCATGATTGTGAGGCCTCCCCAGCCACATGGAACTGTGAGTCCATTAAACCTCTTTTTCTTTATATATTACCCAGTCTCGGATATGTCTTTATCAGCAGTGTGAAAACAGACTAATACAGTCACAATAGCCAAGATATGGAATTAACCTAAGTGTCTATCAGTGGATGAACAAAGAAACTGTGTCATATATAATGAAACAGTGTTCAGCCTTAAAAGAAGGGGGAAATACTGTCATTTATGACAACATGGGTGAATCTGGAGGATACTATGCTAAGTGAAATAAGCCAGGCACAGAAAGACAAAAAAGTCATGATCTCCCTTATATGTGGAATCTAAAAAAGTTGAATTCATAGAAGTAGAGAGTAGAATGATGGTTACCAGAAGCTAGGGTTTGGGGAGAAAAGAAAGTGAATGGGACTTGCTGGTCAAATAGTACAAAGTTTCAGTGGGATAGTAGGAATACATTTTGAGACCCACTGCATAGCAAGAGAACTATAATAATGTACTATATATTTCAAAATAACAAAGAGTAAATTTAAAGTATCTCAATATAAAAGTAATATGTGGCTGGGTGCGGTGGCTCACGCCTGTAATCCCAGCACTTTGGCAGGCTGAAGCAGGTGAATCACTTGAGGTCAGGAGTTTGAGACCAGCTTGGCCAACATGGTAAAACCCCATTTCTACTAAAAATACAAAAATTAGCCGGTGTGGTGTTGCATGCCTGTAATCCCAGCACTCAATCCCAGCTTGAACCCAGGAGGCGGAGGTTGGAGTGTGAGCCCAGATTGCACCACTGCACTCCAATCTGAGTGACAAAGTGAGACTGTCTCAAAAAAAAAAAAAGTAAGTTAGATGATGGACATGTTAATATGCTTGATTTGATCACCCCACATTGTATACATATATCAAAGCATCACATTGTACTCCATAAATTTATACAATTATAATTTGTCAACCAAAAATAATATTGATAATAATAAAAAAGGAAAAGAGAAACAAAATTCTGGGAGGGTTGGAAAGTGATAGCTACTATACAGTTTAAACATTTTTCTTTTTTTTAATTTTTTATTGATCATTCTTGGGTGTTTCTCGCAGAGGGGGATTTGGCAGGGTTACAGGACAATAGTGGAGGGAAGGTCAGCAGATAAGCAAGTGAACAAAGTTCTCTGGTTTTCCTAGGCAGAGGACCCTGCGGCCTTCCGCAGTGTTTGTGTCCCTGGGTACTTGAGATTAGGGAGTGGTGATGGCTCTTAACGAGCATGCTGCCTTCAAGCCTCTGTTTAACAAAGCACATCTTGCACCGCCCTTAATCCATTCAACCCTGAGTGGATACAGCACATGTTTCAGAGAGCACAGGGTTGGGGGTAGGGTCACAGATCAACAGGATCCCAAGGCAGAAGAATTTTTTCTTAGTACAGAACAAAATGAAAAGTCTCCCATGTCTACCTCTTTCTACACAGACATGGCAACCATTCGATTTCTCAATCTTTTCCCCACCTTTCCCCCCTTTCCATTCCACAAAACCGCCATTGTCATCATGACCCGTTCTCAATGAGCTGTTGGGTACACCTCCAAGATGGGGTGGTGGCCGGGCAGAGGGGCTCCTCACTTTCCAGTAGGGGCGGCCGGGCAGAGGTGCCCCTCACCTCCCGGACGGGGCGGCTGGCCGGGCAGGGGGCTGACCCCCCCCACCTCCCTCCCGGATGGGGCGGCTGGCCAGGCGGGGGGCCGAACCCCCACCTCCCTCCCGGACAGGGCGGCAGGCTGGGCGGTGGGCTGACCCCCCCACCTCCCTCCCGGACGGGGCGGCTGGCCAGGCGGGGGGCTGACCCCCCACCTCCCTCCCGGACAGGGCAGCAGGCTGGGCGGTGGGCTGACCCCCCCACCTCCCTCCCGGACGGGGCGGCTGGCCGGGCTGAGGGGCTCCTCACTTCCCAGTAGGGGCGGCCGGGCAGAGGCGCCCCTCACCTCCCGGACGGGGCAGCTGGCCAGGCGGGGGGCTAACCCCCCACCTCCCTCCCGGACGGGGCGGCTGGCTGGGCGGGGGGCTGACCCCCCCACCTCCCTCCCGGACGGGGCGGCTGGCCGGGCGGGGGGGCTCCTCACTTCCCAGTAGGGGCGGCCGGGCAGAGGTGCCCCTCACCTCCCGGATGGGGCAGCTGGCCAGGCAGGGGGCTAACCCCCCCACCTCCCTCCCGGATGGGGCGGCTGGCCGGGTGGGGGGTTGACCCCCCCACCTCCCTTCCGGACGGGGTGGCTGGCCGGGCGGGGGGCTGACCCCCCCACCTCCCTCCCGGACGGAGCGGCTGGCCGGGCAGAGGGGCTCCTCACTTCCCAGTAGGGGCGGCCGGGCAGAGGCGCCCCTCACCTCTCGGACCGGGTGGCCGGCCAGGCGGGGGGCCGAACCCCCACCTCCCTCCCGGACAGGGCGGCAGGCTGGGCGGTGGGCTAACCCCCCCACCTCCCTCCCGGACGGGGCGGCTGGCTGGGCGGGGGGCTGACCTCCCCCACCTCCCTTCCGGATGGGGCGGCTCCCCGGGCGGGGGGCTGGCCCCCCCCACCTCCCTCCCGGACGGGGAGGCTGGCCGGGTGGGGGGTTGGCCCCCCCACCTCCCTCCCGGATGGGGAGGCTGGCCGGGCGGGGGGCTGACCCCCCCACCTCCCTCCTGGACGAGGTGGCTGCCGGGCAGAGATGCTCCTCACTTCCCAGACGGGGTGGCTGCTGGGCGGAGGGGCTCCTCACTTCTCGGGCGGGGTGGCTACCGGGCGGAGGGGCTCCTCACTTCTCAGACGGGGCGGTTGCCAGGCAGAGGGTCTCCTCACTTCTCAGATGGGGCGGCCGGGCAGAGACGCTCCTCACATCCCGGACGGGGCGGCAGGGCAGAGGTGCTCCCCACATCTCAGACGATGGGCGGCCGGGCAGAGACGCTCCTCACTTCCCAGATGTGATGGCGGCCGGGAAGAGGTGCTCCTTGTTTCCTAGATGGGATGGCGGCCGGGCAGAGACGCTCCTCACTTTCCAGACTGGGCAGCCAGGCAGAGGGGCTCCTCACATCCCGGATGATGGGTGGCCAGGCGGAGACGCTCCTCACTTCCCAGACGGGGTGGCAGCCGGGCAGAGGCTGCAATCTCGGCACTTTGGGAGGCCAAGGCAGGCGGCTGGGAGGTGGTTGTAGCGGGCCGAGATCATGCCACTGCACTCCAGCCTGGGCACCATTGAGCACTGAGTTAACGAGACTCTGTCTGCAATCCCGGCACCTCGGGAGGCCGAGGCTGGCAGATCACTCGCGGTTAGGAGCTGGAGACCAGCCCGGCCAACACAGCGAAACCCCGTCTCCACCAAAAAAATATGAAAACCAGTCAGGCGGGGCGGTGCGCGCCTGCAATCGCAGGCACTCGGCAGGCTGAGGCAGGAGAATCAGGCAGGGAGGTTGCAGTGAGCTGAGATGGCAGCAGTACCGTCCAGCTTCGGCTCGGCATCAGAGGGAGACCGTGGAAAGGGGAGGAGAGGGAGAGGGAGAGGGAGAGGGAGAGGGAGAGGGAGAGGGAGAGCAACATTTTTCCCCCAAATAAAAATTATATTACTTTTATGATTGTAAATATAGTATGTGAATATTTAAAAACTGAAGCAGTGCAGAAAAGTATATGAAAGAAATATACCCCAAAACCTACAAAGGAAAGAGAACTGATGTTAACATTTTGGAGTATATCTTTTCAGCCTTCTCTACTCATAAACAAAACCAGACATACATAGTTTTTCTTTTTTTTTGCATGTGTACAGTATTTTTATTTTTAACTTTTATTTTAAATTTGGTGGTACATGTGAATGTTTGTTACACAGATAAACACATGTCATGTAGGTTTGTTGTACATATTGTTTTAAGCCCAGTACCCAATAGTTATCTTTTCTGCCTCTCTCCTTCCTCTCACCCTCCCCCATCAAGTAGGCCCCCGTGTCCATTGTTTCCTTCCTCGTGTTTGTAGGTTCTCATCATTTACCTCCCACTTATAAGTGAGAGCACTTGGTATTCGGTTTTCTGTTCCCTTGTTAGTTTGCTAAGGATAATAGCCTCCAGCTCCATCCATGTTCCTGCAGAAGACATGGTCTTATTTTCTTTTTTCTTTCTATTTATTTATTTATTTATTATTATTATTTTTTTTTGGAGAGACAGGGTTTCACCATGTTGCCAAGGCTGGTCTCGAATTTCTGGGCTCAAGTGATCCACCTGCTTCGGCCTCCCAAAATGCTGGGACTACAGGTGTGAGCCACTGCACCCAGCCTACTATGATCTCATTTGTTTTTAAGGCTGCATAGTATTCCATGGTATATGTGTACCACATTTTCTTTATCCAATCTGTCATTGATGGGCATTTAGTTTGATTCCATGTCTTTGCCATTGTAAGTAGTGCTGCAATGAACATTCACATGCATGTGTCTTTATGGTAGCATGATTTATATTCCTCTGGGTATATACCCAGTAATGGGATTGCTAGGTTGAATGGTAGTTCTGCTTTTAGCTCTTTGAGGAATCACCATACTGCTTTCCACAATAGTTGAATGAATGTACACTCTCACATACAG
Source organism: Gorilla gorilla gorilla (assembly GCF_029281585.2). NCBI lineage: Eukaryota > Metazoa > Chordata > Mammalia > Primates > Hominidae > Gorilla > Gorilla gorilla. The sequence continues at coordinate 190,035,714 of NC_086017.1, read as the reverse complement.
TCTATAAGTGTTCCCTTTTCTCCACAACCTCACCAGCATCTGTTATTTTTTGACTTTTTAATAATAATTATTGTGACTGGTGTGAGATGGTATCTCATTGTGGTTTTGATTTGCATTTCTCGAATGATCAATGATTTTGAGCTTTCTTAAAAACATGCTTATTGGCTGCATGTAAGTCATCTTTTGAGAAGTGCTTGTTCATGTCTTTTGCCCACTTTTTAATGTTATTTTTCTCCTTGTAAATTTGTTTAAATTTATTTTAGATGTTGGATATTAGACCTTTGTCAGATGCATAGTTTGCAAAAATTTTCTCCCATTCTGTCTATTTACTCTGTTGACATTTTCTTTTGCTGTGCAGCTCTTAAGTTTAATTAGATCCCACTTGTCAATTTTTTTTTTGCTTTTGTTGCAATTGCTTTTGGTGTCATTATCATGAAATCTTTGCCTGTTCCTATGTCCAGGATGGTATTGCCTAGGTTGTCTTCCAGGGTTTTTATAGTTTTGGGTTTTAATAAGTATTTAATCCATCTTGAGTTAATTTTTGTGTATGGCATAAGGAGGGGTTCAAGCTTCAATCTTCTGCATATGGCTAGCCAGTTTTCCCAGGACCATTTATTGAATAGGGAGTCTTTTCCTCATTGCTTGTTTTTGTCAGCTTTGTTGATGATCAGATGGTCGTAAATGTGAGGCCTTATTTCTGGGCTATTTTGTTCTATTGGTCTATGTGCCTGTTTTTGTACCAGTACCATGCTATTTTGGTTACTATAGCCCTGTAATATAGTTTGAAGTTGAGTAGCGTGATGTCTCTAGCTTTGTTCTTTTTGCTTAGGATTGTATTGGCTATTCAGGCTTTTTTTTTTGGTTTTATATGAATTTTAAAATAGTTACTTCTAGTTCTGTGAAGAATGTTGTTGGTAGTTTGATAGGAATAGCATTGAATCTGTAAATTGCTTTGGAAAGTATAGCCATTTTAATGATGATTCTTCCTGTCCATGAGCATGGAATGTTTTTTCATTTGTTTGTTCCTTCTCTGATTTCTTTGAGCAGTGTTTTATAATTTTCATTGTAGAGATCTTTCATCTCCCTGGTTAGCTGTATTCCTAGGTATTGCATTCTTTTTGTGGCAATTGTGAATGGGATTGCCTTTCTGATTTGGCTCTCAGATTGGCTGTTGTTGGTGCATAGGAATGCTAGTGATTTTTTTTTGTACATTGATTTCATATCCTGCAACTTTTCTGAAGTTGTTTATCAGCTGTAAGAACTTTTGGGCAGATACCATGGGGTTTTCTAGACCTAAGATCATGTCATCTGCCAACAGAGATAGTTTGACTTCCTCTCTTCCTATTTGGATGCCCTTTATTTCTTTCTCTTGCCTGATTGCTTTGGCCAGGACTTCCAATACTATGTTGAATAGAAGTGGTGAGAGAGGGCATCCTTGTCTTATGCCAGTTTTCCAGGGGAATGTTTCCAGTTTTGCCCATTCAGCAAGATGTTGGCTATGGGTTTGTATAGATGGCTTTTATTATTTTGAGGTATTTTCTTTCAATACCTAGTTTATTGGGCATTTTTAACATCAAGGGATTGAATTTGATTGAAACCCTTTCTTGCATCTATTGAGATAATTATGTGGTTTTTGTCTCTAGTTCTGTCTATGTGATTAATCGCATTTATTAATGTGTGTATGTTGAACCAACCTTGCATCTGGGGATGAAGCCTACTTGATCAAAGTGGATTAGCTTTTTGATGTGCTGCTGAATTCAGTTTGCCAGTAATTTGTTGAGGATTTTTGTATCAATGTTCAACAGGGATATTGACCTGAAGTTTTCCTTTTTTCTTGTGTCTTTTTAAGGTTTTGTTATTTGGATGATGTTTGCCTCATAGAATGAGTTGAGGAGGAGTCCCTCCTCCTTAATTCTTTGCAATAATTTCTGTAAGAATGGTACCATCTCTTCTTTGTACATCTGGTAGAATGTGACTGTAAACCCATCAGGTCATGGGCTTTTTTTTATTGGTAGGCTATTTATTACTGATTCAATTTTGGAGCTCGTTATTGGTTCTGTTCAGGGAATCCATTTCTTCCTGGCTCAGTCTTGAGAGGGTGTGTGTGTCCAGAAATTTGTCCATCTCTTCTAGGTCTTCTAGTTTGTGTGCGTAGAGGTGTTCGTAGCAGTTTCCAGTGGTTTGACATGGTTTGGCTGTGTCACCACCCAAAATCTCATCTTGAACCATAATAATCCCCACATGTCAAGGGCAGGACTGGGTGGAGATAACTGAATCATGGGGCAGTCTCCCCCATACTGTTCTCATGATAGTGAATAAGTTCTCATGATATATGATGGTTTTATAAGAGACTTCTCCTTTCACTTGGCTCTCATTGTCTCTCTTGCCACCATGTGAAGAAAGATGTGTTTGCTTCCCTTTTCACCATGACTTTAAGTTTCCTGAGGCCTCCCCAGCCATGTGGAACTGTGAGTCAATTAAATCTCTTTTCTTTATAAATTACCCAGTCTCAGAAAGTTCTTTATAGCAGCGTGAAAACAGACTAATACGTGGTTGTTTTTATTTCTGTGGGGTCAGTAGTAACATTCTCTTCATCATTTCTAATTGTGTTTATTGTGTTTGTTTGGATCTTTTCTCTTTTCTTTTTTATTGATCTAGCTAGTGGCCTACTTTATTAATTTTTTCAAAAAACCAACTCCTGGATTTATTGATCTTTTGAATATTATTTTGTGTCTCAGTTTCTTTCAGTTGAGCTCTGATTTTTGTTATTTCGTATCTTCTGCTAGCTTTGGGGTTGATTTGTTTTCACTTCTCTAATTCTTTCAGTTGGGAAGTTAGGTTGTTAATTTGAGATCTCTCTAACTTTTTGATGTGGGTATTTAGTGCTATAAGTTTCCCTCTAAACACTGTCTTAGCTGTGTCCCAGAGATTCTGGTATGTGTATCTTTGTTCTCATTAGTTTCAAAGAACTTCTTGATTTCTGCATTAATTTCATTATTTACCCAAAAGTCATTCAGGAACGTCATGTTTAATTTCCATGTAATTGCATGGCTTTGAGCTATTTTCATAGTCTTTACTTCTTTTGACTATTTTTATTGCACTGTGGTCTGAGAGTGTGTTTAGTATGATTTTGGTCCTTTTACATTTGTTGAGGATTTTTTTATATCCAATTATGTGGTCAATTTTAGAGTATGTGCCATATGGCAATGAGAAGAATGTATATTCTGTTGGGTGGAGAGTTCTGTATAGGTCTTTCAGATCCATTTGGTCCAATGTTGAATTTTGGTTCTGAATATCTTTGTTAATTTTCTGCCTTAATGATTAGTCAAATACTCTCAGTAGAGTATTAAAGTCTCCTGCTATTATTGTGTGGGAGTCTGTGTCTCTTTGTAGGTCTCTAAGAACTTGCTTTATGAATCTGGATGTTCCTGTGTTAGGTGCATATATATTTAGCATAGTTAGGTCTACTTGTTGAATTGAACCCTTCACCATTATGTAATGGCCTTCTCATATTTTCTGATCTTAGTTTGGAATCTGTTTTGTTTGAAATTAGGATTTCAACCCATTAGTATGCTTTCACACTGCTATAAAGAACTTCCCTAAGACTGGGTAGATTATAGAGGAAAGAGGTTTAATCAAATCACAGTTCCACATGGCTGGGGAGTCATCAGGAAACTTGCAATCATGGTGGAAGTGGAAGCAGGCACCTTCTTCACAAGGTGGCAGGAGAGAAAGAGAGTGAGTGTGTGAAGGAGGAACTGTCAAACACTTATAAAACCATCAGATCTCATGAGAACTTACTCACTATCAGCATGGGGGAAACTGACCCCATGATCCAATCAGCTCACACCAGGTACCTCCCTAGACACATGGGGATTATGGGGGATTACATTTCGAGATGAGATTTGGGTGGGGACACAGAGCCAAACCATATCACCTGCTTTTTTTCTGTTTTCCATTTGCTTGGTAGATTTTCCTCTATCCCTTTATTCTGAGCCTACGAGTGTAATTACATGTCAGATGAGTCTCTTGAAGATAGCATACCATTGGGTCTTGCTTTTTTATCCATCTTGTTACTCTGTGCCATTTAAGTGGGGCATTTAGTATTGATATGTGTGGATTTGATCCTGTCATTGTGCTGTTAGCTGGTTATTATGCTGGCTTACTTGTGTGGTTGCTTTAAAGTGACACTAGTCTGTGTGTTTAAGTATGTTTTTGTGTTAGCTTTCCTTTCCTTTCCATATTTTGTTTCCTTTCCATATTTTGTACTCCTTTCAAGATTTCTTGTAAGGCAGGTCTTGTGGTAATAAATTCCCTCAATATTTGCTTATCTGAAAGGGGTCTTATTTCTCCTTCATTTAGGGAAGCTTAGTTTGGCTGGATATAATATTCTTGATTGGAGATTTTTTTCTTAAGGAACATTGATTATAGGCCCCCAATCTCTTCTGGCTTGTAGGATTTCAGCTGAGAGGTCTGCTGTTAGCCTGATGGGGTTCTCTTTACAGGTGACCTGCCCTTTCTCTCTAGCTTCCTTTAACATTTTTTCTTTCATTTTGACCTTGGAAAATATGAAGATCATTTGTCTTGGGGATGATCTTCTTGTGTAGAACCTTGCAGAAGTTCTTCATATTTCTTGAATTTGACTGTTGGCCTCTCCAGCAAGGTTGGAGAAGTTTTCACTAATGATATTCTGAAATATGTTTTCTTTTTTTTTGTTTGTTTGTTTTATTATACTTTAACTTCTAGGGTACATGTGCACAATGTGCAGGTTTGTTACATGTGTATACATGTGCCATGTTGGTGTGCTGCACCCATTAACTTGTCATTTACATTAGGTATATCTCCTAATGCTATCCCTCCTCATTCCCCCCACCCCATGACAGGCCCTGGTGTGTGATGTTCCCCTTCCCATGTCCAAGTGTTCTCATTGTTCAAGTCCCACCTATGAGTGAGAACATGTAGTGTTTGGTTTTTTGTCCTTGCAGTAGTTTGCTGAGAATGATGGTTTCCAGCTTCATCCACGTCCCTACGAAGGACATGAACTCATCCTTTTTATGGCTGCATAGTATTCCATGGTGTATATGTGCCACATTTTCTTAATCCAGTCTATCACTGATGGACATTTGGGTTGGTTCCAAGACTTTGCTAATGTGAATAGTGCCTCAATAAACATACATGTGCATGTGTCTTTATAGCAGCATGATTTATGATACTTTGGGTATATACCCAGTAATGGGATGGCTGGGTCAAATGGTATTTCTAGTTCTAGATCCTTGAGGAATCGCCACACTGTCTTCCACAATGGTTGAACTAGTTTACAGTCCCACCAACAGTGTAAAAGTGTTCCTATTTCTCCACATCCTCTCCAGCATCTGTTGTTTCCTGACTTTTTAATGATCGCCATTCTAACTGGTGTGAGATGGTATCTCATTGTGGTTTTGATTTGCATTTCTCTGGTGGCCAGTGATGATGAGCATTTTTTCATGTGTCTGTTGGCTGCATAAATGTCTTCTTTTAAGAAATGTCTGTTCATATCCTTCGCCCACTTTTTGACAGGGTTGTTTGTTTTTTTCTTGTAAATTTGTTTGGGTTCTTTGTAGATTCTAGATATTAGCCCTTTGTCAGATGAGTGATTGCAAAAATTTTCTCCCATTTTGTAGTTTGCCTGTTCACTCTGATGGTAGTTTCTTTTGCTGTGCAGAAGCTCTTTAGTTTAATTAGATCCCATTTGTCAATTTTGGCTTTTGTTGCTATTGCTTTTGGTGTTTTAGACATGAAGTCCTTGCCCATGCCCATGCCCTGAATGGTATTGCCTAGGTTTCCTTCTAGGGTTTTTATGGTTTTAGGTCTAACATTTAAGTTTTTAATCCATCTTGAATTGATTTTTGTCTAAGGTATAAGGAAGGGATCCAGTTTCAGTTTTCTACATATGGCTAGCCAGTTTTCCCAGCACCATTTATTAAATAGGGAATCCTTCCCCCATTTCTTGTTTTTGTCAGGTTTGTCAAAGATCAGATGGTTGTTGATGTGTGATATTATTTCTGAGGTCTCTGTTCTGTTCCGTTGGTCTATATCTCTGTTTGGGTACCAGTACCATGCTGTCCTGTAGTATAGTTTGAAGTCAGGTAGCATGATGCCTCCAGCTTTGTTCTTTTGGCTTAGGATTAACTTGGCAATGCAGGCTCTTTTTTGGTTCCATATGAACTTTAAAGTGGTTTTCTCCAAATTTTGTGGAGAAAGTCATTGGTAGCTTGATGGGGATGGCATTGAATCTGTAAATTACCTTGGGCAGTATGGCCATTTTCACGATACTGATTCTTTCTATCCATGAGCATGGAATGTTCTTCCATTTGTTTGTATCCTCTTTTATTTCGTTGGGCATTGGTTTGTAGTTCTCCTTGAAGAGGTCTTTCACATCCCTTGTAAGGTGGATTCCTAGGTATTTTATTCTCTTTGAAGCAATTGTGAATGGGAGTTCACTCATGATTTGGCTCTATGTTTGTCTGTTATTGGTGTATAAGAATGCTTGTGATTTTTGCACATTGATTTTGTATCCTGAGACTTTGCTGAAGTTGCCTATCAGCTTAAGGAGATTTTGGGCTGAGATGATGGGATTTCCTAGATATACAATCAAGTCATCTGCAAACAAGGACAATTTGACTTCCTCTTTTCCTAATTGAATACCCTTTATTTCTTTCTGCTGCCTGGTTGCCCAGGCTAGAACTTCCAACACTATGTTGAATAAGAATGGTGAGAGAGGGCATCCCTGTCTTGAGCCAGTTTTCAAAGGGAATGCTTCCAGTTTTTGCTCATTCAGTATGATACTGGCTATGGGTTTGTCATAAATAGCTCTTATTATTTTGAGATATTTCCCATCAATACCTAATTTACTGAGAGTTTTTAGCATGAAGGGTTGTTGAATTTTGTCAAAGGCGTTTTCTGCATCTATTGAGATAATCATGTGGTTTTTGTCTTTGGTTCTGTTTATATGCTGGATTACATTTATTGATTTGTGTGTGTTGAACCAGCCTTGCATTTTTTCCAAGTTGTTTGATTTCTTACCCTCCATTTCAGGGATGCCAATGTTCATAGATTTGGCCTCTTTACATATCCCATGCTTCTAGAAGGTTTTGTTCATTGGTTTTTATTACTTTTTCTTTATTTTTGTCTGATTGTCTCATTTCAGGGAACCAGTCTTCAAGTTCTGAGATTCTTTCCTCAGCTTGGTTTATTCTGCTGTTAATACTTGTGACTGCATTGTGAAATTCTTGTATTGTGTTATTCTGCTCTTTCAGACCTGTTAGCTTCTTTTTTTATACTGGCTGTTTTATCCTTCAGCTCCTGTATCACTTTATTGTGATTATTCTTTTCCTTAGATTGAGTTTTGCCATCCTACTGAATCTTGTTGACCTTCGTTCCTATCCATATTCTGAAATCTTTTTATGTCATTCCAACCTTAGCCTGGTTAAGAACACTTGCTGGAGAGCTGGTGTGGTCATTTGGAGGACATATGACACTCTGGCCATTTGAGTTACTGGAATTCTTGCATTGGTTCTTTCTCATATCTGTGTGTGGGTGTTCCTTTACCTGCAGTGTAGATTGAATACAGTCAGTAGACTTCTTTTCTGCTTGTTTTCACTGGGCCTAGGCTTTGTGCAGGGTCTTTATTTGAAGGTGCTTTCTTGTCTCTGGTTTCAGAGAGGGGGTATATTAGTGAGATATGTGTGGTTTTGAAGCTTTGGGGTGTGATCCAGCAGGTAGTACTCAGGCTTCTTTGTCAGTTGGTAGACTCTTGTTTGGTTGTGTGGCTTCCCTATGTTTCCACATGCAGCCATGTTCCCTCTCAATACTCTGAAAGCGTGGGTTCCTTTCCCCCTTGAGTGCTGGCTGTAGATCATGACTTGGCACTCTTGGCTGCCCACTGCAGCTCTGGGGTGATCTCAGTGTTTATTTTCTTTTTCTGACTAGGAGGCAGCAGAGGAAGGGATCTTAGTAGTGGTGTGGCCTAGGGTCATTTGCATATCTCCTAGGGGCTCCATTCCAGAAAGATGAAGGTCAGCAATTGCTCAGTGCAATCAGCTCAGGATGCAGTGTCTGTCCTGTGGACGTAAGCCAGGGATTCCCTGTCTGGTGATGAGCAGTGGTGGTATGTGGGACCCATGGGAGATGGACTGGTCTCTCCTTGGGTTGACTGCAGCGTTTTGGAGGTGTGGATAAGGCACTTAGGGTCTTTGCTCCTTTGTTAGTCCAAAGGTGGCATATGGGAATGGGCATTCACCTAACAGTCTGGGCACTTTTCCGTAGGGCTGCTGTGGTATGCTTGGGGCCCACTCGAGTTGCTAGTCACCTTGAATTTTCCAGTACCCAGAGGTATAACCAGTGAAGGTTTTGAAACAGCAAAGATGGCAGCCTGTCCCTCCCTCTGGGAGCTTTGTTCCAGAGAGGTACAAGCTTGTTGCTGGAAGGGCTAAATTGCCCAAACAGCAAAGATGGTGGCCTGCCCCTCCCTCTGGGGGATAAATCCCAGGGAGGTTACAAATCTTTGTCAGCAGGAGAACACTGACCAGGGGGTGGATGGAGGCCCCAGTTGGGAGGTCCCACCCAGTGAGGAGGAATGGAATCAGAGGCCTACTTAATGAAGCAGTCTGGCCACATTTTGGTAGAGCAGCTGTGCTGTGCTGGGGGATCTCTTCTGGCCCCAGTTGGCTAGGACTCTCCAAAGCCCAAAGCCTGGATCAGCTAAGTTACCCAAACAGCAAAGATGGTGTCCTGCCCCTCCCTTTGGGGGTGCAGTCTCAGGGAGAATTTAAATCTCTGTTGGCTGGAGAGTACAAGTGGGATGGCTAGAGGCCCCATTTGGGAGGTCCTGCCTAGTGAGGAGAAATGGGATTGGGCACCTGCTTAAAGCAGCAGTCTGGCCATGTTTTGATAGAGCAGCTGTGCTGTGCTGGGGGATACTTTCCACTCTGGTCAGCTCAGGCTCTCTGAAGCCTGAAGGCTGGAATGGCTAAGGCACCCAAACAGCAAAGATAGTGGCCTGCCCCTCCCCTGGGAGCTTCTTCTTAGGGAGGTGCAATCCTGCTACTGGTGGCTGGCTGGAATTCCAAGCCAGTGGGTCTTATCTTATGAAGTGCCATGAAAGTCTGACCTGCAGCTTGTCACTGCTCAGCCCCCTGGATTCAGCCTCTTTCTTAGGGGTATTTACAGGGGTCTAGCCTCCCACATTGCTGGAGCTTCAGCTACTTTTGCCAGATAGCCCAAATATCTAAGGCTCTAGGGTCTCCATATGTGCCTGGATGGCTGCTCTGCTGAGACTCCACATATCTATCTGACTGAAGGTCCTGGTGGAGTAGGTGCACAAGGTCTCTTGACCCAAGGGTTTCAAAGATCTGTGGAAGAAGCATGGTTTCCCTGGGTCCAATATTTACTCACTACTTCCCCTGGTCAGGGAGTTTCCCTTGGCTCTGTATTGCTCCCAGAGGTGCTGTTGTCCTGTCTTGCTTTTCTTCATTCTCCATGGGTCAAGTTGTTTTCTTGATTAGTCCCAGTGCAAGTACCTGGATGTTTCAGTTGAAGGTATTGTATTTACTCACCCCTTCCATTCCTCTCCATGAAAGCTGCGTCTAGTTGGCCATCTTGGCCACTCCTTCCCAGTTTTTTATAAATAGGATTACACTACAGATATTTTTATAATGCACATTTTTACTCACAAACCTGGCATGGGTGTGTTTGCATGTCAATAAATCTAGAGCTACCAAATCATTTTTATGAACCATAAAATATTTTTTAAGGTAAATACCATAACTAATATGTCCAGTCTTTTGTTAATGAACATTTCAGTTGCTTCCAGTTTTTCACTATTATAAATGATGCTGCCATGAACTTATATGTACATATGTTTGAATTTTGCATGAGTAGTGTAAATTCAGGGAGAAATTGCTGGGAGGAAGGTAAGCACATTTATTATTTCCAAGTTTAATGTTACCGGAAGGAGAGTGTATCTTTTCTTTTGTATAATGCATGGGAAAGACAATGGAGAGGAGGATGCCTAAATGTAAATGAATTGAGAGAAAGAAGTTCATGCTTTGTTCCACCAAGAGTAGGTAGAAACTTCCTAGAATAGATGATAGAATCTGTTCTGCATCTATAAGCCATTCTGTGGGTCTTTAAAATCTTTCTTTGTTATGGAATCTTGTATTCCAGTGTATGACAATCTTCAGCATAGCAGAGAATTTATTAAAGTTTTATCAAAAGTGTAAATTTGGTGTGGGTAGCAAGAAGAAGAAGGATTTTGTTGGAGTAGAATAATGCCACAGCCTATGTGCATTTCATCCACTTCTCCTCTTGCTCCAAGCCAACCTGTGGACTCCCTCATGATACCAGTTCTGTTGTGGTGTCTTGTAAAGTTATGATCTCCTCCTGGTATTCATGTGGCTCCTTCACAAATATTTTATTCCCACATCCCTGTTGAAGAAAATGGTAGCGTTTGATATATTTATTTCCTCATCTCTTTTTCTCTGCCTTACATTAGATAAGTACTCTGAAAAGACAAGTTGGAAGAAAGAGTTTTAGGGTTGAGGACACAGGTTTTGGGGTCTGTGTTAGGGTAATGCAAGAATATGCTGTGGCGGCAACAACAACAACAGCAACAACAACAACAACAACAACAACAACAACAACAAGAACAGCAACAAAACCAGAAAATCTCTGGAGTGTTAGGGGATTAACATAACAAAGGTTTGTTTCTTGCTTTCAGAAAGTCTAATGCACATCTTGTGATTCCTCACAGTAACCCTCTTCCACATGGTGTCTCATGGATTCAGGCTCTGTATTTCAAGACTGTACCATCTCAACTCATGGCTTTGAGAGTTACTGCTTTTAAATGCCTAGCTCAGAAAAGGCACACACATCATTGTAATTTGCTCCTTGTTTTGCTCTCACCTATTGGGCACATGACCTCAGTCTAAGTGCATGGAGGCTGGAAGATGCAGGGTAGCACACAGAATATTTGGTGAGTACCACAGTCTGAGGCAGTCAGACCTGGTATCAATTCAAAATTTTGCATCTTATGAGTGTGTCAACTTGAAAAGTTTGTTAATGTTTCTGTGCCTTGATTTCTTCATTTGTAAAATAGGGATTTGAATACAGATGCTTCCACGATGGGCTTATCGAGACATAGCCCCATGGTGGTAAATTGAGTAGTGTACTCAATGCATATAGGTTTTGCACCACCATAAAGTTGAAAAATTGTGAAGTCAGAGCATTGCAAGTTAAATCTCTGGAGAAAAAAGCAACCTTGCAGAGACTGGGGCATCAGGGGAAGACCATTAGTATTGAGCAAATTTCAGTGTGTTTTGACCTGAAATGAAAAACAAGGTATGAACAAATGACAAGTAAGCTGATATTAGTTATGAGTCAGTAGTCTTTGTTTTGTAAACAAAAGACTTCAGTCCTGGTTTTATTATTTTGGGGGTGTGCTATTCAGCTAGGTTATCTGAGTTAGGACCATCTTAATGTTTGACCTTCGCAATCTAACGTTAGGGAGTAAAACAGCCCAACTTGTGGAACCCAGCTCTATGAGAAGAAGTTTGAAGCACATCCACAGCTAAATTTATTTTTACCTTTTCAAACAAAGAGAACTTGTTTGAGCTCAGCTATAGAAACACAAATTGAATAAGAATTTTTAAAAATTAAAATTAAAATTTTAGATTCAGGGGATACATGGGAAGGATTGTTACATGAATATATTGCATAATGATGTTTGGGCTTCCAGTGAACCCATTACTCAAATAGTAAACATTGTACCCAATAGGGAATTTTTAACCCTCACCCCCCTTGCCACTGTCCCCTCTTTGGAGTTCCCAGTATTTATTATTTCCACCTTTATGTCCATATGTACCCATTGTTTAGCCCCCACTTATAAATGAGAACATGTGGTAGGTGGTTTTCTATTTTTGAGTTATTTTTGTTAGAAAAATGCCTTGTGCTCCACCCATTTTGCTGCAAAGAACATGATTTCATTTTTTGAATGACTGTATAGTGTTTCATGATGTACATACACCGTATTTTCTTTATCTAATCAACTGTTGATGGACACTTGGGTTTATTCCGTAACTTGCTTATTGTGGATAGTGCTGAGATAAACATACAAGTGCAGGTGTCTTTTTTGTATAATGATTTTTTTTTCTTTGGGTAGGTGCCCAGTAGGGGATTGCTAGGTCAAATAGTAGTTCTATTTATTAGTTCTTTCAGAAGTCTGCATACTATTTTTAATAGTGGTTGTGCTAATTTACATTCCCACCAACAATGTGTAAGCGTTCCCTTTTCTCTGCATCCTTGCCAACATCTACTGTTTTTTGATGTTTTAATAGACATTCTGTACTACACAGCCAAAAAAAGGGACAAAATTATGTCCTTTGCAGCAATATGAATGGAGCTGGAGGCCATTTTCCTAAGTGAACTAACATAGAAACAGAAAACCAAATACCACATGTTCTCAAAGTGAGAGCTAAACACTGAGTACATAAGGACACCAAGAAGGGAACAACAGACACTGGGAAACTGAGGGTGGAGGAGGATGAGGAAAGGAGGAAAGGAGGATGAGGATCAAAAAACTACCTATTGGGTATTATGCTTATTACTTGGGTGGGGAAATTATCTGTACATCAAACCCCTGTGATATGCAATTTATCTATATAACAAACCTGCACATATACCTCTGAAACTAAAATAAAAATTAAAAAAATAAAAACCAACTAAAAAACAGCCATTCTGATTGGTGTGAGATGGTACTTCATTGTGATTTTAATTTGCATTTCTCTGATGATTACTGATGTTGAGCACGTTTTCATATGTTTGTTGGCTGTTTGTATATTTTCTTTTGAGAAATGTCTGTTCATGTCTTTTGGCCGCTTTTTAATGGGATTATGTGTTTTTTGTCTTGAGTTGTTTGAGTTTTTTTTTTAGATTCTGGATATTTGTCCTTTGTCAGAGGCATAACTTGCAAATATTTTCTCTCATTCTTTAGGTTGTCTGTTTACTCTCTTGATTATTTCTTTTGCTGTGAAGAAGCTTTTTAGGTTAATTGAATCCCATTAATCTATTTTTGTTTTGTTGCATTTGCTTTTGTGGTCTGATTCATAAATTCTTTGCCTAGACCAATGTCCAGAAGAGTTTTTCCTAAGTTTTCTTCTAGGAATTTTTAGTTTCAGGTCTTACATTTAGGTCTTTAATCCATCTTTAGTTAATTTTGGTATATGGTGAGAGGTAGGAGTTGTTTTATTCTTCTGCATATGGCTACCCAATTTCCCTAGCACCATTTATTGAATAAGGTGTCCTTTTCTATTGTTTATTTTTGTCAATGTTATTAAGATCAATTGGCTGTAGGTATGTGGCTTTACTTTAGGGTTTTTTATTCTGTTCCATTGATCAGTATGTGTCTCTTTTTGTACCAGTAACATGCTGTTTTAGTTACTATAGCTTTGTGATATAATTTGAAGTTAGGCAATGTGATGCCTCTGGATTTGTTCTTTTTGCTTAGGATTGCTTTGGCTATTTCGACTCCTTTTTGGATCCATACAAACTTTAAATGGTTGTTTTTTTTTTAATTTTGTGAAGAATAACATTGATACTTTGATAGAAATTGTGTTGATTCTGTAGACTGCTTTGGGCAATATGTTCATTTTAACAATATTGATTCTTCCAATCCATGAGCATGGAATGCTTTCTATTAGTTTGTGTCATCTATGATTTACTTTATCAGTGTTTTGTAGAGATCTTTCATCTCCTTGGTTAAATGTATTCCTAGTATTTTTTATTGTGTGACTATTGTAAATTGGATTGAGTTCTTGATTTGTCTTTAAGCTTGAATGTTATTGGTGTATAGAAATGTTACTGAGTTTTGTACATTGATTTTGTATCCCGATACTTTATTGAAGTAATTTATCAAGTCTAGGAATCTTTTGGGGGAGTCTATAGAGTTTCCTATGTATAATATCATGTCTACAATGAACAGAGATAATTTGGTCTTCTTTTTTTTTTTTTTTGAGATGGGGTCTTGTGCTGTCGCCCAGGCTGCGGTGCCGTGGTGCAATCTCGGCTCACTGCAAGCTCCGCTTCCCGGGTTAACGCCATTCTCCTGCCTCAGCCTCCTAAGTAGCTGGGACTACAGGTGCCCGCCACCACGCCCGGCTAATTTTTTGTATTTTTAGTAGAGACGGGGTTTCACCATGTTAGCCAGGATGGTCTTGATCTCCTGACCTTGTGATCCACCTGCCTCAGCCTCCCAAAGTGCTGGGATTACAGGTGTGAGCCACCATGCCCAGCCTAGTCTTCTTTTTCAATTTGAATGGCTGTTATTTCTTTCTCTTGCCTGGTTGCTTTGGTGGGAACTTCCAGTACTATGTTGAATAGGAGTGTGGTGAGAATGGACATCCTTGTCTTGTTCCAGGTTATTTTTATTTTTTATTTTTTATTTTTTGTGTTTTTGAGATGGAATCTCTCTCTGTCACCCAGGCTAGAGTGCAATGGTGCGATCTCGGCTCACTGCAACCTCTGCCTCCCGGGTTCAAGCAATTCTACTGCCTCAGCTTCCTGAGTAGCTGGGATTACAGGTGCGTGTCACCATGCCCAGCTAATTTTTTGTGTTTTTGTGGAGATGGGGTTTTGCCGTGTTAGCCAGGATGGTCTCAGTATCATGACCTTGTGATCTGTCCACCTCGGCCTCCCAAAGTGCTGAGATTACAGGCGTGAGCCACCACGCCTGGCCTTGTTCCAGTTTTTAGGGTTAATACTTTCAAGTTCTCCCTTTCAGTATGATGTTGGCTATGGTTTGTCATATATGGCTCTTATTACATTGAGGAATGTTCCCTCAGATCCTGATTTGTTGAGGGTTTTTTTATCATAAAGTGATGTGGAATTTTGTCAAATGCTTTTTCTGCATCTATTAAGATGATCATATAGTTTCTGTTTTTAATTCTGTTTATGTGGTGAATAACATTTATTAATTTGTGAATATTGAACCATCCTTGCATCCCATAATAAAACCCACTTGATCATGATGAATTATCTTTTTGATGTGCTATTGGATTCAGTTTGCTAGTATTTTGTTGAGGATTTTTGCACCTATATTCATCAGAGATATTGGTCTGTAGTTTTTTGTTGTATTCTTGCCTGATTTGCATATCAGAGTGACACTGGTTTCATAGAATGACTTAGGAAGGAATCCCTCCTCCCTGAGTGTTTGGAATAATTTCAGTAAGATTGCTACTAGCTCCCCCTTGAATGGTAAAATTCTGCTGTGAATCTGTCTAGTCCTGGGCTTTTTGTTGTTTAAAGGTTTAAAATTTTTTTTTTCAAATTGCTCATTCAATTTTACTTGTTGTTGGTCTGTTCAGAATTTCTCTTTCTGCCTCGTTCAATCTGGAGATGTTTTATATTCCCAGGAATTTATTTCTTTCCTCTAGGTATCCTAGTTTGTGCACATAGAGATGTCCATGGTAATCTCTGATGATCTTTTATATTTCTATGGTATCAGTTATAATGTCACCTTGTCATTTCTGATGGTGCTTATTTGAAAATGCATTTTTTTTTGGTTAAGATAGCTAGTGGTTTATCAATTTTGCTTATCCTTTCAAAAAACCAACTTTTTGTTCCATTGATCCTTTATATCACTTTTTTTCTCAATCTCAGTTCTGCTCTGATCTTTGTTATTTATTTTCTGCTGCTAACTTTGGGTTTGGTTTGTTCTTGTTTTTCTAGTTCCTTGAGGTGTGACATTAAGTTGTTAATTCAAGATCTTTCTATCTTTTTGATGTAGGCATTTAATGTTATAAACTTCCCTCTTAGCACTGCTTTCGCTGTATCCCAGAGGTTTTGGTATGTTCTGTCTATTTGCCTTTGATTTGCTCTTTTACATTGACCTTGGGTAGTCTGATGACTATGTGTCCTGGTGATGTTCAGCTTGTATAGTATTTTCCAGATGTGATTTGGATTTCTTGTATCTCGATGTCTGTATCTCTAGCAAGATCAGGGAAATTTTCCTGAACCTTTTCTTCAAATATGTTTTCCAAACTTCTTACTTTTTTCTCCCTCAAGAATACCTATAAAATCATAGGGTTGGTCACTTTACATTATCTTGTATTTCTCAAAGGCTTTGTTCATTTTTTTAAAAATTCTTTTTTATTTGTTTTTGTCTTACTGAAGTAATTAGAAAGACTGCTCTTCAAGCCCTGAAATTCTTTTCTTCTGCTTGGTCTAGTCTGTTGTTAAAGGTCTCAACTGTGTTTTGAAATTCTTTCAGAGAATTTTTCATTTCCAGAAATTCTGGTTGGTTTTTAAAAATATAACTATCTAATTTTTCATCTCTTGAATTGTTTTTTTTTCGTTTCTTTGTGTTGTTTTCAACTTTCTCTTGGATCTCATTGAACTTCCTTATAATCCATATTGAGAATTCCTTATCTGTCATTTCAATGTTTTCCAAATGAAAACTTTGAAATGGATCTTTGAAAAAGGATCTATTGTTAGAGAGCTAGTGTGGTCCTTTGGGAATGTCACAACGTTCTGTTTCTTCATGGTGCTGGAGCTCTTATGTTAGTTTCTTCTCATCTGTAGAAGCTGTCACTTCTTATTTTTGGTTATTTTCATTTGGGTGGGATTTTTCTTCTTTCCCTCCTGAGAGGTGACTGTTGTATATGTTGGGTAGGATCCTTAGGCTTTGTGTCTATGTGCTTTTAGAGGGCCAAGGCTCTGCATGAATTCCTTGGTTATAGATAGTCTTGGTGTATTTTCTCAAATTCTAGTAGCTCGTACATTGTAGTGGTGGGGTGATGTATGTGTGGTCAGGCTCACTATCTCTTACAGAGATGGGAAAAGAGAGATCTCAGGAGGCTCATCTCATCTCCCAATGCTATGCAATTCTTTCAGTAGTAATTATATTGGGTTGAGCAGTTTACTCTACAGGCCAGCGGTTGGTGCTTGCGTGTAAAAGCCAGCTGAGCACTGTACAAAGATATCAATAGTTGTGATGGGTCCTGCAGTTTGACTTCCCAGCAAGTAGGCGGAACTTTCAGATGAGAGGCAGTTGTGGTAATGGCAGTGGAATTTTAACCTGGCCTTTTGTTGATTGGCAGGTCATGGGACTTTCAGGGTTCACATCCTGTTTCTGTGCTCTGCTGCCAAGGTGGCTGAAGGGAGTAAAGCTGGCTGGGGCTGCATTGGGCCAATCTGCAACTAGGCTTTCCAGGGCAAATGTAAGTGCTGACCTCGGTGGGGATTTAGGGGAAGCTCTCAGGCTGCCGGTATCACCCTCCTGGTAGGAGTGGAGGTGCCTCTCCTGTACCACTAAACCTGCTCAAGAGAAGAGGGGTGATCTGGGATTTTCAGCTCAGCAGGTGGCCACAGGGCCCACCAGCCTCTCACACCCTGGACCAACACAGATGCCCTGGACCCACCCAGATGCCTTGGCTGGGTGGGCCAAAGGATCTGCCTGGCAGCAGGCCTTACTGGTTAGGCTAGTGCCAAGTTCAATGATGCTGGTCCAGAATAAAAACACTTCCTGCTTCTGGAACCAGCCTGGTCCCTGGCTCTCTTATCCTTGACTGCACAGCCAGCTTCTGACATCTGCACTTGTCCCTTGATTTGGGGCACTTATGAACTCTTACCATTTTTGGTTGCTTGATTGACCTTCCCTCTCAATTCTTGGCCCTGCTTATTTTCCTGATTTTGTGGCTCCCTCAGGTGACTCCTGCCTCTAAGAAACTCTTTGGCCAATCCAAGCCCTGGACTCCCTTTCAACCTGATTCCAGGAGCCTCTCAGTCTGTTAGGGGAACAGACTGATGCAAGGCAATGTGGTGTGGTAAAGAGTGAATGCTTCAGAACCAGGCTGCCTGTGTCAGAATCTTGTGTCTGCCGCTTACTGGCTATATGACCCTATCCAAGACATTTTGACTTTTTGTGCCTCAGTTTTCTCATTTAAAAAATGGGGATAATAATAATAGTCCTAGCCTCATGGGGTTGTTGTGAGGATTAAACAAGAATTAATTAAATGAATAAAAGTGCTTAGAACTATGGCTGGCATATAGTTAAGTGCTTAATGATTTTCATCTATTATTATTTATTTAGAATAAGAGTGCCCCGGAAGCATGAGGAAGGAAGCAATTAATTTGGCCCAGGAGAGCTGCAAAAAGTTCCATAGAAACCATGATACTGGAGCAGAGTTTTGGTCAATGAGTACTTTCCCAGAAGTTGGGTTGGAAGGAGGGCAATCTAAGAAGAAAAAGGCTGATGCAAAGGCTCAGGTAGGAGACATAGAATAGAAAATGTACTGTGCATGGGGCTTTGGATGAATGCTGGAGCTAGGGATAAGGGAAGGCATGGCAAGTGATGCAGCTAGAGATGTGGGGCAACAGGAAGTTGGGAAGGGCTTTAATGCTAAACCAGTAAGTTAGTTCTTTCCTCCTAGGCAGCAGGAAGGCAATGAAAGTCTTTAGGCAAGGAAGTAATTTCGATCAGATTTGTAAGCTTACATTGGCTGTGCTGTAAAAGATGGATTGCGGTGAGTTGGAGTGTTGGCAAGGAGTCCCTTTGAAGAGGCTATTTCATTAATCCATGGGGAGACATCATGTGAGAGTTTAATATGATGGGCTATTAATGACTGCTCTTCCCTGACCTTTTTCACATTGAGTTTTTGGGTTGGATAGGAGGATTTTTTACTCATTTGTTTTGTTTTTTTATTTCTATTTTATTTTATTTGTTCCAAAGCATAACATAAAAAAGCCAGTCCTTTCTATACTAATAATTCACAGCATAAAGCCACTACATGGCATTAGTCAACTTGAAAACCTTTCTGTAGCCAATGCAGCCTAGGATTGGTTAAAACTTATTTGATATAGTATTGTAGCTTTGAGTATGCATGAGTTTTAAGTTGCCCCAGAAGTTAGTCCTTCCTCGGCTTCACTTGTCACAGCATTAGCAATATCCCTGGGTGAATGACCGAGAGTTAAGGATTAAGTTTAAAAGCCATCTTGGCAATTTCCTGCTTGCATTGGTTGGATTTAGGCTGATTTCATTAAATATTTAATTTTATTTGGTTTGCTGCCAGTTAATGCCTAAAAGAATTCTGAATGGTTTTTCTTCATTGTTCACCTGTAATTCTTGTTATTTTCTCAAATGGAAAGATCTTTCCTTCAGATGCACAGTGATTTCAAGAGTTTTATTATTGTACACCCTACCTCAAGTAATTTGAATTATGTTACCTGTAGAACTGATTCATCAAGAGCTTTGTGAAAACCCTGCACAGGTCTGAAGAGTGTCCATTTGTAATTCCAAGTTATATTTCCTATCTAAACATTCCCTGTATTTGCTCATGTCATTTTGTTTGTTTGTTTTAACTCCCATGCTCTGTCCTTTTGAAAAAGTAGCAAAGACGCCTATGGTTTTAGAATTTTTTTCCCCCAGAGCAGCTAAGGCAAAAATCTATATAGACAAAAGAAAACCCTGGCAGAGATCTTTTTTTCAAACACATTTCTATTTAGCTGAGAAAAAGACTGCGTAAATGCTTATACCATACAATTCATTGTTCCTTTTCAGTAATACTGAATAAAAGGTTTTTGGAGTTGACCAGTTTGCCCCTCTTTGAAATATTCCTCTTCATTAAACAACATTTAGAAGTGTTCAACCCAATCTGAATAGTAATCAGGGTTCTGTTTCCTTTCTCTTTTTGTTTTGGGTCTTCAGAGCGGGGAAAGGTAACTGATGCTTTGTTTAAAAATTTTTCTTTCAGAAGCAATTAATTAATGTGGTGAAACAACTGCTAAAAGTATCCCTACACTTTCTTTCAGGATTGCTGGGTTTTTCAGTGTTCCTTGGTTGGAGGACCTCCAGCTGACACTGTAGATTTCTCTTTGCTTAACATCCTTTTAAAATTTCTCTGGATGTGTGTGCCAGAAAGATCCATGGACTTACAGATTGTCAGTGCCTCCAAAGCCATTAGGGTTCCCACCTACTTTTTCTTATTTTAAGTTCCGGGATACATGTGCAGGATGTGCAGGTTTGTTATATAGGTAAATGTGTGCCATGGTGGTTTATGGCACCTATCAACACATCACCTAGGTATTAAGCCCTGCATGCATTAGCCATTTATCCTGATGCTCTCCCTCCCCTCGACACGCCCTGGTGTGTGTTGTTACTCTCCCTGTGTCCATGTGTTCTCATTGTTCAACTCCCACTTATGAGTGAGAACATGTGGTGTTTGGTTTTCTGTTCCTGTGTGAGTTTGCTGAGTATAATGGCTTCTAGCTTTATCCAAATCCCTGCAAAGGACATGATCTCATTCCTTTTTATGGCTGCATAGTATTCCATGGTGTGTATGTACCACATTTTCTTTAACCAGTCTCTCATTGATGGACGTTTGGGTTGATACCATGTCTTTGCTATTGTGAATAGTGCTGCAATGAAGATATGCGTACATGTATGTTTATAATAGAGTGGCTTATATTTCTTTGGGTATATACCTAGTAAGGGGATTGCTGGGTCAAATGATATTTCTTGTTCTAGATCCTTTAGGCATCACCACACTGTCTCCCACAATGACTGAAAAAATTTACATTCCCAACAATGGTGTAAAAGTGTTCTTATTTTTCCACAGCCTTGCCAGCACTTTTGTTTCTTGACTTTTTAATAATCGCCATTCTGAATGGCATGAGATGGTATCTCGTTGTGGTTTTGATTTTGCATTTCTCTAGTGATCAGTGATGTTGAGCTGTTTTTCATGTTTGCTGGGCACATAAATGTCTTTTTTTGAGAAATGTCTGTTCACGTCCTTTGCCCACTTTTTGATGGCATTGTTTGTTTTTTTCTTGTAAATTTGTTTAAGTTCCTCGTAGATTCTAGATATTAGATCTTTGTCAGACAGGTAGATTGCAAAAATTTTCTCCCATTCTGTAGGGTGCCTGTTTGGTCTGATGACAGTTTCTCTCAGCTTATGTGCAACCAGCCTCTGGAGGGTTTCAGAGGAATATGAGAGCTATCTTCAGATATTTGAAGTTTCATCAAGTGGAGGAAGAATTTAACATATTTAGTATAGAGCTCTGAGCGATAGCACCAGGATAGGTGAGGAAAAGAATGTTCAGAAGCAAACATTTTCCTCAGTGTGTTCTGCAGGACTGTGGAATGCTAATGGATGGGGTTGGGGTGTGGAAAGATATAGGGTTAAATGACTTAGAAAATGCTGCATTCATGCTTTTAAACATTTCTTTATCAAAGCTAATGAGTGTGGTAAATATCTGAGAGGAACATAATATATGTGTATTTGACCATGGAATGTTTTTCATGGAATGGGTCAAAGGATGGATGTCCCACACTTAGAGTGCTAAGAAAGTACTCTGTTGCCTAACATGAAAATAAGTTTTAGTGTTTTACGTTAAAAGGATTAGGTGTGATTTCTAGCTGCAATAAGGTACAGTGGGACGCCCCACACAAATATAAATACCTAAAGATTTAGTTTTATTTGTATGACAGGAAGTACAACTGCATATTCTTGAGGTCCTTACTAGGTCTCAATTGCTATGGGTGGCATCGGGATATATTAACCTTCCCATCTGTTGTGGTGTTCATGCCTGAAGTGGAACCCACTTGAAAAGCACACAGGGCATTCATGCTGGTTGCTAAATATTTATCAGCAGACCACTTCCAGAGCCTTACCAAAAAACTATCTTTCAGATGTGTCTCTTCTGAAATTGTACATGGCATTGTCATTACTACTATTATGTTACTTATAAAATGAAATTAATCATAGTGCTGATTTTACTGATAGATATTTGGGGCTTTCTCTACTAAGTGATAAAAGATTGCTTCAACAATACATACCATTTTGTTAGAATAGGGCTAATATGGTGATCATGTGCTGACTTATTTTAGTTTGGAATTTCAAAGGCTAGTAGAGTTTATATTATTTACATCTGTAGGACTTGAAAAGTAAGTATCATAGTATATTTAAAACAAGGTTCTGGGCTGGGCACAGTGGTTCATGCCTGTAATCCCAGCACTTTCGGAGACCACAGCAGGAGGATTGCTTGAGTCCAGGAGTTTGAGACCAGTCTAGGCAATATAGTAAGACCCTGTCTCTACAAAAAATAAAAAAAAAATAGCTGGTTATGGTAGTGCATGCTTATAATCCCAGCTATTCAGGAGGCTGAGGTGGAAGGATCGCTTGAGCCCAAGGAGTCGAGGCTTCAGTGAGCTGTGATCATGCCACTGCACTCAAGCCTTGGTGACTGAGTGAGACCCTGTCTCAAAAACAAACAAATGAACAAAAACTAAGTTCTTGCCAGCCATATATATGGGTTTTTAGAAAGTGGAAAAACATGGAAAATAGATGTACTATAACAAAGACATCATATCTCTTTATGTAAATAAGACCGAGGCAAAGTACTTCTTAAGCAGATTTTTTTGGATAACAGACATAAATAAAAGAGAAATAAATAAAGATGTTGAATTATAGACTTTGGATCTGAAGAAGTTTGAACAGGTTGGAATGACTACATGTTTTAGAGACAAATGTTAAGTCCCACATTTGGATATAAAAATGTTTTGAGCTACAGAAAAGGGGAAATACTAACTCTACCTCACCAACTATGGGGACAAATGATTTTAATCAGCAGTGAGTATATGTTCTGTGGTTACTAACAGAGTGAATGTGCACTTAGACCACAAGTGGAAGTCTGATAGGTGAGACAGAGAGATGACAGTTATGTTGAACCCAACCCAAGAGAAATGTCATTTCTGTGAAACAAGGCCAAGAAAATTCATGTCTGGTTTTTAGTTGGGACCATTGAGACAAGACTAATTTTTGTTAAGCTGGCTGCATGAATTTATAGCCATATACAGTAAATATTATGGTTGAAATTTGCTGATGTTCGGTGGTATTGAAAGACAATTAGTTAACCAGTCATTCTCTCTTTTTGTTTTACAGAGGCATGGTTTGCATATCCATCATAGGTCATGACTGACAGTCTAGAGGTTGGAGCTAACATTGAAAAACATATTATTATGGGACCAAGTGTTTCCCAGATGAGGGTAAGTGTCATAATGGCCCAGAATTTAATCCCAGGAAAATATTATTTTCTAAACATGCTTTCTTTCCTACCCTTTCTCTTCCTCTTTCCCTTTCTCTTCATAATTAAATTGGTATCATCCAATATTTATCCATATTTTTCATTGTCTGCCACAAAGCTCAGAACCAAATTTAGTGTGCTCAGTTACAGAAAGCAAGTCACTCATCCATGAATTCCAGTTCACTGTTCTTTCACCTTTTTTTTTTTTTTGAGACAGAGTCTCGCTCTGTCACCCAGGCTGGAGTGCAGTGGCGCGATCTCGGCTCATGGCAAGCTCTGCCTTCCAGGTTCACACCATTCTCCTGCCTCAGCCTCCCGAGTAGCTGGGACTACAGGCGCCCGCCACCACGCCTGGCTAATTTTTTCATATTTTTTAGTGAAGACGGGGTTTCACCGTGTTAGCCAGGATGGTCTCGATCTCCTGACCTTGTGATCTGCCCGCCTCGGCCTCCCAAAGTGCTGGGATTACAGGCGTGAGCCACCGCGCCCGGCCTCACCTTTCTGATGATTAATAATCATCATTTTATATCTATTTCACCTATTTTGTTTCATATGCATCTTGATATTACATATTTTTTCAAATTTATTTTTGGAAATAGGCAGAAAATACATGATGTATATATTTAAAAAATGCTGCCCCAGAAGTTACATTAATAGATGAAACTGCTTGTGTTCCACAAGTATTTTTGAATATGAATCAGGCTTTATTATAAGGAAATATCTTGTATGAAAATATTAAATATGATTTAAACAAAGGAGGGTGCCATATGTTTAGTATTTTCATATGAAGTAGAACATTCCTATATTGAGACAGACTTTTTCCAAAATAAATATTTTGACTCTCTTTGTCAGTCTTCCCAGCGATGAACAGGTAATAATTTTGTAATTGTTCATAGATCTTCTGATTCAAAGACCTACTACATCCTAGACAGGGCTCCAGGTGTTAGAGAGGGGCGTATGGAGTATTGAGACCTACTGCGTGTGCAGACCGGATGAAGGGCTGTGTTAATGACTACAGCAGAAGCAGTGACCCAGAGAAGGTTGGTGAGATGAACTTCGTCAAAGTTCTGTTGCCTGAGAAAGAATCAAGCTGTGGTGGGAGACCCAGCGATTGCTTTGGAGCACTGGTTATGAAATTCGCTGTACATTGGAATCATCTGAAAAAGCTTAAAAACACTGAAGTCTGGGTAAGCAAGGAGGGGGAATCAGAAGTCAGTGTGATACAGTTTTTCCTTGAGTACAGGGTTTTCTCTGCCTCAGAACTGTCTAAATCATCACTCATCACTACATTCTGGAGGTCTTGAGGTTGCCTTCTAAAGGGCTTAGGAGTGGAGGGAAGCTGGGGTTATTTTCTTTAGAAAGACCTCAATGACTAGTCCTCATGGATCTGTTCTAGATAACTGTTCTATTTTGGTTGGAGCAATGTGGCCCTTTTAATGCTGGCTTTAATGTAACCTCTCCCTTTTCCCTGGGGACATAATTGTGCCTACAAAGGGAATCAATCCATTTACCAATTTCAAATGGACACTTTCCTATCAATACATAGTTAAATCCTTGGAGTGAAGCATGCAGGATCTGGAGTTGATTGCTAAGTTTTGAGTGCTTTGTCTACCACTTACTAGCTAGGCAAGTCACTTAACCTCTTTATCTGTAGAATACAAATACTAATAACACAAACCTTATAGTTTAAAAATTATTTTATTTTTAAATTGATAAATAATAATTATATGTATTTATGGAGTACAGTATGATGTTTTGATACACATATATATTGTGGAATAATCAAATAAGGCTAATTAGCATAACTATCACCTCCAATATTTATTATTTCTTTGTGGTAAGAACATTTAAACTCCTTTCTTTTAGCTATTTTGAAATATACAATATATTATTATTAACTATAGTTATCATGCTATGCAGTGAAACATCAGAACTTATTCATCCTATCTAACTGAAACTTTGTACTTGTTGACCAACCTCTTCCCTTTCCCTGTCAACCTCACTCCACCGGAAAAAACCCTCTTGTAAACACCATTCTACTTCCTATTTTTATAAGTTTGACTTCTTCAGATTTTACAGAATCTAGATATGAAATAGATAATGTGGTATTTTTCTGTATGTGCCTGGCTCATTTCACTAAACATAACGACCTCTAGGTTCATAGGTTTTTATTGTAAGTATTAAATGATATAATATAAGGAAATAATGTAGAAAATGTCCTGGGACATAGTAAATACTAGGTCAGTGAGTCTCAATATGTGGTCAGAGTCTCAATGTGTGGTCCCCAGACCAGAAGCTGCAGTGTCACCTAAGGACTTGTTAGAAATGAAAATGCCTTGTTCCCATCACGGTTACTGAGTCAAAAACTCTCAGGATGGGGCCCAGCAATTTGTATTTTAACAAGCTCTCCAAGCAATTCTGATTTTAGCTAAAGTTTGAGAGCCAAACTTTAATCTTATTAAAGATGATTTGTGGTTATTTAATTTATTCCCACCAGCTCTCATTTCAAACAACAAACACAACCTAGTGGTTATTCTATTATCTAAAAAGAAATACCTTATACTAAATTAAAATTTTTAAAATTAATTTATTAATAATTTTAGAAACAGAGTCTTGCTCTGTTGCCCTGGCTGGAGTGCAGTGGTGTGGTCATGACTCATTGCAGTCTCAACCTCTTGGGCTCAAGCGATCCTCCTGTCTCATCCTCCCAAGTAGCTGGGACTAGAGGTGTATGCCACCATGCCTGGCTAATTTTTATCTTAGAGATGGAGTCTCACCATATTTCCCAGACTGGTCTTGAACTCTTGAGCTCAAGCGATTCTCCTGCCTCAGCCTCCTGAAATGCTAGGATTACTAGCATAAGCCACTGCATCTGGCCAGAATTAAGTTTAAATAGTCAAACTAGTCTTCTTAATTTGCATTTCAAACAATCACTTTAAAATAACTTATTTGTAATCAAGACCCTATACTGTCTTCATTACTGAAAAACCACTGCAAAGTTTTTGTAATGCGATGTATCAGTCCAGAGGAATATTTTTCTCCTTTGCTCCAGGATACAGCTCTGGAAAACCTTGGGAATAAGGTGGCTGTCTGGAACTGTGAAGTGATGGGCCTGACTAGAGCACTCCAAATTGTGGGAAATCAGGTTGACCAGGTGGGGTATTACTGTTTATGAAAGGCCTTGAAAGTTAGTAAAATTAAGCTTGATGTAGTAAAAACCAATGGTGACCATTGAATCTTTTTGAGAAGGCAAGAGAATGGAAAGTGAAAAGGTTAAATTGTAATAGGGAAGGCCTGGATACCCAAAGCCAGTGTCTTAGAGCTGGCTAAGTTCTGAGGAATGTGGAGACTTCAGAGGTTTTAGAATATTGGGATGGGAAGGAGGCCTGGAGAGAAAATTTACTGGCCTCTACCAGAGACTATATGTCAAATTACAATAATAGCAGTGACTTTATCAGGTCCAGGGATGTCACCCAAAGGGGTGCATTCTAGTGTGGGCTTTTGAGCTACAGGAGTTCCTAGATTGCAGTCTAGGCAATTGCTTTGTATTTACAGGTGGTCTTCATTGGCTAGCAGGTGGAGGCATGAGAGTGGGTAATTATAAATTGAGTTCAGCCCTCTCTTGCTTGCTTGCTTTTGCGCTCTTTTGGCCTGACAAGACAAAATAGGTGATATGGATGCCTTCAAATACTCTGAGACTGGGGAAAACCTTCAGTTCAAAAGCATGCATTTTCCAGGGGTTGTGCCAGCTGTATTGGATATGGGCCTTAAAGTCAACAAGTGGTTTTTTAGACTCTAGTGACTTGAGCTGTGTGTGTGTGTGTGTGTAAAGTGTGTGTGTGTGTTTGAGAGGGAGAAGAGAAGAGAAGAGAAGAGAAGAGAAGAGAACTGCTCACCTTGTTTTACTGGTGGGAGTCTATCTATTCTTTTCCTTAATGTAATTTTGCAAGTCACTCTGGGTTGGATTCTTTGCTAAGGAAAGGCTGAGTGTTTTGTGTACCTGCCCTTTCCTCATAGCGTCTAAGTAGGAACCAAGTTGACTTCCACCTCTGTAGGAACCCTTGCATAAAGATATATAGGTTCTAATAGTCATTTTCCTTTTATTCCATGGTTTGGGGAGCTACAGCTGTTGCGTAGTCCTATCACAGAATTTCATTTTTGCCAGGGTCACTATAGCATGAACATTTTTCCTCTATAATAGTTTTTGTGGTGGGGGTGGGAAAGCAGATTTATAGAAATATCTTACTTTGAATTTATCTATTGTAATGATAAGGTAGACTTAAAAAGTTCTGCAATCATCTGTTTGTGGGAGGGTATAAGCATAAATACCAAGTAAGTCTCGGTCATTTTGAGATCATGCTCAAAGTCATCTTAACCTGGGATACACTTGGGTTTTAGAGGGGGATGTGCAAGGTCACCAATACTGCGTCCATCAATTTCATGAGTTACATTTCTCAAATAGAAAAACCATCAGCTGACAGGGATACTAGAGATAATGTGGACCGTGTTCTGTGTCTTTGGTGCTGATTTTGACTTTTTCTTGCTGCTTTCAACACTAGGACCAGCAAGAACAAATTCATCATCATCTACTCTATTTCCAGAGGTCTTAGGTTCATTGTTCTTCCATCTATTTATTATTCAATTCTTCCACCCAATCATTAAATATACATTTATTGAATTGCCTTCTACATATCAGGCAAAGTATTAAGTGCAGGGATTAATATAGCTGACATTCAATTATTGCTATGAAAATGTGAAGAAGACATTGTGTTCTGTTATATTTAATGAACTATTCTGAGGTTATCATTGATAGAATCAACTTTGGCATGTAGAATAAGGTATAGTCAGAGGTTTAGTCAAAAGAGATAAACTACAGATAAAGTAGGAATGGTTGAGTGGTGACAGTCCCAGATTTCATTCACAGATTTGGGATTGTGGCATAAACAAAAGAATAATTCAAAAGCTTTCTAATTTTTTTCCTACTTCAATTAAGCTTCAGACATAAGTTCACATCTATGGCAACAGTTTTTCTTCTTTGTGTGATGCCAGGATGAAAATGTACTATTTTTGCAACACCACTTTCTTATACTTTTATGTCACCGATTTTTAAAGGTATCAATCAGATTAAACAATTGAAAAATAATGTATTATTTTTCATGTATGCAATTTCAACAGGAAGTAAGATAATAAAAAATTAAAGAAATATTCCTAAGGGTGTTATTTTTCAAAGTGAAACTATCTCAGAATTGAGAGGTATCCTAGATCAAACCATTTGGTTTAGAAAAATGGCAACATAAGTAGAAATACATGTATTTACATAGTGTGTGTATGTATGTATGAATGTACATTGTATATCCATAAATGGCTTTCAAATTTCTTTCTTCCTCCCTTCTTCACCTCTTTATTTCTTCCTTTCTTTCTCTCTTTTATAACTATCTGTATCTATCTATCATCTATCTCTCTGTTATCTATCTATCTATTTGTCATCTATCTATCTATCTTAGTTTGTTTTATGTTGATTTAATAGAACACCACGGAGTGTGTAATCCATGATGAATAGAAATTTATTTGACTCACAATTGTGGAGGCTGGGAAGCCCAAGGGAATGGCACCAGCATCTGGTGAAGGTCTTGGTGCAAAATGACAGAAGGCAGAAGGGCAAGAGAGTGCAAAAGCAAGCAAGCAAGACAGGGCTGAACTCACTTTTGTAATAACTCACTCTCATAACAAATCCACTTTCTTAATAATGAACCTACTCCTGAGATAATGAAATTAATCCATTCATGAAGGCAGTGCCCTCATGGCCTAATCACCTCTTAATGGTCCTACCTCTTAATGTCCCACCTCCTGATACTGTCACAATGGCAATTAAATTTCAACATGAGTTTTGGAGGAGACATTCAAGCAATATTATTTTATCCCTTGTCCCCCACGACTCATGTTCTTTTCACATACAAAATACATTCATTCCATCCCAATGCCCCAAAACTCTTAACTTATTCCAACAACTCAAAAGTTCAAAATCCAGAGCCTCATCTAACTCAGATGTGGATGAGATCAAGACACAATTCATCCTGAGGCAAATTCCTCTCCATCTGTGAGCTTGTGAAATTAACAAACTACGTGCTTCCAAAATACAATGGTGGGGTAGGCATAGGATAGATATTCCAAAAGGGGGAAATAGGCAAGAAAAAAAAGTAACAGGCCCGAAGTAAGTCTAAAACCCCAAAGGGAAAACAGCATTAAATTTTAAAGCTCCATAATAATCTTCCTTGATTCCATGTCTCACTTTCTGGACACACTGGGGCAAAGATTGGGTTCCTGTGGGGTTGGGCAGTTGTGTCCCTATGGTTTTGCTGGGCTTAGTCCACTCAGCAGCTCTCATGGCTTGGAGTCTTGTGCCTACAGCTTTCCCAGGCTGGGTTGTCTGCTGGTGGCCCTACAGTTTTGCGATCTTGGGGGCACCTCTAGTTTTATGCCTCTATTAGGTATTGCCCTAGTAGGTATTGCCCTATGAGAAACTAGGTATTACTCTAGTAGGGACTCTCTGCAGAGACCTTGTTCCTATGGCTTCACTGGGCATTGCTTTAGTGTGAGCTCTCTGTGGTGGCTCTGTCACTGTGATGAGTCTCTGCCTGGGCCCCAGGCTGTCTGTGACATCCTTTTAAATATTGATGGAGCCTATCATGGCTCCACAGTGTGTGTACTCTGTGTGCTGTAGAGTTATTGCCACATGGTCAGGAGTTCGAGATCAATCTTTTACACAAGGCTTGCTGCTTATACCTTCTGGGTTGGCAGATTGAGCCACATTAGGGTCCACTTGCGCTATGGCTGGGGCAGTTGAGGAGTGCTGTGCTGGAATGTGGAAAGCAGAGGACCAAGGTGGCTCTGGGCAGTAAGTCTGTAGAGGGTGCCCCAGGTCTGTCCTCTGAAACCATTCTGCCCTCCTAGAGCTCTGAGTCTGTGATGGAAGCGGCAGCCTCAAAGATCTCTGAAATGCCTTTAGGACCACTCTTCAATTGTCTTCATGATCTCTTCCATTTGTACTAATGATCTAATGATCTTCATGATCTCTTCTATTTGTACTAATCTCTTTAGCAGATGGTCACTTGGCCAAACCTTTAGTTTGCTCTCCCAAATATACTTTCTCATTCTTTACATGGTCAGGCAGAATGTTTAAACAAAATTTGTTTGCTTCTCTTTTAATTATAAATTTCATATTTAACATTGCTTTTCAGCCTTTTGGGTAAAATCCAGTGTATAAGTTCCATATTTAAGTCATTTCTTTCCACTTGCATCTTACTGTATGCAGTTAAAAGTAGCCACACAGATCCTTCTATATTTTGCTTACAAATTTCTTTTGCCAGATATTCTGGTTCATTGCTATTAAATTCTGCCTTTCATAAAGCTGTAGAGTATGGATATAGTTCAGACAAGTTCTTTGCCAACTTAAAACAAGGATGGCCCTTACTCAAGTTTCCAATAAGACATTTCTCATTTTTGGGAAGGGCGTGGTAGCTCACGCCTGTAATCCCAGCACTTCGGGAGGCCGAGGCAGGTGGATCACCTGAGGTCACGAGTTCAAGATCAGCCTGGCCAACATGGTGAAGCCCTGTCTGTACTAAAAAAAATACAAACATTAGCCGGGCATGGTGGCAGGTGCCTGTAATCCCAGCTACTCGGGAGGCTGAGACAGGAAAATTGATTGAATCCAGGAAGTGGAGGTTGCAGTGAGCCGAGATCACGCCATTGCACTCCACCCTGGGTGACAAGAGCAAGACTTCATCTCAAAAAAAAAAAAAAAAAGATATTTCTCATTTTTGCCTGAGACCTCATTAGAATGGCCTTTATTATTTATATTTCTACTAGCATTGTAATCATGACCACTTAAGTATTTATCTCTAAAGTTTTAGACTTCCCTACAGTTCTTCTCTTCTTCTGAACCCTCACCACAATCACCCTTAATGCTCCATTCATGGCAATCTAGGCTTTTTCCATTCCTCCAAATTCTTCCAGCTTCTATCCATTACTCAGTTCCAAAGCTACTTCAACGTTTTCAAGTATTTGACTAGCAGCAGCCCCACCTCTTGAGACCAATTTTCTGGCTTAGTCTATTTTATTTCACTCTAAGAGAGTATCACAGTCTGGGTAATCTGTAATGAACAGAAATTTATTTGCCTCATGCTTCTGAAGAGTGGGAAGTCCAAAAGCATGTTGCCAGCATCTGGCAAGGGCCTCTGTGCTGCATCATCGCATGGCAGAAGGTGGATGGGCAAGACAGCTCAGAAGCCAGTGAGCAAGAAAGGGCTGAATTCACTTTTATAACAACTTACTCCAACAATAATGACATTGATCCATCCATGAGGGTGGAGCCTTCATGGCCTAATTGCCTCTTAATGGCTTCACCTCTTAATACTGTCACAATGGCAATTAAATTTCAACATGAATTTTGGAGAGGATATTCAACCCATAACAATATCTATCTTTGCTTAAACAAGATCATACAATTATAATATTTGTGGATGAAGATGCTTCTATCATCAGAATAAGTAAATCATTCTTCTTTAAAGCTTTAGCCTTTAGAGGCCTATTAAAAGAATAGCAGGAGATTTTTTCAATGATGCTCTGTTATTGTTTTAGTTCAAAAAGCAGTTTCAGTAGAACAGGAGTGAGACTGAATATAGTGTTGATTCAATGCTTTTCCATCAGCCAACATCCTGCTAGGTCTTTCCATCTAGCAGAACCCACCTATTGAGATAAGCATCAGGGCTCTTTCATGCAGAGGAACAATGTAGATGTAGAAATTCCCTTTCAAGAGGATGATAAAAGGATCAAGATGGGCATTTAGTTTTTTTTTTTTCCTGATGCATTCTTCTCGATAACATAATAGCTGAAAGGTCACCCTTACAGCTCAGAAGAGTAAGAATGTTACTGCAAGAGATGATCATAAGAAAAAGTATAGATTCACTAGGAAGAAAACAACTGATTGCTCAAGTGTGCATGTGTGTGTGTATGTGTGTGTGTACATGCATAGGGAGCCTCATGCATTAAACATTTGAGAAAGCATAGGTACAGCTGGTGCCCAGAGAGTGAGTCATGTGATCTCTGAAACATCAAATAATCCCTCTCTGTTTATCTACTTTGTAATTATGGCCTGTCAAATTTCCTTCTTGTATTTGTTTGAAAAATAAATATCCAGCCAGAGTGATTTAACTCTTTCCATGTTTTCCAACTGTTCCATTTGCATCATTGGCTCAAATGTCACCCTGAGCTGTTGAAGCCTGCCTATGTGGCATTATATTAAGTAACCTTTTGTTTCACATAGGTCACCACATGGCTTTTAAATGGTAGTAAATTTCAGGCACTACTGCTTCATTCTGAGCTGCTACAGGTGAAAGGCTTTATCTCTCTGGAATCCTTGTAAAATAGCCAGTCACTCAAAAAGCAATTTTGAATCTTTTACACAAAGCTAAAAGATTAATGCCATTACTAAGGTGACATAAAGGGGATGCACCTGCCTTACAAAACTAGTAGCTTTTTCATTACCTTATTCATGTACTGAGGCTCCTCTGAGTTGCTGGCTATGTTCTGCAGTCTTTTGGAAGCTTGGTTCATGGACAGGTAAATATGTTATTCAGTCTTGTCATTATTGTGATTTTTTTCAGTCAATATTTGGATAGGGGAGCATAGATCCATTAAGTTTTCTTCCTAGATCAAAGTCTCAGTCCAGGCTGGACATTGTGGCTCACGCCTGCAATTCCAGCACTTTGGGAGGCCAAGGTGGCTGGATTACCTGAGGTCAGGAGTTCGAGACCAGCCTGGCCAACATGGTGAAACCTCATCTCTACTAAAAATACAAAAATTAGACAGGTGTGGTGGCAGGTGCCTGTAATCCCAGCTACTCAAGAGGCTGAGGCAGGAGAATCACTTGAACCTGGGAGGCGGAGGCTGCAGTGAGCCGAGATCACACCATTACACTCCAGTCTGGGCAACAAGAGCAAAATTCCATCTCAAAAAAAATGAAACAAAACAAAAACAAAAATAAAACAAAACAAAGTCTCAGTTGAGATTTCTCAGACGGTCACTATCGATATCTGCTGTTTAGTATTACCCTGCATTCCTTAATTTGTACCATTAACTTAACTGTATGAAAAAAAGATGAATTGTAGAGGATGCCTCTCCTGCCATTTTCTTCTCTTTACTCATAGTCCCTAGTAGTCAAGATTCAGAGTAGCTTAGACACATAAGGCTTCTGGCCATGGGGAAGTCTAACATTATATTTGGAATTTCTCTAGAAAGAAGTTTAGTTTCTCTAAATACCTCTATTTTGTGACACTTTTTTGATCCTATTTCCATTTTTAAAGTATTTACCACCTCCTAAGAAGACAGGAGAGATGATTCCAGAAATGAGCTAGCTCCCACTGAAGAATACGCTATACAAAAGCCTAGAACGAGTGGAAAGCAGAAAATAGAAGCTATGTGCCTGGTCTTTTTATGCCATATTCTTCATGCCTGTACAAAACTTGGCAGAAATTATGACTGAGACCATTAAAAATTGTAGAACCTCTCTTTTGTGCCAGCCACTATGTTAAACGATGGTATTTACAATGTTGTGAAATGTACAGGGCTGCTATATCCCCATTCTGTAGATGAATATACTGAAAATATAACATATTACATGAATTGCTCAAGATTACATGGCAGTTAAGTGACACAGCTGGGTTGGAAACACTTTTTCTCTGATTACATGCAAAGTTCTGTTTTACATGCAAAGTTCTATTTTGCATATTCAATAAGATAACATAGATCAACTTCTTGGTACTTATTTCCCTTTGCTTCTCCTATTCTGTTCCTCCTTCCCACTTTCCTTTACCTGTCTTCCCCTTCAAGTCACAGTTTAAATAGTTTTCACCTTGTTGAATGTTACTTGTTCTAGGAATTCTCAGACCTTTCAGACAAAGGAGTCCCTCTGTGACATGCTCTCATGTCACCCTGAAGTTTTCTTTCAGAGCATATATCACAACTAATAGTTATTTGT
This sequence comes from Gorilla gorilla gorilla, assembly GCF_029281585.2. Classification (NCBI taxonomy): domain Eukaryota; kingdom Metazoa; phylum Chordata; class Mammalia; order Primates; family Hominidae; genus Gorilla; species Gorilla gorilla. Next base: position 190,001,564 of record NC_086017.1, on the reverse strand, counting down.
GTCATTCTTTTCTAACGTCTCTTTTCCATAGCAGATTTATAGTTCACGAGAACATAAAATTCTCTGTCTTGTTCTTCGTTGTGTCACTAGCCCTTGGCAGAGGCTACACACGTAAAAGCAGCTTAAAACATATTTGTTGGCTGGTCGCGGTGGCTCATGCCTCTAATCCCAGCACTTTGGGAGGCTGAGGTGAGCAGATCACCTGAGGTCAGGAGTTCGAAACCAGCCTGACCAATATGGTGAAACCCTGTCTCTACTAAAAGTACAAAAATTACCTGGGCGTGGTGGTGGGCGCCTGTATTCCCACCTACTTGGGAGGCTGAGACAGGCGAATTGCTTGAACCCAGGAGGCGGAGGTTGCAGTGAGCCGAGATTGTGCCACTGCACTCCAGCCTGGATGACAGAGCGAGACTCCATCTCAAAAAAAAATTTGTTAAATGAATAAATAGCTATAAGTAGTAGTAGTTGTGTTATATTTACTATTTTTGATAATTATATATCATGCCTTATATGGATACTCAATGGGGCAATTGAGGAATCTGTCAGAATAAAAGCAACAAAAAACCTACCGGGGTTAGTGATTTCTGAACACAGCCTGAGGTTGAGGTGATCACACCAAGAATGATGACATGTCCAAAGTGGGAAAGGAGCGCCAGATGAATGGAAAGCAAGTTAGCAATTGCTTTGCCTTTGGCCTACCTGCCAGTCAGTATTCAAGAACTTCTGAAAGAGAATAGCCTTTCATCCTATAGCTTTGAATTAAGGGAAATAATCAATTAATCTCCATGTTTACCATGTTAATAAAAAAAGAAAGATCCAGAGGCAATTTCAATTATACAGTTTCCCCCTAAGTAATTTTCAGTTTACCTCCATTATTTTTCAGTGCCAGTTATGGATTTCTACATTCCTAATCAGACTCTATTTTTGAGCAAATTGTCTACATGTCTTATAAACCTGCACTCTGTTTTATATGTGTGTGAAGTTCAGAGAGAGATTTCATCTTCTCTTTAGGTTTTGCTGCTTAAAGTCATGTGAGACAACTTTGATTGCGTTTTTATTAGTTCTGTTTCACAATATATCAACTTTGAAGTGTTTCCAAGATCTTAGCCAAAGATAATGTAACCCGACCCACTTTGGCTTCTGATTTATTAGTTTGATTTGTAGATTGAATACTGGAGAGATGTTAAGAACGTCAGTTTTTAGAGCTTTCAGGCTAACTAAAACAACTACTGTAGAAGTGTTTTTAATTCATTCTATAAGATTGTGCTAAGTGAATATTCAGTGCTATACAACATTGTAAAATGCTTTAAATCAAGGAAAAATAATTTTAATGCACCAAAATCTGTTTAAGAGTATGAAAAGACAGCAGAAACAAACTCCTTTTTGTATAATAGAAAATTATGGTTCCAAACCTGTAAGATTGAGGTAGTCAAACTATAATAGGCACACAAATGGCTATTAAACACAAAAACAAGAAAGATCCAGAGGAATAAATATAAAACAAATTATGCTACTCATTCAAAAATAAAATCTGGTAATTTACAGAAATATACAAAATACAATAGGATGAAAAATAAATAGAAGAATTTAAATTACTTCAATTTAAAACCAACATGTAAGGAGAGGATTTTGTGTTGTAAAGTTTTTTTTGTAAAGATTTTTAGTTATGCAGCAACGGATTTTTAATTATTAAATAGTAGAATTAAGTTTTAGATGGTTTCAGGCCTGCCCAGGTGCACTGAAAGAAATACAGGTAGATTCTAATTTAAGAATGGATAATTTAGGAAGAATCTGCCTATGCAGACAAGACCAGATGCTTCTCTTTATTCTCCTCTAGGATAGTTGGACCTTAGACCCCATTTAAAGACTACTGAAAGGATCAATGAACTGAAAATATATTTTTCAATGAAAATACAGAGAGGTAGAATGTGCAAAGATCAGCCCGTTTCTCCCTAATTGCTCCCTTCCCTAGTGGTGCGCAATCTATTTCTGGGAAATGGCTGGTGAGAAGTGAGCAAGGAACAGAGAAGTAGAGGATCTATTACTTTTGAAGTTTACTTCCCCTTACTTTTATTTCATTATATTTTATTTTTCAATTTACAAATTTTAGATAAATGCAAAAAATTGTGTACCCACATCCCAACCAGGATATACAAGAGTTCCCTTGTTCTCCCAAATTTCCTCCTAGTGCACCTTATATTAAAACTCTCCCGTCTCTGATGTGTTCTCTGTCCCTACAGTCTTGCCTCTCCTCCCCCCTCCCCTCTCATCCCATTCCCTCCCCTCCCCTTCCCTCTCCTCCTCTCTTCTTTTTTTTTCTTGAGACGGAGTCTCACCCTTGTCGCCCAGGCTGGAGTGCAGTGGCTCACGCAACCTCCGCCTCCTGGGTTCAGGCAATTCTCCTGCCTCAGCCTCCCGAGTAGCTGGGATTACAGGCGCCCGCCACCATGCCCAGCTAATTTTTGTTATTTTTAGTAGAGACGGTTTTCGCCATGTTGGCCAGACTGGTCCAGTCTTGCCTTTTCTAAAGTGTCAAAAAAGGGAATTAGCTGCTCTATGAAGTAGCCATTCTTTTATTCCTTTACTTTCTTAATAAACTTGAACAACAACAACAAAATGGAATCATAGAGTATGTGATCTTTCAAGTCCAGCTTTTTCCACTTAGGTTAATGGATTTAAGATTTATCCATGTTGTTTTACATATGAATAGTTTACATTTTGTTTTGACTGCTGAGCAGTACTTCATTGTATGGATGTTCCACAGTTTGTTTATTCATTCGTCTACTGAAGAACACTTCGGTAGTCTTCAGTTTCTGGTGACTATAAAAAATGCTGCTATAAACATTTGTGTCAAATATTGTGTATGTATGTGTGAACATAAATTTTCACTTCTCTTGTGTTAATAGTAGGAGTGGGATTTTTGACTTCGAGTCATATGGTCAGTGTATGTTTAACTTTGTAAGAGACTGCCAAACTGTTTTATGAAGTGGCTGTACCATTTTGCATTCCCACACCAACCTATGAGGGTATCAGTTGCTTAAAAAAAAAAAGTCATTCCACTAGAATTGCAGTGTATCTTATTATGGTTTCAGTTTGCATTTGCCTAACATTGAGCACCTTTTCATTTGCTTTCTTACTATTTACACATCTTTTTTGGTGAAGTGTCTATTTATTTTTTTTGCCCAATTTTCGTTTTCTTGTGGAGCTTCAAGTGTTCTTTATCTATTCCCAATATAAGTCACTTTTCAGGTATGTGATATGCAAATATTTTTTTTCCAGTCTGTAGCTTGTGCTTTTATTCTTGTAATAGTGTCTGTCACCAAACAAAAGTTTTTAGTTTTGATGAAGATTGATTTATCAGTTAAGAACTCTTCACTTAACTCAAGGTCACAAAAAATTTTTCTGTGTTTTCCTCCAAAGTTTAAAGTTTTATAATTTACATTTAAATATAAGATGCGTTTTGAGTTACTTTTTTGCATAAGTGCTAGATATAGGTGAAGGTTTAAAAATATATATGTACAATTGTTTTAGCACTATTTGTTGTAAAGATTATTGTTTCTCCATTGAATTTTTCCTTGCATTTTTGTCAAAATCGGTTGATAGAATTCACCAGTGAAAGCATTTGAGCCTGTAGTTTTCTTTGTTGGGAGGATTTTAATTACAAATTCAATTTCTTTAGTAAAAGTAGGAATATTCAGGTTATTTATTTCTTTTTGAGTAGGCTTTGGGTCATTTGAATCTTTCAAGGAATTGCTCTATTTTAGTTACGTTGCTGAATTCACAGCTACAAGGTTGTGTTTAGTATTGTTTCACTGTCCTTTTTTTTTGGAGACAGAGTTTCGCTCCTGTCACCCAGGCTAGAGTGCAGTGGCATGATCTTGGCTCTCTGCAATCTCCGCCTCCCGGGTTCAAGCGATTCTCCTGCCTCAGCCTCCCGAGTAGCTGGGATTACAAGTGCCTGCCACCACACCCACGTAATTTTTTGTATTTTTAGTAGAGACGGGGTTTCGCCATGTTGGTCAGGCTGGTTTCGAACGCATGACCTCAGGTGATCCACCTGCCTCGGCCTCTCAAAAGTGCTGGGATTACAGGCGTGAGCCACCATGCCCAGCCGGCCTACTATCCTTTTAATGTGAGGTTTGTGGTGACACATTTTCTTTCATTTATGTTATAAACAATTTCCATCTTTTTCCTATTTTTATTGATCTGTCTGGCTAAAGATTAATCAATTTTATTTTATTTTTTTAAAATAGAACCAACTTTTCATTAATTTTCTGTTTTCTTTTTTCATTTTTATTGATTTCCAGTGCTATAATTATTAATTCTTTTTTTCCACTTGTGTATATATTTATGGGGTACATTTTCTTTGGGGCTTAATTTGCTCTTATTTTTTAATTTCTTAAGTGGAGGTGCACCTTAATGACTTGAAATATTGCATCTTTTCTAATATTAGCATTAAGTACAATAAATTTCACCTGTTAGCACTGATTTAGCCTCATCCCATAAATTCTGATATGTTGTATTTTCATTTTCATTTAGTTCAAAATATTTTCCTATTTCTTTGAGCTCTATTTGGCCCATTGATTTCTTAGAAGTATATTGTTTAACTTCCAAATTTCAGGGATTTTTTCGGATATTTGTGTTACTGAGTCCTAGTTTAATTCCATTATGGTCGGAGAACATATTTTGTGTGATTTCAGTTCTTTAAAATTTTTTAAAGTTCATTTTACAAGATGGGATATGATGTATCTTGGTGTATGTCGCATGTGTGCTTGAAAAGAATATGTATTCTAGTGTTGTTGAGTGGGGTGTTCAACAATTGTCAATTAGGTATGGTTGGTTCATGGTGTTGTTCAATTCTTCTATATTACTTCTAATTTTTCTATTAGTTCTACTGATTGTTGAACTGATTGTTCTACTGATTGTTGAGAAAGAAATGTTGAAAACTCCTAATGTAAATGATGTGTCAATTTCTCCTTTCAGTTCTGTGAGTTTCTGCTTTGTGTATTTTTAAGGTTTGTATTGTACTGTAAATTATTTTTGACTATAGTCATTCTGTTTTGCTAGCAAATATTAGGTCTTATTCATTCTTTCTATTTTTTTTTTGTATCCGTTAACCATCCCTGTATCCCCATGCTCTGAACCCCCCAGCCCCACTACCCTTCACAGCCTCTGGTAAATTCGTATCAGGGTCATACAAATTTAGAATTGCTGGGTCTTCCTGGTACAAATTGACCCTTTTCTCATGCAGTGTCTTTCTTTATCTTTGGTAACTTTTCATACCCTAAAATCTTTTTTTAGTCTGATATTAATAAAGGTCCTGCAGCTTTCTTTTGAATAGTGTTTCCAGGTAGATCTTTTACCATCATCTTACTTTTACCCTGTAGGTCTTTTAATATATCCACTCTGAACATTTCTGCATATTAATTGGTATATCCAGAACATTTGCTTTCAATATAATTAATAATATGGTTGTAATTAGGCCTATCATTTTAAAATTTATTTTTTTCTTATTTTTAATGTGTATATTTTTCCTTTCCTGAATTCTTTTGGATTATTTGAATTATTATTATTTTATTTAGCATTGTAACTGAATTTATCTATTGGCTTTTCTCCCTTTTTAATTTTTATTTCCAATTTTTGTGGGTATACAGGGGGTGTATATATTTATGCGGTCCAAGAGATACTTTGATACAGGCATGCAATGTGTAATAATCACATCATGGTAAATGGGGTATCCAACGTCTCAAGCATTTATCCTTTGTGTTACAAGCAATCCAATTATACTCTTTAGTTATTTTAAAATGCACTATTACATTATTTTTGACTATAGTCATTCTGTTTTGCTAGCAAATATTAGGTCTTATTCATTCTTTCTATTGTTTGTATGCATTAACCATCCCTGTATCCCTGTGCCCTGAACCCCCCAGCCCCACTACCCTTCACAGCCTCTGGTAACTATTCTTCTACTCTCTGTCTCCATGAGATCAATTGTTTTAATGTTTAGTTCCCACAAATAAGTGACAACATGTGATGTTAGTCTTTCTGAGCCTGGTTTATTTCACTTAATGACCTCCACTTCCATCCATGTTGTTGCAAATGACATGACCTCATTCTTTTTATAGAAGAATAGCACTCCATTGTGAACATGTACCATATTTTCTTTATGCATTTGTCTGTCGATGGACACTAAGGTTGTTTCCAAATCTTGGCTATTGTGTACAGTGCTGCAACAAACATGAAGTGCAGATATCTCTTCAATATACTAGTTTCCTTTCTTTTCAGTATGTATCTATCAGTGGGATTGCTGCATTGTATGATAGGTCTATTTTTAGACTTTTGAAGAGCCTCCGAACTGTTTTCCATAGTGGTTGTACTAATTTACATTCCCACCAACAATGTATGAGGGTTCTCTTTTCTTCATATCCTTGTCAACATTTATTATTGCCTGTCTTTTGCATATAAGCCATTTTAACTGGGGGGAGATAATATCTCATTTTAGTTTTGATTTGCATTTCTCTGATGATCAATGATATTGAGCACCTTTCATATGACTGTTTGTCATTTGTATGTCTTTTTTGAGAAATGTCTGTTCACATCTTGTGCCCATTTTAAATCAAATTATTAGATTTTTTTCCTATAGAATTGTTTGAGTTCCTTATATATTCTGGTTATTAATCCCTTTTCAGGTGGATAGGTTGCAAATATTTTCTCCCATTCTGTGGGTGGTCTCTTTGCTTTTTTGATTTTTTTTGCTTTGTACAAGCTTTTTAACTTGATGTGATCCCATTTGTTCATTTTTGCTTTGTTACCTGTGCTTGCGAGGCATGACTCAAGGAAATTTTGCCTACTCCAATGTCCTGGAGAGTTTCTCCAATGTTTTGTCAAAGTAGTTTCATAGTTTGAGGTCTTAAGATATAAGTCCTTAATACATTGTAATTTGATTTTTGCATATGGTGAGAGATAGTGGTCCAGTTTCATTCTTCTGCTTATGAACATCCAGTTTTCCCAGAACCATTTGTTGAAGAGACTGTCCTTTCCTCCAATGTACATTCTTGGCAACTTTGTCAAAAATGAGTTCACTGCAGATGTATGGATTTGTTTCTCGGTTCTCTATTCTGTTCCATTTGGTCTATGTGTCTGTTTTTATACCAGTGTCATGCCATTTTAGTTACTATAGCTTTGTAGTATAATTGGAAGTCTGATAATGTGATTCATCTAGTTTTGTTCTTTTTGGTTAGGATAGCTTTGGCTATTCTGGTTTCTTTGTAGTTCCACATGAGTTTTAAGATTTTTTTTTTCTATTTCTGTGAAGAATATCATTGGTAATTTGATAGGGATTCTATTGAATCTGTAGATTGCTTTGTGTAGTATGACTGTTTTAACAATATTGATTTTTCCAATCCATGAACGTGGACTGACTATTCATTTTTTGGTGTCCCCTTTAATTTCTTGCATTAATATTTTATAGTTTTTTATTGTAGAGGTCTTTCAATTATTTGGTTAATTCCTAGTATTTAATTTTATTTGTAACTATTGTAAGTGGGATTGCATTCTTGATTTCTTTTTCAGTTTGTTCACTCTTGGCATATGGAAATGCTACTAATTTGTTTTTCAGTATGAATAGTTTTTTGGTGGAGTCTTTAGATTTTTTTTCAATATAAGATCATATCATCTGCAAACAAGGATAATTTGACTTTGTCATTTCCAATTTGGGTGCCCTTTATTTCTTTCACTTGTCTGACTGCTCAAGCTAGAACTTTCAGTACCATGCAGAATAACAGTGGTGAAAGTGGGCATCCTTGTCATGTTCCAGATCTTACAGGAAAGGCTTTCAGTTTTTCCCTATTCAAGGTGATACTAGCTATAGGTCTGTTATATATGGCTTTTATTATGTTAAGGTACCTTCTTCTATACACAGTTTTTTGAGGGTTTTCATCATGAACAAATATTGAATTGTATTAAATGTGTTTTCAGCATCAATTGAAATAATCACATGGTTTTGCCCTTCATTCTGTTGCTGTGATGAATCAATTTGATTGATTTGTGTATGTTGAACCATCCTTGCCTCCCTGGGATAAATCTCACTTGGTTATGATGAATAATTTTTTTTAATATGTTGTTGGATTTGGTTTGCTAGTATTTTGTTGAGGATTTTTTGCATCAATATTCATCAGTCATATTGACCTATAGTTTTTTGTTTTTGATGTGGCTTTGGTTTTGGTATCAGGGTAATACTGGCCTTGCAGAATGAGTTTGGAAGTATTCCCTCCTCCTCTATCTTTTGGAATAGTTTGAGTACAATTGGTATGAGTTGTTCTTTAAATGTTTGGTAGAATTCAGCAGTGAAGACATGGGATCCTGGTTTTTTTTTTTTTTTTTTTTTGTGGGGAGACTATTACAGCTTTGATCTCATTACTTTTTATTGGTCTGTTCAGGTTTTGGATTTCTTCATGCTTCAATCTGGGTAAGTTTTATGTGTCTAGAAACTCATTCATTTCTTCTAGATTTTCCAACTTATTGGCATATGGTTGCTCATAGTAGCCACTAATAATCCTTTGAATTTCTGTGGTATGAATTGTAATGGCTCCTTTTTCACCTCTGATTTTATTTATTTGGATCTTTTCTCTTTTTCTCTTAGTCTGGCTAAAGGTTTGTCAATTTTATTTATCTTTTCAAAGAATAGACTTTTTGTTTTGTTGATGATTTGTATCGTTTCCTTCATTTCAATTTTACTTATTTCTGATCTGATCTTTATTTTTTTTTCTTCTGCTAATTTTTGGATTTGCTCTGCTCTTGTTTTTATTGTCTTTTAATATGCATCATTAGGTTGTTTACTTGAAGTTTTTCTTTTTTTGATGTAGGTGTTTGTAGGTATATATGTCCCTCTTATTATTGCTTTTGCTGTATCCCATAGGTTTTGGTATCTTGTCTTTCCATTATCATTTGTTGCAAGAAATTTTTCAATTTCTTTCTTAATTTCTTCATTTACCCACTGGTCATTCAGGAGCATATTGTTTAATTTCCATGTGTTTGTATTGTTTCCAAAATCCCCTTTGTTACTAATTTCTACTTTTATTCCACTGTGGTCACAGAAGATGCTTGACATTATTTCATTTTTTTGAATGTTTTAAGACTTGTTTTATGACTTAATATGTGGTCTATCTTTGAGAATGGCACATGTTCTTAGGAAAATAATGTATTCTGTAACCGTTTGATGAAATGTTCTGTAAATATTTATTAGGTCCATTTGCTCTATAGTGCAGATTAAGTTCAATGTTTCTTTGTTGATTTTCTGTCTGGAAGATCTGTCCAATATGAAAATGGGTGTTGAAATTTCCAGTTATTATTGCATTGGGGTCTATGTTTCTCTTTAGCTCTAATAATGCTTTATATATTTGGGTTCTGCAGTGTTAGGTGTATATATATTTACAATTGTTATATTCTCTTGCTTAATTGACTCATTTGTCATTATATAATGATGTTCTTTGTCTCCTTTTATAGTTTTTGTCTTGAAATCTATTTTGTCTGATATAAGTATAGCTGCCTCTGTTCTTTATGGTTTCCATTGGCATGAAATATCTTTCTCCATCTTTTTATTTTCAGTCTTTTTGTGTCTTTATAGGTGGAGTGGGTTTCTTTCTTCTATTTTTATTTTTGCCTTTTAAGTTCAGGGGTACATGTGCAGGTTTGTTACAAGGTAAACTTGTGTCGTGGGAATTTGTTGTACAGATTATTCCATCACTCAGGTATTAAGCCTGGTTTCCTGATCCTCTCCCTCTTCTCACCCTCCATTCTCTGATATGCCCCAGTGTGTGTTGTTCCCCTCTATGTGTCCGTGTGTTCTGCTCATTTAGCTCCTACTTTTAAATGAGAATGTGTGGTATTTGGTTTTTTGTTTCTGAATTAATTTTCTAAGGATAATGCCTCTAGCTCCATCCATGTCCCTGCAAAAGACATAATCTCATTCTTTTTTATGGCTGCATGGTATTTCATTCTGTATATGTATCACATTTTCTTTACCCAGTCTATCATTGATGGACATTTAGGTTGATTCCATATCTTCGTTATTGTGAATAGTGCTGCAATGAACATACACGTGCATGTGTATTTACAATAGAATGATTTATATTCCTTTAGGTATTTGCCCATTAATGGGATTGCTCAGTCAAATGGTAGTTCTGTCTTTAGGTCTTTGAGGAATCGCCACACTGTCTTCCACAATGGTTGAACTAATTTACCCTCCCACCAACAGTCTATAAGTGTTCCCTTTTCTTCACAACCTCACCAGCATCTGTTATTTTCTGACTTTTTAGTAGTAGCCATTCTGACTGGTGTGAGATGGTATTTCATTATAGTTTTAATTTGCAATTCTCTAATGATCAGTGGTGTTGAGCATTTTTTCATATGATTGTTGACCACATGTATGTCTTCTTTTGAAAAGTGTCTATTCATGTCCTTTGCCCAATTTAATGGGATTGTTTTTTTTTCTTGTAAATTGGTTTAGTTATTTATAGATGCTGGATATTAGACCTTTGTCAGATGCATAGTTTGCAATTTTTTTCCCATTCTGTAGGTTGTCTGTTTACTCTGTTGATAGTTTCTTTTCCTGTGCAGAAGCTCTTAGTTCAATTAGATCCCATTTATCAATTTTTGCTTTAGTTGCAATTGCTTTTGGCATCTTTGTCATGAAATCTTTGCCCATTTCTATGTCCTGAATGGTATTGTCTAGGTTTTCTTCTAGGGTTTTTATATTTTTGGTTCTTTTTAAGTTTTATTTATTTTATTTCCATAGGTTTTTTGGTGGGATGGATGGTATTTGGTTACATGAACAAGTTCTTTAGTGGTGATTTGTGAGATTTTGGTACACCCATCACCTGAACAGTATACATTAAACCCAATTTGTAGTCTTTTATCCCTCACCTGCTTCCCACCCTTTCACCCTGAGTCCCCAGAGTCCATCGTGTCATTCTTATGTTTTGCTTCCTCATAATTTCGCTCCCACTTATGAGTTAGAACATACAATGTTTGCTTTTCCATTCTTGAGTTACTGCACTTAGAGTAATAGTCTCCAATTCCATCCAGATTGCTGTGAGTGCCATTAATTCATTCCTTTTTATGACTGAGTAGTATTTCATTATATATATATATATCTATATATATCACAATTTCTTTATCCACTCATTGATTGATGGGCATTTGGGCTTGTTCCACATTTTTGCAATTGCAAATGTGCTGCTATAAACATGAGTGTGCAAGTATCCTTTGTAGAATGACTTCCTTTCTTCTGAGTAGATACCCAGTAGTAGGATTGCTGGATCAAATGATAGTTCTCTTTTAGTTCTTTAAGGAAACCCCCCCGCTGTTTTCCATAGTGGTGTTACATTTAAGTCTTTAATCCATCTTGAGTTAGTTTTTGTATATGGTGTAAGGAAGGGGTCCAGTTTCAATCTTGTGCACATGGCTAGCCAGTTATACCAGCACCACTTATTGAATAGGGATATTTTTCCTCATTGCTTGTTTTTGTCAGGCTTGTCAAAGATCAGATAGTTGTAGGTGTGCAGTCTTATTTTGGGGTTCTCTATTCTGTTGTTGTACCAGTACCGTTCTGTTTTGGTTACTGTAGTCCTATAGTATAGTTTAGAGTTGGGTAGCATGATGCCTTCAGCTTTGTTCTTTTTGCTTAGGATTGCCTTGGCTATTTTCACTCTTTTGTGGTTCTGTAGGAATTTTAAATAGTTTTTTTTCTAGTTATGTGAAGAATCTCAATGGTAGTTTAATGAGAATGGCATTAAATCTATAAATTGCTTTGGGAAGTATAGCCGTTTTAATGATATTGATTCTTCCTATCCATGAGCGTGAAATGTTTTTTATTTGTTTGTGTCATCTCTAATTTCTTTGAGCAGTGGTTTGTAGTTCTCCTTGTAGGGATCTTTCACCTTCCTAGTTAGCTGTATTCCAAGGTATTTTGTTCTTTTTGTGGCGGTTGTGAATGGGTGTTCATTCCTGATTTGGCTGTCAGCTTGACTGTTGTTTGTGTTTAGGCGTGCTAGTGATTTTTGACCATTAATTATGTATCCTGAGACTTTTCTGAAATTGTTTTTCAGCTTAAGAAGCTTTTAGGCTGAGACTACTGGGTATTCTAGATATAAGATCATATCAATAGAGACATTTTGACTTCCTCTCTTCCTATTTGGATTCCCTTTATTTCATTCTCTTGCCTTATTTTCCTGGCCAGGACTTCCAATACTATGTTGAATAGAAGTGGTAAGAGAGGGCATCCTTGTCTTGTGCTGGTTTTCAAGGAGAATGCTTCCAGCTTTTGTCCAATCAGTATGATGTTGGTTATAGGTTTGTCATAGATGGTGCTTATTATTTTCATATATATTTCTTTCAATGCCTAGTTTATTGATAGTTTTTAACATGAATGGCTATTGAATTTGATCAAAAGCCTTTTCTGTGTCTATTGAGACAATCATATGGTTTTTTGTCTTTAGTTCTGCTTATGTGATGAATAACATTTATTGATTTGCATATGTTGAACCAACTTTGCATCCCAGGGATAAAGTCTACCGACTGTGGTAGATAAGCTTTTTGGTATACTGCTGGATTTGGTTTGCCAGTATTTTGTTGAGGATTTTTGCATTGATGTTCATCAAGATATTGGCCCAAAGTTTCCTTTTTTGTTGTATTTCTGCCAGGTTTTGGTATCAGAATGATGCTGGCCTTATAGAATGAGTTTGGGAGGAGTCCCTCTTCTCCTTAATTTTTTGGAATAGTTTCAGTAGGAATGGTACCAGCTCTTCTTTGTACATCTGGTGAATCTGTCTGGTCGTGGGTTTTTTTTTAGTTGTTAGAATATTTATTATTGCCTCAATTTCAGAGTTCATTATTAATCTGCTCAGGGATTCAGTTTCCTTCTTGGTTTAGTTTTGGGCCAGTGTATGTGTCCAGGAATTTATTCATTTCTTCTAGATTTTCTAGTTTATGTGCATAGTGGTATTCATAATTCTCTGATGACTGTTTGTATTTCTGTGGTGCCAGTGGTAATATTCCCCTTGTTGTTTCTGATTGTGTTTATTTAAATCTTCTCTCTTTTCTTCTTTATTAGTCTATCTAGTGATCTATCTATTTTATTAATTTTGTTCAAAAAGACCAGCTGCTGGATTCATTGATCTTTTGAATTTTTTGTGTGTCTCCTTCAGCTCTGATTTTGGTTATTTCCTGTCTTCTGCTAGCTTTGGGATTTGTTTGATCTTGGTTCTCTAGTTCTTCTAGTTGGGATGTTAGCTTGCTAACTTGAGATCTTTCTAACTATTTGATGTGGGCATTTAGTGTTTTAAATTTCCCTCTTAACACTGCATTAGCTGTGTCCCAGAGATTCTGGTATGTTGTATCTGTGTTCTCATTAGGTTCAAAGAACTTCTTAATCTCTGCCTTATTTTCATTAATTACCCAAAAGTTATTCAGGAGTAGGTTATTCCATTTCTATGTAATTGTATGGTTTTGAGTGAATTTCTTAGTCTTGATTTCTAATTTGATTGCACTGTGGTCTGGGAGACTGTTACTATTTTAGTTCTTTTGCATTTGCTGAGGAGTGTTTTACTTTCAACTGTGTGATCAATTTTAGAGTAAGTGCCTTGTGGCACTGAGAAGAATGTATATTCTGTTGTTTTGGGGTGGAGAGTTCTGTAGATATGTATCAGGTCTATTTAATCCAGTTTTGAGTTCAGGTCCTGAATATCTTTGTTAATTTTCTGTTTCAATGATCTGTCTAATATTGTCAGTGGGGTGTTAAAGTCTACCACTATTATTTTGTGAGAGTCTAAGTCTCTTTGAAGGTCTCTAAGAACTTGCTTTATGAATCTGGGTGCTCCTGTGTTGGATGAATATATATTTGTGATAGTTAGATCTTCTTGTTGAATTCAACCCTTTACTATTGGTAAAGTATTTCCTGTAGGCAACAGGTCATTGGGTCTTGTTTTTCTATTCATTCAGCCACTGTATGTGTTTTGATTGGATAGTTTAGTCCACTTACATTTAATGTTATTATTGATAAGTAAGAACTTACTTCTGCCATGTTGTTATTTATTGTTTTCTGGTTGTTTTGCGATCTTCTCATTTTTCATTCCTTCCTGTCTTTCTTTCAGTGAAAGTTATTTTCTCTGGTGGTGGGGTTCTTGTTGTTCCTTTCTTGGTGTTTCTTTTTTATTCATTGTATGTTTTTTTTTATTTGAAGTTACCATGAGGCTTGCAAATACTATCTCATAACCCATTATTTTAAGCTGATAACAACTTAACACTGCCTGTTGCAGAAACAAACATGCCAAAAGAAAACTGATTAAAAGCTCTACACTTTGTGTCTCCTTTTTATTGTTTCTATTTATATATTATTGTACTGTATATGTCTTGAAAAATTGTAGTTATTGGTTTTGATTGGTTCATCCTTTAGTCTTTCAACTTAAGACTAGTTTACACACCACAGTTATAGTGTTATAATATTCTGTTTTTCTGTGCACTTATTATTACCTGTGAGCTTTGTACCTTCAGATGATTTCTTTTTCCTCTTTTTTTTTTTTTTTGAGACGGAGTCTTGCTCTGTCTCCAGGCTGGAGTGCAGTGGCATGATCTCCACTAACTGCAACCTCCACCTCCTGGGTTCAAGCTATTCTCCTGCCTCAGCCTCCTGAGTAGCTGGGACTACAGGCACTCACCACCACACGCAGCTAATTTTTTGTATTTTTAGTAGAGACTGGGTTTCACCATGTTGGCCAGGATGGTCTTGATCTCCTGACTTCGTGATCTGCCCACTTCAGCCTTCCAAAGTGCTGGGATTATAGGCGTGAGCCACTGCGCCTGGCCTGTACCTTCAGATTATTTATTATTGCTCATTAACATCCTTTTCTTTCAGTTTAAAGTACTCCCTTTCACATTTCTGGTAGGTCAGGTCTTGTGTTGATGACATCACTCTACTTTTGTTTGTCTGGGAGAATCTTTATTTCTCCTTTAGGTTTGAAAGTTATTTTCGCTGGATATACTATCCTAGGGCAAATGTTTTTCTTTTTTCCTTTAGCATTTTATATATGTAATGCCACATTCTCCTGGCCTGTAAAGTATTAATGTCTACTGAAAAGTCTGCTGCCAGATGTATTGGAGCTCCATTGTATGTTATTTATTTATTTTCTCTTGCTGCTGTTATGATTCTTTCTTTATCCATGACTTTTGGGAGTTTGATTATTAAATGCCTTGAGGTAGTTTTCTTTGGGTTATTATGTATTCTTTACAGAGGTTTTTGCTTGTGATTCATGAGCGAGACAGTGGACTTTCTCTATGTTAGCCCAAGGTGGAAGCCTCACCCAATTTTTTCAAAGCATTTGTTTATTCTATAAGTGGTGATCAGTTATAGTTTAAATCATTTTATTTGTTGTGTCCTTCAGGTTTGTTATGAATTAAGTAGAGTTGTGGGGTATCTGGGTAACTTATTTCCATTTTAACATCATTTATCTGTGAAAATATATTCTAAATTCTAAAAAACCATCATATGAAAACAACACTTGTAACATAACTCATTCCTATTGTATCTTCCAGATAACAGAAGGACTTGGGTCTGAAAGAAAAACTTGCATTGTTACTAAAGTTTTCTTTGTTTCTGTGTTCTCTACCCTAACGGTTGATTTTAGTTTTCAGATGTTCCAGTCCATGTCTGCTTTTCTGGCTCAGAACATGTGTAATCCTATTTCCCTATGGCTTCATGGCCTTTTAGCTTGATTGACCCCTTTGTTTCTGTCCTTCTGGGTCTTGATCTTATGCTATCACAGTCTATTCAAACCCTTCATGCTGATTTTTGGAGAAGATGACATTGGCTGACACTAATATGATTTGGTTTTATTCTTAATTGATTAATTTGAAATCTTTTATACTTTGTGCCAGGCATTGTTTTAGGTATTCCAATACCAAAATTAATGTCATATAAACCATGACTTTATGAAACTTCTCCTTTAGTAGAAGACTACAAATGACCGTATTACAAGGGTGAAAGGGAGGCTATGGGAATTTAGAGCAAGGCTGGATTACTTCTTGCTGAGGAGATTAGAGAAGACTTAATCAAAGAAGTAGCAATTGAATGGGTCTGAGAGAAGAAGCAGGGCTTAATCATGCAGAGAAAGGAAGACAATACGTTTGAAGGAAAGTGTATGGGAGAAAGTCAAGGAAATAGAGAAGTACAAGTTGGGAACAGTGGGTTCAGTTCACTGGCTGGAAGTAAGGGATTCAGAAGGAATAGCATTCACCCTCTCATCAAGCATAGATGTGCCACAGTATAGCCATGATCCTGTGTTCAGGCAACTTCTTTATATTCACCCATTCCATTCCTCAATGCTCATCCTTCTCTAAGACATGGTTATTGTGGAAATTAAGAAAGCAACATGCCATTGAAGATGCCATATAAATACTGGAGATCTTTATTCTTTAAGGGGACTCTACCTAATCTCCAGATGCAGGTGATAGGGAGCATGATTATGTAAACATCCTCCATCTTCTCAAAAGCCTGGTTCTCATAACACAGTAGTCTCTGCTTCCAGAATGCCCAGAAGTATACTTTCTGCTCCCCAGATGGGGCAAATTCTCCCTTAAATTTACTGTAGACTGGATCCCCAGTGAGATCAGAGAACTGGAGGTCTCATCAACTAGCTCTGAAGGCATCTTGAGAAGGAGGATTTCTAAAGTGTTCTAAGTAAGTAGAAGGATTTTTGGAATAAGCAAATTGACTCCCAAGATGACAAAACTCATTTGCATATAAATTTTCTCATCTATTTTTATTTTAAAGCCTCATTACGTCATAGTCATCCTGCATATAGCTCAGAGCTGTATGTCTTGTGTTTTTTTTAGGTCAGCTTAAGCAGGCTAATTGTCTCAATGCCTCTTACAACCTGTTATTTATTCAAAAGTGCATTTGCAATAATGTATTAAGTGGTAGCCTAGTGACCTGAAAGAGTTAATGTGCTTCCCCTTTTGCCGAACTCCTTCTACCTTAGAATCACTTAGGCACTTAGAGAATTTTATTCAGTGAATACGATATAATCATGTTTGACTCAGACACAGCAAGCACAGGCTTTTAAAACATGTTAAGACAGGGTTGTCTACTGACCCATGGCAAACATCAGAGAGGAATTAACAGACAGTTAAAGAATAACTGTCCATTTTATTGCAGCTGTACCTGCCATCATGAAGTATTTAAAGTCAAATCAGAACCAAGACTGGAGACTAGCAAGTCAAATATAAGCAAGTCACTAGGGAGGGTCAAGTAGAATTTAAACTTAAATGCAAAATAAATGAAAAAAAAAGCAAACCAGATCATGCCACTTCCATGTTTAAAAACGTTCAGTGGTTCAGAATAAATCTTAAATTCCTCAGTAGGACATAAAGATTCTTTATGAATCAATCCCAAACTAAATCTCTGGGCTCATTTCTTGCATGTATGTCTGTTAGTTTGCTAAGGGTTTCATTACAAAGTACCACAGACTGAGTGGCTTAAACAACAGAAATGTATTTTCTCTGGAGGCTCCAAGTCTGTTATTAAGGAATCAGCAGGGTTGGTTTCTTCTGAGTCCTCTCTCCCTGGCTTATAGATGACTGCCTTCTCCCTGTCTTCACATGGTTTTCCTTCTCTGCCCATCTTTGTCCAAATTTCCTCTTGTAAGGACAAAATGAGAACACTGAAATGAGAACAGTATAGTGAGCCCTAATCCAGGATTCTCATTTTAACTTAGTTACCTCTTTAAAGAGTCTATCTCCAAATACAGTCACATTCCAAGGTACTGGGGGTCAGAACTTTAACATGTGAATCTCAGGAATGTAATTCAGCTCATAACACCCATCCTCCAATCACACCAAATTACCCTCAGTTCTCCAAATAGGCCTTGTTTGCTCTCACTTCTTGGCTTTATGCACCCAGGCTCTTTCTACACTTCCTTGCCTGGTCAGCTTCTACTTGAATCAAGCAACACCTTTGTCCCTGCTAGCTGTGACCTAGAGATCAAAATGGTGTCTCACTTCTGCACTGAAGAAAGTTGTGCTCAACAAATTGATAATTTTAGGGAGTGAAACAAATAAAATGCGATCGGTATTATTGATTCTTCTGTACATTTCTCCCCTTTTCACATCTCTTCTCCTTAATGACACTTGCCAGTCCATATCCAGCCCAGGCCAGCCTTCTGGGTCTGGGTCTGGCTTGAGTTGAAGCTGGGTGATCCACACATGAGGGAGGATGGCATGGTAATGTGTGGGTCCTTGTGGCTGGGTGAGCAGTCTGCTCAATAAGGTAACCATTAACCAAATATGGCTATTTCCATTTAAGTGACTTAAAATTAAATAAAATTAAAAATTCAGTTTCTCAGATGTGCTAGTTATATTTCAGCTGCTCAAGAGCTACAAATGGCTAGGGGCTGCTACACTGGCTAGCAGATCATTTCCATCATAGAGAAGTCCTATTACACAGCTCTATGAGGACACAAAAGGCCAGGTTGGTCTGTGTTTACTTCCTCTGCCTAACCTTGACCCTTTTATTTGGGAATAGGGCAATCCCAAGCGTAGTGAGCTGACCAAGGTTTCTTGGCTTTCTGGAAACAAACAAAACTTTGACTTCAGAATTTACATGTTTTATTATGGTCCTTGGGTAGAACTCAAAGTTGATTCTCATAGCTAGAATAAACAACTCTTTTAACACATGTCTACTCATATCCATTCCAAGGCTACAGAAGTGTTCAGGGAACACTTGGAATACAGGGGAAGGTTGTCTTGGGTGCTCCAAGTTTCCTTTTATATGCTTTGTTCTCGTTTTGAGTGTTACAGTCTCCTCTTACCGTCACCAAATATTATTTCTTGTTTTTTTCCCACTAAGAACTGATCTTAGGGAAAAATTGTGTATTCATCATTTCTTCCTTAGCATGGATTCATTATATTACCATGCCATAGTGTAGGATGACTTAATATAGTGAATCTGAATTAGAAAATATGACTCTCCCCCTACTAGCTGTGCAAGCCTGGAGAAGTATTCTGTCCCTTCTCAGTCTGTATTTCTTCTGCTATAAAATGAGGACAATAATGTCTGTTTCATATGGTTCTAAGTATTGGGAGGGTGTACAACACCTACCTCAGAATACACATATTAAAGTTAGCTAAAAATGTTTTTCCTCTGTGAAAGAAATTTAATTATTGGCAAGTCACCAGAAGACGCTTATTTAGGGTGGGAGAGAAGTAGAGCCCTCTTGTAGGACTCCTAAAAACATTCTCAGAGCCAGCTCTCTATTTTGCCTGCAGATCAGTTTGAGCCTTGAAGGGGGCACAAAAGGTGAAGCATTGTTTGGCCTCTGGTTTTTCCTTCCACAGGTGGTGTGTTTATGATCTAATTTCTGTAATGATATTGTGAGGCTCTTCATCGTGAACAGAGGCTTCACATTGTGAAGAAAAAGTGACTTCTGGAAGTTCAGAGAAAAGGCTCAGTGTGGCAGTTCATTATTTCTGGTAGCCAAAGTGGAAACGAGGTGGATCCAGCCTAGGAACAGATTGGACTTGTTAGGCGTGGCTATGCACCTTTGCCCCTGTGAGAAATACCTCAGAGAGTGGGAGAAAATTTTCACAATCTATATGTCCAAAAAAGTACTACTATCCAGAATCTACAAAAAACTCAAACAAATCAGCAAGAAACAAACAAACAATCCCATCAAAAAGTGGGCCAAGGACATGAAAAGACAATTCTCAAAAGAAGATATACAAATGGCCAACAAGCATACGGAAAAGCTCAACATCATTAATGATCAGGGAAATGCAAATCAAAACCACAAAACAATACCACATCACTGCTGTAAGAATGGCCATAAAAAAAAAAAAAAGATGTTGGTGGGAAAGTAAACTAGTGCAACCGCTATGGAAAACAGTGTGGAGATTCCTTAAAGAACTAAAAGTAGAGGTACTGTTTGATCTCGCAATTCCACAGCTAGGTATCTACCCAAAGGAGAAGAAGTCATTATACGAAAAAGATACTTGCACACGCATGTTTATGGCAGCACAATTTGCAATTGCAAAAATATGGAACCAGCCCAAATGCCCATCAATGAATGAGTGGATAAAGGAAATGTGGTGTATATATATATACATATATATATATATACACACACATACATATATATGTGTGTATATATGTACACATACATACATATATACACACCACATATATATACACCACATATATATACCATATATATATATATCACTGAACAGTATTCCATAATTATATATAACAGTATTTATATATAATATATGTAATGGAATACTGTTCAGCTATAAAAAGGAATGAAATAATGGCATTCGCAGCAACCTGGATGGAATTGGAGACTACTGTTCCAAATTAAGTAACTCTGGAATGGAAACTAAACATTGTATGTTCTCACTCATATGTAGGAGTTAAGCTATGAGGACGCAAGGCATAAAATGATACATTGGACTTCGGGAACTTGGGGGAAATGGTTGGGGGTGGTGAGGTATAAAAGACTACACATTGGGTACAGTGCACACTGCTCTGGTGGTGGGTGCACCAAATCTCAGAAATGATCACGTAAGAACTTATTCATGTAACGAAACACTATCTGTTCCCCAAAAACCTATTGAAATAAAAAAAGTAAAACAAACAAACAAAAAAAAGAAATCCTCCAACTGTTCCACCCAGTTATCCTGTCAAAAGACTGCCCATATTGTGGGGATATTTGGGGATAACAGGACAAGGCGATGACTATCCTTATTCAGTAAAAAACCTGGCATTAGAGGGACAAGTTTACTTTTAAAATTATGCTTTTAATTGATTCTTATAATTACCAATAATCAGAAAATCACCTTAAAAGAAAGACAGTTAGAATGTAGCCTTCCAATTCCAGCATGAGGAAGCTGATTTCAGGATATTAGCATTTAAAGGAAAGCTCTGCTTTTCAGGTAAGTATTCCACTTGTATAAAAACAAAATTTATTTCTAAGAGTCACCCTTTATTGATGGTCATCACTGACAAGAAGAATAATGTGCTACCCAGAAGTTACAGATGTAAATGAAGAGTACTAGAAATAGAAGCTCTTCATATAATGCCACAAAAGCCTCCTTAAAGTTTTCCCCTAAACTGAGCTAAATGTTCTATCAGGTAATTACTTTAATGGTGTTTTCTCATGATGTATTTTAAATTTGAAAAACATATGTGAAAGTGTTACAATAGAAAGAGATTTATGTGCTATTGTCCTATTTGTTTTCCTATGTTATAGCAATTTACTACATAATTCAAACATTTTAGACCTGAGCTTTCAGATACCATGAGCAGAAATAATAACTGGGTTAGAATAAATTCTCAAAGGGTCAAATAGGGTAACATGATGGTATTTTGATGGACTACACAGTATTTAATGGGCTATTTCTTTTATTCACTGAGATAAATTGTCCTCCCTCCACTCCTTTTTTATCTCTTCTTCCTTCCTTCTTTTTCTCCTTCCTTTCTTCCCTTTCTTCCTCCCTCCATTCATACCCTTCCTTTTTAAACTAATGAGTCTAGGAGCTTCTAGTTTTACTCCCTGCTATATAATATTAAGTCTTGTAGAATCAAGTACACAGTATTGACTGAATACCTGCTATATTCCAGACATGGTTATAGGCATTAGGAATATAGCCAATGAAAAGGTATATAAACCGGTGTCCTCATGGAGCTTATATTTTCAAAATAATCTCTAGATTTGTTGGGGATTTTCTTGAAGCATTTTGGGGGGATTTTCATAAACTGTAAAAGAGAATTCAATTTCTCTGGTTTTCAGCACACATTAAAAATCCATTTCCATGTACTGAAGGACTTGTAGACAGCCCATTACCGAAAGCTTGGGAAGCCTTGACCTTAAGATTACTGTTCTGGTCAAGTGCCTTAAACATCTCTATCTCTAAATCTCACATTTCAAATGTAACTCATCTACAAACTTCCATGGTCATAAGTCATCTTTTAAAAAACGAAAACTGTTTTTCTTTTCTTTTTTTTTTTTAACCTTGATGGATTGTCCTGTTTCTTCATTTCCATTGGAATGTTTATGAGCAAATGCCACACAGATCCTGATTTATCTTATTCATTTAGGTCCTGAAATTTGCATCCCTTTTCCTCTGACAAACAATAGATGGCAACATGTTCTGCATCAAGATCACAGCCATTCTGTTTTTCTTATGCCTAATATATTTTTGAGTTCCTAAGCACGAACTGTCCAACTCTCAGACCATATGTTAACAAATTAGGTGGCAGGAATCAAAACGCAAGCAAAAGCGAGCACTCTCAGGGAAAGGCATTTTGCATGAATTTAGCATTTATGAATGGGGAAATGCCAGGCAAGTTTAAAACAACTCATTTGAAGTAATTACCTTTGTCTTACCTTTTTGAATTCTCTCCACAGTGTCATTCTTTATCATAATTTTCTGAACTATACCTAGCAATTCAGATTGTGAATGAACTTAGCTAAGCATAGTCTAAGTGTTACCAGGAGACAGCCCAACTGGTGTGTAGGAACATTTTCATTTTTTTTATACTTAATTTTTTCTTTCTTTAACAAAGGGAGACAATTTATCCTTTAAATTACACAAACTTGATTTTTGTTATTTTATTTACTGCTTTTTCTCAAGTATAATCATCCTAAAGTTTGACTTCTCCCTCTCTGAAGAATCCCTCTATGAGGGGGTCTGAATTTGATGGCAATGCCACTTTTGTTCTGAAGATTTAGGTTTGCAAATGGGAAGTATTAGTAGTACATATTTTATGAAAGCTTATGTCTAGGGCAAGAAAATCCTTTGATCCTTTTTCCCATATTTTCATGCCTTCTCTAACTTTTATTCTCAAATATTTAATGAATATTTATTAAATATTTATATAAATATGTATAATATTAAATATTATTATACAATATTGTTATATATGAAGCACTATTCTTGGGGATGAGAATTAATATAAATAATATTATGATGGTGATAATAGTTAATGGATACCACTCAGTGCCTATTTCTGCCAGGCACTTAGTTTATTCATGAACATATTTCCTGAACCCTGGCTTGGAGCTCTAAAATCAGGAGTATAGCATCCTGCTCATGCACAGCAGGTGCATAGTAAATGTTAACCAAACACATGGGAAAACTCCATTTCCATGAAAAATAAAAAAATATTAGCCAGAGGTGGTGGCAGGTGCCTGTAGTCCCAGCTACTTAGGAGGCTGAGGTGGGAGAATTGCTTGAGCCTGGGGAGGTCAAGGCTGCAGTGAGCTGTGATCGTACCACTGCACTCCAGCCTGGGCAACAGAGCAAGACCCTGTCTCAAAACAAAACAAAACAAACAAAACAAAATAAAACAAACAAAAATGTTAACCAAACACATTTTCAGTTGTGCGTGTTGTTCATGAAGAGCTTGTCTCACTCTTCCCCTTTTATTTACCTCTGAAACTTTATTTTGGAGAGGTACTGTCAAGTGATCCAGGGAGGTGATTTGGTCATGGCTTCAGTTATGGTGTTTATGAAGACGCTGACCGTTGATTTTCAAGTCATCAGGAGACAGAGAGAGGGAGAAGGGTTTTGATTAAAAGAGGAGATATCGGGGTTAAACAAAGTGAAGGACTTGACTGAGTGGTAAAAGATGGAGTGAGCTCCTTTGTTGTGTCTCCATTCCTGCAAAAGTTAAACAAAGTCGGTAATAATTGACTACTATGGATGTTTTTTCACTTTCTAAGGACAGAGTGGGAAGAGAGAGCTAGGGAGATGGGGTGCAAATGGTGGCTATAACAGTGAAGGCAGTTGTGTGGAGAGCGAGTTGGGAGAAGGAAGGAGCCTAGCTTCTTGGTTGAGGATGAGAGCGGAGACATTTCTCTTGTTGTGGGTCCCAAGGTCGATTTAGCAGCCCTCCCAGTTCTTCCTTTCTGGGCTCCTTTGTATCATAGTTTCATAAATGAAGTAGTTTCATGCCTGCTTTTTTTTGCCTTCTTCTATGCTGACTAAATCACTTATTTCTGGTTGTATTTGCTGTTGGTGGAACCAATTATTCTACTCCTATCTTTTTTCATCCTAACCCCCTTTTATTTTTAATTTTTTTTAAAAAACATACATAAAGAGGTTGGCAAACTCTGAAGATAACGAAAAGATCCTTGAACACAGAAGGTGGTTCATAACATTTATTTCTTTCTTTATTTTGAGATGGAGTTTCTCTCTGTTGCCCAGGCTGGAGTGCAATGGTGCAATCTTGGCTCACTGCAGCCTCTGCCTCCCAGGTTCAAGTGATTCTCCTGCCTCAGACTCCCGAGTAGCTGGGAATACAGGTACCTGCCACCACACTCGGTTAATTTTTTGTATTTTTAGTAGAGATGGGGTTTCATATGTTGGCCAGGCTGGTCTTGAACTCCTGACCTCATGTGATCTGCCTGTCTCAGACTCCCAAAGTGCTGGGATTACAGGCGTGAGCCACTGCGCCTGGCCCGATTCATAACATTTAGGTATGGGATGGAGTGTGATATGGGTGTAATGTAGGCACAGGGGATGGGGAGGGAATGAGAATAACATTAAGAGTTTTCCATATTTATAACAGATCCTAAAAATTAAAATGCAAAGCAATTTAGAATACATTGATAAGTAAAAAGAAGAAAATAAAATTACCTAATAATGACTGAAAACAATTTTATGTCTAACCAAATATTTTTTCTTATTTGTATTTATACTTATTATTTTCAAACTGAATTAAAAACCTCATCAATGTACGACAAATTCATTTCCACACACATATATATATACATTTAGATTATTATATATATATATACACACACACACACACACACACACACACACACACACACACACAATAATTCCAAGAAAGGGATTTTCCTATAATATTTTATAGCTAGAATGACTTGGTATACATAAAAGCCATAGATTTTTGTTACATTTGTTAGATAATGGCCACCTACTAATCTTGCTTATTGTTTCTAATAGACGAGATCATCTTTGGTGTCTTAGAGAGGAAAGCAAGTGCTCTAGGAGCCAGGGGAGGGGCAACTGACTGGCCACTTATAGGCTTCATGGGTTGTAAACTTTAGTCCTGCAGTTATAGAAACTGTACCTTCACCAATACCCCCACAGACCGATAAAAATCCACATTAGCAGGAGATTAATGGGTAAAGCAGAATGATAACTCATTAACATATCATGAAAAGTCATCCCTTTGTAGGGATGAGAATGATCTCATGGTTCAATACAAGACACTCTCATTCTTTATTTTGAGGTAGCTGGGAAATAAAATTAAAAATGAAAAATTTACTTTGGAAGCAGGTAGATCAATGGACCTGGAGTTCATTTCAGATGGGTCATATTGGAACTGATGGATTTTCTCAAATCTCAAGCAGGGAACAAACACTTTCCGCAGGTCCAGAATGTTAGATTTCATCCTGAGCAATTTTTATTCTCCTGCCTAGTGCTGGATACATACTCCTAAGGGGTTTGCCTTCTAAATCCAGCATTTTTCTGGGTCACTGACTGTATTAGTGCATTCTCACACTGCTATGAAGAAATATCCAAGACTGGGTAAGTTATAAAGGAAAAAGGTTTCATTGACTCATAGTTCTGCATGGCTGGGGAGACCTCAGAAAACTTAGAATCATGGCAGAAGGCAAAGGAGAAGCAGGCACCTTCTTCACAGGGCAGCAGGATGGAGTGAGTGCAAGCAGGGGAAATTCCAGATGCTTATAAAACCATCAGATCTTGTGAGAACTCACTCACTATCATGAGAACAGCATGGGGGAAACTGCCCCCATGATCCAATTACCTCCACTTGATCCCAACCTTGACATGAGGATGGGGATTACAACTCGAGGTGAGATTTGTGTGGGGGCACAGAGCCAAATCGTATCACCAAATTTGAATACTTTTTTTTCTTTTTTCGATTTTTTTTCTTTTTGAGACAGAGTCTCATTCTGTTGCCCAAGCTGGAGTGCACTGGCACAATTATGGCTCACTGCAGCCTCAACCTCCCAGGTTTAAGTGATCCTCCCACCTTGGCCTCCCAAGTAGCTGGGAGCGCAGGCACAGGCCACCATGCCCAGCTTTCTTTTTTCTTTCTTTTTTTTTTTTTTTTTGTATTTTTAGTAGAGATGGGCTTTCCCCATGTTGCCTAGGCTGGTCTCAAACTCCTGAGCTCAAGTGATCCACCCGCTTTGGCTTCCCAAAGTGTTGGGATTACAGGCATGAGCTGCCGCACCTGGCCACATTCTTCCTTTAGATATGTTCTTACTACTGAAAAAGCTAGCAAGCTGTTTTTACAAGAGTAAGTCTTTCTATAGGGACAAACAGACTTTCTGTCTCCTCCCATTATGTGTTGATTTAATTAGATTAAATTTCAGAAGGTGGACTTAATTTTCTGATTTCCAAATTTAGAGTGCATGTGAGAAAACTGCCTATAAACCCCTTTGTCCATGGTTTCTACAAGCATAGTGAAAAAAATAGAAGGATTGGTGGCCATGTGGCCTCCTGTAATTTCTTTTGTAAAAACTAAGGTTGTTAGAAATACAAAGGGAAGGCTGGGTGTGGTGGCTCACACCTGTAATTCAAGCACTTTGGGAGGCCGAGGCGGTGGATCACGAGGTCAGGAGTTCAAGACCAGCCTGGCAAATATGGTGAAACCCTCTCTCTACTAAAAACTACAAAAATTAGCCAGGCATAGTGGCAGGTGCCTTTAATCCCAGCTACTCGGGAGGCTGAGGCAGGAGAATCGCTTGAACTTGGCGGCAGTGGTTGCAGGGAGCCAAGATCGTGCCACTGCATTCCAGCCTGGGCAACAGAGTGAGACTCCGTCTCAAAAAACAAAAAACAAAAAAACAAAAAAAACCCACAAAGGGAAGTTAATAAATGCATTTTGATGACAATGGAGGGCATTGCCAAAGCTCAGGAAGAGATGGAACCAATAAAGCTTGAATGTGCATACCTTTGACCTTCTTCACCTCATTTTGCTTTCTGTGGCCAACACCAGTACCACATCTGTGAGAATCTTTCAATGACAGCTGAAGGGTGCTCTAGAAAAGAAAAGGCCTGGACATTTTTGAGAATATTTTTGGATGATGGGCTGAGGGTTCTTTTCCTGTTGGCGCCTAAGGGGCTTATGTTATTGTTTTCTCATGAACCAGAAGAGGAGAATTAAGGCCCTTAATGCAAAATGAGCAGATAAAAGCTCACCAACTTAATAAATAAACATCACTTTGTTACAGTTTGGCTTAGTACAATTTATTGGAGTCAGTCCATTGGGTGTTATCTGAAACATTTGCCAGAAAACATGTTTCAGCTAGGTTTGCTTAACCTGAGAAAGCATGCAAAATATCCACCAAATTTAACATAAATAAAAACTGAAAGAGGAGCCAGACAGAAAACAGCATCACATTATGTAAGTAACCTTATAAGTGATGAGGGCTAATTAGGCTGAACAGGAGCATTTTACTTGGGTTTGGTGTTTGAACATCCATTGTTGGTCCTTTACTTCTTCCTTTATGATTTGCATGTGTGTGTGTGTATTGCAATGCATATAGCAATGCATATATATATATATGTAATTTATGCATTTACTTGGTCCTGTTGTTTGAACATCTGTTGTTGCTCTAGAGCAGCTATCATGCTCTAGACTTTCCACATGCTGCTGATGTGAGTTGATGGTCTTACTTCCACTTTACATGTAGAGAAAAAGAGATGCTTTCCTAAATTGAAAGCTTAAAAGAGAGCAACCTTCCTAGTGCCTGTGTTTCATGCACCTTTCAGAACCTTCAAAGCTGTCGCAGTGTATTTAGCTACATTACCTTCACCAGGTGGTAGCTGGCAAACCACAGCCAAGTCCTGGAATAGCTTCCATGTTTGTCAGCTTAAACATTTCAGGACCAGAAGGGGAAATCCTCAACAAATTGCTGCTGAATTACTAAAGGAGTCCTTTAAATAGGGCTGGGTTTTGAATTATTGGGAGTGGCTGCCAGTAAAAGGCAAGAATATAAAAATAAAGAAGAAAATAACAGACCTGAGCAGGAAAAAGATCTAGAAGAGGCAGAGTTAGAGAAATCAGAGAAGAAGGAAATCATAGGCTGCAGCCTCCCTAAAGTCAGGTGAGCAAATGGCCATTTCAATGAGAACCAGGAAAAACCTGATGAGAACCTACTGGCTTTTGGAATAAAGAATTCATTAATGGAACAGTTTCAGCAGAGTGGGAAGAGCAGGGTCAGACCACAAGGGGTTGAGAAGGAAAAGGGCAATCAGGGAAGAGACAATCTAGCTGGGTGGTTAGCACAGTCATTTGCAGTTAGCTGGTCTGGGTCCAGTTCTACATCCTGCCATTTACTAGCTCTTTCTGATGAGTTCCTGAAACTTTCCAAGTCACTTTCCTCATTTTTACCAATGAACTTATGACAGTACCTACCTCAGGAGGAATAAATGTGATAATGCCTATAAAACTTAGCTCAGTCTTGGACCCACAAGAAACATTTAATAAATATTAGCTGCAGAAAAAGAAGTAGAGGCAGTAAATTTAGATATTTTTGAGAAAGGAAGAGGTAAAGGTGATTGAAGAACAGAAAAAACTTGAGGACATTTATAGGCTCAGTAAAATGGTAAATGTAAAGGAACATACTGGTGTAGAAGAGAGAAAAGGTGGTTAGTGGAGGTGTGAGAGGAGAGTGAGGTCAGAAAGCTGAAAGGAAGAAGGCCTTGACCAGCCATGCCTTTTTCAAGCAGAGTACAAAGAAGGGAAAGAGCTTGCTAGATTATCCTAACCTTAAGAGTGAAAACTCAGAGGTAAATGTATCTGCTGAGAGAATGAGGATGGAGTGAATGTTTAAGGGCTTAGTAGAGGAGAAATGATTTTGAATAGTTGTGGCACCTGCTATGGAAAATTAATGAAAGAAAAACACAAGACAAGATAAACAGCTAAGCTCTGTGGGTCTTGCTGATGGTAGTCTGATTTTATGGTGGACCGTATATCCAAATGGTGAGTTATGAGGCTAAGATTGGTAAAGCTCTCTGGGCAGAAAGAAGGTGCCCAACTGGTAGGCAGGGGAGTTTCTCCAGAGCTGGGACTGGCAATAAAGTACAGTAGAAGGTCTAGAGAAGAGGGGTCTAGGGCAAGGGAGGGCATTGTTGATAACTGACTATGAGGTCCAGATGGGAAATGAGCCAACTGATGCTTCAAATGAGACTAGGGAATGGAAAAATTATGTATAGGCAGATGTTATAATGGATATTTTACTGCATCTTGCTAGAGTTCACATGAACTCTCGTGGAGTTTGAGAGATACTGGCTTCTTGGACAAAACTAAGGTAATTTTTCAAGGAAAACTTGGCAAACCTTCACTACAAAAAGAAATAAACTTTGGGTCTGTGTCCTTCTGATAAAAACTGAAGAATTCACAGAGGTCATTCAGTTTTCTTGGCCAAATGTCTTCTTTGAATGTAGACTTCAAGGTCAGTAAGTCAGGAAACAAAATATTTTAAAAATTTATTTCACCCTGTGGGAACATTTGAGAAGCAAATCTCCTCCACATCTGGAGAACTGGATACACAAAAATGAACCCTGTAGTTAAGACTTGTGAAAATTGGAATGATTGAATATGAACATTTTTGGCTTACAGAGATAGTTTATTTATAGGTAACTCATTTCTCAGAATCATTTTTAAAAATAGCCTTTCTATTAATAAATGTTGCCATAATTAAAAGAATACTTTTAATCTCATGATAGCTCTGTAAAAAGGTATGTTAGTTTCCTATTGCTGCTGCAAAAAATTACCGCAAGTTTAGTGGCCTAAAACAACCTAAATTTATTACCGTATAGCCTTAGAGGTTAGAAATCGATTTCACTGGGCTAAAATCAAGGTTTTGGCAGAGGCTTCTGGAGGATCTAGGGGCAAATTTGTTTCTTTGCCTCTTTCAGCTTCTACAGGTTGCCTGTATTCCGTGGCTTACAGTTCCTTCCCTCATTTTTAAAGCTCACAACATAGCATCTCCACATCTCTTGTTCTTTGACCTCTGCTTCCATTGCCACGTCTTCTCTGAGCCTCCTTTTCTCCCTCTTATGAGGACCATTGTGATTACACCGGTCACCTGTATCCTTAACTGTATCACATCTGCAAAGTTCCTTTAGCCTGTAAAGTCACATATTAACCCATTCTGGGGATTAAAATGTGAACATCTTTGGGAGCCGTTGCTTTGCCTACCACAGTAGGTATTATTACCCATTTCATGGGTGAAGAAACTGAGACTCAGTGTTTAAGTGCTTTTCCTGAAGCCATGTAGCTAGTGATGGTGTATGATAGCAGAAGTCAAGTCTCTCTGAATCCAAAGATCTCATTCTTTCTGTGAGACCATGGTAATTTCCCTAGTCATGAGGAAGTTTTGGATTATTATATTTTTACACAAGTGCTACATGAAATACGCATGTATATGAGTTTCCTGTTGACACTGTAACAAGTTACAACAAACTTGCTGTCTTAAAACAGCAGAGGTTGATTTTCTCATAGTTTTGGAGGAGCCATGAAAAGTTTAAATCAGTGTAAAATCAGAAGTTTAAAATCAGTTTCACTGGGCCAAAATAGAAGTGTCAGCAGGGCTACTCCCACCAGAGGATTTAGGGGAGAGCTTGTTCCTTGCCATTTCCAGCTTCTGGTGGCTGCTGGCGTAACTGGGCTTCTGGATACATCACCCCAATCTCTGCCTCTTTGTCTTCTCCTATGTGTGTCCATCTAATCTCCCTCTGCCTTGCTCTTGTAAGGATGCTTGAAATGACATTTAGGGCTCTCCGTACAGGATGATTTTTTTATTTCAAGATGATGTTTATTTGTATCAATCTGGGTTCTCTAGAGAAATTGAATTAGTAGGAAGTACACACACACACACACACATGCATATTTCCTATATATGCATATAGAAAGTATGGTATATATATTATATATACACTTCCTATATGTATATGTGTGTGTGTGTGTGCGTGCACGCACACACACACACACATATTTTAAATAATTGACTTACATGATTGTGGGGCTTGGTAAGTCCAAAATCTGTAGGACAGGCCTGCAGGCTGGCAACTCAGGCAGGAATTGATGTTTCCGTCTTGTGGCAGAATCTCTTCTTCTCTGGGAAACCTGAGTTTTTTTCTCAAGCCTTTAACTGATTGAATAAGGCTCATCCACATTATTGAAGATAATTAAAGTCAACTAACTAAATCTTAACGATGTCTGTGGAACACTTCTATAGCAACACATAGAGTAGCGTTTATGAATAATAACTGAGTACGATAGCCTGGCCAAATGGACATATGTGTCACAGGACTTATGTCTATGAGGGCACCATTTGGTGTATTATAGCATATTACAAAAATTAAGATTTAGATGGCATAGAAGGATGAAGAGTTAAAGTGAAAGCTCTTAGTTCATTTTCTGTCCCCCATTCTATTCTCCTTCCCAGAAGAAACACTGTTAACTGTTGGGTGTCTATAATTTCAAACCTTCCCCCATGTATTTATAGATCCACATAATATATGCATATATGCATAAATCTATTTTATGTGTATTATAATTTTGACTTGCTTTTAAAATATTATGTCTTAAAATTTTTCTATGTCTGTACATGTGGGTCTATTTCAATTTTTAAGAATTATCTGCATAGATGTCCAAGGTATGAATGTCTCATAATACATTTAACTACTTTCCTTAGTGATAGACCATCATTTTCATTTTTTAAACTATGAAAAACACTGTTACTGTGCATATCTAAGAATGATTATGTCTCTAGGAGACATTCTTAGAAGTGGAATTACTAAGTCAAGTGGAATTCACATTTTAATATTTGATAAGGCTCCTAAATTGTTCTTCATAAGGGCTATACTAATTTATCCTCACACAACCACAGAGTACAGTACTCATTCATCCTCACCCTTGTCAACATTGAGAATCGTAACATTTTAATATTTTTCAGCCTGATTGGGGGGAATGAAATATCCTTGTTGTTTTGGTTTATTTTTTCTTGATTACTAATGTTATATTAAGCATCTTTTCAAGCACTTATTGGCCATTTTTATTTCCTTTCCTATGAATTACCTGTGCCTATACTTTGCTGATTCTTGTTTGGGGTGCCTTTTTAAATAGCTTTTTAGGAGCTCATTTATTCAACATATTGTTAATTTATTCAACATATTTTTAATTTGTTTACTATATGAATTACAAGCATTTTACCTGTGTTTTTCACTTGCTTGTGAACTTTATTTATTTTTTATTTATTTATTTATTTATTTTTTTATTATAGTTTAAGTTTTAGGGTACATGTGCACATTGTGCAGGTTAGTTACATATGTATACATGTGCCATGCTGGTGCACTGCACCCACTAACTCATCATCTAGCATTAGGTATATCTCCCAATGCTATCCCTCCCCCCTCCCCCCACCCCACAACAGTCCCCAGAGTGTGATATTCCCCTTCCTGTGTCCATGTGATCTCATTGTTCAATTCCCACCTATGAGTGAGAATATGTGGTGTTTGGTTTTTTGTTCTTGCGATAGTTTACTGAGAATGATGTTTTCCAATTTCATCCATGTCCCTACAAAGGACATGAACTCATCATTTTTTATGGCTGCATAGTATTCCATGGTGTATATGTGCCACAATTTCTTAATCCAGTCTACCATTGTTGGACATTTGGGTTGGTTCCAAGTCTTTGCTATTGTGAATAGTGCCGCAATAAACATACGTGTGCATGTGTCTTTATAGCAGCATGATTTATAGTCCTTTGGGTATATACCCAGTAATGGGATGGCTGGGTCAAATGGTATTTCTAGTTCTAGATCCCTGAGGAATCGCCACACTGACTTCCACAATGGTTGAACTAGTTTACAGTCCCACCAACAGTGTAAAAGTGTTCCTATTTCTCCACATCCTCTCCAGCACCTATTGTTTCCTGAGTTTTTAATGATTGCCATTCTAACTGGTGTGAGATGGTATCTCATTGTGGTTCTGATTTGCATTTCTCTGATGGCCAGTGATGATGAGCATTTTTTCATGTGTTTTTTGGCTGCATAAATGTCTTCTTTTGAGAAGTGTCTGTTCATGTCCTTCGCCAACTTTTTGATGGGGTTGTTTGTTTTTTTCTTGTAAATTTGTTTGAGTTCATCGTAGATTCTGGATATTAGCCCTTTGTCAGATGAGTAGGTTGCGAAAATTTTCTCCCATTTTGTAGTTTGCCTGTTCACTCTGATGGTAGTTTCTTTTGCTGTGCAGAAGCTCTTTAGTTTAATTAGATCCCATTTGTCAATTTTGGCTTTTGTTGCCATTGCTTTTGGTGTTTTAGACATGAAGTCCTTGCCCATGCCTATGTCCTGAATGGTAATGCCTAGGTTTTCTTCTAGGGTTTTTATGGTTTTAGGTCTAACGTTTAAGTCTTTAATCCATCTTGAATTGATTTTTGTATAAGGTGTAAGGAAGGGATCTAGTTTCAGTTTTCTACATATGGCTAGCCAGTTTTCCCAGCACCATTTATTAAATAGGGAATCCTTTCCCCATTGCTTGTTTTTCTCAGGTTTGTCAAAGATCAGATAGTTGTAGATATGCGGCGTTATTTCTGAGGGCTCTGTTCTGTTCCATTGATCTATATCTCTGTTTT
Organism: Gorilla gorilla gorilla; assembly: GCF_029281585.2. NCBI lineage: Eukaryota > Metazoa > Chordata > Mammalia > Primates > Hominidae > Gorilla > Gorilla gorilla. The sequence goes on along the minus strand of NC_086017.1, from coordinate 189,967,864 downwards.
GGTACCAGTACCATGCTGTTTTGGTTACTGTAGCCTTGTAGTATAGTTTGAAGTCAGGTAGTGTGATGCCTCCAGCTTTGTTCTTTTGGCTTAGGATTGACTTGGTGATGCAGGCTCTTTTTTGGTTCCATATGAACTTTCAAGTATTTTTTTCCAATTCTGTGAAGAAAGGCATTGGTAGCTTGATGGGGATGGCATTGAATCTATAAATTACCTTGGGCAGTATGGCCATTTTCACGATATTGATTCTTCCTACCCATGAGCATGGAATGTTCTTCCATTTGTTTGTATCCTCTTTGATTTCCTTGAGCACTGGTTTGTAGTTCTCCTTGAAGAGGTCCTTCACATCCCTTGTAAGTTGGATTCCTAGGTATTTTATTCTCTTTGAAGCAATTGTGAATGGGAGTTCACTCATGATTTGGCTCTCTGTTTGTCTGTTGTTGGTGTATAAGAATGCTTGTGATTTTTGTACATTGATTTTGTATCCTGAGACTTTGCTGAAGTTGCTCATCAGCTTAAGGAGATTTTGGGCTGAGACAATGGGGTTTTCTAGATATACAATCATGTCGTCTGCAAACAGGGACAATTTGACTTCCTCTTTTCCTAATTGAATACCCTTTATTTCCTTCTCCTGCCTAATTGCCCTGGCCAGAACTTCCAACACTATGTTGAATAGGAGTGGTGAGAGAGGGCATCCCTGTCTTGTGCCAGTTTTCAAAGGGAATGCTTCCTGTTTTTGCCCATTCAGTATGATATTGGCTGTGGGTTTGTCATAGATAGCTCTTACTATTTTGAAATACGTCCCATCAACACCTAATTTATTGAGAGTTTTTAGCATGAAGGGTTGTTGAATTTTGTCAAAGGCTTTTTCTGCATCTATTGAGATAATCATGTGGTTTTTGTCTTTGGCTCTGTTTATATGCTGGATTACGTTTATTGATTTGTGTATATTGAACCAGCCTTGTATCCCAGGGATGAAGCCCACTTGATCATGGTGGATAAGCTTTTTGATGTGCTGCTGGATTCGGTTTGCCAGTATTTTATTGAGGATTTTTGCATCGATGTTCATCAAGGATATTGCTCTAAAATTCTCTTTTTTGGTTGTGTCTCTGCCTGGCTTTGGTATCAGAATGATGCTGGCCTCATAAAATGAGTTAGGGAGGATTCCCTCTTTTTCTATTGATTGGAATAGTTTCAGAAGGAATGGTACCAGTTCCTCCTTGTACCTCTGGTAGAATTCAGCTGTGAATCCATCTGGTCCTAGACTCTTTTTGGTTGGTAAGCTATTGATTATTGCCACAATTTCAGCTCCTGTTATTGGTCTATTCAGAGATTCAACTTCTTCCTGGTTTAGTCTTGGGAGAGTGTATGTGTCGAGGAATTTATCCATTTCTTCTAGATTTTCTAGTTTATTTGCGTAGAGGTGTTTGTAGTATTCTCTGATGGTAGTTGGTATTTCTGTGGGATCGGTGGTGATATCCCCTTTATCATTTTTTATTGCGTCTATTAGATTCTTCTCTCTCTTTTTCTTTATTAGTCTTGCTAGCGGTCTATCAATTGTGTTGATCCTTTCAAAAAACCAGCTTCTGGATTCATTAATTTTTTGAAGGATTTTTTGTGTCTCTATTTCCTTCAGTTCTGCTCTGATTTTAGTTATTTCTTGCCTTCTGCTAGTTTTTGAATGTGTTTGCTCTTGCTTTTCTAGTTCTTTTAATTGTGATGTTAGGGTGTCAATTTTGGATCTTTCCTGCTTTCTCTTGTGGGCATTTAGTGCTATAAATTTCCCTCTACACACTGCTTTGAATGCGTCCCAGAGATTCTGGTATGTTGTGTCTTTGTTCTCGTTGGTTTCAAAGAACATCTTTATTTCTGCCTTCATTTCGTTATGTACCCAGTAGTCATTCAGGAGCAAGTTGTTCAGTTTCCATGTAGTTGAGCGGTTCTGAGTGAGATTCTTAATCCTGAGTTCTAGTTTGATTGCACTGTGGTCTGAGAGATAGTTTGTTATAATTTCTGTTCTTTTACATTTGCTGAGGAGAGCTTTACTTCCAAGTATGTGGTCAATTTTGGAATAGGTGTGGTGTGGTGCTGAAAAAAATGTATATTCTGTTGATTTGGGGTGGAGAGTTCTGTAGATGTCTGTTAGGTCTGCTTGGTGCAGAGCTGAGTTCAATTCCTGGGTATCCTTGTGGACTTTCTGCCTCGTTGATCTGTCTAATGTTGACAGTGGGGTGTTAAAGTCTCCCATTATTAATGTGTGGGAGTCTAAGTCTCTTTGTAGGTCACTCAGGACTTGCTTTATGAATCTGGGTGCTCCTGTATTGGGTGCATATATATTTAGGATAGTTAGCTCTTCTTGTTGCATTGATCCCTTTACCATTATGTAATGGCCTTCTTTGTCTCTTTTGATCTTTGTTGGTTTGAAGTCTGTTTTATCAGAGACTAGTATTGCAACCCCTGCCTTTTTTTGTTTTCCATTTGCTTGGTAGATCTTCCTCCATCCTTTTATTTTGAGCCTATGTGTGTCTCTGCACGTGAGATGGGTTTCCTGAATACAGCACACTGATGGGTCTTGACTCTTTATCCAATTTGCCAGTCTGTGTCTTTTAATTGGAGCATTTAGTCCATTTACATTTAAAGTTAATATTGTTATGTGTGAATTTGATCCTGTCATTATGATGTTAGCTGGTTGTTTTGCTCGTTAGTTGATGCAGTTTCTTCCTAGTCTTGATGGTCTTTACATTTTGGCATGATTTTGCAGCGGCTGGTACCGGTTGTTCCTTTCCATGTTTAGCGCTTCCTTCAGGAGCTCTTTTAGGGCAGGCCTGGTGGTGACAAAATCTGTCAGCATTTGCTTGTCTGTAAAGTATTTTATTTCTCCTTCACTTATGAAGCTTAGTTTGGCTGGATATGAAATTCTGGGTTGAAAATTCTTTTCTTTAAGAATGTTGAATATTGGCCCCCACTCTCTCCTGGCTTGTAGAGTTTCTGCCGAGAGATCTGCTGTTAGTCTGATGGGCTTCCCTTTGAGGGTAACCCGACCTTTCTCTCTGGCTGCCCTTAACATTTTTTCCTTCATTTCAACTTTGGTGAATCTGACAATTATGTGCCTTGGAGTTGCTCTTCTCGAGGAGTATCTTTGTGGCGTTCTCTGTATTTCCTGAATCTGAATGTTGGCCTGCCTTGCTAGATTGGGGAAGTTCTCCTGGATAATATCCTGCAGAGTGTTTTCTAACTTGGTTCCATTCTCCCCATCACTTTCAGGTACACCAATCAGACGTAGATTTGGTCTTTTCACATAGTCCCATGTTTTTTGGAGGCTTCGCTCATTTCTTTTTATTCTTTATTCTCTAAACTTCCCTTCTCGCTTCATTTCATCTTCCATTGCTGATACCCTTTCTTCCAGTTGATCGCATCAGCTCCTGAGGCTTCTGCATTCTTCACGTAGTTCTCGAGCCTTGGTTTTCAGCTCCATCAGCTCCTTTAAGCACTTCTCTGTATTGGTTATTCTAGTTATACATTCTTCTAAATTTTTTTCAAAGTTTTCAACTTCTTTGCCTTTGGTTTGAATGTCCTCCCGTAGCTCAGAGTAATTTGATCATCTGAAGCCTTCTTCTCTCAGCTCGTCAAAGTCATTCTCCAACCACCTTTGTTCCGTTTCTAGTGAGGAACTGCGTTCCTTTGGAGGAGGAGAGGCTCTCTGCTTTTTAGAGTTTCCAGTTTTTCTGTTCTGTTTTTTTCCCCATCTTTGTGGTTTTATCTACTTTTGGTCTTTGATGATGGTGATGTACAGATGGGTTTTTGGTGTGGATGTCCTTTCTGTTTGTTAGTTTTCCTTCCTACAGACAGGACCCTCAGCTGCAGGTCTGTTGGAATACCCTGCCGTGTGAGATGACAGTGTGCCCCTGCTGGGGGGTGCCTCCCAGTTAGGCTGCTCAGGGGTCAGGGGTCAGGGACCCACTTGAGGAGGCAGTCTGCCCGTTCTCAGATCTCCAGCTGCGTGCTGGGAGAACCACTGCTCTCTTCAAAGCTGTCAGACAGGGACATTTAAGTCTGCAGAGGTTACTGCTGTCTTTTTGTTTGTCTGTGCCCTGCCCCCAGAGGTGGAGCCTACAGAGGCAGGCAGGCCTCCTTGAGCTGTGGTGGGCTCCGCCCAGTTGGAGCTTCCCAGCTGCTTTGTTTACCTAATCAAGCCTGGGCAATGGCGGGCGCCTCTCCCCCAGCCTGGCTGCCGCCTTGCAGTTTGATCTCAGACTGCTGGGCTAGCAATCAGCGAGACTCCGTGGGCGTAGGACCCTCCGAGCCAGGTGCGTGATAAAATCTCGTGGTGCGCCGTTTTTTAAGCCCGTCGGAAAAGCGCAGTATTCGGGTGGGAGTGACCCGATTTTCCAGGTGCCGTCCCTCACCCCTTTCTTTGACTCGGAAAGCGAACTCCCTGACCCCTTGGGCTTCCCAAGTGAGGCAATGCCTCGCCCTGCTTTGGCTCGTGCACGGTGTGCGCACCCACTGACCTGCGCCCACTGTCTGGCACTCCCTAGTGAGATGAACCTGGTACCTCAGATGGAAATGCAGAAATCACCGTCTTCTGCGTCGCTCACGCTGGGAGCTGCAGACCGGAGCTGTTCCTATTCGGCCATCTTGGCTCCACTTCCGAACTTTATTTTGTTTTATGGATTTTTTGACTGTCAATATTTTGATGTACTTGAATCTGTTAATATTTTCCTCTATGGCTTCTTGGTTTTGTGCCTTGCTTAGGAAGGTTTTACCTATTTTCTAATAGGCTATGAAACAGAAAACATATTGATTTTATATTTTTAGCAAAGAGTTTATATTTGATCACCATAGTGCTAGAAAACCCGGATGATTGTGCAGTGGCTTGATAGTTGGCTGCAGTTATCACGGTTTTCCACAGACTTTGTTCTCAAAGAGCTTTGAAAGAACTGAGCTCTCTAGATCTTATTTTGTTTTATTTTTTTAGAGATGGGATCTTACTACATTGCCCAGGCTGAAGTGCAGTGGCTATTAACAGCTGTAATCATAATGCATTGCAGCTTTGAATTCCTGGGCTTGAGCGACCTCCCCACCTCAGCCTCCTGAGTAGCTGAGACTACAGGTATGTGCCAGCAATGCCTAGCTTTTTCTTTTCTTTTTTTTTTTTTTTTAATTTTCTGTGCTTACTAATAAAGGAGCTGTTATTTTTATTTTCTTCTGGAAGCATCAGAAGCTAGTTTCTTCAGTGCCGTATTTTCCATCCTATACTTCACAGACATGGCATTTCTGCTTACAGTAAAATTAATGCCAAAGGAAGCAAACAGTCAGTAGATAAACTCAGTCTTAACCTTCAGTATCATGCTGGTGATGGGCTGTTTCTCAGTCTCCCTCTGTATCATTTGTATGTTGGCTTTTTATTTCCTGCCGTTTCATTGATTGAGAGCTAGTTCCCGCCAGTTTTATCTGTTATGGTAAGGATCCCAATTGGAGATGATATCTGCTATGGAAATTGTGTATATATTTTTTATAACAACATCTGCCTTTTCACGCTGCAAAAATTGGTCCTGGGCAATGCATCACCATCAAGTTACATGGCTTCAAATGACACCCCCAAATCCCAGGAAACATGAAATATGTAACATAGCATAATGGGGCTTCCTGTTGGGCTGCAACTGAGTACTCACCTGTTTCTTTGATGTTTTGCCCATTTCAAAGTGGATCTCAACAATATTTTCATACATGAGATAGGTAGCTGGGAAATTCTCCTTTATTCTGCTTGTAGCCTGTGAATTTGGCAAAGATAGATTATTTGGAACAATTTCAAAGTCTTTTAAAATTATGTTGATCATTGAACTTTTCAAGGCACGTATAGCTTGAAGGAGTCCACATTTTGAAAACTGTGTGGTTGAAGTGACTTTTTTTGGAGCAATCTACCTAGGTGAACATAGATAAGAACTTTTCATATGTAAGAGTATATGAAAAATGGAAGAGAAAATAGGTGAGAATTAGAATCAAATTCTTTTGGAGAATTACATTTCTTAAAAATAAAGAAATTAAAACTCTTTGAATAGGTAATATAGTCAATAGTTCAAAACTCAATGCTACTAAAGGATATATGTGACAAGTAGCATTGCATCCCCCAACTTCCAGCCACTAAGTACCCTCCTAGAAGGCAATCAACAATATAAGTTCCTTGTGCATTTTGCAGAGATAGTCATGTGTAGGCAAATGTATACCTATATGTATCTGTATACCTTAGGGCAGTCTGTCAGGAAGGGCAAACTGGAACTCTCAGGCCACAGGCAGAATTCACCTGATAGAAATGAGCCCACTCAGATTATCTAGTATAATCTTCTTTATTTAGTCAATTGATCATAGATGCTAATCATGTCTACAAAATACTTTCACATGACACTTAGATTTAGTATTTGATTGAATAACTGGGACCATATCCTGGTCAAGTTGACACATAAAACTGATCATCACAAGTCCACTGCTTGTCAATTTGGCACTCATACATACCTCTTTAAACTATATGTAATCTCCAAATAAAGACAGTAACAAAGTCATACTTCCACTTAACGTGTTACAACTATCCTGTGTAGAATACAAATATGCTAATTATTTCCCAGAATACTAATTATTTCACAAATCCTTGGGTGACGTTCACTCTTATTCTTAATATCTTGCAACTTAAGTATACTGATGTAAAGTTAACTGTAATTAAACTGTAAGTATACTGATGTAAAGTTAACTGATGTAAAGTGAACTGTAATTAAAACTGTAACATCTATATTATGTTAGATGATAAGAGAATAAGAGTGGGAAGAAAACAAATATATTTGGTTAAAATATATGCAAATGTATTCATAACAAAATGAGAAAACAGCACTAATAACTATCACAGTTCTCATTTCTACAACCGGCCATATGATCATAACTGGTATTTGTTGCTACCTTCTTCCACTACACATTACATATTCCATTTTCATTTTGGCCTCAGCAAGCACCTAAGTTTATCTTGGCTCTTTGCCTGGTGGGGTGACCCAAATCTCATTCCTGAAGGATCTGGGCCATTATCCTGCCTGAACTGGGTTGTTGTAGTTTTTCACCAATTCAAGGCAATAGGCATGGCTGTACTAAGAGATGCCATAAGGCAGGGGTCCCCAATCCACAGGTCATGGACCAAACTGGGCTGCACAGCAGGAGGTGAGTGGCGGGTGAGGAGAATTACAGCCTGAGCTCTGCCTCCAGTCAGATCAGCGGTGGCAGTAGATTCTCACAGGTGCGCAAACCCTATTGTGAACTGCACATGCGAGGGATCTGGGTTGCACACTCCTTATGAGAATCTAACTAATGTCTGATGATCCGAGGTGGAACAGTAGTATCCTGAAACTGCCTCCCCCTTCCACCAGTTCATGGAAAAATTGTCTTCTATGAAACTGGTCCCTGGTGCCAAAAAGTTGGAGATTGCGGCCATAATGGATCTCCTGTATTCCAACACATACTGTTCTGTACACTCATTTTGTAATAGCAACCTGTTTTTTTTCCCTTGGTAATTAACATCAGTCTCCCCAGCCAGTACAGTAAATCCCTCTTTGCCTGTTGATTCAGGGCCATGAGTAGTAAGTGGCTGAGTGCCAGTCTTAACTTACAGTGTAGTGAAATCATACAGTGTAGTGAAGCATTTACTCTCTCTGAGACTATGACCTTTGGACCAGCAGGGCAGAGGTCTGCTGGGGACGGGAAGTCATAAGATGAGAAGCAAAATTTTTGCCAGTGGATGATTAGGGCTAATTTTGAGTGATGCCACTCCCATTTCTACCCTTTAATTCCTGGACTTTTGAATTCTGGCTATCAGAGAAACAGCACCACATATTGGATGAAAATTCAGAGCATAATCAGCTTTCTAGAGAACATTGACCCAGCACTATAAGGCTTTGCCAACTAGCTGGTGTGGTAACTGAGTCTTCAGAAGGCCATTCCACCATTCTGTCAAACCAGCTGCTTCAGAATGGTGGGGAACATAAGACTAGTGAATTCCACGAGCCTGGGTCTATTGCTGCACTTCATTTGCTGTAAAGTGAGTTCTTTAATCAGAAGCAATGCTGGAGGGTAGAATACTAGGGATAAGACATTTTGTAAGTTGAAAGACGGCATTTTCAGCAGTATTATTTCATGAAGCAAAGGCAAATTCCTATCCAGAGTAAGTTTTTATTCCAGAAAGAACAAATTTCTGCCCCCGTTGATGATGGAAGTGGTCCAGACTAATCAACCTGCAACCAAATTGATCACCCTACAGAATGGTGTCATGCCAGAGACTCAGTGTTGTTCTCTGATGCTGGAAGATTGGACATTCATTGGTGGCTGTAGCTGGATCAGCCTTGGAATTTATATTACGGAACCTATGCATATCTTTAATCTCTGCCTCAGTGACCACATTTTATGAGCCCATTGGGTGATGGGGAATGGCTAGGGAAAGAGGCTGAGTGGCATCCACAGTCATCCCATGTACTCGAAGCTGGTATTACATACTGGCTTCTCCCTTGCTTCTTTTACTTAATAAATCTCTTGCAAATATTCCATATCAGTGCATGAAGAGTTTTGAGAAAACACATCTTTCCAAGATATTTTTTTTCCTTTGTATAATGTGCACAGACTGAATTTATGGCCATGTGATTTAAGTGAAAGTCAACAAAGGGGCGAGCTCATGTCTGGACTTGAACTGGTGGCATTTTCTGATGTGCTGAGCTGACCACGGAATTAGAAATACTCAGTACCTGAGAAGGAAGCCTGTGCCACAGGATGCCAGGAAAGTTCCTGAAGCTTCAGAGTCCAGTCGAGTTTTGGTCATGACTGTATAACACTTTCATAGTAGCTCATGAGCATTGACCCAAACCAATGACTATCCTTGGCTGTCCTTGTCTTTTCCCAACTTGTCTTTAACTCAATGATGCCTATTCCTTTCATTTGTTAATCTGTGTATCCTCTCTCATCTTCTCATAGCAGGGACCTTGACATAATCATTGTTGTAGTCTAAGTGCCTAGCATAATGCCTGATACATAGTAGGTGCTCAATTTATATTCACATTTAAATTCATTCAACAAATGTTAACTGAGCCCCTGCTATTAATGCATGTTGACTGAATACTCCCTTTCTGTTTTCTTTATTTCTTTTTCTGGCTATAACTCTTTCCTTCTTTCTTTCTTTATTTGGCACAAAAGGAAAACAAGTCTTATTGAAAGACAACTTAGTTCAACTCAATTCTACAAACACTTAGTGAGTGTCTACTTTATGCTAGGCATAGAATTTGACAAAGTTTTCTCTCAGGACACTATCTAATAGAAAAGAAAGACACCCAAGAATATAATCAAAAGTAAGGTTGGGGAATGCCAGGATAGGAACATGCATTTGGAGCTAGGAGAGTATTTTCCTGCCAGCAGATGTTTAGTGTGACAGAAGAGGTCAGAGTAAGAGATTAATACTAACAACAACAATTAGAATTTATGTAGTGATTACTAAGTTCTTGGCACTATTGTTAGTACTTTACATATATTAGCTCATATACTCCTCACAACAACCCTAAAAGATAGGTACTAGTGTTATCCCAGCTTTTGGAGTGGGAGAACTGAGACATAGAGAGGTTTGCTAATATGGCAGAGGCCCATATTCCAATCCCCCACCTCCACCCACCAGTTTCACCCTCAACCAATGGCTGATAGGAACTGGTGTATTAGTAACTGAGGAATCTTACCTCTCAGGTGGCTAATTCTTAGGTGGGATAGCTCTGAGCAAAAGTTCTTCGTTATTGCACAGTTTTCCTGTGGGATAAAATGTCAGCTGTCATAGAGGCAGCGGGCTTGATAATGTTCCGTTAACTAAGGTGAAGTTTTTTCTCTTTCTCCTTTCCCTACTCTCCTGCTGGTATTTTCCGAACCTCTCAAATAAACTGCTGGCCCTTGAATCCTTGTCTCAGTCTGCTTCTGGGTGAATCCAAAGTTGTGAGTGAACCCAAACCAAAACAAGTGACACACCCAGGGTAGATTTGAACCCAGCCTTTGGACTCCTGAGTGTATGCGCTCACCAATCCCTTTACCTACACTAGGGGGCAGGATAGACAAAGAGACTGAGAAAGTCCTCTGGGTTTGAAGAAAACAGTTCAGTGTGACTAGAACAGAGCGGTCTGGGGAGTGGGGGTGTGGGGAAGGGGTGGGGAGATGAGATCAAACATGCAACGTGGGATGAATGCATGAAGTTCATGTAGATCAAACTAAGGCATGTGAGCCTTATCGCAAAGGCAATGGGAAGTCACTGCATGGTTTTGCTCAGGGTTTGATATGATCAGATATATATTTACAAAAGTTCATTCTGGTGACAATGTAGAGGATGAATTGGAGTAAGGGGCAGTGGAGAGACTGCAGGTAGGATGACTGGTTTGAGGCTACAGCAACTAGGAGAACAACAGTGTATATAGAAAAGAAGGGGCTGACCTGACAGGCACTTAGGACATAGGATCAATGCTACAAGGTGCAGGGCAGTTTTGTGGATGGCCTTCGACTGACTCAGTTCTCCATCTTTCTCACTTGTAGTTCTCAAGAATAACTATAGAATGTGCTGAGAACGCAACATCCTGAGATAAGGAGGGACTGGCTGGAACAGCTCAGTCTCTGTTCTAGTCTGCCCTAGAAACTGGAGGTCTTCCAATGCTTCAGCCTAGCAAATCACATAACCCCAAGGTATAAAATCTAGGGGGGGCTGCTTTCTGGGATCCCTCAGCTTTGGCACAAGTGGGCGCATGCGGTCATGACTCCATTTGCCCTGAGCCTTGGAGGGCCAGCTTACAATGAATCTTAGGCTTCTTTTGTCCCTTGCTGCCTCGTTGTAAGTAACTTCTTATATGTGAGTGTTCTGTATCACTGGATTCAGACAATTTGATGACCAATTTACAGTGAAGCTACTTTGCACATGGTGACTGGGTGTGGTTAGGTGCATACTTGAAGGAAATTGAGATATGTAGGGTGAATCTGAGGATTTGGGTGGAGGGTAGTGACTTTAACTGTGGTGGGAATACATTGGGGGCGGGGATTGGGGTATGTGAGAGAGTCTGTGTTTAGAAAAAGGACTATTTCAAGTGGACATACTAAGTTGTAAGTGCCTGAAGGCTATCCAGGTGGAGATGTCCAGAGGCAGATGAAAATAGAGCTCTGAGATTTAGGAAGGAGGCAACAACTGGATGTACAAATTTGGGGATGTCAGTTGATATCTGAAGGTATTAAAGCCCTGGGCATGAATGGAGTTCCTTGAAAACTCCAAAAGGCAAAAAAGCTGCTGTGGACAGTATATATTTTCAAGCATATTATCTCATTTAATTTTCATAATAATCATCTAAGATGAGGATGAAAGATATTATTTTCATCATCATCTTGTAAAGGAGAAAGCTGAGACGTGAGAGAGGTTAGAAAACTTACTTCCTTAGCTGGAGATGGGAAAGAGTTGAGATAAAGGCTAGATCTACTGGCTCCAAGTCCAGTGTCCTTCCCATCCCACCACACTGGTGACATCTCAAAATATGTTTGCATGCCTGTGTTGAGTAATTTAGGTATTCTCTAGGAAAGTTTCTTTTTAAGAGAAGGTATTGTATTTTTCTTTATGTTTTATATATATATATCTGTATTGTATTGTAGAAACCTGGCATATGCCATAACATGATGTGTAATGTTCTTTTCTGTAATTTATACTTATTTACTGATAACTGGACATATATTTAACTCAATGATTGGACCTAGGCGTAGATGACACTGAATCCCATTTTTCAAGGGAGTGCTTTCTTTGCAGGTGAATTCTCAGAGGCTCAGCTAATACTGGTGCATTTTTCTCGGTCCATTTATTTCTACATCACCTGTCACCATGGTTGTCTCCCTTTTCATTATTTTTGACCATGTGCTAAGCATCCAACCTTACTCTATAGAATTAAGTTTTAGGCTGTAATAATTCACATTTATTCAGTGGACATCCTGAATGCCTACAGCAAATCGTTCCGAGGTTTTTCTTGTCCACCTTTTATGATCTGAGGAAAACACTCTCCAAACAGTACCATAAGTCACGTCAGGAAAGGACCCTGACACAGAGCCACCTTGGAACTCAACCAGTTTTGGCCAAGATGTTAGAAAACCTACTTCCCTCTGTTATTTGCCCAGGAAATGACACTGACATTTGAAAAAATGTTACAGAAGAGGCCTTATTATGTGACAAACTGTGACATTAAAAAAATACATGATTTGTGGCATATTTTATTTATTTGGGGAAAAAATCCTGACAATGTCAAATACATATAAGTGAGTCAGGTCCTCGTTCCAACCCTGTGGCAGTCAATGCCAGAACTCAGCTGAACAGACTAAAGGAGCTGCTGGAAGCCACAGAGAGCAGAAAGGGGCCTGGCAATTCACTTTCCCACCTCTTGAAGCTTATGTTAAGTGGTGGTGGGAAAAATGATCCCCGATTATGGTATGACACTCCCTGATGTGTTTTTCAGCTTGTTGCTATTTTATTTAATTTCCAGTCAATTATACTGATGTCTGGATCATTAGTGATTTCCTTTTAGGCAGAAAAACATCACTATCCTGATCCTTTTCTTTGAACATCAGAGTTTTCTTATTCTATATTTTAATTATGATAGTAATCAATCATGACTTACTTATAAGAAGGGACAGTTTCTGAAACTTCTATCCCCTACTTTCACCCTCTTCAATGTGTCTAGAACAGAGCAGCTGCAACTCATTTAGGCTGTGGATGTGGCCTGCCTGGTGAAAAACTTGAATAAGCCATTTCTTCCAGAGGGGGTGTGTGTGTGTGTGTGTGTGTGTGTGTGTTTGTGTGTACGTGCAGACTTCTGAAACACTATGGCCCTTTTCCCACCACATCAGACTTTCTGAGTATTCAAATTATTTTTGTGAGAGCAGAAAGTGTTTTACCATATGAAGAAAATGTTGGTCATCTACAGTCATCTTTTGTTTTTAGGAGATAAAAATGTTTCCAGTATAATAACATTAAGCCATATATCAGGTAATATTCGTACTTTTTTCGATTTGCTAGCAATTGGAGAAAGTAAAGGATAAATAACATTTTCACTTTCTGAATTGATAGCTCATGTTTATGTCCTTAATCTGAAGTTAAAATAAATGCTGGAAAATCCTTGCATAAAAGTGTGAATATACTTAGAGTGTGTGTTTAATCAGAGCCCAGTTTCTTGACTCTTTTCTGGGGAAAAAAACAGAGGAACTTGGGTTCAGTTTCTGGCACTTTTGCATGTAGCCTTGTTGTTAACAACCCTGGTTCTAATGTATATATTCATTCTCTACTGCTCATCTGCATCTCTCCCTGTACCTCTTGTTTTCTTTTTGGGTGACTCTGAATTTTCTAAACTCAGACACTTCCTTGCTCAGCCTCATGCCTCTATGTTAACAGGCAGTTTCTGGGATTTCAGACATGCTAGATGAGATTCAACACTGGGACCAAATGCCTTCTTTCACCATTTGGGGGAGTGGATGGGAATCCTCCTCAGAGGTTGCTCCCTGAAAGGAACTGGGAGCAAGTGATAAAAACCCACATTAGTCTCTTGACACCTCATCCACATTCCTCTGATTTGGATGCTTTTAAATCTTCCCAGAACTGATCTTAGTTATGAGATTCCATTTGGCAGAACTAAGGCTGGGGCCAGTCCTAGGAAAAACTATAGGAGAGATGAAACTTGTCTTAAGAATCTTTTATTGTGAAACATGCTATGAACATCTGTCTACTTTATCTCCAGACTCTTAGTGTACATTCTTAAAAAATAATAATTATATATCCCCACCCAAATCTCACCTTGAATTGTAATAATCCCCATGTATCAAGGGTGGGGCCAAGTGGAGATAATTGAATCGTGGGGGTGGTTCCCTCATACTGTTCTCGAGGTAGTGAATAAGTCTCACGAGGGCTGATGTTTTTGTAAATGGGAGTTCCCCTGCACAAGCTCGCTTGCCTGTCACTGCGTAAGATGTCCCTTTGCTCTTGCTTCATTTTCTGCCATGATTGTGAGGCCTCCCTAGCCATTTGGAACTGAGTCAATTAAATCTCTTTCCTTTATAAATCACTCAGCCTTGAGTATGCCTTTATTAGCAGCATGAAAACAGATGAATACAGTAGGATATATAATTATTATTATTTTTAAGAGTGTAAACTAAGAGTTTGGAGGCGTTGCAACAGGGTGTTTGTGAAACATAGAAGATAGGCAACTAGCCTGGGACACAGGAGGTTAGGAATCACCTCTTGGTGCAGGTGAGGTTGGAGCTAAACTTTAAAGGATGAGTATGAGTTAGCCAAGTGGAGAGAAGGGAGATCAGAGAAGGTTGAAACAGAGGAAACTGTAAGTGCAAAAGCCCAGAGGTGTGAAAAAATTTGGAACATTGGGGATGGCCTTTGACTGGAATGGCTGAGGTATAAAGTGACAGTGGGAAATAGACTTGAAGGGCCAGTTGCCTTCACAATCCAAGTCATCATCAGCAGCAAAATGTTACTAGTTTTTCTTAGGAGTGTAAGTCTTCCTTAATAAAGGCTGCTCTGCAGTGCCTTGCTGAATGAGAAATCTCCTCCTTTTAGCTTGCTTTGATGCCTGCAAATGCAAGGGTTTGAGCTGGGTTTGACTTACTGCTTCCCATAAAACAAAAATGAAAATGGCAAGAATGACCACATGAAGATAGCTTTTAATTTTCCAGTGGCTGCTTTTCAGGGATCTTGGACTACAGTGATATCAGAGGTAAAGTAAATTGCTGGCTTTCCCTGGTCTTGCAAAGTGTCCCTTTGTTCCAGTTCCCCATGGGATTTTTGCAAATCAAGTTTGGTGGTTAATGCCAGGAGTTTTTGAGGCTACTCAACTATTAAAAGTTGAGTATAAACTTTTGAGTTTAAAAGTTGAGTATAGTAAAACTATAAAAAGTTCCTTCTTAAGAGAGGAGACAGTTGTGTATTTTCATTGTTGGATAATTTGGACATGTGGCTTCTCAAACATACCAAGTGAAATCTTCTAAACAGTCTTGGATGTTTGCCAGGTGAACTTGAGGATTGTTAGTATTCAAAGGGTTATTTACTCAGCCAGATAGTGTGACATTTTCAAAGAAATTGAGAATTGGAAAAGGGAAAGCCTCTGTTAGTGTTAGCAGAAAACCAATCCGTAACAAGTGGCCCCGACTGACCAGCCTAGATCTGGCTCCTGGAATTTCTGTTGGCAGATACCTGAGCTATATTTAGAGCATTCACTTTCTCTAGGAATGCTGAAACTTCACAGCTGATTATGACTTTCTGGAGATGGACCTAAATGTAGAATTGGCACCAAATTCTGCATCTGTCACAACTGATAGAAAGGAAGGGGCCTATTTTACATCAGTCCCCAGTCTGAACTCCCTGTTTTCTTCTCAGTATTGCTAGATGTTAGCTACAGCAGCTGAATGCTTTTGGTTAGAGACAGACACTGTCAATTGTTCCAAAATGATACTTCTGTCGTGCTCCAGAAGGCACAGGGAAGGCCTATTTTATTTGCTCACCATGAGAAGGAACTAAGTGTCAGGGTTTGCAGCTGCCTGGTAGAAACTGCTAGAATTTTAATGCAGCAAGTAAAAGGGTTGAGATTTGATGATTGTCCAACTAGAGGAGGCTGATGGGTTTGGGCAGAACTTACGTGAGGTTATCACATGGATGATGAGGTGTTGAAATAACCACAGTGTTGCAGATGGTAGGTGGGGTAAGTAATGCTTTCTGTTGATTTATCTGTGATAAGAAATATCACTGGATGGTCCAAGGAGGACTCACTTTCTTAAATGTTATGATGTGAGAAAAAAACTAAGAGGTAGGGAGAAGGAGAATTCATTCCTTCATCTTCTTCATGCTCCTTAAAGTTGATTTACTCCAAAATAAGCAGGTAACAGGGCAGTTGAATCTGTGCTAGACCAAATAGGTATTACTCAACGCAAGGGACAACAGCCTTAAGAAAAATGCAGAGAAATTCGTTAGTATCTCATGAATAGTAATGGTTGCTTAAATTAGAGTTTTAAAATTCTGAATGATTCCTCACATATTATCACTCCCTTCCTTTCTCTTAAACTAGTTTTTGTTTCCTATAAACTCTTATTATATCAGTTGCCCCCTACTATCTTTTTCTAAGGGAACTTCTTGTCTTCTGCTAAAATAAAAATATTTCTGCATCTTTCACTTAGTGAAAATCTGAAATGCTTTTCCCTCCTTTTAAATTGTATGAGATTACTGAGTGACTCATGCATGTAAAAATTGCAAAGTAAATTTTGAGCACTGGTTCTTTCGCTCTTTTACGCTTTCAGTAATACTTGCTTTCCTTCCCATATATGTGGGACCTTCAACCAAAATCTGGGAGAAGATTTTGGGACAAGACTCTGGCGTGAGTTTTTTTTTTCACATTTCCAGTAGTGGACATCTGCTGTTCTTACTTGCCCAGCATCCCTTCTTCTGTTCTTTACATACACCAGTTGACCTTTGAGGAATTATCTGACTTCCACTTAGTGTGGCAGATAATCACATGCCCTGCCTCCATCATTACAGAAGCGGGCATATAATGCCATGCTATAAGTCTGGCCCCAAAGAGTTTACTATCCTCTGAGCCATACTGGTGGGCCCAGTAGTGGACAGGAGATACAAAGAGAGCTGGCTTTTGTGAGGACTGATATTAATACTGGGGTTTTCTCCTTCTGTAACTATAGAAATAGGGATTTTGTGAACATGTAGTTGCTGGAGATTATCTTTGCTGGTATGTGATTACAAGTGCAATCAAAAGAAGGAAAAAATCTGAGTGAGAGAGAGAGAGAGAGAGAGAGAGAGGATTTTATGAAGATAAGTTGTGTCTGCTACCTAAAGAAATTTTTAGTATTGCTAATATACTAGTTGGTGAAGTTGTGTGGAGGGTATAGAGGACTTTGAAGCTTTCTCTGTGGTCTCTTCATATACTATGCTGGTAACAAGTCATACTACAACTTGCAAGGGCTTGGAGATTAAATTTGTTTTAAGGTTAAAAAAGCAGTTCTGGAAACCCTAGTTAAGTGATTATATTGTTTGAGAGAATGACTTCTTTTTCCACCTCAATGAAACACTTATCACAAAGTCACAACGGGAATTCACAGACTGACATTTTCTTCCAATTCTTTGGTATTGCACTGCAGAATTCATAGTGCCTTAGCCAAGACAAACCCATGGCAACTGTAGTAATATTTTGTTAGGAGCACAGCTATGCTCTTAAGTACTCTGAGTCTGGTTGTCATCAGATTGAATTAGAACATAATGCAGAGTTTCAGCAATGTTACTTTTCAGAAGGCCGAATCATACTTAAGAGGTGGTACAGGATTAAAACCAACATAGACATCAGAAGGAGTTAGCTAGTTCATCAGTTTAACTCATACATGAATATTTGGGTTCTAGTGGATATATTCTTAATCTTTTAAAACTGATGTCCTTTGTGCTACCTTCATAAATTTCCCTTTATGTCATAATTCTGTCTGAATGGGTTATTTTTCATGGTCTTATGTTTGAGACAAATGGAAATTGCTCTTCCCCATCCCCTCCTTCATTTCAATAAAATAACACTAATAAAATAAGTCAGTGCAGGAGTATTGATTTTATTGTATAGATTTGGTGGGTAGCTATTACAGGGAGACAGACTTCAACTTGTTATGAGGAAAACATGTTAGCATTAAGTGGTGACCTGTCCTATCACTGGCAGGATTCAGGTAGTAACCATTCCTATTGCTAGATGATTCCTGCTTAAAATCTATAGAAGGAATTTGTTGATGTGCATTTTGGGCAAAATGACATTTTAGAGCTATTCTAGCTCCAAGAGATTATATACTACTAGTGGATATACTAATATGACTTGTACATTTATTATTAATTATAATAACTACTGTTAGTTACTATTATGTCTGTTATATGCTGTATACAATGCTTGATATTTACATACATAAGCCATTTAAGCCCCATACCAATACTTTGTAAATATTATCCCCACCCATGTGGATTAGGTACCTAATTGTTGTTCTCTATTTTTAATTTCATGTGTGTTTGTTGACCCATCTAGTAGATTACAAAGGCATTCTTAAAATATAAGGCAGGGTTGTATACTTTGTATTATTTCTTACATTTACTTCAAATATGGAAAGGTGGAACAGATTCAACGTAGAAGTTATTTCTTCAGTCCTGCTGTGCATATCATGCTGACAAACTTTTCAGGGGAGTCCTGAAACTATTTCTTGAGTCTACTTTCCTACATGATCCATACATCGAAGTGGTTATTGTAGAACTGTGACTGTTCTTACTAAATTATTTTACAAGGGAGAGAGAAAAGAGCAGAAGTTAAGAAGAGAAGGAACAGTGTCTACCCTTTAATCATCCCTTCTTCCTTATACGGACAATGAGAACTACCTTACTTACTTAACCATTGTTCATTTCAGTGTTTTGGTCGGGGAGGGAGGAAATTTAACTATGCTTGTATTAGAACAAACCATTGCTTTACAATTATTGTTTTAACTCACTTGAGTCAATTACTCATATTGTTTTGCTAGCCTGCTGGTCTCACTTTTAATGCCAGTGGAATGATTACAGTGTTAAGATGTTTCACCCACAGAAATGTGGTAAGAAATTTATGGCTTGACATTCTGAAAATAATATTTGCTTTATAAATGCCATGCATTCACAGCATGGCCAACATGGTCATTCACAGCAATGGGAAACGGTAGCCTGCTGGAACTCTACATGTCACGTGGTCTACATAAGAGGTATTGTATGATTGCCTACATTGTTATTACCAGTGTCAGCTAGTGTTTTGCCAGTAGCTTTCTACAGAATCATATATTTATTATAGCTATTTGCAAGCAATCATTGGTGCATTTACCATTTCTGGGTTTTAATACAATTGCAACTCAGAGAATCTGAAATCAATTAAGTTTTAGATGGGGTGTGCCAATTGGATAATGAAAGTGATTTGGAAGTGTAGACGTTTATACCATTTAGGGAAGTCATTCTTGATGAATCATATGGAGATCAGAGCTCTGCTTCTAGCAGATGGAAATATAGCTTTAGGGCTTAAAAATGAAAGACTTACTAGGAATATCAATAGAAAAGCTGTTTTTCAATCCATAGATTAATATATACAGATTCTGTTTGAGAATCAGACCTGTGCTCTGAAGGTTAGCAAATGATATTCATTCCTCTTTCCACATACCTAGGATGGAATGTTAGTGTTAAAAGGGACCTTGATGATCAGCTGACTTCACCTCCTAATTTTACAGTCAAAGAAGTCAAAAGACTAATTGAGAACTTTAAAGTCATCTAGTCACCGTATCTCCACTGAAGTCTTTGACTTCCAGTTCAATGCTTTTTCTTCACTCCTGTAATCTTTTCCAAGCCTCAGAATCCCCCTGTGTTATCTAAAAGATGCCAAAGTCGTGGAAATGGTCACCATAGCAGGAAAACTACAGACCGTTTTCTTAGCTCTTCACCATCTTAGTATGTGCATAGCCTTGGGGAAATTATTTAACATCTCTGAGCTTCAACATTCTCATCTGTAGGATGAGATAATAATAATACCTCGTCCAATAGAGTTGTTAAATAATGAAATTAGTTAACATGTGCAAAGCATTTAAAACATTATTAGTTCCAGATCTTTCTCTTTTAATAATGAGCATTAATTGCATATATATCTAAATTTTTTGAAGGGGCTGTTGCTGTGTTGGGATTCTAGAAGGCAGCAGTTAATCTCTTTTTGGTGTCATTATTTAAAAATTTCTACATTGTTATCTTAAACATTATTTGGGAATTTTTAATAAAAATTCAGAATTAAGTAAAAATAAAATAACCCATCTGATAATTTCACTCACATATATTTCACCCTTGGATCACTCGAAGGGAAGCCTAAGGAACATTAAAGACTGCACATTTTCAGCTCTATAGTCTCAAATATTTCTTTAGTATCTTCAGAATTATATGTTTTAAAGTAGAGTAGAAATAAAAGAGTTTTTCATCCTATTTTTCAAATGGTCACAACATTATGTGTATGTGTTTGGGTGTTAAAAAAAGAAACTTTCTTTGTAATCACTCAAAATATTTTTAAAGGTATTGAAATACAAATTTTTGGACTACCATGGGCTTGTCAGCTCAGAATGCAAGAAGTATTCAAATCTTGCAATTTAATAGATTTTTTTAAAAAAAATTTAATTACACATTTGAAGTCCTGATTACATCCTAGGGATTTATTTGCTTATGAAAAGTCAAACTATGAATTACAATATTGCAGAATAATTTTCCATTTCATCAGATTAGTTTTACCATTCATTCCACAAATGATTTGTAAAATTTTGCATTACCTAAAAAACTTTGATACTACATTACAAAAAGGTACTTAAATATAGATGAGAAAGATAGATGTTTGTCTTCTTCTTTTGATATTGATATTAAATGAAAGATGGAATGTTTTTTATTTAAAATCAATCCCTCGTATTTTCCCCCAAACACAAAAGTAAATAGCAATGTGAACAAAGGCTTTCTTTAAGTCTGTTATTCAGTTCAAATATGTGTTAGAAAAAAGATCTATTCTGTGTATAAAATATAACAACAAAAAAGGGAATTATAAATAGAAAAATAAAACATGTAGAAGAGACTAATATTCTGTGCACATAGCTTTAAAATCCCAATAGGGAATGCTTGTCAGAAGGAGATACTACACATTCATTGACTTAAGCACAAATTCACAAAGAGCAATATTCCAACACATTAATTTGCCACAACAGATTTAGCCATTGAAACCAGTCCACCAATTTTTACCAACAAGTAGCATCTTAATTTTACCATCTAATGGTTAAATTGAAATGAAATAAAGATTTCCACACAAATATCAGTAACACAGACTTTCCTGGATTGTAATGGAGCACCTACCAACATTCAGTCAGCTCACAGGTAATGACACTCCTTGTAAGTATCATCTCTTCACACAGTAGCAGGGTCTTAAATGGAAAAGGGGTGTGTTCATTTTCTACATAAATCACAGGAAGATATTGTAGAACTGGCTAATGAAAACAGCTTATATTTTGGAAATTAGTTTTACAAATCTGAAGTTATGAATAAAAAGTGATGAAAAAAAGTAGCTGGCTGGGTTTCCCCTCTTCTTTACAGTGATATGGTAAAAAATACAAGGAAAGTACCTAACTTCCTTTAATTAGGAAATCTGGTCCCTTCACTTGCTATAGGGCTCAGTTTAGAATAAGAAAAAAAAATATTTTTGGCTGTAGCTTTAGTAAACAATAAGTGATGAAAAATATTGTCTTCAAGAGATCTGACAACTCAGAACACAGACTTTATCACATTGATGTCACCTACATTCCTCCACGAAGCTTGGCAAATGAATAACTGAGCCCTGTTTTGGCGGAATGAGAGAAGAAAGTACTAGTTCCAGTACAGAAATAAGATTATGAAAACCACCAACCAACACAAAACAGTTATTTATTCTCCTGAATAATAAAGACATCATGTTTGCATATAGAACAGCTTTTGCATTATTGCTCTACATATAAGAATATATTAGGGAACTCATAACAGACTGCACGTTACAAACTTAAGGTTCTTTGGTGAAGAATGAAAGAAAACAGTATTTGAGCTTTAACAAAAATTATTTTATCCATTTTTGTGTTTATCTATTGATCCGTTGGATCCTCTCACATAGTAGGGAGAGGTACTGTGTAAGTTTCACCATGGCAACAATTGCCACGCCCCCAGCCATCATACAGGTTGGCCAGAAGAGTGAATGGAACAGCACGTTGGAACTGTAGAGTTTGGTTAGGATAACGCTCTTCTGGTTTCCTTCTGGGTCAGAATAGCAGGAGAAGTGTTGATACTTCCTGAAGTTTTCCATGACAACATTCACCAGGGACATGGATTCTTCAAAATTTTTTCCACATTTAGGTATATAGGAGCACTGTGGAGAATAAGATAAACTGTTACTAGAAGATACTCTGTGTGTTTGAGACTCTAGGAGGGGGTGGAGTATTGTGTCCAAATTAGTGATCTGTGAAATAACCATGGTGGTTATTCTTTTCATATTCAAACTGGTGCCTTTGGAAACCCTAATAAATAACACATTGATTAAAACAATGTTTTAAGGTATCTGACCAAGATGTCCCTTGATTGCTCACCCATATATTATTTATTGATTGAAATAAAATGATAGATATGTTAATTAGCTTGATTTAATCATTCCATGTTGCATGCGTAAAATAGATTAAATGATTCCCAGGATTCTTTTTGCCATAGCTAGGTATGATAGGTTTTAATTATTTTCTATTGAACATACTTCTTTATGGAATCAGAATGTCAACTCTGCCATCATTTTGTCTGTCCACATCACATAAAAACTTACCAGTTCTCTCAGGGAAAGTAGTATACTCTTATCCTTTTATCTTGGCTTCATTTTATTTGGTTACCTTGCAACTGTCATAAAAAAACAGCTACACTTCTGTTGAATTACTGAAAAAGAAATCTGTAATATGTAGGAATATTGAATAAAGAGCTGAGATGAGTGGGTCAGACCCATTTAGTGTGCCAAAGTGGCTTTTCCTATAAGCCAAGGAAAAATAAAACAGCTTTTCCTATAAGCCAAGGAAGAATAAAACAGTTCTTTAATCACCACTCACCTGAGAACTTATGCTACCTTTCTTTTGATCTTTTCACCTCTCTTTTCTTTGGCTACCTCTTTTACATGTCTCTCCGCTCTGTATTTCTACACACTTTGATATGGTTTGGCTCTGTGTCTCCACCCAAATCTCACTTGAATTGTAATACCATGTATCAGGAGAGGGACCTGGTGGGAGGTGATTGGATCATGGGGGCAATTTCCCCCATGCTTTTCTTATGACAGTGAGTAAGTTCTCATGAGATTTGATGGTTTAAAACTGTTTGACAGTTCTTCTCTCATGTTCTCTCTCTTGCTTGCCACCATGAGAAGATGTGCCTTGCTTCTCCTTCATTTTCTGCCATGACTGTAAGTTCCCTGAGGCCTTCCCAGCCATGTGGAACTGTGAGTTAATTAAACCTTTTTCATTTATAAATTACCCAGTCTCAGGTAGTATCTTTATAACAGTGTGAAAATAGGCTAATACAGAGAATTGGTACCAGGCCAGTGGGGAATTGCTATAAAGATAACTTGAAAATGTGGAAGCAACTTTGGAACTGGGTAACAGGCAGAAGTTGGAACAGTTTGGAGCACTCAGAAGAAGACAGGAAGATGAAGGAAAATTTGGAACTTCCTAGAGATTTGTTGAATGGTTTTGACCAAAATGATGATAGTGATACGGAGAAAGAAGTCTGGAATGAGGTAGTTTCAGATGGAGATGAGTAACTTACTGGGAACTGGAGCAAAGGTTGCGCTTGCCCTGCTTTAGCAAAGAGATTAGCAGCATTTTGTCCCTGCCATAGAAATATGTGGAACTTTGAACTTGAGAGAAATGAATTAGGATATCTGACAGAAGAAATTTCTAACCAGCAAAGCATTGAAGAGGTGACCTGGCTTTTCTTGAAATGTGCAGTTATATGCATTCACAAAGAGATGATTTGAAATTGGAGCTTATGTTTAAAAGCATAAAAATTTGGAAAATGTGCAGCCTGACCATGTTGGTAGAAAAGAAAAACCCATTTTCTGGGGAGAAATTCAAGCTTCCTGCAGAAATTGGCATAAGTAAGGAGGAGCTGAATGTTAATAGCCAACACAATGGGGAAAATGTCTCTAGGCATGTCAGAGATTTTTGTACAGCTCTTCCCATCACAGGCCTGGAGGCATCTGAGGGAAAAATGGCCTAGGGCCCTGCTGCTCTGTGCAGCCTTGAGACTTGGTGCCCTGTTTTCCAGCTGCTCCAGCTGTGGCTATAAGGGGTCAATGTACAGCTCAGGCCATTGCTTCAGAGGGTGCAAGCCCCAAGCCTTGGCAGCTTCGAGGTGTTGTTGGGACTGCAGGTGTGCAAAAGAGTTAAGGTTTTGGAACTTCCACCTAGATTTCAGAGGATAGATAGAAATGCCTGCGTGTCCAGGCAGAATTCTGATGTAGGGGTGGAGACCTCATGGAAAACCTCTGCTAGGGCAATGCAGAAGGGAAATTTGGGGTTGGAGTTCCCACACAGAATCCCCACTGGGGCACTGCCTAGTGGAGCTGTGAGAAGAGGGCCGCTGTCCTTCAGACCCCAGAAGGATAGATCCACCGACAGCTTGCACTGTGTGCCTAGAAAAGCTGCAGGCACTCAGAGCCAGCACGGGAAAGCAACTGCAGGGGCTGTATCCTGCAGAACCACACCACAGGGTGAAGCTGCCCAAGGCCTTGGGAACCCATCTCTTGCATCAGTGTGCCCCGAATGTGAGACATGGAGTCAAAGGAGATTATTTTGGAACTTTAAGATTTAATGACTGCCTGTCCAGGTTTTGGACTTGTATGGGGCCTGTGGTCCCTTTGTTTTAGCCAATTTCTCCCATTTGGAATGGGTCTATTTACCCATTGCCTATACCCCCATTGTATCTTGGAAGTAACTAACTTGCTTTTGATTTTACAGGCTTATAGGCGGAAGGGATTTACCTTATCTCAGATGAGACTTTGGACTTGGAATTTTGAGTTAATGCTGGAATGATTTAAGACTTTGGGGGACTGTTGGGAAGGCATGATTGGTTTTGAAATGTATAAAGGACATGAGATTTGGGAAGAGCCGGGGCAGAATGATATGGTTTGGCTCTGTGTCTCTACCCAAGTCTCATCTCAAATCGTAATTTCCACGTGTCAGGGAAGGACCTGGTGGGAGGGGACTGGATCATGGAGGTGGCTTCCCCATGCTGTTCTCATGATAATGAGTGAGTTCTCATGAGATGTGATGGTTTAAAAGTGTCTGGCAGCCCCCTGGCCCTCATGCTGTCTCTCCTGCCAGTATGAAAAGACATGCCTTGCTTCCCCTTTGCCTTCCATCATGATTGTAAGCTTCCTGATGCCTCCCCAGCCATGCAGAACCATGAGTCAACTAAACCTTTTTCTTTTATAAATTACCCAGTCTCAGTTGTTCTTTCTAGCAGTGTGAAAACAGATTAATACACACTTGTATCTTTGGATTTTGTTTTCTTTTGTATCTCCTCCTTCCTTGCCCTTCCCTCAACCCCCACCTGGCTTTAAATCTTTCTCTCTGTTCCTCTTCCTGTTCACTCTTCCCTTTCTCCTCTTTCTTATCTAGATACAGATGGAATTAAATCACTTTTTTGTAGTTTTTCTTTTTATTTTATGTTAGATATAGTTGGACACATTTTTAATTAAAAAAGCTATCTCTGAGGAAATCTCTGTGACTTATTTTCCTTGGTTTATAAATGTGCCATGACAAAACTGATATAATAATGAGGGTTTTTTTTAAGTTTGGAAAAACGTGATTTAAATCACTTTTCTGAGAGATGTTTGGGTTTTTGGTTAACTCTCTTCTCTATTGGTAAGAACCTCTCAATAGACTTTTTACTGTCCTGCCCCTTATGTAATCAAATGATTAACTTATCTGATTTATCAGAATTAAATTGGTTTCTGACAGAATCACTGCTTATCTGTACAGTGTTTTAGTGTGAGTTGAAACACTTTGCTCCTTCTTCAAAACATTATCATTTTCAGTTGGAAAATTATCCTGATAAACTTATTTTTTTTTTATAAAACTCACATCTTACTGTCATTTACCAATTTTTGCATTGTAACTATAAATATTCACATATATGACTTTTACAATGTGATTGGTACCTCTGTGCAATGCACAACCTCCATGACTATATGCAGAGACACAGATAAGGAAGCGGGTGAACTTTGAGGTACATTGATATAGGTTTTGGGGTAGAAGCCTGAAATTTCAGAAAAATTTAGACGAGTAGATTTCCCAGAAACAAAGTATTTAAAAAACAAAGAGTTTTGGCTAATGAAATATATTTGAATTACTCTTTCCCATGACTTTATCAGTGGGCACACAGGCACCTTGCTCTTTTTTTTTTTTTTTTTTTTTTGCTGAACTGTAGTCATTGAATCATTTGACTATAAACAGCAGGAAGTTAATCTTTGATTAGTTAAGAATGGAGGATGAGCATGCTGGCATTTATCGTAAACCATGTTTAATGTGCTGTTCTTGTAGCAAGGTCTGGTTGACACCTTAAAATTTAACCAGCTAAGAATAAATGTGAATACATTTGTATAGGTGAGTAGAGCAGAGAATCCCCTGGTACTAGCAAGGCATTAAGGGGGTGAAAGTATCACCAAGAAAGCAGAATTTTTCAGTCAGTTATAATTTAGTATGAAAACTGGACTTTGACTGCCATGAAGCAAATTTCCTACCAGTTGGATGCCTCTGGATCAAAAGGGTGTAAGGCAGTGTGGGAATACCTTAATTTTTGTCCTTCAAAAACGGACATCTTCAAAGATGCCCTGATCATTTCTTTAACATTTTTAGAAATGTTTTTTGAACCAAAGCATTTTAAAAAATAACAGACAAACCATTTCTGGTTGAATTTAAACCAAGCCAATTTAGATTATGAATGCTTCAGGTATCTTTATATTTTTGTGCCAAGATAGTTTATAGTAGCAATTTCAGTGGTGAACAGTGCTAAGTTATTGAAATGATCTCAGTAAAAATGGCATTCCATTGAAAGTGAAGTTTTTCCTTTTCTTATGCTTTTGTGAATTGATTCAGCTTAAAAATATAGATTTTTAAAGAAACATTTGTCAGACAAATGGCAATAATTCTGTCACTAGGTAAGATTCTTCATATAAACTACCACTGAGACCATCTGGCGGAACTGTAATACAGGAGCTGCTAATTAAAGTTGAAAGCCATTGGGCTTTCATTGCATGCATGTGGGCTGGATGGATGAGGCATGGTCCATACTTGATTGATTGTGGGACCTCAGGGCCAATGGTACACATATGAGCAACAGACAGATACCAGTGGAGAAAAGGTCCTCTGCCCTGGTGTTTTTAGCTCTTTCTCCTCTTGTCATTTTTCAACATACATATAAACCAGCTGTCACTAGATCATTAACTGCCCCTGAAAATGAAAATTCTACTATTTGTCAATCAGTCATGTACTTTTATTATTGATAAGTCCTTTGGTGATTATGAATGTGTGAGTAGTATAACAAGCTCCTAACTTGTGCTCAGGAGATCTGGTTACTGTGTGACTGTAGGCAAGTTACGTGGCCTCTCAGAATCAATTTTTTTGAATCTATATAATGGGGTTAATAGAGCCTTCATGGCAGGGTTTTTTTTGTGAGGATTAAGTGATGAATATGCATAAAGCCTCAATAAATTTTCATTAACATGTTTTTCTATTGGAATTTCACATTTGTCCACATGATCGTCTAAAAGTCGTCAATCAAGCATCACATACTAAACTATGAAATCTCTAAGACGAGAAAATTACTAGCTGCATGGTTTTCACAGAAGCAGTCCTGTTTAATGGCTGTCATCTCATGTCCCTTGCCTTTTTGTCTTAGGAGATTTGCATTGTGCTGAATTCTACACTAGGAGCCTAGGTTTTTGTTTCTGTGGCTCAAATGATAGTCATGAGTATGTTTCTTAGGCAGGTGTGAATTTAGAGTGAAGATTTAGTTATCTTATGATTTTATCATGTGTTCAGAGGGTATTTTTATGTCTTTGGTTTTGAATACATAGAATGCATTTCAATAAACAAAACTTTACTAAGTGAGATATACACTTAGTTGGAAAAATGTAATTTAGATAGAAAAAATAAACATCCATCATTTTTAGATCTCTCTTTTTTGGTGGGAGGTGTGGGAAAGGGAAGATTTAGCTTTTAGACTCTGTATGATATTTAACAGAAATAATATATGGGTAATAATTTTATATATACAATATATTTTAGTACTGATAAAAAATATGCTAATATTTTACCATGGCTATAGGTCATTCTTTCTTTTGTGCCTTAACATGTGACTATATAAATCTATCAAACCTCTGAAGCAGCCATTCAGTGGAAGATTTAGACTTACATCTCTCTTAATACTGAGTTTTGTTAATAAAATCTTACTGCTTTTCCCAATCCTTAGATTCTTGACAGACAGAAACTTCTCTTTAGTACTGAAAACCACAGAGATGGACCCATGATCATGCTCTTTCCTTTCCCAGCTGAAAAACCTTGGGTCCTGTCAATGTCTTCTGATCATCCTTTCCCTTACATGGGCAATGAAGGTCCAGCAATTGCATCTTCTCTCCAATTTTTGGGGAACTGACTAAATTTTTTTTTCCTTAGCCTCTCTTCCAGAATCTTTCAGAATAGTTATTTTTATTCTCATGATGGACAGAAGTTTTGAGAACTACCTGTTGGGCTTTTTTTCAGACATGCCTCACTAGGCTTGTGTGAAGCGAAGAGTGACATGCCTTCATCTTAAAAATAAAAGATGTGGGGAAGGGAGGAGGCAGTAAGAGAGTGTTTTTGGCTGAATAACCTCACTGTCAGCCTCCTTTTCCTTGTGATGGTAGGAAGGGAGCTATCCATTTCTCAGATCACTTCAAGGGAAAGGTGTGTTCTTCATTTGCCTTTTTATAAAGAGGGAAGTGTCTTATTCTTGAAATGGGGTTAGAAATTTGATAAAATCCGTGCGATATTTGTTGGCTCCAATATACCATGTAGCATGTTATATATAGGTGACAAAAACATAAACAATATAGAATGTATAGTGAAACAGAAAAAAAAAAACACAGATGGGTGATGAAATGAATTGAGAATGTGGCTAAAAAGCCTTTCAGTAAAGACTGTACCATCATAGAGGTGGGCCACACATGTACTGTAAGAACTCCTTAGTAACCAGGTCCTAGTCTACAATGTCCATGACGTAAACAAACAAACAAACAAAAACCAAAAATGGAAAAAAAGCATTGCTCATGTGAAACATAAATATTATTAGTTCCAAAGTCAATGGAACTTTTTCTAGTGTTCCCAAACAATGAATATTGTGCACATATTTATTAAGCATATATAATGTACCAGACTTTGCATTCTATGCTTGAGAATGGGACATAGCTCAAATGTTCAAAGAATGTATAGTTCCCCAGCTGGTAGCCTTGGATTCACAAATATATTTTGAACTTTTGAATTTTTTGAACATTAGTGATAAACAGGTGAGTTGAGAAAGTAAATTGAGACTTCATTTCTTCCCACTCCTTTAGAGACTTCATGCTCTTTACTGTCAACTTTTTAAAAAAGTGGATCCTACAACATTTACCTTAGACTTGTTTAGTTTGAACTTCTAGTATCTGCTTGATTTTGGCAAGTGGACCATTCCAAGAATTTAGTAGTGAAAAGGAAAACAGAATTCACACTGCTATGCATGACTGTTTCTTTCAGTATTGAGACAAAGGTCCCACTACAGAGAGATTTTCCTTTCCTGTATTTGCCCACAGATCTCATATCTATTATGGCACTTCTGCTTGATTTGGAGTAGAGAAGAAACTTGAAAGACCTAGGAAATTGACTAAGGAGATACAATCTTCTCGGCGCTTTGGGATTAGACAATATCCAGAGAGCTTAAACCATGGAATCCCTAGGATTCTGATGTATCCAATTAGTCCTAAAGTGAGGCTGATATCTAATCTCACCTTGAATCTTCACCACGCCCCTCTCTCTTGGCAATTGAAAAGCACTAGGTTCCTTCCCCCTGCTTTTCTTCTTGATGCTCAGTATCAGCTTCTTTCTGGCACATTCTTTCTTTTACTTATACACAAAGGTGCCCTCTTCAGCTGTCCCAGATTCAACTTTGGTAAGGAGTGACTAAACTTTGTCAGTCACAAAGTGTTTCTGAATCTATGGTCTACAGGCAGTTTCAGCAAATGTCTAAGAAATATCTCAAATTTAAGATGCTAATTATGGGATGTCAAATGCCAAATTTCAGGGCATATTCCCCTCCTCCACGCCCCCACTTTTTTTTTTTAACCCCTTTCAGGGTAAGCTTCTATCTGTTTAATATCCACTCTACATAAACTGGTGCTGAATATACAGTCCTAATCTTACGTATGGATCACAGATAATTCTATTCCTTGCTCATTGTTTCTTACTTGATCCTAAGTGCCTCTTGGAATAGGATGGAATGGTGTAGATTCTCACCTGTTCACCAAAATATCTATCAGCAGGATAAATAATTCATAGAATTTGGATTTTTCAGAACTCTTGTCTTTATTCTCTCAAGGGGATGCTCTAATGTTTTACTCTTTTAAGAGCAAGCATGATGAAATAAAAAGACTTAGATTTTAATTCAGACATAATTAGTTAGTGAATGTGTAACTCTGGGAAAATTATTTTATTATTCTGAGCTCACCTTCATTATGTGTGGGGAAAAGCCCCACACACACCTGGAGTTAGCAGTGTGTTGTGAGAGTATAGTAGGAGAAACTGAATTTGGATTTTTCTACATCATCAGAACAGATATATAGTATTATGCCATATACCAAAAAATGGGTATAGTTTCCTTTTTTTTTGCACCAAACTACATTTTTAATCTAACCTCAAATCATAGGGGCATGTTTTGGGAATTCCTGGTGAGTAAAAGAGGTTTTAAACTCCTGAAGGAGATGGACATTGAGGTATTCACAAGCAACAACCATAGTGAATTAATACTCAGCTGCTGTTTTTTATGATGCTGGTGACAGCCTTGTAGCCAAGGGAGGCAGGGACCCTTGAGCCCTCTTGTAGCTCCCAGAGCCCATTAGTCAGCCAGTGGCTCCAGGAGAGCATGACAGTTTATCAGCTTAAGCAGCTTCGGTCATAATGTTGACAAGAGGTTGGGCACTGGGTTTAAAGGCTAAAGAAAAACTATGTGAAAGAGGGTAAAAATGTAAAAATAAAATGCTTTCTACCAAGATGCAGACAGATTGACTAATATCCTTTCACCTCCTATTGTCTTAGGACAGTTATTATCAGTAGCGCCTGATGTATCTCAGTACAACCATGCCCATTTCTTGGTAACTGTGAGGGAGACCATTATTTTTGGTGAGCTTGGGAAGGATAACAGGAAGGGGAGTTGACATTGAAAATTGTTTATGTTTTTGCCAGAATTATCTTGAATATTCCTCATTTTGCATGAAGATGGTTTAATGACCTTTCGACATGGAGATAATTGTGTATTTTCAGTGTGTATATTTCAGATTAAAAGCAGAGGCTAGCTTTCTAGAAAGTAAAGAATCACTGGGCCAGGAAAGTGAGCCAAATGTTTGGTGCCTTTTTTCCCTGGGAGCATTTGCTGATTGTGGAAGTGGGGTGAGAGCCCAGGAGGCTAACTGGCGTTTTTGACAGCCTTGCAGAGCTATGAGCAGGAATTATGATTGTGGGCCTATCAAGCTGGGGTCTTGATAATTCCCCTATTCACTTTGGGTTGGGATTCTGAAGGGCTGCATCCTGGGAGAATAGTCAGCCTGAAATACATAGGTCCTCATAGGGACTTCAGTTCAGATTTGAATATCACAATTTGTGAAGTCAGAATGAGGTGGTCCTGAATGGCTTGTACCTGGCAGAAGTAAGTGGAAATAATTTTTGGAAAAGATGACATTGTAACATTATCCTAGTATTGAAGTTATTTTTTATAAAAATTTTGCAAATATAATATCAGAAACCTAATAAAACATAGCCAGATATTATAAGACAACATGAAAGCAAACAAGAGAAAACAAAAACAGAACAGGTATATATGGGCTTCAAATAGTGAAGATATCAAAATAGACTTTATAATGACTATAATTTTACTTTTTATGTTGAAAGATTTAAAAGACAATAATTAAAATATTGCAGAGAACTAGAAATGATAAAACAAGACTCAGCTGGATATTCTAGAATTGAAAACACAGTAAGAGAAATTAAGGACTCAATGGATGGGTTTAACAGTTGATCTGCAGAGCAGAGGAAAGAATTGCTGAATTAGAAGATAGGTATGTATCCAGAAAGAAGCAAAGAGAGACAAAAGGAGGGAGAAAAACAAAAGGGAGCATAAGACATGTAGGGGATACAATGAGAAAACCTCGTATGTGGCCAACTGGAGTCCCAGAGGTGAAGAGGCAGAGAATGACTACAGACAATGTTGATGAGATAATGACAGAATTTTCTAAAATTGACAAAGAATATTAAGGAGCAGGGAAAGAAGTCCTGGAAATGCTAATGCTAAGTAGGCTAAATAAAAATAATTGCATGTATTGGCACATAATAGTTAAACTGTAGAAAAACCAATAAAATAATCTTTAAAATAGGCCAAGATTACCTTCAAAGAAGCAGCAATTAGACTGAGGGCTGATTTCTGAATAGTAACAATGCTCACCAGAAGACAATGGAAAAAAAATAGACAACTTAGAATTTTATACTCAGTGAATGTGTCCTTCCAGAAGAAAAATAAAATGAAAAATGCTTTCAGACAAATGAAAAATGAGAACATTTTTTAGGGATGTCATTGCACTAAAATGAATACTAGTAAAGATGATCCTAGGTAGAAGAACAGAGATAAAGGAATACGAATAATAAAAATGGAAAAATGTGGATCCATGTAAATTAACATTGGCTATATACAACAACAGTAGTAATGTCTACATGAGCTTCAAGTATACATAACATAAAAATGATAATATATAAGTTGGGAAAAGAATAAAAAAGTGGAGTTAAAATGTTTCAATGTCTTTGATTAGTCAAGATTGCAAGTTGTGAAGTTTTATTTTAGGTTTAGGTGCCGGTTTGTTACATAGGTAAATTGCATGTCACAGGGGTGTGGTGTACAGTTTATTTCACCACCCAGGTAATAAGCATAGTACCCTATGTAGTTTTAAATTCTCACCCTCCTTCCTCCCTCCACACTCAAGCAGGCTTTGGTGTGTGCTTTTTCATTCATTATGTCCATGTGTACTCAATGTTTAGCTACCACTTATAAGTGAGAATATGTGGTATTTGGTTTTCTGTTCCTGTGTTAGTTTACTTAGCATGATGACCTCCAGCTCCATCCATGGTTGTTGCAAAGGACATGATCTCATTCTTTTTCATGGCTGCGTAGTATTATTCCATGGTGTATATGTACCACATTTTCTTTATCCTGTCCACTGCTGATGGGCATTTAGGTTGATTCCATATCTTTGCTATTGTGAGAACTGCTGCCATGAACATACATGTACATGTGTCTTTGTGGCAGAACAATTTGTATTGTTCAGGGTATATACCCAATACTGGGATTGCCGGGATGAATGATAGTTCTGCTTTGTGTTCTCTGAACACAATGGCTGAACCAGTTTACATTCCCACCAAAAGTGGATAGGCGTTCCTTTTTCTTTGCAACCTCACCAGTATCTGTTATTTTTTGACTTTAAAAAGAATAGTAACAGAATAGATAACTTCTGATAAAACAGAGGAAGAAATGAGATTCTAAAAATAATTCAATGAGGAAAAGTGTGATCTCTTCAAAAATGGACTGGAGCACATGGGTGTCCATATGAAAAAACAAACAAACAAAAAAGAAACTTGATCCATATATAAAAATTAATTCCAGTCAGATTTTACTGTATACATGAAAGGGAAAACAATAATACACCTAGAATGTCATTTAGGAGAATGACTTTATGATATTAGGGTGGGCATAAGACTTAAACAGAACAGCAAAAGCACTGAACAGAAAGAAAAAGATTGACAAAATCTGGTTACACTGAAATTAGAAGTTTCTTCCATTGAAAGACGTTCAGAGAGTGAAAAGGCCACATAATGCGAGAAGATATTTACAACACATATAACCAACAGAGGTTCATATTTAAATGATTCCTATATTGAATGTAAAGAAGAAACAATTCCACAGAAAAATGGGCAAACAACTTGCATGGACACAGCCCAAAATGGATACCCAAATGGCCAATAAATAAATGAAAAGGCACTTGATAACATTAGCCATCAGAATCATGAGGAAATATCACCACATTAGCTAAATTAAAATTACAGATATTACCAAATGTTGGCAAAGATTTGGAGCAGTAAGAACTCTCATACCCATAGGGTTGGTGAGAATGTATATTTGCATATACATTTTGGAAAACTACTTGGCATTATCTACTTAACTTTAAGATATGGATACTCTGTGATTTAAATATTCCATTCCCAGGTTTATACCTGATGGAAGTGTGTGTGCTTGTGCACCAGAGACATATATGAGAATATTCATGGTAGAATTACTTGTAGTAGTCCCAAACTATAGACAATTCAAAATGTCCATCAGCAGTAGAATGAATAAATAAACAGACATACTCATACAATGGAATATGATACAGTAATGAAAATGAATGAACTGTAACCAAATGGAATAAATCTAACAAACATAACACTATGTGAAGAAAACCAGACAGAAAGGAAAGTATTCTATGTGATTCCATTTATATAATGCTTAAAAATGAGGCAAAACTATTAACAAAATATATATGTTTAAGGATATATCCTTAGGTGATAAAAGTACAAAGAAAAGTAAGAAAGTAATTGCCATAAACAGTCAGGATAATTGTCTTTGGTGGAGGCAGAGCCTGTAGTTATTGAGAGGGGGCATGTAGGGTGTTTTTGGGGTACAGAAAATGTTGTATTTCTTTACCCTTAAGATGGTTACACGGTGGTTACGAATCTGTTTGTCATACTTGAGCTGTACTTTTTCATTTCATGCACAGTTCTGTATGTTATAATTTACTTTAAAAAACAAGATAGTGGGGCCAATAAAACAAATGATGACCTAGTATTATGCTGAGAGCAAATAAGGTACCAGTCCTGAATACATATCTGGGACATTTATTGGTAGCTTCCCTCTCCGTTTATAGCCTAAATAATGCATTCACAGGGCTGTAGTGATAAATTGTCAAAATGAGGAAATGAAAATATGTCCCACTTTTTGATGCCTATTCAGGTTTAAGAGTTTTATAGGCATTTGTCATTACTGGTCAGCTTTGATTTTAAAATGTGACTTAAGGGAAGATCTTGAAAGACAAGCACTTTGTGAGAGAGCTAGGCTTTACATACTGCAGCACAGCGCTGGGACTGGTATTATTTGTGGCTACTACAAATGAAAGAAAATCAGAGCCAGCATTTTCAAACAACATTCTCTGAAATATTTATTATGTTGAGTCCTCAGAGATATTTGCAAGAATTCCTTTAAGTTATTGTAACAAAAGTTCAAGGTGGGTTTGTCAGAAACAAATCCTATTCACTCTCTATGTGCTAGTATTGAACCTTGAATCTACTGCATTTTTTTCAATAAGTTATTTCATTTAAGTGCTGACAATTTAATGAAAAGAAAAGCTTTTACAAGAAAGATTAGAGGTCAGAAGGGTTTATCCTGGTAATAAGAGCCAAGAGTGGCATCGAGTTGTCTTGGCATATGGGATTATTCTGCATATCGAATTGTTACCACAAATCCAAAACTCAATATATTTAACTTAAAATTGTAATGGCAAGTTGGTTCTGCTGACACCTTCCTGGTCATCCCAGACCTTATCAATGTAAATTTTATGTAAAGCTTTAATAAAATACACATTCGTTGAATATCTACCATGTGGACTTGAATATCTTAGTGGACTGGAAAATTCAGCCTCTATGAATATAACATATGTGAAGAACACACACACACACACACACACACACACACACACACACACACACACACACACAGTGACCATGGGTTGAAAGTAGCATGCTCTGCTTAACATTGTACATGCTCAGGACTCATCTTCATAAGGACCTTGCAAGGTGGCCATTTGTTACTTTTTAGAGAAAAGGAAGCTGAGGATCAGAAAGGTTAAGTTATATCCCTGAGGTCACAGAACTAAATGACATTGACCATGGACAAACAGAATACACCTTTACTTGATGGTTCCCAGGTACAGGACAAACCCACGGTTTTGTCTTGTACATCTCTAAGCTGCATACTTGCTTTGAAAGACTCAGTCTATTTGTGTAAAGATATATTAATATTTACCCTTTCAAATGGAAGTGAAAGCTAAATCTGCACTACCACAAATGTAGGAATGATTTGTCCACAACTTGCACAGAAAATAAATATTTTCTAGGCAAGAGTCACATAGCAAGTTCTCTGAATGGAAGAGACAGGCTCTGCTTCCTGGAAGTATTTTCCTTTGAAATGCTGGCAAAGGGGAACTTCAGAGGCAGAGAGCCTGGTGTGAAGCTCTGCGGGGTAACTGAAATGCAGTACGCCAAGTTCCTACCTTCTGATTGATTTTTATTGTCTCTTCTGTGTGGTAGAGGAGGAGCTTTTCCCCGGAAGAAGTCAGGTTAACGTACACCTGGAGGCAGGGGTACTGAGAAAGTTTCCAGCAGTCTGGACCACAGCTGAAGGAGCAATTAAATGTTTCCGTGATGGACGCATTCAGCAAGGTGCATTGAGACTCTTCGGTCCACACGCTACAGAGAAAGGGGTGAGAGTAAACACAGGCCCAAGAGCTAATAGTGAGAAAGGTATAGTCTGAGGGAATTATTTCTCATCTCCTGAAGCTGAAAAATCTTTTCTAAATCTCTAATATGATCTATCTGTGTAAAGTTTAGGCCTTCGAGTAGAACAGCTTTAAGCAAACTACCGTGTAACATAGACAAACTTGGACACGTGAGAACGTTTTCAATGACTTCCACTGGATATGGTATTCTCCAGTGCTTGACTTAAGTTCTTTTTTCCCTTATGGAACTCACTGGTAACATGAGGCATACTTTAAAATCATCACGTGTCCTCACCCTGTATTTCTACATTGTAGGCAGCTTCTTGACATGCTCCAGCCCCTACCTCTGTATGTTTTACTTTGTACTTTCTGCATCCCAGCTCCCTCCCCAGCCCAGTTTGTGGGCACAGAAGGTGTGAGGGAGAAGGAGGGGAGAGATGGCAAAGGAGTGGAGGGTCGTGTGGTCCAGCTTGACAGAGATGGAAGGACAGTGACAGAATGCCTTAAGGTCTTTCTAATAAGGGAAAAAAGATAACTCAACCCTTTCATTATGTCATGAGCAATCACTTACTGCACATTCCTTTCACCCTAATTGGTAATTTACATACATTACCTTCTTTTGTTCTCTCAACAGCTGTGCAAGTTGGGTAGTAATTTCTTTTTAAAAGTGAGTGAACTGAGAAATCCCATGACATATGCAAGGACATATAGGCAGTAAGTGATGGAAATTATGATCCAATCTTGTAATTCTCTAAGGCCCAGGCTCATTCTGTTGTGTTTTGCTGTCTCCCCACAAACACAATGGAAAAGAAACCCTTTTACGCAGACTAATGGATGAATAAGGGTGCCCTGTTACCTCTCACCTGGAAGGATTCCAGCTGCCCATTGGTCAACTGGTCATTTAAAAATACCTTTAATTTTATGATCAAGATTAACATTTGTAATTAGGAATTAACACACCAGCAATTGATGGTTTGGTTTTGGGTATAAGCTGATCACCATAGCAATGGGAAAACATGTTTTCTTTGCAGATTAATACCCTTTCCTTTTGTTGGACAGGCATCCACAGCTTCCTGCCCCTTTGCATGTGTGAAGTTTTATTCCAGAAGCAGGATACTAGACCTGATCCCCTCCCTTGGTGTGGCAAACTGTATTTTCCTGGAACATGGGTGGTCACATTTTGCTTATATACTGAGGAAAAAGTCTCTGATGGTTCTAACCAGATGTGAAGAGCTGAAAGCATTTTGGAATCAA
Source organism: Gorilla gorilla gorilla (assembly GCF_029281585.2). Classification (NCBI taxonomy): domain Eukaryota; kingdom Metazoa; phylum Chordata; class Mammalia; order Primates; family Hominidae; genus Gorilla; species Gorilla gorilla. Next base: position 189,930,083 of record NC_086017.1, on the reverse strand, counting down.
CGACCACTTGGGGCCTGAGGCATCAGCACTTTCATAGAAAATGAGCACAGCTGAAGGCCATCAGAGAAACAGAGCAGAGCAGCCACAAATGTGAAAGATGATGCCTTAATTTCAGCAAATTACTGTATTTCAGCTAGATTTTGCTTCTAAAATGAAAGTATTAATTTAGATGGAGAAACAAATGCCACAAAATGGTTTCATTTTCTTTTGGATTGAAACCTCAATTTTTCATTTGAAAAGGTCTTGTTTCTTTAAGCTGAACTGCTGTGAGACTTCCCCCCATTCGATACATCAGGGCTGGGCTCGCCTATGTTTAGAGTGTCCAATTTATGGACAACAGTTAGCTAGAGATGCTGGTGGGATTTACTACATGGCTTACTGAGGACAGGAGTACACTTGCTATCCCACAATTTATTTGCCTCCCTATCCATTCAATACACCTACAGCAAATATTGAAATGAAAAGATTCAAAATCTGTTATTTTTAAAAGTTGATGCATAGCAGTGTTTCTCAGCCTAGAAGGCCCATTAGAACAACCTGGGGAGCTTTAACAGATACTGGTGACTGGGTCCCTCTCCGGACCAATTAAATCTGACCTTCTGGGTTGATGATGATGGGGGCTGGGTATTAGCATTTTTAAGAGTTTCTGGGGAAGTTGGAATATACAGTTGAGAACCACTCACGTGGAAGGTGATGGAGGGGTTGGTTGGGGTGGAAAAGGGAGGAGGGTGGGGAACGGACAGAAGTGTGAAGTGGCAGGAACAGTGACTTTGGAATAAGCGAGATGTGGGCTTGAATCTTAGCTCTGCCACAAGCAAGAGCTGTATGACACTGGGGAAATCATATCTCTCTTGAGCCTCAGTTTTGCCGTTTTTATAATGAGTATATTTATACTTACCTTATAGAGTAATTGTGATAATTAAAGAAGTAGAAGTCTTTGACACCTGGTATCCAGATTATATGTAGAGCTATATGTATCATTATTATTAGATAACATTATTGAAAAGTATTATTTACCAGGAACTTCTCAAAGTTCTTATCAGGAAAGAAGGTGAGGAAGGTGACCTTAGGGTTGCCTAAGTGATGGGGGAGGATGGAGGAGGAGACAAACAGCAGGGTTCCACCCACCCAGTGGTATTACCTCTGCATGTATGAGCGCAGGAGTGTGATTCCCAGCAGAAAATACATCATGATGGAGCACACCATCATAGCCAGTCCCAGGAGAATAGCTCGGTCCTCTCCTGCCTTCAGTGCTGTGACTGTTTTCCTTTTGTCCAGGAGGTCATGGTCCCTGATTTTCTGGTAAATATTTCTGAGGTTAAAAACAATATGGTCTTACATTAAGTTTAGTTAATCAGCATGCCCCTAGAGAGCAGGTCAGTTTCTGCCCATGCCTTCCTAGGGCCCTCCAAACCTGCTTCAGTGCAGCTGGACCTCAGTGTGTGTCCACTACCTCCCACACAAGCACACACATGCACACATGCATGCACACACACTCACAAGCACATGCACGCCTGTATGTGTACCAGTCCTGAGCAGAAATAAGCCCTCCTTCTTTACTCTGGGGCCAATGTCTTAACTGCAAATTAATTTTCCTTCTATCTAATTCTAAAGAAAGAAACCAATCCCCTCAACCCTCAAAATAATGCTTTCGGTTTGTTGACTTTACTATTTAACCCAAATCTGATCATTATTGATTTTTAAATAATTTTGGAATACCTAATGGAGCATTGATTCAAATAAATGGCAACATATACTAGGAATATATCAAATTAATCTTTCATTTCTCTTCAGTAGTGATAGGTAGAAGTTATTTTGGTTAACATTTTTCTCAAGCTGAGAGCTGCTTAGGGCTTTGTTGGCTTGAGATTGATAAGCAGTGTGAAGATGTAGAGTGGTGATCCAGCTATTCTTATATGTGAAAACTTTCGATTGAGTTAGAAAAGTGTCATTCAAATCGAGGCCAGGCCCTATAACTTTGGACAATTTTATTAGTATTTTTGTTTTTTATTTTAGAGCAGCAATGTAGGGTAAGAAAGAACAAGAAATTGAAATCAACTCTCTCCTGAGTTCAGACTGATATCACTGCTTGTTAGCTGTGTGATCAATAACAAGTGCCTTAGTCTTTCTGATCCCCAGTCGCCTGCAAAGTGAAAATAATGTTTAAATGCATTTTAATGGCTAAGTGACATGATACAAGCAAATTATTTAAGAGAATGACTGACATGAGATTTGGCCGGGCGTGGTGGCTCATGCCTGTAATCCCAGCACTTTGGGAGGCCGAGGCTGGCGGATCACAAGATCAGACGATTGAGATCATCCTGGCTAACATGGTGAAACCCCGTCTCTACTAAAAAAAAATACAAAAAATTAGCCGGGCATGGTGGCGGGCACCTGTAGTCCCAGCTACTCGGGAGGCTGAGGCAAGAGAATGGCGTGAACCTGGGAGGTGGAGCTTGCTGTGAGCCAAGATCATGCCACTGCACTCCAGCCTGGGTGAAAGAGCGAGTCTCCATCTCCAAAAAAAAAGACAATGAGTGACAAGAGATTAGTAATAAATGCTCCCATTCAAAAATGGGGTGGGGAGCTACAGCTCAATGACACGGACATCAGAACATCCTAAAATTGCTACTATTCTCCAGAGAATTTTTAATGGACAAAATGGCAAGAAAATGAGTAGTGTATAAAGCTTGGAGATGGAGGATTGGATTTGAAACCAGGTCTGGAGGAGAAGGTAGAAAAGAAATGCGGAAGTGCTGGATGCTTGGGGAGATGATGAGAAGCTTGAGTAGGAAGGCAATGCACAGGAATTCCTGCAAGGCCTGTGACCAAGAAACAGCTCATGATTTTTCAATGTCTATTTTGAGAAGGGAGCTTTGGATTGCAGGGCAGTGGAAATGGGAAAATCGCTGGCCTTTAGAGCCTAGAAACAGCAAGGAGGACAAATAAAATGCTGAAAATGGAAAAAGAAACTGAAGTCATTTTTTTTTTTAGCTTCAGGCAAAAAGCCAATATGCACAAGAATAACTTCAGATTTTTCATTCAGATTTTTATGGCTAATCGCTCTTGTTGCTTGGGAGAGGAACCAGAGTTGACTCTAAAGTGGAACTTTGCGGGGGAGGGAAGATATGCCTGTTGTTTGTGCAGTTGTGTGTTTATTCAGGGCTTATATTTAGCTTTGTGCTCCAGGATGGCCTGACTGGTGTTTATGGCCAGTATCTGTTCTGATTGGCTGATCCATTCTGGGCTGGTTCCTAAATATTTTGATTCCTTATAGAGGTGATGGAGTGTGTATGTACTTAATATATTTCCATGAGGTTGTAGGGCCGAGTATTTATTAATCTAAGTATTGGTTGTGCAAAATTAACTGATTAGCTTCTTCTTCTTATTATTTTAAAGTTCTCTTTTTGAGGTGGTTTGTATAAATCTTACTCTTTCCTTGAGAAGTGAGCCCATTGTAGTAGGAGAGTCGGAGCTAAATACAGGCCTTTGTTTATCATCATTTCACGGCGCTGTCTTTCCTGGCTTCTTCCCACTCTCACTTGCTCTTGGCTGCTCATGGTCATTGCCAGAGGCCTGGAGAGCCCATATCTTTCATTGTTCCCCAGCTCCCAATCCCAATGCCTCTGGATTAGCTGGCCTGCCCTGCTTTTGACTTCCACAGACTGGCAACCACCCACCCTCTGTGTTTCTTCATTCTTTTTTGAGATTTTGTTTGGAAATTCTAGGATTTACATCAAAGCTTTTAAAACTTCACCCTTTATGAACTCAAATTTTAAAAAATCAGTGTCCGTTAGCAGCTAAAGCCAGTGGGCTGAAAGCTTTTCTGAATCAGGAAGAGACAGGCTGAGTCTGAGTAGCTTCAAAGACCTGCTGTAAAATAATAATCTGCTGTTACTTCACTTATATTATTTATCAACATGTATTTAACTCTGATGGCTGCCATAGAGATCTGAATTTCCTGCAGATAGAAGACAGCAAGGAGGGAGCATAATCTCACAATTCCAGGGTATTAGACTGTCACACAGCATCACTTATGTCAGCCTATACCCATAAAAGAGAAGAAGTTTAATCAGTCAGTTGTGTCATCAGAACAAGAAGCATATAAAAATGATTCAAACATGTAATTCAAAAACAAATCACAATTTGAAAAAACAAATGTTTTTGATATGCTCTGGAATGTATAGAGAGGGAAAAGTGAATGATTTTCATACAGCCCAAAAATATCTGAGAAATCAGGATACTACCCAGCAAAATGAAAGCGGGTGAGTGGAGTGGGCCATACCCATGGAATTCATTAGTAAATGATTATAGAATTAATGGAAAATAAAGAAATGAATAAATGATTTGGAAGAGCAAAGAGTTCAGTTTAGGTTCACAAACTTCTCCTGAATGCTGGTAATCTCTTGTTATTGGGGATATGGCCCCTGCCCCAAAGGAAAACAGACATGTATATAAATATCAGCATAGGGTGAAAAACTTAATGATGGAGCAATTCACAGAGTGTTATGGGAATAGAGAAGAGGGAAGGATACCCCAGCTTAAGGGAGCAGGACAGAGAGCCAGGGTTGAATTTAGGGAAGGGTTCCTTAAGGAGAAACACCTTAAACAAAATCTTCAAGATTGAATCAGAGTTAACCAAATGAGACAAAGAGTCAAAGGTATTTTAGACAGAAAGACTCACATGAACGAAGGGATGGAGACTTGCAATTGCATGGTGAATATCAGAAACTGCAACTGTTTTAATATTACTGAGATGCCTATGGGACAGGGAAAAAGAGGCAGATGAGTTTGCAAAGGTAGGTAGGCCATGAAGGTTTTTGTAAGTCATTCTAAAGAGCTTGGCCTTTATTCTGTAGTGAATAGGAATCTGTTAGAGGGTGACATGATTGAGTTTCAAAATGATCACTCTGGCTTCTGTGCAGAGTTTAAGAAAAAGGATAAGGCTTAAATCAGAGAGAGGAATGGGGGGATTGTTACTGTAGTGTTGGCAAAGGACAGTGAGGGCTGGATCTAGGATCAAGGTAGGATGTATAAAGAAGAAACGATACGTGGAGAAATATCTGTGAGACAGAACTTCAGGATTTGGTGGCTGATAGAATACAGGGGATGATGAGGAAGTAAGAAAAAGGGTGTAGTTTAGATTTATGCTCTAGTACTTGATGTGGATGACTGGAGAAATCATGGAGAGTGGTAAGGTGAGATTCTTGTTTCCGTATTTCCCTACTCTTCCAGGATCCAAAGAGGTGACTTCTGCTGACCTTGCTAAAAAGGAAGAAAGTGATTGCACATTTATAGATTCTCTTTCCACAAGTTTAGTGTCCTAAGCACAGGCAGAGGAGTGACTAATCTCAATGGTGAGATAGGCCAGAGTCAGAGGGCCACCTCTGTTTTTTGGGTCATTGCTTATGTGTGGCATAATTTTTGTAAAAAAAAATTATGATTTGGACTTGCTTTTGTTCAGGCTTTGGTTTTTTGCATGTCCAGGTAGTAAAGGTAGTAAGTCTCAGTTGGGAAAGAGGGTGTTCACAGCCTGAGACAGGGTGCATTAGTTGGCCCCTTCTACACCATGTTGTCTTCAGTGCTAGTTGGAAGGAGCAAGATGCCATATTTTGGGCCACAGCCCTATGTATCCTCTTCCATACTACGAAGCCTTGTAATGTGTGAGTTACCATGTAAGTATTAACAAGGCTGATAGCTTATCACCCTTTGGTTCTTCCTGTCTATTCTTTATGAATCTACCTGAGAGGAATTGAGGGTGGGGGTGGTAGTGCTAAGAATAATGGAATGAGGGACAATTCACTGATGTAGAGAGCTCAGGAGGAAGAATGAGTCTGGGGTATGACTACAAATTCAGTTTTGACTAAGTGTGCTGCCCAACAGTGGGTGTAGAGCAGGAATTTGACTTTATAAGTTTGAAGCTGATCTAGCCTTGGTGTGTCCTGGCAAAGCACCATATTTAAGGTCTGTTGAGATAGTCTTGGCTTCACGGTGAACCACATGTTGACAATAACAAATAGTAGATATGTGCAGTCTTTACTATATATAGGGAACATTCTGTTCAAAGCCTTTGGAGAAGTTATTAATAAATCTACATGGCAAATCCAAGTATAACAAAAGTGTTTGTGATAAATATCTTGTAAACAAAATATTTTCAATTGTTTAGTAAGGCTTCAATCAATTTTACGCCAAGCATTAGTCAACCTAGTAAAATTTTATTTTGAGCTCCTTTTATATAGTTTCTTGAAGTTTGATATTGGGGGTCAGCCCATAATTCATAAACAAATTATTTTTGAGGCCATGCACATACAAATATGGATATAAAGAGTAAAATGTGAAAGAAAGTTTTTCCTCCTTGGCTGTCACACCCATTTAAATTCAGATTCCCTTGGTATCTATCCTATAAAGAGAAGGAGAAAAGTATTCAGGTTAAGGCAGCATAAAGGCCATTTATGAATTAATTTGCTTATTCATTAGTCAACATTTCTAAGTCTTCATCAGATGAAACACAATGTGCTAAGTTCTGGCGATACCAAATAAATAAGACTTAGAGTCCCAAGGGAGCTGAGTGAGATGTCAGTCATTGCAGTGTATGGCAATGAGACTGATTAGATAGGTGTGTACAGGAGAAGCAAACTGATACGCCAAGGGCCAACTTGCTAAAGGATCAGTTTCTCAATGGCTAATTCCCCAAAAGCCAGTTTACTGAAGGATCAGCTCACTACATAAATATTTTGCCAACTTTACGACACTTACAGATTTAACAAAGACTTATTTTAAGGAGTATTGTTTTAAATATAGTAAATGAATATAAATAAATTTTTGTATGAATATTTTAAGACTATATTTTAAAAATCTGTTCAATCATAAAGTGTATTTTTCTTACGGATACATTCATCTTAGTGGTATTTTTGGATCAGTTTGATATTTTTAAAAGCTAAGTTTTCTAAGGAGGCTTAGTCTCTTTGTAAATATATTCTTATGAATATATTTATAAATATGCCTTTCTTGAATACGTTTGTGAATATATCCTTCTAACAAATATGACAAAAATTTAGCATTTCACCTGGGAGCCTTTCTATTTTTACTAGTTTTCAGATTCTTTTTAGAGTCACTGGCTCTTTTGCTAATATTTTAGAATTATTGAAATTCTTGTGGCAAATTTCACATTATGACCACTTTGATGGATTTATCAACTTTATCAATTAACCAAAATTTGTTTCTTGACTCATTGATAAAGGTTATGGTAAGAATAGTAGGACCCTCTGCTAAGTTGAAAAGAAGAATCAGTGAAACACGAAGTCTGGCCCACTGACCTAGAGAGGGGGACACACAGGGGTAGAGGAGGGAAGACTAGTGGGCAGAGGAAGCAGGAGGGCATGGCTGGGATGGGGGTGGGGGGAACAGGGGACAGAGAGGAAGGGAGACTGGAGGCCGAGGGTGTCTGGGACAAGAGATGGAAAGACAGAGGGGCGGAGAGATTGAGAGACAATGGCTGCAGAGAGTGAGAGACGGAGTGGAGCGAGTCTGAAGGCCCTAAATCTGGCCCCCCTGTAAATGTTTTCATTCCATCGTAGTGTGGTTTATTATAGAACTGTGTAGGGTTACAGTGGTATATAGCTACATACAGTGGTATATAGCTAAATTCGATAAATTCATCAAAATGACTGATGGCAAATGGATTCTTTGGCAAATTGGCTTCAGGCACATTGGCCATTACTTTTTCAGGCATTCCTTAAAATGAACAGTCAGTGGATCGATGGTAGAAGAAAAAAACAGAAAAGGGCCAAATAAATGTCAGGAATTAAAAACCATAACTACAGACATGTTATGGATTAAATTGGCCCAGGGCTATGATTTACAAGCTCAAAGGTGGTTTAGGAAGCCTGCCAGTTAGGGACCATAACTTGATTTAAATGGTGATGATTAAGAGTCCTTTGACGGACCAAACTAAGTCTTGGACGAGCAAATGATTGAGAAGGGAAGAGTATCCAGGCAGAATGTAAGAGAATAGAGGTAGTAGAGTGTGGTTGGATTCCAGGATATTGTGGGCGGGGAATGGCAGACAGTGAGCTGGTTAGATAGGCAGGCACCAGAGAAAAAGGATCTTGTATGTCTTTTGAAGTTAGGGGGGGGCATTAAAAGAATTAAGCAAGTACAATGATTAGATATGTGCTTTAGAAAGATCACTCGTGTTAGTGTGGTTGGTTTTTTAGAAATGTTTACATATGGAGACAAAGGGACTGATTCTTAAACTCTCCCAGTGTTTCAGGTATTAGATAAAGAGGGGTTTAAAAAAAGAGAAGTGATGGAGGAGATTAAGATTTAGATTTACTTAGATGAAGCTGGAAGCCATTATCCTCAGCAAACTAACGCAGAAACAGAAAACCAAACACCACATGTTCTCACTTATAAGTGGGAGCTGAGCAATGAGAACACGTGGACACAGGGAGGGGAACAACATTTACTGGGGCGTGTTGGGGGAGAGTGGGAGTGGAAGAGTGTAAGGGAAAACAGCTAATGCATGCTGGGCTTAATACCTAGGTGTTGGGTTGATAGGTGCAGCAAACCACCTATGGCACATGTTTACCTGTGTAACAAACCTGCACATCCTGCACATGTACCCCAGAACTTAAGAACAAACAAACAAACAAATAGGTTTAGATCTGGGCATCATTTGTGTCTAGAACTAGCAACACTATGGGTTTTAATGAGACTCTTTAAGTAGTCAGAGAAACAAAAGACAGTGTGGCCACTAAAACATGGAAAGGGCAGAAGAGAATTCTGCAGAATCCTGAAGCTATCAGATACGTGATGGGGCACCTGGGTGGATGCAGGGAAGAGAAGTAGGGAAAGCATGAATTAGAAATGAAGAATTAAATATATCTGAAATTACTTGGCTGAGAGCTCTTCCAGAACTTACATGTGCTGAATATTTATGTTTGTGCCTCTCTGGCCCAGTGAATACTGAGCTGTTCAAGAGTTAAAGACAGACCACATCTTTGTAAGTTCAGTCTCTTGCATTTATTAGGCTCACAAAATATGTTCCTTTTATTTGGACTAGACTGGCTACAACAAGCATAGGTTGTGAGATAGCCAGTTATAGGGAGGCTGAATGGTCTATTAAAACTAAATAAATCAGGGAATGATGGCTAGAACAAACCTCCAGTTTCTATCTTCCCATCAGTGTCCACTGGACTCTACCACCAACAAATTTAGTACTCTTTCCAGAAAAAAATCAAACTCTCCAGGCACTGAACCCTCTAGTTCCCAGACTTAGGGAAACACGTCCTTCTGTTAGATCTTATGAAGGTGTACCTATGAGGCAATGGATTGCTGAGTGCCTTCAGAGCTTCAGTGAGCACAGCTGCTATACATCTCTGCCCCACGAGAACACACGTGTTGTTTCATATGGCAGAGAAGGCATGGCATTGATGAACACAGCCATTGTTCTGCCTTCTGTCCACCACAGCCTCCTCCATTTTTGAGATGTGCTTCTTTTACATATATCCTCATCTTAAATTATTTTCAGATTTTATAGATTTTTCCTTGAGCTGGTAAGTATATATTTTATGGTACAATTTGATTAGTTTAATTATTATTATCTGTTTTGGTCTTTTAATGTGTACATTTCATCAGGAGCAATGTGTTTTTGAGTTTGGGGAGAAATGACAGTCACACTTCATTTATATATATATGTCATTAACATGAAGGATTTTGTCCATGAGCTTAACGTTATTATTGCCAATGTATTAATTCATGGGACTTCCCAGGAAGTCTTGTAACACTGTGACCCAGGTCTTATGGGTAAGACACTAAAAGTGAGAACAAAATTATGGAAACAAAGGTTGGAATTATTCTTTTTAGTCCTGCCTTTAGCTTATCAGATAACACACTCTCCCAATGATATCTTAATATTTTAATTCATATTTATTTTTGTTGGACCAATTAGCATATTAAATTTTATGAAAAGCTTTAATCCAAGATATAGAAAGAAACAGAAAATTATGTGAATCGTCCAGATAAGTGAGGGTGTTATAACCTAGAGAGACTTTGAGAAGTACTGGCCTTTTTATTGACCACATTATTTGGCTCTAATGCAATAATGCTAGAAATAAATAACAAAAATAACTAGAATGACATCTACAGAAGAAAGTAAAACCATAGTACAAAGAACTCATGGGTCATAGAATAAAGTCCAGCAAAAATTAAAAATCAGAATTAAATGATATGAAAAACACTCTAGAACAATTAGTGGGATGCAGCTAAAGCAAAACTGTATATTTCTAAGGATAGAAATATATAGTTTCAAATACTTAGATAAGAAGAAAGCCTGAAGATTAATGCACTAGGCATCCAAATTAGTAAGTTAGGAAAAGATTGACAGAATATACTAAAACAAAGTATAAGGAAGGAAATAATAAACTTGAGCAGAAATAAATGAAATAGATGAACCATATTAAAGGACTAATTAATGAGTTCAAAGGTTAATTTCTTTTGAAAAGACTAATGAAAAACTGAAAAAATTGATCAAGGAAAAAAATAGAAAAGGGCCAAATAAGTATCAGGAATTAAAAACTATAACTACAGATAAGGTATGGATTGGAAAGAAAATATTGAAAATAACTATATAATGAGACATTTGAAAACTCTGAAGTTTATAACTTCCTGAAATATACAGCAAACTTTTCCAAAAATATAACTTACTGAAACTGATTCAGAAATAAATAGAAAACTCAAATACTTATAAACCATTAAAAATTTGAATCATCAGTTAAAAATATCACCATAATGGAAACAGTAGTCTCTGATGATTTATAGCTAAACTGTACTTATAGTATACAAATCATTCCAGAATATAGAAAAAGATGAAATGCTACCCAACCTATTAATGAAGTTAGTAAACTTTGATACTAAAACCAAATCAGAACAATACACAAAAAAATTATAGGTCAATATCTTTCACAAACATAAATGTGAAATTTTAAAAACAAGATAAACTAGCAATATATAAAAATGAAAATATATCATGATCAAGCTGTGGTTATCCCAGGAACTTATAATGTGGGTTATTATCTGAGTAGTAATGTAATCTATTACATAAATAATATACTAAAGGGTTATAATCATATAATAATGTAATAAATGTAGATAAACATATTTGACAAAATTTAACATTCATTCATGATAAAAACTCCTATCAAATTAAAAATAGATAGGAACATCCTTAATATGATAAAGGGTATAGAAGAAATACCTATAGTAAACTTGATACTTAATCGTGAAATGTTGACAGAATCCATTTTATGAGCAGAAACAAAAGTAAAGATGTCCATTATTACCTGTTTTATTCATGATTTACTGATTTACTAGCAGTATAACATATGAATGAATAGTATATTTACTGTAAAGAAGAAATAAAAACGTATTCACCAATGATGTAATTATGAAGAAAATACAAAAGAATCTATAGATTAATTATTAATAAGAAAATTTAGGCTGGGTGAGGTGGCTTGCATCTGTAATCTCTACACTTTGGGAGGCTGAGGTGGGAGGAGGATCACTTGAACTCAGGAGTTCAAGACCACAGCAAGGCACCATCTCTAAAAAGAAAATTAGCCAGGCGTAGTGGTGCATGCCCGTAGTTTCAGCTGCATGGAGGGCCGAGGTGGGAGGATTGCTTGAGCCCAGGATTTCAAGGCTGCAGTGAATCATGATTGTGCTACTGTACTCCAGCCAGTGTGACAGAGCGAGACCCTTTTGCAAAAAACAAAACAAAACAAAAAACAAACAAAAACTAGTATAGTTGCTGAAACCAAAGTGATATGCAATAGTCAATTGCCTTTTTATATATTAGCAAAAATGGTGTAATTTAAACATTACAAAAAAAAAGATAGCGCTCAAAAGTAAATGGAACAAAACCAAAAATTGACAAATGGGACTTAATTAAACTAAAGAGCTTCTGCACAGCAAAATAAATAATTAACAGAGTAAACAGACTACCTACAGAATGGGAGAAAATATTTGCAAGCTCTGCACCTGACAAAGGACTAATATCCAGAATCTATCAGGAAGTTAAACAAATCAACAAGGAGAAAACAAATAACCCATTGAAAAGTGGACAAAGGACGTGAACAGACACTTCTCAAAAAAAGACACATATATGGAAGCCAATAAACATGAAAAAATACTCAACATTACTAATCATTAGAGAAATGCAAATTAAGACCACAATGAGACCATGCAGGATGGCTGTTATTAAAAAGCCAAAAATAACAAATCTTGGTGAGGCTGAGAGGAAAAGGGAACACTTAGGCACTATTGGTGGAAATGTAACTTAGTTCAACCTCTATGAAAAGCAGTGTGGAGATTTCTCAAATTACTAAAAATGGAACTACCATTTGACCCAGCAACCATAATTGATACCATTACTGGAGTGGGTATCTACCCAAAGGAAAAGAAATCATTCTATCAAAGAATATCTGCACTCATATGTTTATCAAAGCACTATTCATAATAGTAAAGTCATAGAATCAACCTAAGTGTTCATCAAATGTGGTACATATACACCATCAAATATTGCACAGCCATAAAAAAGAATGAAATCATGCCATTTGCAGCGGGAGGCTGTTACCCTAAGTGAATTAACGCAGAAACCGAAAACCAAATACTGCATGTTCTCACTTACACATGGGAGTTAAACAATGGGTACATGTGGACATAAAACTGGAAACAATAGACACTGGGGACTCCAAAAGGGGGCAGGGAGGGAGGAAAAAAGAGTTGAAAAACTACCTATTGGGTACTAGTTTCATTATTTGGTTGATGGGTTCAATAGAGGCCCAAACTTCAGTATTACTCAATATGCCCATATAACAAATCTTGCACATGTACCTCCTGAGTCTACGATTAGAAAAACAACAGCAGCAACAACAATAATAATAACAACAACAACAACGTAGTGAAGTTATGAGAGTAGGGGTCGTTCAAGTTTCTTTTTTGGCAGGATAATGAAAGCATTAATTATCTTCATATTGGTCAATTCATGCACACATATGAAAATGTAATTATCTAAAAACATAAATGAAATATCCAAATTTCCAAATGGGAGAAAATAAAATACAATTTTAAAGACTTAATTAGTTTGGCTGAATTAAACAGACCAAAATTACACAAACACATGATGAGTTAAAAAGTAACTTGAGTTTGAAAAAGGCAGCCCAAATATATTAGTAATCATAATTGATTTACTCTACAATATTATCCTGAAAGTTCCTGCCGATAGAGTAAGAGTGTAACACATGAGAAAAAACCATAAGGATTGGAAACAAAGAAACATTGTTATTTGTAGAAAATACAAATAGGGAAATCAAAACAAATCTATCAGCAACTATTTGAAAGCATACTGAGTTCTACGAGGTTGATTGATAGAAAAAAATCAGTAACTACAAAAGCAGTAGCATTTCTACACATCAGCAGTAAAAACACATATATAACATAAGAGGTATGATTATAATTGCCGCAAAATGTTGCTTAAATATAAATCTAATGAAATAATTGCAAAATGATAGCATGATTGATACTGCAGTCATGATAATTCATGATATAATTCATGAATAAATAAGGAATTATATTCCAGGATGTGGAGACTCAATATTTAAAACAATTCAGTTATTCAGTAAATTCAATGCCATTTCAATACAAAGGTAGTACTTAGGAATAAATCTAATAAATGATGTACACTTTTTTTAAATGCAAAACTTTATTAGGAGATACTAGGGAAGACAAACCAATGTAGAGGTTAATCGTATTCATTCAGAGAAAGACTTGGTGACATAAAGATGTAAATTTATCACAAATTAATTAATAAATTTTATAAAATTCTAATAAAAATCCCTAGAGTTTTTTTTGGGAAGTGCGATAGGTGTGACTTGCCAACCTGATTTTAAAACTTACTTGGAAGTGCAAGTGGCTAAGAATAGTAAATACACTTCTGACTACAAAATAACAAGATGGGTGACTGGTCCTATCAAATATCAAGATGTATTACAGGCATAATGCTAAAATTTGTAAACTGATGTGAGGTGTTTGTCTGAGGTGGACAAAACTGGCCGCTAGAACAGAATAGAGATTCAAAAACATATCCATGTACATATGGAAATGTAATATATGACAAGTGATTTTTAGATCAATGGGGAAAGGAGAAACTCTCCAATAAATGATGCTGGGGCAATTGGTTATCCATATAAAAACTGGATATTGGGTATCAGTTCCAGATGATTAAATACGTAATTGTGAAACATAATGCTACATAAAATTTAGAAAACTGTGCAGGAGGATGTCTATTTGAAACTGGAGTAGGATGGGATTTCAAAATGTTACAAAAATTGTTAATTTAGAATATATTAAAATTACCAAACACCGCATGTTCTCACTCATAGGTGGGAATTGAGCAATGAGAACACAGGGACACAGGAAGGGGAACATCACACACCGGGGACTGTTGTGGGGTGGGGGGAGGGGGGAGGGATAGCATTAGGAGATATACCTAATGCTAAATGACGAGTTAATGGGTGCAGCACACCAACATGGCACATGTATACATATGTAACAAAACTGCACGTTGTGCACATGTACCCTAAAACTTAAAAGTATAATAATAAAAAAATTAAGAACATATTAATATATTTATCAAAAGACATGAAAAAGAAAGTGAAAAGCCAAACCACAAACTGGGAGAAGCTATTTACATACATATAGCAGATAAATAATCAATATGGACTTTTATAAAGAATTCCTGCAAGTCAAGTAAAAGACAAACAATCCAGTAGAAAAATGATAAGAGGTATGATTATAATTGTTGCAAAATGTTGCTTAAATATAAATCTAATGAAATAATTGCAAATTATTTAAACAGTCAAGTATTTGACCTAATTGGGCCAAATATTTAAACAGTCAACTCAGAAAAAAGGACTAAGGAAATAGGCTCAATCTCATTAATAATCTGAGAAATGAAAATTAAAATAATAATACCCTCTTGATTACTGAAAATTAGAAATCTGAAAACTCTAAACAAGGCTGTTGAGCAATGGGAATCGCATGTATGGCTCCTTCGGAAAACCATGGCATTACTTGGTAAAATTAAAGCTGCGCGTACTTTTGAACCAACCATTCCCATGTTAGGTATAACATGGGACATTAAGAAATGTTCATACATGTGCACAAAGAGACATGTACAAGAATAGCATCATTGTTGGCAATGACAAAAGAACTGGAAATAATGCAAATGTCGCTCAGCAGTAGACTGGATGAATAAATGGTAGTATGTTCATGTAGTGGGAGACTACATAGCAGATAAAATGAACTACAGCGACTCACGCCGGCATTGGTAAATCATAACAACATAATGTTTGGTGAAAAAAACAAGTTGCAGAATAAATATGGCATGATTCCATTTACATGAAGTCTCCAAACATTTAGATGGAAACAATATATTGTTTAAAGATCCAAATGTGATAAACTCATGAAAAAAAATCAGGGAATGATATGCCCAAAATTCAGAATACTGATTGATATTGATTGATGGGGAGTAGAATAGTATTGGGAAAGCATCCTCAAGGGCTTCAAAAATTCTGATTGTTTTGTTTTTTAAACTGAATGATGGGTACCTGGATGTTTATAACATCACTTTGTATATTAACATATGTAATAAATATTCATTTGTATCACTTCAATATTTAAAAAAACAATTTAAAGAATATTTGATAAACAGTCTGTAATGCCCTTAGCTTAAAAACCTCTCTCTTCTTTAATTTCTAAATTAATTATTCTGTTTGTTTGCTGCTTGAAATTTAGGGATCGCGCTGGGTGTGGTGGCCCACGCCTGTAATCCCAGCACTTTGGGAGGCTCAGGTGGGCGGATCACCAGGTCAGGAGATCGAGACCATCCTGGCTAACATGGTGAAGCCCCGTCTCTACTAAAAATACCAAAAAAAAAAAAAAAAAAAAGTTAGCCAGGTGTGGTGGCGGGCGCCTGTAGTCCTAGCTACTTGGGAGGCTGAGGCAGGAGAATGGTGTGAACCCGGGAGGCGGAGGTTGCAGTGAGCTAAGATCGCACCACTGCACTCCAGCCTGGGCGACAGAGTGAGAGTCCGTCTCAAAAAAAAAGAAAAGGAATTTAGGGATTAAAGTAAGTTCAACTAACAAAGAAGTTTGTTTAGAGAAGAAAAAAATATTTCTCCACAATGCTGGGTTGCAGAATGGAAGATGAAGATAGGACCTTATGTTTTGTATATAGAAGATGATCAGAAAAAGATCTGGCTTGGAATTAAAATAAGGAAAAAAAAGTGAAACTGACTTCCATTTCTTCTGAGCAAAAAAACATTTGGTTTCAGAATTTTCAGTGAACTTTTCCTTCCACTGAAGTTGCTCTGCCTGCCCTTAAGCTGGTTTCCTGGTATTCTACCATTTGAGGAATCCCAGGGAATCCGATATACTGACACATTTGGCCCTGTTCTCAGGAAGAGGAGGTGTGGAGAGCAGCTGAGGATTTTGTATGGCCTGGCTTCTGGGATTGCTGTGGGAACACAGCTGGAGAAAGCAGGCACACACAGAGGCCAGGTTTGCAGAACAAGAAGAAACTGAATTACCAGCAATTTGAGGCAGTGCTGTCAGACAATCTAATTAATTTATTTCCAAATAATTAACTGGAGGACCTTAATTATGTAGATTAATTATCAGCCATCATCATCTTCATTATCACCATGTTTATTGCCACCAAGAGCACCTTAAACAGAGCCACAGATACTGCTCAAAGTCAGTTTAAAATCTGAGTCGTATCTTCCAAGAGTTTGTGAATTAAGCAGCAAAGACAAAGATGTGGTCAAAGAAAAAGCACAGACAAATTGACTTCCAACATTAAACTAAGGAATGGCAGATTCTATTGCTTAATGGCAGATTCTATTGCTTGTACTTTTTGGCCATGCAGACTTATTTAATAAGCTTTTGCATCCCTATCCCATAAATAAAGCTTGCTGAAAAATGATTTCTTCATAGTCAATATTTTAATTATTATAAATCCCATAGTTCTGAAATCATACTTTAAAAATAAAAAATTAAAACAGTATTTTCAGTTTCATAGAATCTTACTGATGCAGAATACTAAGCTAATTGTTCACACCTTTCAAACGCCACAAATATTACCAATACGTCAGTCACATATTTATTATCTTCTTCGATATGCAATATCCAACTCTATTTTAACATACTTTTCCCCTTGTGGGCTTGGCTGTTCACTATCACTCCAAATATTTCAAGTTTGACAAGAACCTGGGCAGGTACTGGGGTACAGGGAGAGAGCATCAGCTGGGTTCAAATCCTGATTCCATCACTGGCTAGTTGTTGGGCCTTTGGAAGTTATTGAAAATCACTCAGTTATTTAAAAAGCCTCAGTTTCCTAATCTGTGAAGCCAGCATAATAATCTCTATCTTAAGAGAACACAATTAAAACCTACAGTACACAGTAATTGCTTCTTAAATGTTAATTCCTTTGTTCATAAAAAGTAGCAAAATATATTAAATTATTTGCTGAGAGTAAATAGAAGGTGAAAGAAATATATTACACTTCCCTTGCTCTAATAAAGCCTTCAGAATTTCAGGACAGCTGGCTGTTGACAGTTACAATATTCCTGTAGGGCAACAAAACTCTTGGATTTGGTCCTGGCATGAAAGTTGCAGGACCAAACCTCTGTCTTTCTGCACTTTCAAATATAGAATTTGAAATGACATATGAAATTTTATAGTGTTACAGAAAAGATCTTGCTGAAAGATGATTCAACTTGAAAGCAAATGAAAAATAATTTGATTAAGCCTTGAGAAAAAGCAGTGAAAACGTAGAGATGATCAAGTAAAGTAAATTTTCAGTTAATCTGCTTGGTGTCATGATGAGCACTGGGACTTGTTTTTTAAATGCTGACAAGACAACATTATTTGCCTTCTGGGCTATAATTTTACTTAAATATCATATAATTATTTTTTCCATAATTAAGGTAACAATATGTTACAAAGCATTTGGAAAGCAGAGCAGTAAAAACCATGCTATTTCTTCCAGACTTTTGCCTATGTGTATTTTTTGTGGCTGCAATCGTAGTTTGTATGCAAATTTTCAACTTGCTTTTTTCAGTTAATATTGTGTCAAAGCATTTTAAAGTGCTAAGTGGTATATTACATTCAGTGATTTATTTAGCACATTTTCTATTGTGAATTTTCAAGTTGCTTCCCAATTTTTGCTGTAATATATAATTATTGTAAAGAACAACTTTGCTTTTGAAATTTTTAAAAGAATTTTTATCTGTGAGGCAATTCAGGTTTTAGAAGGAAAATAAAAGTATCAGCTCTGAAAACAGTATTCAGGCAAACCTCCTTCAGGTTCTTCTCCTTGTGCCCAGCACCATTTATCAATTGTAGTTTTTAATTTTTATTTTATTATTATTTTTTCACAAATTTCCTTCAACCAAATCAGTCCTGACTTCTGTCAGATTCTGCCTGATGCGCAACTTGCTTACGTCGCCATATGCTGGTGAAGGCAATTATACTTAAAATTTAGCTTCACTTAACCCAAATAATAGGGCAAGGTCAATGAGAAAGAGGAAGACTAAATATTTAAAAATGACTAGAGAATTTTATGAATACATTTACTCCCTAAACCCAAGTGAGAGGACTGGATTGAGTTGCACAAAGGTCATCTTGTCTTTCATTAATGCTGCCTTTGCCCTTTATCTTTCTTCTTATTCCCTCATTTTTCCCTTCCTCCCAGGCTATTCTTCCAAGGATTTTGAGGGTTCAATGGATTTGTATGTCCTCTTTTCCTCCTCTCGTAGCTTCTGTTTTCCTTCCCTGCCATATGTCCAGTGCCCAGAAATGCAGTTTTCATCACTTCAGAAGAAGAAACTGAATTGCCAGTAGTTCTCAGTATTATTTTATTAATTATATTATTTTTTATTATTAATTTTTTATTGTTAATAAAATTAATTCAGTTAATAAATTATTATTAATACATTTGGTGCTCAGTATTTATTGAGCGCCATGTGCCAGGTACAGTGCTAGGTGCTGGAAATTCAACAACATAGTCTGTTTGGTTAAAGAGGATGATGGGAGTGGTGGTTCTTATTGATATCTGAAGGCAGAGCTGGAGTTAGCTAAGCAAAGAGCTTGTGACATGGGAATTTCTGACAGGGAACAACTTTTGCAAAGCTATGTGCTGAAAGCGAACATGTAAAGTGCAAGGAGAAGGAAGGCCAAAGTGTCTGAAACCCTACTCCTGTAGTGTAGAGTCTGTCCCCACATTGCAAAGCATAAGGCTCAGTTGCCTACTACTTTCCTGTCAGTATCCTCTTTGGAGAGTCAGGTTAAATGCTTCTGAAAAGTGCCCAGAATCCCAGTGCATTTACCTTTTTTCATCATGTCTATAAGATGAAGAGGTCCGGCCACTGGTCCATATAAACATCTTAGAGAATGTTGGTCCAGGGTCTCCTTTCCTTATGGTGGATGTCCTGGAGGAATGACAAAAAGACCTAGAAGAGGTACACAATGAAGTTAACAGCAACAAATAGCTCTCAGTGGATTGACTCTTACATAACAACAGGGTTTTGATTCCATAGGGGCAGTGGTTTTCTATCCCGGCTGCATATTAAAATTGACTGGGAATTTTTAAGAAAACAGTAGAGCCTAGTCCTCTCTCAGAAATTTGCATTCAATCTTTTTAAATCTTCCTTAGCTGATTGTAACACACTGCCGGGATTGAGAATTACTGCCTTAGGAGAACGTGGTTTTCTAATTGATGTTAAAATCACATTTTCCCAAAAATATCTCCTTCAAAATATCACTTTGGTATGGTTTCATACTCTGTACTATGCTGTATTTTTCCAAAATTTTAGTTCAGATTTGGATACTAAAACTCAACTTCTTCTTTCCTCTTCAATCTGTTTTTTTCTTTAAAATGCTGACAAGTGTGACATGTTGGTGATGAAACGTCATCTTTAACTGTGCCCCACTTTTGCCAATGTTGTGGCATCTGCCCATGGCAGTTGAGTCTCTGCCTAAGAAAATTACAGCATCAGTGGCAGCTGATACTCACTGGCTTCTGGAGAAGCCAGGTTTATAGGCTCTGGAGTCAAGACGTTTTAAGAATGTTGTGGGTTTATTATTATTATTATTATTATGACTTGGCTTTGGGAGAAGTTCTTTCCTCTCTAAGCACAGCACTAAAAGTAGTTAGCTATTATTGTTTTCCACATAATAATAATTTTCTTGAGAGTTAGGAACATTAAATAAAGAAGCCTTAATCATATATAAAAGTTAAAATGATATTTAACACATTAGAACAAAGGAAGGAAGACTGGTGATTCCTTCATGGATGCATAGTCATTAGTGGCTTTCAGTTTGGTTAAGCACAATATTAATGATAAGCATGAGACAGGAAATAACATTAGCTACTATATACCATATTATCTACTATATGCCACACAGTTTGAATGTATTATTTATGCACATACGTATTTCATGAAATGAACATGCATATATCTGTGTTATGCTTATACAGTGAAAACTCTGCAAGGTGGGTAGTGATATTATTTCCAGGTTCTAAATGATGCTTTCAGAAGGTTGAGATTTTTGCTTACATTTAGAAGAGGTAGACCCACGCTTCAAACCAGTATCTACTTGCCTTCCATTCTTTTAGTTTTTAAATTAAAAATATATTCTTTAGAGATGAGAACTTGCTACATTTCCCAGGCAGGAATGCAGTGGCTATTCACTTGCGCAGTCATAGCTCACTGCAGCCTCAAACTCCTGGGTTCAAGAAATCCTACCTCCTCAGCTTCCCCAGTAGTTGGGACTACAGGTGCGTGCCAATGTGCCTGGCTTGGCTTCAGCTCTGTAATGTGCGTATGAATGATCTAAAGATTTGGGCCAGTTGTGGTGGCTTATGCCTATAATCCCAGCAATTTGAGAGGCTTAGTAGGGAGGATCGCTTGAGTCCAGGAATTTGAGACCAGACCTGGCAACATAGCAAGATCCCGTCTCTACATAAAATTAAAAAAAAAAAAAATTAGCCACGTGTGGTAGTGTGTGCCTGTAGTTCCAGCTACTCGGGAGGCTAAGGTGGGAGGATGGCTTTAGCCTGGGAGTACCAGGCTGCAGTGAGCCGTGGTTGTGTCACTGCACCACTCCAGCCTGGATGACACAGTGACACCCCCTGTTTAAAAAAAAAAAAAGAAAAAGATTTGTTACAATTCAAATTCTGCTTTAGAGGGTCTTGGGTGGAGTCTGAGAGCCTGCCTTTGTAACAAGCTCTCAAGCGATGCTGATATTGCTGGTCTGCAAACAACACCGAGCAGCAAAGGATCAGAGCATGCACTCATAAGTGATTGGTTATAGGCCCTGTTTTGTCACTAACTAGCTGTGTGACCTTGAGAAAGTCACTTAACATCTTTAGGGCTTACTCTGTACCATGGAGAGTTTGAAATTGTTAGCTTCTAAGATTCCTCTCAGCGCCAATATTTTGTGATTCAATAAATTGAAGAATGGATCTAAGCATATGCTATATCGTGGTGTATTTACTTTCTGGGATTAGGTTTGGGAATTGATCTCCTTCTATAACCCTTGGGTCAGCATCAGAGCTATGAGGAACAGAGACTGTGGGAGGTAGAACAGAGGCTGAGAGTTTAGTAACCAGTACAGATGCAAGAATTCATACATCTACCCTTGTTCTAGGATAATGGCAGGAATCAAAGGATTCACCTGAATGGATGCCCTAGACGCTAGATTTAGTAAGACGTAGAAATTAAGTCTGCTATCTCTTTAAATGGCTTAGGCCCGGTTGTTTAAAGTTATTTGTTTCTTTTTGAACATCTCTAAAATATCAAATAGAATAGGGACTACATCCATTATTAAAACCAGTTAACTTTCAGGAAATAAGAATACTTTTCATCTAAATTGAATGAATTACTTCATAAGAATGAGGATTGGCTTAAACTTTCAAGAAGTTGTTTCAACTTGGACTCTGGTGGAATCCTCTGATTGCTTTAGTCATTCCTTCACAGGGTTTGGGCACAATTTGAGTCTAGCTAAACCAATAAATTCCTGAGTGCTGTCCTGTTCCTGGCTATTAGGCAGCATTTAATAGACACATCATACAAATTATAAATGTTTTGAAACTATACAAAGCGAAAGGAGCTGCAGTGATTTCAATACATTTAGAATACTTTTCAGACTGTGTGTCATTATTCCAGCATTGCATCTTCGCTCTATTTCAAGATGATATAGAAAGAGGGAGATTAAAGGAGATTAAATATATATTTATTCTAATGAACTGTCTAAATCTTGTTGGAAAGGACTTAGTGACTCCTCAGTTTATTCCAACAAGTGGATTTGGAGTGTTTCCACCCTAGTTTTCTTTCATAAAGAGAAACCATTATTTAAAACCTGCTGAAGTCATTGTTAATTAAAATAAAAGGGAGTAGCTGCTTTAAAGGCAACAGTACAAAGGTTCTGTGCAGGTTAAAAAAATTTCCAGGCTTCAAAGAAACACCTATAATTCCAAATATGTTAATGGAAGCTGGCTTGGAGGTTCTTTCCCAGCTCAAAGACAGCCCTCCTGAACTCCTTAAGAAATTAATTCAATTTTGCTCATTTTATAGGACAAGAAACTTTTCATTTGAATTGTGATCAGGATAGGGATATAGAGACCAAAAAAGAAAGTACTTTGTACAATTTTGTAATTTGGAATCCTCACGTAAAACAGAGATCTGCATTGTATAGTGGCTGAACAGAGCTGTGGGCAGTGAGGAGAGGAAACCTGAATCTAATTCCACCATTAAATGATCTAGGAACTGGAGTGAACCTGGCAGAACCATTCCTATGTAACTGCAGATGAGTATGATGTGAAAATTCAAAGCTTAAAGATATAATCTCAGCCCTGAGTAAAAGGAGGGAGTCAGTGAGAATGTGATAATTTCCCCGTCTCAGAAATTTATAAAGGGCCCTTTCCATTTCTCAAGCACACACCTTGCTAGTTTCTGTTTCCATGATTCAGTTCGGCCATTCCTTCTGCCTTCATGGTGAATGAGTTACCCTGTTTCAAAGCCATCTCAGATGACCCTCTTCTGTGAGGTCTTCTCTGACCCATATGAACAGTTTCTTCATCTCTGCTCCCAGTTATCGGTACTTACTTCTGCTAAGGCAAGGCAAAATCTATCCTGTTTGTGCACAAATCTGCCTCCCATGCTAGGTTATAAGCATCTGTAGGGCAGGACTGTGTCTCATGCACCCTTACAGCACAATCCAGGACACACAGTAACACACTGGCTGTATTTGCTGCCTTGACCATCTAAGTATGTATTGGGAAATGTGGCCATTAGTATGACTTTGGCCTCATGCACGTGACTCATCTGCTGGGTGCAGTTGATGTTTCCTTTCTGACCCTTCCCTTAGCTTGCACTGTCTTTCATTCTTCTTACTCTCTACTTCTTCTCTTTCCTTCTCTCAATTGTCCAGCTCCATCTATCCCTTTCATTGGCTTGGACAGAAAACTTCTGTTGCTTGGTGAAGTATCATTCACTAAGATTTTCTTTAGATAGGGCAGCATGGCCTGATGAAAAGATAAGTGAGAGCAGCAGATGGGGCCATTTGTTTGTTTGCCTCCTGGCATCACCATATGCCAACTCTGTGACTTTGGACAAGTCAATTTAACGTCTCTGAGTTTTTGTTTCCTCAACTGTAAAAATGGGAATAATAATATTTGCCTTTCTGGGTTGCTTGGGAGACTAAGTAAAACAATACATGTAAAAGTGTTTAAAGTAGACCATGAAACATAATAACATAATAATTGGTTAGTGGCACACACTAACCAATAGTTTACTTCTTTTTCACCCTGTTATTAAACTTAAAAACAAATGGATTGAATTTTCTCTTTTTGTAAAAAATTTCGATTAAGTCACTTTGTACTTGTACATTTAGACTATTGATCTTTTTTCTTATGGGTCAGTGGCACTCAATAGAGGAAAAGTGGTTTTCTGAGATATAGGGTGATAAAATCTGAAGTACTTTCTCATTAGCATTAAGTTCTGATACCCATTCTGAGATATAAAGACATAAAGATAGCGCCTCTGAATGCTGGCCACACATTAGAATTATCTGGAAGAATTTTAAAAAATACTGGTGCCTGGATCTCACTCCAGGCCAATGAGAACCTCTGGGAGTGGGTCTCTGGCATTAATGTATTTTTGGAAGCTATCCAGGTAATTATGATGGGCAGCCGAGAAACACGACTATCACCTCTCAGGTTCTGATTTCATTTAAGTTTAATTAGTGATGGATACTCTTTCTGTTTCTAGAAGCTTCTACTGGGTGCCACTTCTCAGAGGCTTCTCACTTCCTACCAGTGCTGAGGCCTCAAGGTGACAGCTGCAAGGACAAGTGAGATATGGGGCAGGGAAAGAACAAAGTGGTTGCAGTTTTCTAGTGTCAGTGGCCCTGAGCTACGCATTTGGGATACTCTTAACGAACTCTTCTTTATTAAATGAGCAAGCAGGAGCCCATGGAACTATTTAACACATACTTACACGCCTAATCTTGCATAAAACTGTAACACTAATGACATCACTCTGGCAACTCAAAAGGTCACTCTAAGCACAGAAATTTAGAGTTGCTTCTTATGTTTGAGACTTTATCTTTGTAGGTGGCAAATTATATATTCTCCTTAGGAACTGAGTTGTTTTGGCTTCAGGGCCTTTGGGGAAGAAGCCAAATATATGGTGATAATTTTAGACTTAGTGATTTAATTAAGAAAATATTGGTGCATCTTATTACAAGCAGTTTTAAATGTCATTGGGATCTTTTCCCTCCAAATCAACTACATACTTTACTTTGTTTTAGTTCATTCATTTGCCAAACATTTATTAAGTGCCTCTTACATTCCAGGCACTGTCCTAGGTACTGTGGGGACCAAAACATTCAGACCTGCTTCTAAGGAGTGCAGTCCATGGAAGAGTCAGAATAACAAATCAACATTTGTACTACACCAGACCAGCTCTCTTCTAAGGTTGCTATGACTTCCTAGCAGGTATATATAATAGTTGCCTCTCCACATTTACTTAAGCTCTCAGCTTGCTGAATTTGATATTGTTGCTCATTTCCTTCTACTATAAAGAGAAATGTTGTAAATACTTTGCAACCTTGACTTAGAGGACAATGACCTCTTAGCTTTCCTTCTTATTATCTAGCTGCTCCTTCCATTTCTTTTGTGAATTCTTATTTCTCTAACTACCCCTTAAATGTCAGTATAATTTTGGGAACTGGCAAGTACTACTGAATAGTCTCTTGATGCTTCATAACAAGAATGAAAAATACTTTTCTCTCCCAATTTGATGCCTAGAAGATTGAATGAATAGCCCTGCTTACTGCCCAGTTGTAGAGGAAAAGAAGAGTGCATTGCAGAACACTATTGTCTTTTGAGAAGAATGAAATAAGAGAGAATACATTCTTTGGATTTTTATTGCAGACTTCTTTTCTTTCTTTCTTTTTAATTTTTATGGGTACATAGTATTGCATATAGTATGGGGTACATGAGTTATTTTGATACAGGCATACAATGGGTAACAATCATATCAGAGTAAATGGGGTATCCATCACCTCAAGCATTTATCATTTCATCGTGTTACAAACCATCCAATTATTACTCTTCTAGTTATTTTAAAATGTGCAGTAAATTATTGTAGACTGCAGTCACCCTGTTGTGCTGTTAAATACTAGATCTTATTCATTCTATCAACTATATTTTGTACCCATTAACCATTCTCATTTTCTCCCTCCATTCCCGACTTTCCTTCCCAGCCTCTGGTAACCATCCTTCTACTTTCTATCTCCATGAGTTCAATTGTTTTAACTTTTAGCTTCCACAAATGAGTGAGACCATGCGAACTTTGTCTTTCTGTGCCTGGCTTATTTCACGTAATATAGTGACCTCAAGTTCTATCTATGTTGGAATAAATGACAGGATCTATTTTTTTTGTGGCTGAATAGTACTTCATTGTGTATATGTACGACATTTTCTTTATCTGTTCATCTGTTGATGGACACTTAAGTTGCTTCCAAATCTTGGCTATTGTGAATAGTGCTGCAACAAACATGGTAGTACAGGTATCTCTTTGACATACTGAATTGCATTCTTTTGGGTTTATCTAGCAGCGGGATTGCTGGATTATATGGTAGTTCTATTTATATTTTTTTGAGGAACCTCCAAACTGTTTTCCATAATGGTTGTACTAATTTACATTCCCACCAACAGTGTACAAGAGTTCCCTTTTCTCCACATCCTCACTAGCATTTGTTATTCCCTGTCTTTTGGATAAAAGCCATTTTAACTTGGGGTGAGACGATATCTCATTGTAGTTTTAATTTGCATTTCTTTGATGACCAATGATGTTGAGCACCTTTTCATATACTTGTTTGCCATTTGTATGTCTATTGAGAAATGTCTATTCGGAACTGTTGCCCATTCTTTAATCAGATTATTAGATTTTTTTCCTATAGATTTGTTTGAGCTCCTTACATATTCTGGTTACTAATCCCTTGTCAGATGGATAGATTGCAGATATTTTCTCCCATTTCGTGGGTTGTCTCTTCACTTTGTTGATTCTTTTCTTTGCTATGCAGAAGCTTTTTAACTTGATGTGATCCCATTGGTGGATTTTTGCTCTGTTTTCTTGTGTTTTTGGGGTACTGCTCAAGAAATCGTTGTCCAGACCAATGTCCTGGAGAGCTTCCTTAATGTTTTCTTACAGTGGTTTCATGGTTTGAGATCTTAGATTTAAGTTTTTAATCCATTTTGATTTGTTTTTTGCACATGGCAAGAGACAGAGTCTGGTTTCATTCTTCAGCATATAGATATTTAGTTTTCCCAGCACCATTTATTGAAAAGACTATCTTTTTCCCCAATATATGTTCTTGCTACCTTTGTTGAAAATGAGTTTAATGTAGATGTGTAGATTTGTTTCTGGGTTCTCTATTTTGTTTCTTTGGTGTATTTGTCTCTTTTTCTTCCAGTGCCATGCTGTTTTGGTTACTATAGCTGTGTGGCATAATTTGATGTCAGATAATATGATTCCTCCAGTTGTGCTCTTTTTGCTCAGTATCGCTTTGGCTACTCTAGGTCTTTTGTGTTTCCATATAAATTGTAGGATCATTTTTCTATTTCTGTGGAGAATGTCATTGGTATTTTGATAGGGATTGCATTGAATCTGTAGATTGCTTTGGGTAGTATGGACATTTTAACAATATTGATTCTCCCAATCCATGACTATGGAATATCTTTTCATTTTTTGTGAACTCTTCAATTTTTTGCATCATCGTTTTATAGTTTTCATTGTAGAGTTCTTTTGCCTCTTTGGTTAAGTTTATTCCCAGATTTTTTTTTATTTGTAGTTATTGTAAGTGGAATTACTTTCTTAATTTCTTTTTCGGATTGTTTGCTGTTGGCATATAGAAATGCTACTATTTTTGTGTGTTGATTTTTGGATCCTGCAACTTTACTGAATTTGCTTATCAGTTCTAATAGGTTTTTGGAGAAGTCTTTAGGTTTTTCCAAGTATAAGATTATATAGTCTTCAAACAAGGATAATTTGACTTCTTCCTTTCCAATTTGGATGTCTTTTATTTCTCTCCCTTGTCTGATTGCTCTAACTAGGGCTTCCAGTACTATGTTGAATAACAGTGGTGAAAGTAGGCATCCTTGGTGTGTTCCAGATCTTAGAGAAAAGGCTTTCATTTATTCCCCATTCAGTATGATATCAGCTATGGGTATGTCATATATGGTCTTTCTTATGTTGAGATATGTTCCTTCTATGCCTACTTTGTTGAGAGTTTTTTTTTATTATCAAGGGATATTGTATTTTATTAAGTGCTTTATTTTTGAGTCAGTGACCAACATCACATTGTTTATTTTTATTTCTTTTTTTTCTTAATTTTAATTTTTAAGTTCTGGGGTACATGTGCAGGATGTGCAGGTTTGTTACATAAGTAAACATGTGCCATGGTGGTTTGCTGCACCTATCAACCCACCACCTAATAATTAAGCCCAGCATGCATTATCTATTTTTCCTAATGCTCTCCCTCCCCCCACCTCACTCCCTGACAGGCCCTGGTGTGTGTAGTTCCCCTCCCTGTGTCTATGTGTTCCCATTGTTCAGCTCTCACTTATAAGTGAGAACATGCAGTGCTTGGTTTTCTGTTCCTGCATTAGTTTGCTCAGGATAATGGCATCCAGCTCCATCCATGTCCCTGCAAGGAACATGATCTTGTTACTTTTTATGGCTGCATAGTATTCCATGGTGTATATGTACCACATTTTCTTTATCCAGTCTATCATTGATGGGCATTTGGGTTGATTCCATGTCTTTGCTGTTGTGAATAGTGCTGCAATGAGCCTACCAACCAAAACAAGCAAACAAACAAACAAACAAACAAACACAAAAACAAACCAAGGACCAGATGGATTTACAGCTGAATTCTCTTAATAACTCTTAATAAGCTAGGTATTGAAGGAACATACCTCAAAATAATAAAAGCCACTTATGACAAACCCACAGCCAACATCATACTAAATGGGAAAAAGCTGGAAGCCTTCCCCTTGAAAACCAGCACAAGACAAGGATGCCCTCTCTCACCACTCCTATTCAACATAGTATGGAAGTTCTGGCCGGGGCAATCAGGCAAGAGGAAGAAATAAACCGTATTCAAACAGAAAGAGAGGAAGCCAAATTGTCTTTGTTTGCACATGACATGATCCTATATCTAGAAAACCCCATCGTCTCAGCCCAAAAGCTTCTTAAACTGATAAGCAACTTCAGTAAGATCTCAAGATACAAAATCAATGTGCAAAAGTCACAAGCATTTCTGTACACCAACAACAGGCAAGCAGAGAGCCAAATCATAAATGAACTCCCATTCACACTTGCTACAAAGTGAATAAAATACCTAGGAATACAGCTAAGAAGGGAAGTGAAGGACCTCTTCGAGGAGAACTACAAACCACTGCTCAAGGAAATCACAGAGGACACAAACAAATGCAAAAATATTCATGCTCATGGATAGGAAGAATCAATATCATGAAAATGGCCATACTGCCCAAAGTAATTTATAGATTCAATGCTATTCCCATTAAACTACCATTGACATTCTTCACAGAATTAAATGCTTTTTCAACATCAGTCGAAATGATCATATGGTTTTTGTCCTTCATTCTGTTTATACGATGTATCACATTGATTGATTTGCATATGTTGAATCATCCATGCATCTCTGGGATAAATCTCACTTGGTCATGATGAATTATCTTTTTAATGTGTTGTTGAGTTTGATTTGCTATTTGTTGAGGATTTTTGCATCAATATTCATCAGGGATATTGGCCTGTAGTTTTCTTTTTTTGATGTCTTTGGTTTTTGTATCTGGGTAATAATGGTCTCATAGAATGAGTTTGGAAGTGTTCCCTACTGCTCTATTTTTTTGAATAGTTTGAGTAGGATTGGTATTAGTTGTTCTTTAAGTGTTTGGTAGAATTCAGCAGTGAAGGCATTAGGTCCTGGGCTTTTCTTTGCAGGAAGCTTTTTATTATGGCTTTGATCTCATTACTTATTATTGGTCTATTCAGGTTTTGAGTTCCTTTCTGGTTCAATTTTAGTGGATTGTATGCACCTAGGAATTTATCTGTTTCTTCTAAGTTTTCCAATTTATTGCCATATAGTTGCTTGTAGTAGTCTAATGATCCTTTGAATTTCTGCAGTATCAGGTGTAATGCCTCCTTTTTCTTATCTGATTTTATTTATTTGAGTCTTCTCTTGTTTTCTTAGTCTGGCTAATGGTTTTTCAACTTTATCTTTTCAAAAAACCAACTTTTTGTTTCATTGATCTTTTGTATTGTTTTCCTTCATTTCAATTTCTTTATTTCTGCTCTCTGTTATGTCTTTTCTTTTATTAAGAATGGGTTTGGTTTGCTTCTGCTTTTTTAGTTCTTTGAGATGCATCATTAGGTTGTTTATTTGAAGTTTTTCTACTTTTCTGATGTAGGTGTTTACTGCTATAAACTTTCCTCTTACTACTGCTTTCACTGTATCCCATAGGTTTTGCTATGTTGTATTTCCATTTTTATTTCAATAAAATTTTAATTTCCTTCTTAATTTATTCCTTGACCCATTGGTCATTCAGGAGCATATTGTTTAATTTCCATACATTTTTATAGTTTCTGAAATTCCTCTTGTTATTGATTTCTAGTTTTATTCCATTGTGGTCAGAAAAGATATTTGATATTATTTCAGTTTTTTTGAATATTTAAAGACTTATTTGTGGCATAACTTATGGTTTATCCTTGAGAATGATGCATGTGCCGAGGAGAAGAATGTGTATTCTGCTGCCATTGGATGAAATGTTCTGTAAATATCTATTAGGTCAATTTATGTGATAGTGCAGATTAAATCCAATGTTTCTTCGCTGATTTCTGTCTGGATAATCTGTCCAATACTGAAAGTGGGGTGTTGAAGCTATTATTGTCTTGGGATTTATCTCTTGCTTTAGCTCTAATATTTGCTTTTTATATCTAGGGGCTTCAGTGTTGGGTGCACATATTTATAATTATTATATCCTCTTGATGAATTAACCCCTTTATCATTACATAATGACCTTCTTTGTCTCTTCTTATACATTTTCTTCTTTTTCCAAGTTTCTGTAAGCTGGTTTATTTTTCATTTTCATTTACATTATAATATAAGATAGTATCTTCCTTGCTTGACTTCACAAGCATAAAGGTGGTAATATTAGTGGCAGGAACACCCATGGTGACATTTCCAGAGCGCTGTCCAGCTGTTTATCATCAGCAAACTGTGTTTCATACACCAGGACAGTGATACACATAACTCAAGTACAAATATTAAATTTAACCTCAACTTTATTTCAGTCTGAGATTAGTGCATTAAAAGAATCTGTAATAAAGTTTAATATAGAGTCTTGTCACACACATAATCTATTTTTATTTAGTATATTATATTTTATATTGTTTAATCCACACGGAATTTTTATGTGTATGAGTTTTCTATTGCAACTTACAACAAATCACTGCAATCTTAGGCTACAGTTCTGGAAGTCAGAGGTCCAAAATCTGCCTCCCTAACTGGGCTAAGGTCAAGGTGCTGGCAGGAGCGGGACTGAGGTTCCTGTTCCCAGCCCCTAGAGGCCACCACATTCCTTGGCCCCCTACTCCAAGGCCAGCAAAGCCAGATACCAGAAGAAGCCTGAGGAGGGCCCTCAGGCTCTAATGTTTTCTGCTTCTTTTGGTATCTCTGTGGCTCAGCCAGGAAAAGCTCTTAAACTGCAAGGACTCATGTGGTTACCCTGGGCCAGCCCAGATAATCCTGGATAATCTCCTATGTGAGGTCATATACCCATAGCTTCTGGGGTCGTGACGTAAGCACTTGGGGACCATTTTCTTGCTTACCTCACTATGTTTCCAGGGTCTTTGACATTCTCAATAATAAAAAGTTTAAAAGCGATAATTACAAAAATATAAAAACTCAAAGGATGCCCCCTGCCCCAGTTGCATCACCTGTCAGCCCACAGCCAGTGCCATTCCATTCATACCTGTCTGCTTTCCAGGTATTGTTTAGCAAATCCCAGACATTGCGTAGACTTTTTCAGTACATTTCTCTGGAAGGGCCCTTAAAAAAAAACAAACAAAACAAACCATAATGCCATTGTCTTACCTAAAAATTTAATAGGATTTTTTTTAACATCAAATATGTAATCAGTTCAGGTTTCCCTGATTGTCACAGAAATCTTTAATTCAGAGTCCCCTCCATCCCCCACAGTGACTTGTCATTTTGCAACTGTTTTTTACACCCTAGGCACTGTGGATTCCAGCATCTCCCACAATAGCCAGGCATGACTTGCCATAAAGGAGTATGATGGATGCAAGCAGATGTGGCCTCATTTGTCCCCCTGGCCTTGTCCTTACCACACTCCAACTATACTGCCTATGGCCAGGGGGCTCTTCACAGAGCTGTGATGATTACTTAAGACCCTCCCCACCTGTGAGTTCCAGCCCTCCTTTCCAGCAAGACAGAGGGTTTTGGGTACATCATGTTATTCCTTGCTTCAGACCTGGAAACAGCCACTTCTCCATGAAGGCTGAGTCCTCTTAGTGCTCACTGCTTCTGAGCTGGTTATAATCGTCATTTTTTGAATCTTGATTCTATCATCCTATGCACTGGCTATACCTGTGGAATGGTATTACCTCATTCCAGACTTGGATGGATCTGCCTTGCGGGTCTAACAGTCCCACAGTGACAACGACAGGGACCAGCAGCAACTCCTGCAGGCCTCCTTCCACTTGGTGTAATCCTTCACCTGATAAAACACAACCAGACCTACATGTTTCATGGATATAAGCCTTTTTTTTTAGATGGTGCTTGTTGTGAATACTGTGAGAGGCTGTTCAGGTACCGATCCAAGGTGAGAAAGCTGGGGCCAGATAGAGGGGACAGCTGGTCTTTGAGGTTAGGGAGGCAAAAACTTACTTCCTCATGCCCAGCACCATGAGACTAGCTAGGATAGGGGAACACGAAGCTACAGAATGACCCAGACATCAGGACAGAGCAGACGTGTGAAGGGCCAAGGGAAGTTGCCAATCTTGTCATGCCTGTTGTTGGTGGTGTTCTGCAAAGGCGTAGTGTTCACCAGGCCCTTAGTGTTCACCTCTGTACCTGGGGCCAGTGGCTGCTTTGCAACCGTGTAATATCCCTTGTTACATGTCACATGCGGCACTGTCCAGCCTGTGAAGACCTTGGTGTTGATGTCCATCCACTCACTAATGAGCCCTTTGAAGTCCTGGATATCCCTTCAGATGGCAGCTCAGTGCAGAAAGGTCTCTTCTTGTTTGTTTGTCTTGTTCCCTTTATCTTTGTTTTTTGAGGCAGAGTTAGCTATTCCCTTCCAACACACTGTAGACTGGGAGGGGTGATTTGGTGTTTTGTCCTCTGGGCTGTTTTCAGACTCCTTGGCTGTCATCTGCATGGGAAGAGTCACCTGCTGGTGTTCAGAGATGAGGTAGCTGGCTTGGATCCCTGATAGCCCCATGCCGAATAGCAGGCTGGACTTCTGGATGACAGGCTCCTTCTTAATCGTCTTCTGCTCAGAACCTGCTTCTCTTTCTTCTTGGCTGTAGGAACCTCCATCTCATGCTGTGGTGCGTCAGGGAGTGTATCAACCTTGCAGTACCACAACAGAGACTGGGCTGGCTGGAAGCATCTGTGCCTGAGTCCTTCTGCTCTCCATTGCCCCCACTAGGGTGAAGAGCAGCTTCCGCTTGGTGGCTTGCTCTCTCAATTCCTTCCCTCCATCACTGTAGTCCAGCTTTGAGGTCTTGGTTAGAGAAACTTTATCTTATCATTTTTTCCTAGCTTATTTCTCTGCCATGTCATCACTGAGAGAAAATTCTTGTCATGTTTTAGAACATCCACCCTTGGGCATCATTCTGCTTCCCTGACTTGATATTCATTTATGATATCATTGCTTCATCATCAACTGTCTGCAATTCCATAGATGAAAGTGTTAATGAGGAATGTCTATTAAATCTGGTAGAGGTGTGTCCCAGAGTAGGACTATATATATTTGATTCCATAGCTGAAAATTAGTATTGATGAAGGCTGGCTATTAAATCTAATGGAAGTATGTCTGAGAGCAGGGCTGTGTATATTTAGGCTCCAAGGATTGAGTGACTCTATGGTGGCTCAGCAGCAGAACATGGGCACTGTCGATATAGCTTGTGGCTGTGTTTACTGGGCTGTGTGGCCTGAGAGAAAGGGCAGCAGTGACAGTACAGGCTCCAAGCAGCAGCCAAGATGGGAAGGCTGGGTGGGAGCTGAGCCTGCTCTTGGGTGTGCCCAGTGCTCAGACAGGTGCTGTGACACCCAATGCAGGCACTATTGAGAGGGCGTCAGGCTGCAGGCTTGGCAGTGACACTTCCCCAGCTGGAGCTCTTAGTCCATCACTAGTTTTTGTCTTGAAATCTCTTTCATGCAATATAAGAATAGCTACTTCTGCTCTTTTTTGGTTTTCATTTGCAAGGAATATCTTTTTCCACTCCGTTATCTTTAGCCTATGTGTATATATAGGTGAAGTGTGTTCCTTGTAGGCAACAGACCATTTGGTCTTTTTTTTTAAATCCATTCAGCCACTCTATGTCTTTTGATTGAAGATGTTCATTTATTTCCATCCAATGTTGTTATTGATATGTAAAGATGTACTCCTGCAATTTTATTGCTTGCTTTCTGGTTGTTTTGCAGTCTTCTCTTTCTTCCTTCTTTTCTTCCCGTGTTCCTTTTTGTGAAGGTAATTTTTTTTCTAGTGGTATGCTTTAATTTCTCACTTTTAATTGTCTGTGTATCTGTGGTAGGTTTTTTGATTTGAGGTTACCATGAGGCTTGCAAATAACATCTTATAACCCATTATTTTAAGCTGACAACAACTTAACACTGATTTCAAAAACAAACAAAAACAATAAGCAGACAAATAAGAGGAAAACTAATACAAATTTGACTTTTTAACTCAATTCATCCCACTTTTAAACTTTTAGTCATTTCTATTTATTCCTTATTATACTATGTCTTGAAAAGATGTTGTAATTATTATTTTTGAAAGGTTTATCTTTTAGTCTTTCTACTCAAGATATGAGTACTTTATATACCACAATTACAATGTTCTAATATTCTGAGTTTGTCTGTGTACTTGCTGTTTTCAGTGGATTTTGTACCTTCAGATGATTTTTTATTGCTTAACATCCTTTTCTTTCAGACTGAAGAACTCCTTTAGCATTTCTTGTAGGACAGGTCTCGTATTGATGAAATCCCTCAGCTTTTCTTTGTCTGGGAAAACATTTTCTCCTTCATGTTTAAAAGATATTTTTGCTGGGTATACTATTTTATGAGGAAAGTTTTTTTTTCTTTTTTCTTTCAGTACTTTAAATATGTCATGCCACCCTCTCCTGGCCTGAAAGGTTTCCACTGAGATGTCTGCTGCCAGACATACTGGAACTTCTTTGTATGTTATTTACTTTTTTTCTCTTGCTGCTTTTAATATCCTTTCTTTATTCCTAACCTTTGGAAGTTTGATTGTTAAATGCTTTGAGGTAATCTTCTTTGAGTTAAATCTGTTTGGTGTTTTATAACCTTCCTGTACTTGAATATTGATATCTTTCTCTAGGTTTGGGATTTTCTCTGTTATTATCCCTTTGAATACACTTTCTACTCTATCTGTTTTTCTGCCTCCTCCTTAAGGCCAATAACTCTTAGATTTGCCCTTTTGGGGCTATTTTACAGATCCTGTCGGTGTGATTCATTGTTTTTTATTCTTTTTTCTTTTGTCTCCTCTGACTGTGTTTTCAAACAGCCTGTTTTCAAGCTCACTAATTATTTATTCTGCTTCATTAGTTCAGCTGTTGGAAGACTCTGATACATTCTTCAGTATGTCAGTTAAATTTTTCAACTCCAGAATTTTTGCTTAATTTTTAAAAACTATTTCAATCTCTTTGTTAAATTTAACTGGTAGGATTTTGAATTCCTTCTCTGTGTTGTCTTGAATTCCATTGAGCTTCCTTAAAACAGCTATGCTGAATTTTCTGTCTGAAAGGTCACATGTCTGTCATTCCGGGATTGGCCACTTGTGCCTTATTTACTTCATTTGGTGAGGTCATGTTTTCCTGGATGGTTTTGGTGCTTGTGGATGTTCAGCAATGTCTGGGCATTGAACAGTTAGGTATTTATTATAGTCTTTGCAGTCTGGAGTAGTTTGTATCTGTCCTTCTTGGGAAGGCTTTCCAGGTATTCAAGAGGAATGAAGTGTTGTGATCTAAAACTTTGGTCACTGCAGCTGTATCTGCATTATGGGATACCTCAAGCCCAGTAACACTGTGGCTCTTGCAGACTTGTAGAGATACTACCTTGATTGTCTTGGTAAGATTGTCTTGGTAAGATGCAGTAGAATTCCCTGGATTACCAGGCAGAGACTCTTCTCCTCTTCCTTAACTTTTCCCTGAACAAATGAAGTGTCTCTCGTTGTGCCGAGTTGCCTGGAGCTGTTGGAGGGGTGACACAAGCACCTCTGTGGCCACCACCACTGGGACTGCGCTGGACTGGATCCAAAGCCAGCACAGCACTATTTCTTACCCAAGGTGCACAGTGACCACTGCCTGGCTACTGCTGATATTCACTCAAGGACAAAAGTCCCTTCAGGCAGCAGATAGTGAACCCAGCTAGGCCTGAGTTTCTCTTTTTAAGGCAGTGATCACCCCTCCAGCCCAGGGTGAGTCCAGAAATGCCATTCAGGAACCAAGATCTGGAATTGGGGATCCCAGAAGCCTGCTTGGTGCCCTACCCTACTGTGGCCAAGTTGGTACCCAAGCTGCAAGACAAAGTGCCCTTTAGTCTTCCCTCTCCTTTCCTCAACAGAAGAAGTCTCTCTCTATGGGCACCACAGCTGGGAATGTGCTGGGTCACACTTAAAGCCAGCATGACCCTGGGTCTCACTGAAGCCCCGTGATAAGTACTGCCTGGCAACCACTGATGTTTATTTAAGGCCCAAGGACTCTTTAGTCAGCAGGTGATAAATCCTACCTGGACTAGGTTCTTCCCTTCAAGGCAGTAGGTTCCCTTCTGGCCCACAGTGTATCTAGAAATGTCATCCATAAGCAAGGGCCTGGAATAGAGTCCTTAGGACTCTGCCTGGTGCCATATTCCACTGTGGTTGAGCTGGTATCCAAGTTCCAAGACAAAGTTCTCTTTACTTTCCCCTTACCTCTCCTCAAGCAGAAGAAAGGAGTCTCTCCTGGAGCTGCAAGCTGCACTGCCTGGGTTTGGGGGAGGGGTGATACAAGTACTCCCTAAGTTGCCCCGGATGGTGTCTCCCTGGGTTGTGTGCCCACCAAGTCCACAGGCTATGAGCCCAGCACAGCATCAGGACTTGCTCAGGAATTGCAGTCCTTGTGGCCTAGGCTGCCTTTCAAGTTTATTTAGGACCTTAGAGGACTTTTTCCCACAGTGATGGAGCTAGCTGGAACTCAGGTTCTGACCACTGAGAAGGGTGATTCTTCTCTGGCTAAGGCTTGTCTAAATATTCTGTCTGATGGTGCCAGCTGGGTTCTGCCCCCATGTTGTTTTCCACTGTGACAGGGCAGCTGTGAATTTCAATGCAAAGTCCCACAATCACTGTGCTCTTCTCCAAGCACACAGATTCTCTTTCTGTGCCATGCAGCTTCTGCCAGGGGATGGAAGTGGCAGTGCGGGCAATTCAAGACTGTTTTTCCTACCCTTTTCAATGCACTTTCCTTGTTATGATTTTAAAACCGGGTACTGTGACTGCTCACCTGATTTTTGCTTCTTATGAAGGTGTTTTCTTGTGTGGATTGTCTTTCCATGTAGTGTTCCTATTGCTTGGAAGTGGTGGTGATTGCTGGAGGGTTCTATTAGGTTGTCTTGCAGCCTGCTTTTCAGTTGCTGGGGCAACCATGTATGGACTCCTCTGACTGGCAATGGTGTGGTGGTCACTTGTGACCTCTGTCATGTGTTATGTAAAACAACTGCTGCTCATGTAATCATGACGCATTGACATCTGTTTCAGGAGGACAGCAGCTCAGGTTAAATAATGTACCTGTCCTTTAGCCTGCTGTTGACTTGGTTCATTAAACTCAGCAATGGGCTTTTATTCAGAGC
This sequence comes from Gorilla gorilla gorilla, assembly GCF_029281585.2. Classification (NCBI taxonomy): domain Eukaryota; kingdom Metazoa; phylum Chordata; class Mammalia; order Primates; family Hominidae; genus Gorilla; species Gorilla gorilla. Next base: position 189,892,277 of record NC_086017.1, on the reverse strand, counting down.
TTTGGGTTCCTAATCTTCATTCTGTCACTGAGCAATGGTAAACTGCAGACAAAACACTCTCTATTCCCCTAGTTTCACCATCTGTGAAAATATGACTGTGGAGCTAATCTGTATTCTTTTAATCAATTCAGCATTCACTTCTTTATCCAACAAATACTTACTGAACTTTTAGCTAGGTGGCAGGCACCGAGTTGGGTGTTGGGAACATATTGATAAACATATCAGACAATGCCTCTGCTCTTATAGAACTTTGGTCTAGAGGACTAGACAAGCAGGTCAGACAAGTGTGGATGGGTGTCTTTAATATAAGATTGTTAGGCATGTTCATAAATAATAAAATAAGTTTTGCATTGCATCACTTCTATGGTCATCACAGCTATCAGAAATGACCATCTCAGGTTTAGTTGAAAGAACTTTTAAATTAGATTCAGATTGCAATCCCAGCTCCATTATTTAGTAATTATATGACACAAATACATTGTTAATTTCCCTGAGTTTCATTTTCCTCATCAAGAAAATTAGAGTAATAGCAGATATCATACAGGATTTCCACGTGACAATTATTTGAAATAATATATATGGTATTCTGTAGGTACTCAGTAAATGTTAGTTTTTTCCATTTGGGGGAAATAGCAGAATTTTTTTTCAAAATTTGGCCATACTGATACATAAAGCCCTTCTGTTTGATTTTTTTCCAAAGAACCCCAAAAGCCCTCTGAAGAAATGGAAAACACATTTTTACATGGTCTTAATTAGTTCACTGTTTGATAATTTACCTTTAGTGAGCTGTACAAGTGAATAATCACAACTGATGTTCAGTTTTGATTCCTTGTATGCTACACATTTAAAACCAGCTTAATTGTTAAAGCTTCACTGTGTTGGGCATCACACATACACAGCTGGTGTGAGGAAACCTGCTCATAACTCATGTGTTCCTCCTAGATCAGTATAAATGACAGATTTATGTTGAAACCACCCTTTCCTCCACGGTGAATGTGGTTTAACTCTTGTTTCTATCTCAGTTGAGAATCAAAGGATTCAAACTATAATAAGAGCTCTTTATGGAGAAGAACTTGAGATGACAACAATAGACATGAAAATGTGAGATACTTCTCTAGACCTATGTACATAATGCATTTGTATGCATCTGACAGTAACCTTTATGAGAACTCTTTACCCAAAGAGGAAACTAATTTTCAGAAAACTAAGTAATTTTCTCAGTTCACATAACTGTTCATTGGTGAAGATGAAATTTCAATCCAAGCCTGTCCAACTTCAAAACCAACGTTCTTTCATTGGTTTTGAATTTTTTCAAAATTTAATTTTTTTTCGGAATTTAATTTTTGCTAGGCAAATGAAGTACCAAAACCCCATCAAAGAAATAATGCTTAAGTGATGGCAACATTCAGCTTATTTCTTCCATTAATTCTTCATGACACAAAATTTAGAGAGAGAGGGAAAATGAGGGATGATAGAAGAGTGTGGCAGGATGAGAAAAAGACAAGAAAATAAAATATAATGGTAAGAATATGAACAGATGGACCCAAACCTAGGCTTTGCTCCTTATTATCTAAGTGGCCTTGGGCAATTTCTAATGCTTTTTTACATTTGTCTTTTCTTCCGTAAAATTAGCGTGATAATAACAGTACATACCTCATAAAGTTCTTGTGAAGGTTGAGTTAACTTATGTGATATACTTTGTGATGTTACAATGCAATAATTTTATACCATATATGTGCATATGCAACAGTACATACTATATGTAACGTGAATATATGTGAGTTAATACATATATATGTTAATACCTGAATATATATATGATATGATATACATGTGAGTTAATGTGTGAAAAATGTCTGCAACATGGGAAGCATTAAGTATATGCTATTACCACTTAAAAATGAATTACATATATATTAGATTTGAAAGATAAAATCAGTGTAAAGGTTCACACAGTTAAATGTATTCAGTAGACATTCATAGATGTGATATTTAATTTTTTATGGAGAAAGGCACGAAGAAAAGAGTGAGCCATGGAAAGAGCACTAGCTCTGTTATTAACTCATCTGTAACTGGGGTCCTTTTGCCTCATGGTCTCCTATTCCTTATATGTAACATGTGGGATTGAAAAAGATGAGTCTAAGGTTCCTTTCACCTGAAAAGTTTTCTTATGTTCTACTTTGGAAAGTTGAAATCGAGGTCTGTTCCTGCAACTTATTTGACTTATAATCTGTCTTTGGTTAAATGTAATTTATATTTTACATTTTGTTTATTTATTTCTTTTTTTTTTTGAAAAATTGCAAGTAGGTTTTTTATTTTTTGGCTTTAGGTGAGTCATATTACATGACACACCACCCAGTTAATACTTTTTTAAATTTTTTTATTTTATTATTATACTTTAAGTTTTAGGGTACACGTGCACAACGTGCAGGTTTATTACATAGGTATACATGTGCCATGTTGGTGTGCTGCACCCATTAACTCGTAAATGAATATTCAGTAATGCTCATGGCAAATCTAGTAAAGTTGAGGGTGGAAAGATTAAGCATCAAATGGGAAGGCGAAATGAAAGTCCTCCACTGATCCTTGTTAATGATTTCTATAGGCTGCATTTCTAGAGTTGGGCATCTTGGGCACAAAACTTCTTATGGTGTTAGGATCCAACCACGTTTTTGTACCTTATTTCTTCCTCACCCTATTCCATTTCCCCATGGAGCCCCATCTCTAATGCAATGGATAAACTACTACTCCATCCCAAAAGGGAGCTAATGATTAATTGTGGAAATTTTAAGTGTCATGGCAAATTGGTAAGGGAGGTATTTTGTGGCCAAGAAAATATGGTTCACTGGACCTATTCTATCCAATTGTGGTGGTTATTGGGTGAACTATAATTAAATTTGTCCACAGCCTCTCTGAACTCATAATATGTGTAAAATTCTATTCCTGAAGGAAACCAGCATACTGAACTCAGTGTTCTCAGCCTGAAACTGAGTCATTCAGCCCTTTCTCTTTGCCAATAGGACAAAGCTTCCTTTGATTTATTCATGTCTTTTATTGCTTAGTGCAATTGTGGTAAGAAACTCTGGAGATAGAGACGACTGAGTTTGAATTCCATTTCTGTTCTTTTGCTATCAGTATTACATTGGGTACAAGCTAATTAACTTTTCTGAGTCTTAATACTCTTGTCTCCAAAATGAGACTGTTAATGCAACCTTTAAAATTTCTTGTGAAGATTAATTAAAATAATAGGCCTGACATTATTAGTAGCTACTTATTTACACAGAGGTGTTTATTTATATGTATACAAATGAATGTGCTTTTTTATATATCCTAATATACCTAACATGCCAATGTTTTAACTTTATATGGGTGTATACTTTAAAAGAGAAAATTCTATAAAACTTAGTGTGCAGTTGAATAAGTTTTTACAAACTGAACACACGTGTAAAACCAGCATCCAAGTCAAGAAACAGAATTGTAGCAGAATCACAGAACCCCTTTTTATTCACCTCCCATTCTCTACTTACTTTCCAGGGATAACCGCTATTGTGCTTTTTTAATATTATACATTCATTTCATAGGTTTTTAAATTTTGCAAAATTTGATTCAGTCAATATGTAATTTTTGTATCTTATTATTTGTCATGTTATATTTGAAATTGTTTGTAGTACTATATTTTTAATATTCCTCAGTGTCGTTCTGTATGGCAATGATCAATTATTATTATTAGTGTATAATATTTCATCATGTAAATTTATAGGATATAGAATATGTGTATTTTAAATTGTATTATTAGAAACTGCCAAAAAGTTCTCCTATGCAATTGTCAAATTTATATTATAACTTATTGAGCACAATAGTTATCATTTACTCTAAATCTTCCAAAAATTAGCATTGCCTAAATTTTCATTCTAGTTATTTTAGTGAGTGTGTGATGGTATCTTATTGAACATTTTCATTTCTTTGATTAATAATGATGTTTATTATCTCTTTAGATGCTTATTAGATTTTTAAAAATATTTTTCATCTTTAATTCTTTTTCATTTAAGCCTTTTGGCCGTATTTCTGCCTGATTCCTAACATGCTAAATTAAGAGCATTAGCCTGACTGAAGGGATTTGAGACATAATTCAGAGAAATCATTGAATATTAGCATTTGTCAGAGATATCCTGGGCCAGATGCCAACATTAAGAGTGGATACTTTTTGGTTTTCTTGGATAGCTTTTTTTTTTTTTAAGGCTTCAGGTAAAAGGCCACTTAGAAGCAAATGGATCCAACAGCAAAAGAAGACTTTTACAATGCAAAAGACACTAAGCAGATAAAGGAAAATGTATTTGAAATTCTAAATCCTACTCTGACTCATTGAAGGATTATACTTAAAGATGTATTTTAAAAAATCAGTTAACAGGAATAATGATTCTCTTTGGATGGCTACAGGTCAAAGAAAAACCAGGTCAGGTCAAATTGCTTGGATTCTATGGTGAAAGACTCTTGAGAAATATTAAATTAGATACTCCTTTAAAAAAATCTATGCTTTCAGAATTGCCTGGAAAATCTTTGATAGGATGACTTGGGTGCCAAGGAAGCCCTACACATAACATAAATAACTTAGAATAGTTTAAGAGCTTGCATCTCCTACATTTTGTAGCATATGGATTCTTGAGTTCTAAATTAGGGACTTAGAACCCAAGGGATTAGAAGAAATCACTTTAGATGAGTGACTAACAGAATATGGGATCTTGAATTCTTCAATCTACACATATACTCCTAAAAGACAACCCAGTTTACAAAGAGGAAGCATGGATCAAGAAGGCAGACGGACTTGCTTTTACCTCTCACTTCTGATCCTTCTTTGCTATATGACACGGGGTAAGCTAGTTAACCTCTGAATCTCAATGTCCTTATCTGTAAAAATGAAGGTTGTAATAGCTACCTCCAACAATTGTTTTGCTATGATGCAAGAAGACATATTAAATGTCTGGAACATGATAGGTACTAATAAATGTAAATTATTTCTCCCAAAAGAACAGATTTGGTTATTTTGTCCAACATCTGCTGTCAAGACCCAGAAGAACTGCCTCTTTGCCCGTAGGCGATAGCAGCCAATACAGACAGTTGTTTTCTTGGGAAAATAGACATCAGTCTGTTAAGAAGCATTCATTAAAAGCGGTTTCATGTTAGAAAGTGTCAGGTGCATAGGCTCCATGAAAGAAATGATTTAGGCCAGAAAACTAGAGGTGGTCCATCACTCCCCGCTGTTCCTCACCCCTCATCCCAGATCCCAGCAGTCACCAAACCTTTGCTTACTATATATATATATATATGTGTGTATATATATGTGTGTATATATATATACGTGTATATATACATTATTATTATTTTTTTAATTTTTAGACAGAGTCTTGCTCCGAGGCTGGAGTGCAGTGGCACAATCTTGGCTTACTGCAACCTCCGTCTCCTGGGCTCAAGCAATTCTCCTGCCTCAGCCTCCCAAGTAGCTGGGATTACAGGCGTGTGCCACCACGCTTGGCTGATTTTTGTATTTTTAGTAGAGATGGGGTTTCACCATGTTGGCCAGGCTGGTCTCAAACCCCTGACCTCAGGTAATCCACCCACCTCGGCCTCCCAAAGTGCTGGGATTACAGGCGTGAGCCACCGTGCCCGTCATATATTCTTAATTCATTTGGTCCCCTTTGCTGTAAACAAAACAAAACAAAAATTTCTTCTTAATATTTCTAGAGAAGCACTGTCCAGTAGAAGTAGAATGTGTGTCACATATATAATTTTAAATTTTCTAGTATTACATTAAAATAATAAAAGAAATAGGAAAAAATAATTCTAATAATATATTTTATTTAACCTAATATGCCCAAAATATTACAATTTCATCATGTAATAAAAATAAAAAGAATTAATGGTATAATTTACATTACTTTCACCAAGGCTTTGAAATTCAGTGCGTATTTTATACTTATAGCACTTTGCAATGCAGACCAACCACATTTGGAGTGCTCAGTAGTCACCTGTGGCTAGTGGCTACTGTTTTGCACTGTTTTAGAATCTGCTGTCTGTCAGTATATAAATTTTAGCAATAATAAAATGTCAAAAATAATCACTATTTTTATTTATTGAGCACTTGGTATGTAATAGGTCTTATGTTTTACATGTATTACATTGATAACCCTATCAGATATGTGTTATTACTATCCCATTTTGTGAATGAGGATGCTGAGGCTTAGGGAGGTTAAGTAATTTGCCCAAGGTCATGCAGATTTCCAAGTAGTAGATACGGGATTCAAACCCAAGTTAGTTTGACTCCAATACCTATCATGCTGCTTTTCCTGAAATAATCAAATTGCCTCCTAACTGGTTGGCTTGCCTTACAGCAGGGTATTTTGATATGGCTGTGTCATAGTAGCCACTTGAAATTGTAATACCATTATTTTATTATTTCTACCAAGTCATTTATGTCATGGACATCCCTGGGCTTCAGCCATCTTTGAGCCTAAACCTATCTGTCATCATATTCATGAGGAACTTTCAATCCCTCCTTGCATCCTTGAGTCTCAACTGGGAGGCATGGTGTTGGGGTGAAGTGCAGAAATGCAATAGACATTCAGGTTGGATTAAGATTGTTGGAGAAAATGCCAGCATTGTTCCTCTAAGGAATAAAGATTCCTTAGGGAGAAGACTGATTCCAGATGTGGGACAGGAAATAAGGAAGTTGAATTACACTAGATAGCAGGGTATCTATCAAAGACTATCAGACTATCAGGATTGCTTCAAAGGAGTTCAGGGACCAACTTGAAGATGGAACAAAGAAAGGGCAATCTAAGTATCAATCAGGACAACAGCTGAAATGGATAGAAATACAGCAAATGTATTTAACCCGTAATTTCATAGTGCTTTTTTTAAAAAAAAAAAAAAAACAACTAATTGGTCACCATTAGAAGATGCTAGGGAATCAATCAACTTATTATATTGAAACCTGGTAAGGACAGGAAAAGAATCCATCATTTGTCCTATATTTCTTTTATTAACTAAAGCACTGGGAAACCAAATAGTAGGTGAATTAAAGTTTTTCTTTGTAGAAGTATTTAACTTAGTTAATGAGGATGGTATAGTAGAATTAAACTATCATCATTTTGCAACTCATAATGGGTTAATGTACTGAGACCTTGATCATGAATGATTTTTATTATCAAAAAGAGAACAACTATAATATCAATTATGATTTAGTCTTACAAAAAACCTGAACCTGAATATAATCAATCCGTTAGATCCTATGAACAATTTATAGAAAGTAAAGAGGACAGAGGAACATGTTATAAAATATTGTGGGAATCAGTCAGCAAAATTGATACTGAGAAACTCTACACTACAGAGTGGAGCCTTAGAGAAATAAATTGCAAAGATAAAATGGAGAAAGAATCTATAAATTAAATGTAACTTAAAGGACATATTGACTATGACGTTTGAACTTTTTCAAATTCTAATTTACAAACTGTAAAGAAAAAAAGTCATGTTCTCCCTTGTTCTTATTAATTTTTACCTATGCCAGTACAATTCTTCTAGTTTACGTATATCCATCAATGGCTTCCCATCATCTCTAAGTAAACCCAAAGAAGATTTTTGCAGTGCCTTACTTCAAGGAGGGGATCATAAATACAAACTTTAGAGATGGTCTCCTGGAAGAGGTGGATATTGAAAGCTAAAGAAAATGAATAACAGTGGGAAGAATTTCTGGGAAAGGCCATCAAATGGACTCACTGATGTGAGCATTTTGTGTGAAGGCTGGGTGGGAGGCTGGGGCCTCCTCAAGTAGAAGGTCCATGTTGTGCAGCTGGAGAATAACCCTCTGTGAAAAATCCAGACTTGGGTCTGGGAGGAGTTGGTCCTTGGTACAGTGGGATTCATCACTGCACATTCCTTTTGCCCCTTAAGTATCAATACGAGATGGTGCTTTCTTCATCCTTTCCCCTCACATTTCACACATTTTCTTGTATTCCATGCCATGGAATTTCCATATTCTGAAGATCAGGCTGCAGTATGGACTCCAAGTTATGCAAAACTTTATGCTGTGCCATTCATAACCAATCACAGCATAACATGTCTTGACACTCCAGCTGAAATGGATGATTAAATGACTAAATTATCACATCGCTCTTGTGCAGGTGGTGGTAAGGAAACGCCCAGTGGCCAGGTGCCAGGAGTCGGGTTGGAGGGTGTTGGTGCTACAGGGAGGGAGAGCCTAACTGGCTAGTCCTGAGCCAGTGGACAAATCCAGGCCAAACAGTAACGTGCAGGTACAAACTGTAACATCAAATATTATATGCAAATTCAAAGACTGGCCTCGGTGTGTTCCTCAGGGTGAAAGATGGTTCAGGACCATAGAGAATGGTACACTGGCTTCTCCTACCTTCAAGATTTGAGACATGCTTTACTGTATGATGCAGGGAGTGAGCCTGGAACAGGTGTGTGTGTGTGTGTGTGTGCACGCACGCGCGCACGTGCGTGTGTGTGTGTCTTAAAGGGTAGAAATCAGGCATAATATATTTGACATTAGACTCACATGACTGACTCTTAGCTTTCCTCCTTATTGACCATGTGGCTTTGAGTTGGCTATTAAGCCCGTCTTAGCCTGTTTCTTTATTTTTAAAATAGAATTATTATTGGTACATAGTAGGAATTCGACTGAGTAGCTCTTTTTAATGGATTTATCTTAAAGCTTCAGTTGTATCAAGGTCAAAAGATGACTCAATTTCTTTGTTTCTGAACTTTTTCACCTTCTTGAAACTGATACATAGGGTCAAAATAAAACTCCTCTCAAATTCCCTTTGGCATATTGCTTTCAAAACACGTTAAATGAATGAAAAGAAACACTGCAAGCAAATTGTAGAGGTAAAAAATAGTCATTGTGTTTTTCAAGAAAAATTCCATGGGAACAAAAGGAAATGCAGCTGCAGTAGCCAGGAACAGCTACCACTTGAGAGCATTTGTCTAGAGCTGTCCATGATGAATCATGGAGCTGGGGAAATAATTTCAGATGATGTGACACATCCCTAGATCTGTATTTTACTCATCACTGGGTAAACAGGGTTATTAAGGGAAACTAGATGACAAATCAACCTAAGCTCGTGCCATGACTATTTATACTTTATGGAATTTACTAAAAATAATTACTATAAGCACCTATTTACTGTTAGGTGACATATGAAGCCCTTTGTCATCTAAGACCCCTAAGTCCCTTAGAAGTCATTTTTCTCCCCTGCATTTTTTTGATCAATTTCTTTGAAATATTGTAAATGAAGAGTTATCCAGCTATTGGTTAAACACCTTTAGTGGAGGGGAACCCACTTTCTCTGATGACAAACCCTCTTATTGTTAGACATTTCTTTTATGAAAAGTGTTTCTAGAATTTGAGCTAGAATTGGTTTCCCAAGAGTTCCACTAATGTTCCTGGTTCAACACTCTGGATTGCTTTCCAGATATTTTAGTACATCTTGCCATGTAATGTCTTGCCAACATTTCTGACTTTTTTTTTTTTTTTGAGATGGAGTCTCGCACTGTCACCTGGGCTGGAGTGCAGTGGCATGATCCCAGCTCACTGCAACCTCTGCCTCCCAGGTTCAAGGAATTCTCCTGCCTCAGCCTCTGAGTAGCTCGGATTACAGGCGCCCGTCATCACACCCAGCTAATTTTTTGTATTTTTAGTAGAGATGGGATTTCACACTGTTGGCCAGGCTGGTCTTGAACTCCTGACCTTGTGATCTGCCTGCCTCGACCTCCCAAAGTGCTGGGATTACAGGCGTGAGCCACCGCGCCTGGCCAACATTTCTTTACTATAAGTTGCATATAACTACAATTATTCTTCACATGGCATAATCTCAGTTTGTCTTCATATTCTGGTCACCTTGTCAGGCTATGCTCCATTGGTTAATATCTCTCTTAAAGTATTATGGGCATTACAATATTAACATTTATTATTTCATGTTGCTTTGTATATTTTAATTAATGTAGTTGCCGGAAACCCCCATAAGATAGGTATTTTTATTATTTCTAAATTACTGATGAAGGTTGCATAGCTTCATAACTTGCTCAAAACCGGCAAGTAGAGGAGCCAGGGTATGAACTCCAGCAGCCTACATTAGGAGTCTACACTTTTAAACACTGTACGATTCTGTTTTTCTGAATATACAACTTCTGGTGTCATCTAATTACTTCTGAGGATGGCAAAACTATCACCTCCTTTTATTTATGTATTCTGTGATCATGTCAACATTCCTGGCTGGCAGGGTCGTCTATGATACATACAGGAAATTGTGAGTGAAGAGTCAGATTCTGAAATTCCCCACCTGCCTTGTGAAGACCATGCAGAAGTACTAGGCTCTATCTTGAAAGGTGACGGTGTCCCATTAAACATTTAAATTATTTTTTAAAAATTTGAACTTCATCACACGCTTTTAAGCAAGGGAGTCAGCCACCCGGTCATATTTACATATTTGAAACGTTACTGTGAAGGTAATGTTGAGGATAAATTAGAGCAGATGAAACTATGAGCAGGGAATTGGATGGTAATGGCCATAGTCCAACCAAGGGTAGGGGTGAAAAGAATGAACAAATACAGGCAGTATTTAGAAGATATAGGGTCAGGGCTTGATGACTGATTAGACTAAAGAGAGTGAAGATGATGGAGGGAGGAATTAAAAATGATTTTTAGACTCTCTTTGGGGACTGTGTGGATGGTGGCATTATTAACCAGTGTGGGAAATATAATAAAATAATAAAATGAGAGGTGCTTTGGAGCAGGGATTGAGTGGATGAGTGGATGGAGTTGTTGGGGAAGGCAGGGAGTGGTTGGGAAAGGTAAAGAAAATGACAAAGAAGACACTTGGGGAAAGTGTTATAGGCAGTTGACACATGCTAGGACTCAGAATAAAGGTCCAGGTTGTAGATACAGACTTTGGAGTGTAAGAATTTTTAAGAAAATTATGCAGGGTGAGAAGGGAAGGGGTGCTTAAGATGGAACCCTGGGGAGAAGCATCAGTTACTGGATACCTCTGAAAATTATAAATGAAAGCAGGATCCATTGACTTAAACCAGTCTGGAGGGAGGTAATCTCCCTCGAGATATATAGAGAGTGCTGCAGTTTAGCTTTTGTTCTTGGGAGCCCCAGAGGAGAAAGTCCCTGAGTTGTCCTTGATGACTTCCTGTGTCAAAACTCAAGGAAAATCATTCTAATTTTCTTTATTGCTTGTCATTTGTAAATGAATTTGCATTTAGATAGAGAATAACATGTTTGACAAGAGCCATATTCATTATATCAAAATGTTTCCTAAATACTCTAGAAGGGTAGCTATTTGGTATGAAATGGACATGTTTTGCATAGTATATCTGAGGATAAGTGATTATCGCTTAAGAAAAAGAACTCCTATTTTAAGAATCTAATATTTTTAGTGTGAAAATCCAGGAAGTTTAGGTTTCAGTAAAATGATAGTTAAAATTCGATTTTATCTAGAATATAAGTGTTAGGTCATTCCTCCTCAATATTTTCTCTAAAAAAAGTTAATTTCCTTTTCTTTGTCTTTAAAACAATTTCTCTGGGTGTTTTATTTACTGATGCATTTATTTACATAACATTTGTTATATAACACATAGTAGGTGTCAGATATCACACTAGATGTGAAGGATTAATTCCCTGTTTTCAGACAGTATCAGGAATATGGCAAACCTTAAAAGAAATCAAGTGTTTAAAAAAATAACAATGTAATTTATGATTTGGCAGTGAATATTAACTGGTAGACTGTAGACAATTTTTAATAGCATCCTTATTTTTGTGTGAATCATGTATTAGTTCTTGGTCCAGAAAGTCAAAATGCTACAATATGTCCTTGAACTTTAGATGCATTTCTGGAATTAGGATATTAATATCATAAAGAAAGTGAATCTGTTTCTGATAGCAGATCTATACCTGCATTTGTGTAAAGATGGTTCTGGGAGGCATGGTAACCTCCAGAAGTTGAACTCTTTTGCAACCTTACAGAAGAGCTTCTAGTCAAAACTAAGGTCAAAGGAACAAGGAAAATACTGAGATGCTAGGTAGAAGGAATGCACAACATTTAAAATTGCACTAAGTGTTAAAATGATATTTAAACTGTTGGTATAATTTAGAGCTATTGTTCTTACTGTCTGCTCATTTTGTAATCCTAAATTACAAAGGGGGAAAGAAGGATAGTGAAGTCATTTCAAGTTTAAATGGAGAACAAGGAAGTAGAAGTGTTTCTTGGCAAGCCTAACGCTTTTGCCTTCATTACAGTCCAGAGCGGGGGTGCCCTCAGTGTGTGCTTTTCCTGGCTTCTGTTACACAGATCTTGCCAGGAATGTCCACAACTCTTCTGGAATATAAATGAGAGTAGAGCGCTCAAGTCCCCATGATGGTTCAGAGCCCATCTCCATGTAACTTCCCACACAGCCACTGTCTTAGATTACCTAATTGCTTGACTTCAAGTATTTTCTTACTCACCTGCTCTAGATTTAATGGATTCCCCAAAACCATGAGATGGAAACAAGGCAATATATGGAACAGGAACCTGGGACATAGAAAGGGCTCTGTAGATATGTTTCCTATCCTGTCTTTCTTTTCTTTCTTTCTTTTTTTTTTCACCTTATATCTTTCCAAGGCTCAGTCCAAAGAAAGGTGTAGACATGAAAGGTAGGACTGTAACTGGTAGGTCTGAATGCTCTTCTCCCCATTCCTCTGCTAAAACTTACTTACCAGCGTGATAGTATTAAGACGTGGAGCCTTTATGAGGAGATTAAGCCATAAAGGTGGAGCGCATGTTCGTGGGCTTAGGACCTTTAAAGAAGAGGCTTCACACAGCCTTTGGCCCTTTTCACACTTCTGCCTTCTGTCATGTGAGGATGCTACCATCAAAAATTTGATCAATGGAGTGGTCTCTCACCAGACACCAATGCTCAGACCTCTTCATGGACTTCCCAGTCTCCAGAATTGTGAGAAAATACATTTTTGTTCTTTGTAAATTACCCAGTGTGTCACATTTTGTTATAGCAGCACAAATGGACTAAGACAGTAACTGAAGCAGAAAACTCTGTACTAAAACGACTTTGAGTTAATATTTTTTAATAAGACACACTGAACATTTGGTCTGTGGCTGAAATGAAGATGTAATGGCTTTCTGTCTGTAAATGAGAACTGGCAGGATAGAGAGCTCCTTACCTCACACAGCTTGGCAATTATATCAGCAAGAGAAAAGGAGGTATCACAAATCTTTGGAAGAATATCCCTAGTGAATTTCTGGAGTCCCAAAAAAGAATATGGATCTGGAGTCTGAGTTGGTGGGAAGAGTGGGGAGGAAGAGGTAGTGAACATGCATATATGGTAATTCCCAAGATATGCACATTCTCCTCATTACATTCCAGTAATGATTATGTTCTTTGTGTTATGGTGTCTCAGACCCAGTACAAATACATTTGACAGAACAAATAGGGTAAAGCCTATTTGATTATTTTGGACCCAGATTCAAAAAGAGGGAAAAAGCAGGTCTGATATTAATATTATTGAGCATTTACTGCTATAAATACATAATCTTCCATGGAATTTTAAAATACTTAAAATTTAAAAATAAAAGTCATGTTGAATAGTAAGAAAGCAGTTAACGGTAAATTGCTAGAAAATAATGAAGTGGAAATAAAATGTTATTTAGTATATATTAAGATTGGGGATCAAGACTCTCTAAGCCTTGAACAAAGAGAGCAGAAAGGGAGGATGACAGGCCTTTCTACCTTTTTCCTACTCCTAACTCAGTAAAGAGTTGCCGTGACTGTGTGATCCAGGAACAGCCTGCCAGGGACCCCAGAATGCCCTCGTCCATGCCAGGTTTCCCCTTCCAAAGTGTGGAATATGTAGGGGAGGTCCAAGAACAAAAAGTAATAGATAACTTCTTTTTTTTTTTGAAACTGTCAACAGGAAAAACTCAGAGCTTTGAAGTCTTTGAAGGGACAGAGGCAAATGGGGTGAATACCGCTAGCTTTGAGTTCCAAAGAAACCACAAGGGTGGTTCAGGTTGAACTAATTTCCTAACTGGGTATATAAGATGTGATAATTGGGGACTAAATTGGGCTGAGATGGAAATTAATTACCATCAGTTAGACAAGATATCTACCTACTTCTACATGTTTCAGTTATTTAAAACTTGTGCCAAACAAGTCATTTTTAAACAATTATTTATTGAACACCTATTATATGCAAGGCAGTGTTATCTGCATTAGGAAATTTAGCAGTGTATAAAACAGATCATTATAAAGTTACTGTATTAGTCCACTTTTACACTGCTGATAAAGACATACCTGAGACTGGGTAATTTACAAAAGTAAGAGATTTATTGGACTTACAGTTCTACGTGGCTGGGAAAGCCTCACAATCATGGCAGAAGGTGAAAGACACGTCTCACGTGGTGGCAGACAAGACAAGAGAGCTTGTGCAGGAAAACCCCTGTTTTTTTAAAACCATCAGATCTTGTGAGACTTATTCACTATCATGAGAACAGCGTGGGAAAGACCTGCCCCCAAAATTCAATTGTGTCCTTCCAGCCTCCTCCCATGACACATCGGAATTACAGTTCAAGATGAGATTTGGTTGGGGACACAGCCAAACCATATCAACTACTAAGTTAAACAAAATGAAATTATAGACATTTGACCATTTTCTACCTACATAAAAGGCAGTGTCATATGGTTCAAGCTAACACATTCAAGTGGGATAAAGAGATAAAGATAACAAATTATGACTGTATATATATCATGTTGGCTGGTGATAATGCCTTGGAGAATATTATGCAGGGGAAGAAGATACGTGGGAGGAGGGGATCACTAGTTAATCTATTAGTGACCTCACTAATAAACCAACATTTTGATGAGGGCCTGAAGGAGGTAAAGGATTTAGCTAGAGGCGAGTAAGTAAGGAATTTAGCTATGGAGTGAGTAGGTAAGAAATTTAGCAATGAGGTAAGGAGGTAAGGGATCTGGTCATGAGGTAAGGAGGTAAGGGATCTCTCCATGAAGTAAGGAGGTAAGAAATTTAGCTACGAGATAAAGAGATAAGGAATCTGTCCATGAGATAAATAAATAAGGGATCTGGCCATGAGATAAGGGGGTAAGGGATCTGGCGGTGAGGTAAGCAAGTAGATTTCCCACTCAAGGCAGGCGAATGGAAAATGTAGACCCTGAGATGATAATGTGCTTATTGTATTTGAAGAACAGCAAAGAAGCAAAGTGAGTTACATGGAAGTGGGGGAGGTGCATTAGAAAGTTAGTAGAGGGCTGATGCCATGGCTCATGCCTGTAATTCCAATGCTTTGGGAGGCCAAGGTTGGGAGGGTTGCTGGAGCCCAGGAGGTTGAGGCTGCAGTGAGCTATGATTGTACCACTGCACTCTCGCCTGGGTGACAGAGTGAGACCCTGTCTCAAAAAAAAAAAAAAGAAAGAAAGAAAGAAAGAAAAAGAAAGTCAGCAGGAAGCCAGATCACAAAAGGCCTATAGGCAATGTCCAGGACTTGTCTTTTGCCTGGAGTGAAGTGGAGAGCTGCTGCAGGGCTTTGAGCATCTAATGGACATGATCAACGTCGCTTTTAATGGAGTCCTTCTGGCTGACAGGTTGAGCCCTTGCAGTGAGCAAGGGTTGGAACAGAGAGACCCATTTTGACATTGTATTTAGAAAGAGTCAGGACAGAGATGATGAGCTTGTGGAGCAGTAGGGTAGCGATGGAGATGCTGAATCTATTTTGAAGACTGGACTGACAGGGTTTGATTGTAGAGTGTGTGAGTAAAAGAAGAGCCAAGGATTATTCTAAGATTGGTATTGTGATTTTGGTGTTATCGGGTAAACCAGATAATTATAATTTAATGAGTATTTATTTTCTTCAAAACTAAAACATAACTGACTAGATTTTGTGTGTTTTTCCTGAGAGTATCTGTTGGACTTATCCTGTGCTGCCAGGCATCTCTATTCATTTACCCCCAAATTAATCCTGATACCAACAAGACATAAAGGCTAAGAGTCAAAAAGACTTGAGTTCTGACTCTGCCAATTAGCCGGGATGTGAGGTACCTCTCCTGGAAGCCTCGGCTTCTCTTAGGTGAAGCTAATACAATAGCTTGGAGTGGTGGGTGTGGTTAAATGAGATAGTGCATGTAAAGTGTCCAGCAATAAATGCTTTATGTAAATTTCAGTGATAGTAAAATGTGTATGGACTCTATCAGAGTTCTTGGCAGCCCTCTGCACCATTTTCACATATTTTTTTTGATTTTAACTGTTGAAGCTTTCTTACTGAGGATCATTTTATGGTAGTTTGCTTTTTTATGTTGGTAAAAATAATGGTCAATTTGTCTCAAGAATTTCCCTAAAAATTTATGACACTTGTGAAGTAGGTAAAAGTAAAGTGAAAACACTGCTAGGTCCTGTCTGTTTCCTGGCCTTTGTACAATACCGCACTTGGTCCTCATCTTCTGTTCACTCCAAACGTGAGGCTATTCCTCTTGATCAGCATTTTGGTAACTTCAGGGTAACCTGAAGCTCCTGTCTCTTGTATTTCAAGTCATTGAAACTAAATCTCTGCCTTGATTGCTGTCAAATTCCTGTAGATGTAACCTAGATATTATCTTCCAATCATGTCTGAGAATATGGGCCCTGTCTTGTTCTTGGCATAGCCTCTCTCAGAGCCTGGAGCTTGGCTCTTGAACACCTGCCTGGAGACCAGGCCTTATAACTTGGGCAACTGTAGAATTTTGTACCTGAACTGGCTCTGAGAGTGAAATGAGGAGCTATAAATTATGCAGAAACAGCCCTATAGGTAACTATGTAACCATATGTCAAGATTTGCATAGGATAGTTCAATATTTGGCTGTTGTTCTATCTTCCTATTGGTATTCCTTTTTACTGTCAAACTGTTCTGATTTGGACAATAAATTGTATAAATTATTGACTGAGTTACAGACATTTTTTTCTGTTAAGAGCCAGTTTTACTAGAGACTACATTTATAAGTAATACATAGATCTGTTTTTAAATTATACTCTAATTTATTTATATAATTTGCATATTCTGGCATCCACAAGGTTTTGATTGCTGTAGCTTTATGTCACATTTTAGTATTTGCTAACACTATACCATCATTGTAATTTTTTCTCATAAAAATTTGTTGGCTATTCTTCAGCACTTTTTCTTCCAGATAAACGTTAGAAACAGTTTGTCACATTTATAAGTTTAAAAATTCTCTTAGGATCTTGATTGGAATTTCTCTGAATTTTTGAATTAATTTGGGGAGAATCAACATTTTTACAAAATCAAGTATTTTTATACTTTCTACCTTCTTGTTCTGGAATATTATTAATGGATTTGCAATTCTTATCCTCTGTCCACCTTTTGGGGTACCTTACTGGTAGGATTCTTTGCCTCTCTCCCATAGTTGTTATTTTTACCTTATGCTTGATCTCATGCCTTGCACAAACTGCACCATCTTTTAGTGTCAACAGCTGGATCATACCCCCCTCTTACCCCACCCCAGCAGAGGGTTGCTGGTCTTTCCCATTTTACCCTGTCCTGGTGCAAGAACTGGTTATGTAGGCACTAACCATAAGACATGATAGAACACACTTTCATTAAGCAGTGAAAGCTTTTTGTACTCTCAGTGAACCTGAAAATCCATTTATACCATATATACTTTAATGGGAAAATAATGGCCAAAACATCAAATGGTTCCAGTGAATTCAAGGTAAATCAGAGACCATACACACCATGAGTGAAAAGCTAAATTGATCAAGTCAATAGAAGAAGGCACATTTAGAAAACTCAAAGTGTCTTGCACTTCAAGTGGCAGGTGAACTTTCAGTAGATGGCGTAAATGTAAGTGTTTCTTAGAGGAGGGATTGGGTTGGGTTTGCTGGGTTTGTTTTGCTTTGGACATTAGACAGCTCTCTAATATTGCTATCACTTCACCATGCAATGTTGGTACATTATGGGGTATTCTTCCTTTCAGATTTCACTCATGCGAAGCTAAAGGAAAAATGTGAAAATTAGATACACTGAATTGATGAGTATGTCTTGGTTTTTTATTTGCTCTGTGAAATGTACATGTGGCTCTTTTTATTACTTTTATTGTTTATGTGGGGGGAAATAAGAAATAGGTCAGTAAGATCTATGAGGCGAAAATGCAGATCTGCCTGAGAAGTAAATGCACGTTGCCTCTCTCTAGAAATGGACAGAGCTCCTTTAGGGAAGTGAAATGGCAAAGCAGGTGTCCTGAGAGTAAGACTTCTTAACCTTTGAAAATCCATACCTCCTGCAGTGCTTTTCATTCTGTTTTCTGCCAGCCAAGAACATTTCGTCAGGTTTTACTTTCTATAGTGTGTATTATAGAAAACAAAAATATACTGAATATATATATTTTTCTCAAACCATTTCTTTGATTTGAGATTATCATTTAGAGTACATGATAAATTTTTATTTATCATGTATAAATATTTATCATGTATAGTCTTCACTTGCTCTGATGCTTTAAAATACTCGAGGGCGCTGCAATTTGTTAGATGGAGAGTATGATGGGGAGTGTAATGGGCTGGGATGAGTGTAATGATTTCGATCTTATGAAGTCAGTGGAGAAGGAGAGGAAGTAGCGTCAGGCAGAAACTCATTAGCTAAAGCAGCATAGGGAATCAGGGGAAAACTGAGCTTAGAAGAGATGCTGCCACAGCAGTGGGGCAGCAGATGGCCCAGGCATCAAGATTTTATGTCCAGGAGCACAGCAAGTACCTAGAAAATATTTGCTAAAATAATCTTTGAATAAACTGTTCTGGGGGAATCTATCTTCACTTAAATTCCTATCTGCACATAGTAGGTAGTGGGGGAAGATATCATTCCTGGAAAAAAAAAGACTGGGCAAGAACCAATGTGGGTATCAGCCAAATGCGAACACTGCAGCCTGTGGTGATGGAAGTGATCAGATCAAAGAAGAAAGTGTCTGGACAAAAGTCCTTTCCAATAGATTGGCCCAGTATGGTGTGTGTGTAGATAAGGAGTGTTTCATCCATGGCTGAAGAGCCACAAATCTACATAAAACCCTCAGCCTTGGGCTGTAGATATCAGGTTGGCCTTGAATGAGACATGTGAGTGAGGAGAGAGAGAAGCTGGAAAGGAACCAGTGGTCACAGCCATACAGCTGTGGCATCTGACCTCAAATAGTCCCACTTACAGGGGTTGTAGATGAATAAAGAAGATGTTTGGGGCATCATCTCCTTATAAAATGAGTTTCTACCTTTGGCATTCTTTTGAGCATTTTACACTCATAATTAGTTTTTAGCAGTTTAATTTGCATTTCTTTTTGCAACAACATCTTGCTAACACTAACCACAAGATGGAACAGATTTATGTGGGCTCTAGAGAATATTGGTTGATTTTTTAAATGTAAAGTAATATCATAAAGTTGAAATCTATTTCAAGTTATCCTCCCTAGGTCCATTCTTCTCCCTCGCATTCTTGAAGCAGCCCCAAATCATGAATTTGATTCATACCTTTCCAGTTCATGTTCTATTTATAACATGGCTGTGAGTGCTTCTGGAATATACAAACATTCAGACCATTTGTGTATATTATTTCACCACATTCTAGTTTCACTCAACATTGCATTTCAAGATCTACCTATTTTGATACACATTGTTTCATTTGCTTTAACGTTATTCCTTTGAATAAATATAATACAGTTGCTTATCTGCTGATGAACAGTTAGATCAGGGTCCCTCAACCTCAGCACTATTCACATTTTGAACCAGATAATTGTTTGTTTTGGGGGATTGTTCGGTGCATTGTAGGATATTTAGTACCCTCTCTGGCCTCTACTCACTGGATGCCAGTAACATCAATTATGACTATCAGAAAATATGTCCAGACATTTCCAAATGTCCCCTGGAGGGCAACCTACATATTGAGAACTACTGCCTTAGATTGTTTCCAGTTTTTCATTGTGACAAGCAATAATGCATTGTTTCCTTGGTCATGCTCCTGGTATACACATGTAAGCATTTCCTTAGGACAAACATCTAGAGACAGAATTGTGGGTTTCAGGGTATGTAAGTTGTTTAATTACTCTCTAAAATTATATCAACATCATGATACTCTTTTAAAACCATTTATGTTTTTATTTGACATTGTATCTAAAGTAATGTCCACATATCAAATCAAGTGAATAATTCTATGCATATTTAATAAATTGTGAAAAGAGATGTTTGTTATCGTGTCTTCCTTTAAAACACTTAAAATCTAGTTGGGAAGGCATATCAGAAATATGCACGAAGTTAAATAACAAAATAGGAAAATAAAACAGCAATTCAAGATAATTATGCAATTGTCACAAGGCAGAATTAGGTTAACTGCCAAATCACATGTATGAAAAATATTTGTGGGCTGAGCATGGTGGCTTATGCCTGGAATCCCAGTGCTTTCGGAAGCTGAAGCAGGAGGATCACTTGAGGCCAGGATTTCTAGATCAGCCTGGGCAACACAGTGAGACCCCATCACCATAAAAAAATAAAAAAATAACCAGGTGTAGTGGTATACACATCTAGTTTTAGCTACTTGGGAGGCCAAGGCAGGAGGATCACTTGAGCCCAGAATTTGAGGGTGTAGGGCGCTATAATGGCATCACTACACTCCAGCCTGGGTGACAGAGAAAGGCCCTATCTCAAAATAAAAATAAAAACAAAACTTGTGATAAGAATATGGAAGAGGGGTATACCTCTTTTTCTTCTGAGAACGTAAGGGAAGGCTTCCTATAGGAGGTGGGATTTGAGGTGGGTCTTTTTGTTCAATGAGACTTGGACAGGCAAAGAGGAGTGGAGATGTGGAGAGGTAGAAAAACATTTGATTATATTCTAGGCATGGAGTCTTGGGGAAGAAAGAAGGTCTTAGATTAAGAAGGAAGAAAATCAAAGGAACAGAGGAAAGTAGAATCTGGAATATTTGGAGTAGGGAAGATAAGGTAGTTCATATCTTACAATCACCATCGTGTGGTAGAAGTAAGAGCAAAGGCATTTAAATAAATGTGATGATAATAGAGATGGGTGGGATTGAGGGCTTGATGAACAGGAAGATGGTCTAGGATAGCAATTTTTAAGGAGTTATAGGTACTAGGGAACAGACAGGTGATTAATAAAAGCATTGTCTTGTACAAAACCAGAAAGTGCAGGGTTTCAGTCTTGTTCCTCCAGTGCACACATGTGTGGACATGCACACACGCATGGACATGCACACATGCACACACACGTGGACATGCACACATGCACACGCGTGCGCACACACACACAAATTCTAGCAGAACTGATCTAGAAGCCCAGCTTAGGCATTTGCTGAGAACGTGAATGGGATTGTGGAAGAAGAATTAGTGACAGATTGTGTAGGTGACAAGCCAAATCATGTTTACTGAAGTAAACACCTTTTTAAAAATCTGGCCTCAGGCTCCCTTTGGAAAAATAAAGAAGAAAAGGTAGAAAGTGAAAGTCAACAAGAAATGAGAGGTGGTTTTATTTTATAAAACAGAAAATGAGCCAGGCTGTAGTAAGTACTCTCGCAGACACTCACCCCGTATCTTAAAGTCGGGTCTATACTAGTTGGCCAGTGATAGGCATCTTTTTTAGTGGGTGGTTGATAACACGTGTGTGAGGGGTAGTTGCCACAACAATGCACTTTGGGAAAGAATGAGTGAACTCTAGGAGTCCATGCCCAGTCTCAAATGCTGCGATGACTACTTTTTGGTGCCTACTTTGTAAGAAGACACAGCACCATTACCTGATTAGCAAAGTATAATTTGTGAGCAATAGTGTACAATTTAGCTTGGATATGTTCACACTGTAATTTAGTGAAGATTCCCATACTACGTTATTCATTCTAGACATCAAAGAAGAGTAATAAATATGCAATATTTTTCCTTGTTCTAAATGTAGTTTATTATTCTCTTTGATTTGTTTTCATGAGTCACACAAAGTATTATACTTTACTTGTATTAGTTCATTTATCTGAGTGAGTTAAATAGCTATTTAAATACCCTTCCATTTTCTTCTGTGGCTAACACAATGCTCTGGGCCAGGAGAGATTTTATTTTATTTTATTTTTGGACAAAGTTTAGTTGCTATATATGCATATCACTCTGGGTAATGCAAATATAAAAACTTCCAGTGTTCATAATGTGGATTGTTCTTGCAATCACACCAGTCTTAACAGGATCTGCACTGGGCATTAGTACTCAAAATAATGAGTTGTGCTGAGTCTCATTCTTTGACTCAAGGAAGTACACACATGCACTGCTTAATGACATGGATATTTTCTGAGAAATGTGTTGATTTTGTCCTGTGAGTAACGTAGAATGTATTTTACACAAACTTAGATGGTATATCCTACTACACACTTAGACTATATAGTGTAGCCTATTGCTCCTAGGCTACAAATCTGAAGTTTGTTACTTTATTGAGCACTGTAGGCAATTGCAACACAATGGTAAGTGTTTGTATATTTAAACATAGAAAAGGTAGAGTAAAAATACAGTATTATAATCTTATGAGACCATTGTCCTATGTCCTATATAGTTCATCATTGACCAAAAAAGAGGTGCATGAATGTAATATGTTGTAATGGTATGGTATTAAGAATTTCTGCTTTTTGGGTGACAATTCATGAAAAATCAGTTTATAATTCAGTGTGCCACCACATTTCTTGTTATAATAAATGTATTTGCACAAAGACCAAAATGTGCGAAGTTATTTGTTTTTAATAATGAGATGTAGATTTTATGTTTGACAAAATTGTAAATGGTGTGGTGGAAAGAGCAGTAGACTACAAATCAAATAATGGGGGTTTAATTCTAGGTCCTTCATTTATCATCTAACCTTGAACATTTAGTTATCTTGAGCCTTGTTTCTTACCTATAAAATAATCCTGATTATGGCTTGCATTTTATAGTGGTTTTCTGCTTTAAAATGAGTTTGATATATGTCACTCTATTTAACAATGAAAAATCCTGTGAATGTTAACTTAGTTATTGTTAGCCCCATTTTTTCAGATCATGAAACAGACACTGAAGGCTTTTCCAAGGCATGCCACCAGTAAATGACAGAAGTATAACATAATCTACAGTTTTCTACTTCCAAAAAGATTATTTGTTCTACCACTACACAGTGGTGTGTTTCATTTGATTCTCTCACAAGAAATTCCTGAGTATCAAAAGACATGATCTAAATTTTGTCTCCACCTACCCAGTCTCTCCCATGGTCATACCCTAAATTGTATCATCACTAGTATCTGCACCATCTCAGAAATCTTGATTTTAAACATCCTACTCCTGGTCAACAGCATTCACCTGAAGCTTATTTATTCTAAGATTCTCTATGCAATAGCTTTTTGAGCTTACTGAATCTCCCAGCTGTTTTTCATTATCCATCAACTTCTCACTTCCTCTCTTTGCTTTTCTCCTCATCTAAATCGATTTCACAGTCTTTTCCTATAATCCTTCCCTTGCAGTCACCCTTAACTCCTTTGCCTCATTTTCCCTTTATTGTCCTTATCTGACTGAACCCCAATCTTTGGTGAAAATAGCTATCTTTTCTGCTCCTGTACAGCAGCAGCCAACCTTTACTGAAGAAAATCACAAAGCCTGACTTACTGGCTTCATATTAAAGAATGACTATACATTTCAAATGGTACTCAACCATCACCTACAGTTCCCTAATGAGTTTGATTTCTCTCTTTGAAACAATTAATTCATATCTTCACCTTTCTTGTCAAACCTCCCACAGTTTTCAGTTTGTTAACTGATAGCTTGCCTTTTCCACCACAAATCTATACATCCTTCCTTCCTAGATGACCTCATCTAGTTCCATGCCTGTAATTATCATCTATCGCTGAGTGACTTCCAAGACTCCCAAATTTATATCTCTGGATTTGTCTCCTAAACTCTAGACTCACATATACTTCTGCCTGACACTATTTATGTATCTACTAGACATCCAAAAGTTGACACATCCCAACAGGACTCTGATTACTTTCCTGACAGGTACTCATTCCTTTTTTTTTTTTTTTTTTCAACTCAGTAAATGATCATACAATCTACTCAGTTTCTCAAGCCTAAAATTTTATAATAACTTTTAATTTATTTTTCTATTTCATCATGCTTTCCTAAATCCAGAAATGTCCATGCTCTGTTGCTCCTACTTCCAATATATCTCTCTAACTAGTTCATTTCTCTTCATTACCACTACTGCCACCCCAGTTTCAACTTTCAACCTTTCTCTCATCTGGATCTCAGTTATAGCCTCATTACTGGTATTATTTTTTTCTTGGCTGTTCCCTTACATTCTACACCCTGCAGCAGATGGAGAGGCATTTTAAAATAGGAAATTTTATCAGGGCTTCCCTTGTTTTAAATCTGTTAATGGTTTTTCCATTGCTTCTGAAATCTGAATTCCCCATAGGCCCTGCATGTTCATAGTTTCTCTAACGTGGTTGTGTTGTACTCCTTTTCTTACTGGGATATAGCCACACTGGACATGCCACGTCTTCTCAGGGCTTTTGCATATACTGTTCTCATGTCCTGGAATGTTCCATTCCTTACTCTTGGGTTGGCTGGATTCTTCTCACCTTTTTGTGTTCAGCTCCATAGCATGTCCCCAGGAATGCTTTGTGTGGCCACACTTTCTAAGAGCTCCACCTGTTTTTCCTTTTTCTTCCGATTACTTTCTGTTCTTGGTTTTTGGGTTTTTTCTGAGACGGAGTCTCGCTCTGTCACCTAGGCTGGAGTGCAGTGGCGCGATCTCGGCTCACCGCAAGCTCTGCCTCCCGGGTTCACGCCATTCTCCTGCCTCAGCCTCCCGAGTAGCTGGGACTACAGGCGCCCGCCACGACGCCTGGTTAATTTTTTGTATTTTTAGTAGAGACGGGGTTTCACCGTGTTAGACAGGATGGTCTTGATTTCCTGACCTCGTGATCCACCCGCCTCGGCCTCCCAAAGTGCTGCGGTTACAGGCGTGAACCACCATGCCCGGCCTACTTTCTGTTCTTAAAATTTTTTCTTCATAGTCCTCACAATCTGAAATTACTTTGTGTGTTTGTTTGTTTATTGTGTATCTCCTTCAACCAAATGGTCAATGCGTGATATTAGGGACATTGTCTATAATTTTTTTATAGCTTTTCTTCAGTGCTTGGCATAGATCCCAGCAGCTACTAGGCTCTCGGCAAGAATGCTTGTTGAGTAGTGCATGAACATAAAGGACTCTTTTACTGTGGTATAACACTTTCTACTCTTTATGGATGGGAGGATTTGCTTTAGCTGATCAGTGGCACAGTTGATCTATATTGGGCACCAAAAGGCAAAATGACAAGCCATCTTGGCTACATTTGCCATTCAACAGTTCTTCCCACATGAAAATCTATCTTTTGTTTTGCCAACTCTAAACTAGGACTAATAGGATGTGGATAGACTGTAAGGAAGTGTTGACTCAGATAAATAATATCTGTTAAGAAAGATTTATGGGGAAATGATGTTGCATAGAAGAAATATAATTTTATTTCTTCTGTGCTTTAGAAAATAATATTGGATTTCTATTGCTTGTTCCACGTGATGACCTGAGAAGAATGCACAGTGCTACTATTGCTCTGGCACCACAGGAAACTGCCTTGAAACACTGACATCATAGAGACGAGGAATGAGAATCAGAGCGTGTCACTCATTATGATTCATTTCTAGCCTCTTTGTCTAAGCATGGAGATTTTCTTTAAATGAAGTTAAAGTTCATTCAGACTCGGAGTTAGTGCAGACTCAGAGAAACTGCCCACACCTCAACTTAAGTATGTGAGTAATTAAAGATGTGCCACTTTGAAGGTCTCACACCTTCCCATTTTTATGAAATTCAAGGGATTAAAGACCTTATCCAATTTCTTAATGCCGAGGCCCTACAGCCCAGAATTGCAAGTGGTGCATATTGTTATTAGTAGATCAAGTTATTACATAAAATTTTGATCAGAAAATGATATAAACAGTAAACAAGTAAACCCTAAATATCTTCTATAATCATTCTTTCCTTCAATGGCCAACACTTACATGTATTTTTTCTATTTGTTACTTGTCTCTAAGGAAGAAACTGATTATAAACATTTTCTTTAGAGACTGTATTTGTTATTAAATCTGCTGTTTGGGCCAATTTCAAAGCCTTTCCTCACTACACCCATCCTTGCTTATCTCCCTTACACTTCGACTGCATCTTTGTTTCTTCTTTTTCCTTGAATTTATTTCCTTATTGTAAAAGAAAATTTAGCTAAGATTGATAGGTACAAAGAGAAGTGAAACCAAAGAAAGAAGAGTTATGATAAAAAGTTACCAATGAAAATTGTGGTATACACACACACACACACACACACACACACACGAACCTCTTGGAGATACACATATATATATAAAATATATATATCTTGGATATGGATATATATATATGTAACCAAGGAGATATATATCTATATATATCTATATATATATCCTCTTGGATATATCTCTCTAGATATATCCCTCTTGGATATATCTCTCTCTCTATATATCCCTCTTGGATATATCTATATATATATATATCCCTCTTGGATATATCTATCTATATATATATATATCCCTCTTGGAGATATATATATATATATATATCCCTCTTGGATATATATATTATATATATATATATCCCTCTTGGATATATATATTATATATATATATATCCCTCTTGGATATATATATATATATATATATCCCTCTTGGAGAGATATATATATATATCCCTCTTGGAGAGAGATATATATATATATCCTCTTGGAGAGATATATATATCCTCTTGGAGAGAGAGATATATATATATATATCCTCTTGGAGAGAGATATATGTATATATATCCTCTTGGAGAGAGATATATGTATATATATCCTCTTGGAGAGAGATATATATATATCCTCTTGGAGATATATATATATATATATATCCTCTTGGAGATATATATATATATATATATCCTCTTGGAGATATATATATATATAAATATATCCTCTCGGAGATATATATATATATATATATATATCCTCTCGGAGATATATATATATATATATATATCCTCTCGGAGATATATATATATCTATCTCCTCTCGGAGAGAGATATATATCTATCTCCTCTCGGAGAGAGATATATATCTATCTCCTCTCGGAGAGAGATATATATCTATCTCCTCTCGGAGAGAGATATATATATATCTCCTCTTGGAGATATATATATATACATATGTATATATATCTCTCCTCTTGGAGATATATATATATATATGTATATATATATCTCCTCTTGGGGAGAGATATATATATCTCCTCTTGGAGGGAGAGATATATATATCTCCTCTTGGAGAGATATATATATATCTCCTCTTGGAGAGAGATATATATATCTCCTCTTGGAGATATATATATATATATCTCCTCTTGGAGATATATATATATATATATCTCCTCTTGGAGATATATATATATATATATATATGATTATATATATGTATATATATCCCTCTTGGAGATATATATATATCTATCTCCTCTTGGAGAGAGATATATATCTATCTCCTCTTGGAGAGAGATATATATATATCTCTTCTTGGAGAGAGATATATATATATCTCTTCTTGGAGAGAGATATATATATATCTCCTCTTGGAGAGAGATATATATATATCTCCTCTTGGAGATATATATATATATATCCTCTTGGAGAGAGAGAGATATATATCCTCTTGGAGATATATATATATATATATATATCTCCTCTTGGAGAGAGAAGAGAGAGAGATATATATATATATCCTCTTGGAGAGAGATATATATATATATATCCTCTTGGATATATATATATATATCTCCTCTTGGATATATATATATATATCTCCTCTTGGATATATATATATATATATCTCCTCTTGGAGATATATATATGTATCTCCTCTTGGATATATATATATATATATCTCCTCTTGGATATGTATATATATCCCCTCTTGGAGATATATATATATATATATATCCCCTCTTGTGTGTGTATATATATATATATCCCCTCTTGGATATATATATATATGTATATATCCCCTCTTGGAGATATGTATATCCCCTCTTGGATATATATATATATATATATATATCCCCTCTTGGATATATATATATATATATATATATATATATATATATATATCTCCTCTTGGATATATATATATATATATCTCCTCTTGGATATATATATATATATATCTCCTCTTGGATATATATATATATATATCCCCTCTTGGAGATATATATATATATCCCCTCTTGGAGATATATATATATATATATATATATATCCCCTCTTGGAGATATATATATATATATATATATATATATATATGTATGTATATCCCCTCTTGGATATATATATATATATATATATATCCCCTCTTGGAGATATATATGTATATATATCCCATCTTGGAGATATTTATATATATATATCCCCTCTTGGATATATATCCTCTTGGATATATATCTATATAATCTATCCTCTTGGATATATATCTATATAATCCTCTTGTGTATATATATATATATATATCCTCTTCTGTGTATATATATAGATATATCCTCTTGTGTGTATATATATATATAGATATCCTCTTGTGTGTATATATATGTATCCTCTTGGATATATATATATATATCCTCTTGGATATATATATATATATGTATCCTCTTGGATATATATATATATGTATCCTCTTGGATATATATATATATATGTATCCTCTTGGATATATGTATATATATATGTATCCTCTTGGATATATGTATATATATATGTATCCTCTTGGATATGTATATATATATGTATCCTCTTGGATATATATATATATGTATCCTCTTGGATATATATATATATGTATCCTCTTGGATATATATATATATATATGTATCCTCTTGGATATATATATATATATTTATCCTCTTGGATATATATATATATATATGTATCCTCTTGGATATATATATATATATATGTATCCTCTTGGATATATATATATATATATGTATCCTCTTGGATATATATATATACACACACACACGTATATATATATATGTGTGTGTGTGTGTCTACCACAATTTTCACTGGTAGTTTTTGATCGTAACTGTTTTTTTTTTTTTTGGTTTTACTTCTTCAACCTATCAATCTTAGCTAAATTTTCTTTTACAAGAAGGAAATAAACTTAAGGAGAAAGAAGAAACAATGGTGGGGTGGAAATGTAAGAGAGGTAAGCAAGGATGGGTGTAATGAGGAAAGGCTCTGAAATATACATATATATATATATTTCCAAGAGTTTTTTTTCATTGTCACTTTAGTGCCACTTCTTCCTATTTTTGTACTTTTTCTTGGCAATTTTTCTATTTAAAATCGCTCCCAAGAGTACTGCTCAAGTGCTGTCCAGTGTTTTTAAGCTCAAGAAAGCTGTGATGTGCGTTATGGAAAAAATGCATTAGATAACCTTCATTCAGGCATGAGTTTTAGTGCTGTTAACTCTAAGCTCAATGCTAAGCAATCCACAATAGGGTACATCCAGAGAAAGAAAGAGGAAATTGGCTGATATTTGCCTGTAGGTGAGGTTGCTCTGGAAAGTGCTAAAGTAGCATCAATAGTGCCTGATAAAGCTATGGAAAGGAGAAATGGCTGAATTTGGGATTCATGAGATGATGCTTGATAAAAATAGGCATAATGGACAACATTGTTCTGAGGCTGAAAGTCAGAGAAATTTATATTCATTTTACCCAGGTTCAGGAAAAATTTAAACTCTTCTTGACTAGTGTGTTATTATAAAGAAATAATGCATATAATTATTTGTGAAAATATATATGAAGTAATATTTCAAACAGAAACACACATAAAACACACATAAAACAAGGTTTTGTTTTGATTGGTTGACAGAAACATTGTGACCAGAGGCTCACAGAAACCTATTTCTTTATTTCCCATAGGAACAGTGGCTAATTCAACTTTACATAACATAAATAATGCAAATAATGAGAATTGACTGCCCATATGCATACTTTTCTCTATTCACACAAACACACACACACGCATACACACACACACACCCACACCCACATATATATACATACACGTGGAAAATCTATATATACCCTTTAATATGTATATTTTATTAAAATGGGATCATGCTTTTCACAGTTTTATAATTTGCTTTTTTTCTATTTTAACATTTCATTATGATCATCTTTTCAGTTGAACTGATTTGTCACATAATTTTTAATGGCTGCATGACATTTATTTCATTTTATGAATATAGCAAATTTGCAGCAAGAAAGTTTGTAATAATTTATATCCTCCTCAGCAGTGCCTGAACCCTGACCTCAACTGAGTATTGTCTGAAATTCTTCCTCATTCCGTTGTCGTGTTTCTCATTCTATATCCGGCATAATTTCTTTCTGTATTTCTGCCTTGGGTGACTTGAAATATAATATTTTAGGCATGAGGCTAATTTTGAAAAGTTCTGCTGGTTTTGAGAACAGTGTTTGAGTGCAACTCAGAAAATGGTTGTATTGTAGTTGATACAGCCATGCCAAGAAATTAAATTTGTCAAATTTCCAATAGCCGAAAGTTTTTTTTTTAAAAAAGTGAAGGAATAATAACCCAGAGAACGTCCTTTGCATAGCCTAGGAAATATCAAAAATTTGCCATCCACATAATCTCATTGCCTGCTCCAAGTTAATATTTGAAATAATTTGGGCAAAACCAAAAATACCATAGCAATAACATTGACATTTTGTTTTACCTGCTTGATACAAAAGGGTGGCTATGGTCCCACAGAGGTTAAAAGTATTTTTGTTCTTAAAATGACCTCAACCAAAGGAAAGATAGTAAAATACATTTTCCTACTCTACATTAAGCTTTAAACAAAAATTGAAACAGATCACAACTGTTAAAGGGTCAAACCTGAAAAGACAGTGGTGCTTCCCACCCCCAGTGTGGTATGTAATTGAAAATAAACCTAATATGAAACTGTACAGTAAGTGTGAGGAAGTTCTCACTATGATTTTTCTCATATTGGCTATCTTGAAGCCTTTTTATATTCAAAATGCCAGGTTCATTCATGGGGCGTTTTTTGAGTGCTCCTGCTATGCACAGGCATGTCTCCTTGTTGCTGCTGCCCCAGATGGAGGAGTTGCTGACACTGCCTGCCGTGGAAATGGCACTCTCATAGCTGTTGGTCATGCTTCCCTTCCCTTCCTTTGCTGCTGGTTAGCAACTCCTAGATGCGGTAGGGGAGCCTAATTTGTGCCTGCCAGAATGGGGAAATGGTCCGTCTGCTCTGCATTGAGCTTTAATTTCATTGCCAGTGACGGCTGCAAGGCAGATTGATGCCCAAACATGGAGTGCAAAATGGCACTTAGAGACTGGGGGAGAGGAACTTTAGTCTGTTCATAGCCCATAACCCAGAATGAGGGCCAAACGTGCTAAACAAGCTGTCTGTAAAGCTGCAGGGTCTGTGCCATCCCAACCAGATGGAACTGGTCTAGAAGCTGGGAGCACTCAGTTCCTAGCCCACTGATGTTGCTACAGTAGTGTGACCTTGAGCAAGTCACTTCGCCTTCATGCTTTGTTACAGCAAAGTATCATCTATAAACGTCAGATTAGAGAATGTGATCTACCTACCTCCCCTGTTGTGGGGGTGCATGACATAACATCAAATCTCAATGATTCATCCAAGTGCACCACAAATGCTGCCTCCTCTGTGGTCATTCAAAGGGCACCTCTGATTCCTCCAACTGAACAGAGTCTTTCCTTTTGAATTCTATTGGCATTTTAATAGCATCTTTCTTTGGACACATAATAAATAGATTAGCAAACATTTATTAGATGTGCCAACTTTATTCTGGCTACTATTCTAAGTACTTCAGTGGTAGTTGGGGGTGGAGTAGTGAGATCAGGTACAAAGATAAATAACCAAGTTCTTGAAGGTTTGGTTTAAAGATAATATGAACTAAAATGAAATTAGTATGTCAAAGAGATACCGGTCTCTTGTGTTCATTGAAGCATTACTACACTAGCTAAGACTGGAATTGATCTGTGTGTCCATCAGTAGATGAATGAATAAAGAAAATGTGATATATATATGTATATATGTGTGTGTGTGTATATATATACAATGGAATATTATTCAGCCATGAAAAGGGGGCATCCTATTATTTGTGACAATATGAATAAATGTGGAGGACATTATGTTAAGTGAAATGAACCAGGCACAGAAAGATAAATACTGCATAATCTCACTTATATGTGAAATCTAAAAACATTGAATTTATAGAAGCAGAGAGTAGAATGGTGGTTATGAGAGTCTGATGGGACAAGAGAATGGAGAAGTGTTTGTCAAAGTATACAGAATTTCAGTTTGATAGGAGGAATAAGTTCAAGAGATTCATCCTACGACATGGTGATTATAGTTAATAACAATGTATCGTATTCTTGAAAATTGCTATGAAAGTAGATTTTAAGTGTTTTCACCACAAAAGAAATAAATATGTGAGGTAATGAATTTGTTAATTAGCTTGATTTTGCTTTTCCACAGTGCATACATATATCAACACATCACATTGTATGCCATAAATATATATACTTTTTAGTTATCAATTAAAATATATTATGAATTTTCTATATTCCATCCAATTTTCTCCCAATAACTTTGTGCTCCTCCATAAGAGAAACTCTTTTTTTTGATAACTTCCTTGGCCATTTTAAAGCATTCACCAGAATGTCTCATAGAAAGTAATGACAGCATATTGAACACTTAGGAGTCCCAGGCATTTTTGTAAATGCTTTACATGAATTAACTCATTCAGTCATTTTTCCAATACGATTGTTATTACTACCTTATAGACAAGATCAGAAAATGGCACAGAGGAGTTAAGAACTGCTCAAGGTCACACAGTCAGTGTTTGGCAGAGCCAGAACTCAATCCCAAGCAGCCTGACTCCAGAACATACACTTGTGATCATCGTGGCTACCTCCCGTGGTAAATGAGGTCCAGAAATATTTGTTGAGTGAATGAGTGTTAGAGTGTTTTAAAAGGTTTAAAGTGCTTTACAAGGTTAAGTCATTACTACGGTTACTACAGACATAACTATCACTACATGACTGCCATTGACATCCTGTAACATTTTCAGAGGAAGGAAATCTCATCATTTTACTTCTGATGTTGGAGCTCAATAACATGCAGAGAGCAAGCACCTGATCAGAGAGTTGAGCAAACCTAGTATAAAATGCAAGTTCAGCAGAAGGAAAGGTAGAAAAAAAGAAGTCTTTGCTTTATTATCCTAATGCTTGGGCCCATAGTATTTCGGCTAATTCTGGGTGAATTCTGATTACTAGCCCCAACCCACAGTGTTAGTTTTTTGCTTTCCCAAAAGACTATGCATTAAGTTTGTCTCTTATACAGACTGATTATTCACTGACTTTATCTTTACTCTCAAATATATCCTTTTTAGTACTTAAGCTAGACAATATCGTGTCATCTTTAATTTCTACTCTCCTTCAGTTGGTGGCTAAATCCTGCCCATTAAGTGTTTTTGAAAGATATTCCCTCTCTTCTACTCTGACTACCATTAACTTCAGTATTTTTGATTACACCACAGTAATAGGTTTCTAACTGGCCTCTCAGGGTATGATCTGTATTTTCTCCAGTTTTTCCTCCAGTTTTCCATTCTCTAATTTACATTTATGAAGTACACATCTGATATTATCCCTTGTTCTTAAAAGTCATTAATGGCTTCCATTTACCTCCAAGATAGACCATAAACTCACTCCACAATGTGGTCCCAACCTGCTCCTTGGACACCATTTCCCATTATACTTCCTTATTAATTGTATATACTATAACCACACCAGACTGCTGTTTACCATTCCAAAAATGGGTCATATGCTCCCATGTTACCAGGACAAATGCCCTACCTTCTTGTCAAAAATTCCACCTGTTAAAAAGTTTGGTTTTCTTAAAGGCACAGCTCAATGTCATTTTCTGATTATCCTGAGCTAAAATTCATTGCTATTCCTAACAATTCTATGTTTATAGTTCTCTTCTGACACTTATTTGTTTATATTATGAGATCAGTAATATACCTTTTATATAATAGATTGGAAGCTCCTCGAACTTTAAAAAATAATTCAACTTTGTAGCTATATAACAACTAGCATAGTTGTCATATATTTTTAGCTTTTTAAATATGTAGGGCTCATCTCCCCACATATACTGTTGGCTTTGGCAGGCAGTGACCATTTGCAACATGAGTTTGCTTCTGTATTTGGGGTGTTAACTTTAAATTTGCTTCTACCAGTTAACTTCCTTGGGCAGGTGGCCAAAAGGAAGTTATTCTAATTTCTTCTTTCAATGATTGCCGTGAGGGCTAAGAGAAGTAACATCTGCAAAGCACTGGATATATTAGGATCTCAAAAAAAGGTAGCCATTGATTGGTTGCTTTATGTTTGAAGTTGGCGAAACATTTTATGTTGCTGAGTCTTGGCATGAGCCATCCAGTCTCAGGGATTGATTGTCTCCCATAATAAAACACGTGTGCAGTTTAATTCTAGCACACTCTCCAAATAAACATTTCCCTCTTCCCTATTGTACCTTTGTGAACTGCCAGCATGTTTCCATTTGCTCTAAAATAATCTACTCAGTAGTGTCTTGTAACTGCTTTTTTTTTTTTTTGAGATGGAGTCTCGCACTGTTGCCCGGGCTGGAGTGCAATGGCATGATCTCGGCTCACTGTAACCTCTGCCTCCCAGGTTCAAGCAATTCTCCTGCCTCCTAAGTAGCTGGGATTACAGGTGCCTGCTACAATGCCCAGCTAATTTTTTGTATTTTTAGTACAGACAGGGTTTCACCATGTTGGCCAGGCTGGTCTCAAACTCCTGCCCTTGTGATCCACCTGCCTTGGCCTCTCAAAGTGCTGAGATTACAGGCATGAGCTACTGTGCCTGGCTGTAATTGCTTTTAATTTTGAAGGATTTAAAAGATTATTATTATCTATTTGTCTCTGAACTATTTCTTTGTATACCTTTACTCTGGTCTTCTTGGAACCTAAAAGAAAGCCTCAGTCTTGCAGAGTATAATGCCTGAAGTATAACATCAATAAATAAGTATTTGTTGACTCAATAAATGGGGAATAAGTGAATGGCTTCCATGCTCCTGGTAGGCAAAAAAAAATTGCAAACTATTTAGTTATGTGAGTTGTCTATATTAGTCGTGCAAAACTATCCTGGGTTTCTAGGCAGCATATCTGAGAATGTTTTTTAATATCTGGGGGTAGATTAATCTACTCCTCCCTTAAATAACAAGTAGATCCATTGAGAAGAAAGTGCTATGGTGTACTCTGGCAGAATTTAAAAGAACATGAGCATTACATGAAGCAGGAAGTTAATTTGCCTGCTGGAGTTGATGAGGAAGTAACACAGGGAATTATTATTCATCTCTTTAGGACTGCCAGGGTGAAAAGTTTTCCCTCTTATTACCTAATGAGGCTCTGCCAACTGGGTACCCCATAAGCTCCTACTGTCTGAAAAGCAGTGCCAAATCAGGACTTTTGTTGGGAAAACTGACTCTGTTGCCCATGCGGGTGCAAAAGTCTGTCTGGATGCTCTGGGCAGTGTGTGCTGAATGACAAGGTGAGTCTAGAGGAGACAAAGTGACTCCTTCTACCTAGGTTAGATTAGACGACGGCAAGGGCAGATACAGTTATCTAGGAAACTCCATGTACCAGGCTCTGGAATCAGATCTGTTGGATTCTGCCTTCAGAGTAGAATGGCTGACTGGCCTTTCTATTGCCCTTATCAATGAAGACTGTTTAAAGCTGAATTGACTGAGCAGTGTTTTTTTGTTTTTTGTTTTTGTTTTTTTTGTAGAAGGCTGTCGCAGAGTAAAATAATATCATGAAATGACTTCATAATTAGCTACTTTAGATTCATTTGTGGGAAAAAAAGTCAAAGTCGAAACTTTACTTCCTTTTCTTTTCCTTCCCAAAACACCTACATCACCATGTCCTATTTTCTAATTTTTTTTTTTTTTTGCCAAAGTTATTGACTAATAAGATCATGGTATCTTACTGGCAGAGTAAGTGGATTATTTTAATTCCCATTGGACTTCTTTTCCAAGTGACTTCCTCAGCAATAAGGAAAGAGTTCCCACATCTGAGCTCTAAAAGTGGTTAATGGATGTGTCTCTCTCCGCAAATTTAGTGTCTTAAAGGCACACAACATACTTACTTAAAGGAAGCTCTCCTGTACTTCTACTGTGATTTTCATGTCCATGCCCATGGGAAAGAGCCTCTGTCTTCAATCTTACATAGTTACCCTGGGTCTCACATAGTTACCCTGGGTCTCATAACCAAATTAAGAGCAGAAGAAAATACTGAGTGGTAAATTCAATCAGCTTTCCCAGAGGTTAGAAACACTTCTCAGCTACCTCTGTATTCATACATCTATCTTCCAATCTGTTCAATTCAGCTGCCACAATTTCACCCCATTTACCCCTTGCTAACACTTGAAATGCTGCCTTTAATTAATTCTCCACACTCAGAACTTTGAGCAATGCCAAGTTAGTTAATTATCCAAGTGTATTGCTTTAAGCATTTCCTAGATGCGAATTATAAAAATTCTTGGTGATGCCAGCATCATATCTTCAAAGACTTGAGCTTCCTTGCCCTCCACAGAGCTGTGCTGGATACGAAATGAGCAGATGGCACAGAACAGTATCTAGATTAAATTTTCTCTCTCAACTATGATATAGGTATCCAGAAACATCCTCCTTTACTTTACTGATGAAGTGGAAAGGTTGAAAGGAAAGGTGTAACCAGCTTTTGAGTAAGTTGGACTAGAATTATTATTGTATAACTTCTCTAAGCTCTCTAGGGGCTTATAGCTTTGTGCTAGGTGTTACCAGTTGAAATGAGATAAGATTATCATGGATGCCAAATTTTACTGTTGTAGTAGAAATTTGTTTTACAAAACGTCTCTCATGAGAAAAGAAAGGAAAGCAATAACATTTATTTATTTTCTTTTTCTCTGCAGGCATTCTAATATATGCATTCTTCATGACAACTGTGTGAAACATATTAATATCCTCATTGTTAAAGATAAAGAAACTAAATCTCAGGAAGAAAAACTAAGTGAAGACAAAAGAAGGATTTGAACTGAGGTTTGTCAGACTCTCGGGACCATGCTGTTGAAACCACTAAACCATACTGCCTCTGGGTCACTTGATAAACAGCATTCAACCATTAAGAAAGTCATTAATAAAGTTCCTTGTGCTCTCCTTGAGATTACAAGCCATTGATTTGCTAAACTGGAATCTTTGTTTTGTTATGGTCACAATTACTTGTCAACAGGAGATAAATTTATTGAGTTTCTTAAATATGAGCACCTGTCTTGCTTCCCTTAGCAGAGAACATGTCTCAGTCAATATTTCAACATAGTGGACATAGTGTCACCAAGACACAAAGTCTCAGGAGAGTTAAGAAATAGTTTGTGTTCTAAGGTATCTGGGGGTACCAATTTTCTCAATTTTCAATAGCTGGGTTCTCAATTTTCAATAGCTAGCTTCTATTTGTGAACATTAATCCAAAATTGTTAAAAGCATAAAGTTCAGAATATTTCCTGCAGGCCTGTAAGAAAAGGTACATACTAAAATCTAATCTTGTTATAGAGAATTAGTTTTTATACAAACTCTCTACTTAGGGGTGGGAAAAAGGATTGTATCTCATGTTGCCTAATTCCCATTCATAAGCCATTAATGTTCTTTTCTAAACTTTGAATTTTTACAGATTATTCTGGGAGATTCTGGGAGTCTTTTCTCCAACACTCCAATGGCATCTGACTATGTGAGCTGATAAAGTCTATAGATCTGTGAGTTGGCAGAGCTGTGAAAAGTTTCTCCCTTCTTAGGACATAAGCAGGAAATCTTGATACAGGAATCAATAAGGGGAAAGAGAAAATGTTTATTAGAACAAATTTATTATATTTGGGTGAACAAAATACTTATTTTACAGTAGACTAAACTCCAGGATATGGAATATTTCTCAATTTCTTTAACTTGCTATTGTTGAATATAATTTTGGCTATAGTCACTTTGAGTGATGGTTCCAAACAAGGCAGAATTTGGCCTCTAGAAACATAGAGAGAAATATCCAGAGGAAATATGGAACGTTCACTGGCCTCAGAGTAAAAAGTTCCAAATTGAAGTCCTATCTTTGGCTACAGTTAATGGAATGAAGTTGGGTTAGTCATCAGACTTTTAAAAACCTTCATTGCTGAATCTGCAGAATGGGTACATTAGAAATGTCAATCATATTGCTGCCATGCAAACAGACTCCTCTATTTGGTGCTATTTCAACCAAGTAACTTTCCTGCCTACAGCAACAGAAAACTGGTTCAGGGTGAACACCTGTCATAAGGTGAACTAGCTAACTTTGAGGAGGTTTATCATAAAAAGATGAACTGGATTTGAAATAGGAAACAGTGAAACATGAGGTAGAATCAGGACCAACAGAAGTCTTGGTGAGCCGAAGTTAGGATCATTTCAATCAAGTAACAGTGAGGTTGAGAAAAGATTTATAGACTCAAAGACAAGACTAAGTCAGTTATTACATTAGCATAGTCATTGAGACCATAGGTTTTGGAGTGAAATGGATGTAGATTCTTATTAGCTGTGTGATCTTCAGCAATTTACTTAACATCTCTAAGGTTCTGGTTTCTTGTCAGTAAAATGAAGATAATAGTAAATAAATAGTAAAATGGAGTTAATTTTCATTATAAGATTGTTGTGAGGATTTTAATTAATACATGATAAACCCGTAGAACAGTGGCTGGCATTTTGCTAATTCTACATCAGTGATATGGTTTGGCTGTGTCCCCACCCAAATCTCATCTTGAATTCCCACATGTTGTGGGAGGGACCCAGTGGGAGGTAATTGAGTCATGGGTGCATGTCTTTCCCATGCTGTTCTCATGGCAGTAAGTCTCAGGAAATCTGATGGTTTTATAAAGAGGAGTTCCCCTGCACAAGTGCTCTCTCTTTGCCTGGTGCCATCCATGTAAGATGTGACTTGCCCCTCTTTGCCTTCTGCATGATTGTGAGGCTTCCCCAGCCATGTGGAACTGTAAGTTCATTAAACCTCTTTCTTTTGTAAATTGTGCAGTCTCAGGTATGTCTTCATCAGCAGCATGAAAATAGACTAATACAGTAAATTGGTACCAGTAGAATGGGGTGCTGCGGAAAAGATACCTGAAAATATGGAAGCAACATTGGAACTAGGTAACAGGCAGAGATTGGAACAGTTTGGAGGATTCAGAAGAAGAGAGGAAAATGTGGGAAAGTTTGGAACTTCCTAGAGACTTGTTGAATGGCTTTGACAAAAATGCTGATAGTGATATGAACAATAAGGTCCAGGCTGAGGTGGTCTCAGATGGAGATGAGGAACTTGTTGGGAACTGGAGCAAAGGTGACTCTTTTCATGCTTTAGCAAAGAGACTGGTGGCATTTTGCCCCTGCCCTAGAGATCTGTGGAACTTTGAACTTGAGAGAGATGATTTAGGTTATCTGGTGGAAGAAGTTTCTAACCAGCAAAGCATTCAAGAGGTGACTTGGGTGCTGTTAAAGGCATTCAGTTTTTTAAAGGGAGCAGAGCATAGGAGTTTGGAAAATTTGCAGCCTGACAATGTGATAGAAAAGAAAATCTCATTTTCTGAGATACATCTTCTCAGAAGATGAGAAGAAATTCAAGCCGGCTGCAGAAATTTGCATAAGTAACAAGGAGCCGAAAGTTAATCCCCGAGACAATGAGGAAAATGTCTCCAGGGCATGTCTAAGGTCTTCACAGCAGCCCCTTTTGTCACAGTCACAGAGACCTAGGAGGAAAATATGGTTTAGTGGGCTGGGCCCCTGCTGTGTGCAGCCTAGGAACTTGGTGCCGTGTGTCCCAGCTGCTCCAGCCATGGCTGAAACGGGTCAATGTAGAGCACGGGCCATGGCTTCAGAGGGTGCAAGCCTCAAGCCTTTGCAGCTGCCACTTGGTATTGAGACTGCCAGTACACAGAAGTTAAGAATTGGGGTTTGGGAACCTCCACCTAGATTTCAGAAGATGTATGGAAACACCTGGGTGTCCAGGCAGAAGTTTGCTGCAGGAGTGGGGCTTTCATGGAGAACCTCTGCTAGGGCAATGCAGAAGGGAAATGTTGGGTTGGAGCCACCACACAGAGTCCCTACCGGGGCACCACCTAGTGGAGCTGTGAGAAAAGGGTCACCATCCTCCAGACCCCAGAATGGTAGACTCACTGATAGCTTGCACTGTGCACCTGGAAAAGTCACAGATACTCAATACCAGTCCATGAAAGCAGCTGGGAGGGAGGCTGTACCCTGCAAAGCCACAGAGGCAGAACTGTCCAAGATCATGGGAACCTACCTCTTGCATCAGTGTGACCTGGATGTGAGACATGGAGTCAAAGGAGATTATTTTGGAACTTTAAGATTTGATTGCCCTGCTGGATTTCAGACTTGCATGGGGCCTGTAGCCCCTTTGTTTTGGCCAATTTCTCCCATTTGGGATGGCTGTATTTACCCAATGCCTATACCCCCATTGTATCTAGGAAGTAACGAACCTGCTTTTGATTTTACAGGCTCATAGGCCTAAGGGACTTGCCTTTTCTCAGGTGAGACTTTGGACTGTAGACCTTTTAGTTAATACTGAAATGAGTTAAGACTTTGGGGGACTGTTGGGAAGGCATGATTGATTTGAAATGTGAGGACATGAGATTTGGGAGGGGCCAAGGGTGGAATGATATGGTTTGGCTGTGTCTGCACCCAAATTTCATCTTGAATTCCCACGTGTTGTGGGAGGGACCGAGTGGGAGGTAATTGAATCATGGGGGCGGGTCTTTCCCATGCTGTTCTCAATTATAGTAAATAAGTCTCACAAGATCTGATGGTTATTATAAGGGGGAGTTCCCCTATACGAGTTCTCTCTCTTTGTCTGCTGCCATCCATGTAAGATGTGACTTGCTCCTCCTTGCCTTCTGCCATGATTGTGAGGCTTCCCCAGCCACGTGGACTGTAAGTCCAATTAAACCTCTTTCTTTTGTAAATTGCCCAGTCTTGGGTATGTCTTTATCAGCAGCATGAAAATGGACTAATACAATCAGTGTTTGACTTATTACCTGAGAGGTATCATACTAAGTGTTTATATGATTTATGTCAGTGAATCTTTCAACAACTTTATGAGGATTATTTTATTAATATCTCCACTTAGTGGATGAATAAACTGAGGCACATACAGGTTTATTAACATCTTCCTGTCACACAGGTAGTAGGTGGCAAAGCTTGCATTTGAAGTGGGGCTTTATGGCTTCAGAGTCTGCTTGTTCACCATTACCTTCCACTGCTTCTCTATAATTGATGAGTAGCAGCAAGAAGAATGTAGAGCAGGCAAATAGAAAGTAGCTGAGCCCTAGAAGTGGCTGATAACTTGTGTAAGAAGAGCAAAATCAGCCTGTGGGGATTTATGGCTGCCCTGGGTTCATTGCAGGTCTTGAGAAGCCTGGCCATGCCTAATCCTTTTTTTTTTTTTTTGGATCCCACAAGATCCTATGTGTCCTTGCAGGAAGATTCCCGTTTCAGGAGAAGGCTCCACTGAGCCTCTGTTCCAAGCATGACACTGAGCCACTGGGTGTCAACACTTGCTCTGTCTTGAAGAAACAAGGTTTGTCAAAGATTTTTGTTCCATGGAAACAGGGATTGGTTTCGTTTGGTCACCATCATCCACCTAACATTTAGCATAGCACATAGTAGGGGCTCCTGAAATAACTTTTTGAGAGAATGAGTAAAAAACTGGAGTAAAACAAATGTAAAGCACTGCTTTCTTCTAATTACTGATATAACATTTCTTTCAATGACTAATTCCTCATGCACTAGTCTACATAGTTATAGAAAAATGACCTTTTGTTGAAAAACAGAAGGAATTGTACAATAGTTATAAAATAAGTGTTTCAAATTCCTATTACTTGAAGGACTGAGAGAGCAAAAAGACATTTCAGGTTATTAATCTATATTTATCATGTCAACAATTTATCAGGCAGAATGCCTAACAATAAAAGCCCCATTATGGCTTCATTTAACATGAAATACTGTGTTATTAACTTACAATATTATGTGTATTTCACCCTGATCATAGACATTTCAAAGAGCTCACAGTCTCTTTCCATCTCTGCAGGTAGTTAAAAAAAGATTTAACTTCTATTGCTACAGCAAATCATATTCTAGTGAATACTGACCTTCTTGAGGGTCATATGCCTATAGCCTCTAAACTAAAATTTGCTAATGATATTTCACAAATCTCCAGAAATAGATGCTTTAATTCTGTCAATGTTACATTCTCTTCAAACAATGCCTCTCTTTTTCTTGCTGAAAATTCATAGCAAGACCAGCGGTCGATGAAGCCAAACACTTCCCAGGCTTCCCCTTGATCCTCCTGCATCAAATGCTTAAAATTTAATGCTGGAGCTTATAGCGCCATGAGCTCCAGAGATAGAAGTAAATGAAAAGTCAACCTTTCAGGCTGTATTTCTGCTCAAGCTTTTGTGTTTGCGGTTCCCCCCGCCATGGCAGCTGAAACAGTTTGCTATCAGAACACTCTACTGTCAGAGGAACTTTGTGATCAACACGACGCAGAGATTGGAAAATGTCACTATTAGGGAATTACAGTAACCAGGGTTCTTTCTGACCAGGTCCATTTGTGCTTGCAGAATTTTGTCAACACAGCAGGAGCCTGGGGAGTCAGGCCACTTGTAGTAGCACTTGGGAGTATATGCTTGCTTTTTCTCAGGGAAAATTCAGAAGATTAGAAGGCTTAGCTGCTCTGAGTATCTCTAAGCCTCTGTATCCTCAGAGGATAGTGCTTTAAGGAGGAAGTGTGGTGGGCATCATCTGACATCTGCTATGGCCATGATAGGTTACCATCGTAATCTGTTTTTGTGTCTGTCTTGATAAAAACTAGAAATATAAATTTATGTGTACAATTTCTACAGTAGATTTATCCTAGCATAATTCAGACACTTACAACTTCTTTCTAGGAGACAGAAACTTTGGGGAGAGGATGTGTGACAAGCAAGAACATTGTTACATGATATGGTCACAGGGCTCCTGGACTCCTTTTCTGCACACTCTGCTACACTTCTATGGAGGCCACACCGTCTTATCTTAAGACTTTTCTTCCCTTTACTTTCCCTTCTAGGAATCCCACTCATTTTGCCCACAGGCCTTGGTATTCCCTCAAAATAGTGTTTCTTGTAACAGCCACAGACTCAAAAAATCATTCAATTTACCTTACCCTGAATACCACACAGGCCTCTGAGACAGCCTGGACAAGGCCCTAGTGATGTTTACCAAGTCTCCCTCTG
Organism: Gorilla gorilla gorilla; assembly: GCF_029281585.2. Lineage (NCBI taxonomy): Eukaryota > Metazoa > Chordata > Mammalia > Primates > Hominidae > Gorilla > Gorilla gorilla. Next base: position 189,848,677 of record NC_086017.1, on the reverse strand, counting down.
TCAGGTCACTGGATTGCATATTTATTGGCCCGTGTACACACAGCACAGTGATGAAAAATGATACCCCACAGCCATATTGAAGCAATATTCCAAGGTGTGCGAGGCCGTCAACTCAAAACCCTTTGAGAGATTACCCCATCCCCAGCCATATGTTTGGTACTACAGGTACGTTTTTCTGCCTTTACCACTTTGGGAATTTTTTTGACAAGGGGTCTCCAATGACTGCCTTGTTGCTGTGCAGGGAGGAGAGATGTGAGGCTCAGGTTTCAACTGAGGTGTTAATTATACCAGTGACAGACTTGCTTTAATAGGGCTTAACTGACATCTTTGTCTCAAGCTTGAGAAATCTAAACAAAGAATATTTAAACTTTGGCTTTAGTTTTGCCTCGACCAAAAAATAATTATTATTCCTATAAGTTGTATAGTGATGTATTAGGGGTCAAATGGAAATAAAATTTGAGGCAAATCCAATGTCATTTAGAGTTACTTGCTTTGCCACAGCCATGATCTTTACAGCACGAAATAAGCCTCAGATCAGAGGGGTTTCTCTAGAGCAAAGACATAGATGTGCAGGTGTAGAACACGTTTAAACAGAGCCCCCACCCTTGTTGAAAGAATGTGCTATTCCATTAGAGGTTTTATGAATGTGAGTATCATTTGAATCTTTCTAAATGAATGAGCCTGATTTTCCTAACCATTAACCGTAGAGTAGTTTTAATGGCTCTACTCCATGAAATACATGCTGACAGTGAAACTGCCTTTATAAGGTGCTCTATGACTTTCAATGCTATCGTTCTGTAGTCAAATGTATTTTTATTATAGATATTAACAGTTGGTTAGACTTTCTTTACCTGCCCATTATGTTCATAAATCAGTGCATCTGTAATAGTTAAGAAAGAAGAACTTGTTAAAGCTTATGTTTATTCTTCCACATAATAATCTTAGGAGCTAGATAGGTGCTTATTCATTACCCATTAATGTTGGATTTCTCCAGAATAAATAGAAAACTAAATCTATCCTGTGAGCCTTGGGTAGATGCAGAGTTGGGGTTTATCAGAGAAATATTTAAATAGTTCATAAGGGCAAGTTCATTCCCTCAGCATGCATCTACTAAGGTCTGTTGTTGACCAGACTACACACTAGGCTGGGGGTCTCACCAACATGAGGAGGGTAAGTGTGACCCTTGAAGAACTTGCTTTCTCATAGCTGAAGGAAGGATGTGGATGCCTGGTCTGAAATTGACATTTGGAAGCCTGGAGAGGATCAATGTCCTCCCCTTTTAACCTCAGCCTACAGGAAAAGGATTGTGGGGAGAGGAATCTTCCTGGTAGAAGACAAGGAGGGATGACCTGTTGGTGGTAAGACAGATTCAGTTAAGGGGAGGAAAGTAAAAAATGAAGCATGGGATAGGGATAAATGTGATGGAGGTAAGAGGACTTTGTAGAAAACTAATAAAGCCAGTGGAAAAAAGAAAAGCAAGAGATATTTTCCCTTCCTTCTAGGAGGAATGGAGGAAATAAATATTCACTGGGTTTCTGCTATGAGCCATCCAGTGTGCTAGGTGTTTCACAGGTGTTCCATTTTTTTCTTAAAACAGCCCTGTAAGTTGATGTTATGTCCATTTTATGGGTGGGAGAATGAAGTGAGCAAGGTTAAATATCTACCAAAATTCACATTCCAAGGCATGGTAAAAGTGATGTTCAAACACAGGTGTGTTCATCTCCAAACACACTCTCTTTACGTGACAGATGCCAAGACCTCAACTGCAAATGGACAAACATGTTCATTTATTAATTCAACAAATGTTGAGCCCTATTGTCTGCCAGACAGTCGAGGATATTTCTCTCTCACTCCTTACTTTTGGGCTTTCATGCGTTTCTCCTCTCCTTGCCTCTAAGCCTTATACCCTTTTAAGCTTTTTTTAATTTGTCACTTGTGAAGAATTGATGATTTTGTATCCCAGGTCTGCTGTTCAGGAAATTAAATTGTTTTGTTACTTTGAGCCTGTGATTTCTCTTCTGTAAGGTGAAGGATAGTAAGAATCTTTCTCTCATAATGTTGGGTAGTTTAAATGAGGTAATGTATGCAAAAGAGCCCAGTGCCTGACAGATGGCAGGTGCCCAACATGCGTGTTCATTAAGGTAGTCACCAAAGATTCTCCCACCGAAGCAGAAAGTGGTACAGAGAATGTCTCCTTGGAGAACAATAACTCTGCTGATGGTGATGATGGTGAATAATGATAGAGAAAATCCTTAAAGACAGAGCACAAGTAGGCTTCCTAAATATATATTTTGTGTGGCATACTAAGCTTAACAGTAGCTCCTAAGATTATTATGTGGAAGAATATAAGTAAGCTTTAACACATTCTTCTTTCTTATTTATAGTGGATGCACTGATTTATGAACATCATGGGTAGATAAAGAAAATCTAACCAACTGCTAATATCTATAATAAAAAATGTTTACGGGGGCCAGGCGTGGTGGCTCATGCCTGTAATCCCAGCACTTTGGGAGGCTGAGGCGGGCGGATCATGAGGTCAGGATATCGAGACCATCCTGGCTAACATGGTGAAACTCCGTCTCTACTCAAAAATACAAAAAAATTAGCCAGGTGTGGTGGCAGGTGCCTGTAGTCCCAGCTACTCAGGAGGCTGAGGTAGGAGAATGGTGTGAACCCAGGAGGCAGAGCTTACAGTGAGCTGAGATTGCACCATTGCACTCCAGCCTGGGCGACAGAGCAAGACTCTGTCTCAAAAAAAAAAAAAAAAAAGAAAGAAAAAAAATGTTTACGAAGCAGAAGCAGCAGCAGAAGGAAAAAAAAATCACTTGCTGACATTTTAAATCAAAAAAATTTTACATAAAAGTCTAAATTTCTGCATTTTCTTGAAAAATAGGAAGATTTGTTAAGAGTAGTTTAGTGTTCCCACGTCAACTGGAGCTGAGCAGTAGCTGTCCCATGTCAGCAGGATCATGCTACACAGTGTCAGGGTGAGTCTGTGTTCTGGTTTTCCTGGGACAGCTTGGTTTGTGCCCACTGACCTAGCATAATTATTAATAGCATCCCCTTTTCTTCTGATTTGGAGAAGTTTTATATATTCCCTTCATCTCTTTTATGCTTTAGGCCTACTTGCACTGCCTCTCACCTTTATGTTACCTGCCTGCCCCAGTAAGCATTAGAGTTTGTGACCTCTTTTTATGGGCATCTTTTTCCTGTAGACTATGTTTCAATAGCACACTGTTTTCCAAAGGATTTGGAGGTCAGAGAGATTTAGCTTCTCTACCTTCAGAAACTATATTCAACAATCACTCTTGAATTCAAGGAAAGGACAATATCCTGTTAAGTTCTATCTGCCCTATGGAGAGCCTATACCAAGCATGGTAATTTGCTGGAAAATTTGGTCAGACTCAGTATGTTGAACTAGATAATTCATTTGCCTTTGAGGAGTCCTTTCATCTCTGCAATAAAAAAATCTGGAGTTGTCCCCAGAGGTAAATTCTTTGAAACACTCAAACAGCAGGAATAAGAAGATATGATTTCCATGGCTGTATGATAATGGCCTGTTACTTTTGTATAACTCTTTTCCTTTGACATAGAAGTCTCTCCTTCAACTTATCACTTGAGGTGGGCAGGTAAGTGTTTTTGTTCTAGTTTTATAGATGCGGAAGCTGACTGAGAGGTTAAGTGACAGAGCCTAAAGTCACACAGCCTGTGAGTTATGCAAGTGGGGTTGGCCCACTTCTGAATCCTCTCTTTATGCTCTTTCTACCTCCTGCTGACATACATGTTTTTTTTTTTTTCTGTTATTTAGGGACATTTTTCTAAGCTAGAGGCCCCTAGCCTTTCATCTTATGAGTTTTTTCCTTACTACATATCAATTGACCACTGGAAATTATATATTTTTATAAAAATATATGCCCTTGTCCTGCACAGCACTATTTTCTACATGTTGGGAAACAGACTGATTCAGTAGGTATTCATTGCAGGCACATCATGGACTAGACGTACTCTCTGACTTCATTAGACTTACAGTCTGGTGAGCACGGAGAACAGACATCGGTATGTTATTACAAACTATAGATGCTGGTAAAGACAAAGTTTCTGCCCACAGAGGTTTATGTTTCAGTGAAGGAAAAGTACTGTGAGGGCCTAACGGGCTGGGAGGAGGGTGAGTGGGGAGAATTAGGGTATAGGAAGGAATCTACTATGGAGAGTCAAGAGGAGGCTCTTCTCAGGAAGTGAAATTTGTCCTGGGGTCAAAAATGGGGCTTTAAGTTGGGTAGGAGGGTTCCAGGCAGAGGAAAGAAGATATTCAAAGGACCTGGGACAGAAGGAAGTTTGGCTTATGGGAACAACTTAGAGAATACCAGTGGTTTCATGCTTGAATAATGAGGAAGAGTTGTACAGCCTGAAGCTGCCAGGTCATGTAGACTTTGGAGCCATGCTGAGGATCTTTGGTAGTATTCTGAAAGCAGTGTGGAGTTAGTAATAGTTTTAAGCAAGGGAGTCACATGACCAGATTTGAATTGTAAAAACATCCATCTTGCTGCTAGAGTAGAATAGATTGTTGGAGGGAGGGCCCAATAGATGAGCACAGGTTAGAAGGCTGGAGATGCCGGTGGCTGGGACTAAGGGTGGGAATGAAGTTGAAGAGCAGACTTGGTGTGGGGTTAAAGATGGGGAGTGAGAATGAGAGTGAGAAGGTGTTAGGATTACTGCTATGTTTCTGTCTTGGGTGGTGGTGGTGTCACTCATTGAGATAAGGAGTAGTGGAGGGGGAGGAGTTCTGGAGGAAAGGAAATTAGTACTAAAGGTTAATAAAAGTGGTTAATCAATCAGCAAACACACTGACTTTCTCTTGACAACAGAAACACCAATACCTTCTGATCTCTTGGGTCGGGGGAGGATATTGACAATTTTTAGCTGTTCAGTCAATAAACACTTACTGATACCTAGTTGAGTATTTGCTAAATACCAGTGTTGTTAGCAAATGCCAATATCTCACAGCCCTCTTCAAAGTGAATATCTTGGGTTACGTTGGAAAAAGTGATAACATTGAGAATCCACTTAGAAAAGTTTTAATCAAATCCTGAGTAATCCTCATCTCTGAGTTGTCTTTCCTGATATTACCCTCAACTTACATTTTATGTGTAGCTCTCTTAAGCCACTACACCAAAGCCATTATAGTCTTTTTTTTCATACTAAAGTATACATTCTTTGTTTCCAGCACTACTTTGGAAGCTTCTGGAGGACAGGGACCATGTTGTATTCACCTTTGTTTCCTCAGTATCAAGCACAGGTCTAGCACTTGGAAATTATTTAGCAAATGGTTGTTGGTTGAGTGTTTGATATTATAGACAAGCTTTAAATTTGATATTCCTCAGTCTCATTTTTTATTCTACTAACAATGTGCTGTAATGTAAATGTAGGAACATTTCCTAGAATGTAATAAGGACGAAGTTTGAGACCTAAACTGAAATCCCTTAGGCTGTGGTTTGTTAAAAAGTAAAAAACAAACAAACAAACAAACAACCCTGTTTATATTCTTGCATTCTGAAAGGCATACCTAGAACCATTAGTGGTTTATCTTGGGGGAAGAGATGGAACTAAAATTTTCCATAATGCAATGTTTTTTTTTTTTAAACAGAATCTCACTCTGTCACCCAGGCTGGAGGGCAGTGGCACATCTCGGCTCACTGCAACCTCCGCCTCCTGGGTTCCAGTGATTCTCTTGCTTCAGCCTTCCGAGCAGTTGGGATTACAGGTGGACACCGCCACGCCTGGCTAATTTTTGTATTTTTAGTAGAGATGAGGTTTCACTACGTTGGGCGGGCTGGTCTTGAACTCCTGCCCTCAAGTGATCTGCCTGCCTCAGCCTCCCAAAGTGTTGGGATTACAGGCATGAGCCGCTGTGTCTGGCCCATAATGCTATTGTAACAAAGTTTAGTAACAGAGTTTGGGAGGGAAAAAATTAGGTGCTAGTCTTACTTCAACTTTTGCTGTTTTTTGATAAAATTGGTTAGACAGTCTTTCATCCATAGACTTCTTGTATAATTACCTGACCAGGGACATTTCACGCATCATATGTCATTGTTTTGGCACCAGTACTTAAATTAATTTAAAACATTAAACATTTTTTGTTAGCTTTAAACATATTTCATTAGTATCAGTTCTCACTCAGACTTTTCAACTTATTTTCTATAACTCTACGTGGTGGGCACCTGTGTACGTCCATTAGGAGCCTTTGGGGTCTATGTTTCTAAAGAGGCTGCTTTATCAGCCCTCCTTCTGAAAGCTGGTGCCCATTCTGAATGTCATCCAAAGCCATCCATCAAACCAGTTACAGCATGGGCAGAGGTGAATGTGCCTCTGGCGCTGTGTCAGGAGTTTGTATAGCTTGTGGGGCTTAGTCCTAGACATTCCTCTTTAGCTGCAGAGTGACAAGGTCTGGAAAGGAGAGCACAGTCTGTTCTTTGGTGAGACAGTCTGAGTGGGTGTGAATGCAGGAGTCTCAGTCTAGCAAAACAGGTACAGAATTCAGAAGCAGGCCCTTTAAAGATCTAAAGCCAACGTTCATCATGGCCTTGGTATTTAAATGGTTCATTAACCCGTTTAGATGGGTTATCTTTTAAGTAAGGTTATTGAGTCCTCATAAGCAGCATGACATAGCTTGTTCTGTTTTATGAAATGCCATTGAAAGTTTTCTTATTGCCATATTTGAAATACTAGTTTCAAGTAAACATGCTGTTCTGGAAAAGACATTTATTCAGCGTCCAGGGAAGTGTTGGGTTTGCAGCCCAGCTCTATCACTCACTAGTCTGGAATCCCAGGGCAATCCTTGTGTCTCCTCTGAGCCTCAGGTATGTTATGAGTATTAAAAAAGATGTGTGAAATGTGCCAAATGTGTAGTAGACACCAAAAACTGGCAGACTTTATTTGTACTCCTATAAACATTTTACTGGACATAGTTGAATTATCCCTGATGGTGGACACATCTATATTTTGTGTTCTTGGGATTGTCTCTGTCCCTCTGTGCTATTGTCATCAAGCACAGTGCTGATTCTCATTACATAGAAAAAGTGAGTCTCTTCTTCCAACCCCTTTTCCATTAATCCTTACTCTTCGCTTGCACTTCTGACTGATTCTGCTCTGTCTTTTGAGATGTAACAATAACCATAAAACAATTTATCAAGGAGTTACATGTACCAGTACGAAGCCTGGTATGCATATCATCTCACTTAAAATGTATACAATGCTCAGAAATAGAGCTTACCTCCACTTTAGATATGTACTGATTTAGATATGTAAAGATTGGAAACTGAGCTTAGAAAAAGTCACGGCACAGTGAGTTGTGAAGGAGCTGGAACTTGAACTCAGTTGTTTTAAACACACCCTCCAAAACTGGGCTCTCAACCCCTTAGCCAGTACTCTTCAGAGTGTGCGTTGGCTCGCATACTAAGGAGTGAACTGGATATTATGCAGATAATCTGCTCTATTTATAGGTAGAAAGCAACTCCGATTTGCAGGCTTTGGGTTTTTGATTGTTACTAGTTTTTATTTTTGGTGCCTTTCTTGGCACCCTGGAGTCATACTGTTTTGAGAACTGTGATCCAGGCCATCTCCTGTGTCCCTCTGTCCTGCCTTAGTTCTGACCAGCTGGTGGGTGGCAGACTGGATGCTGCCCAGGGGCAGACTGCTCAGCTTCTCTGGTGTGGCGTCCCTGTCACTCTCTGGCTGTCTTACTTCACAGCGAGTGCTTTTCAACCTTACTTGGGTTTGTTTACAGACAGACACTAAGGCTTGTAGCAGAAGGCAACATGCTGGGGCATCCTGTTTAATTCAGGGCAGGAGAGCTGCTAAGAAGGTAAATCTGACTCCCTAGTCTTATTCACTACTCTGCTACGGAGATAAATCGTGATGAGGATATTGATCTGATAATGGGCTAATTGTGGCAGAGATTTATGAAGGTGAAAAGATCTTAGCTGGCATACAAGAATGAGGATTTTCAGAAAACTTGAATATGAACATTAGTGAGAGTTTGTGGCAATCTTTGGAAGTCATTAAAAATGAGACAAAAGTGGTTCTTGGTAGGCCTTTTAATAGATATACTGTAATCAATTGATTGAAGACACCAGTTAACTCAGTTCATTGACTTGTAGGAAGAAGGTGGGATTAGAATGGAGAATTCTTCTGGAATCTGGCTCCAAATTTGGAATCAGAGGACTTGGATCTAAAACCCGGTTTTGCCACCTAACCTGTTCTTTGAACACAGGCAAGTGGTTTCACACCTTGGGTCAGGAATTTAAAGACTGGACAAAATAATAGGTAACGCTAGAATTGTGCATGCCAACATTCAAGCAGAGACAAGCTGTGCAGCTAATTTTTTCTACAAGTATCACTAAGCACCTACTATGTGCCAGGCTCTCTGCCAGGTGCCAGAGGTATATCAGTGGACCAGATGGCTGAAGTCCTTGCACTTAATGGTGTTTTTATTTTAGTGAAGGGAGACTGAGGAAGCACAAAAATAAACAAGATACAATTGAGCATCCTTAATCTGAAAGTCTAACATCCGAAATGCTCCAAAATCCAAAAGTTTTTGAGTGAAGGCATGATGCCACAAGTGGAAAACTTCACACATAGGTACTAACACAAGCTTTGTTTCATGCACAAAATTAGTAAAAAATATTGTCTAAAATTACCTTCAGGCTATGTGTATAAGGTGCATATGAAACATATATGAATTTTGGGCTTAGACTTGAGCACCCTCCCAAGTTATCTCATTATGTATATGCAAATGCTTCAAAACCTGAAAAAATCTGAAATTTGAAACACAGGGCTACTCAACCTGTAGCTGTTGCTCAGCTACAGAATTTTGATTCTTCTTTTCTCTCATATCCCATATCCAACTGGTCAGAAAATCCTATTATTGGCTCTGCTTTTAAAATACACCTAGAATTCAATCACTTTTCACCTCCTCCACTGCTACAACACCTCAATCCAGCTACCATTATTTCTTACTTGCATTACTACAATGTTCTTCTGAGTTTTTTTGCTTTTATTGTGAATTTTTCATAGTTTAGAGTTTAGATTCAATATAGAAACCAGATGATCACTTAAAAATTTAAGGGCTGGGCGCCGTGGCTCATGCCTGTAATCCCAGCACTTTGAGGGGCTGAGGCGGGTGGATCACGAGGTCAGGAGATCGAGACCATCCTGGCTAACATGGTGAAACCCCATCCATCCTAAAAATACAAAAGTCAACTGGGCATGGTGGCATGCACCTGTAGTCCCAGCTACTAGGGAGGCTGAGGCAAGAGAATCACTTGAACCTGGGAGGTGGAGGTTGCAGTGAGCCGAGATCGTGCCATTGCCCTCCAGCCTGGGCGACAGAGTGAGACTCTGTCTCAAAAAATAAATAAACAAATAAAGATAAATAAAATAAATTTAAATCAGATTATATCCCTCCTCTTCTCAAAACTTTCCATTGGATGCCTATTCAATCCAGAGTAAAAGTCAAACCCCTTACAAAGGCCTATGATGTCCTGTGTTGTTTGACTTCTCGTGACCTCTCTGATCTCATCTGCCCCAGCTCACTCTACTCCAGCCACATTGGCTTCCTTGCTGTGCTTGGAATATATCAGTGATGTCCTGCCTCAGGACCTTTGCATCGACAATTCTCTCTTCTTTGATTGCTCTTGTTCCAACTATCTGTATGGCCAACTCTCTTACCTCTTTCTGAAATGTCACCTGCCCATCTTAACTGAAATTGTAAACTTTGCTGCCTACCTGCTAAAATTTCTACCCCATTTATCTACTCTATTTTTATGACTTTTTATTATGGAATATTTCGAAGATACACAAGAGTAGAGTACAATGAAACCCTAAATATTTATTGCGCAATTTTAGCTATCATCAACTATGGCCTGTCTTTTGCTGTTTATCCCCCATCACTACTCCTCATCCCAGATTATTTTAAAGTGAATCCCAGAGTCATGTGATTACATTTGTAAGATAGCTTCGTCTCATTATTTGTGGTAGTTACGTTCCATAAATCCACTGTGAACACTGAGCCAGCGAGTACTAAACCATGACTCCTGGAGGAAATACAGAGTTAGGTTCCTGTGAGCCTCTGGTCACATTTTCATCAATAGATCAATACACAACTTTGTTTCATGTATATTTTTGTTTAAATGCACTTTATATAATATACATTATTGATTCATTAACATTGCATTCAGGGCAACATCATTATAACTCATGCTTGAATGAAACTTATTTAACACATGTGTTTTCTCCATTAAGCACATCACAGCCTTTTCGTACCTTGGCGCGCTAGACAGCACTTCAGTACTATGCTTGGGGGACATTTTAAACAATAAAATCACCAACAAAACCCACAAAAATGTGACACTAAATAGACCATAAAAAGTATACTTTACAGTATGAGAGCTGTACAACTGTTGCCTTGTTCAGCCTCAGGTGGGAATGTGTACTTCAGGCAACTTAAATTTTTTGCCTCTCTGCACATGTATGTCTCTGAATGACTGTGAAAGTTCTTCAAGTGTTGATTTTGAGGTTACAAATAAATTGTATAGCAAGTAGGTAAATTTGTAAATATGGAATCTGCAAATAATAAAAACCTACTGTAGTTTAGTATCTATTTTCAATAGAGATTCTTTTAAAAAACACAATCACAATATTATTATTTTACAAAAATTTTAATAATTCCTTAGTATAATCAAATATCCAGTCACTGTTGTATCTCACAAATTTTTTCTATATTTCTTAAATCTCTTTTAATCTGTACATTTTCTCTCTACCTCTCTCTGTCTTTTTTCTCTCTTGTTTTTACCTTGCAATCCTTGGTTGCAGAAATAGATTGTTTCCCATGGTCTGGATTTTGCTGGTGGTTCTTCTGGCATTGTCTAATAAGGTCCTCTGTCCCCTGTACTTCCTGTATATTCGTAGTTAGATCTACAGGCTTAATCAGATTCAGATTTTAATTTTGAGACAGAGTTTCGCTCTTGTTGCCCAAGCTGGAGTGCAGCGGCACAACCTAGGCTCACTGCAAACTCTGCCCCACGGGATCAAGCGATTCTCCTGCCTCAGCCTCCCGAGTAGCTGGGATTACAGGCATGTGCCACCACGGCAGGCTCATTTTGTATTTTTAGTAGAGACAAGGTTTCACCATGTTGGCCAGGCTGGTCTTGAACTCTAGACCTCAGGAGATCCACCCACCTCGGCCTCCCAAAGTGCTGGGATTACAGGCATGAGCCACTGTGCCCGGCTAGGTTTTAATTATTTTTATTTTTTGGCAGGACTGCTTATAGGTTGTTTTGTGCTTCCATCAGGGAACACATAATGTCTGTCTGTTTCTCATCTAGTCGTATACATTGCCGCTGATGCTCATTTCCTTGACCAGTGGTTCTCAATCAGGGACAATATGTTTCTTCCCACGGGGGACATTTGGCAATGTCTGATAGGTAGAGACCAGATATGCTGCTAACTATCGTATAATACACAGGAAGCACCTCACAACAGGGAATTATCTAGCCCGAAATGTTGGAAAATGGTGACACTCTATCATTTCTGCTCCACTGGTTCGCTGAAATCCTTTTATATTAGAGAAACTTCTCAAAGTTTAATCATAAACTTCTAGTATCCTGAGGTACAAGTCATATAGAAATGGTATGATTTAAACTGTGATGCTCGATATTGTTCCAACTTGGGCCAATAGGAGGCTATTCATATAGGCTCCCACTTGGCTCTGGTTTTCTTCCTTTTCCTTATTTTTTTTTCTTTCTTTTCCCTTTGTTAAAAGCCATCTTTTAATAAAATATATAATTTAATATGTTTGTTGTATATCGTATGTCTCTTCCACTAAAGCAGGAATACTTGTTTGTTTTGTTTATGAATATACTTAAGTATATAAACTAGTGTCTGGCACATAGTTAATGCTTAAATATTTGTTAAGTGAATGAATAACAGTGAGCAATTAGAGGGGGTACTGTTTTAGATTGTGCGGTCAGGGACAGCCTCCCTGCAGATGGTGCATTGATATAAGGCCTGAGTGACAAGGAGGTGCCTGTCATGTGAAGATTTGAGGAAAGAGCATTCCAGGCAGGGGGAAGGCTTGATGCAAAGGGTCTACTGCAGGCATTAGCTGGGCTTATTTAAAGATCAGAATGAAGGCCATTGTGGCTAGAACAGAGTGGACAAGAAGGAATGGTATCAGGCAAAGTTGAAGAAGTTGGCAGGATTGAGCTCTCATAAGTCATGGCAAAGAGTTCCCATTTTATTGTTTGATGGAAATAAATTGGAAGGTCTTAAGTAGGAGAAGATTTGATTAGATTTACATTTTACGAAGAAGCACTCTGGATGTTATGTGAAGAAATGGCCTTTGCAGGGCAAGGGTGGAAACAAAGAGATCAGTTAGGAAATTATTGGAGTAGCTGAGGATTGGATGAGGGGATGTGTTTGTGTGTGTGTGGGGGGGGGATGTTGGGGGACAGTAGTGACAATAAAGATAAAGGAAAGCAGTTCAAAATTTGAAAAATTAAAACATACAGATACATTCTGACTTTATACGTGCAAGTACCGTAAATATCTAGTAGGTTATTATAACAAGCATCTGTATCATGAGCAAGTTATGCAATTTGATAATTTGCAGATCATAGGGCCACCTCAAAGCACAAATTTTTTAGTAGTATGTGATTGTTATTAGGGTCATTCACCAATATTTTGAATCTCTAACTTCTTGGAACATGGTAGAATTGTCTTCTTAGTTTTCTTGTGGTTGGTTGAGGCCAATGAGTTGTGGATGAAAGTGATACGTGTCAAACTAGGCTAGAGCACTTAATTGTCAATGCAAGATTCTCTAGAGGTCTTTTTTTCCATGAAGATGGTGAGATTACGGCTATTTTGTCAATCTCAGTTTCCTGCTCAGTGACTACAATGAAGAGAGCCTTTTGTCAACCAGCAGTGGGCATGTAGCCTGAGTGAGGAGTAGACTTCTGTTGTTTTAATCAACTTAGATGATTTGTTTATAACTGCAGCATAATCTAGCCCACGATGATTGGTATGTGGCACAAAAGCAAAACCTTAAAGACAGAAAAACCAAACCATCTTCCAGGAAGTGCCTGGGAAAGACAACTATTCAAAGACCATTTGCTTCATACATACATACATACGATTAACAAGCTGAGATGACACAAAGTGTAAAATATGCCTGGAAATGAAATAAAATTGCAATCTGCCCAATGTGGTCATTTTATTAGTCTATTTATTAGTAAAAGAACTTTTGGAAGGAATCTTCGACCTGGCTGACTTTGCCCCAGCACCAGACTAATTGAAAATCTCACCACATAAAATATAAAAGTCAAGATAGCAGGAATCTAGAAACAGAATTTCTCAAAGAGATAAAGGATTGCAAGTTCATGGATTGTGCTGGAGTTAAAAAAAATTAGAAGGAGAAGACAGGGAGTGAATGACATACTTAGCTGGATTTTTGTCTGCTTGCAGTTGCTGAACCTGATTCTGGAAGGTACAACAATTTCGGCCATCTTCCTAATCAATACTGTGAGATGGGACCAAATTGATTGTGTGGTACATGAAACACAGCCCAGAAAAAGCTGATGAGACCTAGACACCATTATATATTTTGCCTGACTTATTAACTTACTCTGTGTCAAAATTGAGTCCGTTTTTGATAAAAATACAGTACTGAGGAACTGTTTCTTTCCTCGTTCTCCATGTCCTTGTGTCTTCTTGGTTAACAAACCTGACTAGCAATTGTTTTTATTTTTTCTTTTTTTGCAATGTTTGTGAAGATTTTCTAACCTGGTATCACACGGGTAACTTCCTTTTGTTTGCTTATCTTACATTTCATCTGGAAAATCATGTGATAGGCCAGAGTAACACACAGACCTTTCTCCTAAAGAGTTAAGCAGAGCTACGTATCAACTTACCAACACTTGATTCTTTGGTTCTAACGTTGAGAACAGACTAAGTAAGTTTGGAGAAAAATGAGATAAGCACAAATGATGAAATAGGATCACATCCCTGAGTAACTTTCCAGGAGTAGAAAAGTTCTTAATTTAATAGAGGGTGAGATGCCAAGTTTCAAGTGTATATACTATTTTTTGTAGGTAGAGTGTATCCCCATAGAAAAGCTCATTTTGAAGAAGCACAATTGTAACTCTGGATGGAGGTAGTCACCCTGTGTATAAAAGGACAGCACAGGTAGAGGGAGAAAGTGGATGAGAGAGAGTGGAACCCCCCCTAGACCTGAGGCTAATGGAGGTGACTGGTAGGTGCCTCTTGCAAAGAGTTGTCAAGAACACAGATTCATCCCAAAGCTGATCTCATCTCTTGCTTCTTGGACAGACAGCGCTCAAGTGATTCACAACTTCTCTTAGAAATAGTAATCTGTCTGGTTGTGTCACAGGCAGCATTGCTTGATGCCTCCTGCCCAACACTTTTTATATGAAAAATAAGAAACTGCATTTCCTTTCTGCAGTTTCTCCCCCATTTTGGTCCATCATGTTTCCCAAAATAACCTCACTGATTCACTGGAAAGATTTTGTGGATACGAATGTGTCTTTAATGTTCTCTGACTGCTAGATCTAAAGATATGAATACGGTTAGGGTCCATGTCTGGGTGAAGCCACCCATCTTTATTATGTCTGATTCCTGCCCACTCTCTTTAAGGAAAAATCACAGGAAGGAGACTGATTGGAATGAAAAGGCAATATTAATATGCATTGCCATTATCAGAGTCTATCCCAGAGCCTGGTGTGAGTGACGATGCAACAACAATTTTGGGTGATTAATGAACAAATTCACAGATATCCAGTTCCATGCATAAGGCCTATACCTGTTTCCAAGGCACTCACAGTCTATTGCAAGAAACAGACAAATAAGAATATGAAATCAATACTGACTGTATGGTAAGTGCTATGCACATATTGTTAGCAGTATGTGTGGAATGTGGCAAGAACTTTTAAAAGTAGCATTTAACCTGACCTGGAAGGGATTATATTAGTTTTCTATTCTTGCTGTAACAAATTACCACAAACTTAGTAGCTTAAAAGAGCACAAATTTATTATCTTATAGTTTTAGAGGTTAGAATTCTGACACAAGTCTCATGGGGCTAAAATAAAGGTGTCAGCGGTGATGCATTCCTTCCTAGAGGCTCTAAGGGAAAACCATTTTCTTTTCTTTTCTAGCTACTAGAGGTTGCCCACTTTTTTTGGCTCATGACTCCCTTCCTCCATCTTCAAAGCCAGCAATGTTGCATCTCTCTGACTTTTCTTCCTTAGTCATGTCTCTCTCTGACCATAGCCAAGAAAAGTTTTCTCCACTTCTAAAAACTCATTTAATTAGATTGGGCTCACAAGGATAATACAAGATAATTTCCAAATCTCAAGGTTATTAACTTAATCACATCTGCAAATTTCCTCTTGCCAAGTAGGGTAACATCTTCTCAGGTTCTAGAGATCAGTACATAGACATCTTTAGGGTGTCTACTACTCTGCCTACCACGGTGGAGAAAGAGGACATGAATAAAAGCCTTCTAAATGGGAGTGACAATTTATTTGAGTCCTTAAAGGCGAAACTAAAATTATTCAGGTATATAGGGGAAGGGGAAAAATATGGGGAAGAGAATCTTGACCAGATGGGAACTTTGGATCAGATGAGAGCAATATGTATTGAGGCCAGTACGTAGATTCAAGAACATTGAGAGCTAGAATAGATATTTCCTTGGTATTTCAAAAGGGTATATGGCTATTTCCTGTTACTTCAATACACACCTAAATAGCAAGAGTTTTGCTGTTATTAGCTTACTTATTCTAATTTAATTAGCAGCCTGACGAGGGAGGCAGGTGGTGTTATTAATGAAGATAGAGTTTGTTGTTTGTTTGTTTTTCAGGTCTCTAGCCAGGGTAGTAATGAAAATGTGATCACAACAGAATGGAAAAATCAATGAAAGAACAGCTGAAACTGTAATGAAAGAGACAATATATCTTTTCAATAAATTATGGGAGAAAGACAAATTAATAAAAATAGTGACAGGCTGTGATCTTGAGCTACATTGGCTCAATGTCTCATATTATCATAAGTAAACATTTTATGTTTGCTATAGAAACTTTTCTACTTTGAAATCTTCAGGGCAAGTGCAGAAGTGCAAGTAAGTAATATATTTGAATGTCTATTTTATCTCATATATTCTTATCATAAAGAGAAAAAATGGAGCAGACTCTGGTCTGTAAAAGCAATTCCAGTGTTCTTTAGATTCAGTGTATATCTAAAAAATATCTAAAGAAATATTTGAAAAAAAACCCTGTCAACCCAGAATTCAATATACAGTGAAAATATTCTTCAGGAACGAAGGTAAAATAAAAACACTTTCAAGTCAAGTCAAAGAAAACCAAAAGAATTTGTTGCCAGCAGACCTACTCTAAAAGAATCAGTAAAGAAAATCTTCTGACAGAAGAGAAATGATACCAGAAGGAAACTCAGAACATCACAAATGAGAAAAGACCAACAGAAATGGTAAACACAGTAGATTATTTTTTTCCTCTTGAATTCTTTAAGTATGTTTGATGGTTGAAAGTAGAAGTTAGGGCATTGTCATATGAGGTTTTCAGTATGTGCAGATGTCATATATAAAATAATTGTAAGATAAAGGGGGAAGATAAAGGAACCTATTTGGTGGTGAGAGTTTTACATTCTACTTGAACTAGTAAAATATTGATTGTATGTAGACTATGAAAAGTTATATATGTAGATTGTAATCTTTAAAAGGGCCACTAAAATATTATGCACTGAGATAATTAAAAACACATTAAATAAATTAAATTTAAGCATTAAAAATATTTAAATTATCCAAAAAAGTCAAGTAATAGAAAGCAAAGGAATGAAAAATAGAGAAAACAAATAAAATGGGAGAGCTAAATTCATAATAATTATATTAAAAGCAAATGATCTAAATATACCAACTAAAACATAGAGATTGTTAGGATAGATGGATTAAAAAAATAAACCAACTACATGCTATCTACAAGAAACTCACTTCAAAGGAAATAATATAGGTAAGTTAAAGGTAAAAGGTTAGAAAATGATACTTCATGAAAACACTAATCAAAAGTAAATGGACATGTTTATATTAATATCTGACAACATTCCATCGAATAACAGCACATGAAATATTCCTTTTTAAGTGCAAATGGGAAATTCACTGAGATAGATTATATTCTGGGGAAAAACAAACTTTAACAAGTTGAAAAGCTGAAATAATAAAAGATGATCTCTGACCACAGTAGAATTAAACTAGAAATAAATCTAGTTGAAAGATATCACGTGTATAGAAATGCTACTGATTTTTATATGTTGACTATTTTTATCCTGAGACTTTACTAAAGTTGTTTATCAAGTCTAGGAGTCTTTTTGCAGAATCTTTAGGGTTTCCTAGATATAGAATCATATTGTTAGTGGTGATAACTTTTTCATTTTTTGGTGGGGGGAGGGCAGTGCCTTTTATTACTTTCTCTTGCCTGATTGCTCTCGCTAAGACTTCTAGTACTATGTTGAATAGGAGTGGTGAGAACAAAATCAAGAATGTAATCTCATTTACAGTAGCCACACACACATACAAATACCTGAGACTACATGTAACCAAAGAGATGGAAGATTTCTATGAGGAGAACTATAAAACATTGCCTAAACAAATCAGAGATGACACAAACAGGTGGAGAAGCATTCCATGGGTTGGAAGAATCAATATTGTTAAAATGTCCGTACTTGCCAAAGCAATATACAGATTCAATACTACTCTTTTCAAATTACCAATGTCATTTTTAACAGACTTTGAAAAAAGTATTCTAAAATTCATTTCTCACCAAAAAAGAGCCTGAATAGCCAAAGCAACCCTGAGCAAAAATGAAAAAATAAAAATAAAGCTGGAGGCATCAGATTACCCAACTTTGAAATATACTACAAAGCTACAGTAACCAAAACGGCATTGTGCTGGCACAAAAAAAGACACATAGACCAATGGAAGAGAATACAGACCCCTGAAATAAACCTGCACACCCACAACAAAATGGTATTTGAAAAAGTTAACAAAAATAAACAGTGGGGAAAAGGTACGCTATTCAATAAGTGGTGCTGGAAAACTGTCTAACCGTATGCAGAAGAGAGAAACTGGACCCCTACCTCTCACCATATGCAAAAATTAAGGCAAGATGTATTAAAGATTTATGGGTAAGACCTTAAACTATAAAAATCCTAGAAGAAACCCTAGAAAATACTCTTCTAGACATTGGCCTAGGCAAAGAATTTCTGAACAAGACCCTAAAAGCAAATGCAAGAAAATAAAAAATAGACAAATGGGACTTAATTAAACTAAAGAGCTTCTGTACAACAAAAGAAACTATCAACAGAGAAAGCAGGTAACCTAGAGAATGGGACAAAATATTTGCAAACTCTGCATCTGACAAAGGACTAATATCCAGATTCTATAAGGAATTTAAACAAATCAACAGGAAGAAAACAACCCTATTAAAAAGTGGGCAAAGGACATGAACAGATCCTTCTCAAAAGAAGACATACCAGTGGCCGACAAACATGTGAAAAAATGCTCAGCATCACTAATCGTCAGAGAAATACAAATCAAAATCACAATGAGATACCTTCTCAAAATTGTCAGAATGGCTATTACTAAAGAGTAAAACAACAACAACAAACACAATAACAAAAACAGACGTTGGTGAGGTTGGTGGCTATTACTAAAGAGTAAAACAACAACAACAAAAACAATAACAAAAACAGACGTTGGTGAGGTTGGTGGCTATTACTAAAGAGTAAAACAACAACAACAAAAACAATAACAAAAACAGACGTTGGTGAGGTTGGAGAGAAAAGGGAATACTTATACACTGTCAGTGGGAATGCAAATTAGTTCAGCCCCTGGGGAAAGCAGTTTGGAGATTTCTCAAAGAACTTAAAACAGAACTATCATTCAATGCAGCAATCTCATTACTGGGTATATACCCAAAGGAAAATAAATAGCTCTACTAAAATGATACCTGCACTTGTGTGTTTACCATGGCACTATTCACAATAGCAAAGACATAGATTCAACCTAGGCACCCATTAACAGTGGACTGGATAAAGAACAGTATACATACACCATGGAATACTATGCAGCCATGAAAAGAATGAAATCATATCTTTTGTAACAACATGGATATAGCTAGAGGCCAGAATCCTAAGCAAATAAACACAGAAACAGAAAATAAAGTACCACATATTCTCATTTGTAAGTGGGAGCTAAACATTGGGTATACATGGACACAAAGACGGGAACAACAGACACTGGGAGTTCCAAAAGAGGGAGATAACGAGAGGAGCAGAGGTTGAAAAACTATCTCTCAGGTACTATATTCACTACTTAGGCAACAGGATCCTTAGAATCCCCAACTTCAGCATAATGTAATAAGTAATAAACCTGCACATGTATTCCTTGAATCTAAAATAAAACAATAAAAAATAAAAACAGGAAAGATATTGGGGAAAATCTCCAAACACTTAGGCATTAAAAACACTCTTCTAAAGAGCATCTACCTATTTTATTTGCTGAAAACTACAAAATGCTGATGAAAGACATGAATAAATGGAGATACATATTATGCCAATGAATTGTAAGGCTCAATATAGTAAAGATGTCAATTATCCCCAAAGTGATTCATAGATTTAGTACAATTTCAATCAAAATTCCAGCAGGATATTTTAAAGATATCACAATCTGATTCTATATTTTATACGGAAAGGCAAAGGAATTAGAATAGCCAGAACCATTATATATGAAAATGAAAAACTAAGTTGGAGGAATTATATTATTATATTACTGATTTTAAGATTACTATAATGCTATAGTAAGACAATGTGGTAGGGATAGACACATAGATGAATGAAATTGAATAGAGAGTCTAGAAACTGATTCACCCAACTAGAGTCAACTGATTTTTTTTTACAAAGATACAAAGACAGCCCAATATCGAAAGGACACTGTTATGGTTTGAATGTGTCCCCTAAAGTTCATGTATTGTTAATTTAATCCCCAATGCAAAGGTGGGAACTTTTTTTCTTTAAGACAGGGTCTTGCTCTGTTGTCCAGGTTGGAATGCAGTGGTGCAATCTCAGCTCATAACAACCTCCGCCCCCAGGGCTCAACCCATCCTCCCACCTCAGCCTGCTGAGTAACTGGGACCACAAGCATGCATCACCACACCCAGCTAATTTTTGTATTTTTTGTAGAGACGAGGTTTCCCCATGTTGCCCAGGCTGGTCTTGAACTCCAGAGCACAAGCCATCTGCCCATCTTGGTCCCCAAAGTGCTGGGATTACAGGCATATGTCACCGTGCCCCGCCAAAGGTGGGACCATTTAGAGGTGACTAATATATGAGGGCAGAATTCTCATGAATAGATTAATGTCGTTATCTCTGGAGTAGGCTCATTATCACCAGAGTGAGTTTGTTATAAAAATGAGTTCAGCCCTCTCTTGTGCTTTCTTATCCTCTCTCACCCTCTTGCCTTCCACCATGGGATGATGCAGCAAGAAGGCCTGTGCCAGACGCCAACAGTTTGATATTGAACTTCACAGCCTCCAGAGCTGTGAGAAATAAATTTCTTTTCTTTATAAATTACCCAGTCAGTGGTATTCTGTTTTAGCAACACAAAACTGATAAAGTCTTTTAAACAAAGCTATTGGAACAATTATATATGTATATATGTGTGTAAAAAAAGGACCTCATTTTAAACCTCATACCCCCTTATTAAAAAAGTAACTAAAAATATATGATAGGTAAAAGCTATAACATCAAACTGTAAACTTTTAGAAAAAAAAACGGGGAAATCTTTGTGACTAGGAATTAAGCAAGAGTTGTCAGATATGACACCAAAAAGGATAAATTGTACTTTATTAAAATGAAACCTTTTGCTCTGCAAAAGACTTTGTTAAGAGAATAAAAATACAAGCCATGGACTAAGAGAAAATATTGAAATTACATATCTGACAAAGAACTTGTAAGAAGGATGTGTAAAAAATTTCTAAAAATTCAAAATTTTAAAATAGGTAAATGGCTTGAACAGACATTTCACCAAAGTAGATTTAAAAATGGAAAATTACCACATAAAAAGGTAATCAACACCATCAGCTATTTGGGAAGTGTGAGTTCAAGCAAAAATAAGATAGTATGACACATTGATTAAAATGGCGAAAGTGGAAACACACTGACAATTAATACTTGGTGTTTGAAAAAATGTGGAAAACCTGGAACTGTTTTGCATTGCTGTTGGGAATTCACAATGGTACACCCACTCATCCACAGTGTGGTAGTTTCTTACAAAGTTAAACATACACTTATGACATGAGCCCAGTAATTGCGCTCTGGGGTTTTCATTCCAGAAAAATAAAAACTTATGTTACATACAAAATGTACACACAAACGTTTGTAGCAAATTACTTACAATCACCATAAACTGAAACTATTGAAATATCCTTCAAGGGATGAATGGATAAACCACTGTCCTATAGCTCTACAATGGGATACTATAACAAACTATACAAACAACAACAAGAGCAAATTTCAAATGCATTATGCTAACTGAAATACTGGTACCAAAACAGAGATATAGATCAATGGAACAGAACAGAGCCCTCAGAAATAACGCCGCATATCTACAACTATCTGATCTTTGACAAACCTGAGAAAAACAAGCAATGGGGAAAGGATTCCCTATTTAATAAATGGTGCTGGGAAAACTGGCTAGCCATATGTAGAAAGCTGAAACTGGATCCCTTCCTTACACCTTATACAAAAATTAATTCAAGATGGATTAAAGACTTAAACGTTAGACCTAAAACCATAAAAACCCTAGAAGAAAACCTAGGCATTACCATTCAGGACATAGGCATGGGCAAGGACTTCATGTCTAAAACACCAAAAGCAATGGCAACAAAAGACAAAATTGACAAACGGGATCTAATTAAACTAAAGAGCTTCTGCACAGCAAAAGAAACTACCATCAGAGTGAACAGGCAAACTACAAAATGGGAGAAAATTTTCGCAACCTACTCATCTGACAAAGGGCTAATATCCAGAATCTACAATGAACTCAAACAAATTTACAAGAAAAAAACAACCCCATCAAAAAGTGGGCAAAGGATATGAACAGACACTTCTCAAAAGAAGACATTTATGCAGCCAAAAGACACATGAAAAAATGCTCATCATCACCGGCCATCAGAGAAATGCAAATCAGAACCACAATGAGATACCATCTCACACCAGTTAGAATGGCAATCATTAAAAAGTCAGAAAACAACAGGTGCTGGAGAGGATGTGGAGAAATAGGAACACTTTTACACTGTTGGTGGGACTGTAAACTAGTTCAACCATTGTGGAAGTCAGTGTGGCGATTCCTTAGGGATCTAGAACTAGAAATACCATTTGACCCAGCCATCCCATTACTGGGTATATACCCAAAGGACTATAAATCATGCTGCTATAAAGACACATGCACTTGTATGTTTATTGTGGCACTATTCACAATAGCAAAGACTTGGAACCAACCCAAATGTCCAACAATGATAGACTGGATTAAGAAAATGTGGCACATATACACCATGGAATACTATGCAGCCATAAAAAAGCATGAGTTCATGTCCTTTGTAGGGACATGGATGAAATTGGAAATCATCATTCTCAGTAAACTATTGCAAGGACAAAAAACCAAACACTGCATGTTCTCACTCATAGATGGGAATTGAAAAATGAGAACACATGGACACAGGAAGGGGAACATCACACTCTGGGGCCTGTTGTGGGGTGGGTGGAGGGGGGAGGGATAGCATTAGGAGATATACCTAATGCTAAATGACGAGTTAATGGGTGCAGCACACCAGCATGGCACATGTATACATATGTAACTAACCGGCACATTGTGCACATGTACCCTAAAACTTAAAGTGTAATTTAAAAGAAAAAACACTGAAAAAGAAAAAGATTATATACCCTATGACTCCATTTATGTTATTCTGGACAAGGGAAAACTTTAGGACAGTGGTTGCCGGGGGCTAGATACTGGGCTGACGGCAGAGATTTGAATACAGCAGGAGGGAATTTGAGGGAATTGAGAGAACAGTGTATCCTGATTGTGGTGATAGTTACATGACACAATATGTGTATTAAAATTTACAGAATCAAACACCAAAAAAAGTCAATTTTACTGTATGTTATTTTTTTAAAGAGAAAAAATGTATATTTGGACATAAAGATGGTAGAAGCTGAAAAATCTTGCTTATGTCTCCAGTTTGCAATGGTATTTTTGATGTGGGACAGGAGAGAACATAAAAATCATGAGTTTATTCCACCTGAAAATTATAACTATTCCTCAGCCAGGTTTTATAAGCAAAAAAAGAAAGAAAAAGGAATCAAACTTGGAGACAGAATACAGTGAAGCCAAATGCTTCCCACTGACCTCTGATAACAGGGTTAATCACTTCTGAAGTGGCCTAGAGGCCCAGAACAGAGTCACACAAGCTGTTACCTATGAGTTATAAAGCCAGGCCATTCCTAGTTTCTGGGGATCAAGGTTAAATGTGGCATTGCCACAGCCTGTAGAGAAGTATCTTGAAATGGAATCCCCAGGAATGTTCAAAGATCATGCAACTCCCTTGGGTTTAAAAGACTGTAATAAGAGGAAAGCCCAACTTTAGTCTACTTGGAACAATGCCAGCCTCCTGTACAGGGTTTGGTATGCTGACAGGAGAAAGGGTGTTGACATGCAGTAATTGTTAAGGAAAAGAATAAAGCAAGTGTTGAAAATGCAAGAAGCTGGGCTAAGCTGTAAAATGTTGTACTCTATAAGCAGCCTTAATCAAGAGATAATAGATCCAGACTGATGCAGTGATGCTTCTGAAAAAGTCACAGGGCTGGGCTGGAGACTGCGAGAGATCGTTAGCTTAGAGACCCAGCCTACCTCTAGATGTCCATAGCTTGTGTTAAACCCCATCTTATAGCCACTTGGGGTCTTCTGGCTGCTTCTGTGAGGGGATAGATCTCATTAGACTTGGGCTTCCAAATCCAGGACTATGAGTTTATAATGAGACAGAGATTTGTGTCCCTATGATGTTGGTATGACCATATATTTGCTTAGGTCAGTAAGATGCATATACGATATAGAGAAAAAAAAATCAGACTAAAGTATGCTAAAGTGCTTCATGATTTGACTTGCTGAGGTGTGGGGCAGTGGAAAGAAACTGGGAATTTGTCTAAACCCCAGCTCTATCCCAACTCAACATGTGGTCTAGAGCAATCTCCCAGTGTATTCCAATTTATAGCTCACCTAATCTATGCCACTTCTGATATCAAACCAAGAAACTGAGTCCCAGAAAGACAAAATGACTTGTCTTGGGTAACACTGTCATTTAGTGCCATACTGGCTTTAACTCAGATCTTCTGATTCTAGAGTGGGGGAACACAAAGGAAATGATTTTGATCTTATAGGCAGGCCTACCTAACTTCTGAGAGAAAAAGTTTATGTCCTTGAGAGGAAGATTAGCTAGCTAGCTAGACACATGCATACATACAGAGATAGATAGACAGAAAAAAACTCAGGGACTTGGTAAGATTTTCTTGTTTGGTTGGGTTTTTACCTGCATACAGGGCAATGCAATGGAACGTAACACCTACTAGAGAGGAAATTGTAAGGAAAAGTTTCTTCTCAGGCACAAAGCTGCAAGACGCTTGTATCCCAAATACTTGTAATTTGTTAAGTGTTATTCTGATCTACTTCTGTCACAGAAGGGATGCAGAGTGGCTGACACAAAGGGGCTCAGATCAGAGCCTGCTGATAGAAGGACAGCAAGTGAGAAACAGTAAAGATTATTCAGAGGGAAATGCATGAAAGTAAACTCTATTTACAAAAGGGATAAGTCATGTCCACTAATTATGGTTAAAGATGGTGGCAGTTTTGAAACAAAATAGGTAAGTCTCTAGAGATGGACGAGAGTTTAGGAATGGTGATCTCACTTCAGATTCTCAGGAGTCACCAAAGGTGAAGATGCCTTTTTTTTTTTTGTAAAGAAAGTACTGACAAAATTCTGACTCTGCTCCTCCTTCCTGCCTAAGTTCCCATAACTTATCCACTTTGTCCACCTACTCCCCAGGTTATCCCGAGGCTGTCTTATTCATCTTTGTATCACTTATTAGACTACTCTAGTAGAGTGCCTGGCATACAGCAGGTACTCAATAAATGCTTGCTGAATAAGTTGATAATGTTGACTTTGTAAGCTCTAAAGGGCTACATAAGGAATTGTTGTATCTCTTGAGAAGATGTCTCCCTGAAGCTATTTCAATTCCAGGAGTCAGTTATCACACTTAATGTGAACAGAAAGGGTGTTTAACTTCAATTGTCCAATTCTCTCTGGGAGAGTTGAAGCAAACTCAGGGGAGTTTGGACCTGGCAGACTGGCACTTGGGCAGCATCCTATACTGAGGTTGTATTAGGCTTCATCATTAACTGGAGGGACTGGAAGCAATTTTCTAGCAATTTACAGCCAAGGAAGGAAATCAATTTCAGTTTAAAAGAAACATAATCAAAGGACGCAAAGTATGAATGTGAAGCCCTGGGCAGGATCTGAGGAGGTTAGAAATGAGTGAAAAAAATTTGGTGCAAGCAGGATGAAGGTAAATGGTTCGTGAACACAGTGGTTCTGGAAGTCCATACTTTGGAAACAGGTGGTCAGTTTAAAAGCCCAGGTCAAACTAGATATGAGGTTAAAAAACATAATAGAAATACACTAGTTTTATTCTCTTTAATTTTCCATTTATATGTGGATACATCTTGATGTTGACATATACTTATTTTAGGTTAGACATGTTGGAACTTGAATAGTTCATCCTTTTTTTTTTTTTTTAAGTTGCTGAAATTTGCCCAGACATAAAGTGTGGGCATAAGCCTGACAAGCTGATCATTTAACTTATTCCAAAAAGGCAGGGCTTTATGTTTTTTAAGCAATGCCTAAAGACTGACTCTCCTAAGACCTGTGGATATGAGTGATATCCTGGAGAAAGAAGGGGTGTCCCTGGAATGTCCTCAGTCTCTGACTTGGGGGTGAAATATAATTTGGTCCAGGGACCTGTTCCTCCCAACTTCCTGCAGTTACTAATATGCATGTATGTGGAAAACCTGTCCCTGAGATGCTCTCAAGGCCTGTGGTATCAAGAAATGCAGGTTTTGGCCAGAGGTGGTAGCTCATGCCTGTAGTCCCAGCACTTTGAGAGGCCGAAGTGGGCAAATCACTTGAGGTCAGGAGTTCGAGACCAGCCTGGCCAACATGGCAAAACCCATCTCTACTCAAAATACAAAAATTAGCTGGGCATGGTGGAGCATGCCTGTAATCCCAGCTACTCGGGAGGCTGAGGCAGGACAATCGCTTGAACCTCGGAGGTGGAAATTGCAGTGAGCCAAGATCGCGCCATTGCACTCCAGCCTGGGCAACAGAGCAAGATTCCATCTCAAAAAAAAAAAAAAATGCAGGTTTTAGTTCTTGCTCCACCTCTTACCAGTTCTGTGACCACTGATGAATTATCTTTCTGAGACTCAGTTTTCTCTCAATTGAATGGGAAGGACAATAGTATGTAGCTCATGAGGTTGTTGTGAGGGAGATAAATGTGATAATGTGAATGTTTAACAAGACCCTGACGTATTGCAAATGCTCAACAAATATTTGACACTGTCAATGTTATTATGTACATTCCCTGGGCATTCAAAAAAATTCAGAAATATCAAATATGGAAGAGAAGCTAAACACACTGTTAGCGGGTGTGTGATCAAACTGCAGAATGCTCTGCTAATTCTGTTAATTCAGAAGAACCACTGGGAGTTGGCTGAACTGTAAGCTTTGGTTAGAGAGATTTGTGTATTCAGTTGGTAACAACTGACAGTATGGAAAGATACCTCACAGGGTCAGAGGCACTGACAGGAAAGTCCTATAAAGGATAAGAGAGGGGCAGGCAGTTCTGGCATCTTATCCAGATCTCAATCAGTGCTGTTGGACCACTACAGGTCTTGGACTTGCTACCTGAAAAATTGACTTCTGTTCTCCCAGGGCCCTGGTCTCCTGGTCAGGTTGGTTTAGTTGTCATCCTACCATGAAAGGGAAGCTCACTAAGCCAAGGGCCCTTTGTAACACCAGTGATAGGAAACAAACTTCATCGACTAAACACACATAGTACTTGACAAATGCCAACTGCATATAGTGTTTAGTAAATAATCACCACATGAGGAAGAGGCAGGTCCCAGTTGGATATAACAATAAAACCCATGACAGCAGTATGGTGTGGTTTCCAGATATGCTTGATTTACAGTAGGACTCAGAAACCAGAAAAGCAGCCTAGTGATATAGGTCCTAACTTGTTCCTCCTTGAAACAGTAGATCCTAGCTGAAAACTTAACTCAAAGACACAGGGAGACATACATCAAAATGTTGAGAAGGTGAACTTCAGAGGAATGGCTCATGTAAACCTTCTATTTGAGCCCACAGAAGGAATCTTTCTCTATTTGCCTCAACCAACCACCAACTTTCTGAAACCAAAAAAAAAAAAAAAAAAAAACTACAACAACAAAAACAATAGAAAAAACTATACCACTGCTCTTTCGGATCTGTTCTTCCCAAGTGATGTGAGTGTTTAGGAGTTAAATTTTCTTCTGTGGCTCCTGCAATCCCCCTAGAATAGAGCTCTAAAAGCAGACAGACAGCTGTTTCAGAAAAGCATGAGGCAATAATCAACCCACATTGCTTACCAAAGCACAAAGCTCTCGGGAACACAGGCCATTATTCAAATCAGACCCAAACTCTCTCTTTCTCTCTTTTTAAAATCCTCAAACAGAAAAAGTAGGCTGGAACCTTCAAAATCTCTCTGTAATTTTCCTCCAAAATAAACAAAGTGGTCAGATATTTTTTTCTTTTCGGTGCTATAAAAATGCCCGGGCAGACATATAGAATTTCATATTCAGGAATGAAGAGCTTCAGGAAGCTGCAGATGCAACTAGCTGTTTTTTCTAAACAGAAGTCTAGATGTTTTTTCTAGACAGAAGACTGGTGCAGCCATGATTTCCATGTTCAATCTCTCCTCAAAGTCTAAGAAAGTGGGCCCAGCCTCAAGGGCAGAAGCTTTGCCAACGGCTGATGAACATTAGATTTTCCCAAAATGACCCTGAGTCTGCTCACTACTGTTTAGAAGCCTTCACTAGAGCAAAACTACCCACCTACCTGTGAACAAGTTCAAGTGCTTTCATTTGACCCAAAAGAGTCTTCTCATTATTATTGCAACCTATCTTTCCAAACTGGGCTCACTCACTTCTGCGCACTGTTCCTTGTCATTCACTAACCATGTCGTGCTTTCTCCTGAGTCTACATCCTTACACATGCTCTTCTCCCTTCCAAGAACTCTCCCCAGTCATCACCTGGAAAATTCCCGCTGGTCCTCCAAGACCTAGTGCAAAGTCACTTATTTTGTGAAGCTTCCCAGGTGTCTCAGGAAGAGATGGCTGCTCCTTCTGCTGCCTCAGCCAACACTGTGTCCCTCCTCATGAGTCCAGGAGAGCACTTGTTACTTACTTGTTTGAGGGTCTGTCTCCCCAGTGAATGCCTCCAGAGCAAGAAGTGTAGCTTATGTCTAGCATAGGATCGAATGCATAGCAGGTCTGAAGGAATATTTGCTCAATGAATAAATGAAAAAATATTGAAATGAAATACATGGTAAGTCCAGAAGCACTGAAGAAGAAAGAGTGTGTCTGGTATTTCCACTGTGTGTGTGTGTGACTGAAGGAAGAGGCATGCAGCTTAAGTATAACCAGGAATCTATTCCTTGAAAAATTAATACCAGGTTTTCTGGTCAGTAGCTACTTTTCTGAACGGTTTTGTTTTTCACAGGCAACAGAAAAACTTGAGAGTTTAACAAGATGATAATATTTTTATATGCAAGCGGAATTTTTCTTAAAAACATGAGCAGACTAGTAAGACAACACAAATGCTTTTCCCACAGGGTTAATGATGAGGGATTCATGCATTCCAGGGGCTATATTACTTGGGAGCTTCCACACAGGTTTGCTCCACAGAGCTGAGATTTTTATAATGATGGTCATTCTCAGAGCACCTCCAAGGGCCTCCATTCATTAAATTGTACTAAAGATAGACCATGTGAAGGTGGCTTTGTGTGGAAGCAGTGTCAGAGCATGGCTCATCAGGTAGCTTTGTAGGGCCCATGGAGAGCCTTGGGGCAGAGACCATACCTTCTGTGTGGCAGAGACCATACCTATGGGGGTGGGGTGAAGAGTGGAGGTAGGGGGCAGGCTGGCAGAGCAGGAGTCTACTGCAAGATGTTGCCCCAATTGGATGTGGAACTTTGGACAGAGTAGTTCATATCTGTGTTTGGTTTCTAGATTTGTTGGACCAGATCTATAAAGTAATCTCTAAGAAATATTTTTGCTCTAGCAATGGGTGACTTCAGGAGTAGGTAAATCTTTCTGTTAATTTGCAGCTACAACATTATTTTTCTTATTTTGTCTGCCCATTAAACATTCATGTGGACCAGCTTTACAGAGCTGGTTTTGTTTTGTAATTAACAGTGATTTGACTGTTCAGAAATTTCCCAAGAATGAAATGCAATTTTTCTGAGTATTTGCCCATACCCAGTGTGAAAGGATAAAAACATGAATCTGTAACCACAGGATGAAGAGGCTCTAACATTTACAAAGTAATCATTACATGCTAATCACTATACAAGCTTTATCAGTCCTTACAGTAACCAATCCAAAGCCAGTTTTAACCTTATTTTACGAGGAGGAGACTGAGCATGGTATAAGATCTCTCAGTCCATTTCATATTTGAACAGGCTCTTCCCCTCTTTTCCCAACTAAATGTGTATGTATATGTAGCAAGAGGAATACTAAAGACGAAAAGTAGGAGAAACCTGGGTTCTTGTTTCCACCCCCTGTGGACTAGGGCTATGAGTTTGCCAGTTGCTTTAACGTTCTATTTAGTTTTAGTTTTTAAAATGGTGATTTGTAATACCTAGTATTCCCAATTCACAGATGTGTTACGAAGTTCACAGAATAAAATATAAAATCTCTTTGAATAATATAAAATACCACTCAAAACTCCAGATTATATAGAAAGGCAGTTTGCACTGTGAATGAGGCAGAAGTCTCTGGAGTCCGTCTGAATCCTCGCTCTGATATTTATCACGTGTACGACCTTGGGCAAGTTAACTGACCTGTCTGTGCTTAGGTTCCCCATCTGTAAAGTGAAGATAATAAAAGCAGCAAATGCTTGTAGGGTTCCTAAGAAAATAACACACACCGACGACACCTAATATTGCAGTGCCTCACATACAGTGTGCGTGTAATAAATGTCAGCTATCATTGGCAGAATTTTTTCACTGGGGTGACATGCTACAAGAGCCAGAACTCTGTTTGTCTCATTCAACATCTTCAGCACCCAGACTCTCGGCTGGCACCTAGGAAACATTCAATAAATATTTGTCGAGTCAACGTAACCCCACACTTATTCACATGACTGCAACCTCCTTCAACTAGACTGTATGCAGTATGAACTGAACAGTCTTCAGGGAATATCTTGGGATAGGTGTCCAAAATAACAGGTAAATTTCTAATCAGTTCCAAGTTCCTCCCATTATACACAACATCTACCGATTATGGCACGTAGGTGGTTAGGCCCCCTAGTAAATATGTTACTCTTGTTATTTTCTGTTGGGAAAAAAGTGATATGGAGCTACCAGTACACTATTAAATCTCCTGGTTTGAATAGGCATGCTAAGGTAGAGACCTTTTCAAACTTAGGTGGCACAATAGAAGGATTAAACTCACAACATCAAAGTAGAAAATACAGAATTGGATACTCCCTAGTCACAGTGACAACAGCAAAATTTTGTCTGACAGAGAGAGGATGGAACTGAGGGAGCCAACATTTGTTGCATGTCATCAGAGACCAGATAAGTGATTTTAGTTAATCCTCATAACAACACAGCATTTTACACTTTCCACTCCACAGATGTGGAATCAGAAGTTCAGAGAAATTACATAATTTTCTAAGGAAACAACATAATTTGAAAGGAGGTCATCTTATCCAAAACTAGTCCTTTCTGCACTACGTTAAGCCTGGCACATAGAAAATTCTCAGTAAGTGGAGAATATTAAAGGAAGTTTTATTTTATTTCTTCTGGCTGGCCAGAGATGATGGTGGAAGTGATGTTTAGCCTGACTTTAATTTTAACTGGGGCTTTTGGACTGTTCTGAAGACTCTGTTTTCTCTGGGTTTCATATAGGAAGTGGCTTTACTGGCTGAGACTGCTCCCAGTCCCAAGTAAATTTAATTCCGAAGTTGGTTCTTATCCTGCGTTCTTAGTGTCTTATGACCAAATCTTGTCTCTTGGTTCCTAAAGAATAGGTAGAAATCTGTCTTGAAGGGAGAGACAGCGCAAGGCCACAATGATTGTCTGGAGCTATATTAAGGGGTGATGGGTATGGTAGAAGTTTGGGGAGCTCAGGATTAGTTAAGTTCTCTCTGTGCAGGATGCAAGAATAAAAACAAATTGCTGCAGACCAAATGCCAGGCACAATATTAAGAGTTTTTACTTGTACTGTGATATTTAATCTTTATAACTAAAATATTTGCAAATATACACAATTAAAATAAATGCAGTATGGCATGGTAGTAAAGAGTTTGTGCTCTGGAATACCCTGGCTTGAATTTTGACTCACTATTGGCAAGTGCCATTTTCTCATCACTTTTTCTCAACTGTAAAAAGAATATTAATCATAATATCTACCTCAGGTGATTTTTTATGAGAATTGATGCAAAGAAAACTTAATAAACTATATAAATGGATAGGTATAGTTCCTGGAACAGAGCAAGCATTCAGTTAATGTCCCCTTGATAGCAATCTCCTTGAGGGCAGAACCCATGTCCATTCAATTCAGCCCCGTGTCTCCAGCTCCTTCTGTATAGTAGGCACTCAGCAAATGTTAATGTGGGTTGAGTAAATAAATGAATGGATAATGGATGTAACAGAAGAAGCATTAGAAGGACCTCAGATCACGAGGCTGAAGTAAAATATCAATACTATAAGGAGGTTTAATGTTAAAATAAAATTAATAGGAGCCTCAAGGAAAACTTTCAAGGTGCTTTCTACCCCATTTAGTACTAGGGAGAATTTGAATGTTTTAAATGGCTTTCATCTGCATAATGGCTTTTCTTTGGCCTCCCTCCTATACACAGAGACACGCACACACACTCACACACACACGTACACATATGAGTGGGGGAAACCTCTGAAAACAACCTGCCTCCAGGCCTTGGGCTTAGTTATAGCCCTCTATAAACAGGGGTTCCTATAGATTGGGGAGGAGAAACACAAGTTTGGTTTCTTCTAGCTGGCATGCAAATCTGGAATTTAGGATTATTGAGGTCTGAGGCTTGGAATAAGGCACCTGAGAATTGTGTCTTCCCAATAAGGTTCTCTCCAAAGTCCTAGACTGCCCTGCATTCCTTTCCCCGGTTTGAATATGGGTAGTTCAAGGTAGTACTTTCTTACAATGGGGAAAGAAGAAAAAAACCTCAAGGGAAGTTCAGAAGTGAATATACCTCTGGGCCCTGAAAAGGCCTTGCTCTGAGAATGAGCTGAAGTGAGCCCCTGCTTGACTCCAGTGGCTTGAGGGTGCCATTTAGTTCATGCCTTGGATTCCTCCCACCAGTGGTAGGGAAAAAAATAAAACTTTATATTAACTAAATTAATATAGTTAATTTTTGGTTAACTATATTACTTCAGGTCCCTGGAGGCTACCTGCCAGGGATGGGAGGTTATCTGAATGGATAGGTACACACAGG
Organism: Gorilla gorilla gorilla; assembly: GCF_029281585.2. Taxonomy (NCBI): domain Eukaryota; kingdom Metazoa; phylum Chordata; class Mammalia; order Primates; family Hominidae; genus Gorilla; species Gorilla gorilla. Next base: position 189,815,698 of record NC_086017.1, on the reverse strand, counting down.
AGCTTCAGAGTTCAGAGAAGGTAAATGTGCATTTCCAGAGCTTAGACTGAGATTTAAGTGCTCTGTAGAAATTGCTTTTGATCCTGGGCTCCTCTGAAAGTTTTTGGACCCTAACTATATTCTGCACAGGGACCTTATCCATACAATCTCAGCTGCTTTATCTGTAAAATCAGTGAAAATATTTTTCTCCCAGAATTGTAGTGGAGATGAAACAAGATGTACATGGAATGGCTTAAATGAGCAGTACAAATAAAATCTGGGGAAGACTGGGAAACAAATACCAGGATTGCCTAAACTGGTGTCTTAATGTGTTAATTTTTAAAAATTCTCAACTTCCACTAAAACAAAATTTCTACTTGAAAATTTTGTGAGTTCATTTGAAGTCACTGAACTTAACTGAATGAACAAAATTCCATTCTGTGTAATATTCTGCAATTTATACTTTTTACCATTTCAGATGTGCCCTTTCTGATGTTTGAGTTAGGGAATCGTACTGTATATAAAACAGTCTTAAAAAATCCACATTGTGTTAACCCGTCTTTTGCTATTGACCTAGCACTGACAGTGACTGCTGTTAGTGACAATCTCAGAAAACCAGTGTAAAATTAAATGCCATCTTCTGTGGTTCTGTTTCAATACTTTACCATAGCCTATAGCTAGAAGTTTAATTCAAGACTTCCCTAGAGCTGAAGCCCAGGTGATTTAGCCACAATGCTTGGAAAGCAGGAAGACTGTTGCCTGGCAACCGGAAACATTTGAAAATATCCAGTACATTTTCTGTTTCGCGTTCACAGCCCTCTTGATATTCCAATACACATAGCAGATGTTAATCCTCCTGTTTGAATTTTAAAGGCATGAAACAGAGTAGTGAAAAGTGGAGACAACGTTTTCATTTGCAAACTAACAAATTGGCTTCGGCTCCAAATCTTTGGGAATTTGCAGAGACTCATTTTCTTCATGTTGATTTTCCCTTCTTCTTCCCCTAAATAGAACTAGTACACTGCTATTTTTTCCTCCTTTAACCTATAAGAGGAGTTAAGCTTCTTATAAATCAGAAATGCTTGCTGGGAATGTTGATAAAGAAGGTAAAGCTAGAAAGAGACTTTAGAGTATTATTTATTCATTCGCTCATTCATTCATTTGTTCTTTTACTCACCCATTGGTAAATTAACAGATGCATGCTGTATTGTTAGTAATTAAGAGACAAAAATCAGACACACTTAGGTTCAAATCTATCTGTCTGAATGACTACATTTGAAGTTATTTAACCTCTTACTAAGCTTCAATATCCTCTTTGTAAAAGGGAATAATAATAGGAATTGTGTTATAGGGGCTTTTTTTTGGTGAGAATTAAATGAAATAAAGTAGGTAAAGGGATCAACATAGCTCATGGTATAGAGGGAGCTCTCAATAAGTTGTTGGTGATGCTATTGCTACTGTTGTTATTTTTGTTGGTAAAGTCCCACTCTAAGGCCACACTATGGTATGGAGGTTTCTATAACTTCATGGAAAAGAGTATAAGCTCTGCCATCAGACTACCTGTATAGCTTTGAGCAAGTTTTATACACTGTAAGTGCCTCAGTTTCCTCAGGTGTAAAATGAGGTAAACAATAGCATTTTACCCCACAGGTTGTTGAGAGAATTAAATGAGAGAATGTTTTTTGACAGCATAGCCCAATGCCAGGCACAGAGAGCTAGTGCTCCATGAAAGTTGGCTTCCATTACCATTATCATTATTACATATTACCACCACTGGTAGTACAAAGATGAATAAACCATGGTCCCTGTTCTTGAGCAGTCTTGTGAGGGTATATGCATTCACTGGAGCACACTTAAAAATGATTACCTAGAAGGGGGCAGGTATGATAATAGAGCTACAAACAGAAAGCCCTAGAAACCCCAATAAGAGTGTTATCCTCCTAAGGCAGACACTGAAACTATGGTTCTCTTAAAAGATAAACTTTGGCATGTTAACATTTTAAAGAGTTTATTTGAGCAGATAGCAATTCATGAATCAGTCAGCTCCAAACTGGAAGTGATTTAGGGCTCTGCCCAAGAGGCACAAAGGGAAGGATTTAATAGGTTGAATGTGGAAGTAGAGCAAATAAATTATTCGATTGGTTAAAGTTTGAGCAATTGCCTTACTTGGACTGTCCTGGTGGGAAGGTCAAGACAATATAAGTAGTGGTTAGTTGGCCTCCTGTGATTGGCTGAGCTGAAGTTTTGTTTTCTTTTAAATTAGCCCCTTACAGGAAATGAATCTGAGCTAGGTTTCTATTTGCTTAGGTAGGAACCCAGGGTGCGAGAATCACCTCAGTCTAATGGCTCCCATTTAATGATTTGAACAGTTTTCACTGTTGGCTGCATATTAGCATCGCCTTTAAAAATTACTTATGCCTGGGTTCTCCTCCCAGAGATTCTGAGAATTGGCACAGGGTATCATCTGGGCATCAGGAATTTTTAAAGCTCTCAGATGATCTTAATGGGCAGCCAAGTGCAGAATTACTGTGAGGTAATCACCACTTGATCCTGATCATCTTTACTGCGAAATTGGCACAAGTATCTGAGAGGAGTTGTGAGGTTCTTATCCTTGTTATCTCTACCCCTGCCAAGAGCATGGCACTTCAGAGTACCAACTGCAACAGAAGCAATACTTCTGATTTTTCCAAGTAGTAGTGCTGGCATGCAGATACTGACAGTAATTGCTCTCATTTATTTAGAATATTTTATCTCATTTAACCATCCCAACAACTCTGAGAGCTACTTTTCTCTTCTTTACACAGATGAGAAAACTAATGATAAAAATATTTAATTAGTTTACCCAATGTTTCGCAGCTGGTAGGTAGCAGATGTCTCTGTTCCACTCAACTCACCTCAAGGTTTATACCAGAGACCCTGAAATTTGACCCTGAAAATAAGTATCACTTGCCACTCATATCCTCCCTTAGGCCTTTCTCCTTCTGTCTCCACTTGCACTTGCAAATGAAAGGGACTAAGTATTCTTTGTTTTTTTTCTTTTTGCTGTATACATATATATATATTTATTACACTTTAAGTTCTGGGATACATGTGCAGAACGGGCAGGATTGTTACATAGGTATACATGTGCCATGGTGGTTTGCTGCACCCATCAACCCGTCATCCACATTAGGTATTTGTATTCTTTCTGTGAGTCCTCTGATGGCTGCGTTTTGTGTTGATATGGTAAATAAGTCAAGCTAACTGTAAAGCTTCTTTGGTAGAGGAGTCTGGTGTTTTCCTGAAGGCACAGAAACATTGGTGTGGACTATAATGCGCACTTGCAAAAAACTGGGGATTTGGGAAGGTGCAGATAGCAAGTTATATTAGAGTTGGGTAGAGTCTGGGGTGCAGAGAGAGCTGTTCTTAATCATCAAGTGATAAAGTTGGGACCTGGCAGAGGGATTACAAACTGGGAAAGAATAACTTCCTCTTTTTTATGAAGTTCCTGAGGGCTCAGTAGTGCTGGCTTGGATTGGGAGTTGAAAGTTTTGAGATTAGAAAGGGGTACAAGGCCAGACATTGTGTCTGGTCAAATGTCATCTGCACCCATTGGGAAATAGCGTGGACCTTCTAAATGCTCCAGATGTGGTGGTTTCTACACGAACAAAGACTAGATGGTGAGGGTTGCTAATGGCACCTTACCTTTGTCAAGGGCATATAATTGCAAAAAGGAACGTCAGCTGTTGTGTGGGGAGGTCCTCCCTGTGCCAGGCATTCTGCATACATTATCTCATTTAATTATTATAAAATTCCTGTGAGCTTAGTATTATCGTGACCTTGTTACAAATAGAAACACGGATTCTTCAAGACTCAGTACTTTGTGGAAGATCAAGCAGCTGGTAATTTGAGAAGTAGGCAAATAAATACCTTCTGCCTCTGGTTGCTGACACCAAAGGCAGGAAATATGGGTCGTCAGTGCATGTCTTGGAGTGGTTATTCATGTTCAGCCTTGGGCAACTGACTGTGAGCTCCGACAAGACAAAATTTTCCCCTCCCTCCCTACATATTTAAAGGTGTGTCTTGGTCTGATGTGTGGGTGGTAGAAGCAGGAGCTTCATAGAACGAAGGCCAAAGTATGTCTTCTACATTTGTGCCTTTCTTCCTCCGCTTCTATGTCTATGTTTCTATGTAATGTTTTTGGCTGAAGGAGATGGGGTTTTATTTCTCCTACCACTGACTCCAAGGTATTTGACATTCTGTTTCCTGGAGGAGATGGCTTTGACTCCAATTTTGGTATTTCCTTTTAACTATGATTATTTCAGATATGCTGAATATGAATTACCGTTCAAAAGCATAGGAATGAATAACAATAATTTTTAAAAGTTTTGTTGGCAAAGAAAAGGCTATTACAGACAACTATAAAAAGCATTCTTTTTTTAAGTTTTTCCCAAAGTGCAAACATCATAACCCTTCTGGAGTGTGTATGTATCTGGAACTTATTTTTAAACATTCTTTCCTGTGTGATTAAGCTCTAATTTGAACAACATTTCTGTAATCTTTAATTTTATGAAAATAAAACCTACTCTGTCATTTATATTACTTGAAGGTAGACAATGAAACAACTTTTCATAATTTCACAGTACCTGATACAAGTTCTTGGCTAGGCCAGCTTTAGCCTATGGAATGACCTAAGAGACAAGTGAGGATATTATCTCTTACCCCCAAGAAGCTGCTGCACAGTGGCAGCATGGTTTTCACAGGCCTGAGATTCATTCCCTTTTTTGCTGCTTGGGATAGGAAGTGACTACCTAGAAAATTGTCCAGGGAATCACCCCTCCATCAATACTATTCAGGGACTCAGAATAGGCCTCTGCTCAAAAGTCTGAGGTGAAGCTACCAGAAGGGCTGTATAGGGATGTAGTCGGTGGGCAGGTTCCCACGATATGACTGGTTTAGGCTACCAGCTCGAGGATTGGGGTTGGGAGCATGAGATCTGGAACCATGGATTTATGGGAGAGAGTCTGGGTTTTTGGCTTAGAAAACCCTAGAAAGGAGCTTACAGGAGAGTTTATGCTAACTTGGATTTGAGTTTGAAGAGGAGGAAAGGATGGCAGTGGTGATGGTGGTATATACCTAGAGAAGTAGAAATAGAAATGAAAGAGCCTGGAGACTTGTGAAAATTTCATCTTATAGGAGTCAGGAACTGAAGATGGTTGGAAAATATCTTGGCCATTCAAATATACCATTTATTCATAGCATTTAATGAAACGACCCTGTGAATAGCCTGGGAATGAGCATGATGCAAGAAAGGTGGACTTTATTCTTGGTTCTCTCATTAACTGGTGTTGAGTTTGACAAAGCCAGTTAACCTCTTGAGTCTCATATTCTTAAATTGTAGGAGAGGAAGTAAGGTGATTGCTTTCTTGTTCTCCCTTCCAACAAGGTATCTTTAAAAACAGATTTCCATCTTTGTGAAGGGAAGATACTTGTCTAGAGAAGCACTGATGAAGAAAATTTTTTTTGCAATGATAGAAATATTCTATAACCATGTGCCGATAAATACAATAGCCACTAGCCCCATATGACAATTGAACACTTGAAATATGGCTAGTGAGACAGGAATATGGAATTCTTAATTTTGTTGGATTTAATTAATTTAGGCTTGTTTGGCTAATGACTACCATATCTAGACAGATATCTAAGTCTAGATAAATTTGAAACACATAGTATGCTTCTAGGTTTGGAATGTATGCAGGGGTGATACCCAGAATATTTTACAGCTAGCGTAAAAAAGGGGAGAGACTATCTCTTATTAGTTGACCTCTCTGCTTGGGAGCTGCCACGATGAGTTTGAACTGTCAGAAAATGTTTGTTTGGGAGTGTGATTTACATAGCAAATCAAACATAGGGCATGTCAATTTTTACAATGACACTTGAAACCTGGTTGTTTTCCCTGGAAGATGGAGATTTTAAATAAAATTAAACATAAAAAGACTTTGTCAATTTCTAATGCCATATCTTTCAAATTCCTGCATTATAAAGTGAAATGATTCCTTTCTCCAAGTTCTGATGTCAATTGGTCTATAAACGAAAGCATTTTCTTTATTGCTTGAGAGATTCACCACAGACCTGACTCCTGAATTTTTTCTGGACTTAAAACTCTGGGAATTGTGTTACTTTATGCTATCATTTAAACCACCTTGTTCCTCACTGTAACATCTTATAATAAATGTGTGAAGTTACTCACAGATGAATTCCTTTTGATTACTCACTGTTTAGAACGAGATTGGGTCTACAGCAAGCAATGTTCCACATGGAAAAGCTAAGATAAACACACCCATGTAAGTAGATACATGATTACATAAACAAGGCCTGTGGAGAATGTTCATACATTCATGTGACTCTCAAAGTTTTTATGACTCATTTATGCTATATATATTTTCCTATAATTTTGGTCCAGCATTAGCTGAGTACTGTTAGCTAAAGAATAACAGTTTCTCTTTGCTGTGATTAAAACCCTTGGTTTCTTTATCAATTTCAGCATGAATAATGAACATGAACAGCTACTTTTTTGGGGGGGGTGGGTGCCTGAATGGGACTTACCAGGGTCTCCATATCATCACCTGACTGAAATGACCAGCAGGAGGCCAGAGGAGTACAAATGGAGAACTAAATACCTTCCTTTTCCTTTTTTCTCCCCTTTATCTAGCCACTTCTGTTTTTCTAAAAAGCCTTGGGAATAATGGAATGGTGGAAAGCATGTAGGCAAATCCCAACTCCAAAAACTTTCCAGTTCTGTGGCCCTCCACTCAACCCCTTTTATCACTTGCAAAATGAGTCTATGAGTACCTGATAGAGATAAGAATGTATTTGGCACTTAGCAAATAGGAGCCCTGAATAGATGGTTATTAATATTATTGGTCAAGAACTCGTGGTCATTGTCATCATCTCTCTCCTTTTTGTTTATTTACTGATTCTCTTTCCCTTTTTTCCTGTTAATATTAATCATCCTTCAAATATTTTTCTTGACTATCTTAAAACTTAAAGGGAATAAGGCTATCTGTACAATTAACTACATAACTAATCTTCATCCTTCTCCTCTTGTCTCCCAACCTTTCCTTGGCCTGAAAATACATCCCTACCAACAAGCCCATTACTATATACATGATGATAAAGTTGCAGGAAGCAGGTAGGATAAAGCTACTTAAGCAGAAGTAAAGGAAAAGTTGTTAAGAACTCACTTTGTATCAGGCAGTGGGACTAGATGCTTTTAGTAAGGAAGAATGTCTGGCGTATCTGCCCTAACTCCACCTGCTTCCATGAACAAAGATTTGACAGTGAAGGTCTCAGACTTGGTTCATATCCCTTGATTAACTGTTTTTTAGCACTGATATTTGTGTAGATGTGAATGCTATTGGAGCTTTAAAAAATCATTAGATGAAATTTATTTTTGCTTGAAAAGTCTACATAGAATGTAAGTGGCATTAATTAAGTGAGTTTAGATAGGCAGTCACAGTAAAATCCTGTAGGGGAGGACCTTTGGCTCTTGTAATACAGCTCAGTGGGGCTCAGTTTCACACTCAACCAGGCAAATTCTCTCATTAGCTTTATTTATTTATTTTTATGTATTTCTTTATTTTTAAATATATATATTTATTATACTTTTTAAGTTCTAGGGTACATGTGCACAAAGTGCAGGTTTGTTACATATGTATACATGTGCCATGTTGGTGTTCTGCACCCATTAACTTGTCATTTACATTAGGTATATCTCCTAACGCTATCCCTCCCCCCTCCCCCCACCCCACAACAGGCCCTAGTGTGTGATGTTCCCCTTCCTGTGTCCAAGTGTTCTCATTGTTCAGTTCTCACCTATGAGTGAGAACATGCGGTGTTTGGTTTTTTGTCCTTGTGATAGTTTGCTGAGAATGATGGTTTCCAGCTTCATCCATGCCCCTACAAAGGACATGAACTCATCATTTTTTATGGCTGCATAGTATTCCATGGTGTATATGTGCCACATTTTCTTAATCCAGTCTATCATTGATGGACATTTTGGTTGGTTCCAAGTCTTTGCTATTGTGAGTAGTGCTGCAATAAACATATGTGTGCATGTGTCTTTATAGCAGCATGATTTATATTCCTTTGGGTATATACCCAGTATACCCAAAATGGTAATGGTATGGCTGGGTCAAATGGTATTTCTAATTCTAGATCCCTGAGGAATCACCACACTGTCTTCCACAATGGTTGAACTAGTTTACAGTCCCACCAACAGTGTAAAAGTGTTCCTATTTCTCCACATCCTCTCCAGCACCTGTTGTTTCCTGACTTTTTAATGATTGCCATTCTAACTGATGTGAGATGATATGTCATTGTGGTTTTGATTTGCATTTCTCTGATGGCCAGTGATGGTGAGCATTTTTTCATGTGTCTGTTGGCTGCATAAATGTCTTCTTTTGAGAAGTGTCTGTTCGTATCCTTCACCCACTTTTTGATGGGGTTGTTTGTTTTTTTCTTGTAAATTTGTTTGAGTTCTTTGTAGATTCTGGATATTAGCCCAATGCCATCCCCATCAAGCTACCAATGACTTTCTTCACAGAATTGGAAAAAACTACTTTAAAGTTCATATGAAACCAAAAAAGAGCCCATGTTGCCAAGTCAATCCTAAGCCAAAAGAACAAAGCTGGAGGCATCACGCTACCTGACTTCAAACTATACTACAAGGCTACAGTAACCAAAACAGCATGGTACTGGTACCAAAACAGAGATATAGACTAATGGAACAGAACAGAGCCCTCAGAAATAATACCACACATCTACAACCGTCTCATCTTTGACAAACCTGACAAAAACAAGCAATGGGGAAAGGATTCCCTATTTAACAAATGGTGCTGGGAAAACTGGCTAGCCATATGTAGAAAGCTGAAACTGGATCCCTTTCTTACACCTTATACAATAATTAATTCAAGATGGATTAAAGACTTAAATGTTAGACCGAAAACCATAAAAACCCTAGAAGAAAACCTAGGCAATACCATTCAGGACATAGGCATGGGCAAGGACTTCATGTCTAAAGCACCAAAAGCAATGGCAACAAAAGCCAAAATTGACAAACGGGATCTAATTAAACTAAAGAGCTTCTGCACAGCAAAAGAAACCACCATCAGAGTGAACAGGCAACCTACAGAATGGGAGAAAATTTTTGCAATCTACTCATCTGACAAAGGGCTAATATCCATTCTCTCTATAGCTTTAAAACTCTGTTTGAAGAGTATTTTAAAGCATCAACAATTTCTTGTTGTTGGTTTTTTTTTTACACTACTCATCAAAAAGATATTGGTGATTGGGGATGAGTTAGCTGGAAAAAGTAATGAGCTCTTGTTTCTATGTCACGAGTAATATATGTTGCAAATATCTTCTCAAATCTCTTCCTAAATCTCAGTCATATTAGGCATGGGAGGATATTTAGAATTCTTATTTTCTGTAAGGAAATGGCCATGTGAGGACCCAGAGCATATCCTTTCACCTTCTTGGGCTTGTTTTCCTTTTGAGAAAGAAGGGCATTGGGCTAGCCCAATATCACTGTATGGCCTGAAAAGTCCTTTCACTGAATCTAAGTTCCAGTGGTCCAGGGATTTAATTTACCTCCCTGGTAAGGATAGGAGGCTATAAGAGAGCTTGTGTATATACTTTCCAAAATATATGTGTACTTTATTAAGCCTTTAGGCTTAAAATGGAATTTTAAAGAAATCCTATAAATGTTTTAGACAGTGAAGTGGAATTATTTAGTTGACAGGAGATAAGTACTGAATTGGTTGTGAGAAGATCTGGTATTTTTTTAAGCTAGTTTAGTATCCATAAGCAACTAACATGGGCATTAATATTTGCATTGTAAAATTAATGTAATTATATCTGCACAGAATTATTTTGAAAATTAAAAGAGGCAAAGTGAGTGTCTTCTGTAGGCTTGAGTCAAGAACTCTCAGTCATCTTGGTAATACTGGCTTGGATAGATGCCTAGAGCTGCTGGAAAAAGGCCAGAACTTTCAGATCTTCAGAGGAAAGGCACCGACCTTGCATGGGCCATCGCACACTGGGACTCATTTTTGAACCACAACAGCGCCGGGGGAACTGGTGAGTTCAATTGGCAAGGAGCAACTCTTTCTTGCCACAGGCCTCTAGAACCCCGGCAGGAGGGGAACCCTCGACCACCACATGACACTTGAGGTAGCAGCAAGAGCTGCCTAGAGAAGTGGTGGGATGGCAAGCCAGCTGATGTGAAGCCCAGAGGGTTTGGTGCAGGAGTGTCTGTAGTGGAGCACGGTCAGGGACAGCCATCCCCCTAAGCTCAAATTGCTCTCATAGGAGACTTTAGCCCTAGGGGAATTGTCAGTTCTGATCTCTGCAGGGTGGTCTTGGACATCAGATGGGGTTGGACTGACCTGAGCACCCCTTGGTCTCCTGGCCTCTCCCAGGGCCCCAGCCTGGTCATGCCAGCTTACAGAGCAGTTTTGGGTGCCCGGGGGGCCCACACCATAGCTTCTGCACTGGCAGACCTTACCTGACTGGCACAGAGCTCCAGTGAGCCAGCCCCTATGGCCTCACACCAGCCTGTATGCCCTCTTCCCATACTGCAGCTTTCCCCAAGCCCACATCAATTCCTCATATCACTTTGCTGGTGTGTGTCTTCACAGGTGGGTTTTGCATTACTTTGCCCATCAGGATGCAAGAGTGCAGTCCACTCCCCTTCACTCACTAACCACCATTGCAGGGAGCCTTGGCTGGCACAGAGCCAGCAAGCCCCACCCTCACCAGAGCCCTGCTTTTGCACTAACACTGTGCAGACAACAATGGATCCTTCTATGTCCTGAGTGATCCTGCTTGCAGGGCATGGAGAAGGCACCCAGGCCTGTGCTAGTCAGCATCCTGCCCCAAGCCAACACCACTTCTAGTGCAACAGCACACACAGGCTCCAGCAGGGGCCCTCTGTACCCCCTGGTTGCATTGCCCCCACCACTGTGGTGGATGCCCACAGGATGGCAGGCAGCCCTGCATCTGCTAGCACTCTGCTGCAGCTGCTGCACCTTGGCTCTCCCAGCACAGTGGACTCCAAACATTGAAGAGCCAGATAATAAAGTTGGGGCCGAATATGAGTCCCCCAGAGTTGGAGTATGCAGTCTAGCAGTTGGGAGCTGAGGGTTGGCCCCCTAAAATCTCCCAGAGACAAAGTCAGTCAGCTGAATCCACCTTATACCACAATTAAATCTCCAAGGTCGTCAAATAGAATAAAAGAAAAAAATCCAAAAATCAGCAACCTCAAAGATTGAAGGTAGATAAGCCCACAAAGATGAGAACAAATCAGCACAAGAAGTCTGAAAACTAAAAAATGCAGAGTGCTTTCTTTCATCCAAACAACTGCATCACTGCTTTGGCAAGGGTTCTGAACTGAGCTAAGATGGCTGAAATGACAGAAAATAGAATTCGGTATATAATAGGAATGAAATTCACTGAGCTACAGGAGTATGTTGAAACCCAATGCAATGAAGCTAAAAATTATGATAAAACAATGCAGGAGTTGGCAGACAAATAACCAGTATAGATAAGAATGTAACTGACCAGATAGGGCTAAAAAACACAAGAATTTAATAATGCAATCACAAGTATTCATAGCAGAATAGACCAAGTGGAGGAAAGACCCTCATAGCATGAAAATTGGCTTTCTGAAATAAGACAGGCAGACAAGAATAGAGAAAAGAGAATGAAAAAGAATGAACAAAACCTCCAAAAAATATGGGATTATGTAAAGATATGAATCTGTGACTCTTGGGTTGTGAATCTATGACTTATTGGTGTCTCTGAAAGAGATGGGGAGAATGGAACAAACTTGGAAGACTTATTTCAGGATGTTTTCCATGAGAACTTCCCCAAACTAGCTAGACAAGCCAACATTCAAATTCAGGAAACACAGAGAACCCCAGTAAGCTACTTCACAAGATCATCCCCAAGACACATAAGCATGATTCTCCAACATCTAAATGAAAGAAAAGATGTTAAAGGCAGCTAGAGAGAAAGTTCTGGTCACCTACGAAGGGAAGCCCATCAGACTGACAGCAGACCTCTTAGCTGAAACCCTGTAAGACAGAAGAGATTGGGGACCAATATTCAACATTCTTAAAAAAAGAACTTTTAACCCAGAATTTCATATCCAGCTAAACTAAGCTTCATAAGAGAAGGAGAAATAAGATTCTTTTCTGACAAGCAAATGCTGAGGGAATTTGTTACCACCAGACCTGCCTTATAAGAGCTTCTGAAGGAAGCACTAAACATGGAAAGGAAAGACCATTACCAGCCACTACAAAAACACACTGAAGGACACATACCAGTGACACTGTAAAGCAACCACATAAACAAGTCTGCAAAATAACCAGCTAACATGATGACAGGATCAAATCCACAGATGTCAATAATAACTTTAAGTGTAAATGGGCTAAATACTCCAAATAAAAGGCATAGAGAGGTAAGCTGGATAAAGAACTAAGACCCATTGGGCTGCTGTCTTCAAGAAATCCATCTCACATGCAATGACACACATAGGTTTAAAAGAAATGTGTGGAGAAAAAATATACCAAGCAAATGGAAAACAGAAAAAAGCAGGGGTTGCAATTCTAGTTTCTAACAAAATAGGCTTTAGACCAACAAAGATCAAAAAAGACCCAAAAGGGCATCACATAATGGTAAAGGGTTCAATTCAACAAGAAGATCTAACTATCCTAAATATACATGTACCCAACACAGGAGCACTCAGATTCATAAGGCAAATTCTTAGAGACCTTCAAAGAGACTTAGACTTCCACACAATAATAATGGGATACTTTAACATCCCACTGAAAATATTAGACAGATCACTGAGACAGAAAATCATCAAAGGTATTCAGGACCTGAACTCAGCCCTGGATCAAATGGACCTGATAGATATCTACAGAACTCTTCACCCCAAAACAACAGAATATACATTCTTCTTATTACCACATGGCACATACTCTAAAATTGGTCACATTCAGAAGTGAAATACTCCTCAGCAAATGTAGAAGAATTGAAATGATAACTAACAATCTCTTGGACCACAGCACAATCAAATTCAAATCAAGACTAAGAAATTCACTCAAAACCATGCAATTACAAGTAAATTGAATAATTTCCTTCTGAATTTCATTGTTTACTATTTGGTAAGTAGTTTGGTAAAAGTAACTTACTTTTTGGTAAATAATATCATTATTTACTTTTGAGAACAAAGATACCACATATCAGAATCTACAGGACACAGCTAAGGTGATGTTAAAAGGGAAATTTATAGAACAAAATGCACACATCAAAAAGTTAGAAAGATCTCAAGTTAACAACCTAATATCACAACTGAAAGAACTAGAGAATCAAGTGCAAAGAAATCCAAAAGGTAGCAGAAAATAAGAAATAACAAAAATCAGAACTGAACTGAATAGGATTGAGAAATGAAAACACATTCAAAATATCAAAGAATACAGGAGCTGATATTTTGAAAAAAATTTGATAAAATAGGCAGACTTCTAGCTAGAATAATAAAGAACAAAAGAGAAAAGATTCAAATAAACACAATCAGAAATGACAAGGGGGATATTACCAGTCTCCTCACAGAAATACAAACAACCATCAGAGAATATTATGAACACCTCTATGCACACAATCTAGAAAATCTGGAAGAAATGGGTAAATTCCTGTACACATTCACCTGATATGGTTTGGCTTTGTCCCCACTCAAATCTCATCTTGAATTGTAGTTCCCATGATCCCCACAGGTCATGGGAGGGACCAGGTGGAGATAATTGAATCATAAGGATGGTTTCCCCCATCCTGTTCTCATGATAGTAAGTTAGTTCTCATGAGCTCTTATGGTTTTATAAGGGGCTTTCCCTTTCACTGGGCACTCATTCTTCTGCTTCCTGCTGCCATATGAAGAAGGACATGTTTACTTCCCCTTCCACCACAATTGTAAGTTTCCTGAGGCCTCCCAGCCAAGCTGAACTGTGAGTCAATTAAACCTCTTATCTTATAAATGACCCAGTCTCAGGTGAGTCTTTGTTAGCAGTGTGAGCATGGACTAATACAGTAAATTGGTGCTGGGAGAATGGGGTGCTGCTATAATGATACCAAAAAATGTGGAAGCAACTTTGGAACTGGGTAACAGGCAGAGGTTGGAACCATTTGGAAGGCTCAGAAGAAGATAGGGAAATGTGGGAATGTTTGGAACTCCCTAGAGACTTGGAGGGCTCAGAAGACAGGAAGATGTGGGAAAGTTTGGACCTTCCTAGAGACTTATTGAATGGCTTTGACCAAAATGCTGACAACAATATAGACAATTAAATCCAGGCTGAGGTGGTCTCGGATGGAGATGAGGAACTTGTTGGGAACTGGAATAAAGGTGAATCTTGGTATGCTTTAGCAAAGAGACTGGTGGATTTTTTACCCCTGACCTAGAGATCTGTGGAACATTGAATTTATGAGAGATGATTTAGGGTAACTGGAGGAAGAAATTTATAAGCAGCAAGACATTCAAGAGTTGATAGAGCATAAAAGTTTGGAAAATTTGCAGCCTGATGAGGCAGTAGAAAAGAAAAACCACTTCCTGGGGGAGAAAGTCAAGCCTAATGCAGAAATTTGCATAAGTAATGAGGAGCCAAACACTAATCACCAAGACAATGGGGAAAATGTCTCCAGGATATGTCAGAGACCTTAATGGCAGACCCTTCCATCATAGGCCTGGAGGCCTAGGAGGGAAAAAAGGTTTCCTGAGCTGAGTCCAGGGCCCCCCTGCTCTGTGCCATGGGGACTTGTTCCCTGTATCCCAGCTGCCCCAGCCATGGCTAAAAGGGGCCAAGGTACAGCTAGGGCTGTGGCTTCAGAGGGTACAAATCCCAAGCCCTGGCAACTTCCATGTGGTGTTTGTCCTGCAGTGTGTAGCATACAAGAATTGAGGTTTGGGAACCTCTGCCTAGATTTCAGAGGACGTATAGAAATGCCTGGATGCCCAGGCAGAAACCTGCTGCAGGGGTGGAGCCCTCATGGAGAACCTCTGCCAGGTCAGTGCAGAAGGGAAATCTGGGGTTGGAGCCACCACACAGAGTTCCCACTGGGGTACTGCCTGGTGGAGCTGTGAGAATAAGCCCACCATCCTCCAGACCCCAGAATGGTAGATCCACTGACAGCTTGCACCATACACCTGGAAAAGCCACAGACACTCAACACTAGCCTGTGAAAGCAGCTGGGAGGGGAATTGTACCTTTCAAAGCCACATGGGTAGAACTGTTCAAAACCCTGGGAGCCCACCTCTTGAATCAGCATTACATGGATTTGAGAGATGGAGTTAAAAGAGATCATTTTGGAACTTTAAGGTTTAAAAATTACCTTATTGGATTTCAGAATTGCATGGGGCCTGTAGGCCCTTTGTTTTGGCCAATTTCTCCTATTTGGAATGGGTGTACTTACCCAGTGCCTGTACCCTGTTGTATCTAGGAAGTAACTAACTTGCTTTTGACTTTACAGGCTCATATACAGAAGGGACTTGCCTGGTCTCAGATGAGACTTTGGACTTGGACTTTTGAGTTAATGCTGGAATGAGTTAAGACTTTGGAGGACTGTTGGAAGGGCATAATTGTGTTTTGAATTATAAGGACAGGAGAATTGGGAGGGGACAGGAGGGGAATAATATGGTTTGACTGTGTCCCCACCCAAATCTCACCTTTACTTGTGGTTCCCATGATCCCCACATGTTATAGGAGGGACTAGGTGGAAATAACTGAATCAGGGGTGCGGTTTCCCCCATTCTGTTCTTGTGATAGTGAGTTAGTTCTCATGAGGTTTTATAAGTGGATTCCAGTCCACTGTCCACTCATTCTTCCTGCTGCCACATGAAGGAGGATATGTTTGCTTCCCCTTCTGCCATGCTTATAAGTTTCGTGAGGCCTCCCCAGCTATGCTGAACTGGGAGTCAAACTTCCTTCCTTTATAAATTACCCAGTGTCGGGTATGTCTTTATTGGCAACATGAGAAGAGACTAATACACACCCTCCCAAGACTGAAACAGGAATGCATTTAATCCCTGAAAAGACCAATAATGAGCTCTGAAATTGAGGCAGTAATAAATAGTCTACTAACTAAAAAAAAAAAAAAAAAGAAAAAAGAAAAAGAAAAAAAGCCCAGGACCAGATGGATTCACAGCTGAATTTCACCAGATGTACAAAGAAGAGCTGGTACAATTCCTACTAAAACTATTCCAAAATATTGAGGACTAGGGGCTCTTCCCTAACTCATTCTAGGAGGCCAGCATCATCCTTATACCAAATCCTCCCAGAGATACAGAAAAAAAAGCTTCAGGCCAATATTCTTGATGAATATCAATGTAAAAATCCTCAGCAAAATACTGGCAAACAGAATCCATCAGCATATCAACAACTTGTTCACCATGATCAAGTAGGCATTATTTCTGGGATGCAAGGTTGGTTCAACATACACAAATAAATAAATGTGATTCATCACATTAATAGAGCTAAGGACAAAAACCACATAATTATCTCAATATATGTAGAAAATGCTTTCAATAAAATTCAACTTTCATTCATGTTAAAAAGTCCCAATAAGCTCGTTATTGAAGGAACATACCTCAGAATTATAAGAGTCATATAAACAAATCCACAGCCAACATCATACTGAATGGGCAAAAGCTGGAAGCATTCCCTTGGACAACTGGCACAAGACAAAGATACCCTTTCTCACTGCTCCTATTCAAAATAGTATTGGACATCCTGGCCAGGACAATCAGGCAAAAGAAAGAAATAAAAGACATCCAAACAGGAAGAGTGGAAGTCAAAATATCCTAATTTGCAGATGACATGATCCTGTATCTAGAAAACCCCATAGTCTCAGCCTAAATGCTTCTTAAGCTGATAAACAAGTTCAGCAAAGTCTCAGGATACAAAATCAATGTACAAAAATCATGAGCATTTCTATACACCAGCAACAGTCAAGTCAAGAGCCAAAACAGGAATGTAGCCCCATTCACAATTGCCACAAAAAGAATAAAATGTCTAGGAATACACCTAACTAGGGAGGTGAAAGATCTCTATTAGGAGAACTGCAAAACATGGCTCAAATAAATCAGAGATGACACAAACAAATGGGAAAACATTCCATGCTCGTGGATATGAATAATCAATATCATTAAAATGGCCATAGTGCCCAAAGCAATTTATAAATTCAATGCTATTCTTATTAAACTACTTTTGAGATTCTTCATATAACTAGAAAAATCTATTTTAAACTTTATATAAAACAAAACACAACAAAAGCCCAAACAGCTGACACAATCCTAAGCAAAAGTTATAAAGCCAGAGGCATCACACTACCCAACTTCAAACTATACTACAGAGTTGAAGTAACCAAAACAGCATGGTACTGACACAAAAACAGCCACATAGACCAACGGAGCAGAATAGGGAGCCGAGAAATAAGGCTGCACACCTACAACTATCTGATCTTTGACAAACCTGACAAAAACAAGAAATGGGGAAAGGATTCCCTGTTCAATAAATGGTGCTGGGTTAACTGGCTAGCCAAATGCAGAAATTGAAATTGGACCCCTTCCTTATACCATATGCAAAAATTAACTCAAGATGGATTAATGACTTAAATATAAAACCCAAAACTATAAAATTCCTTGAAGACAGCCTAGGCAATACCATTCAAAACATAGGCATGGGCAAAGATTTCATGATGAAGATGCTAAAAGCAATTGCAACAAAAGCAAAAATTGACAAATGAGATCTAATTAAATTAAAGAGCTTCTGTACAGCAAAAGAAACTATCATCAGAGTAAACAGACAACCTACAGAATGGGAGAAAAATTTTTGTAAACTATGCATCTGAGAAAGGACTGATATCCAGCATCTCTAAGGAACTTAAACAAATTTACAGAAAAAAACAACCCCATTAAAAATTGGGCAGACATAGACAGTTTTCAAAAGAAGACATACATGTGGCCAATGAGAATATGAAGAAAAGCTCAACATCATTGACCATTAGAGAAATGCAAATCAAAACCACAATGAGATACCATCTCACCCCAGTCAGAATTGCTATTATTAAAAAGTCAAAAAATAACAGGTGCTGGTGAGGTTGTGAAAAAAACTGGAATATTTATAGACTGTTGGTGGGAATGTAAATTAGTTCAACAATTATGGAAGATAGTGTGGCAATTCCTCAAATACCTAAAGACAGAAATACCATTCCACCCAACAATTACTAGGTATATCCCCAAAGGAGTATAAATTGTTCTATTATAAAGACACATGCATGCATATGTTCATTGCAGCACTATTCACAATAGCAGAGACATGGAATCAACATAAATGCCCACCAATGATAGACTGGGTAAATAACATGTGGTACATACACACTATGGAATACTATGCAGCCATAGAAAGAATGAGGTTGTATCCTTTTCAGGGACATGGATGGAGCTGGAGGCCTTTATCCTTAGCAAATGAACACAGGAACAGGAAACCAAATACCACATGTTTTCACTTATTAAGTGGGAGCTAAATAATGAGAACATATGGGCACAGAGATGGGAAAAACACACACTGGGACCCTATTAGAGGTTGGAGGGTGGGAAGAAGCAGATAATTGGGAAAAATAACTAATGGGTACTAAGCTTAATAACTCAGTGATGAAATAAGAAATGCCCATGACACAAGTTTATCTATGTTAAAAAAAAAAACCTGCACATGTACTCCTGAACTTAAAACAAAAGTTAAAAAAAATTAAAAAGCCAGGTGTGGCTCACACCTGTAATCCCAGGACTTTGAGAGGCTGAGGCAGGTGGATCATTTGAGGTCAGGAGTTCAAGACCAGCTGGGGAAACATGGTGAAACCCCATCTCTATCAAAAAAAAAAAAAAAAAAAAAAAAAAAAAAAGACTTAATGGGGAATTATGCTGTACACCTGTAGTCCCAGCTACTCAGGGGACTAAGGTGCGAGAATTGCTTGAACTCGGGATGTGGAGGTTGCAGTGAGTTGAGATTACACCACTGCACTCCAGCCTGGGAGGCAGAGTGAGACTCCATCTTAAAAAAATAAAAGATTATAAACATAAAAATACTTTGCAAACTCAAAGGCCTTAATTGACCTATAGATCGCTAGATCACTTGAATCACTTTTAAAGATGATTCCATAGATTCCCTGCCAAAACGTTTGAAGCAGAAGAACTCTGAGTTTCATTCCAACCTTGAGTACACCATGTGATGATTCAATCTTCCATGAGTGAACTATCCATAGTGCTGAATCTGACTGCATTGATTTAGAAAGGGAAATCTTATTTTATGTGAGTGGTTTGTTATTAATCACTTTGCATAAAACATAATTTAAATAATCCAAGGCTAATTTTCCCAAAGTAATAAGTGTAAAGAAGAAGAGTGCATGTCAGAGGACAAAAATCTACATCCCCATTGTCTCAGTTCTTCCCTCACTCCCTCCCTCTTTCTCTTCCTTCTTCCTTCTCATTCTCCTCCTCTTCCTCTTATCCCTCTCCTCTTCCTTCAATGATGCTTTTATATATTTTGGTGCAAAATTATTTATTATTTATCACACTTCTCTCCTAAATCAGCAGCTCATTGTTTCATGGCAGTCATCTAGTTCTCTTTAAAGTGTTTTAGCATATCTAACCTTTGTCCCAAAGTTGTTATTTTTGGAGGCTTTTTTTTTGCCCTAGCTCTATGATTTGATGAATAATTAGAAACTTTATTATGGTATATTAAAAGGCTACATACATTCATAATAGTAAGCATCACACTAAAAGTCAAATAGTCACCAGAATTATCTGCCAAAGTTCTGATACATACAATGATAAGATTCACATGATTTTGGCAAAGGATAAGTTATTTTGCCATTTGGTGACAGCATAATACAGTTTATAATTCACTTGGCTTTCTACTTCAGAAATAATACATTTCCTGATTTCTAAAAACACAGATTTTTATTATAGAAAATTTTGTGTATACAGTGATTTTAATATATCACACTATTTCAAATTTGCACAATCTAAATTTGCATAAAACGTCAGTTACACTACACTTTAAGGTCTCTCTCCCTTCCTTTGTCTGGAGAAGAAAACATAGGTGATGTATTCTCTTTCCCTTTGGTAAGTTTCCACAGTAATATTGCATTGTTTCAGTGGAGATATTGCAGAGTAGTGTATGAACATGTCACTAGAGTGAGAAGACCCAAGTTCAAGCTACAATTTTACTACTCACTCACTTTAAGTCCTATCCATGCAAGGTCTATGTTTTCTTTTCTAGAGAAAGGAAGGGAGAAAGAGGTATTTTCCAGAGTATTTGGGTGTTAAATCAGATCATTTGGATGTCTTTCTTCCATAACTTCTCTTTATTTTGAGACAGAGTCTCGCTCTGTCTCCCAGGCTGGAGTGCAGTGGTGCGATTTCAGCTCACTACAAGCTCCTCCTCCTGGGTTCACGCCATTCTCCTGCCTCAGCCTCCTGAGTAGCTGGGTCTACAGGCGCCCACCACCATGCCCAGCTAACTTTTTTGTATTTTTAGTAGAGACGGGATTTCACCTTGTTAGCTAGGATGGTCTCGATCTCCTGACTTCGTGATCCCCCCATCTCAGTCTCCCAAAGTGCTGGGATTACAGGCATGAGCCTCTGCGCCCGGCTTATAACTTCTAAGATGCTATACAAATGCAAGGCGGTTCTAGCTAGTAACACCCTTTTTAACAGTACACAAAGTTCCATAAAATGAGATAAAAAATATGGTATTAAAAGTCCAGGATTATAAAGATGCTCATCATTATTAAGTCAATGTACATTTTTTTAACTAACATTTTTTTGAGGAGAGAATGACACAAATCCACTATAACAATAGAAATTTGCATTATAATAAACAACAGTATTTTCTTTAGACTCAAGATTTTCTGAATGTTAACTTTGTTTAAAATTTTATAATACACAGCAATTTTCTCTAAAGACTGATTTGACTTAAGCCAAAACTGGTGATAAGTTTAGTTTCTTTTCTCTTTTCTCTATTTCTTATAGTTTTAATTCCCAAAGAGTATTTTTTATGTATAAATACTTACTGAAACATTTGCTGTTCAAATAAAAATAAATACTGATAACAAAGCTGGTACATATAGATATTCAAATTACTTGATAGAAATATGAGAACGTTTACCACCTTTAGTTAAGTCTGTCTTTCTTTGCCTCATGTTCAATAACTTTCTTTTGGCCCTTCCACAAAAATTAAAGCCTATGCAAATATAAATAAATACAAAGTGCACAAAAACTTTAAATTTGAGCTAGAAACTCAATGGTTAAAAAAATCAAACACTAGATAGTCTATCTTTAGGGTTTTCTTTTTGTTTGCTTGTCCTTTCATTTTTCCTGAAATTGCAGATTGGACAAAACCATTTCAGGCCTCTGGGATATGTATCTTCCATCTATAATAGAACAAATTACAAGTGAAAAAGCATTGTTATGGAGTCTTCAGCTTAAAGTTGGCATATTTATTTGTTATGTGCTGCACAATTTCTATTTCTTGGTCTCTTCCCATTATAAATTCATCATTATACTTGTTTTTTAATTAAAAAGGTAGTTATTTATTGTGTCCTCATTTAATTTAGAACCTGAGGTATCATATCATTAAATCAATAAGATTTGATGACAAATTTTATAAAGTTGCCAGAAAAATATGACCATAAACTTGATTTTAAAATTCAGGCTACAACTGCTATCACTAGCTTTATTTTTTCTAGTGATGAAGTAGCAAAATTTGCCATAACATTAAACCTCAATTATTATCCTATAAAATATTTTTCACCTGAGCACTCAGAATCTCATTAGTTTCTTTATCTTTTCAAATCAGCAAGTTCTGAAAATTCTTATTTGAAATGAAAAAGCAAAAGGGAGGGTTGTCAGCAGCCCACTTAATCCTTGATTCTCAATTTTTCTCACCCCAAACCTAACCTCTTTCCTCCTCCTGTATTCCATTAATAATTTCAGGAATATTTCCCAAACTTTCATTGATTGAGTTACCTTAGTAACAGTGGACCCAAAGTTTCTGGTAAGAAGGTTTCAATTTTGTCAGGCAAAGATATTTTTCCTTTCAGTTACATTCATTTGTAGTTTCACCTTTTGGAAGAAAGCCTATTTAAAAATAAGTTGTTTGCAGAAATATTCTATTTCCAAGGAGTTTTGAATTTTTTTCTTTCTTTTCCTTTACTCAAATTTTTGAAGGTATTTTCCAAGAAAAAAATAATGAAAGTACTAAAAGTGTCAAAATTAGAGTATTTTCCTAGTACTTTCTCTTGGCTGCTCATGAACAAAAGCAGTAGTCATAAAAATAAATAATAAAAATTGAGGTTCTGCATTCAAACTTTATTTTACAAAGCCCTGGTTACCTCCACAATTTTGAAACTCTGTCTCTGCCCTACCGTGCTGTTTGCGTATCATTCTCCAGTTGTTTTGTTCACTTGATTCCTGAGCATTATGTTAATTCCCATAAGCAGCACAGTTCAGCATTCAACTGGATACGTTTTTCTCATGCTATCTTTGCAAAAGTCTTTGTTTGAAAGCTACTTCATTCCCATCAGGCAGCAATGTAGAAACTCCAGACCCATAAGTACACTGAAGCATATTACAAAAATATGATGAGACTCAATGAGGAAACTTGGATATAAACATTAATCTTCCTTTTATCAGGATGGGAACCAAAAAGTCTGATCTGACTTTTTGAATTGTTCATGCAGTTCATTCTAGTCATGTGAAAGTATATCAGGGTCAGCCTTTTTTTAAATGGCACTGCCTTTATTTTGGAAAATGTCATGGCTGCAGCCAGAGATATAGTTTTCTTAGTTCCTATTTCTTTTTTTTCTTTTTATTTTTTTTATTAAAGTTTTAGGGTACATGTGCAGGTTAGTTCCTATTTCTAAGAGCATCCTCATATGGATTCCCGGATGGAAATGCAAAATGCCTTTGTTATCCTTAGCCACCCCTACTGGGCCACTTTGTCCTTGGATGGTATTTGTTTTTCTAAATCAAGCATGCTCAAGAGAAATTTCCAGTCCATCTAAACCTATTCATAGATTCAATATAGAGATACTTGCTAATTTGCTTTCATGGTTAAAAAGATAAATAAAAGCTGTCTGCACCTCTTGCCAGTAGAAATTCATGATCTACAGTTGGTTGGAACATGATTTGTTCTTCTTTTAAATGTAAAGTTTCCTGAATTAAGTAGAGATAGTTTGTCCAGATACCACTCTCTGATTCATCAGGGAGTCTCTGTGGTAACTACATTTTCCTCTTTGATTATTTGGGTGTTGGGAAAGTTTTTTAAATTACAAATGAAGTAACTAAAAGTTGTACACCATATACAGACATGGACTTAGGTGCATACATACACAAAGAGGTGTTACTTGATGGGATTTAGGACATGGTATCCCCAAATAGGACACCTTGGAATTTGAGAGAACAGCAAAAGCAGGAAGGTCACTTTCACCTTCCCTCCTCCCTTGAAGCAGGTAATAAAACTTAGGAAGAATTTTTCTGGCCCGAAGCAGGTTATAAGGCCCTCATTTGAGAGGTGCCCTTCCTATACTCAGAAGAAAAGAACATCTTTACCTCTAAAGACACAGGGCACAGAGAGGAATTGGAATAAACAGGTCTTACTAAATTCCTTCCAGTTTATTACCAATAGATCACTTTTAAAGAAAATTAAATCATATTTCTTCATGACTACCAACTTTATCACCAAACCTAGTATGGAAAATGCACAGGTTTATCCATTTCTTTGGGTCTTTATTTCTTTATGAAGTCTCCCATGCCATGTAAAACTTGTATTAAATAAATGTGTATGCTTTTCTCTTGTTAATCTGTCTTTTGTTATAGGGGCTCAGCCTGTAGAGGCCTCAGCCATCAATGTAGAATGGGTGAGAAAAACATATTTCTCATCCTATCTATACTAAAAAGTGAGTTTACTATTAGCAAAAGTATGGGACCATCAAGGTTTATTATCTCTCTCTCTCTCTCTCTCTCTCTCACACACACACGATAAAATCAGTTATGAAAGAATACTAGAGTTTCTAAAAAGTATTTCATAACGATATTATTAAGAACATGGTTTGTGGTAGTCAGTGCTTTTTCCTGAAGCCTGGAGAACTTTTTACTTTGACTAACCAGAATTTGCAACTTGAGTGCCTCTTACCTCTATTTTTAAAAAGGAAAGAATAACTTACTTAGAAGGTATTAACTGAACTATTAAATATTTTATTGGGTTTTCTTCTGGTTTCTATCTATCAATGCTTATTCCTTCAGAATGATACTGTTTAAAAAGAAAGCACTTGCTAGGCTGTGGGAACATTATTGATTAACTTCATGGTGAGGAGATAACAACTGCTCAGGTTTGGACTTAATAATTTCCTAACAAAAAGCTTCCCACGTGCATAGCCCTTCAAGGCAATAGGATGATGTTATATAAAAACAAGGTGACTAAAGTATTAAGTATCAATTCCTAAATATAAAAACAGAACCACTGTTGATGTGGCTGATGGATTTGGCAAGAATAAGCAATAGCCACCTTGATCTCTGGCTGCCTTTGGATGGCACTAACACCCACAGGCCAACATGTAGTTGTAACCACATGCCTTAATGTTATAAGACAACAGAAACCTCAAGGTATCTATGAAAGATCGTATCAAAAAGCAAAGATGCTATCAAAAGGCATTCTCAAGTGTGGATTCCTTGGACTAAACTAGATTATTATTATTGATGGTTATGGCCTATTCCAGGAGCTTTTAAAATACTGATAGCTACTGGTCCCAGCCCCACCTTCACCCCTATTTATCAAGGAAACCTAATGGCAGAGCCTAGGCATGAACATAAAGCCAGGCCTGCCTCACTTCAGAGCCCTTGCTTGTCACCCGATCAGTTTTTACCTTGTAATCAATAGATCTCTCTTCTCAGTTTGTGGCCTCTCACCCAGGTGGAGTTAGGTAGGCATGGTCCCCAGAGGAGCTGTCCAACACTCAAGGTTCTGAAGTAGCAGAGTAGAAGAGGAAGGAGGGAGGGCTTTCCAAACAGATAAAAGATGTATGCATTTCTTTAGGTAAGAAAGGGAAAACTTCACAGATGAGTGCTTTTAAAATAAATTTTACTGTGTATGTTTAAGGTATACAAAATGATGTTATGGAATATATGGAGATAGTAAAAAGGTTCTATAATGAAGCAAAATAACACACTATTTATTTATTTATTTTTTGAGACGGAGTTTCGCTCTTGTTGCACAGGCTGGAGTGCAATGGCGTGATCTCGGCTCACCGCAACCTCCACCTCCCAGGTTCAAACCATTCTCCTTCCTCAGCCTCCTGAGTAGTTGGGATTACAGGCATGCACCACCACACCCAGCTAACTTTTTTGTATTTTTAGTAGAGACAGGGTTTCTCCATGTTGGTCAGGCTGGTCACGAACTCCCGACCTCAGGTGATCTGCCTGCCTCGGACTCCCAAAGTGCTTGGATTACAGGTGTGAGCCACCACACCTGGCCACATACCCATTATCTCAAATAATTACCCATTTTTTTTTGTTTTTGTTTTTGTGGCAAATGCAGCTAAAATCTACTTATTTGGCACAAATCCCATACCTATATTACCTATAGTGCTCACGTTTTACATTGGATCTCTAGACTTGTTCATCCTGCATATGTGCTATTTTGTATACTCCAATCTACATCTCCCCATTTCCTCTCCCACCCCCCACCCTGGCAACCACTGTTTTGTTCTCTATCTCTCTATATTTGAGATTTTAAAGATTCCACATATAACTGAGATTATGCAATTTTTTTCTGTGTTTGGCTTATTTCACTTAGCATAATGTCCTCCAGACTTTGCCATTTGGTGGCAAATGGCAATATCTCATTTTTTAGGAATAAATAAGTTTTCATTGTATATATGTAGAACAGTTTCTTTATCCATTCATCTGGTGATGGACACTCAGGTTGTGTCCATATCCTGGCTACTGTGAATAATGCTGCAGTGAACATGTGAGTGCAGATACAAAGTGGTGATCCTTTCCTCTGGCCTTTCACTGTAAGTATAGTGGTGAGTATCTCCACTTCTCATTTACTCTGAGTATTTGACCAGAAGAGGGGTTGTTGGATCATGGGGTAGTTCTATTTTTTGTTTCTTTAGAAACCTCCATACTGTTATTCATAATGGCTGCACCTATCTGCATTCCTACCAACAAGATACAAGCATTTCCTTTTCTCCACACCTTTGCCAATATTTACCTTTTGACTTTTTGATAATAACCAGGCAGATGAGTGTTTTGATAAGCATTTGACAAGCCCAGAAAATCAGAATCATTAGCAAACAGGAGCAGTTGATGAGTGAAGGTTAAACTGAGGGTTGGGCTGCATTGTCTGATGCAATAACAACTAGGTACATGTGGCCACTGAGCACTTGAGATGTAGCTAGTGTGAACTG
Source organism: Gorilla gorilla gorilla (assembly GCF_029281585.2). Classification (NCBI taxonomy): domain Eukaryota; kingdom Metazoa; phylum Chordata; class Mammalia; order Primates; family Hominidae; genus Gorilla; species Gorilla gorilla. Next base: position 189,789,160 of record NC_086017.1, on the reverse strand, counting down.
AGATGGGCTATAAGTATAAAACACACATCTGAATGTGAAGACTTAGCATAAAAAGAATGTAAAATATCTGATTAGTAATTTCTGTGTGATTACATGTTAAAACGATAATTTTCATGTATTTATTCAACTTTTATCCTAGATTCAGTGGGTACATGTGCAGATTAGTTATCTGGGTATATTGCATGATGCTGAGGTTTGGAATATGAATGATCCTGTCATATAGGTACTGAACATAGTGCCCAACAGTTAGTTTTTTTGAGACTTGTCTCCCTCCCCTCTCTGTGCCATCTAGTAGTCCCCAGTCTTTATTGCTGCCATTTTTATGTCCACAAGTATCTAATGTTTAGTTTCCACTTACAACTGAGAACATGCAGTATTTGGTTTTCTGTTTCTGCATTCACTTTCTAAGGATAATGGTCTCTAGCTGCATTCATGTTGCTGCAAAGAACATGATTTCATTCTTTTTTATGGTTGCGTAATATTCCATGATGTATATGTACCATCTACTGTTGATGGGTACCATGGTTGATTCCATGTCTTTGCCATGGTGAATAGTGTTGCAATGAATGCACAAGTGGATGTGTCTTTTTGGTAGATTTATTTTCTTTTGAATACATACCCGATAATGAGATCACTGTGTTGATAATGAGATCACTTTCTATAGTGGCTGAACAAATTTACATTCCCACCAACAGTGTATAGGCATTTCCTTTTCTCCATAGCCTTGCCAACATCTGTTTTTTTTTTTTTTTGACTTTTTAGTAATAGCCATTTTGACTGATGTGAGATGGTATCTCATTGTGGTTTTGATTTGCATTTCTCTGATGATTAGTGATGTGGAACATTTTTTCATATGTTTGTTGGCTACTTGTATGCTTTCTTTTGAGAAGTGTCTGTTCTCATCTTTTGCCCATTTTTAATAGGGTTTTTTTGCTTGTTCAATTGTTTAAGTTTCTTATAGAAAATGATAATATTTTAGATATATTGAATTAAATTAAATCATCAAAATTAATTAGCCATTTACTTCCACTTTGCTTTAATGTAGATATTAGGTGATTTTAAAATTACATATACAAGTCACATTTGCGGCATGCATCAAATTTCTATTGGACAGTGTTGACTTAGAGTTAGAACTTGAGAGGAATATTGCTTAGGAGATGCTGAATAGAAGATTTGAGTAAATAGGTGACAAAATCAACATTATACTTGAGGATTATGTTCTTGTGGTTGTGGCAGCTTAGAAAAATTTGCAAGGAGAAGACAGCAGTTGGAGGGAAGAGATGACCAACAGCAATTATTGTGTAGTGACTATGTGCCTGGCACACTGGTCCACTATCTCTCTTTATCTCCACAACAACCTTGGTATGTAAGTATTCCTTGTATTTCACAGATGAAAAAACTGACATTTAGCAATAGTAAGTAACATTTCCCAAATTACTTAACCTACTGAAATAAGATTGCAGGTTCAAACTCATGTATACTCTATGTCCTTCCACTTGACCAGGGAAGTGGAGAAGAATGGCAGGGGTACTGGGGACTTACCTATGGGGATGGGGAACATTTAGAAAACTGCAACACAAAAATTAGCAGGCTTTGAGAAAAAATGAGTGCAAGCAGTTAAGAAAGAAGATATTTAAACAAACCTTAGGACCAAAAGCCTTGGGGATACTGAGAGTGGTGAGAAAAGTTTTAAGTCTGAAGTTGAGGGTTATGCTGATGAAATAGCACTGCTCTCCCCGCAGACCGTTCCATAAGTCCACTATAATAATGTACATTTAGTGGACTCCCACTGTATGCAAGATAGTGCCAGGCAGGATGGTAGGGGGAAAAAAGAAACACAAAATACATTTTCTAGTCCTTTGTCTACTGGAGAAGGCAAGAAGTATGCCTCTGAATCCATTGAGTGGTAACAAAGCTTCAGGTAGTCGATATGACAGTATCCGGCTAGGTATTCGTCTAAGGACCTTTGGATAACTAGCAGTAGGACCTTGGACAAATTACTTAACCCTTCTAATGTTCAGTTTTCTTATCTGTAAACTTGACATAACATTATTTTGCCCAACTTTCATGGTTGTTGTAAGAACCAAAGTCTAAATGAAACAACGTGTATTAATGTACCTTGTGAATTATGAAGTGCCATTCCTGACTTGAAAACTCATTTATTAGATGTTATTAACCTAGGCAGATATAGGCCCATTGTTTTTTGGGGGGCCATTAATAAATCCACAGATGTTGTCAGGCTTCTAACTCATTCCCAAAAGCACCTGAATGTGAATTAGCTATTACAAATTATTGAGCACATAACTAATTCTCACAGCTTACAACAATCCTGTAAAGTTGGTATTGTTAGTACTATTTGGCTAACAAGAAAACTGCAGCTCCAGGTTTCAGTGACTCTAATTAGTAAGTGTGAGATGATGATCTGAAATCTGTGCTCTCTGACACAGGTTCTGTGTTCTGGCCTCTGACTCCCAGAGTCTGATTCTCTGAGTCTGGAGTATCTGTATATCTGTTAAAACTTTTCAGTGATTTTAATAGGCAGCTAAGCTAAGGAATCACTGCTCTAGCAAGCTCTTGGTGACAGGAGTTGTCTTGTGAGGCAACTCAGAGCTCTGACTGTGAGAAAAGTCACAATCTGCCTCCTGGAGCTTCTACTGATTGGCCCCAATCCTATCCTGCAGGGACACAGAGGTAGCCTGAAAAGCTTTCAATGACAGTCCTTCAGGCACTTATCTTCAGGGGCATCTGTTTAGGGAATTTGGGGGCCCCGTTCCTAAGAGTCATATTCTAATAGTCTTTAGACTCTAAGTCTAAAATTTCTTTACTGGGATACATTTTGCTGAGAGAAGATAGGAAGACAAGATTTAGAAAATGAGTCACACTGAGCAAGGTTGTTGAATGAGGAGTGAGCAAAACCAGGAGAGCGTGGTGTCCCTTGTGTACACCTAGACTAGATCTGTACAGTTGCCAGCAGAGAGCTCTGATGGAGGATATCAGAGACATGACCTCAGTAGCTTCAAAAGCCAAGAAGGAAAATGAGAAATTCCTCACACTGGAGTTGGGTTATAATATTTCTTTTTTCAGTAAAATGTAATATAAAGAGTTTTAGCTGTGTCTTGATTTTCCTGCATTTTCAGTTCCCAAAATAATGAAACAAAAATCTTTGGAAATAAAGAAAAAAAAGGTTTGGATAAGGAATAGCCCAGGTGAGTGACAACCAGCCTCCAGATAGCACAGGTAGGTGTTGTAGAAGCTGTAAGTGTAGCTGGAGCACATGGAAAAAGTGTGCTTCTAGCCGGACAGGCCCTGAAGAGACCTCTGGGCCTCCCTAGGCAGGTGCTGGTAGAGTCAGATTAAAGGAAAAGGCACAGTCCCTCTGCATTCCCCAGCTCTTCCTCACCTTATCTCTCTCCCACAGGCTTTGCAGTAACTTTACTGGGATTAGGGAAGACGTGTGCAGTCTCATTCAAGAAGAAAAGAAAGTGGGGAGCAGAAACAATGAGCTGCTAATTCATGTGTAGAGGGGTGCTCCAGAGCTCCTTGGGGTCTCCAGAAAGTTGTTCACTAACAACCCTGGAGTCTGGGGCCGATCCTTCCCCACTGTCACCAGCCAAGGTCAGACTCTATGCTGTCCTCCAACTGCTTGGGGGAAAAGCTCTGAAATGTATCTTTAGGAGACATTTCTGAGGACAGAGCACTTTGTGAATGGGGGCATTTTCACTCACCCTCTTTCAAATCCTTGTTGGAAAAAATAAGGGAAATATATACAAAAATCAAATGATAGGCACTCTGGAATGGTGAGGCTTTATTGCACTAGGGAGTTTTTAAATTTAATATCTCTGTTAATTCTTGCCAGGCCTTTGGGCATCTTTATTTTAACCAACACCACCAGAGGTCAAAGGGGACAGGGCAAGTGGACATGAACTTGGGTGTAACTTCTCTTTGTTTCCAAAGATCCTTGAAATGTGCATGTGGCCCCTACTGCCATACCTAAGACCTTCCTTGAACCTAATCTTCACTACCAGCTCTTCTTTTGCAGATCTAAATCAGCATGTCACTCTGAGCTTTGTGTAGAATCATGTATCTACCTGTGCAAGCCCCAACAGACTTGGAAAGCTCTGAGAGGAAAACTTGGGTGTATGAAATACATACTAAAAATCAGGCTTTGTGCTAAAGATTTTAATACGCATTCATTCATTCCACTGATACAAGTAGAGCCCATAGGCTGGGTATGGTAGCATGCACCTGTAGTCCCAGCTACTCAGAAGGCTGAGGCAGGATGACCACTTGAGCCCAGGAGTTCCAGGCTGCAGTGAACCATGAGTGCACCACTGCACTCCAGCCTGGGTGACAGACAAAGAGCCTATCTCTACAAAGAAAAAAAAAGGAGAAATTGAGAAATGAACCCTTAGTTAATATCACATTAGTGATTAATGTTAATGTAGTGTATATCTTTTGGGAGACCCAGTCAACAAATAAAAAAACTGATAAGTGAACAACAATGACAACAACAACAAACCAATTATAGCAATAGTTAAATGTTAAGAAGGGTACAAATAGAGTGCTGTGAAAGAGAAAAACAGAAGGATTTATTTTAGAAAGAAGATCAGGAAAGGTCTATGGATCTCTTTTACATTGAGCCCGGTAATGTGATGAGAAAGCCATAACCATGCTAGTGACTGGGGGAAGCCTGCAGCCCACAGAATACTACATGCTCCCCACGTTATTCTAGGACGTGATGGTCTCCCCTTCTCCACTCACTGGCATGCTTTGCCCATTGAATACAGAAAATGTTTCCATATCTTTCTGTTCTTTCTGTTTTGGATACAGCAGCATCCCCAATAGGTGAAGTCATCTGAGTTTTCATGTGCTGGTGGTTCTCAGTGTTCTGGGTACTGGACTATGTCAGAAATGAGGTTATCAGTCTACAAAAATGTGTTCCAAGGCAACTCCAGTTTGATCAGCCATTCACATAAGGCTGAAGATAAACAAATCAAGTTCTGCTATTCTTGAATTTTACTGCCAGTTTTCCTGTCATCTATCTTCCTCTTATTTTTATGTCTCTTTGGCTAATTTCTTATATACCTGTGTAAAATAAAAATAAAGTCCTTTAGGCCCACAGGCAAGAGGGAATGGGCTCTTTGTGGCAATAAGATTCCAAATTATAAATGGGATCTGAGGCCATGTCAGGCAAGGGTTAATTCATGCACCACCCCCTTCCCCCTCACTTAAAGAATAAACTATGTTCTAACTGCCACAGTTTCCATTTTTGTTTTTTCCTCTAACAGCTAAGGAAGCACTGGTCTCAAGACAAAAAATGTTAAAACAATTGCAGCTCACTGACCCCTGACACTGACTAGCTCACCCTCCTGTTCCATAAGCCATAACTCCCATTTTGGTTGGACAAGAGACTGATTTCAGCAACCTTCTCCTAATTAGAGACCACTGATGATGAACTAGTTCTGGCCCGTTTATAGAGGTTGTGAACTGGGAGCCTTCGTGTCCTTCTTTTATCTTTTGACCTATACAGGCTAATTATAATGCATTTAAATGTTAAGTCTCTACCCCAAAGTGAGCATGGGTCATATGTAACATACATGATCATTTAGTATGTGTGCATTAGGACCCCCTTCCTGAATATTCATAGCTCCTCCAATAACCTGTTGAATATGCATACTTGACCAACCTGTTCAGTATAAATTCCTGTCCCATCCTTCTCCCCCTTGAAGGGCTTGCTTGCTTTTTCTGTTAGAGGCTATGCTTCCCAGCCTATCAAAATGATCACCTCTCAGGGTGTAATCCTCATTAAGAAATAAAGCTTGCTCTCTGAATTTGTGAAAACCTCATGATTTTTGAGTTGACACCTGGTTCTCTTTACATGGTGCACAGACGACAGGCCAGGGGTTTCAGGAGGAGGCTGGGAAGTGAAACACATGTTCCTGGTGGGAAGACAAAACAAATGAGCTGAGGGCAGCAGGGGAAGGTGGCTGGATACTGAGCTTCATCTGGGCCAGCACAGAGGGCTGACGATGAAGAGAGCTGTCTGCGTCAGGTGGGGACTTCCCACGTGCCCAGGCTTATCTGTGTGAGTCCCTCCTCATGTCTTCTTGTCTCTTGTCCTTTACATGACCCATATTCCTCATTTCTTTGGTTTTTCACAGTCTAAAATTGTCCTCCATGTAAATACCCTCCTTATGGAGTCTGGTGTTTTCGTTAGGAAAACAGACATAAATATGTAGAGGTTAGGAGGAAATCTCTGAGTCAGGAAGCCCTCTGTCAACTGAGGTCAGCGTGGGGAGTTTGATTTTCCACTCCCAGAGTTGTGGCAAGTGCTTTTGTTTTAGCTGGTTTTACTTATATTAACTGAGGCAAAGTTTACACCATGAGGAAATGAAAGTTGGGCTGAAGAAGACTTCGCTTCGATTGCAGGTGGAGTCATTCTCTCTTTCGCTGTGGTGAGGCGAGCAGGGCCCAGAATAGGGACCACTGGCTCTGGGCTCTGACTGCTGTTTGAGGTTGGCCACTCCTGTGGCCTAGGGCGGACTGTTCACCTTCTCCCAGGCTCCATTTCCTCATCTGACCGGGGATTAGGCCTCCCACACTCTAGTGAGGGCTCAGTGAGGTAATGCAGCAGAAAGCGTTTCGTAACGTTAAAATGCTAAACAAACGGAAGGGATTGTCTTTCCCTAGTATGGAAAGGTCAGGAATAAGTTGAGTGTCAGGCAAAACATGAGAAAGTTGTGTAGCATGCAAGTATATTGACTCTGCTACCTAAAGTCTGTGTGCCAGGCTATAAAGACTAGTGTAAGGACATTTGCTGTGAGAGGTTACTTTACCTCGAAGTGGCTTATTTTCTGCCTCTTTATGGATTATCATTACCTGGGTGACAATAAAAAAACTCAAGCTTAGGGCTCAGTGGCCTTCTTGGGAGGCAGAAGGTGGTAAAATTCAAACCCAGGATGCTCCCTTGTAGAGCCACTAAGGCGTGCTTGGAGAGAATGGTGGAGCTGGAGAAGAAAAATTGCTGGGGAGGATGTGAAGACGGACTTTGGATGTTAGGGGAGAGGAGAGTGGTGAAGGTCCCTCCTGTCAGTCCCAGCCCTGCACTGTCCCTCTCCATCTGTGTCAGTATCTCCACATGTCTGTCAGTCATTTCACCTCTCTGTCTGCCAAGAATTAGACTATAGCTCTAACCATGGAGTGAAGCCTTTATCATTCGTGCCCACTGAGTTAGTCTTGTCACTCATGTTCTGGTGTGCGTCCAGGCTCTGAGACTGGACTTATGCCCTGGGTGGCCTCCAGTTCTTTACTGGGGCCTTAGCACTGCTATGATGCCAGCCTACTCCCTTTTCCAGGCCTGGGTGCTTTCTCTAAACCCTAGTTTCAGCTTCAGCCTAGTATTAGAGGCGTAACATGGGCTTGGGGTCATAGATACTTGAGTTTGAATACTGACCCTATCTCATACTAGCTGGGTGATTTTAGGCAAGCCGATTAACCTTTCTGAGCCTCAGTATTCTCATCTTCAGAGTGCGGGTAATAAGTATTTTGAACAATTATGAGATAATGTTGATAAAGTATCTAACAGACCCAACACAGAATATGTTGTTTAGAACTGGTTGATATTGTTAAGGTTATTGCACAGGGGGAGAAACTTTGGGAACAAGCATGTTTCTCTCTGTCTAACAGGAGGCCAGAGACTCCTCTAGCCACCGGCTCTAGCATTTTAGATACCAATCCTCATTTTGTAATGATGCTGTCAGCTCTCTAATTTATACTCTGATCTCTATTATGGCTATTCTGTTCTCTTGCCCCTAGAAGTTTCTAGAGAAGAGCAGATAGTTCCACTTTTAGATGTGCTTTTCCAAGAAAACGTGTGAACATTGATCAAAGGTTTTTCATATTTATTGAAGAAAACTTTTTTTTTAATGTCTAAGGAAAAAGTGGTCAGATGCTAACTTGCACTCTTTACTTACCCAGGCTTGCCCTTGATCAGGTTTTGCCCTGAGTCCACCCCGAGCAGGTGTGTCAGAAGTTCTGACACTAACAGAAATCCAGCCCTGTGGGAAAGCTGGCAGTTCATCCCTCTAAACTGAACATCACCTCAGTCTCCTTGAAATGCCCTCAGAAACACGGTAACTGGTACTTAGCTTGACGCAAGTTAGAGGAATAAGATCCTTTGTTTTAAACCTAATCAGGTTATGCAAGTCTTGGCTGATGTTTACAATTCAGTAATTTAAATACACCAGGCTTTTCACAAATGCTTATTAAGAGGCTCGTTAGGCTTTTAAATACTGAATAGCTTGTATAATAGGACATGACAAAGGTTGAATTAAAAATGAATCAAAATTATATTTTAAAACTATATTATCTTTCATTCAACAGTTACAGACATTTACTGAATCCCTACCATGTGCTGGATATGGTGCTCAGGATTAAAAGCAATAAGACTATTTCTGTCCTTGTGAAGCTTGCCGTCTATTTTAACAATTAGCAGAGGACATAATAAGAAGTGCAGGAGCTGCAATTATAATTTTATGGTCAGAGAAAGTCTTGCTGAGAATTTGAGAGGGAACCACATGGCATTCTGGGAGAAGAACATTCTAGGCAAAGAGAATAAAGCCCTCTTTCTGGAACAATGTCCAGTTTGTTCCAGCAATGGCAAGGGGGCCATTGTGGCTGAACTGGGCCAAGCAAGGGGAGAGCAGTGGAAGAGCTCAGATTGTGGTGGCCAGATGGTGATGGGACTGGGAGGCCACTGCAAACATTGGCTTCTATTATGAGAGAGGTGGGTTTCAAGAAGGGGGAAACCATGATCTGGCTTGCCTGTTAGGGTCACTGAGACTGCTTTGTTGGAAATAGACCATGATGGGGTTGCTAGGGAAGGTAGAAGCAGGGAGACCTGAGATAATTGATGTGAGAGATAAAGGTAGCTTGGATTAGTGTGGCAGAAGTAGTGGTGTCAGACTCTGAATCTATTTTGAAGGTAAAGTCTATCAAATGTACTGATGGATTAGATGTAGGGAATGAGAGAGAGAGGAGCCAAGGATGTCTTCTAGACTTTCATCTTGAGCAACTGAGAAGTTACCATTAATGGTGAAGACATGAGTGTAGGTGAAATAGGCTTGGAGGAACCAGATATTTAACTTAACATGCTAAGCTAAAGATATATATATATATGACATCTAAGTGGAGATGCTGAGTAGAAAGCTAGAGTGGAGTCCAGAGTAGAAATATAAAAAGTTGTGAGTTTACAAAAGGTATTTAAAGCCATGGCACTAGATAAGGTCATCCAAGGAGTGAGTGTAGAAAGAGAAGAGAAGAGGTAGAAGAGATGAGGAGTAAAACAGAGGAGAGTGAAAGAGAGTGGCCAGTGGGGTAAAAAAAAATCAGAAGATCGTGGCATTCTGGAAGCAAGGCAAGAAATTAATTGATGGATGAAGAAGGGACAGAGTCAATGGTGTCAAATGTTTCTGAGATACAAAGAAAAGGAGGCCTGAGAATTGATATTTTGTTTAACAAGTAGAGGTTTAGTAAACATGATTAAAACAATTGGTAGAGTGGTTAGTAAACTTTATTAAAACATGTGGGCAAAAGTCTAATTGAAATGAATTTAAGAAAGAAGGGGAAAGAAAAAATGGGTGAGAGTGTAGGCAGAGGCTTGTTAGGCTTTTACAGATGAGGACCTTACTTTAATGAGAAGCAGACCTTAAAGGACCTTACTGAAATGAAAAGCAGAAAAATGAGGCAGTTCCTCTAGGGAAGTGAAATCAAGAAAAGATTCTTGAAAGACTGGAGAATTAGCCTGAGGCTGCCTTTAGGCTGATGGTAAAGTTTCCATAGAGAAGAAAAATTTAATCATACAGTGTTGGAGCACTGTCTTGGGTGGGCATGGGCTCCAGTGCAAAGTGAAGGGGTTGCTCTCCCACACGTGTCCTGACAGTTCATCTATAGTAAGAGGAGGGAAGGTGAAATTTATAGGCACAGATGCTGGTAAATGGGTAAGTATGATGGTGGGAGCTTGAAGGAGTTCTCTTAAGGTTGCTTCTATTTTTTTTCAGTAAAATAAGAATTAAGGTCATTAGCTGAGAGTGAAGATATGGGAATAGAAACCAGAGATGTAAGAAATAATGAGATATGAATAGAAGAATATTGCATTTGGTAATAGACTAGGAAAGTATATTAATAATATATTTTCCCTTAGGCCCACTTGAGGTTTATGGATATGAATAAAAAGTGAGACTCCTTCCATTGTTGTATGCTTGTGTCTAGCCATAATAAACTGAAGGGTACAAGCACAGATTAAGTGGAGAGTTGAATTTAACTAGGGTTGAGGTTTTGCTGAATGATTGTAACGAAGTATAAGAGGGACAAGAGAATTGAGAGTGCATGCAAGGGAGGGATACAAATAATTGGGTATGCACTTTAAGCTGGGTAAGAGAGAAGGAAAAATAAGGAGGCAAGGGACAATAAAAGAATAGTATGATCAATGAGTTGTGGCTCTTTGGGCCATCAATGGTTTTTGGTAATGTGTAAGAGCAAATGAACTGGAGATACAGAAAGTGGTGGTCAGAAAATGGGATGCTTCAAATTTAGATTACAGGTGTTTTGCAGGTTTGGAGGACAAGCCTGGAGGTATGACCCTGGAAGTGAGTGGCTGAGATAGGAAGATGGACAATATCACTAGAGGAGAGTGGTTTTGGAAACGAAAAGGCCAGAGTTTTGGAAGTCTCATCTTGCAGACACTGAAGTCACTACGAATTTAAAGAACTTCCCTAGTAAAAATATTGAAGACATTAGCTTAGGATGTACCATCAGCTTCCTCAAATCAAATGTTCATGACCACATTTCTCTATGGGTGTATGAAGTCACGAAGTCAATGTTAGCATAGACCCTTGTGAATGTTCGGTGCCTCTCCGCTGCATTTCCATAAGCAAACTTTATCTCCTCTAGGCTATCAGTTACACAGCAGTCATCTTTTTAATCTGCTTTCTTTACCCGACTACAAGCTCTTTAAGGACATGGATGTACTATTAGTCATAGGAACCTTAAAAGCTGGCACAGTGCTCAATAGATATTTGTTACTTACAATGGTTGAGAACACTGATTCTGAAGTCTGAAAGACCTAGGTTGTAATTCCAGCTGCCTCTTATTAGCTAAATACTTCTGGAAAAGACACTTATGGCCATTTCCTTGTCTGTAAGATGCGGACATTACCCCCCACTACCTCCTGCACCCCTCACAGGGGTGTGGTAAGGAATCCATGTGACAAGGCTTTACATAGAAGGTGATCAGTAGAGTCCTGGAACGTAGAAAATGCTTTATAAATTTTAAATACTGAATCATGAAGGCAATAAAACTTCATGCTTGTGTTATTTCCAGGGTGCCAGACTTCCACATCAGCCAGTCCTGTGCTGCAGTCCTTCAGAGAAAAAGGGTGTTAGGAGGAAGCTGACTCTCTGAGAGTCTCCAGTAGTTTGGTAACATGCCCAGTGAGAGATGATGAAAGAATGTTATTACTAGAAAAGATTTCATGAGTTCTCTTAGCCAAAGGTGTGCACCTCTCTGTATGCACAGCCCAGGAAATGCAGTGTCTCTGTTTCCATAGTTACCCAACGAACTGAAAAGTGTTGCTAGTTCCAGCCTCTATGTTGTCAATGATTACATTATTGTATTACATGTTGATTAAGCTAGAGCACACAGATATGATAAATACTCATTTATAAGCACAAAAATTACTGTTTCAGAAAAGTGCACTTAAGGAACTGTTCTTAGGCTCTTTGTTTTCAGGGAAGCAAGGACAGACAGCAGAGCAGGGTGACGTGGGCTGAAATGCACGCTGTCTAATGCAATGCAGCCTTTCTCTGCTCTCTGTTAAGCCCCTCAACCTTTTGACTGACCAGAAAACTGTGCTGTGGATCATCAATTTCACCTTCTCTCTGTATTCTGTATTTTCTCTCTAAGCTCAGAGCTTGCTGCTCTGAGACACTGGGGGCTGAGATAATGAGTCTAGACTGCTCATTTGCTCTGCCAAGCAGATGGGAGCACCTGTCATGTGTGGGCAGACTGCCTCTCTAGAGGTTGGGCAGTAGTGGTGTGTTTGGACCTTCTTTCTAGTTCCAAATGCCACAGGGTTACACAATTAAGGGAGAGTTTGAATCAAAACATCTTAGGTCAACCTCAAAGCAACTAAAAAGTGCTTCTTCTTGTAGTTTAGTGGAATTATCCCTGAATTGGAAACTTTAATCAGAGCAATTTTCTTTCAGTGTGCCTAGAAGTTTTTGGAAACAATACAGGCATTTTGATTCTCTCGATTTCTTTAGATCTCTGCAGGTTCAAACCAATATCAACCAAATTCTCTATTTCCTTGAGGCCTGTGTGTTTGTACGTGTGTTTTGGGGTGGGGGGTGGTGGTGAGGGGGGCAGTGGTGGTGTTTGACTTTCAAGAGTTAATCTTTTAATGAAGGAATCAGATTGAATCTGAAACTTCTTTCTATTCTAGAACCAGTTCTATTGTCACCTGTTACTTGCTCCAACCTCTGCTGCACCCAGGTCTCCCAGAGGGAAGAATCAATCTCCCTTTTGTACATTCCCAGAGGCCTCTATGTATCAGAAAAACATCTGAAGTGTGAGTTAGAAGACCTAGATTTTATACCCAGAGTGGTCACCAACAAATGAGTAGCCTTGGACAAATCACATCACCTCTCCCGGCTTCAGCTTCCTCTGTAGCAGAATAAAGAACACTGAGCTGCCTCACAGGAGAGGAAATGCAGCAGAGTGGTTAAGACTTTTGACCAGGAGTCAGATGACCTGGTTCAAAGCCCGGATTCAAAACTTAAGAACTGAATGACTTGGGCCTCAGTTTTATTACCTGTAAAATGGGGATAATAATGGTACATAGTTTATAAGGATTGAGGCCTTCTGTTGTGCAGCCCTCTTAGGAGTTGAGCAATGAGCCATCATCTTTAGGTAGGTTTATTCTGCTAATTGTAAACTTGCTTAACATCAATACAATAAAGACCTCAGAACACTGGCACGTAACACTAAAAGTGTTAATTACTGTTGTTATTACTAACAGACATTCTAAAGAGTCTCCCAGTTTTAAAATTTTCTTTTGTTTTAATATCATTTGCTTCTATAATCCCCACCCCTTTGCAGAAGTTCTTTGATTGTCGTGACTGGTGTTAATGATATCTAGTGGGTAGAGCCCAGAGGTGCTGCTGGATGTCCTACAGTGCACAGGCCAGCCCTGCTTCCCACCAACAAAGAGCTGTCCTGTCCTTGAGGATTGCTATGAAGGAGGGATTTGAAACCTGCTTTGAGTGTCTTTTGGTGATATGTTTTCTTTTCCTTTGCCAAATTAGTATTTATTGGCAGTGGTGATGCTTCTGGCTCAATAAGTGGTAATAGAAGAGGATGGTAAGTCCTGTTTTATATCCTTCACTTTCCACTGAGAAAGCTCAACTTCGAATCCTTTCTCGCAAATCAATCAATATGTATATGTATTTTCTAGTCAAGAAGAATCAGTGAAAACCAGCTCCAGACACCTAAAAGTGAAACTTTTCTTGGCTGTATATCCACTTCCTGCTTGCTTTCTCTTATCTCTGTGGTTTGCTGCTGCTTCACATTCTACCCACTGTTGACAGGGGATCCCTCTGCTTCTGTACCTACTAAAATTCTGCTCATCCTTTAAAATCCATGTCACGCATGGTTCCTTCCATGATGTTTTTCCAAAACATCCAAAAGTTTCCTTTTTACTGCTGGCTCCCAGAGCCTATGATTTTATGTTTCATGATGTATCTCATATCCTGCCCTGTATCACAGGTATTGACATATTTGTATAATCCTTTCTCCTAAATGATAAGTTCCTGGAAGACAGGGATTGCCTCTTATTCACCTTTGAATTATGTTTAGAATTTAGCCAATGTGTTGCATACACATTGGTGAGGTTGATTACGTGAGGCTTCAAGCAACACTTGGTGAATTACAGTATTGTTCCCGTGACTAAAGTCCACCCCTACATGTTCACTGCAGTTGCCCAGGACGTCCCTAGGCCTGCATTAGAATTCCTGTTTTAATGTTCCTAGGTATTACCTTTGTAATGTCTACACTCTGTCCTCTCCTTCTCTCCTCTCTCCTCTTTCTTTTGAAGGTTAATTATTTTCACTGATGAAATCTGCCATGATATACTTCATTTGTCTGTCTTCTTCTGTTAACATGCAAGCTATTTTAGGAATGCAGTAAAAGGTTGCATCTGCTATTTATAAAATAAGAAGCAGTCCTGAATTCCCCTGCGGGTCACATGCCCATCCATCTTCACTTATGTTTGAGAGGTGTTTCCTATGAGCCCATGTGATTTACTTTTTTCCTATCATACTACCCACCCTACACACTACACCAATCATTGAGGATTTTCATGTTATTTTTGTCCTGGCTTTAATTTTACATTTGATTTATATTCTTTCCTTACTTCTCTCTTCTCATAAGAAGCAGAAGATGGGGAAAACCCTCTGAGCTATGTAAATATCTTTTTATGAATTGGATGAATTGGACCTCTAGAGATGAGAGCTTCATTACTGAAGGAAAGATGAACTGTCTGTCCCTGTGATTTGATCACAGAAATGTGCCATTTTATAAAGTCTTAAGTATTTTTTTAAAAGTAGTAATAGATAAACCATTTAATGTTATAATCACTTGCTATTAAAGAACAGAAGATATGGACAATTGCGGTAAGTCATTATAAGTAATCATAGCTTTATTTTTAGTGCTGATGAATGGAATTACATTTGGACCTGCCCACAAGTACACAATGCCCACACATACATAAGTAGCAGTTGTGATTCAGTTTTATACACTGTAGCAATACTATTAGATCGATGCACAGACCATAACTTTAGGACCTCGTAGGGAAGAGATTCATTACTTCATGACTTTAAAGAGCTTCCAAGCTCAGCCCCCTGACATTTCTTTTTTCCTACCTCTATCTAACCTCACTTCTGCTAGGGTTATAATTTTAAAGATGATCCTACGTTTCATGTCCTGAAAAATTTCACAGTCTCCATTGTGTACAGCTTGGGGTCCACAACTCCTCAATATCGCAGAAAAAGCTCTTACACTCCACCCAAATTTATCTCTTGGCTCCTGTATTCAATACACACTTAAGCCACAGCAAACTTCTTTATCTTCTCTGAAAATATTGTGGACCCTTCTGTGCCTTGGACCCTCTGAACAAAAGCTTCCTATTTCCTGGAAGGCTCTGCTCACCCCCGTCTCCTTACCTCCTCTTCACATAACCCCACTTCCTCCTATGAAGTGATAAATGTGAAAAGGACTAGCAGAGGGCTTGCCGCAGAGCAGTGGCTCAGCAAATACATGTTCCATGGATGAATAGACAACTGAGCTTGCAAATTCAAAGAAGGCTCTTTGTCTTATTAATGAGTTCTCTTCTGGATGTTTATAAGTAAGTTTAACCCAGCATGACTGATCCATGTATAATATTGTTTTTATGTAAAAAGAGATACATACTCCCTCTGCTTAAAAACTCATGGGGGCAAGAGAGGACCATCCTCACAGTAATTATTCGCCCCCAGCCAACCACCCACTGTGGACTGTTTGTCTGTCAGCCTTGGCCAACCAGAAACCCTGGGGTAGGGGAAGAAATAGAAGTTTGGACAGGAAAGCCGATACTCAAGAGTGGGGCTTTAGGGGGCAGAGTCCTGGATGGTAGAGGTTTGATGGGAGAGGTGGGTTGTATTAGTTTACTAGGTCTGCCAGGCTAAACAGCAGAAATTAATTGTTTTGAACATTCCAGAGGCTGGAAATCCAAGATCAAGGTGTCAGCAGGATTGGTTTGTTCTAAAGCCTCTTTTTTTTGGCTGTAAATTGAGGCCACCTTCTCACTGTGTCCTCATATGGTGTCTTAGTCTGTTTTGTGCTGCTACAACAAAATGCCTGAGACTGGGTAGTTTATAAGAAATGAAAATGTGATTTCTCACAGTTGTAGAGGCTGGGAAGTCTAAGATCAAGGCATCAGCATTTGGTGTCTTGGGAGGGCCTTCTTGCTGTGTCCTCACAAGGTGGAAGGTAGAAGGGAAAGTGAGCTAAATGATGTGTGAAGCCTTTTTTTATGAGGGTCATAACCCCTTTCTTGAGGAAGGAATCCTTATAGCCTGCTTACTTCTTAAAGGCCTTGACTTCCTAGGCCTTGACTATCACATTGGCCCCATCTAAACTTTGGAGGGGACACATTCAAACAATAGCACATGGTCTTCTCTGTGTGTCTGTGTCTTAATTTCCTCTTTTTATAAGGATACCAATCAGATTGGAATAGGTCTATCCTAATAACCTCATTTTAACTTAGTTACTTCTTTCATGACTCTAAGTACATTTGACCCCCCATATCCATGGATTAAAAATGTTTGAAAAAAATAAAATAAATATAACAATAAAAACAATACAAATCAAAAAGAATACAATGAACAACCATTTATGTAGCATTTACATTGTATTAAGTATTATGAGTAATCTAGTGGTGATTTAAAATATCTGGGAAAACTTGTGTAGGTTATATGCAAATACTACATCATTTTATATAAGGAACTTGAACATCTGAAGAGTTCGTATCTGTAGGGGGTCCTGGAACAAATCCCTGCTCAATCACATTCTGAGGTACTGCAAGTTAGGACTTTGTTGTATGAACTTTGGATGGGGGGATACAATTAAGTTGTTAACAGGGTGGTAATTGGGACAGCAATGGCTGCTCACAGGAAACGCTGGAGAGCAGGAGCTATTCCTTGCCTTGGCATTTTTCACAGTGCCTTGTTCATGGTGGGCATTTAACAAATCTTTTTGGAATTAAATGACAGACTCTACTTAGAAGTGAAATAAGATTTTCAACATGCAAGCTTTCCCTCTTGGCCTTTATTTCATATGCGAGTTTTATCAGCATTTTGTTGACATACTGATTTAAATAATTTTAGAAAACACCACGCAGAATCAAGGATCGAGGCCTTTCATTGTACACCCTTCCTCTGGATTGGCAATAGCTACAATTTTTGGTAGGTTTATTTCATTAATTTTAAATTCAACTAACTATATTACCATGCAGGTCACATGCCTCTACAAAGATGTTTTGTTATGTGTTTATTTTACCAAGTGTATTCATGGATTTTTTACATGCTTATCACTAAACTGATTCCTAAAAAATGCTTTGAAGTGGCCCTTAAAATTTAGACACAGTATTTCTAGTGCATTGTCTTCATCTATCTCTTTCATGACCCTCTTGCAAATGTAAGTAGTGTTGATCTGCTGATCTTACTTGTTCTCAGTGAACCATGCTGGTGTCTAGTAAATGTCATGCTCTTAAGTGTTCACAAACCATGTTTTAAGTAACCTTTTCAGAACATTTACACCTACTTCCCTGGTCTGCTGCTCTCCAATGACACACACACATCTACATTGAATAGACAAGTAGAGCTAAAGTGTAGAGGCCTCCATAGTTGCTTCATGTGCCCAGTAAAGCCACATCATACATACTTATCAGCATTAGCTGGAGGCATAATAGAAAGGCTTAACAGGGATGCTATTCTCGGACAACCCCACTTGACAGGATTTGTGCTGATGAAAAGATGCTAGGAATAGTTCTGAGATTTGAGACTGGTCACTTGTATGGTCTTAGTATCGCCATTTATTATTCTCCTGGCATTATATTACATATTTATTTGTTCACACATTTGTGAGTATCTCATTCTGGAAGATAAGCTGTACAAGGATAGAAACTTTGCCTGTCTTGTGTGCTGCTCTATTGCCAACCATCAGAGAAGTTCCTGATATTAAGCAGGTGACAGATTCTCTGAGGATAAACTTGCTCATATGTCAGATTATAATACCAATATTTGTTATGCCTAATCTCAAAGTCATTGAAAACAACTAAAGAGGCATAAAGGCAATTTGTATAGTGCAAAGTAGCTTGTAAAGATAAATTAAGCAGTTATAAATATATGTGGTTTTGAAACACTATAAAGAAACACTATGTAATAAAATGTTACATAAGGACTTCAGACTTGATGGAGTAAAAACCTTTAAAAAAAAAAAAGTTTATTTGCTGGGTTGCCAGCTCAGTATTTTTAAAAAGTTTATCATTTTTTAAACAATGTTGAATTTGTTTAGAGAAATCTAAAAGAAAACAAAATTATATTTGAAAGCAAAAATTGTTGAAATTACAGATAGTACATGAACCTCTCTTCTCTTGTTAATAAACTCTTTTAAAAGTGTGACTTCTCTCTCAAATGAATCCTGTCTATGAGAAATGTCCTCTGGTGGAACCTTAAAGGTTGATCAGAATTCCTAGAAGCTCCTTGTTTAAATAATCACATGAAAAGATTCCTCTTAAACCTGTCTGTCAGCAAACAAATGCCACAAAGCAGAATGAATTTTACACCTTTTGGGAGTCCATTAATTTACTTTCAGTGGCATCAAGTAATAAAAACCCTTATAGCAAGGTCACAGTTCCATTTTATATCAAACAACTGTCCTTTCTCATGTATGATACATGAAGCACATTTCTTGCTCAGGGCAAAATGTTTTATTAAAATTATTTCCTTTGTTCTTTTGTATAGACCGTCCTTTGTGACAAGAAAAGTTATCTTCACAATATATCTCTTTAGGACTTCACTGTATAATTATAATTATGTCAATAGAACTTCATCTAATGCTACTTTTTTATTTTCTCTAAGAAGGATGCCATTATTTACGTGAAAATGCAATTTTTCCCTTCCTCCCTCCTTCTCTCCCTTCCTTTCTTCCTTCTTCCCATTCTTCCTTCCTTCGTCTCTCCTTTCTTTTAACTGTGGGAGATTTATAAAAAGAGAAGTAGAAAAAAATGAATCTTTCAGATACAGGGATGCCTTTCTTAATCCTCTGGGTACAAAGAATGACTGATAATTATAGATTTTACAGAGCAAACAAGCCAATCTTCATAATCCCCTCCTTACACCATCACAAGTATATTCTCTAGCCAAAATTGATGGAAAGAAAAAAAAAGTATATAATAGTGTAGCAAAGAGGAGTGTATACCCAGGTTGTTTGACTTTAGAATCATCCCCTCTGTCATTCAGTCTTAGATTTTTACAGCCTTTCACCCAGATTACTGTAAAAGTCTCTCAATTGTTCTCCCTCTTATCTCTGCTTTTTCCAACCTATCTTTCCCTCTGTTGACTGAGAAATGTTTCTAAAATTCCAATCTAATCATGTCATTCGTTCTCTACTTTTATTAAAATTTTAATCTTGACCCTCCTCCTCCATTGTGGACATTTACAATTTACAGGGCTAGCTGCAGTGAGTTCCTGCAGGTCCCAGTGTACCACATGAAACTTCTCTGAATGAGGATGAGCATTCCTGTTCTCCCTAACCATCAGGAGGTAAAAGTGCTATGTAAACGGAAAAATGCCAAGTCTAAAGACATGAAAAAGAACAGTAACCCTTGAACACCCCGACTCTTTCTTTTCCCTCCCCTCTAGATGGTTAGAAGGACCAGTTTTTCTTCTTTTGTGAGGTCTTGTATGTTTCATTGCCGTAACTCTTTCAAACTTGTGCCACAATCTCTAGATTAGTCTTCTTGCCACCAGTGTTTCAGCTACAGTACTTCTTTCACATCAGTTTAACACCCTTAAAACACTCCTTTGCACCATGCTAAGATAGCCTCAGAAGCTTCCAGATGCCTATAGGGAAAGCCCAGATGAATGAGTTTTATATTCATTTTGAAAGTTCTGTGCTAATAGTAAAGTGTTATACAAAATGAGGTAATACTGTTGTCTTTTAATGCATTGGTGTCATTTTGGTATCAGCTAGGTCCCTAGACAGCAGCTATGTAAAGTTCAATCTTTCTAGTAATACAAATGACTTAAGGAATGAAAACATAATCTGCCTTCAATTTGTACTTTGCTAAGCCTACCCTGAGACTCAAGGGATTTTGTAAGTCAGAAAGAAATCATTTGGAGATGAGATTAGGAATATCTTTGCTGTTTCATAAGGTGGCAGTTTAAGAGTTAAAAGAGAAACCGACATCATGTAGAAAACATTAGGGGAAATTTTCTTGGAGGCAAGTGTGATGTCATGGTTAAGAGCATGGGATATGAATTTATAGTTCTTCAGTTCAAACTTGGAACACTTTTATATTCTGGATAACATATCTTATTACTACAGTGACTCTCAAAGAATCATGCCTATTGTATGCATACCCTTGTTGAGCTCTCTCCACATTAACCCTACGTTTGGGACATTGGTAATGTGACTCAAGCAGAGGCTTAAAGAGTGCTTATTCATTGAGGCTTGCCCTTTCTTACTCCTTCCTGGGAACCCATTTGGCAACAAGTGAAGAAACCTAGGCCAGCCTCCTTGAAGATGAGGGACCAACGGAGAGAGAGGCTCTGCTGTCCTAGCCCTCCCACAGAATAAGTAAGCCTAGCCAACACCACGTGGAGCAGAGATGAACCATCTCATCTGAGCCCAGCCCAAATTGCTGACCCAAAGAATTGGGAACAAATAAATAATCATTGTTTTAAGCTACTGTGTTTCTGGGTGGTTTTGTATATAATAGTAGCTACCTGATACATTGGATGACCCAATTACTGAACTTCTCTTAGGCCTGTTTTATCATGTGCAAATGGGGATAATTTTAGTAATTTGGGGTTGCTGTGAAGATAGTGAGATAATCCATTTAGAGATCTTAGCATAAGTAATGAATAAATATTAGTTATAATTATATTTTATATCAGGAATTATTATAATTAAAAATCATTAAATTTGTAGTGAAATAGTGTAATTTTTTCATATTTGTTATTTCATACTCACACTTCCTCTGTGAGATATTATCCACAATTTATATTTGAACAAGTGGAAATTAAATGATATCCTTGACAAGCAAATGTTTTCTAAGCCTGGGCTCTTTGCACCATGTAATAGATGATACAAGCTCTTGTCCTTTTTATACCACAGAAAAGGTATAAGACCATAATGGTGTGAATTTTGTATATAGTCTTCATCCTTGGTTATATTTTATAACCCACAATGATCTGTATCATTGTTTACATCATATTTATCTTGCATTTTATGTGTTTCTAAGCTACCTCAAATCACTTTTCAAAACTTTTTTGAGGCATTAGAAAAAGAATATAAAATTTATATAAATATTGCCCAAGTAATGACATGGCCCCTTGAATAGTTTTTGATGTTGGATAAAGCTGAGTAAATGGCAACTTGTGAAGAGAAAATGCAAAGAAAACAGTTTAGCAAAGGGTATTCTACTTTTAGGATTATCTTTGAGAATAAAAATTTATTCCTGTGGCTATGCAGTAATTTCAGTACTTTAGCATATAAACACCTGTGCTTATAATTGTGAAAACAATATTTATTCACATCTAGAGTTAGTACCTATGGAATATTCTGTGTGGCCTTAGTCATACCATTTCTGAGATGAATATCATAGCAGATTGTTTAATTTCTAGTTAAATTTCAATGCCATCTATTGTCTCCTTGATTCATCTAATTTCTCTCAGCTTTTGTTTCCTCATCTGTAAAATGGGATAATAACAGCCACCTTGTTCTGTTGTGAGGACTATAGATCTAGTAGTGAGTATTGTGCCTGTAAGAATGCTTGGACTATAAGAGGCATTCAATGAATTAAAGACATGTAGAGCAGAGCTTCTCACACTTCAATGTGTGTATGAATCTTCTGGGGAATCTTGTTAAAAGTCTGATTCTGATTCAGTAGATTTGGGGCGGGATCCAAGATTCTGCATTTCCAGCAAGCTTCCAAGTGATTCTAATGCTGCTGGTGCATGGACCACACTTTGAGTAGCAAGCATAACGATCAGGGGTTGGTAAACTCTAGCCTATAGGTCAAATTCAGCCAACTGCCTGGCTTTGCAAAAAAGTTTTACTGGAACACAGCCAGGATCATTTGTTTATCTACTGTCTATATCTGTGCACTACAGTGGCAGAGTAGAGTGACCGCAAGAGAGACTGTATAGCTCACAAAGCTGTTTAGTGTCTGTCTCTTTATAAAAAAAAATGTTTATTGCAGCACTATTCACAATAGCAAAGACTTAGAACCAACCAAGATGCCCATCAATGTAGACTAGATAAAGAAAATGTGGCACATATACACCATGAAATACTATGCAGCCATAAAAAAGGATGAATTCATGTCCTTTGCAGGAACATGGATAAAGCTGGAAGCCATCATGCTCAACAAACTAACACAGGAACAGAAAACCAGACGCCGCATGTTCTCACTCATAAGTGGGTGCTGAACAATGAGAACACATGGACACAGGGAGGGGAACATCACACACTGGGGCCTGTCGGAGGGTGGGGGGCTAGGGGAGGGACAACATTAGGAGAAATACCTAATGTAGATGACGGGTTGATGGGTGCAGCAAACCACCATGACACGTGTATACCTATATAACAAATCTGCACGTTCTGCACATGTATCCCAGAACTTAAAATATAATAATAATATATATAATATATGTGTGTGTATATATAGATATATATATAAAACACTGAAGGTTTGTAACATCATGAAGGGGCAATATAATGCTGCTAGAGGGACATAGAAGGATCTGTCTGAAGAATCAGGTTATTTTATTGGATCCCACTAGATCACCATGTAGGAAGAAGATGCTGGGAATAACTGTCAGTGTCAGGCCCTGTGTATATGAAGCAATAGGACCTGGTGACAAGTGTGCAGGATTTGAAGTCTTGACCCTGCCCTTTACCAGCTCTGTGACCCTGAGCAAGTCATTTTAACCTCTCCGAGTCTTAGTTTGCTCAACTGTAAAATAGCATTCACCAAACCAACTCTTGGATTCCCTTGGAAGATTAGTGATTATGTATGAAAGATATTTAACATATAACCTGCCACAGAGTAGATAATAAAATAACTGTTACCAGGGCATGGGCTAAGCAAAGAGGGTCTTGTCAGCTCTAAGAGACATGGCTGGAATTTCTAAGTTATTGTGATGCTCAGGGTCAAGTGGGTAGTTGTTTCCTGGTTCCAGGTGGTCCTTCTTGGGAAGGGGCCCCAGTGAGAACTCAGTCCCAGCCAAGTGGGTTGGGCTTCATGGCAGAGTTCTAGTCCTGATGGTAATATTTCAGAATCTGAGACAAAAGCCTTATCACACAGATAGGGAATATTCGTAATAATAAAAATAATGACTATTTTCAGTTGAATGCCTACCATTGTCTGGTGCTGTAATTGGTATTTTGCATACATTTTCTTATTTAATATCCTCTGCAAACTCTGCAATGTAAATACTAAGAGATAAGACAACTGTTGCTCAATAAAATTAAGTAATTAATCAAAGGGCAATCAAGTAATAAGTAGCAGAAATGGATTCAGATACAGGACTGTGTGATTCAAAATTTATGCTCTTTTTGCTTGGCTATGAGGCTCTCATGCTGCAGGATAGAAGGAATGGCTGAAGCTTGATATAGAGACTAGCGCTCAGGGCTCATCTTAGGCCTATTGGGAAGTCAGCCTATTGTGAAAACTCCAACTTCAACACCATTTTCCATTTGCTGATGGAAAGTGGTCTCTTAAAAACAAAGCCAGGATGTCTGTGATTAGGTGGGAAACTGTGTGGGGCTTAGACTGCAGATTGGATAATAATAATAATAATAATAATATTAATGATAATGATCATAGCAAAAGCTGCCATTTATAAAGAACTATAATGGGTCATGTGCTACACACACTATCTCATTTAATTAACATAACTTTCGTATGAAATAGGAGTTATTCATTTTATTTTAAGAGATGTTAAGTAGCTCGCTCATGAAGCCCATGTGGCTTGCATTATATATCAGAGGGTGCACATAAGCCAAGCTGTACAGTGCAGAAATTGACCAAATCTGGGGCCATGTCTTGGCTTTGATGTTAGCTGAGTGAACTTGAGATAATCATGTACCCTTCTAAGTTTTTATTTCTTTATCTGTAAACAGAGGTAATTGTACCAGAAAATATATCATGGATATTCTAACACCAACATTTTAAGATTCTATGAAATTGACATCAAAGTTGACTAATATCACTATCTGGAGAAAATTGAACTTTTAAAATTATGGTTCTAAAGAACTTGTTGAAGGCTTTAACTCTCCAGCTTCACAATATTAATACAAAAGTTTAAATGTGAGGGGCTTGTATGTCTAAGTGTGGATTTGTTCTTCACAAATGTTTTGTCTGGCTGGACACCTGAGGATGCAGAACATTCTGGCTTGAAATCAAATTGCATAATATAATGCTTCTGTGATTTTCACCTGGCAGTTGTCATATCGGCTCTGGCCTCCATTCTGGAGACATGCACACAATTCCATAGTGATTGCTTCATGCATGAGCTGACTTTGCTATTTGAAATGTTGAAAATATCCTTAGCCTATTGCTTTGCGAAAGCTCCTTTAGCCAGAGTACAGGCCAGAAGGAAATGTGCATCTTCTGAGAGCCCGTTCACTTTACTATTGGCTTTCAGTTGAGGCCCAAGCTCAGGCATTTGCCTGAAGAGATAACCTGGTATTCTTAATAATCTGATGGGGTGGGAGCTGTCTCTCAAGTATGTCATTCATGTTCACTCAGCACTGTGCATGCCAGACTTAATGAGATTATCCTAATTCAGGAAGATAACATTCTGAGCATTCTGTAGGCTTTTGATGTAATAATCTGAGCAGTCCTTCATGTGTATTATTATTTTGAGCATCATTTACTTAGTAATATATTATAGTCATGATATGGTATTAGCTAGAGGAGTCTGGATGAAGTAAAGAAAGCAGAAGGCATGGCCCTCTGGGCTTTCTGTTCATTGGCTGGGATGCATTCTATCTAGATTGGAAGGCAACCATCCCCACATTAATTAATCAGAAAAAATTCATCTTTTATAGTGACACAGGAGAGTGTGACACAGATATCTTAGTTCAGAGGAAAGAAAAAGTAAAGGAAGAGAGGGATCAGTGCAGGAGTAAGAAAAAGCTTCTTGGAGTAATTAGTACCATGAGCTTTCCTGACAGCATAAAATGTGGGTGCTAGAGAAAAGGGAGGAAGTACTACTAAGAAGAGATAACCTTATCTTAATTAAATAATGAAGATTCATTTAACTTTCATGAACAGATGGTTTTGACTTCAATTTCTCAATGATGAAAACACTAGCAGCTTACTGGACTTGTTATTATGAGGGATACCTGTTTCTTAAAGTGCATACTTTGGAAGTTTGACAACTGGTGTGAAAAAAATGGCATTATTTTGACAAGATCTTAAGTTTCAGAGCCAATGATGGCTGTCTCTTCCCTCTCATCATCTATGTCTTTGTCATCACTTCCTTTCCTTATTTCTCTTTCCTGGACTCATTCCATGCATTTAAGCTGGATGGGATTCTAAAGTGCCAATACCAAGACAGAAGTAATGGCAAAATAGGACTGGATCAAAGTCAGATACTTGAGGGAGTAAGTGCCATGATTAAAAGATGGTTTGTCCCCATGAAAACTTGTGTTGACACTTGATTCCCAATGTGGCAGTGTTGGGAGGTGGTGCATTTAAGACGCAGTTAGGTCATTAGGATGCATTGCTTTCTTTGTGTGGGATTGGGTTAGTTTTTGTGGGACTGGATTAGTTACCATGAAAGTGGGTTATTATAAAGTGAGGCTGCCTCTTGTGTTTGTTCTCTTTTGAACATGCTCCTGCCATATGATGCCATCTGCCATGTTATGACACAGCATGAGGCCCTCACCAGATGTAGCCTCCAGGTCTTGAACTTCCCAGCCTCTAGAACCATCAGCCAAATAAACTTCTTTTCATTATAAGTTATCCAGTTTCAGGTATTCTGTTATAGCAATATAAAACAGGCTAAGACAGTGTGGTACAAAACACTCATTATAGAGCAAAACCATAACTGATTACAGACCACAGACATGAGGATAGCTTTTATCCATTGATGGTAAGCTTGCTATGTAACATTACCTCATTTTGAAAGGGTCTCATTTGAGGTAGGTGTAACTATCCTTATTTTACAGGTGAAAACCCAAGATTTAGAGAGATGACATAGCTTGAACAAGGTCACATAGGTTTAGAGGTGGAGTTTGTTCCCAGGTCAGTCCAGCTTCAAAGGCTGAGCCTTATGCTGAGAGCAAGAGCTCTCAACTCCAGGCTGGAGTGACTAAGAATCAGCAATGAAAGAGAACCTTGAGATATCTTTCAAAGAATTCAAAACAATTAGGAGAGAACACCAGCAGCCTGAAGAAATGAACTCAGAGCTATCCTGTGTGGTGCAGGACCTCTTTTGTGGGGATCATAGCAGCAGGGAAAACATATGGGTTCTGGAGTCAGATCGAGGTTTAATATTGCCTCTGCTACTTACTAGCTGTGTAGACTTAGACAACCTGTGAACCCTATTTCCCTCATTTTGCAGGAATGTAATAACAACTGAGGTACTGAGAGACAGAGAGCATCTAGCAGGCAAGTGGCGGAGGGCCAGCATAGTAGGTGCTCAATCAATAAAAACCCTGAAAGTCACACCCTGCATTTGGGTTTGATTGAGTGAATTTTTTCTTTTTTTAACTTCAGCTGCTTCTACTTGTCTCCTTTACCACCCACCTACCCTGCCCCAACAAACACATGTTTTAATCGTGGTAATACGTGCTGTTTAAACTTCACAGATGAGACTTAGGATATAGGTCAAAATGAGTACAGCATTCCTTTATTTATTTATTTTTTTGAGACAGAGTCTCGTTTTGTTGATAAGACTGTAGGGCAGTGGCGCGATCTCAGCTCACTGCAACCTCCATCTCCTGGTGCAAGCGATTCTCCTGCCTCAGCCTCCCGAGTAGCTGGGATTACAGGCACCCACCGCCACACCCAGCTAATTTTTGTATTTTCAGTAGAGACGGGGTTTCACCTTGTTGTCCAGACTGGTCTCAAACTCCTGACCTCAGGTGATCTGCCTGCCTCAGCCTCCCAAAGTTCTGGGATTATGAACGTGAGCCACCGCACCCGACCTGAGCACAGCATTTCTTTAGATGGTTGCAAGAACACCCTGTTACCTTTGCTATTACACTGATTAACACATTTCTGACATATGCTATAATATCATTATTCAAGAAGAATTCTCAGGTGATAATTTCTACTTTATAGGAATATCATTTGAATTCAGCGTTTGTTAGCATGAATGCCTGCTAGCTAATGAAAGAAAGCTTGCCTGTTCCTGGAGAATCGTTTTGGGACTTATTTGGGAATTATTTCAGTTGTCAGAAATAATTCTATTTGCATTTAATAGGCTGTGAAGATATCTCAGAAGAAATTAAATGTACATTTTCGTTTACATTAATGTAATATAATTGAGGTCCCACTCAGCACTTCCTAGGTCATATTGATAGGTAAGCCTGTTTTCTATCATGTTTAGGTCTTATTTACATGTCTGGTTATGAGACAATTGTTGCCACTTTCAAAAAGGAAATAATATTTCCTTTTACTAAAGGAGAAAAGGCCTTTTGTGGGCCTCCTTTATGGAGAATACATGAGTCCCACTTGGTTTCATTGCTGTTCCATCCCCAGTAAAAGAAGGCTGATAGTTACTGTGATACAGATCTCTTGTTTTCCCTGTAATAAAAGTAAATTCTGATGAGAGGTTGTGAATTCAGGAAGTCTGGGAAGCTCCTACTTTTATATGAATAACTTTCACGCATCAGGCTTTGGGGAAAATCCTCAGAAGACCAATTTGTCTGCTTAGAAGTGTGGCAGGTAGGGCCTTCTCTGCTGGTGCTGCCCAGAGCCCAGGACCTGGGCGTTCCTGGCCTCCGAAAACCTCACTCTTCAGACCAGTAAACCACAGCACTGTCGCGCTTTCTACAGGGCTAACTCTCTCCTTGCATTTTCTCTCCGTTTTGTTTTGTCGTTTTTGGAGAATATTCTTTAGAAAAGATTGGGAAAGCTCAAAGGCAAATCAACCAAGGGGGGATCTTTACTGTCCTTGTAGGTGTTTAATTCTTACCAGTTACCCTAAAAGCTTTCTCTTTTAATTTCTCAGCACTCCATCTGGGCTACAGCTGTGATGTTTTATTTCCAATTCCTTTATCTACTTCTTATAGGTAGAACCCAGAGATCATTCTGCATCAGCTTTTTGTCACTAAATTTTTCACCTGTGATTTGAAACTGCCTTATACTACTTTAAATCTGAATTTGGGTAAACTCTTACTAACACATAATACAATAATTATCTTACATTTTTGAGAGAATTAAAATTAATACTGAAGTACCATTCCTAGTTTGTGCAAGATTTTCTTTTCTTGGACATGGAAAGGTGTATTTAAATATAATTCATTTCACTAAGTCCCAGAGAGATAGAGAGAGAGAGAGAGAGAGAGAGAGAGAGAGAGCTAATATTTACTGAACTTTACACTAAGCATGTTATATACCTTATTTGATCTCATTTAATTCTCATGACTGCTCTCTGAGGTAGAAACCACTATAATCTCCATGTTACAAATGAGAAAACTGAGGCTTAGACAGCCTGAGATAACACAGCAAATAAGCAGAGGAGCCAAAACTTGAACCTATTCAGGCTGACCGTAGAGCTTACTCCCTTAAACAAGTATGTGATACCATTTTTCGATAAGAACAATACAGCTCCACCTTACGTTTTGCTAGTCAAAATGTCTTCACCTCAAAATGTCCTCGCCTCTTGTGTTTTCCTTACCAAAAACTCTCTACACTTAAAAAACAAAAACCAAAAGCAAACACATAAAAATCCCAGCTTTTAAAAAAAAAGTCTAAGTATTGGAATATAGTTCAAGGCTATGCCTCAAGAGATAACATGTATGTAAAAGTTCTTTGAAAAGTATAAATTGTCAGTTTTGACCAATTTTTGTTGCGGTTTTCAATCTCATTCATTTTTGCCATTAATTTTATTATTTTCTTCCTCGTTTCTTTCGGTTTGCTCTATTTATCCTTTGAGTTGAATGTTCAGCTCAAATTTTTGGTCATCTTTGTTTTGTGATAAATGTATTCAAAGCTGTAAATTTTCCTGTAAATATTATTTTATCTGTGTCCCTTATATGTTGACATGAGATGCTTTTACCACCCTTCAGTTTAAAGTATTTATAAATGTGCATAAATAAAACCAAAATCTCCTTCGTTGAAAAGACAAACAAGAAGAATCAACTTATGGCAAGGCTAATTTTTAAAAATAAATGAAAATACATAAAACCCAGAATGAAATAAGGGAAATAGTCACAGTTATAAAATAAGTTTATAATGTAATAAGAATAATCATGTAAAACACTGCATGCCAATAAGTTTGAATAAAATGGACAAATTTCTGGAACTGTGAAAAGTGCTAAAATTGGCGCAAGAAGAGACTTAGCTAGATCTATAACCTAAAGCTTCTAGGTTCAGCCCATTACACAGATGATCTGACTCAAACTTGCAAGAAATGGTAGTTTTCATCTTATGAAAGAGTTTTCAGAAAGTAGTAAAAAAAGGGAAGATTTTCTAACTCATTTCATGAGGCCAGTGTAATACTGAGATGAAGGACACATAAGCTCAGCACACATATGAAAATTATAGGCCAATTTCAATGATGGTTATTGGTGCAGATGTTGCAAGTAAAATCTCAGCTAGCCAAATTTTACAGTATATTTTATAAAAATTATAATTAAGCATGATTCAATCTTCAAAACATAAAGACAATTTGATATTAATAATATATTAATGTAATTCAATTCATTAATAGAGAAAAAATTATTTAATTATATCAATTGTTACTTTAGTTAAAGAATATCAAAAACACTTGATGAAGATTTATGGTTTCTAAAAATTTCCTTGAGGGCCAGGCCTTGTTTAACTTTATAGAAGCTACATATCAAAAGGCTAGAGCAAACATCGTACTTAATGGAGATACTTTAAGGTCAGACACAAAACAAGGATGGCCACAATCTTTACTACTATTTGGTACAGTACATAGTATCCTTGCTATGCTATAAGAAAATAAATAAAGAGTAAGAATTAGAAGGGAAGAGACAGAACTGTTATTATTTGAAAATGACATAATTATTTACATCAAACATAAAAAAGAATTCACGAATAAACTATAAAAACTAATATGAATGTTTAGCAAGTTTAAATTAACTTAGTATTTTTATATTAGCAAAAATCAGATAGAAAATATGATATTATCCAAAGCCTATGAATATAAACTATCTACATAGAAATTACCTTAACAAAGAATCCATAGGACCATTATGGAGAAAGTATAAGATCCTACTAAAGAATATAAAAGATACCTGAATAAATGAAGTGATAGCATTAGTATATGGATAAGATGATGTTGTAAAGGTGTTAATAATTCTTAAATTAATATATCAATTAATTTATGGATATAAATTTAATTAAAATACCAGCAAAAATTTTAGGGTAATCTTAATAAGTTGACTTAAAACAGTATATAGAGGGCTGGGAGCAGTGGCTCACGCCTGTAATCTCAGCACTTTGGGAGGCCAAGGCAGGTGGATCACGTGGGGTCAGGAGTTTGAGACCAGCCTGACCAACATGGTGAAACCTTGTCACTACTAAATACAAAAAAAATGGCCAGGCGTGGTGGCACATGCTTGTAATCCCAGCAACATGGGAGGCTGTGGCAGGAGAATCACTTGAACCCAGGAGGCAGAGGTTGCAGTCAGCTGAGATTGCACCATTGCACTCCAGCCTGGGCGACAAGAGCAAAACTCTTGTCTAAAAAAAAAAAAAAAGTATATAGAGAACTAGAGGTCCAGAAATAGCTAAGAAAGAAAAAAAAAGGAGCAAAGAGGGGAAATTACCTTACAATATTAAATACGTAACATTATTAAATTAATTAAATTTAAACATTAAAACATAGTACAATATCATAGATGTGTGTTAAAAATAGCTTCACAAATCATTGGAGAAAAAAATACATGATTTTTTTTTTAATACTTCAAGTTCTGGGGTACATGTGCAGAACGTGCAGGTTTTTTACATAGGTATACACATGCCATGATGGTTTGCTGCACCCATCAACCTGTCACCTACATTAGGTATTTCTCCTAATGCTATCCCTCCCCTAGCCACCCAACCTCGACAGGTCCCGGTGTGCAATGATCCCCTCCCTGTGTCCATGTGTTCTCATTGTTCAACTCCCACTTTTTGATGGGGTTGTTTGTTTTTTTCATGTAAATTCGTTTAAGTTCCTTGTAGATTCTGGATAATAGCTCTTTGTCAGATAGACGATAGATAAAAATTTTCTCCCATTCTGTAGGTTACCTGTTCACTCTAACGATAGTTTCTTTTGCTGTGCAGAAGCTCTTTAGTTTATTTAGATCCCATTTGTCAATTTTGGATTTTGTTGCCATTGCTTTTGGTGCTTTAGTCATGAAGTCTTTGCCCATGCCTATGTCCTGAATGGTATTGTCTAGGTTTTCTTCTAGGGTTTTTATGGTTTAAGGTCTGATGCTTAAGTCTTTAATCCATCTTGAGTTAACTTTTGTATAAGGTGTAAGGAAGGGATCCAGTTTCAGCTTTCTGCATATGGCTAGCCAGTTTTCCCAACACAGTTTATTAAATAGGGAATTCTTTCCCCATTGCTTGTTTTTGTCAGGTTTGTCAAAGATCAGATGGTTGCAGATGTGTGGCATTATTTCTGAGGCCTCTGTTCTTTTCCATTGTTCTATTTATCTGTTTCGGTACCAGTACCATACTGTTTTGTTTACTGTAGCCTTGTAGTATAGTTTGAAGTCAGGTAGCTTGATGCCTCCAGCTTTGTTCTTTTTGCTTAGGATTGTCTTGGCTATATGGGCTATTTTTTGGTTCCATATGAACTTTAAAGCAGTTTTTTTCTAATTCTGTGAAGAAAGTCAATGGTAGCTCGATGGGGATAGCATTGAATCTATAAATTCCTTTGGGCAGTATGGCCATTTTAACTATATTGATTCTTCCTATCCATGAACATGGAATGTTTTTCCATTTGTTTGTGTCCTCTCTTATTTTCTTGAGCAGTGCTTTGTAGTTCTCCTTGAAGAGGTCCTTCACATCCCTTGTAAGTTGTATTTCTAGGTATTTTATTCTCTTTGTAGCTATTGTGAATGGGAGTTCACTCATGATTTGGCTCTCTGTTTGGTGTATAGGAATGCTTGTGATTTTTGCACATTGATTTTGTATCCTGAGACGTTGATTTTTATCCTGAGACGTTGCTGAAGTTGTTTATCTGCTTAAGGAGATTTTGGGATGAGATAATGGGGTTTTCCAAATATACAATCATGTCATCTTCAAACAGAGACCATTTGACTTCCTCTCTTCCTATTTGAATGTGCTTTGTTTCTTTCTCTTGCCTGATTGCCCTGCCAGAACTTCCAATACTATGTTGAATAGGAGTGGTGAGAGAGGGCATCGTTGTCTTGTTCTGTTTTTCAAAGGGAATGCTTCCAGCTCTTACCCATTCAATATGATATTGGCTGTGGGTTTTTCATAAATAGCTCTTATAATTTTGAGATATGCTCCATCAATACCTAGTTTATTGAGAGTTTTTAGCATGAAGGGGTGTTAAATTTTATCAAAGGCCTTTTCTGCATCTATTGAGATAATCGTGTGGTTTTTGCCATTGGTTCTGTTTATGTGATGGATTACGTATATTGATATGCCTATGTTGAATCAGCCTTGCATCCTATGGATGAAACCAACTTGATCACGGTGGATATTCTTTTTGATGTGCTGCTAGATTCAGTTTGCCAGTATTTTATTGAGGATTCTCGCATCAATGTTCATCAGGGATATTGGCCTGAAATTTTTTGTTGTTGTTGTGTCTCTGCCAGGTTTTGGTATCAGGATGATGCTGGCCTCATGAAATGAGTGAGGGAGAAGTCCCTGTAGTTCAGAAGGAGTACCCAGATTCATAAAGCAAGATCTTAGACACCTACAAAAAGACGTAGACTCCCACATAATAATAGTAGGAGACTTTAACACCCCACTGTTAATATTAGACAGATCATCGAGACAGAAAATTAACAAGGCTGTTGAAGACTTAAACTCAGGATCAAGCGGACCTAATAGACATCTACAGAACTCTCCACCCCAAATTAACAGAATATACATTTTTCTCAGCACCACATCACACTTATTCTAAAATTGACCACATAATTGGGAGCAAAACACTCCTCAGCAAATGCAAAAGAATGGAAATCATAACAAACAGTCTCTCAGACCACAGTGCAATCAAATTATAACTCAGGATTAAGAAACTCACTCAAGGCCGGGCGCGGTGGCTCACGCCTGTAATCCCAGCACTTTGGGAGGCTGAGGTGGGCGGATCACGAGGTCAGGAGATCGAGACCATCCTGGCTAACACGGTGAAACCCCGTCTCTACTAAAAATACAAAAAATTAGCCGGGCGTGGTAGTGGGCGCCTGTAGTCCCAGCTACTCGGGAGGCTGAGGCAGGAGAATGGCGTGAACCCGGGAGGTGGAGCTTGCAGTGAGCCGAGATCGTGCCACTGCACTCCAGCCTGGGCAACAAAGCAAGACTCCGTCTCAAAAAAAAAAAAAAAAAAAAAAGAAACCCACTCAAAACCATACAACTACATGGAAACTGAACAAGCTACTCCTGAATGACTACTGGGTAAATAATGAAATTAAGGCAGAAATAAATAAGTTCTTTGAAACCAATGAGAACAAAGACATAATGTACAAGAATCCCTGGTACACAGCTAAAGCAGCATTTAGAGGGAAATTTATAGCACTAAATGCCCACAGGAGAAAGCGGGAAAGATCTAAAATCAATACCCTAACATCACAATTAAAATAACTAGAGAAACAAGAGCAAAGAAATTTAAAAGCTAGCAGAAGACAAGAAATAACTAAGCTCAGAGCAGAACTGAAGGAGAAAAAAAGTCAATGAATCCAGGAGCTGTTTTTTTAAAATGATTAACAAAATAGACTGCTAGCCAGACTAATGAAGAAAAGAGAGAAGAGTCAGATAAATACAAATAAAAAATGATAAAGGGGATATCATCACTGATCCCACAGAAATACAAACTACCATCAGAGAATACTATAAACACCTCTACTCAAATAAACTAGAAAATCTAGAAGAAATGGGTACATTCTTGGACACATACACCCTCCCAAGACTAAACCAGGAAGAGTCAAATCCCTGAATAGACTAATAACAAATTCTAAAATTGAGGCAGTAATTAATAGCCTACCAACCAAAAAAAAGCCCAGGACTAGACAGGTTCACAGCCGAATTCTACCAAAGAGGAAAAAAAATTCTATAGATGATGTTGGGAGAACTGTTGCAGTATATGGAAAAAAATAAAGCTGGATCCCTACCTCACATAATATGCAAAAAGCTTCTAATTGAAATAACTTCTAAACAAGAATAGTAAAAATATGAAAAGAATAGAAGGTGATGTTTATGAGTATCTCCAGTTTTTATGTGGAGAAGAATCTATTGAACAAGACTAAAAGAGCTTAAAACATAAAGAGCAAAGATGATGAACTGATTTACATCCAAACAAAAATTATATTCAATGAAAGAGAACACAGGAAAAATTATCAGAAGATGAAAAACTAAGACAAGTTACTTACAAAATGTAAAGTAGATAAAGGAAACTAACATCTAAATCATATAGGGAATTACAAATCTGTAAGAAATGGCAGGAAACCTAGGAAAAATGGGCAATACCATGATTAGGCAATTTAGAGAATGAGCTACCTATGTCTATGATGAATAATGACGTTAAGATATAAGCAACATCACACTTATTAGAGAAGTGCAAATTCAAAAAACAATGAAATACCACTCCACATCCATCAAATAACATATATTAGCACACCAAATAATGCCGTGCTTTGCCAAGGACATGGGGAATTGGAAAATGAGGCAGCAAACTATAAGTGACATTAAATATGCAAATCCTGGTGCCTAGATATGTCTATAAACCAAAAAATCTTTAACAGACTTACATGGAGTTGATGTTTATTTGTTACGGCAGCAAGGAAAGAAAGCAAATTGGATGTCCAGCTAGGCTAACAGATAAGTAAAATGCAATCTATGCATTCCATGGAATACAAGTTAGGTTTACGTAAAAACAGAATGGTTCACTCAAGAAGTGTTAAGAGAACAAAGAAATGACTTATTTTTTATGTTTTTGTTTTGTTTTGTTTTGTTTTTAAGAGACAGACTCTGACTCTGTAGTTCAGACTGGGGTAAAGTGGCATGATCATAGCTCACAGCGTGCTTCCTTGAACTCCTGGGCTCAAGTAATCTTCCCCCTCAGGCTCACAAGTAGTTTGCACTACAGGTGCATGCTGCCACATTTGGCTAATGTTTTAATTTTTTTGTAGAGATGGGGTCTTGCTATGTTGCCCAGGATGGTCTTAAACTACTGGCCTCAGGT
Organism: Gorilla gorilla gorilla; assembly: GCF_029281585.2. Classification (NCBI taxonomy): domain Eukaryota; kingdom Metazoa; phylum Chordata; class Mammalia; order Primates; family Hominidae; genus Gorilla; species Gorilla gorilla. The sequence continues at coordinate 189,753,713 of NC_086017.1, read as the reverse complement.
GATCCTCTTGCCTCAGTTTCCCAAAGTGTTGGGATTACATGCGTGAGCCATTGTGCCTGGTAAAACAACTTATTTATGACATAATATTTTTGTGTATATCATATATGGGAACATATATTTCAAGAATGCATAGAGCTCTGAATGAATGTGTGAAAGTAGAATATTAAATTCTTTAGTGTAGATACCTATGGTGCAAAGAATAAGAGTGTTGGTAAGGAACAAAGGGAAAAATAGGGCTCTGCATGCACTTGATGAGAGTGTGTCATGAGCTAAGAAATGTGATTAATTCAGTGTTGTGCACTTGAAGTCAGAAGAAAAAAGAAAAGACAATGTACTGTATAAATGAAATTAATTATTTATATATAATTATATCAAAACATTACTGATATTCTCATGTTTGAAAGTAATAACCATCTTTAATCATTTGACTTAAAATGAGACCTTTATTTTTCATGAATTGTTAGCAAATATTTGTTCTATGATTATATGTCCTACTATATTTTAGTATGTCCAGAATCGTGTCCACGTTGCTCTTTTCTATATCCCAGCAACCTAAAACATTACCGCTGGACCATGATGGATTTTCAGTAAAGGTTTGATGAATAAATAAATAAAACTGCCTTGGTTATCCAAAAATCATGAAGGGAAGCCTACTTAACTATTATTAAGTACTTAATGTGCTGTAGGTAAATAACATGTATTCTCATTTAATCAACAAAACACTATGGGGTAGCCTTTCTCATTTGCATTTTATAGATGATAAAACTTGGGTTCAGATAATTTAAATAACTTTTTTAAGCTTATAAGTGGTGGAATTAGGATTTTAACTCAGGTTATTATGATTCTAGTGCACTCTATTAAGGCTCTGGAAACAGGCGAGTAATCACAAGACATTGCTAAATTCTAGTAGAAAGCAACTAAACTCTTTTTCTGATTTATTTTTGTCTGCAAATTTTGTCCATAGTGTATGTCTAGAATTAAAAAGAGAAATATGGAAAAAAGCACACAGGTAATGAACTTCATCTGTCTAATAGGAATTTTCTCCCTTTATTTTATTATTTATTTATTTATTTATTTTTTAATTTGGAAGGAGAACTTTGTGTCTTATAAAGGGTTGCAGCCTGTGCAGTGGTCTTTCTGACAGGCTAGGAAGCATATTTATCCTTACAACTGGCATTAGCAGACGTGCAAACCAGAGAGGTCCAGCAGCAGGCAAGCTGAGACTTAAGTTAGAACTGGATAGATTATAAATTGATGTAGCAGAATCAACATATAAACATACTTCATAGCTGTCTTCTTTATTGCATCTATTTGCAATTACAGTATAACTATAAGATCATACTTATTTTTCTTAAAGCTTCTTAGCATTTATCCAACAATAATATATATGGAGAAGTTGATTCAAGAGATCAATTATGTGGCTGTATAATGAACTTTACTATTGAAAATGCTTTTTTAATAAAGACGATTTATCTGTAGAGCTGGCATAGATTTTATTGAAGTCATTTTTCTCCTTATTGAGTGGAGGATAAATGTTCTTTAATGAATTCTGTCACCAGGAACAGACCAAGTTCATTAACAGCACAACACACTATTAACTTACTATCCAGAACTGTGGCTTGGGAGATTGATGCCAGAGAATGCTTCCATCACCCTGTCTTCTGTAGTCCTAACTAATTCTCAGACCTGCTGGTCGGAAAGGATTGTTTCAGCCTCGCTTACAATAGCAGGTTCTTACTTCTTTACAGTGAGTGTCATGCTTTCCCTAGACTACAACATCAACATCTCTGGCCCCACAGCTGTTTCCCTTTTATCTTCCTATAAGTCAGAGAAACAGATGCCCTTTGTCCCTGAGAGATTCAGTCTGTTCTTTTCTGGCTGGCATAGCTAAATTATACTAAGTTTGGTCCAAAATGAAGCCGGCAGTTAAACCAAGCTTATAATGTAGAGGAAACAAATTAATGTGCTGATGATTCATCAAAACCTTTGTCACGGAGGTTGAGCCATTGTCAGATATTTGCCTGTTTCCAGAGTCCTTAAGAGTCCACTGCCCAGCACAGATTGAAATGAACCTTGGGCTCTCCCCTACAGCTGTTTGATTTCTCTGTGATCTTCAAACTATCTCTCCAGGACTATCATCTAGGCAGGGACACAGATACCCTCAGGAAATAAATGTTCTCAGGCCCACTTCTCTGGACACTGTCACCTTTTTTGTTCCAAGCTACATTTTCTTGTGTTCAGATGAGACGTTTCTCTTGATAACCATGGATGCAGGTAACTGTATGCAGATGGATGCGAGATGCGAGGGTCTGCCTTACTTCTAAGTGGAAAAAAATATGTGCCCTCATTATGTGATTCCAGGAGGACCACAAAAAACTCCTGTCCCCCTTCAAGCAGCACTAGACATTCTATCAGATTTGTTAAATGCCTAATACTTTTTATTCCATTAAAAGGTAATAGGCACATGAGGCTTTTTGGACACATATGTTTCGCAGACCCTTTCATGCTGTGCCTCACCCATATGCTCTTCCTCCCCACCTCAGTCAGAGCACAGCCTCCAACTGCCTGCTGTGAGCACTGGTCTGTCTTGCCTGAGGGCTTTCTCAGGCCCCCAGAACCGGCTCTGTGGCCGGGTTGGCGGAACGGAAGCGCCACTAACACTGATCCAGGAGCACCCTAACCAGTGAATGAATAGATACCTCCACTCTCTTTGAGCTATTCTCCTACACTGGCTCCCAGGGCTGCTCTGGTGGGATTGCACATCAGTGGCCCATAGAGGTAGCTGGCTTGATATTTTCCCCTTCATTGACTGCCTTTCCTTCCTGGACTGAATTTGCATCCCCCTTACAGATGTTTATTTCCCCTGCCAAAGAAATGAATGGCACTGGAATCATTGTCTCAGGAGTTTGCTTTCAGGGGATTCTAAGTACAAAAGGCAAGGAGAGAAAACATAAGAATATTGGATCTTAGGCTGGGTGCAGTGGCTCATACTTGTAATCCCAGCACTTTGGGAGGCCTAGACGGGCAGATTGCCTGAGGTCGGGAGTTCGAGACCAAACTGACCAACATGGAGAAACCCCATCTCTACTAAAAATACAAAGTTAGCTGGGCGTAGTGATGCATGCCTGTAATCCTAGCTACTCAGGAGGCTGAGGCAGGAGAATCGCTTGAACCCGGGTGGCAGAGGTTGTTGTGAGCCGAGATTGCGCCATTGCACTCCAGTCTGGGCAACAAGAGCAAAACTCATCTCAAAAAAAAAAAAAAAAAATCTTGGATCTTAAACAAGGGAGGGGAACTACCATTAGAAAAAGAAGGCAACGTTTTAAAAAACAAGTACCTATGTCTTAGGTGCTAAGGACCTTGAAAGGCATTTTCATATACATGTCTTCATTTAACTCAATTTAATCTAATCTAGTTCTGTTTGGTACATTCTTATCCCTATTTTATAGGTGGGTAAACTAAAGCTCTACAAAATGAACTTGTCTAAATTCATGTAGCTTGTAAGGGATGTAGAACTTTGGTTCATACTGAGATTGTGTGACTCCAAGTTCGCTATTTCTTCTGTAACACCATGTTTGCCTGCCACTCTGCCTCACAATTTTGGGTAGTGCGAAAATAAAAGCATGGGTCTATGGCAGAAACTGATGCAAAGCTAAGAGGAGAAGCTGACGATGCAAACATACACATGTCTTTAGCTTAAGGACAATCTGTGAACACATTGGAGCCTAAGTGGCCCCATCTTAGCCTTCCTCAATCATCTCACAGATGCAGCACTGCTGCAGAGGGCCTGCTAAGCCAGGCAGGTGGAGTTCCAGGTGTCTCAGGATGAGTGTAAGCCCTTAGTGTGACAGAGTGCAGTGGCTCTTACATAGTTGTGTCTGGGTATGATACTTAGTCACATGGCGCCATGGAGGACATGGACTTTGAAAATCAGCAGCCCTGTGGTCCAATTCACATCTTCCCCACCTGGCCCTCTCCAACAACACTCCAATAATGATCCACCTCTCTTCCTTGGCTAAATGTGCTCTCTCAGTGCCTTTGCACACTGGTGCCCTTTGCCTGGAGTTCTTTCTTGCTTCCTGTCTATCTAGAGAGTTTCTCCTGTATCTTGAAGTCCCAGTCAAGCACCACCTTCTTGGGAGCCTTCCCTGATTTAGGCATTCTGGTGGAGTACTTTGTTTTTGCCTTGCTCGGAGGGTATTATCATTTCTTTCAGATCTCAAAAGGACTTCTGGAAACCAGGTACAGTTAGTGACATGGTGGAACTGGGGGAGTATTTAATGTGCTGGTTTGCCTCAGAGGACATGGTCTGTGAGAAGGCTGTTGATTGGATATCTAAAGGTGTGAAGTGTGAAAAGGGATGGAAAAGGCAGTGGCATATGCCTCTATATCCTTCTGGTAGTTCCATGGGCAAGGTCTAAGCTCTTGAGGGATGATAATATTGAAGACAGAGTTGGCGTTCTCAGACAGCTCTGAGAACTGGGAAGTGGTATCACAACAGGCAATGTAGATTGAGGAAGAAGAAGGCAACGTGTGTGAGGAATCCTTGAAAGTACCTAGAAACAACAGGGCGAGTCCCTAAGAAAGTCAGGCTAGAGGGTTTGAAATTTGGGGCATTTCTATGACTGAAACCTACTGTTTCCTGTAGGCTGGGGAGATCAGGGATGCCTGACTTTTAGCTCCTGGAGAGCAGTGAACTTATCTTTTTTGATAAGATTATCAATATCTTGAAATAATTATAGATTCACAGTATGTTGCAAAGAAATGCACAGGAAAGTCTCATGCACCCTTCATCCACTCTTTACCAACATTAGTGTCATGCACAACTGTAATACAATATAAAAACCAAGAAATGGACACTGCTACAATCTGTAGAGCTTATTCAGGTTTCAGCAGTTATACATGCATGTATGTGTGTGTATATATAGGGCTATACAACTTTATCACATGTTTAGCCTCATGTAAACACTACTACAATCAAGACACTTAATTGTACCATCATCACATGACTCTGTCATGTGACTGACATCTTTATAGTCACCACTTCTATCCCTTCCACTATGATCCCTAACCCCTGGCAACTACAAACCCATTCTCCAGCTCCATAATTATGTTATTTCATGAATGTTCCATAAATAAAATCACTAAGAATCAATCCTTTGAGATTGGCTATTTTCATTTGGCATAATTTCCTTCAGGTTCATCCAGGTTATTCCATGCAGTGGTTCATTCCTTTTTATTGCTGAGTTGGATTCTATGCTATTGTGTACCAAAGGGACCTTGTCCCACCCAGCGCATAGCTGGAGCTCAGTGTCAGCTATGTAAAAGAATAACTGACTCTACAAATAACTTGCTGTGTCAAACATCTTCTGCAGGTGGGGAACGTTGAAGCTGGTTATTTCCATAACATTTAAAACAGGTAATTGTTTTGACCTTCTGATTGAAATCCACTGCCATGAATCCCCTTAAATGACCAGTCACCTCATTTGAATGATGAAGAAGTAGATCAAATAAGACCAAATGATACAACAACTGCATTTGCATGCTGCCATGATCAGGCCAAATTTTAAATTGGTGATATAGTTGAAAACTTCAGTTTTTAATGTCTTGATTACACTGCAAGATTTTTACCCCAGCAATGGAGTTTAACAAAAAATTTGAAATCCCAGGAAATGAAATTGCATTAATGATGGACTTTGTGTATAAAAACCTGATGAGAGGATCTCAGAACATCTTCTCCCTAACTTGCACTTCTAATAATATTAGTATCTTCCATTTCTATTGCACTTGAAAATTATAAAAGGTAGCTTCATACATACTGTTGTGCTTAGTATTGAATTAATACTGTGAGGAAGGTGGGGAGCACAGGGTGGTACTGGTGGTGGGTGTTATTGTCATTTCCCTGGACACATAAGAGAACAGAACCACAGAGGTGTCATCTTATTTGTCCAGGACTGCACAACTACTTAATTCATAAGCCTGGTTAGAACTCTGATCTTCATTCTACTTTCACCCCATTTCTTATGGATAAATAAACACTTTTTAGAAAAGGAGAAATCTGTGCTTTTTTATTTGGAGACTATTTCCATCATTTGACCTTTACAATCCCAATGTCAAAATATCCCATATGTGTATTTCTGTAGTAATCACTTGCTGAAAGTCATGTTTGTAAAAAACAAAATCTCTATCTGAATTGTTTTTCCCCAAACAAATCTTAGAGATACTTAGAATAAACTGCTGTATATTATTACACATGATTGCAGTAATTTATTTTACCTGGGGGCAAAATCCTAGCTATTTAGTAAGTCTTATAAAAATCTCCAGATGGCTTAATTATACCAGTTTAGAAACTAAGGGTATAAAAATAAAATGGATAAATAAGCATAATTTAGAAACATATTGAGATGAAATATAAAAGTTAAAAAGAAAGTTTTTAAAAATAAGATTTACCCATTCATGATAAAAACTCTCAACAAACTAGGAATAGAGAGGAACTTTCTCAACTTGAAAAGAACATGTACAGAAATACTAGAATTGGCATGATGTTAAAGAGAAAGGGAACATTTTCTCTAGGGAACAAGGAAAAAAATTTAGCTCTTACTACTTCTATTCAACATTGTACCAAAAGTCCTAACTACTGCAGTAAGATAAAAACAAGAAATAAAATGCATACAAAGTGGGAAAAAACAAAAAAACTTTATTCACAGATATGATTGTGTGTGCAGAATATCTCAAAGAATCAACAAGAAACCCTCCTGGAATGAATCGGTGATTATAGCACGGTCCCCGAACAAAAGGTAAATATATAAAAGCCAATTGCTTTCCTTTTACTAGCAATAAACAAATGGATTTGAAATTAAAAAAAAAAGTATCACATAAAATTGCACCAGTGAAACTTAAGTATAAATCTGACAAAATATGTGTGGGTTCTATATGTGAAAAACTACAAAACTCTTTGAAAAAATCAAAATAAATGTAGAGATATACCCATTTATTGATTTAGAAGACTTAATATTAAGATGTTAATTCTTTCAAACTTAATCTATAAAGTTAACACAATATCAGTCAAAATTCCAGGAAGCTGTTTTGTAGATATTGACAAACTGATTCTAGAGCTCTTATAAAAAAGCAAAAATCTACAATCAGTTACACAATACTGAAGAAGAACAAAGTTGGAGAACTGAAACTATCTGATTTCAAAAATTAATGCAAAGTTAAAGAAATCATGACAGTGTAGTATTGGTAAATTAATAGACACATAAATCATTAAAACTAAATTCAGAGTCCAGAAGCAGACCCAAAGAAACATGTTCAACTGATCTTTGACAAAGGAACACAGACAATTCAATGGAGGAAAGGTAGTCTTTTCAACAAATGATAATAGACCAATTGGATCTCCATATGCCAAAAAGAAGAACCTAGACACAGACCCAGAGACCTTATTACTTAAAAAAAAATTAACTGAAAATGGATCATTGACCTTAATGCAAAACTACAAAACTTCTAGAATAAGCATAGGAGGCAATCCAGGTGACCTTGGATTTGGTTCTCAGTTTTTAGTACAACCCCCAAAGCACAATCTATGAAAGAAAAACCAATAAGTTGATCTTTATTAAAAAATGAGAATTTTGGCTTCATGAGTTGGGAATTAACTTTTGGTTGTGAAATAATTAACTTTTAGTCCAGATGAGTTTTCAAATATATATAAACAAAAAAAGAGGAAAATTTTCAAGGCATAGAGACTTAGTGATATGGTTTGGCTCTGGGTCCCCACCCAAATCTCATGTCGAATTGTAATACCCAGTGTTGGGGAGGGACGTGGTGGGAAGTGTTTGGATCATGGAGGTGGATTTCCCCCTTGCTGTTCTTGTGATAATGAGTGAGTTCTTACAAGATCTGGTTGTTTAAAAGTGTGTAGCACTTCACCCTTTGCTCTCTCTCTCTTGCTCCTCCATGGTAAGACGTGCTTGCTTCCCCTTTGCCTTCTGCTGTGATTGTAAGTTTCCTGAGGCCTCCCAGCCATGCTTCCTGTACAGCCTGTGGAACTGTAAGTCAATTAAACCTCTTTTCTTCACAAATTACCCAATGTCAGGTAGTTCTTTATAGCAGTGTGAAAACGGACTAATACAGTTACCAATAGAGATAGTAGTGTCTTGTGCCCATTTCATTGTGTTGTAATAAGTCATGATATATAAAGTCCACAAGAATGTGAGGTTGAAAATAAATTTTAATATTTCATGGCATTCTTTTTTTTCTAGGACAAGGGAAAACATTGATATTTATTGGCATGTGTTCTGTGTCAGACATTGTACTAGACACATACATAATAGTATGAGGAAATCTTTTTCTTTCCTACTTTTAGTCGTGAGGTTAATACATGCTCACACTGATTCCATCCCTCACTCCATACAGAAATAATAGAAGGATGTTATGCAAGACATGCAAACTAAGAACTTGATTTAAACATTGAAAAAACCATTTAATTTTAAATGTCCTTCTGATGTTGTATAGAACCACATGGCACACGTAGGTGTGTGGATGTGCTATAGTGAATCCCATTTTCAAAAAATTTCCAAGAGGCCTTAGAAGTGAGTGATAACTCACAGAGAGTGGAAGAATAGAAAGGAACATGCAAAAGGGGAATGGACAATTTAGGATCAGTTTGAGAAGAGCCCTTTTTCCCAAAGGGGAAATTTACTCCTGAGGATGAAGAACCCTGGGATTTGGGTTATATAGATATTATTTTATTTATTTTTATTAATAACTTTGTCATATAAGTATTATTTAACCATATTGTAGATAATGAAATGAGTCTCAGAGAGGTTAAATACTTTGCTCAGGATAACACAACTAGTAGTAAATAACAGAGGAAGGATTTAATCCTTGTCTAACTCCACAGCCAATGGACAGTACAGTATAGTGATCAAGTAGGTAGATTCCAGTGTCAAATTACTTTGATTCTCTTTCTGTGATTTTCACTTATTAGCTGTTTAACCTTGGATAATTTATTCAACATATCTGTGCCTCAATGCTCACATCTGGAAAATAGTGATATGATCTCATCAGATTGCTGTGAGACTTAAATGAGATAATTAATGTCAAGATTTTAATACGTTACAAGGTGTATAAAACAGATCATATATATCAACTGGAATTATTTTAACATGGCTTTGCTTCTGTCATAAGCAGCAAACAATATTTGAAGATGTTACTTGCATTTATAGAAATTTAAAAAAATCTATTCAAGGGTAACTCTAGTACAGCTAAAACCGATAAAACAAACAAGAGTAGAAAGACATCTTACACATGAAATCTGTAGCTACCACTGCATAAAGTAGAAACCTACCTTAAGTCAATGGTCTATATTTCTAGAGTAAATATAAATTACATGGATGTTTAAAAAATCTATTTAACAATTTAAGTCTTTGAATATCCATAAGGAAATGATTGACTAATGCTATTTTAAAAGGCTTGTATGAAAGAAGTCTACAAGCATTTGGTAGTCTGTACTAGAACAGCCCATCTAAACAACCCCTCTAATTGATATGTTCTTTCTACTATCTAAGAAAATACTTCCTGGTCAAAATGTAATTTCTTTCATATCTGTCTCCTCTGATGAGACTTCAACCTCAATACATATGAATTGGGGCCAAAATATATACAAGACACTACATTAGTTATTTAAGCTTACATTCTTGTCAAGAGTGTCTTTTAGTAAGTATTTTATCATAAGAAGTGAGAAGTGCCATAAGAGAATTGCAGATAAAACACTGTAGGTGTTTGGAGGCAGAAAATATTGCTTCCAGCAGGAGGATGGGGAAAAGCTTTAGAGAAGAGGTGGCATTTTATTGGTGCCTTGATAGAAGAGTAGATTCAGACATGCAGAGATAATGGGGAAAGCAATCTAGAGGGGAATAAAAACAGGAAAATATAAAGAAAGGACCATGCAATTCAGTAAGTTAGGAGTGTGTCTGAAACAGATTAGAAGGAAAAGAACCAAAAAAAGTTTGGTTGAAATGAGGTTGTGGGGATCTCAAAAAACAGTCTGGGGAGTTTGAATTTTACACACAGGCTAAAGGGTACAATTAAATGTGTTTAAGAATAGTAGACTTTTCCCTGTCCTTTGAAAAATAACTCTGGTAGCTATTTCCAGAATGGGCTGGAAGACAGAGAAAAGAAGTGAGGCTGCAAATTAGGTATTGTGGAAATCCACAGAGAGGTCTGAATCGAGGTGCCGATGGTGAAGAGGACGTAACTGCTATGAGTTGTGGCAGTTGAATCAGCAGGATTGAGCCCTATTTAGATGAGTGCCCAGGAACAGAAAGGAGTTTAGTAAATCTGAAAGCTGTATCACTAAGAGGGTGCTGGGACTCCTCAATAGAAACAGAAGTATTAGAAGATTCAGGATTGACAGAAATACTGAAATCACTGTGGGACTTAATAAGTTTGAATTTGTCTTACAGAACACCCAAGTAGAAACATGTCCAGTAAGATGTTGTAAAGGGAGAATGGTCTATCAGAGACAGAAAATAACTACCATATGCAGGATTTGTTATGAGCCTTGTGTTTCTTCTACCATGCTTGTGACTACCTAGTATCTCCAGGTTTGCCCCATGAGTTTGTTAGTGGTTTCTTCATAAACCATCTATCCCTGTATGACCTTCATTTCACTTGTGTTAGACCATTTACATTCATTTACTGAATTAGAACAATAGGTATGGGACCTCACAAATTTTCTTTTTCTATAATTTCACCTTATAGATTGGGGAAACTAAAGATCAATGTAATTAACTATCTTCTAAATGTTATTAGATACTAATGAAGAACCTGCTCACCACTCCCTTCCAGTGTCCAAGTTCTGCCATGTCATAAGACAGTTCTGCCCATCCCTGTGTCACAGGAACTCCTAACCTCAAGAAAAGAAAATAGGAAACAAAGATAGTTTGATCATGCTGGTGAAGCCACATAGAAAAAGGAATGTTTTTACAATGTTAGTGGGAGTGTAAATTAATTCAACCGTTGTGTAAGACAGTGTGGCTATTCCTCAAAGACCTAGAAGCAGAAATACAATTTGACCCAACAATCCCATTACTAGGTACATACTCAAAGGAACAGAAATCATTCTGTTATAAAGATACATGCTTGCATATGTTCATTGCAGCACTATACACAATAGAAAAGGCATGGAATCAGCCTAAATGCCCATCAATGATAGATTGGATAAACAAAATATGGTACGTATACACCATGGAATACTATGCAGCCACACAAAAAAGAATGAGAGCATGTCCTTTGCAGGAATATGGATGGAGTTGGAAGTCATTTTCCTTAACAAACTAATGCAAGAACTGAAAACCAAACACCACATGTTCTCACTTATGAGTGGGTGCTGAATGATGAGAACACGTGGACACATGGGGGAACAACACACACTGTGGCCTGTTGGGGGGCATGGGCTTAATACTTGGGTGGTGGAATGATCTGTGCAGCAGACCACCACGGCACATGTTTACCTCTGTAACAAACCTGCACATCTGGCACATGTACCAGTGTACTTAAAAGTTGAAGAAAATGAAAGCAATGCTTAGAAGAGACTCCAATGATAGAGAAGGATGATTCTTGGAAAGAGGTCCCGGATGGCTTGCTCAAGCAGTTTTGTGTATTTGTCCCACATGAAGATGAAAAGAGTGCTGGAAGCTTCAAGATACCAAGAAGCTAAGAGAGTGAGTGCAGTTTTTCTTTCTGATTATATATTAAGTCCCCAATGCACAGTGATATCACAAGGCAATTAATTAAGACATGGGTCCCTCTATTTGTGTTTTGTTTTTAAATGACATGCCCGAAAAACATAATTCATCTAAGTTGAAGAGATTTTTTTAATGTTACTTGTGCCTCTTACTTTATTTTATTTTATTTTATTTTATTTTTTTCATAAGTTATTGGGGTACAGGTGGTATTTAGTTACATGAGTAAGTTCTTTAGTGGTGATTTGTAAGATTTTGGTGCACCCATCACCCGAGCAGTATACACTGCATTATATTTGTATTCTTTTATCCCTCACTCCCCTCCCATTCTTCCACCCAAGTTCCTACAATCCATTATATCATTTTTATGCTGAAGGGATCTTTTTTGAGAAGCAATTTTCTGTAAGTCCCTGGGCTGGGGTTGGAAAATTTGGAAGAAACCAAACACTGACTTATGGTTGTATCTGAGACACAGATTTCAAGGACATAAAGTACTCAAACAATAAATTATGTTATATCTAATTTAAAATCAAAGTTCAAAATTACTTTAGCTTGGGAAAAATGCTCAAACCATACATAACATGAAGTGCACAGGTGAAATATGTCTTCTGCATCTCTAATGACAGTGATGTCAATGAAACTATGAAACTCTGGCTTTTGGTTAATAACCATTTTGTTTGTGGTACTAATGACTATGAATTAGTAGGTAATGAACAAGAACTGAAGTATTGAATTTTTATAATTATTATAGTTTACCAGGCAATGATCTTTAAAATAATAAGCTAAAAGATAATTTCATGCCCAAATATAAATTCTTAAATGTCACCATATAGACACAGTGGTGAATGATTAGTATGTGAAGAAAACACAGAATGTATACCTGAATATAAATTTAGGTCTTGATGGCACCACACAGCCTGAATGAAGAAGGACTATGACACAGAAAACTGGGCAGAGTTGCAGAGCAAGTGATGAGACTGGTGAGGAGAATGTGGCAAGATGCCAAATGACACTTCTATTCATTCATAGAAAACTGTGACACAGAATTTCAGAGCTATTCCACTGCAGCTACATCTAAAGTTGTCTGTTGTTTTTCCCTCTGCCCGGTGTCAAAGCTGAGCTTATTGTGAGGAAGGGAGTGTGTGTGTGTGTGTGTGTGTGTGTGTGTGTGTGTGTGTATGCGTAAGCACCTGTGTAAGGAATATTATAATTATTGCAAACAAGAAACCTGTAACTGCTGGATACTTGTCTTAGTAACATGCATGTCCCCAGCCCTCACTAGCCTACTGGCAAGGAAGAAAATAAATCAGCAATTTGTATCCAAATGGTGCTGGTTCTTAGCTCTTCTTAGTTCAAGCAGGTTAGTAAAGTGTCCTCCTCTGGCTGGTATTTTGGCTCATCTCCAAGGCTGTTGAGTGCAATAAAATCTTTGTGCACTGGGCATTGCTGTTTCCTCTCCAGCCCTTCCACTATAGAGAAGCACTATCTTGTCTGGGGTGCTGCCCCCTGCTATGCCTTAAAGCTGAAAAGTCATACACGAAAACAGAATTCAATTCCCTTCCATCACCACAGTCCAGGAGCCTCAATATGGGACAGGGAAAGGGGAAAATTTTCCTCCCCACTAAACTCAGACTTGTACCCTTGCACCCCATGTTGCCTCTATCTCTCCCATTTTACCCTAGGCCTGGCATGACCAAGACCTGCTGATCAAAGGCCCTTTTCCTCAGAGCTCAAACAATTCACACAAATATACAGGTATAGAGGCCTTCAGGGTCATAGGCACTCATAAACTTAATCGTGGTTACTCCCCTCTGCCTTCTTAAATATTTCTCCCTGAGATCTCACATCAGAAAGATGGCAGCTGTTAACTTAGGCTTTTGAGGGAGTCTAGCATTGGGTTTTGCTCTGTTAGACCAAACCGTGTGATATGGTTTTGTTGTATCCCCACCCACATCTCATCTTGAATTGTAGTCCCCATAATCCCCACGTATCGTGGGAAGGACCTGGTGGGAGGTAATTGAATCATGGGGGTGGTTACCTCCATGCTGTTCTCATGATAGTGAGTCAGATATCTCATGATATCTGATGGTTTTATAAGGGATTTTTCCCATTTTGCTTGGCTCTTCTCCTTGCTGCCACCATGTGAAGAAGGGCATGTTTGCTTCCCCTTCTGCCATGATTTCAAGTTTCCTGAGGCCTCCCTGGTCATGCTGAACTGTGAGTCAATTAAACCTCTTTCCTTCATAAATTACCCAGTCTCGGGTATTTTCTTATTAGCAGTGTGAGAACGGACTAATACAGTAAATTGGGACTGCAGAGAGTGGAGTGCTGCTGTAAAGATACCCAAAAATGTGAAAGTGACTTTGGAACTGGGTAACAGACAGAGGTGGGAACCATTTGAAGGGCTCAGAATATAGGAAATGTGGGAAAGTTTGGAACTTTCTAGAGACTTGGAGGGCTCAGAAGACAGGAAGACATGGGAAAGTTTGAAATTTCGTAGAGACATGTTGAATGGGTTTGACCAGAATTGTGATAGTGATATGGACAATAAAGTCCAGGCCGAGGTAGTCTCAGATGGAGATGAGGAACTTGTTAGGAACTGGAGTAAAGGTCACTCTTGTATGCAAAGAGACTAGCGGCATTTTGCCCCTGCCCTAGAGATCTGTGTAACTTTGAACTTGAGAGATATGATTTAAGGTATCTGGCAGAAGAAATTTCTAAGCAACAAAGTGTTCAACAGGAAGAAGAGCATAAAAATTTGAAAAATTTGCAGTCTAATGATGTGATAGAAAAGAAAAACTTATATTCTGGGAAGAAATTCAAGCCAGTAGTAGAAGTTTGCATGAGTAACAAGGAGCCAAATGCTAATCGCCAAGGCAATGGGGAAAATGTCTCCAGGGCATGTCAGAGACCTTTATCGCAGCCCCTCCCATCACAGGCCCAGAGGCCTAGGAGGGAAAAATGGTTTCCTGGGGCAGGTACAGGTGCCCACCCACCCTGTGACCACTGTGTGCAGCCTCAGGCCTTGGTGCCCCACATCCCAGCCCCTCCAGCCTTGGCTACAAGGGGCCAAGGTACAGTTTGGGCCATGGCTTCAGAGGGTGTGAGCCCCAAGCCTTGGCAGGTGCCATGTGGTGTTCAGCCTGCAGGTGCCCAGAAGTCAAGAACTGAGGTTTGGGAACTTCTGCCTAGATTTCAGAGGGTTTATAGGAATGCCTGTATGTCCAGTCAGAAGTTTGCTGGAGGGGTTGGGGGCCTCATGGAGAACCTCTGTGAGGGCCGTGCAGAAGGGAAATGTGGGTTGAATCCCCCACACAGAGTCCCCATTGAGGCACTGCCTAGTGGATCTGTGAGAAGAGGGCCACCATTCTTCAGACCCCAGAATGGTAGAGCCACCAACAGCTTACACTGTGCACCTGGAAAAGTTGCAGACACTCAATGCCAGCCTGTGAAAGCAGCTGGCGGGGGGGCTGTACCCTGCAAAGCTACAGGGGCGGAGCTGCCCAAGACCATGGGAGCCTACCTCTTGCATCAGTGTGACCTGGATGTGTGTGAGACATGGAGTCAAATGGGATCATTTTGTAACTTTAAGGTTTAATGATTGCCCTATTGGATTTTGGACTTGCATGGGGCCTGTAGCCCCTTTGTTTTGAACAATTTATTCTCTTTGGAATGGGTGTATTGACCCAATACCTGTACTCCCATGGTATCTAGGAAGTAACTAACTTGCTTTTGATTTTACAGGCTCATAGGCAGAAGGGACTTGCCTTGTCTCAGATGAGACTTTGGACCTGGACTTTTGAGTTAATGCTGGAATGAGCTAAGACTTTGGGGAACTGTTGGGAAGGCATGATTGTGTTTTGAAATGTGAGGACATGAAATTTGGGAGGGGCCAAGGGTGAAATGATATTGTTTGGCTGTGTCCTCACCCAAATCTCATCCTGAATTGTAGTTCCCGTAATCCCCATGTGTCATGGGAGTGACTCAGTGGGAGGTAATTGAATCATAGGGGGAGTTACCACCATGCTGTTCTCATGATAGTAAGCTCTCAAAAGATCTGATGGCTTTATAAGTGGCATTTCCCCTTTTTCTCAGCACTTCTCCTTGCTGCTGCCATGTGAAGAAGGACATGTTTGCTTCCCCTCTGCCACGATTGTAAGTTTCCTGAGTCCTCCCCAGTCATGCTGAGACATGAGTCAATTAAACCTCTTTCCTTTATAAATTACCCAGTGTCAGGTATATCTTTATTAGCAGTGTGAGAATGGACTAATACACCATGGGTCTTAGTTTGATCCCAGGGATAGAGAGCATACTGTGTGTACTATCATTTTTCCTTAATCAAGCCACTCTTTTCTGTAATGTTATTGTTTGTTGTGGAGATAAAGGCAGAGGGACATACCCAACAGTCAGACAAAGCCCTGTGTTTTCAGCCTCTGTGTTGAGATGTGTACATTTCCTGAGGCATTGTACTAATCCTGTTTCCAAAGGAAACAAAAGCATCAGGATAACATGGTCTTGCCTCCCAGATGACGCAGAATAATTTATAGTTTCAATTAAATTGCTTCCAAACCTGTTGTACTGTCAACCTGTTGCAGTGAATGCAAATTAAATAACCCATATTTCTATTTTAACTGAAAATATTTTCTAGTAAGGCTGGAAACCATGCATGATGTGAAGCTGTGGCTAGAATAGCTGTTTTCTCCGTATGAGAATTAACATCTGGTTAATTATTATACCTAGTTATTATGCTAGGTATGCTTCTGTGGCTTGAGAATTGTTAGTGCAGTTAACTGAGTAAAATTTAAATTAATTAGCCAAAGGAGTGGCAAAACAAGCTGAAATCCATAATTTGAATTTTTGTTAGTAGTCCCATTTTCTCCCAACACCTTTTAATTTGAATTGCGACAAATAGCACACCTGAGATTTGAATTTCCCTCTCTCATTCTTTGTCTACCTGGCTATAGTCAAGGAACAATTATTCATCTGTTCATCCATTAATCCATTCATCCATCTGCCCATCCATCCACCCCCCGATCCAGTGTTCACCATGTGTTATTTGGGCCTAACCATGGGCAGCAAAAGGGAATTAAGGAATGCCAGCCGCATAGGCGGAAGCTGAGTAGTTTTGTCAGTTCTTGGATTGTGGGGTAAAATGCATTCATGTCCTTTTATTAATAGCTATGTGGCTTGGGTCCCCTAGCCTTTTCAGTCTCAATGTAGCTGTTACTGACAGCACTAATAAGCTGTCAGTCTGTTTTTGCCATGTGTTAGGAAGCAAGCACCACTGAGAATGCCATCTTTACCAGGAATTTCAGAAAGTACTGAGAGGTTTATCAGTCATGGAGAGGAAGGAATATGAAGTGGGAAGATGACCTAGAGGTTTGGTTAGTGAGTAAGGAGTAACTTTTACCCAGATGAACCATATTAAGGAGGTAGGAAGGGTCTCTGCCTTTCTTAAAGTTTAGATATCTGAATCCTTTTAAGAGATAAGCTTCCATCAGGGAGAGTAGAAACACTTTCTCCGTATTAAAAATGCTATATAGTTTTATTAAGTTGTCTGACTTCTTTCTTTGCTTGTAAATAATGCCTAACATATTCGAAACTACTGAAAAATAAGGTGCTTCACATAAATCACTTTTCCAGATAATTGAAAGTTGCTTTCTAAAACACTAAAGCTGATTAGGCTTGGATAACATTTTCTTAAAAACAATTCCAGCATTTCTGTTCATAAGAGCTCTTAAGAGTTCTTAAGAGTCCACTAGTGAATGAAACATTTTGCTTAGAAGACAGAAGTTCAGGTCTCCATTCCTCACATCAATTTGCATATACTATTGCATATAATAGCATCTATGTATCTTGAAAAAAAGAGATGGGGAAGACAAGAAAAGGAGAAGGGAGGAGGGAATGGCATGGTATCTGTTGCCCTCTCACCTCCTTGAATTTACTATAAACTAGAAGCTGGACTGTGGTGCCCACAGTATACTTATAAAAACCAGAAACTGGCACAACCATTTTCAAGAAAGAATTTGTGATATTCCAGACCCAATGTAACTCTAGTTAGGAACCAGGTGGCAAAATATGGCAAAGAGTTTAGAAGAGATCGTTCTGTCTGTGACTGGCAGAAACAGAACTTGACAGTCCATGACCTTGGCATTAGTGATGGTTCCAAAATTCTTATGTGGAACAGCTTACTGGTGGCCGTCCCGTTGGGAGGAGATGCTGGAACACTTATTTTATTTCGAAGATGATTTTGTGTTCAACACACATTTTAATTTAGATTGTATGCTTATTTGTCAGTAGGTTCTAGGAGAGTATTGCTGGAAATTGTGGGAGAAGGAGGGGTCTAAAGCCCAAGCAAGCCATCCTTTGATACCATCTTTCTCGTCATGGTCTTGGTGTAAACAGAAATGGCTCAACTGTAGCAGAGAGTCTCTTAAAAGAAGCGCCAGGGAAATGGACTTTGTGGTCATTTATACATGGAAGTAAAAGCACGAAAAAAGCAATATGGTGGACACTGGGGCAGGGTGAGTTCTTCCTTTAGCACTGGAGATTCATAACTGTCATTGGGCATAACTGTAACTGTGAGTCTGTTGGTGGTGTCAGGTAACATTGGCAGTACATTAAACATGATCTCATCTTACCAGATCTAAGAACCATCACTAGCCTATACTGTTTACTGTAGTTTGTACTGCAGAAATGCCCTTTGAAAGTATGGAGGTATGTAGGGCATTTTGCCTTACTCTAAATGGGCCCAAACTTAATGAGGAAGTTCCATTTGGAAACTTCTGGTTGACTATTCATTTCCATGAGCACAAACTTACTACTTCTCCTTCTTGACATTTTATTTATTGAATTATTTGTGTTTATTGTGTATTTCTTTGAGGTCAAGGAGTTTGTCTTATTGATCTTTGTGTATCTGTGTGTCTGGCACAAAGCTTTTACTATAAGAGGTACTCTGTAACTATTACATAACAAAATACAATGATGATTGTGATCTTGGAATATTGGTGACCTCATTTTCCAGACCAGGATTCTGTTTATGTTGTTTTCAATCTCTCTGATTATAACACCTCTTATGCCTTGCAACCACCCCATTCTCACCCCAACCAAGTAACACCCTACTGCTTTGATTCCTCTTGAACTTTACCCAGCGCCTCAGACTTCTAATAAGAAATTTGCCCTTCACTTCACCACTCTCCCTTTCAGGAGGAATCACCTCCTTTTTCCCTGTTAATTTTTCCTACAGGATTGCATTTAGTTTATCCTTGCTTGCTCTAGAATTAGAATATGCTATTTATAATAAACAAATCAAACAAATCCAGATGAGTAGAATGAACAGATATATAAATGTAGAAAAATGTAAGACTATGTATAGAAGACAATGAGTCGCTTAATATGGCTGGAACTAAAAATGCAGGAAGGAGTGGAAAGAATAGAAGTTTGGAAAGCTAACCGGGAACTGAAATAGGGAGTTGGGGGTTATAATGTAGATAATTAGGAGCCATTTTAAATATTATAGAAAAGGAGAGGTCTGAATGAAAATATTAATTCCGTACATTAAATTGAGTAGTTAAATTTGCTTCAGTTAAATGAGTATTTTTATATTGTTGAGATGATATCAGGAGAAGATATTTAAGTAGACAGAGGTCTTGTGGTAAAAGTAGTTCGTGCTCTTGGGACATGAGCAATTTAAAACCAAGTATGTGTTTTCCTAGATATAAATATAATGGCTATAATATACACACAGTTGGAAGTATTCTCTCCAGAGCAGCCCAACCAGAATTCTTTAAAAGACTTAGGCATTTGAACATCTCTACTATTTTTAAGAATGATTTTCCCTTTCCTAAATCCCAGGAAACTACACAGTGGTCCTTAATATAAACACCAGAAAATGCCCTTCTATGGTAAAGTTTATCACATGTACTCCTAGAGGGTCTTTTGCAGTGGCATCTTCCCATAGTGATTCTTCAGTTCATTTAACTCACACCCTGAGCTGGATACTTAACAAAAGCCCCATCATTTTCTGTATAGTTTTAGACTGCAATTCCTTGAAAATATTGCTAGATCACAATAATCAAACCTCATTCTCTAATCTCAGAAATGATGGCTAGCCTACCCTCTCCAGCATTTTGATTACATTTAGTCTCCAATTCATGTTCTGTGTTATAGGAAGTAAAATGATAGGTTAAATGCACTTTAATTGGCAGAAACCAGGATCATTAATTTTCCTTTCATAGGATTTGTTTTCAAGAACTATTTACTTACAAAATCAAATGGGACTAGAGTCTTGTATTCACAGAAGAAAACCAAGTGCTCTTGTCTTCTTTTGTTCAGTCTTCCTTTTAGCATTGAAGCAGAATCCTAGAGAGGAGTGTTAAGGAAGATGGATGTTGACAAGAAGGGAGAGGGGCTTAGGAAGAGTTACTGTATGAGACAAAATAATCTAGCTCTAAGATAATTCTAATAATAATTAGAAGTTTGTTTATGAGTATATTTTTAAACTGTTAAAAATATGAAGCAAAATCTTATACAATTAATTTAGAGTGAAGTCATTTTCTTAATTAAAACTGGGCTAAGTGGTTAGTTTGCGCTCATTGTCATTAGCCAGGAAATTCACACTAGTCAGTTCTGCACAATTACAGCTGCCTCTTTAGCATTTTCTGGGTGTTCAAGTCTCACTTTTTCCTTCCATCAAAATTTAAATTCTTTGCTCTTCTTTGGAAAACCAGTGACTGAAATACAAGAACAGAATATTTGATTGCACTGGTTGCTGTCCCCATAATACAATTCAAGTCTTTGAGAATCAACAACTTATTTCAATACAATTTTATCAGATTAGCACAATCAAGGCTGAAATGGCGCATAAAATACAGGTGAAGATAGAGCAGCATGATTAGCAGCTGCAGGTCTGTTCTTTTTTCCTGTGACCTTAAATCAAATGGTCACCATGATGAAAGAAAATTAAGAGAAGTTTTCCAGGGACAAAGTTGAGAAGGTGTCTGAACATTTGTTGAGGAAAGTTGTTTCATATAGAATGTTATTATGAAAGTGAAATGAGTCAAAATGAGATATCATTTCTCACACGCTTTTATAAGAACAAATGTAAAAGTTTTCTTTCAAAAAAGAACTGGGTGTTAGGTTTCAGCATCAGTCTTATAATGAGGCTCTGGACTGTACATAAAACTGTTCTCCTAGGACATTCTACTATAATCCAAAATGGATGTTCAAAGCCACAACATCAGGCTTCAAATTCTTGTTTCAAAGTCAAAATTATGGAATAACAGTATAAATTAGTCTCAGTATTTTCTTTGTAGTTGTACATTTAAGGAAAAATATTACCAGATAACCAAAATGTAAGGCCAATCATGAATGAAATTAAAGAATTTCAACTTTTCTTTCTGGTTACTTCAGAAGTTTAGGCTTTTAACACAGAGAGAATAAAATAAATCTCAATGTTTATAAATAATCTAGCTAACTCAAATCCTTAAACCTCTATGAGGCAATTAATAAGATGACATTAATTGCACTTAATAATTTTACACAGGAGACAGGCATTTATCCTTATAAATTAATTTTATAACCTTGGATTTTGCCATTGGCCAGTGTAAGTTAACACTGTTATAGTTAACAAGTTTACTTGTTATAGTATAGTTAAGTTATATATATACTTATATATATACTTACTATATATATGTGTTACATATATACTTACTCTCTCTATGTAAGTTATATATATACTTACTATAGTATAGTATAGTATAGTTAAGTTAACAAGTTATAGTATGATATGGTTAGGCTTTGTGTCCCCACCCAAATCTCATCTTGAATTCTAATCCCCATAATCCCCATGTGTCTAGGGAGAGACCTGGTGAGGAGTGATTGGATCCTGGGGGCAGCTTACCCCATGCTGTTCCCGTGATAGTGAGTGACTTCTCATGAGATCTGATGGTTTTATAAGAGGCTCTTCCCACTTCACTGCATACCCTTTCTCTCCTGCTGCCTTGTGAAGAAGGACATATTTGCTTCCCCTTCTGCCATTATTGTAAGTTTCCTGAGGCCTTCCCAGCCATGTGGAACTTGAGTCAATTAAATCTTCTTTCTTTATAAATTATGCAGCCTTGGGCAGTTCTTTATAGCAGTGTGAAAATGGACTAATACTTAGTTATAAAGATCACTTGTTGAATACTTACCATGTGTCAGGCACTTTGCAAGCCATTTTACTTAAATTATTTAATTTTTCCCACAAGCCTGTGAGGTAGACTTTATTATAATTTTCACTTCATAAATGAGAAGTCAATGCTCAGAAATGTTAAATAACTTGCATGGGTCTGACAGTTAATGACAGTACTGGTGTTCAAATTCAAGTCTCTCTGACTCCAGGTCCCCTTTGCCTTTTTGCAAGATCTCTTATACTGCACAAGGGAGCAATGCCAACGATAGAAATTTACAGGAGCATTTTGTCCCATCATTTTCCACTTTCCTCAGTGGTATGAGAGAATGAACTCAGGTACCAGAGCATTCTGAAATTAACCTTCAGCTGGGCGCTCATTAAAATAGTTTCCCTGGTCAGTTTCTTCTTAAAAAATACTCTGTGTCCTTTAGGCCTATTTCACTGTATAATAAATGAGACAGGGGAATGTCTCTCACTAATACTTATGGCAAGATCAAGTCTTACTCTATAGGGTGAGTCATGTCAAAGTTTTACTTTTTGCCGTTGACGCATTTGGAAGAACACGAACACGTGACCCCTGATTTATGTAAGAAGGGTAGGAAAAGTGAACAAGTGGATATTGAGCATATACTACACTGATGATAGTCCATTTTGAGGAGTTGAAAACAGGTTCAGAAAAGTTTAATGACTTCACCAAGGTTGCCTACCAAGTAGGTGAAGGGTTAGTGTTTGAACCTAGGACTGTCTAACTCCTTGACTCATCTTTTCTTCCCTATTTTCCACTGTTCTACACTATGTAATAATTCACTGCTTGATTTGTGGCAATCTCTGTTCTCTATCTTCCGGATAGACTTTGCTATGAGTTAGATAATAGTCAAGCACCTTAGTTGCCCCTCCTCTCCCCTCACCTGGCCCACCTCCCCACCCCGGCATTGACCCCAAAATGCAATGCCCTGGTCACTTGGCAAGCGGCTGTGCCTGGTGGAGGCCTAGGGGCAGGCCGGAGCTCCAGCCAGATCCCTGAAAAGAAGCGGGTGCTCCCCGACTTCCAGGCCTTAGTTGGGGTGGGGGGGTCCAGCTCCTGGGCCTGGGGTCTTCTCCCCGCCCCCACCCCCTTGTCCTGGGTGGGCCCCTGACTGCCTCTCTCTGCCTTTTCCTTGAGTGTCCCTCCTCAAGCCCTGCGGCACTGGCTTGGGTGGCAGGGCCCACTTGTTTCAGGGACCCCAAGAGGTGCCCCCTGGCTCCTGGGACTGTGTGTGTGGGTCTGGTGGGTGATGGGGGGAAGAAGGGCCAGGCAGAGGGTGCAAGGGAGGAAACCCCTCACCAGGAGAGCCAAAGACAGGGTTGTGCCTTACTCCAGGAGCCACCCCTGTGCCCTCCTTGCCCTGCCATTCACCCCCTTCCCCTTCCCCTGGGCAGCCTGCTGCTTTTTCCTTATCTTCCTCCCCTGCCCTGCCCTAAGCTGCATGGTTTCCCTCACTCTGGGCAGCCAGGAAGGAATCTGAATGGAGAATCACCAACCACCAGAGAAAAAAGACCATGGGGCCCTCCCCTGCCAACTCCCCTTCCCTGGCTGCCCACTCACCCACACCTCTGTCACTCAGGACAGGTTGCCCGCCCTGTCCACGTGAAGTGCCAACACCCTTCCCACCCTGGACCGAGCCCCCACCCCTCCCTGAGCCCCCAAGTGAGTTTGCACACTTAACTACTGTAATGAGAAGAGCAGCGTTGGCAAATGTGAACCATGATAATATAAGTGAAACTGATGAGGAGAATAAACTAAATGCCTTTAAAAAAAAAAAGAAAAAGAAAAAGAAAAAAAGAAAAAATAGAAAGCTACTGAATCTTTCTAAAAGCCCCCAATTCAAGATATTATGAAATTACTAACATAGAGGTCAAATGGATCACACTTGATAAATAATGTGTTGTCTCAACAAGTATGTTGGAAGGAGAAAAATTTGACTTTATGCAACATTACACATTTTCCACAGTGGAATTCAACCATTTAGTACAGACATCTTAGTACAGATATTTTGCAGCTACAAAAAACAAATTTGTGGATTTTCAAAAATCCCAGGCAACAATGAGAAACTTTTATTATTAAGTTGAGCTGTTCATGGGTTGGGTATCAATCCAGAAAAAGGCAAAAAAAAAAAAAAAAAAAAAAATACCCTGTAAGCAAGTTTTTTGTTTGTTTTGTTATTTATTTATTTAATTCTCTGAGGTTTGATTAAAAGAAAGCTGAAATCTGCCCTTACTTGAATGCTGGTGGCAATTTGCTCAGCTCAGCTCTCCTTTGGACCAGGGGCCTTGGGTTAGCTAACTGCCTGGGAATTGGGCCCAGATGCACACAGCACATAGGTGCTAATCCATATGAAACTTGAGGCACTGAAGGGGGCAGCTGTGTCTGAGGTAATTTATCATACCTGTGATGCTATTGTCCTTAAGGTATCCTATGACCTGGGACCTTCTCTCAGGAGAGCTCCTGGGCAAGTATTCTTCCAATGAGATTATACCTGATGCTTGCCCAGCACTCAAGGAGAAGGCTAGCTGAGGCTTACCCCTGACGTCATGAATAGCTGTGACTCATCATTTTAAATGAAGGCCTTGAATTCGGTCCAACAGTATGGATTTGTAGATACCTACAGGGCATGTTTCCAAAACAGGAGGAGTTGATGCAGAGGGAAACAATAAACAAAAACCTAGAATGAATTATAAAAGTTTGCTGAACCTCAACTCAAATACCAAACATTATTATTTTATTTTCTATGGAACTGAGAAATAAAACAAAGCTTATTTTATTTTATTTTATTATTTAAACTGCAGTGAACCACTTTGAACCTGTCACTGATTCACTGAACTGGAACCAGACTAGAATATCAAAATATTTTCTAAATCACACATGAGTCAACTGAATATTATTTAGTTAGGAGTTCCTGGCTTGTTCACTGTCAGAACTAAAATTCAAGTTGATGATTTCTCCCTGCCGTATATCTGGGTGTGGGTAGAGACACTATAACAGAGGCTTTGGTAGTCGAATAGGGAGAGAGAATACCTACTAAATTAATGCTTCAAACATTTCTTTTAGCTAATTTTGTTAATCAAACAAACTCTGACACTGAGATTCAATATAAATCACATAAGTGTGGCCCTATGGTGATTGAAGCAGTATCTGAGGTCCCAAGTCCAGGCAGTTGGATACTGCTGCCCCTCTAGGGAACGTCAGCACACCATCAGACACAGAATAGCCCCACACTAAATAACACTGTGCAGGATTTGAGTTCTGTGGCTTTAATCATTTTTTTGTGTGTAGGTGATTCCTTGGGCTTGATTTCTCTCCTGAATGTTAATCCATTTCTATTTGCTATTCACTTAGACTACTTACTGGTGTCCCAAACTCGACGTGTCTAATGTTGAATAGTTCTATGTTCCTTCAAACAAACTACTCTTGTATTGACTATTTGTGTTAATGTCATTCTCCTGGTTAACTGGGCTTGAAACTTAGTTAACTCATTTAATCTCTTCTCATATTCAACCCCCCCCCCCAAAAAAAAATCAGTGTCCCACTTTGTTATGGTCCAATTAAAGGATCCTACGTTTGTGTCAGACTTGGTTTGTGATGCTGTACTCAGATTTCAGGTGGGCAGTGAAGTCAGCAGGGGCGCCTGGATAAGCAGGCACCACCAGATGCTATGGGAGAGGCTACTTAACAAAGCTGAAGCAGCAGGTAGAGAGGTTTTCAGGAATCACAGCAAGATCAAGGTTCAGAACTGGGGCAACTCAAGAGGGCACTGTGAATGGTGATTGGTTCAACCTTGCCTCTGGTGACTCTCATCTGGGTTGTCTTTAAGATAACTCTGGCCTTGGGAAGTTTGAGAGTCAGGATCTTCCTTTGGCTTTACCATTTATCAGCTATATGACCTTGAGCAAACAACTTTCTGAGACTCAACATTATCAAAGGTAAAATATGGATAATAGTTCCTTCCCTTCTTTGACTTTGTGGTTAAAATTAAACAAAATGGTCATGAAACAGGCACCATACATTTTAATGTGCTCTATGCATGTGGTGGTGTTAGGCAGTAAGATCTGTGCACTCAGCTTTTCATTTGTCCATTCATTAATTCAAATATTTATCAAACACCCACTGTGTCCAGGCACTGTGCTAGGCCTGTGATATAGTGTTAAACACATTCTCAACCTCTTACAGATAGATTCTGCCCTCACAGAATATATGAGAAGGCAGGTTTTAAACAACTTATTACACGACTAGTAATAGTTTTCAGATATACTCCACTTCCTATATGCCAATCTTGTTCTCAGCATTCATCTCATTTAGTATTCCTGACAATCCTATAAGAGAAGCAACAATATCTTATTTTATAAATGAAGAAATTTAGCCCCAGAGAGCTTAAACAACTTGCTTGAGGGATTTCACAGCTAGTAAGTGGCAGAGGCAAGATCATAACCCAATTAGTCGGTCTCTAGATTCTATGCTTAACCTAATAATCACTACATCAAATTACCTCCCTTACTTGAGCCAGAGCATCCCTCTAGGTAGGCAAGAGCAGTCACTTCCAAATTCCATAGTTAACTAACCTTTCTGATCTTGAGTTCCCTTCTCTGGAAAATAGGGGATAATACTAATGTCTACTTATGTGCTTTTTTATTTTTTATTTTTTTTTGGATAAAAGGAGATAATCCTTGTAAAGAAAACTTAACAGAGTAATTTATCTCACAAATGCACAGTAAATATTAGTTTTTAGCTATTGATTATAATAAGTGCAATGGAAAAAAACTGCAAGGTGCTGCGAGGGAGTAAAACAGGAAGACCTAGTCTAGACTGGCTTAGAGGGGTATGAAAACAGTCCTGGAAAAATATTTAAGCAGAGACCCAAAGAAATAATGAACAAAGATATCAGAAAGGGAAGGGTGGAGGAAGCAGATATTTAAGCAGAAACCCAAAGAAATAATGAACAAAGATGTCAGAGAGATAAAATATTTAAGCAGAGACCCAAAGAAATAATGAACAAAGATGTCAGAGAGAGAAGGGTGGAGGAATCCCTAGCTGGGCAACTAGATTAGTTCCTTCTAGAAACAGAGAAAAGGCCAGAATAGCTAAAATGGAGAGAATAAGAGGAGCAGGAATTAGGGGGTTGGTTGGAGAGGCAGAAGAGGAACTTTCCCATCTGTTCCTCCCTTGTTATGTGTTCCACTGCTATCATGTGAATTCAGGCTCTATTGTTTCGGGCCTAAATTATTTCAATGACTTTGTAATTATTCTTCCTGTTTGTACTGTCTTGCGTCTTCTATTCATTGTGCATATTCCCGGCAAATTAAGGTCCTAAAGCACCCCTTTGACCATGGCATTGCCTTACTAAAAATCTTTCAAAAGTTTGCCATTGCCTATGAAAATAAATTCCAAACTCTTTAGCCAAGCATACAGTGATAATTTCAATCTGGCTTCAAACCGCTTTGGGTCTTATATCTCACAACTTCCTTTACATACCCAAAACTCTTAACTAATTTTGCTCTGTCCTTCTCTGCCTAGAATGCATCCTTCTTTCCCCTTTCTATCCAGTCTTAGCATTGGCAAGTCCTGTTTATCTTTCACATATGTATCACATGTTATCTTATTGCCAGGAGTTAGATCTTCATCCTTAAAATCTTACACCTTTTTGGTTGTCTTTTGCTATGGTCTGAATGTTAGTGTTTCCCCAAAATACATTATGTTGAAATCCTAACGTGTAAAATGATGATATGAAGAGGTGGGAACCTGGTAAGTGGTTAGGTCATGAGGGCTTAGTGTTCTTATTAAAGAGACCTCATAGAATTAGCTCATTCTTTTCATCATGCAAGAGCACAGTGAGAAGGTACCATCTATGAACCAGGGAGCAAGTCCTCACCAGACACTGAATCTGCTAGCACCTTGATCTTGGACTTCTCAGCCTCAAGAATTGTAATAGATAAATTTTTGCTGTGTATATCCCACTCATTCTATGGCATTTTGTTACAGAAGCTTAATGGACAAAAATATCTTTCCTGTATATAACTTTTTCTCTAAAAAATAATTTAAAATTTTTTCCATTTAAAATCTGCATATAAAAATTATTCATAGTTTTATTAGCTTATCCAGCTATTAGCATTTTGGCATATTTTTTCTAGTTGTATGTGTGAATATTGAGAACTTAATTTTTATATACTTTTCATTATAATCGTATGTTCATAACAATGTTAAAAATATTACTTTGAGGGCTGCCTAATATTCAAGCATAGGAACATATCATAATATATATATAAACATTCCCCTATGGGGGCCTCAGTTTCTTTTTCCAAAGAATAAGTCAATAAGAATGCCTATCTTCCACCATTATTGTGAAGATTAATGAGAAACATATTAAAGAACTTACAAAAGGAACTAAGACATAGTAGATGCTCAGTAAGTAATAATCATTGTTCCTTTTTGTCTTGCCGAAAAATTTCCCTATGATTTATCTGCTCTCAGATGAAAGATGGAGCATATAGGGGTAAGAATGAGGAAGCTCTTATATGAGGGACTTCTTTTTGCCTATTAAAAACAAAGATTATTCTGCCCACAAGAAACAAAAGGCTTCCATCTCTCTCACAAGACTCAGTAAAAATTATCCAAAACATGTAAATTTTTATTTTTAGCAATTTTGTGGGTCAAGGAAAAGGTTGGAAGCAAAATGTGGTTTAAAGATGATGGAAATGAAATTCATTTTACTTTCTGTGGTCCTTATTTCCATATATAATCATGGATTGACTTTAGACTTTTTTGGTTTAATTGTCGCAAGCAGAAATATCTTTGGGCCTCGGTTTTTTATACTCTAATAAATCTTTATAATAAAATGGGTTAGAGGTAGTCTTATTTTATCCAATTACTCCAAATTTGATTGCAAGTCCAAGAGCATTTTAATCCTCTTGGTATTTAGAGTCTGTAAATCTTTGATAATTTCATGTTGCAGCCATCTTTTACTCAAAGTTACGTGTTTAGTAACTTTGCTTTGAGTATTTCTTTAGGTTTTTATTTCCTTGATCAAAACTGAGCAGGCTGCTTGAGACACTTCTAGTCTCTATAGTTCAATTTTCATGTGACTTCTGACATTTATTCTTAGAGGAGATGAACAGTTGCTTATTTTAAATATATCTGCCATACCTGCAGCTAAGGAAAGACAGTATATAAGGCCCTCCAGTCTCACTCTCCTTCCCCTACTAGACTGTAAATTCTTCAAAGCCGGAGGTCATATAATGCTCTACTCTGTATCCTCAGAACCTAAACTGTGTCTGGTACATGGCAGCTGCTCAGTAAGTGTTGGCTGAAAGAATTAATGATGACTGCTGTTTCCTCACTGTATTAGAGAAAACTTTTTAGGACACGGGCTTTGGGATCAAACAGAGCTGGGTTTTAAACACCATCACTGGCTGTGTGTTCCTGGACAGGTGATTTGTATTCCCTAGTCCCAATTTTTTATCTTACAGTGAAAAAATAATTCTTACCTAAGGACTAAAGGAAATAATATGTGTAAGTGGGCTTGGCACATAGAACATGCACCATAAAATGTATCTTTCCTTCCTTTTTGAGACATCCCAATTCACATTCCTTTTTAAATTCTCTTAGCCTCTCCTCTATCTGAGGGTAAATTCAGAAGAGAATAAACTATGTAAGTAAAAGGCTATAAAAAGCAGTAGAAAGATGGAAAAATGGGAAGGGCATTGAGAATTTTTTAAACTTCTTTATGGCTTTCGGGAACTTTCATTTTCCAAAAATAGGTTTCTGTTTGCCCATCAGATAGATTACCTTCCCTTTACCTCCTCTCTTCTCACTTTTGAGTTGTAAGTGAAAAGGAGGCATAAAGAGAGTGAAAGAAAGTGTCAGAACTCCCTATGCTTGACCCCTGAATGCAAGAACGAAGCTCTTGCTATGTATTTGGTCTTTATTTCTGTTGAAATAGGGTGAAGACAGAGAAGGATTAGGGCAGGATGATTCAGCACACAGGCTCTGGGGGCAGATGGGTTATGAGGATAAAATAAAAAATTCATGTAAAGAAAACATTGGCAAGGTATCTGGCACACTGTGAGCCGTAAATAATGCCAATATTTAGGACAGTAATAGATGATGATGATAATGAAAATGTTAACGGTAATAACTAGAAGGAAATCCACACAAAAACAAATAAAAAGTTATATTATTTTTGCTGTTATTTATTTTTGTAATAATGTGGAAAAGTAAGAATTTGAGCTTGTGGAACCATAATTTGATATTGGTTGAAGTTTTTTTCCCCTCATTTTTGCTTATATATTGCCTATAGGAAATAAGATAAAGTATATTATTTTTACTTAAAGATACTATCTATAAAAAAGATTCTAAGTTTATTAAAAATCTATCTGTCTGCATATGATTTTTGTCTATAGGCATATCTACAATGAAATATGCCAGAAATGTGTTTTCTTAATGTGAAGGACGATTACTTTTGAGTGTTGGGTTTTCTTTTTTTTTTTTTTAGACAGAGTCTTGCTCTGTCGCCCAGGCTGGAGTGCAGTGGCGTGATCTTGGCTCGCTGCAATCTCTGCCTCCTGGGTTTAAGGGATTCTCCCGCCTCAGGCTCCAGAGTAGCTGGGACTACAGGTACCCACCACCACACTCAGCTAATTTTTTGTGTGTTTTTAGTAGAGACGGGGTTTCATCGTGTTGGCCAGGATGATCTTGATCTCCTGACCTTGTGATCCGCCTGCCTTGGCCTCCCAAAGTGCTGGGATTACAGGCATGAGCCACCACGCCTGGCCGGGTGTTGGGTTTTCTTTTGTGTTATTTTGATACTTTCACCTTTGTGTTTTAATTTTTATTTTTATTTTTTTGATATGGAGTCTTGCTCTGCCGCCCAATCTGCAACCTCCACTTCCTAGGTTCAAGCGATTCTCCTGCCTCAGCCTCCTGAGTAGCTGGGACTACAGGTGCCTACCACCACGCCTGGCTAATGTTTTGTATTTTTAGTAGAGATGGGGCTTCACTGTGTTAGCCAGGATGGTCTCGATCTCCTGACCTCACGATCTGCCTGCCTCGGCCTCCCAAAGTGCTGGGATTACAGGCGTGAGCCACCACGCCTGGACTGTGTTTTTAAAAACATTTAATTTTTTTAGATGGTAACATTTCTTTTGAATAATAATAATATTTTAAAACAAGCTAACAATCATAATTAGAAGCAAATATTTCAACATTCTAGTAATAATTAATTCTGAGTGGTAGGAATTTGAGCAATTGTTACTTGTTTCTATGTTCTTTTAAAAATAAAAAACACACACAACAAAAATCATCTTAAAGAGCACTAAAATCTAGGAAAAAAACAAAAATAAAACCTCTGTATCTCCTCCGCCCATACCACATTTCCCCAGTGAGATAGATGGATGTCTATGTAGTCCTAAAATCTCTACAGGGAAGAAAATGGAGTTATCCCTCTGGTCATTGATTCCAGCCTGGTCAAGTAGGAAAGGAATGGGTTGGAGATAATATACCTAGATTCCATTTTCCATTTTTACAAATGATTTGGTGTGAATCTGTAGGCATATCATGGAAGTTTACTTCCTTTTTGTTTTTCCATCTACGAAATGGGATTATAAAACCAACCCCACAGGAGGCAGGGCAAGATGGTGGGATAGAAGCTTCCACTGATTGTTCCTCCGACAAGGACACCAAGTTAACAACTATCCACACAGAAAAAAACACCTTCATAAGAACCAAAAGTCAGGTGAGCACTCATAGTACCTGGTTTTAAGTTTGTGTCACTGAAAGAGGCATTGCAGAAAAGAAAAAAACAGTTCTGAATTGTAGACGTCGCCCCTCCTCCACCCCAGGCAGCAGCAGCTTGGTGCAGAGAGTGTCTCTGGATGCTGGGGGAGGGAGAACACAGCAATTTTGAGGCATTGAATACAGTACTATCCTGTTAGACCAGAAGAGAACCAGACAAAACTCTTCCAACACCCACCCAAGGAGGGAGTGTTTAAACCAGCCCTAGCCAGAGCACCATTTCTGATCCCAGTAGCATGAACTTCAGTGCCTGAAAACCTTGCCACTGAGGGAGGGCTACAGCACTCTATATCTCCAAGTAAACTTGAAAGGAAGTCTAGGACGTAAGGACTGCAACTCTTACGTGAGCCCTAACGACAAACTAGGCTCAGAGATGGTGGACTCTGGGGGCACCCAACTTACTAAGACATCAGCTGGGGCTGCCAAGGGATTTCTGGCATCATCCCTCCCCTCACCTCAGCCTGCATAGCTCACAGATCCAAAAGACAGCCCTTCTTTCTGCTTGCGGAGAGGAAAGGGAAGAGTGGGGAAGACTTAGTTTTGCATCTTGGATACCAACTCAGCCACAGCAAGATAAGGCACCAGTCAGAGTCGTGAGGTTCCCATTCCAGGCCCTAGCCCCCAGATGACATTTCTAGACACCTGGGTCAGAAGAGAACCCAATGCCTTGAAGGAAAGGAACCAGTCCTGGCAGCATTCATCACCTGCCAACTGAAGAAGCCTTGGGCCCTGAATAACAAGCAATGATACTCAGGTACTGTATCAAGGCCCTTGGGTAAGCCTCTGAGACTTGTCTTCAGGCACCAGCACAACCACAGTGAGGCAGAGCATCAAGTGGGCTTTTGGGTTCCCCAGTTCCAGGATTTTACTCTTGTATGGCATTTCTGGACCTGCCCTAGGCCAGAGGGGAGCCCATTGCCCTGACAGGTGAGTCCCAGGCCAGGCAGCACTCATCGCAAGCTGACTTAAGAGCCCTTGAGCCTAAAGGGAACATTGGCTGGTAGTCTGGCAGTTCTTCTTGTGGCCTGGGATGGTGATGGCTATAGGGTGAGGCTCCTTTGCCTTTGGAAAGGGGAGGGAAGAGCAGGAACAAGTGCGTCTTGTGATTTGACTGCCAGCTCAGCCTCAATACAATAGAACACCAGGTAGACTTCTAATATTTTTGACTCTGGTCCCTGACTCCTGGATAGCATCTCTGGACCCACTTAGGGCCTGGGGGAATTCACCATCCTGAAGGGAAGGACAGAGGACTGGCTGGCTTTGCCACCTGCTGACTGTAGAGCCCCAGAGACTTGAGTGAACATAGGCAGTAGCCAGGGAATGGTTACAGCAGGCCATGGGCGAGATGCAGTATTGTGCTGCTTCAGATCTGATCCAGTGCAGTCATTGTAGTGCTGGCCCACAGGGGTGTGTGTGTCACTCCACTTTCAGCTAAGGTGACTCAGAACAGAGAGAGAAAGAGACTCTGTTTGCTTTGGAGAAAGTAAGGGGAGAAACAAGAGTTTCTGTCAGGTAATCCAGATAATTCTCCTAAATCTTGTCCAAGACCATCATGGCAGCACTTCTATGAGTCTGCAAGAACCACAGCATTACTCGTCTTGTGGTGCCCCCTAAAGTAGACATGGCTTAGATCACAACACCCAAGTCCTTTCAAATATCTGAAAAGCCTTTTCAAGAAGGACAACTACAAATAAGCTCAGATGGTGAAGACTACAATAAATACCTAACACTTTATGCACAGACACCAAAAAACATCTACTATCATCAATACCATCCATGAAAACATGAACTCACCAAATGAACTAAATAAGTCACCAGGGACCAATGGTGGAGAAACAGTTATGTGACCTCTCAGACACAGAATTCAAAATAGCTGTGTTGAGGAAACTCAAAGAAATTCCAGATAACACAGAGAAGGAATTCAGAATTTTGTAAGTGATATGGTTTTGCTGTGTCCCCACCCAAATCTCACCTTGACTTGTAGCTCCCACAATTCCCACATGTTGTGGGAAGGACCTGGTGGGAGGTAATTGAATCATGGGGGCAGGTCTTTTCCATGCTGTTCTCATGATAGTGAATAAGTCTCATGAGATACGATGGTTTTATAAAGGGGAGTTTCCCTGCACAAGTCCTGTTCTCTTGTCTGCCACCATGAAGACATGACTTTCACCTTCTGCCATGATTGTGAGGCCTCCCCAGCCATGTGGAACTGTGAGTCCATTAAATCTCATATATATATAAAATTAGCCCAGTCTTAGGTATGTCTTTATCAGCAGTGTGAAAACGGACTAATACTATAAGATAAATTTAACAAAGAGACAGAAATTATAAAAAGGAATCAAGCAGAAATTCTAGAGTTGAAAAATGCTATCGGCATACTAATGAATGCACCAGATTCTTTTAATAGCAGGACAGATCAAGCAGAAGAAAGAATTCGTGAGCCTGAAGAAAGACTATTTGAAAATACAACAGTCAGAGGAGACAAAAGAGAAACATAGAAATGAAGCACACCTACAGGATCAAGAAAATAGCCTCAAAAGGGCAAATCTAAGAGTTATTGTCCTCAAAGAGGGGGTAGAAAGCTTATTCAAACGGATGATAACAGAGAACATCCCAAACCTAGAGAAAGATATCAGTATCCACGTACAAGATGGTTATAGAACCAAGCAGATTTAACCCAAAGAAGACTACCTCAAGGCATTTAATAATCAAACTTTAAAGGTCAAGGATAAAGAAAGGATTATAAAAGCATCAAGAAGACAGAAACAAATAACATATAATGGAGCTCCAATACCTCTGACAGCAGACTTTTCCATGGAAACTTTACAGTGCAGGAGAGAGTGGCATGACATATTTAAACTGCTGAACTTTACCCTTGAGTAGCGTATCTGGTGAAAATATCCTTCAACATGAAGGAGAAATAAAGACTTTCCCAGACAAACAAAAGGGGAGGAATTTTATCAATACCAAACCTGTCCCACAAGAAATGCTAAAGGGAATACTTCAATCAGAAATAAAAGGATATTAATGAGCAATAAATACTCACCTGAAGGTACAAAACTTACTGGTAATAGTAAGTGCAGAGAAAAACACAGAATATTAATACACTGTAACCGTGTGTAAAGGACAGTGGCACAATCTTGGCTCACTGCAACCTCTGCCTCCTGGGTCAAGAGATTCTCCTGCCTCAGCCTCCCAAGTAGTGGGGATTAAAGGCGCCCACCACCATGCCCCACTAATTTTTGTATTTTTAGTAGAGATGGGGTTTTGCCATGTTGGCCATGTGGGTCGTGAACTCTTTACCTCATGTGATCCTCTTACCTTGGCCACCCAAAGTGCCGGGATTACAGGCATGAGCCACTGCTCTCAGCCTAACAACTTTTTGTCATTACAGTGAGATATAAATAGAAATAATAAAATGTTAAGAAGTGGAAGGACAAAGTCATGGTGAGTTTTTATTAGTGTTCTTTTTGTTTGTTTATTTTTTGTTTATGCAAACAGTATTAAGTTATTATCAGGTTAAAATAATGGGTTATAATATAATATTTGCAAGCCTCATGGTAACCTGAAACCAAAAAAACATACAATAGATACACAAAAAATATAAAGTAAGAAACAAAATCATACTATCAGAGAAAATCACCTTCACTAGAGGAAAACAAGAAGAAAAGAAAGAAGGAAAAGGAGATTATAAAACAACCAGAAAACAAATAACAAAATGACAGGATTAAGTCCTTACTTATCAATAATAATATTAAATGTAAAATGGACTAAACTCTCTAATCAAAAGACATAGACTGGCTGGACAGATGAAAAAACAAGACCCATTGATTCACTGCCTACAGGAAATACTACACCTATGAAGACAAACATAGACTGAAAATAAAAGGTTGGAAAAAAGATATTTTATACCAATAAAAACAAAAAAGAGCAGGAGTCACTATGCTTCTTTCAGCCAAAATAGATTTCAGAACAAAAATTATAAAAGACAAGGAAGGTCACTATATAATGATAAAGGGGTTAATTCAGCAAGAAGATATAACAATTTTTAATATATATGCACCCAACACTGCAGCACCCAGATATAGAAAGGAAATATAATTAAAGAGAAATAGGCCCCAATATAATAATAGCTGGGGACTTCAACACCCCACTTGCAGCATTGGATCTTCCTGACAGAAGAATCAACAAAAAAAATCAGACTAAATTTGCACTGTAGACCAAATGGATCTAATAGATATTTACAGAACATTTCATCCAACATCTGCAGAACTCACAATCTTTTCCTTAGAACATAGATCATTCTAAAGGATAGACTATGAATTAGGTCACCAAACAAGTCTTACAACATTAAAAAAATTAAAATAATGTCAATAATCTTCTCTGACCACAGTGAAACTAAACTAGAAATTAATAACAAGAAAAATTTTGTAAACTATACAAATACATGAAAATGAAACACTATATTCTTGAGTGATTAGTGGGTTGATGAATAAATTAAGAAGGAAGTTGAAAAATTTCTTAAACAAATAATAACGGAAACACAGCATGCCAAAACCTATGGGATACAGCAAAGACAATACTAAGAGGGAAGTTTATAGCTATCAGTGTCTACATCAAAAAAGAGAAGAAACTTCAAATCTACAATCTAACAATGCATCTTAGTAAAGCAAGAGCAAGTCAATCCCATAATTAGTACAAAAATAAATAAATAAATAAAATGAAGAAAATATAAAAGATCAATGCAATAAAAAGGGTTTTTGTTTGTTTGTTTGTTTTTTGTGAGACAGAGTGTCGCTCTGTCTCCCAGGCTGGAGTGCAGTGGTGCGATCTCAGCTCACTGCAAGCTCCGCCTCCTGGGTTCACACCATTCTCCTGCCTCAGCCTCCCGAGTAGCTGGGACTACAGGCACCCGCCACCACATCCAGCTAATATTTTTGTATTTTTAGTAGAGACAGGGTTTCATCATGTTGGCCAGGATGGTCTCGATCTCCTGACCTTGTGACCTGCCCGCTTCGGCCTCCTAAAATGTTGGGATTACAGGCGTGAGCCACTGCGCCTGGCCTGGGGTTTTTTTTGAAAAGTTAAACAAAGTTGACAAACCTTTAGCCAGACAAACTAAGAAAAAAAGAGAGAGGTTCCAAATAAATACAATGAGAAATACAAAAGAAGGTATTACAACTGATACTGAAAAAATTCAAAGGATTACTAGTGGCTACTATGAGCAATTATATGCCCATAAACTGAAAAATCTGGAATAAATGGACAAATCCCTAGATACATACAACCTACCAATATTGAACCAAAACATGCACAGACCAATAATAAGTAACAAGATCAAAGCTGTAATAAAAAGTCTCCCAGTAAAGAAAAGCCTGGGACCTGATGGCTTCACTGCTGAATTCTACCAAATATTGAATGAAGAATAAATACCAATTCTACTCAAACTATTCACAAAAATAGAGGAGGAGCGAATACTTCCAAATTTATTCTATGAGGCTAGTATTACCCTAATACCAAAACCAGAAAAAAACACCTCAACATCACTTCATGATAAAAACCGTCAGGAAGACTGGGTATAGAAGGAACGTATCTCAACATAATAAAAGCCATATACAACAAACCCACAGCTAGTATCATATTGAGTGGGGAAAAACTGAAAGCCTTTCCTCTAAGATCTGGAACACGACAAGGATACTATTCAAAATAGTACTGGAAATCCTAGCTAGAGCAGTCAGACAAGAGAAAGATATAATGGGTATCCTGACTGGAAAAAGAAGTCAAATTATTCTTGTTTGCAGATGAGATGATCTAAGATTTGGAAAAACTTTGAGACTCCACAAGAAAACTATTAGAACTGATAAATTCAGTAAAGTTGCAGGATACAAAATCAACATACAGAAATCAGTAGTATTTCTATATGCCAACAGTGAACAATGTGAAAAAGAAATTAAAAAGTAATCCCATTTAAAATAGCCACACATAAAATTAAATATCTAGGAATTAACATAACCAAAGAAGTGAATGATCTCTATAATGAAAACTGTAAAATGCTGATTAAGGAAATTGAAGAGGACATCAAAAAATGGAAAAATATTTCATGTTCATGTATTGAAAGAATCGATATCGTTAAAATGTCCATACTACCCAAAACAATCTACAGATTCAAAATACCAATATTTTTCACAGAAATTAGAAAAAACTATGCTAAAATTTATATGGAGTCATAAAAGATACAGAATAGCCAAAGCTATCTTAAGCAAAAAACTGGAGGAATCACATTACCTGACCTCAAATTATACTACAGAGCTACAGTAAACAAAACAGCATGGTACTGGCATAAAAACAGACACATAGACCAATGGAACAACATAGAGAACCCAGAAACAAATCCACACACCTACAGTGAACTCATTTTTGACAAAGGTGCAAAGAGTATACACTGGAAAAAAGATAGTCTCTTCAATAAATGGTGCTAGAAAACTGGATATTCACATGCAGAAGATTGAAACTAGACCTTTGTCTCTTACCATACACAAAAATCAAACCAGGCTGGGCATGGTGACTCATACCTGTAATCCCAGCACTTTGGGAGGCCAAGGTATGTGGATTGCTTGATCCCAGGAGCTGGAAA
This sequence comes from Gorilla gorilla gorilla, assembly GCF_029281585.2. Taxonomy (NCBI): domain Eukaryota; kingdom Metazoa; phylum Chordata; class Mammalia; order Primates; family Hominidae; genus Gorilla; species Gorilla gorilla. The sequence continues at coordinate 189,715,344 of NC_086017.1, read as the reverse complement.
CCAGCCTGAGCAATGTGGCAAAACTCAGTCTCTACCAAAAAATATGAAAATTAGCTGGGCATGGTGGTGCATGCCTGTAGCCCCAGATACTCATGGGGGTGAGGTGGGAGGACTGCTTGAGCCTGGGAGGCAGAGGTTGCAGTGAGCCAAGATGGCACCACTGCACTCCAAGCTGGATGACAGAGGGACAATCTGCCAAAAAAAAAAAAAAAAAAAAAATCAAAATAGACTAAAGACTTATATCTAAGATCTCACACTATGAAATGACTACAAGTAAACATTGGAGAAAATTTCCAGGACATTTGTCTGGGCAAAGGTTTCTTGAACAATACCCTACAAGCACAGGCAACCAAAGCAAAAAATGGACAAATCGGATCACATCAAATTAAAAAGCTTCTGCACAGCAAGGGATGTAATCAGCAAAGTGAAGAGACAACTGACAGAATGGGGAAAAAAAACACCTCAGACAAGGGATTAATAATCAGAATACATAAGGAGCTCAAACAACTCTATAGGAAAAAATCTAATAAACTTATCAAAAAATGGGCACAAGATTTGAATAGACATTTCTCAAAAGAAGTCATAAAAAAGGGCAAACAGGAATATGTAAAGGTGCTCAACATCACTGATCATCAGAGAAATGCAAAACTACAATGAGATATCATGTCACCACAGTTAAAATGGTTTGTAGCCAAAAAACAGGCAATAACAAATGCTGGCGAGGATGTGGAGAAAAGGGAACCGTTGTACATTGTTTGTGGGAATGTAAATTAGTACAAACAGTATGGGGAACAGTTTGGAGGTTCCTCAAAAAACTGAAAATTGAGCTGCCATACGATCCAGCAATCCCACTGCTGGGCATGTACCCAAAAGAAAGGAAATCAGTATATTGAAGAGATAGCTGCACTCCTGTGTTTGTTGCAGCATGGTTTACAATAGCTAAGATTTGGAAGCAAGCTAAGTGTCCATCAACAGATAAACAGGTAAAGAAAAATGTGGTATATGTACACAATGGAGTACTATTTAACCATAAAAAAGAATGATACAGTCATTTGCAGCAACATAGAACTGGAGGCACAGAAAGACAAACTGCATATTCTCACTTATTTGTGGGATCTAAAAATCAGAACAATTGAACTCATGGACCCAGAGAGTAGAAGAGTGGTTCCCAGGAGCTGGGAAGGGTAGTTGGGGGCTGAGGGGGCAGTGGAAATAGGTACAAAAAATAGAAAGAATAAATAAGACCTACTATTCGATAGCACAATAGGGTGATTATTGTCAATGATAACTTAATCGTACATTTTAAAATAACTTAGAGTGTAATTGGATTGTTTGTAACTCAATAGATAAATACTTGAGGGGATGGATAGCCCATTCTCTATGATTGTGCTTATTTCATGTTGCATGCTTCTATCAAAACATCTCATGTACTCAATAAATATATGCACCTACTATGTACCCACAAAAATTAAAAAAAAAGATAAATTAAAAATACAACCAACCCTATGTATATTTTAGGACAGTTTTAATGAGAGAATTAAGAGCCAATTTGAGCACTTCAATTTTAACTCCACGTCCTGCAGGAATAAATGATTATTGCCAGCCTATGGGTAAAATTATAAAATGCTCTTGCATCCTTGTTTACTTTCCTTCATGGGTTAAAAATCCCACAAAGTCCAGTTTTTCTCCAAAGCATTCATAGTGTCTGTTGCTTTACTTTAGAAGTTTGAATTTAATTTTCTTATTTTGTCTATTTTGCTCTTACCTCTTTCAAAGTCTCTCTATCCTGTGACTATAATTTTACTTCCTTTCATGTATATTTCTATGCTTGTTTAGGATGATTCAAAATATAAACTCACATTTTTAAGCTCTTTTACTCCCTTTGTGTGCTCTGTGTCACCTAAACATTAAAATTTTACTTAAGGAAGAATCTTAGAACTACTAGAGAAATGGTGTTCATTCTTGCTAGCTGAGTAGGAACATGGATCCCATAAAAATTGATCTGTTCTTTTCATTAAAACCTATAAAGAAAATCTCATTTTAAATGACTGTATTAACAAGATAACAGAGCATGGAAGGAAATTACTTATGTTAGATACTCAGTAGCTGACCCAAGAAATTACGAATGTTTTCTTAAAGCTTTGTCTTTAGTATTTGCTAATAAGCCAGTTAGCAAACCTGAAACACAAACTTGTATGTGTTTATGCACACACACACACACACACACGCATGCACAATGAATTTGGAGGGACTAATGCTAATTAAATTGACAATTGCATTTACTTTGATCACTACCTTGGCAATCCTGTATATAAACTCTCAGATAAGATACAACGCCTACATTACAGAGACTGAGAAACACAACTCTGTAGTCCTGAAATCTGGGCAGTCTAGAGCAAGAAGTTCACAGGTTGTTGTAATCAGAGGTTTGAAGAGGTTTGCAGGCATTTTAAAAACAAAAACATGGATTTTAAATGACCACTGACATACTCCATCCACAATCCTGCCTGTCTTTTGATTTCTTAATTTATTATCAATTTAACCTTTCCACATGTTTCAGAATCTTTAGGGCTCCGTCAAAATATCTTTCTTCTAGGAGATCTAACCCATTTGCCACTGCACTGTATACCTGCCCTGATGTTTTTTACACCCGAATCACCATTAAGTTTCTATATTCAGTTCCTTGTGTTGTCTTAACCTCTCTTTAAGAGGAATATGCTCCAGTGGAAATAACACTCGTCCTAAATCTGACCTTGGACCTGGTCCTGTTTTAGTCTATTCAGGCTGCTATAATAAACTACCATAAACTGGGTTGCTTATAAACAGCAGAAATTTATTTCTCACAGTTCTGAAGGCTGGGAAGTCCTAGATCAAAGTGCTGGCAGATTCCATGTCTAGTGAGGGACTACTTATTGGTTCATAGATGACTGTCTTTTTGCTGTGTCTTCACATGATGGAAGGGGAGAGAGAGCTTTCTGGTATCTCATCTTGTATTTCCTGAGATTGAAGCTTTCTCTATAGCTCAAATCCCATTTGTAAGGGCTCTGCCCTTGTGACTTACTCTCCTGCCAAAGGCCCTTACCTCTTAATACCATCACGTTAGGGATGAGGATTTTAACTTATGAATTTGGTGGGGGGGATGCAAACATTCAATCTATATTATTCAGCTTCTGCCCCCACCCCCAAATCATGTCCTTCTTACATGCAAAATACATTAAAGGGATCATCATAGCCCCAGAGATGGGTGAGACTCAAGGTATGATTCATCCGGAGACAAATTGCTCTCCAGCTGTGAGCTTGTGAAACCAAACAAATTACGTACTTCCAAAATTCAAAGATGGCTCAGACAAAGGAAAGAAATTTCCACTAGAAAAAAAAAAAAGAAATAGGAAAGAAGAAAGGCATAACACATTCCAAATAAGTCCAGGCTACAAGGCAAACTTCATGAGGTCTTACAGCTCCAGAATAATCCTCTTTGGCTTGTGGCTCTGCCCTCTAGGTCCACTAGTTGGGGAGGTACCTCTCTATGGACCCACAGCTTTGGGCAGAACCTGTCTAACCAGTTGAAACTCAGGCAATGGCTCTACTTTTTCAAACTGAAGAGGCATCTCTGATGATATTTGAATTGCTTTTGGGGTCCTTCTTCCCTTGTCTTCAATAGTGCACATTTGCAGCTGAATAGGTCCTATACTATAAAACGTATCTATAAGATTGGTCCTATCCTATAAGACGTAAGAAGTCTGACAGCCTCCCTTCATTCTTTCCTATCTCCTTCCCCTTCAGTTCAAACTGGTGGTATTCCTTCTGGGGTGGCTGATTAAGTCTACAGTTTATGCCCACACAAATCTTATCAAATGGTCACTAGGCCACACCCTTAGTGTTCCAAACATTTTTTCTCAATTTTTGCAATATGGATGGCTGCAAATTTTCCAAACCTTTAAGTTTAGATCCTTTTTGCCTAACAATTCTATTGTTATGTCATTTTCCCTCTTAGATTTTACTGTAAGAAGCCAGGGGGCACCAAGCTGTACTTTTAACACTTTGCTTGGGAATTATTTCAGCTAAATATCAAAGCTTGCAAGTTCTATCTTCCACAAAACGCTAGAACATAAACACTATTCAGCCAAATTCTTTGCCACTTTATAAAAAAGATCACCTTTCCTCCAGTTTCCAATAAAATATTCCTCATTTCTGTCTGACTTTTGCTGTTTATATGTCTACCAATATTCTGTTCATGATACTTAGCTATTCCATAGGAAGACTGAGGCTTTCTATGCTGCTTTTCTTTCTGAGCCTGTACCAGAATCACCTTTAAAGGTCTATTCATGGCAATGCAAACTTTTCCTAGCATGTACATACAAACTCTTTCAGCCTCCACCCTTTATCCTGTTTTAAGATACGTTTTAAGGTATTTGTTACAGCAGCACGTTCACTTCTTGGGACCAATTTTCTGTCTTAGTCAGTTTGGGCTGCTATAAGAGAATTCCACAGACTAAGTAGCTTTTATAAACAACAGAAATTTATTTCTCCACAGCTTTAGAGGCTGGGAAGTCCTAGATCAAAGCACTGAGAGATTTAGTGTCTGGTCATCTTCTGGTTGTGTCCTCATGTGATGAAAGAGGGTGAGAGAGCTCTTCAGAGCTCTTTTATAAGGGCTTTAATCCCATTCATGAGGTCTTGGTCCTCACAACCTAATCACCAACCAAAGGTCTTGCTTCCTAATACCATAATATTTCAAAACATGAATTTTAGGGGAACACAAACATTCAGTCTGTAGCAGGTCCTAAAAAAACTACTTGACCTTAGGCAAGACATAAATCTTTGGGAACTTCTTTTTATAGATCAGTAAAACAAATGGGGCAAATTGAATATTGTCTAAGCTTTCATCAGTTTTATGATTCTGTTGGTCATAAGCTATTATATCACAGTTATGAGTATAATGTGTCATGTTTTCAGAATTCTTAGGCTAGCCAGGAACTTACAGATTGCCTAATCAAATTGAATAATTTTACTTACTGGGAAACTGATTGATTTAAATGATTTACTTTGTGTCAAATAAGTTAGCCAGCAGCAGGACCAGATTCTATGCTTTCTCATACAAGGCAAGTAACTTCAGAATGAATATCATTAGTCACTAATAAATCAGACGAATGATTTGGCAAGGGAAATGCTAGCAGGTATTGGTGAAAATGAGATTTTTCTGGATTTTCATAATTTTGAAAACCAAATCTTGTAATTCCAAACTTGTAAATTCCATTTATATTTCTTTAGTTCATTTAAAAATATTCATAAACCATTTAAAATCAGACTTGAATGTTTGCACTAAAACCATAGGGTAATTTTAGGTTATGAGGAGAAAATGATGTGGATTTCAGACATTTTGAAATGCTGCTGGCTGCATGCTATAAAATATTCATGGTTCTGGGTTACATTGTGTGCTTTTTTTTTTTTTAACCACTCCAATTGCTTCTTTCAGCATGTTTTTTGTATTGAATTTTACTCTGTGAAACTTTGTTTGTAGCATTATTTTCCATATTTTGGAATTAATTTTGTAATTTCTCTTGATCATATCTGACTTTGTCCATCAGGACTTCATATAACTCACTCCACTCCAGTTGCATGTCAGTTCTGTGGTTTAATTTTCTTTCTCACCTGCAAACAGTGCTTATTTAGCAAGGAACAGCATTCCCATTTGCTTTGTTCCAAAGGGGTGAGAGTACTGGGGGGAGGTGGGCAGGGAATGAGGACACACCGAGTATGAGGTGATGAAAGACTAAGATCAGAAACAGGATGCCCTTTAGAGAAAGAGGTGAGGAGAGCCATGTTGGGGTAGCCTGCTGTGTCTCTGGGAAACGGCTGCCACAGTTGCCTTGGGGTGGTTCTGTGTCTCCTCAGTGTGAGAACTCTTGCTCCAGGGCTTTGAACTGTGTCACGGATACTCTTCCTTTTAGACCAATATATGTGCAATGTCAGTTTCACTTACCAGCCTTCATGGTTGCTTTCCCCTAGACATGAAATTTTCAAATGTCCCTGAACACAGAATGAAGGTGCTTAAACTTGAGAATAAGCAGTAGAATTTCCAATTCCCAACAGACCCTCCACTGCCTAGAATACAATATCATCACGTCAGTACTGCATCTGGTTACCCTGCTTATCATTCAACTAACATGCTCTCCCTATGGTCTCAACTCTCCCATGTTTCTGAAGACAATGGATGTTTGTGACCCTCTCTTGTTGGTCCTCTCTGCAGTTGTAGAGCATCATCTCCTCCTGGAAATGTTCTCTTCTATTCTGTTAATTTCTTGAGCACTTCTGATTGCCTCTCCTGACCTTTTGGGTCTTCCTTCTTTCCTTCGTTTGCCCATTTCTTCCTTCCTTCCTTTGCCCATTTCTCAAATGACCCATTTCTTTTTTCAAAAATTTGTTCTAGGGCTTCTCTTTTTATCTACATGTTCTCTCTGGGCTATTTCTACAGCTTTAATCTCTATCTCAATAAATTCCCAGATCCCTGACCTGTGTCTCTGTCCATTTTTCTATTTCTTTTAGCTCCTTAATAACATATATTTAACTATCTGCTTTGTGTAAATCTGATATATACATTTGAAATAACTTACACTTGATTATTACATTCTACTTATGAGACTTATAAGCACCACCCTCAGGACCCAAATGCCATTTTCTGTCCCATCTCTTCCTCCTTTTTTCCCTGCCCCAGGGAGTAACATAATCCTTCTGACTACACACTTCAAAGACCTCATCACCTGCCATATCCAATTAGTCACTGAGAACTCTCAGTTCTACACCTTGATCACAGTCCATCACCTCTCCCACGTTACTCATCCAGGCTGTCACTATCTCTTACTATAATGGCCACCTGTTTTGGAAGATGTGCTTCCCACCCCCTCCAATCTCTAACTCCAATATATTCTCTACATTAGTGGTTCTCAGTATGTGGTCCCCAGACCAGCTGCATCTGCGTCATCTGGGAACTTGTTCAAATTGCAAATTCACTAGCACTATAACATCAGAAACGCTGGGGGTAGGCTCAGCTGTCTGTCCTTTAACAAACCCTCCCGATGGCTTTGGTGTTTGTAAAATATGAGAACCTCACCAACCTCAACCCACTCACTTCATACTTGTCCTACTGAGCTACAGTCCTTTACTCACCCTGCCTCCTCTCTCCAGCTGCAGGACCCTCGTACCTGCTGCTGCTCCCATTCTTCCTTTCCACCTGGCTGGCTCCTCCTTGTCCCTCTGGCTTTGCTTACATATCACTCCTCCCCCCCACCCCTGAACCTCCCAGTACCCAGAGCTGTAGTAGGGCTTGTCCTAAGTGTCCCACAGGACTCTGCAGTAATGGCTATTTTTTTATTAACCCCCTTTATTGTAATTGCTGATTCCTTGTCTGTCACATTTTCTAGGAACTCTCTGAGGATTTGGACCGTGTTTATTCTATTTCCTAAAGCTTTATTTCACTGAAGCTATTAACTAAATCAGAATTATTCAGGCATATAGTAGGTAAATCACCAAAAAAAATCGATATATATATTTTTTGTGGGGAGGGGGATGAATGATTCTGGTTTCTGCCCTGTATCCCTCTGGGTTCATGCTGCTCTATAGGCATAGGAGATAGTTACCCTAGATTGGCGAGATAGTTACCCTAGATTGGCAATCTCTTCTAATTCTCCAAAGTCATACTTTCCCCTATATTCCAGGTCTCTGCCATACCAGCTAAGTCATCTGAGTGGTGATATTAGGGTATTATCCTGGATCTATCCTTCTTATACCTCTCTCCTCTATCATATCAAGGCAGTCAATAAGCCTGTTGAGGAAAAATCATGCAGAAGCCTGTTATTAATTATAGAGAGATCTAATAATTCAGTCTGGCAGAAAACCCTTTAATTTACCTGCTCTCCTCCAATTCTTTGCCAAGGCTCCTCAAAATGGTCAGACAATTACTGGCCAGGTATTTGCATAATGGCTTTTCTTTTGTTGCCTTTGTTCCTCTGTGGCCCCAGCTAATTGCTTGAGAGTGCCACTGTTAGTTTTCAACTCTTTCTGATAGAAACCCTGTGTACTAACATGGAAATCTTAGGTAATCTGCTTTTTCAAAGCACAATGCAGAATTTATTGGTGGTGGTGTAACTTTTAGAATATCCGAGAAGCCACCAAGGCCTCTAGGTAAAATAGAATGAGGAACTTTTCTGTACACTTCCTTTACCCTGCGATTCAAAAGGAGGGCCCCTCCTGAGGAAAGGCCAGGAAAGTAATGCAACGTTTAATTTTTCTATACTTCTTGTAGAAGTGTTCTTTCTGAGTCAGCTGTGGACAGGGATATTCACTGACCTCAAGATTATGCTATCCAAAGAGGTTTGTGTTATTTTCGTACAAGTGAAAAACCCCTCACGGGGCCACATTCATTAAAAAGACCAGTGGTAGTTGTGGGGAGGTTCTAAAGACCTTAACAAAACCACCTTCATTTTTAAAATTTTTATTTATTTATTTATTTTTATTATACTTAAGTTCTGGGATACATGTGCAGAGCGTGCAGGTTTATTGCATAGGTATACATGTGCCATGGTGGTTTGCTGCACCCATCAACCTGTCATCTGCATTAGGTATTTGTCCTAATGCTATCCCTCCCCTTCCCCCCCAACCCCCTGACAGGCCCCCATATGTAATGTTTCCCTCACTGTGCCCATATGTTCTCATTGTTCAACTCCCACATTTGAGTGAGAACATGCGGTGTCTGGTTTTCTGTTTCTGTGTTAGTTTGCTGAAAATGATGGTTTCTAGCTTCGTCCATGTCCCTGCAAAGGACATGAACTCATCCTTTTATATGGCTGCATAGTATTCCGTGGTGTATATGTTCCACATTTTCTTTATCTAGTCTATCATTGATGCTGCACAGGATATGGAGAAATAGGAATGCTTTTACACTGTTGGAGTGTAAATTAGTTCAACCATTGTGGAAGACAGTGTGGTGATTCCTCAAGGATCTAGAACTAGAAATACCATTTGACCCAGCAATCTCATTACTGGGTATATACCCAAAGGGTTATAAATCATTCTACTATAAAGACACATGCACGCATGTTTATTGCAGCACTACTCACACTAGCAGAGACTTGGAACCAACAAAATCACCTCATTAACCTCTCTGAGAGATGTCTGCCCTTGCCCTTCATTCCTACCATCTCTGTCCTGAAGTCCCCATCCTCCGTTTCCTTTCTCTCCAAAGCAGCAGATCCCTCCCTACCCTTTATGAAACAAGTGCTTATGTAGAATTCTGTTTTATAAAATAGATAAAGCTGCTTTTTATGTGGATACATTTATTTTCCAATGTGTAGCTTTTACTTATTAAAAGTCAATGTATTCCTTAAAAAATTAAAAACAGAGTTATTGTATGATCCAGCAATTCTACTTCTGGTTATCTATTCAAGGTAATTGAAGGGTCTTAAAGAGATATTTGCACACGCATGTTCATAGCAGCATTATTCACAATAGCCAAGACATGAAAGCAACCGAAATGCTTGTTGATGGACAAATGAGTAAACAAAATGTGGCATATATGTACACAATGGAATATTCAGCCTTAAAAAGGAAGAAAATTCTGACATGTGATACAACATGAATAAATCTTGAGGACATTATGCTAAATAAAATAAGCTAGTCACAACTGGGCCCAGTGGCTCATACCTGTAATCCTAGCACTTTGGGAGGCCGAGGTGGGTGGATCACTTGAGGTCAGGAGTTCAAGACCAACCTGGCCAACATGATGAAACCCCCTTCTCTACTAAAAATACAAAAATTAGCCGGGCATGGCGGCACACACCTGTAATCCCAGCTACTTGGGAGGCTGAGGCAGGAGAATCGTTTAAACCCAGGAAGTGGAGATTGCAGTGAGCCAAGATCGTGCCACTTGACTCCAGCCTGGCTGGGTGACAGAGTGAGACTCCATCTCAATAAAAAGGCTAGTCACCAAAAGAGAAATACTGCAGAATACGTCTTGTATGAGGTATCTAGATTAGTCAAATTCATAGAAACAGAAAAGTAGAATGTGGTTCCCAGGGGCTGGCAGAGGAGAGGGAAACGAGTTGTGTGTTTAATGGGTATGAAGTTTCAGTTTTGTAAGAGGAAAAGGTTTTGAAAATTAGTTGCACGACGGTGTGAATGTGCTTAATACTATTGAACTGTATGCATAAAATGAATAATGAATACACATAAAAATAAAATTTTATGTGTATACTACCACTTTTTTAAAGAAAGTAAATGCACAAGGTAAAAAAAAGTCATGTGTAAGAATGAGTGTGCGGAACACAAAACACCTGAAATCTGGAATTGTGTGTTGCGATTTGTCATCAACATGTAATGTGTATTGTTTTGATAGCACATACTTTTAAAAAATTCTGTAGCCTGATGACTTTTTCTTTTTCCTGCTTTTTTAGTAGCTTGCCATATAATTCCAAGCTATTCATCAGTTAAGATTTCAGGAGCATCTTTATTGAATTAAATTGGAAACATAAATTCAGCCATCCTTGATGTATTAAAATTTGATCTATATCACATTGAATTTTTGTCAATTATTCTTTTTAATAGTAATTAAGCAAATATTTTAAAAAGCAAATTGAAAGCAAGTGTTTTACAACCTTTGCAGAAACTCCATAAAACCTTAGAGCTTTGGTGAACCACAGTTTGAAAATCACTGCTATAATACACTATGTTAATCTTCTACTTGGTTTTCACCTCTCTCGATCCACTCTCCACACATCTGCTGGACTTGTCTTTGTAAAACACGAAACTGACCTTGACATGTCTTTGCTTAAACATCCTCTGCATAACTCCATCTCTGTAGCATGGTGGTGATCCCTAGCTGTCTGTGAGTGGCACTGAAAATTCCAACCTCGAGTCTATCCCCAAATCAAATAAATCAAATATTTTGGGTTGGGTTCTGAGTATATTTCAAAAACTCCCGAAGTGTAGTGTGCAGCAAGAATGAAGAACAACTGATTTGGAGGAGAGTGCACACACTCCTTAATATGACACATAAGAGCTTGAAGATTTGATCTTTCCCCAGTCATGCTTAACTTCAACATGGCCCCACACATGGATCAAATGAGGTCCCTGGTCACATGAGCACTCTAACCCTTTCCTGCTTGCTCAGGTTGCTCCCCCTGCATCTGGCCTTTTTTGTTATAACCCCTGAGAGTCCATCTTGACAACACAGCTCAAACATCACCAGTTGCATGCTGGTTCCTTCTTTCCTTTGTCCCTCCTTCCCCCTTTCTTCTAACCAATGAATAAACTCTACTGTAATCTTAGCTTTCTTTCTAAAAAACAAATATCTCTCTGTTTGGTTCATTATTGATGTGAATTACTGGGAAAAGTTTCCTTACCAGAATGAGTACATAAATGAATGAGTGAATGAGTGAACAAATAAATAAATAAGCAGAATACCTATTGGCTTGCTAAGAAATCTGGTCACTCTATCTCTATATAACAATTCATATTCTCTAGTGCTTTACAGACCTTTATTGTCTATAATTTGCATCGCAGAAAAGTGGCGCTATGTCGCTATCTCTTGGCTGGATTCAAACCTGGAATTCTCTACAAATCCCAAGCTCATCCCACCAAACACTTTTACATATGGAACTACTCCCCAGTTTAGAGAGTTTAGAGGTTAAGATGGAGGAGTTATAGCAAAATGGTCAGGTACCTGACTGAGCTTATGTAGCAAATTTTGAGGCTGGTTTTAAACTCTAATTAGAAACTTGAAGTCTGTATTTCTTGTGTTTTTTTTTTGTTTGTTTGTTTGTTTTTTTGTTTGTTTTTTGTCCTGCATTTTCCTGAATTCTTTATCATCAAACTGTTTTCTAACAGTTTAAAAATCTGAGTTCTCATTAAGGCTCCATGTTTCACTTTTCCAGCCATTTCTTCCTCCCACCCCAATTTTTTAACTTTTGAGATATTTAAGAGCCACCACAAAAGAAGAAGTTGTAGCCAAGGAGATTATCAACAGGGCTACTTTTTACTATCATAACTCGGTCAGAGAGGAAAAGATGAAAATAACCATCTAAATATCTTGCCTATAAGCTTGTCAAACACAACCCATGGTAGTTTGGAAAATGAATGGTGTGGAGCACATCATTTGAGTATATTTGTGTGAAATCACTGACATTGTGATACTTGAGCACCTCCAGTATTTCTGCTTCAGGAGTCTTAATGCAGTTCATGGTGAATGATGTGTTTGTTGTATCACTGTGTCAGTAAATTGAAATGACAGTGTGACTTTGTTCTCATTCATGCTTTGCATGCCAATTTTATCCCAAGTGAAACCTTCTCTTTGATTATTCAATGGGCCTAGCTGTGCAAACTCAGTGTTGTGCACATTTCATGAGGAATGAAGCTAGGGAGAAGCAAGTGGCTTTTAGATGCCTGCACACTTATAAGTGAGCTTTACTTTTCCCAGTGACTGTGTCCTGTGGGTCACTTTCTCCTTCATAATGATGATATCCAAAATAAACTTTAAACTAGACATTAATGTAATGGTTATTGAGCTGTACATTGTGTATCTTTGTACCTGTTAAAATCACAATCAACACAGCATTCCAGAGTGCCCCACAATCATAATTCATTAACAAGGCAATGATTTTCAACGGGCTGAGGAACTCCTTTATGTGATAAAAACCCATTATAGAAAAGAGGCATAAGAATGTCAGGGTGTGAATTAAATTTCTCCCCATGATGCCTGTTTAAGTCAGGTAGCTTGAGACTATGCATTACTAACCCTGTTCTTTTATGAGTCTCCTCAGCATGCATGGCATCTGCGTGGAGAAGAGCAGCAGGCACACCTGTGAAGGCTGAACCTCAGGATGGAAACTCCACCCACCCTGTTCTCTCTTCTCCAGCCATATGCCACATATAAACCTTAAATGTGAAGCAGACAATGGATTGGATGTATTAACTGAAAGAGGTTCTCCAATAAATTATATCTTTTAGTTTTGGTGGAGATTTATGGGTCCTGTTTGAGAGACAGATTTAGTGTCTGGTACAAAATTGAATCTCTTGCCTTTTAGAAACATAGAAGTTTCTTTCAATCAGGCTGTTGTAAAGATATCTCATTCATTCCTGAACTTCACTAATTGTATCAGGGTTTGGCAATCCCTGGGTTGGGGGGTGTTGGTGGGAATGTGGGGCTAGAAGATGGGAGAGGACCATGGAAAAACTTGTTGACTCTTTTAAGGCAGAAAGAAGAAGCAAATTAATCTCATCCAGAGGATGAAGTAGACTACAGTTTGGCTCATGTTTGATATTGTCTTATGGAAAGTAGCAAAGGGTCATGATGAGGGGAGGTGGTAGTGTAATTAGGGAAAGCTTGGACTTTGGATTTATATGTTTATTGAGTTCATATCCCAACTCTTCCAATTATTAGTAGCTTTGTGATCATAGGAAAGAATGTTTTAGTTTTTCTGAGTTTGTTCTCTCATTTTTAAAATAGAAAAATAATGCCTTTCTAATATAATTGTTGTGCAGCTTAGATAACATGAGCAAAGGCCAAGTGTATATAAAAGTATAAAATCAATGATATATGTTCTTATTCTGAACTATCATTATTGAGGATAGGTTATTGAAATTGAAAACAGATCATCTGCAACTGGATGCATGGGAATGTGTGAGTAGGACTCAGAAACTTAGTTAACAAAAGGAAGGCATCTAAGGGATTAAGATTGAAGAGCAAGATAAAATGTTAATGTGTTGGCATCTATGGGAACACATCTCAAATCTAAGGTGGCAAGAGCTAAGTGGGTGAGGGGGTTGAGTGGAAGGTGCCTCTCAAGCTGAGTCCAGACACATTCTTGGGGTCATCATTCTCCTCCCCTTCAGTGCCTCTTCGGAAAGCTCAAGATCCCCTGCCTGAGGGTGTCTAGTGATTAAACCCAGATCCACACACAGAGCATCTGACCTACTGAATGGTGCCCAGTAAAGACCATTTATTTCCTTAGTCTTCAATCTGAAATGTGAAAAAGACCTACACTACTTGTCATCCTGCACCATTTATTGGTTTGGCACCTCTGTTAGTCCGTTCTCACGCTGCTAATAAAGACATACCCGAGACTGGGTAATTTATAAAGGAAAGAGGTTTAATTGACTCACAGCTCAGCATGGCTGGGGAGGCCTCAGGAAACTTACAATTATGGTGGAAGGGAAAAGCAAACACATCCTTTTTCGCATGGCAGCAGGAAGGAGAATGAATGCCCAGCTAATGGGGAAGCCCCTTATAAAAACCACCAGATCTCGTTAGCACTAACTCACTACCATGAGAACAAGATGGGGGAACTGCCCCCCATGATTCAATTATCACCACCTGGTCCCTCCTGCAACACATGGGGATTATGGGAACTGCAATTCAAGATAAGATTTGGGGGGAGACACAGCCAAACCATATCAGCAGCTAAGGATGAGCAGGACCTCGGGCTTTTCAGAAAGGTGGCAAGTTGAAGAGGAGCAGTCACTTGGACTACCAGGATTCAAACCATGATGACCCATTCATCAGCTCAAGTAAATCACTTCACCTCCTGAGCCTTAGTTTCTCAAAATTTAAATCACGGATAATAACACTGACCTGCCTAGTATTTGGATGTCATGAGGTTCAAAGTCAAACAGAGATAATGGATGATAAAGCACACTGGAAGCTGTTAGCCATCATGTGAGGATGTGACAAATTTTTAATATGCTGAAATACCTCTTTTAGCAGTGATAGCCATCTAACAGTTGACAGCCTCATCGTATTGATGTATTGATTTTTTTTTTTTTTTTTTTGCAAATACTGTATATGCCACTAAGGCACGGAATAATAAGACGTTAGTAATTCAATATTCAAACAGATAATTGTATGCCCATGTCTATATTAGCCTCATAAATAACTTCATTAGTAGTGTGTCATTGGAAAGAAGAACTGCAAACAGATTTTTCATAAGAGAATATGGTGAAGAATGAAATCTCTCTAATGATACTCATATGAAACTTTAGTATTGTTGTGTAAGTTGGGATCTCAGTATTATTCATTCATTTATTCATTTCACATTTTTAGTGCTTTTTATGTGTTAACATTCCTCTTTTTTATCTATACTCACTTATAAATAATGCTTATATGTTGACAACTTCTGAGTTAATTTATCTAGTTGCAGCCTCCCCCTTGAATTCCAGACTAAAACATCCAATTGTCTACAAGGCATCCTGACTTGAGTGTCTAATAAGCATCTCAATTCAACATTTCCAGGATTGAACTTCTAATTTGCTCCTATTCTCTGCAAACATGCTCTTTCTATTCTATCTCAGTAAATGGCTACTCCAATTTTCCAATTCCTTTGACCCCAAACATGGGGGTCATCTTTGATTTCTTCATTCTGTCACACCTACATCAATTCACCAGCAAATCCTATTGCTTCTAGTTTCGAAACACATCCAGAATCTGGCAACTTCCCACCATCTTCACTGCTTCCACACTAATTTCTTGCTCAGGTTAATGTAATTTCTTCGTAATTGGTCTCTCTGCTTTTGCTCTTCTCACACTTCTCACTCTCACAGACATTCTCACCATGGAAGCCAGAGTGAGCCTTTAAAATACAAAACAGATCATACCAATTATTTGCTAGAATCCTTCCAGTGACATTCCATATTACTCAAAGCATAAGGTCCTACATGATCTGCCTCATTTTCTGTCTGCCACCTAATCTCCTAATAGTCTTCCCTTCACTCACTTTACTCTTGCCTCAGTGCTGTCTTCCTGATATTCCTCAAATATGCCAGGCACACTTGGGTAGGTAAGGAGGGAGGGAGGGAAGAGGGCATACCAGAAGAACAAAATAGCATTTTCAAAGTGATAGCTCTCAAAGAACTTGCCTGCTTGGAATTTCAGTCCCTCTGGGGTCATGCAGACATGATTAGAGATAAAAGCTTAGTCAGGTAATGAATGGTCTGGTATGCCGTGGCCAAGAGGTTGGACTTTATCCAATAGGTAAAGAGTAGCCAATAAAGAGTTTCAAGTAGAAGGCTGACATAATCAGACTTGCATTTTAAGAATCTAAGGTGGAGATGTATTGAAAGGAGAAGGATGACCTGTTGGAAGGACATTGCAACACGGGAAAGAGACACAAAAGCCCCATCTAAGGCTGGGGAATTGGTAGTAGATAGAGACAGGAGGTGATTAGGTCATTCCAGGAAGTGGAACATGCCATATTATGGACATTAAATAACTATTGGTCAACAAAATAAGCATCAGTCAAAATCAATAGAATAAAACTTTGTCACCAGTTAGTTTTCAGAGTAGATTGTAGTGGGGAGAATTCAGCTCAAGGACTCCAAAACCACTTTGAAATCAGTTTACAAAATTTAACTTACCCAATGAAAAAGTGGACTCATAAAAGTCAAATCATGTCTTTTGATGCAGTATTCTCTGGCTAGACTCTTTGGCATGTTTAATTGATTTCAAGATGCATTTCATTTGATTAGTCCCTGTAGAAGGAACTGAATCAGGTGATATATGACTTCTTACTGGTTTGCTTATTTTATTAGACACTTATTTCATTTCTGGTACTTCATTTCTGGTATCATTTTCCATTTTACACGTCATAAATATATACATAAATATTTTAAAAGTTTCTGTTAATCCAGGTTGAATATGTGCCATATAATTGATAATAGCTCTAAAAGTACCTAGGTAATAAACTGCTCTGGCCTCCAAGCTTAAGTTAACTTAAAACTCGAGAATGGCATGTTAGTTGGCAGGACCCATAGAGATCATCTACAACACCCCACTCCCCAACACCAGAGCCCGCTTCCCTCTGCTCGTACTTTATTTTTTAAAAAAAGAAATTAAGGGGTAAAAGAACTTGTTAAACTTTATACCTTTAGTGGCCAAAACATTTGGAATATTAAATGGTGTTTTCTGAGGCCATGTTAAAGCAAAGAGTCACACGAAAAAAGAAAACAACTTCAGTGTGCATTAGAAGCTCCAGAGAGTATGCTAACAAACTGGGCCCTTCTCACAGAAATTCTGATTCCATAGAAACCTTCACTTTAAAAAAATACCTCACTGCAGTGATGCTGACGTAGATGGTCTATGTGCCATACTTTAAGAATGACTCTCGTAAAACAAAATAAGCAGGCGCAAACCAGGAGTTTACCAAAACGTATAGACCTACCAGAACTTTAAAGAGACAATAGTATAACCCAGATTACAGGTTAACAGATACTACTTCTCTATCAACATCTCTTTTTATGGAGAACACACATAGCACACATAGGCTGTCATAGAGCCTTTGTGGCTGTCCAACATAGCATAATAATTGCAAATACAGTTATCCCTTTTCAGCCATTTGTGTATCAAGCCCTCCTGATTTTTATGCATTACACATACGCATCATTCCTTAAGAGAGTGTGAGATAACCATAAGTATTAAATGATGTCTTTGTCCTCAATGGACCTCTGGCTTAGGAAAACAGATGTGGTTGCTCTCTTGTGGGAGGCAGAAGCTCATCTGTATTACCTTCGCATTCCACCTGCACTCTTACATTCCCATAGTCTGAAATAACACAGTCAAACTATGCCTTTCAGGAATGCTTTGTTTGAGGGCTAAGGGTGAGAGATCACACATTATGTAGCTTGAACATGATTTACAACTGCTGGTGTGATTAAGATAATCAGATCAGACCATCCATAAATATTGCCAGTAATAGCAAAGAAGAAAATCCTATGGAAAGCAATATATGCTACAGACATGAAGGGAAAGTACTCTTTTGCCCTCCCATAGAAAGATACAAACTTGAACTGGGTTATTATAAAAATTCCCATTGGGCTAAAACTGACACTAGGAATCATCTTATTCAGTAATTTTCACCAAAAAGAAAAAACATTGGTGGCAGAATACTGTTTTCAAACAAAGTTTTATATAGAACCCTAAAAAAAAATAAAGGCAGAGCTGCTCTCAATGAAGCCAGGGGAGTAGGGAAAAGCTGGGCCTGATATTTTCAACCTGTGGACTGACCGACCTGATATTCTACATCAGAGTCCCGGGGGTTCACAGGAAAGCACTATGACCAAAGACGTTAAGGGATTTGACTATAGCAAGAAGGGCTGGAGTCTTCAAGTTAAACTTAGGAGCCTAGGGACCAGCGCTTATTCTCTGAAGGCCAAGCTGCCTCTCACTCCTTGATACAGATGCCAGATTATAAAAACACACCATCAGCAATGGAGGTCCCAATGGCATCTATAGCCTCTTTATAGTCATGTGACAGTCTGGCTGAGTGCCTCCTTCTTCAATGTGGGTTTCTTTGGGGAAGATTGATTTAAAGCAATGAGAGACGGGGAGTGCTACCTCCTCCTGAGAAGGCTTGGGGACAAGCAGGAGAGAAGTTTTTAAGAAAATGGAAACCATGAGTTCCTCGTTTATGCATGTTTTGAATCTTACTGTGTAGAGCACTTGGTTCTAGAAAAAGACAGAATGAGCCCCGAAGAAGGGAAAAGTGATGAAAACCTAGTGATCTGTGCAAAGAAAGACAAGGAATGTGAAACAACAGTCAGCTCTTTCTTTTGGCAGACTCACGTATATGCTGATTCCTCTAATGAGTATTTATTAATCTTAACCATTGAGTATTGATTATATACAGGGATGTTTGAGGTTTTTTTTCCACTGGAGTCCTCAGATCTATGGACTAACTATGAGAGGGTGAGAATTACTTTAAATAAAGACCTACCAAAATGTGGCTTATGGAATATTAGCTTCCTCTCCGTTGCAGATTACACCATTTTGTTTTACAAGTTTCCTGGGCCAAATTCTGAAGTAACTTGCTTTCAGTCACTAATCTGGGCTTTGTTTTTTAGTGGATCATGGATCATGCAACATAATAAAAAACATTGAAATGAAATTAGTAGACTTGCTTTCTCTTTCATTCAAATAGGAGGAAATGTTTGGGGGAAAAAGAATTTACCAGTCCTGCTCCAAAATTGTAATTGCAGTGGGATCCTAACTCTACCTTAAAAAGTGATTAAAGTATTATATAAAAGTAGAGTCGTGGAGGGCCTGGGCACTGGCATGATACACTCAATCATGACCAGTCATGATGTACTCTTAGTTTGAATAGTGTTTTCTCCAACTACAAGCTGTATGGCTCAAGGCAAGTTACTTAACTGTTCTGTGCATTAATTTCAACCACAGATAAGAGATACTAGTAGTGCCTACTTTGTAGCATTGATGAGGATTAAACAAGATAATGCATACAGCTCTTGGAGAAGTATCTGGAATATACAAAGTGCCCAATAAATGTCAGCTATTATTATTTCCAAGTGGTAGGACAATGAGTGATTTTTTCCCTTAATTTTTTAAAAAAAGTTAATGCAATTATGTTATATGTTACATTATGACAGAAACTAAAGTCATAAATACAAAACAAAAAGTAAAAATTTTTGAAATTTGAAAATGTTGAAAGGCTCTCTTTTTTTCTCTAAATCCAATGTCAACTAAGATGAGGTTCAATTTTTGAGAGGAATAGTGTGTGTATGAAGGGGAGAAAAATGGATAAAAAATGTACAGATAAAATTGTTCTACCCAATCTTTTTGCAAATACCCGTTCTCCCTCCTTTTTTCTCAATGAATATTTGTCACTATGACCTTCCAGCACTAAATAAGAGAGAGAAGGAAGGAGGATAAGAGGAAGAAGATGAATAAAAATGGTTAGATGCAATTTTTCTGGTTAAACCTTCCCAAATCTCAATGGAATAGCATTTTAGTCTCATACCAAACCTTACCTCTCACTGTCATACTTTTGGGCCAGTAATTTTAAGTGTGTTGTTATGGATATAGATCTGACTTGATTTCATCTTACACAGTAGGCCGTTAAAAGAAAATTCCCAGCTCAGGGTGAACAATTTAAAATGTTACGGCTTTCTTTAGGGGATTGCAAAAGAGAGTTTTGAGATCTCACTTTTACCTGGTCTTGCCACTTCAGTGAATTAACCCACAAGTATTTATTGAATGGTTAATTACTCTGCGTCCAAAGTTTTAAAACTATGTCTAGGACAGGTCACTACCCTTCCAAATGGCCTCACACAATCTCTTTTCAAATGTGAGGGAACCCTGGATGGGATCAGGCTGAAATAAATCTATTGTCAAGGAGTTTGAGACCAGTGTAGGCAACACAGCAAGGGCCTGGTTTCTACAAAAATATTTAAAAATTTGTCAGGTGTGGTGGCACACACTTGTAGACCTAGCTACTTGGGAGGCTGAGGCTGGAGGATTGCTTCAGCCCAGGAGTTCAAGGGTACAGTGGGCTATGATCGCACTACTGCATTATAGCTTGGGTGAAAGATCAAGACCTTATCTCAAAAACAAACAAACAAACAACAACAACAAAAAAACACAACCTCCCCCTCCCCCCCAAAGAAAAAACCAAAACCATGGTGTGAGTTCCTGTGATCTGCTGGTTATTTCTGAGACACCATAATTGGGAAATTAGGAAGTGGGGTGTGGAGACAGATCTCATTGAATTAGCACAGGCTGTGGTGTTTGCATGTGAGCTCAGGCAGAACCAAACGTGCTAACAAAATTCAGCGATTTTACAATGCACCTAGTGTTTCTGCCAGAAATTTGGGCTCTGCAAGCCTTTTATTTTCTAATTGGAGGGCTTGGAAGGGGGAAGCTGAGCTGTTAGAACGCTTGGGTAAAAACCCATTACATTTATTTGATAAGGATTGTATGTTTTAGGTAACTTTCTATTTAGATAAACCTGCCCTTCTATTTAGTGAAGAGTCTTTTTTTAAGGCCATAGAAGATGGTTTAAAAAAGCAACCCTACTAAGTATTTAGTGTTTGAGTTAAGCCTGAAGGGAATCAGTTCATTCACATAGGCTCTGTTAAACCACTTAATAGCTGTGTGACCTGAACAGTCATTAGCTGTTGAGCACTTTCTCTGCGACAGGTCCTTGCTCCTTGTTTGATATCCATTATCTCATAAATTACTCACAATAGTCCTTTGAATGGCCCCTCTTATTTTCTCCATGAGGAGCCTGAGGCTTAGAGTACTGTGGTAATTGCCCAAGGTTTTGTAAGTGGTGTAATGTTGCTGGGTAGCTGGGTTCAGTGTCTTCAAACGGAAGTCGTAATAGCTACCTCCCAGAGTGGCCGTCAGGAATACACATATATGTATACATGTTTATATACAATATGTGATATCCACACATATATACATATGATATTATGAATATAGATAAAAATTAAATTAAAAATGATATATATACCCACACACATATATGCATGTATGTGTGTGTCTGGTACATGAGAAACATTTGATAAATAGCATTATATCAACAGAGATCACCTTTCTACAATGAGAAACTTGCTTCTGTAGAGGAATATATAGACATGACACAGGTGAGAAGTAAATGAAGAAGATTTCATTTGAGGCTTGCTAACACTCTCTTAAGGCAGAGTTTTAATTACTTTCTACCATCTCCCTGCTTAAAGTTCCCTGAAAATTGTTAATCTCCCACTAGTTAAATGAATTATACACTAATAGGACTCTTTTGCTTCCACCTCAGGTAATGGTGACAGAGCTTTTAACCTCTGGTTGGAATGAGGCCTTTTTTTCGCATGGGACCTCTCTCTGATAGACTATGAGCTTCTTAAAGGCAGGGTCGATCTGGTTAATGAAGTCCTTATCAAGGTGCCTGATGTTGTACAGGTGCTCTGTTACCTGCCATCTCTTAGTAGGTCAGAAAGAGACTCTGATAAAAAGATTACTATGCAGCCATAAAAAATGATGAGTTCATGTCCTTTGTAGGGACATGGATGAAGCCGGAAACCATCATTCTTAGCAGACTGTCGCAAGGACAAAAAACCAAACACCGCATGTTCTCACTCATAGGTGGGAATTGAACAATGAGAACACATGGACACAAGAAGGGGAACATCATACACCGGGGCCTGTTGTGGGGTGGGGGGAGGGGGGAGGGATAGCATTAGGAGATATACCTAATGTTAAATGATGAGTTAATGGGTGCAGCACACCAACATGGTACATGTATACATATGTAACAAACCTGCACGTTGTGTACATGTACCCTAAAACTTAACGTATAAAAAAAAAAAAAAAGATCACTGGCTCATGCCTGTAATCCCAGCACTTTGGGAGGCCGAGGTGGGAGGATCACCTGAGATCGTGAGTTTGAGACCAGTCTGACCAACATGGTGAAACCCCATCTCTACTAAAATTACAAAAAAAAAAAACAACCCCAAAAATTAGCCGGGCGTGGCGGCACATGCCTGTAATGCCAGCTACCCTGGAGGCTGAGGCAGGAGAATCACTTGAACCCGGGAGGCAGAGGTTGCAGTGAGCCGAGATGGCACCATTGCACTCCAGCCTGGGCAACAAGAGGGAAACCCTGTCTCAAAAAAAGAAAAAATTACTGGAAAAGATAATCTCCTGAGTTCTGTTTATTGGGGGAGAAAAGTCCTTGGACTCCAGGGGTCCTTCTTCCACCCTCTGTTTCCCAACACCTCCCAGGCCTTAGGTCAGCCTGGGATAATCCATTTCTGCTGGAAAATTTATTAGGGATTATCTAGTAAAAATGAATAAATGAAGATATCTTAAAAAGATTTTCCCTAGTAGATTGGAAAATGTAGTATAATAGCTGAAGAAGTTAGGAGCCATTTAATAACAAAAGAGGAATAGATAAATAGACCACCCAGAGAGCAGAATAGAGTTCAAACCATGTCCTCTTCACCAATTACTATGTTCACACCATAAATGTGGCATTTTGAATCAGTAAAGGAAGAAGAGACTATTTTATTACATATATTTGGAGAAAAATAAAAGTATATTCCTCCTTGGTATCCAAAAGGTGGTTTTAATCCACATTTTAGTCCAGGTGGATTAAAAAATCTAAACATAAAAAACAGTATTGTACTACAAAAAGTATAAGAGAGTAATAGTTTTATAATCTTGACATCAAACCGAGAAACCACAAGAGAAAGGATTGGTATTTTGGGCCGGGCATAGTGGCTCACGCCTGTAATCCCAGCACTTTGGGAGGCCCAGGCGGGCAGATCACCTGAGGTCAGGAGTTCGAGACGAGCCTGACCAACACGGTGAAACCCTGTCTCTACTAAAAATACAAAAATTAGCCAGGCATGGTGGCACATGCCTGTAATCCCAACTACTCAGGAGGCTGAGGCAGGAGAATCGCTTGAACCCGGG
Source organism: Gorilla gorilla gorilla (assembly GCF_029281585.2). Classification (NCBI taxonomy): domain Eukaryota; kingdom Metazoa; phylum Chordata; class Mammalia; order Primates; family Hominidae; genus Gorilla; species Gorilla gorilla. Next base: position 189,692,093 of record NC_086017.1, on the reverse strand, counting down.
AGGCGGAGGTTGCAGTGAGCTGAGATCATGCCACTGCACTCCAGCCTGGTGACAGAGCGAGACTCTGTCTCAAAAAAAAAAAAAAAAAAAAAAGAAAAAAAAGAAAGAAAAAAAAAAGAAAAGAAAATTGCTCTCTCCCCACCTCCTTCTATTCTTCTGAAAAAAAATTATGACAGGCTGTTTTCAAAAAGTAAATTTTAAAGGCATGAGATTTATTTTATGCTAAAATATAATGCTGACTAAAAGAGCTCATCTTTAGACTTCCTGACGTGCTTGATTTGTTACCACAATTACTTGTTTCTTTTTTTTTCCTGTCCAGTGGCATATCACAAAACTTCTTTTTAATTTGGCTCTCTGCTGGTGTTTGCAGCTGGAAATTATTTCCACCTCCTGCTTAGGTCAAGGGAAAGTCAAAGATGGAAGGAATCTTAGAATTCATCTAGTCAAATCCTCCATCCTAAACTTGAATTCCCTCCACAAAATCCCCTCTTGACACATCCATGGGCTTATCCCAGTTGCCCCAGCCTATGTAAACGAGGCAAAGAGCAAGAGACAGGGTAGAGAAACAGCAAGAGGGGAGCAGTGGCTGTTTCTGCACCTTACAATCTTACTAAGTTTTCTATACCACTTTACCATACAGGAAAAATACTCAATTAAAGATTGTTTTATCAAAGGCCTTACCTTCTGTTGTACCACACACACTAACTAATAAACTTACATGGCAGTGTGCGAACATTAATGAGAATGAATCACTCCTAAATTATCAGCTCACATTATCATATAAATGATCACTTTTATTTTCTCTCCCAATAGTGCTATAATCTCTAATAAAACAGTTTATACATGTTTTAAGTGAGACTACTGTGCCCTAGAAAACTAGCATTATATTGCTTTGTTAATAAAAATGCAAAACTACTCAGGCAGCTTTTATCAGATGCCTAAGTCTCTGGATCAAGCCCAAGTCAGCCCACCGTACATCTGGAAGAAAAGCAAGTCAGACTGAACCCTGAACACAGTGTTACAGGAAGTATCCCAGGCTTGGTATATTCAAATACCCAGATAAGATTGCTGATGATGGAATCTGTTTCCAGCCCTGTCTCTCTCCCCTTCCCAACCCTAAAAATTTCTTTTATTAGAATGTGGGGGTCTAGTAGCAAAAGTAAGTGGAAAACAATGATCCTACCTTTGATGCATTGTGGCCACGATATGGGCCATGAAAAAGAAGTTCTCTAGTCTAGTGAAAGGGATGGTTAATATAATAACTTGGACTTAAATGAAGCCTATTGGCTCTGTAGGAACACAAAAGAAATGACCCTGTGGGGGTAAAACAGACCTTTATAAATTTCATCATGCATCATGTGGGACAAAAGAGCCACTGAAATTCGAGTTTGTACAAATGTATTATGATGATGCTGTTCTCAACAAGTTCTGCCAAAGTCTGAAAAACACAAGCGTTTCTAGAGTCGCTATTTGCCAGGAGAATAATCTGCTTTCTGTTTGCAGAAATCCAAGTGAAGGAAAGAGGATTCTGTCCAGAGAGTTTTAATTTGACCCAAAACCTTAATCAGATGACTTTTCTGTAGATCCTTCTCTTAGTCTGTCAAGAAGAGCGCTGCTGCTGAAGCCAAAAACATTGGCAGATAAACTCCTTAGAAGAAAGAACATTGTAGATAGGTGCACACAAATACAATATGTAAACAATGGCTATGCCTCAGATGGTTTCTGTTTGTTTTTCGAGGGTGATGGAGGGAGGTTATTGCAATCTTTTGGCAGTGAAAAAACAGCAGGTGTGATAATCAACTCACCTTTCTATCAAGAGAGTGAATTTAAATGGGTGTCGCTTACATGATATTAATATAGTAGAAATTTGACTACTTAGTCCAAAATAAAAGAAATAGGGATGAATTTTCATACAAACTTTTTCTTTTTTTTTTTGGTTTCTTTATTCCATTTTATTATTTATTAAGACAGTTAACAAAAAATAGGCTTTATTTTTCCTCTGAACTTAAAAACTATAAATTTACTTGGGTCACTAACAGTGCTCTCAGTCTGAGAGAAAATAACATAATAACAACAATAATGAACAAAGCACTTAGCATGTGCCAGGCACTATTCTAGGTGCTTTTACATATTCAGTCATTACTTTTCACAACAGCTCTGTGAGGTAAGTACTATTTCATACAAACTTTTTCTTTTGGAGAGGGAGGGAGGGAGGGAGGGAGAGAGCACCTGCGGGAGACTGGGCAGGATCTCTCCTATAAAGTCGGAAAAACTATTGCCTGTGGCAAGGTACCCAGCACTGTCTCCCACTAAGCCTCACTCATTTATCTTAGTCTGTACATGTAAGAATCCTCTAATACACCAACCTTGGACCAGTTTCTCATTCTCGTTCAGGGTTTTTTAAGGTGAGCAGCAAGCTGCTTTGGAGGCACTAAACTTGTGTGTTGGCTGGGATATAAAAGCCATACCCAGATGCATGAGCCATCCGTTTCATCATCTTTTTAAAGCAGACGTGTTAGCCCTGCCAGCTAGGACAACCCCTTGGCTAGCTGCCTTTTGTCTTCTGTACATCTCCTTTGCCAGTGCCCTTGGAGAAGTTAGACATTACAAAACATGACAAAAATAACACCATTTCTGGTTAAATAATTGATTTCAACCCAAGTTTTCCTAACCAGGAAAGATAGCTTAGTGTGGAGTTTCACAGACCTCCGGTTAATTCTTCCACCTGCTACTGCATCACTTTCAGGCCATGAGAACAGGTAATTATAACACTATGGAGTGCAGTGAACAGCTTGCTATTGGAAGTCAAAGACAGGAACCATTAACTCTGGCCATTTCCTTCTTTTCTGACCTTAGCGTTTCTGAGTACATTTATGTGCATTATCTCATTTCTTCTTCAAAACATCTCTGTGAAGAGAGTAAGGTATTATTCCCACTTTTAGAAATAAAAATTTCGGAGCCTCAGAAAAGTTAAGTAACTTGCCAGGATTACACAGCTAGTAGATTTTAGCTGTGAAAAGGAAATTTTTATTCTGCTTTTAAATTCTATCTTCTTGAGGACATCATTGTAAAAGATCCAGTCAATGAGAAACAGTTATTGTTTTTATATTTTGTAACTCAAATTTGAAATAAATAGCTCAAAGTTCTTAACTACAATTACAGAATATCACCTCCAACTACTGAATTAAAGGTTTTTGATGAATCCCAGCCAAAAAGAGACTGAAACTTGCCATTATTAGGTTCCCTTTTTATATTTGTATAACTTAATTTTGATTTAAATAAGAAAATAAGATTTAACCAATGATTAGTATAATCTAATGTAATTGCTCCTCTTACTTTGTGGAATGCAAATAACAAATAGATCATACTTTAAACAGCCAAATATCCTATAGGTATATTAGCAATTTTTATAGTAACTTTTTTATTTCTGAAACATGCATTTTAATATGTATTAACAACTCTAGGTAGCCATTTCATCCATCAAGTAAATAATGTATACTTTAAGACTGTTCACTTGAAGTCCTAAGACATAGATTATATTGAACTCAAAGCACATTATTTCTGTTTCCTCTTATAACCAAATGAACGTATAGAAAACTATTCCATTTTTAAAGAGAACCAATATCATTGGATTCTTATTTTATGCCAGAAGTTTTACATATACCATGTCTTTCCTTCTTCAGTTTTACCATTGAGGAGTTGATTCTCAGAAAAGTTAAATAATTTGCTCGTGGTCATGCAATAGTTCAGTGGTAAAAATAGTATTTAATCCAAGGCCTTTTCTCTGCATTGTGCTGATTCACAGTGACATTATTATTTTTTCTTATAAAAGGGCATATAAACAAAATCATATGCAAAGTCTTCCTATTTCTAGAAGGCCTAAGAAAGATATAGACAATAGATACAGAAAAATAATTATTCTGGAGGGAAAGCTCAATGCAAATTAACTTTTAAAGAAAATTAGTGATAGATGTGGGAAGAGGTCAATCAAAAAAGTGACCTTTTGAATGATTTGCCCTGTATTTGTAAAACTAGACAACCCATTATCTTGTAATTACATGACATGTTTTAAGGAAATAAATTAAAATATTTGTTATGCTCCTTATCTGATTTTTTTTTTCTATTTTTCTATACTTTAAGTTCTGGGATACATGTGCAGAATGTGCATGTTTGTTACATAGGTATATCTGTGCCATGGTGGTTTGCTGTACCCATCAACCTGTCACCTACATTAGGTATTTCTCCTAAGGCTATCCCTCCCCTAACTCCCACCCCGCCACAGGCCCTGGTGTGTGATGTCCTCTCCCTGTGTCCACGTGTTCTCATTATTCAGCTCCCACATATGAGTGAGAACATGTGGTGTTTGGTTTTCTGTTCCTGTGTTAGTTTGCTGAGAGTGATAGTTTCCAGCTTCATCCATGTCCCTGCAAAGGACGTGAACTCATCCTTTTTTATGGTTGCATAGTATTCAATGGTGTATATGTGCCACATTTTCTTTATCCAGTCTATCATTGATGGGCATTTGGGTTGCTAGCAAGTCTTTGCTATTGTGAACAGTGCTGCAATAAACATACATGTGCATGTGTCTTAATATTGGAATGATTTATAATCCTTTGGATATATACCCAGTAATGGGGTTGCTGGGTCAAATGGTATTTCTGGTTCTAGATCCTTGAGGAACTGCCACACTGTCTTCCACAATGGTTGAACTAATATACACTCCTACCAACAGTGTATTCCTATTTCTCCACATCCTCTCCAGCATCTGTTGTTTCCTGCCTTTTTAATGATTGCCATTCTAACTGGCATGATATGGTATCTCATTGTGGTTTTGATTTACATTTCTCTAACGATCATTGATGATGAGCTTTTTTTCATATGTTTGTTGGCTGCATAAATGTCTTATTTTGAGAAGTGTCTGTTTATATTCTTTGCCCACTTTTTTGATGGGGTTGTTCTTTTTTCTTGCAAATTTGTTTAAGCTCCTTGTAGATTCTAGATATTAGGGCTTTGTCAGATAGATAGATTGTAAAAATTTTCTCCCATTCTGTAGGTTGCCTGACCACTCTGATGATAGTTTCTTTTGCTGTGCAGAAGCTCTTTAGTTTAATTAGATCCCATTTGTCTATTTTGGCTTTTGTTGCCATTGCTTTTGGTGTTTTAGTCACGAAGCCTTTGCCTAAGCCTATGTCCTGAAATGGTATTGCCTAGGTTTTCTTCTAGGGTTTTTATGGTTTTAGGTCTTATGTTTAAGACTTTAATCCATCTTGAGTTAATTTTTGTATAACGTGTTAGGAAGGGGTCCAGTTTCAGTTTTCTGCATATGGCCAGCCAGTTTTCCCAACACCATTTATTAAATAGGGAATCTTTTCCCCATAGCTTGTTTTTGTCACGTTGTCAAAGACCAGATGGTTGTAGATGTGTGATGTTATTTCTGAGGCCTCTGTTTTGTTCCATTGGTCTATCTCTCTGTTTTGGTACCAGTACCATGCTGTTTTGTTTACTGTAGCCTTGTAGTATAGTTTGAAGTCAGATAGTGTGATGCCTCCAGCTTTGTTCTTTTTGCTAAGGGTTGTCTTGGCTATACGGGCTCTTTTTTGATTCCATATGAACTTTAAGGTAGTTTTTTCTAATTCTGTGAAGAAAGTCAGTGGTAGTTTGATGGGGATAGCATTGAATCTATAAATTATTTTGGGCAGTATGGCCATTTTAACTATATTGATTCTTCCTATCCATGAGCATGGAATGTTTTTCTATTTGTTTGTGTCCTCTCTTATTTCCTTGAGTAGTAGTTTGTAGTTCTCCTTGAAGAGGTCCTTCACATCCCTTGTAAGTTGGATTCCTAGGTATTTTATTCTCTTTGTAGCAATTGTGAATGGGAGTTCACTCTTGATTTGGCTTCCTGTTTGTCTATTATTGGTGTATAGAAGTGCTTGTTATTTTTGCATATTGATTTTGTCTCCTGAGACTTTGCTGAAGTTGCTTATCAGCTTAAGCAGATTTTGGGTTGAGATGATGGCATTTTCTAAATATACAATCATGTCACCTTCAAACAGAGACAATTTGACTTCCTCTCTTCCTATTTGAATACCTTTTATTTCTTTCTCTTGCCTGATTGCCCTGGCCAGAACTTCCAATACTATGTTGAATAGGAGTGGAAAGAGGGCATCCTTGTCTTGTGCTGGTTTTCAAAGGGAATGCTTCCAGCTTTTGCCCATTCAGTATGATATTGGCTGTGGGTTTGTCATAAATAGCTCTTATTATTTTGATACATTGTTATCAATACCTAGTTTATTGAGTTTTTAGCATGAAGGGCTGTTGAATTTTATTGAAGGCCTTTTCTGCATCTATTGAGATAATCATGTGGTTTCTGTCATTGGTTCTGGTTATGTGTTGGATTAAGTTTATTGATTTGCATATGTTGAACCAGCCTTGCATCCCAGGGATGAAGCCAACTGGATTGTGGTGGATAAGCTTTTTGATGTGCTGATGGATTCGGTTTGCCAGTATTTTACTGAGGATTTTCACATCAATGTTCATCAGGCCTGATATTGGCCTGAAATTTTCTTTTTTTGTTTTGTGTCTGCCAGGTTTTTGTATCAGGATGATGCTGGTCTCATAAAATGAGTTAGGGAGGAGTCCCTCTTTTTCTATTGTTTGGAATAGTTTCAGAACGAATGGTACCAAATTCTCTTTTACCTCTAATAGAATTCGGCTGTGAATTCATCTGGTCCTGGGCTTTTTTGGTTGGTAGGCTATTAATTACTGCCTCAATTTCAGAACTTGTTATTGGTATATTCAGAGATTTGACTTCTTCCTGGTTTAGCCTTGGGAGGGTGTATGTGTCCAGGAGTTTATCTATTTGTTCTAGATTTTCTAGTTTATTTGCATAGAGGTGTTTATAGTGTTCTCGGATGGTAGTTTGTATTTCTATGGTATAAGTGGTGATATCCCCTTTATCATTCTTTATTGTGTCTATTTGATTCTTCTCTCATTTCTTCTTTATTAGCCTGGAGAGTGGTCTATCTATTTTGTTAATCTTTTCAAATAAACCAGCTCATGGATTCTTTGATTTTTTGAAGGGTTTTTCATGTCTCTATCTCCTTCAGTTCTGCTCTGATCTTAGTTATTTCTTGTCTTCTGCTAGCTTTTGAATTTGTTTGCTCTTGCTTCTCTAGTTCCTTTAATTGTCATTTTAGGGTCTTGATTTTAGATCTTTCCTGCTTTCTCCTGTGGGCATTTAGTGCTATAAATTTCCCTTTAAACTCTGCTTTAGCTGTGTCCCAAAGATTCTTGTATGTTGTGTCTTCGTTCTCATTAGTTTCAAAGAACTTACTTATTTTTGCCATAATTTCATTTTTACCTAGTAGTAATTTAGGAGCAGGTTGTTCAGTTTCCATGTAGTTGTGTGGTTTTGAGTGAGTTTCTTAATCCTGAGTTCTAATTTGATTGCATTGTAGTCTGAGAGACCGTTATGATTTCTGTTCTTTTGCGTTTGCTGAGGAGTGTTTTACTTCCAATTATGTGGTCAATTTTAGAATAAGCGTGTTGTGGTTCTTAGAAGAACGTATATTCTGTTGATTTGGGGTGGAGAGTTCTGTTGATGTCTATTAGGTCTGCTTGGTCCATAGCTGAGGTCAAGTCCTGAATATCCTTGTTAATTTCCCATCTCATTGATCTGTCTAATATTGACGGTGGGGTGTTAAAGTCTCCCATTATTATTGTGTGGAAGTCTAAGTCTCTTTGTAGGTCTCTAAGAACTTGCTTTATGAATCTGTTTGCTCCTGTATTGGGTGCATATATATTTAGGATAGTTAGCTCTTCTCATTACATTGATCTCTTTACCTTTATGTAATGCTCTTGTCTTTTTTGATCTTTGTTAGTTTAAAGTCTGTTTTATCAGAGACTAGGATTGCAAACTCTGCTTCTTTTTGCTTTCCATTTGCTTAGTAAATATTCCTCCATTGCTTTATTTTGAGCCTTTGTGTGTCTTTGCACATTAGATTGGTCTCCTGAATACAGCAGACTGATGGGTCTTGATTTTTTTATCCAATTTGCCAGTCTGTGTTTTTTAACTGGGGCATTTAGCCTGTTTACATTTGAGGTTAATATTGTTATGTGTGAATTTGATCCTGTCATTATGATGCTAGCTGGTTATTTTGACTGTCAGTTGATGCAGTTTCTTTATAGTGTCAATGGTCTTTACAATTTGGTATGTTTTTGCAGTGGCTGGTACTAGTTTTTCCTTTCCATATTTAGTGCATCCTTCAGGAACTCTTGTAAGGCAGGCCTGGTGGTAACAAAATATCTCAGCATTTGCTTGTCTGTAAACTAATTGATTTCTGCTTCACTTATGAAGCTTAGTTTGGCTGGATATGAAATTCTGGGTTGAAAATTCTTTTCTGTAAGAGTGTTGAATATTGGCCCCCACTCTATTCTGGCTTGTAGGGTTTCTGCAGAGAGATCTGCTGTTAGTTTGATGGGCTTCCCTTTGTGGGTAACCCAATCTTTCTCTCTGGCTGCACTTAACATTTTCTCCTTCATTTTAACCTTGGTGAATCTGACAATTACGTGTCTTGGGGTTGCTCCTCTAAAGGAGTATCTTTGTGGTGTTCTCTGTATTTCCTGAGTTTGAATGTTGGCCTGCCTTGCTAGGTTGGGGAAGTTCTCCTGGATAATATTCTGAAGAATGTTTTCCAACTTGGTTCCATTCTCCCTGTCACTTTCAGGTACACCAATGAAATGTAGGATTGGTCTTTTCACATAATCCCATATTTCTTGGAGGCTTTGTTCTTTCCTTTTCATTCTTTTTTCTCTAGTCTTGTCTTCATACTTTATTTCATCAAGTTGATCTTCAATCTCTGATATCCTTTCTTCTGCTTAATCGATTCGGCTATTGATACTTGTGTATGCTTCATGAAGTTCTTGTGCTGTTTTTCAGCTCCATCTTCTCTAAACTTGTGTTTGTGTTCTTCTCTAAACTGGTTATTCTAGTTAGCAATTCCTCTAACCTTTTTTCAAGGTTCTTAGCTTCCTCGTATTGGGTTAGAACATGCTCCTTTAGCTCGGAGGAGTTTGTTATTACCCACCTTCTGAAGCCTACTTCTGTCAATTCATCAAACTCATTCTCTGTCCACTTTTGTTCCCTTGCTGGTGAGGAGTTGTGATCCTTTGGAGGAGAAGAGACATTCTGGTTTTTGGAATTTTCAGAATTGTTGAGCTGGTTTTTCCTCATCTTTATGGATTTGTCTACCTTTGGTTTTGATGTTGGTGACCTTCGGATGGGGTTTTGGTGTGGATGTCCTTTTTGTTGATGTTGATGCTATTCCTTTCTGTTTGTTAGTTTTCCTTCTAACAGTCAGGCCCCTCTTCTGCAGGTCTACTGTAATCTGCTGAAGGTCCACTCCAGACCCTGTTTGCCTGGAGTGTAGGCAAGCGGAGGCTGCAGAAGAGCAAATATTACTCCCTGTTCCTTCCTTTGGAAGCTTTGTCTCAGAGAGGCACCCACCAGATGCCAGCTGGAGCTCTCCAGTGTGAGGTGCCTGTCAACACCTCATTTGTGGGAGGTGTCGACCTGCTGGGAGGTGCCTCCCAGTCAGGAGGCACCGAGGTCAGGGACCCACTTGAGGATGCAGTCTGTCCCTTAGCAGAGCTCGAGCACTGTGCTGGGAGATCCTCCGCTCTCTTCAGAGCTGGCAGTCAGGAACATTTAAGTCTGCTGAGGCTGCACCCGCAGCTGCCCCTTCCCCCAGGTGCTCTGTCCCAGGGAAACAGGAGTTTTAGGTATAAGCCCCTGTCTGGGGCTGCTGCCTTTCTTTCAGAGATGCCCTGCCCAGGGAGGATGAATCTAGACAGGCAGTCTGGCTACAGCGGCTTTGCCAAGGTGTGGTGGGCTCTGCCCTGTTTGAACTTTTGGGTGGCTTTGTTTACACTGTGAGGGGAAAATTGCCTACTCAAGCCTTGGTAATGGTGGATGCCCCTCCCCCTACCAAGCTTGACCCTCCCAGGTCAACTTCAGACTGCTGTGCTGGCAGCAAGAATTTCAAGCCAGTGGATCTTAGCTTGCTGGGCTCCATGGGGATGGGATCTGCTGAGCTAGACCACTTGGCTCCCTGGCTTCAGCCCCCTTTCCAGGATAGTGAACAGTTTTGTCTTGCTGGTTTTCCAGGCACCACTGGCGTATGAAAAAAAGTTCCTGCAGCTAGCTCGGTGTCTGCCCAAATGTCTGCCCAGCTTTGTGCTTGAAACCCAGGTCCCTGGTGGTATAGGCACCCAAGGGAATGTCCTGGTCTGCAGGTTGCAAAGACCATGGGAAAAGAGCAGTATCTGGGCCGAGTGCCTAGTTCTTGGCACGGTCCCTCACAGCTTCCCTTGGCTAGGGGAGGGAGTTCCCCAGCCTCTTGTGCTTCCTGGGTGAGGCAACGCCCCACCCTGCTTCTGCTTGCCCTCCGTGGGCTGCACCCACTATCTAACCAGTCCCAATGAGATGAGCCGGGTACCTCAGTTGCAAATGCAGAAATCACCTGCCTTCTGCATTGATCTTGCTGGGAGCTGCAGACCAGAGCTGTTCCTATTCAGCCATCTTACCAGCCACCCCCTTATCTGATTTTGTATAAGCTTAGAGTGATGTAGGAAAGGTGGCAGGACTGCAAATATAACCTCTAAAACTGGGACAAACTTCTGACTTAAAAATCATATTTTTTGTGAGATCCAGCTGTAGAAATTGCAATGTACTTAGGCTAAATAAATGGTGAAATGAAGAGATTTTGATTTTAAACAGTGTTCACAGTGTTACCAACACGGATGACATAAATATATGGACATAAAAATTTTTTCCCTATAAAGTTCAAGCTTGGTAATGTTCTCTCCCTTGCACATCATAAGTATGTATTGCAAGCATTTTTTTATTACTCACAATTTCTAAAAAGTGAGATTGGTGGATGCCTACCTGGCATGGGACTCACTGTTCTTCCCTTTACTGTAGTTTATACTGGTAATGATCATGATCCTGTGTATCTATATAAAGTCCTTTGGTTCACTAATGCTTTTATATCTTTTATTTCATATTAGTTGCATCCTGTCAATAATCCTGTGGAGTAGAAATCACAGCAAAATTAGCATCAGTTCTGACTATCACTAGATGGTATCTTTATTTTCTTGGATTTGTGCTCCTACATGTTTGGAAGTTGATTCGTCACAGCTCACAATTGTTAGTATACATATTTTAAACTTGGTATGTTAATATTGACCCTGGTTGGGAGGAGGATTGGAATGATGCTAATAAACTTAGCAGTCTTGGTATATTTTACTTGTGGTGATGTGACATAACCCCCTACCCCAGAACCCAACTCACCCTGCTCTCTACTCACTGAGTCCCCTTCCTTCTGTAACTACCCAGCCCAAACCAGTATCTCATCTCTTTCCTCACTCCCATTCTCGTTAGATATTTTAATATTTCCATAGTATTTATCACAGTTGAATTTATCTTATTTTCTCACTTTTATTATGGCCTCTTACAACTAGAATGGAAGCATCACAAAGATACAGATTTTATTTGTTTATTTATTCATTTATAGACAGAGTCTTGTTCTGTCGCCCAGGCTTGAGTGCAGTGGCATGTTCTTGGCTCACTGCAACCTCTGTCTCCTGGGTTCAAGTGATTCTCCTGCCTTAGCCTCCCGAGTAGCTGGGATTACAGGTATGCACCACCATGCCTGGCTAGTTTTTGCATTTTTAGTAGAGATGGGGTTTCAGCATGTTGGCCAGGCTGGTCTCGAACTCCTGACCTCAGGTGATCCGCCTGCCTCGGCCTCCCAAAGTTCTGGGATTACAGGCATGAGCCACCACGCCTGGCCCAGATTTATTTACTTATTTAAATTGTGTACATTGTATCATCCAGCACATAGAGCAACAGGTGTGTGAACGAAGGGTAAAATCTAGATGGTCAGGCCTTGAACCACACAACACTTCCACCCTGATTAAAGCTGATTGGGCAATAGTTGGGCACTTGACTCAAGGGCAGCCGATCCTTAAATTAGACAGGGATGTCTGACACGGACTGGATTAGAAAAAATAAGCCAAACAGGCAGATTCCCTCCCTTAGGAATTTGCAGCAAAAGCCATAAAGAGAATCAACATTACCTGGTGGCTGTGGAAGTAAAAACATGAATAGAAAGCAGTTCTAAGCTGCAATGAGTCCAACAGGGATAGAGACAAGTTGAACATAAAGAAATACTTAAAAGGCAAAGAGATAAGATATGTCCGGAAGGAATAAGGCTCACTTAGTTCTGAAGCCCCAGGAGGAGCCAGGTTAAAATGGTAGAGTCAGAGCGTGAAGAGGCACAGCCTGCTGCGTGTGTGCTCAGTGCAGCCTGATCTCCAAACAAGCTTCTGCTTCCCTCATTTCCTCCATGGGAACCTGCACTACCTAACATCTCCTTGTTTGGGACAGGAGGTGTGTTTCCTTGGTTTCCGTGTTCTTAGAGGACCTCTGTTCTTATATCTAAAAGAGACTAATACAACTGTCCTTCTTGGTGTCGAATTTAGAGTGCCACATGTTTGGCTCTATTCTTGGAAAAAATCATCTAACATTAGAACATAATTTTATAATTTACAGAGTGCTTTAATGTATTTTATGCCATTTGCTTCTCACAGCAACCTCGCTCTGTGAAGTTTCTTTATTTCCTCTAGGTGAGAAATTTCTCTCTTACACACTTCTTGATCATTTTCATCTCTCCTTTCACAGGCATCACAGCTTTATTTGAGTGAATGCCTTACATTTTTCTATTAAACACTAAACATGTAGAAAGCAGTTTATCTCTCATATTGCTTAGTGCCATGTCTCATACAACATTGCTGCTAAATAAAAGCCTTTTTTTTTTTTTTTGAGACAGGGTCTCACTCTGTTACCCAGGCTGGAATGCAGTGGCACAATCATGGTTCACTTCAGCTTTGACCTCCTGGGCTCAAACAATCCTCCCACCTCAGCCTCCCAAGTTGCTGAGTTGAGGCATGCACCACCACACCTGGCTAGTTTTTTTTTTTTTTAATGTTTTGTAGAGATGAGGTCTCCCCACATTGTCCAGGCTGGACTTGAACTCCTGAGCTCAAGCATTCCTCCTGCCTTGGTTTCTCAAATTGCTGGGATTATAGGCATGAGCCCCCACTGTACACAGCCAAATCAAATCTTTGGTCAAATACGGAACTGGCTTTAAGACTGAATGTAAAACAATTCCAGAAACTCTGGTTGCACTTATTAATATCTATACTACTGATTTAGACCTTAATTCATAAACTTTTGGAGTTGTTACTTAGAATATTTCTGGCCAGGTGTGGTGGCTCATGCCTGTAATCCCAGCACTTTGGGATGCTGAAGCAGGTGGATCACCTGAGGTCAGGAATTTGAGACTAGCCTGGTCAACATGGTGAAACACCATGTCTACTAAAAATACAAAAATTTTCTGGGTGTGGTGGTGGGCACCTGTAATCCCAGCTACTCGGGAGGCTGAGGCAAGAGAATCTTGGAACCTGGGAGGCGAAAGTTGCAGTAAGCTGAGATTGTGCCACTGTCCTCCAACCTGGGTGACAGACTCTGTCTAAAAAAAAAAAAAATTCTTCCTCAAATGTATTTACATTTTCACATTTTGTTCATAATAGTTTCTGGAGAACCTACACAATATTTACTGTATGAATTCGTAAATAAATGAAAAAACCTACTTAAAACATGTGTCCAGTTATAACATTAGTAAACAGTTTTAGATTCATTTATTTTAGTTATTCCAAGCATTTGCTTAGGTTTTTATTCTTTAAAGTCATAACTTCCTAGACTATGACTTGATTAGGTTATTTATATTTGCTGATTGCTTTTCTTCCTATGTAAGTGGTGTTCTGAGGACTGAGTCTGGATGAATAATGTCATTATCCATGGAATCCACACTTCCCTCAAAGATGCTAGGATTTCCCTTTGCTTTATCTTGCTGTTTTATTTTTAAAGATGCAGAAGTAAAGTGGGGAGAAGTAAATCAACAACCAAAATGCACAAAATTGCAAGTCTTTTTCAAAGGTAGTAGAGATAGCACTGGAATTTTGCAGAAGATTAATACATTTCCTTTGTTATTACTACTAGATATGTTCTAAGCAACTATATTGTTATATACTAAGGTCATATGTTTGAGATTCTTGATAATCTTTCATCATCAGTATTAGTTGAGAGTAGCATATAGATAAAAACAGACAAGATAGCATTTTTCTTTGGATGATTCTTCCCTTGAGAAAATCAGTGATTTTCTGTTTCCTTAGCTACTCTGTTAAATAGGTAGTCATGCATTCTATGTATGGATATAATTGTATAGCTTTGTTGAGCCAGTTAAGTAAGCAAGTGGCATGATTCTGCCAGAAAGTCTCTTCTCTCTATACTAAACTGTCATACTCACTCACACAAAAAATGCGCATTGACCAACCACCCTTCTTTTGTATATGCTGTGCAGCTACCCCTGAAAATGTTTCCATTTGCTTGGAGAAATGATTGTGTAACATTCATTTGAAATATTCAGAATGGCAGAATTTTAAATTCAAAAAATAAATTCTTACACTTGTACAGTAATTTACAGAGTGGGAAACAAAGACACATGCACACGTGTGTTTATCGCAGCACTATTTACAATAGCAAACACTTGGAACCAACCCAAAAGCCCATCAGTGATAAGCTGGATAAAGAAAATGTGGCACATGTATATCATAGAATACTATGCAGCCATAAAAAGGAATGACTTCATGTCCTTTGCAGGGACATGGATGGGCTGGAAACCATCATTCTCAGCAAACTAACGCAGAAACAGAAAGCCAAACACCGCATGTTCTCATTCGTAATTGGGAGTTGAACAATGAGAACACGTGGACACAGAGAGGGCAACATCACACACCGGGGCCTGTCAGGGGTTTGGGGGCAAGGGGAGGGAGAGCATTAGGACAAATACCTAATGCAAGTGGGGCTTAAAACATGGATGACAGGTTGATAGGTGCAGCAAACCACCATGGCACGTGTATACCTATGTAACAAACCTGCATGTTCTGCACATGTATCCCAGAACTTAAAGTAAAATAAATATATAAACAAATACATAAATAAGTGAAACAGAAAAAAGTATACATATATATATATCCATAAGGAAAAGGCAGATCCATAGAGTTTGCCTTACCTACAAATATTCCTTCTATTTTATTTATTTATTCACCATATATTTATGTAACACATTATTAGATCTTGATCAAAAGGGGAAATGTGAAAGTTGTCAGTTTCAAAACAGAGTCACTTGTGGTAAAACAACAACAACAACAACAACAAAACACTTTTGTCAAATAGAGCCAGGGAAAGCCGTGAAGCTCGATTAAAAAAAAAATCACAAATGACTCTGCTACACATCCACATACGTATATAGAGCAACTAAAAAGTAGAAAGAACAAAATTGTAATAAATTAGAGATTATATTTAAAGTACACATAGTAATTCAGTGTTTTAAAAGTTTATAGTTAATTTGTGGAAGAAAATATTAGCCTCTGTGACATTGTGGAAACAGTACAAAATGTTTACATCATAATGTGGCTAGCCTTGCTTTCTTGGGAAAACCACTTTAAGTCTGAAACACAGTTTCCCAATCCCAAAGTGATGAACATCTAATAGCTATTTCAAAGCACTGTTGAATGGTTATATCCTATGAGGCAAAACAGATAAAACTTTGGTGTAAATTGTTAAGTAAGATAGCATATCTTTGTGGTCAAAGCTCCTTTTCTTCTTACCAGAGTTCATTAATTATATTACCTATTACCCCCATTTTTGTGAGAATAAAAATTCATATTTCCTTGATAGTCATTTCTTTGTAAGGTTTTGCCCTTTTAGCTGGTGCCTTCTGCTCCTTTTTTCACTTGTTCTTTGCTCCAGAATCAAGTGTTCGGGGTTTTTTCTCTCCACAATAGCTAGTGACAATTATGTGAAAAGAACTGAGGACTAAAAGTCTTTGTTATACTGAGTTATTAACAAAGGAAACATTTACTTTACCAAGAGCAAAAAAAAAAAAAAAAAAAAAAAGAGGTATCATTACCATTGGTCAATGTTCAGAAGGGACTGGAAATATTTTAATTATAATGACCTTCTATTGCAGTTGGGTTCATTTTAATGAGGTAAGTTTCTAGTCTTCTTGAAATATTTTCACGTTTTGTCTAATGACTTCCTAATTTCTCAGACTAAATTAAAAAAATTGTGGGGGACTTTTTTGATTGCAGGGCGTTGTGAGTGATTTAAAAAAATGTATAAAACATAGTCCTCCTTGAGAGGGTTATGATTTGTCTCCCAGCATAATTAAAAATACATGAAAACTAGGAAACCACTTTCAATGGGTGAGAGACTGGTTTCAAGATAGTGATGACTTGTAAGGCACTACAAAGATATTGGGGAATATTGAAAACAAACTACTTCATTCTGAAGATTAAAAGAAATAACATGCATAGAAGAAAGAGCCAATGCATACCAGATTAGATGTCATTACTAACAAAAGAAAATAAAAACAGACATGGCTACCTTCCAAATAATCTTGCTCCGTGCCAGGAGTAGAGAAATAACATTACAATGAATGCTATAGGAGTTGCGTTTCAAGATAATAACACAGTTTTAAAATTTCATCTTCAGCCCCTTTCCTTTATAAATCAGGGAAAAAAAGGCATGCAATAAACAGATATAAGTTGAAGGAGGCATAGATGCAGAAGCTATTGCTGGAAGCAGTTCTGCATTACCCCTTGAAAATCACTGAATTTTGAGACAGAAGGGCTGACTTTTTAACTCTTTCAGAAGGTTGAAGACAATTAATTATCCTAAATATTTACATTTATATAATTCTTTACAGTTTACAAAGTGGTTTTGCAGAAGTTATCCCTTTAGATTAAAGAGTGCAGATGATGTTCAACACACCAGGTTGTGAGGAAAACATGTCTTTCTACTCAGAATGTTTAAATCCTGAGGCAGTCCGGCGGTTGTAAACAACTGACTACAGTACTATGGAGGCTCAAGGAGGGAAGCAACCAAGGATGTAAAAGTAATTTATGGAAGAAGCTGTAGGTGGCATCTATTATTTTGTTTCTTCTACATCCTTTTCATTTGGAAATTGCCTCTTTCTCTTACCGTGATTTGGATGAGGCTATGAATCAAAGGGTAGTGCACCCCTCTACACCGCAGATGTGGTTACATGAACCGAGGTGGTAAATTAGAATGTGCTATGTTTCTAACCATTGTGATTAGCCACCATGATCGTGTGGGGCCAATCAGATTTAAGCAGGGTCTCTTCACTTGAAGTCTTCTTTTAAGGTAATTATTTGGATGTTTGAAGAGAGAGCCTCTCTGTCCTACTGAGGGCAAAGTCTATGTAGCTCTGAAGCTTCTGGTGGCTATTTATTCCTAATACATGGGGAAAAACTTCTGGAAAATGTAGCCAACCCAAAAGAAAAAGAGCCAAGAAATAAAGAGAGAACACTTTTGAGCAGCTATGCTAAGCCAGTCAACTCCTGATATTTTTACTTCTATAAGCCAATATAATTCATATTTGGTTGGATGTATTTGAAATGTGTTTCTGTCATTTATATCCAAAACAGTTCTGAATAATACAGAGACTCAATTCTTTTGAACCAAGGTCCTAGTTCAGTCTATCTATCTATCTATCTATCTATCTATCTATCTATCTATCTATCATCTATCTATCTATTATCTATCTATCTATCTATCTATCTATCTATCTATCTATCTATCTATCATCTTAAAGATTTCTCTACACATTCCAGGTAGGATAAATGCATTTATTAGTTCAATAAGTATTCCTTGAGTGTCTTCTAAGCACTGGAAAAGTGCTGGTTATGATGTATTTCTCTCCCTTTCCTTTTACCATTCCTCTTAAGAGCTTTGAAGTACTGTGACTATTAAGCTGATTGACTATCCCCGTGATTATAGCATGAATGTCATCAGAAGGTTTTGTGCTCTTTCCAAGCGGAATTCCTTCCTCTGACATTATGAGTGTTCAAGATATCACTGGCATTTATGAATGTGTAATCTGGAGGGATCCAGATTTTGTCTGTGGTTTCAAAAAGGGAAACAGGAAAGTATCATGAAAGAAACATAGCAGGAACATACATCCAAGCTGGTGTAGTTACACTCACAGTGGTGTAGTGGCTGGCCCTGTTTCAACAATTAGTCAACAGGCTTTAAAGTCTGAGACGTTTATGAACTTGCTTTGACTCAGATAAAAAGGAGAAAGGGAAACTACTTTTTCTTTCTGTCTGTGATTACATATCTTCTTATCTGTGTCTGATTATATATTAAATTATAAACCAAGTCTAACTGCAGTGTCATATGGAAATTAGGCTTTCCATATGTTAATTTTCTAGATAACTAAAAATTACCTCTTTACATGACAGCATTGTTTTATAACATTAAAATATTTGAAAGGGACCTTTAATCACACATTTCTGTTTTCTTAAGCAAAATATGTTAATAATAATGTAGTTACCTAAGTGGATTCCATGTGGTAGACCCTGTGTTAGCCACATACATTCAACATTTCATTTAGACCTAGTGTACTGTAAGGAAGAGATGGAATCTTTATTTAAGGGAGCAGTAAACTGAGAATCATGGTTAAGCAACTTAACCAAGATCACAAAACCACAGGGTGGTAGAGCTGGGATTTGAACTCAGATATGTGTGACTCCACAGCTGCTATTTTTAACAGTGTCATCATTAAGAACATAAAGTGTGTGTTTTGCAAAGATTAAGTGATGCTCTCTCTGGCTACAAATAGTCTAAACTATTTGTCCTGGTGCAAATGTCCTGGCGCATGCTGCTCTTTAAGTTACGTTTGTCTTTTATAATTTTCTTTATATTTTTTCTTTATTGTTAGAATGCTAGCTGTAACTCTTTGCTATTGTAAGCAGGCCTGACTATAGCAAAATGTGTCCTCCATTTCAGCTGATTGCTTCTTATCTGCTTTAAGGCTAAATAAGTTTGTTAGTGATTTCAGGTTATCTGTGTAGCCATACAGAGGCAATAATGATGATAATAATATAGTGATCATTTATTGAATACCTTCTCTAAGCCACTAGTTGTATTACATAAGTGTCTACTTAATCTCCACATTTAGACATTTCTATTTGTTGCTCAGGACTTCCTCCCTAACTATTTTCTATGTCTCAGGTAATTTTCAAACAGATGATATTGGCTGATAAATGATACCATGCTTAAGTGGGCTATTTAGACACACACACACACACTCTCACACGCTCTCACACATGTGTACTCTCATCTACATGTACATTCAGAAACTCAGATTACTTCCATTGATCTTTCTGCTTCTGGTCAGATATTGGCAAGTATAAAGATCAGAATGAGAAAACCTAGAATGGTGATATGCAAAGTATACCTTCAATAGAGTCACGATACGCTTGTTTGAAAATAATCGAACTACTTCTATTAAGTACCAGAAGGTTTGAAGACATCTTATTAATCTGTGTAATTATTCATCATAATGCATCCTCAGTACCTACAGCTACAAAAGATAGGACATTTATCTTTAAATGAATGCTTCTCAATTATGCCAACATCAATGTGTTTTGCTGTAATATTTCCTGGGTAGCCATTAGGTGGTTAATTCATACAATATGAATGCACATTGTTAAGCACAGCGCTACTTGGTAACTTTTGCAAAGTGTGCACTGTAAATGTATCCTTAGTAAAATGAATTTTTGCTGAAATGCCCCCACTTGAGCAACATTCATATGGAGTTTCCTGGATTTGTACACATTTATCTAAATTTAAAGTAAGGGATAGTTTTTTTTTATGTTTGCTTGATTTAAAAAATTAAATTAATATGTTATTCCTCTCTGACATTGGGTTCAAAACAAAAAACAGAGAAACAGTGGTTTTCTTGAAGGAGACAGGATGTAATGGCTAGGTAGACTAACATTTCTTTTGACTTGGTTTTGGAGAAAGTTTTTGAATGGCTTGTGTGTTATAGTCCATATGAGTTTTCTCTGAGCTAACATTGCCAAGTAGGAGTGTGTGTGTATGTGTGTGTGCACATGTACAAGTGTGCATGTGTGTTTGAGTGACACGGCCAGATACTGCCACTCAAGTGCTGAGACCAATGAACTTTACAGATGTGATTCAATTTATATTTAGACCTACCTCTAAAAGTATCTAATAGAAAATTAATACCTTTAGTAAACTGCACATTCTAAACATGGTTTTACCTTATTTATTAATAGGCCAGAAAAAGTTGGACTAATATTATACCTTGAGAAAGTTATAGACTACCATAGACCTTAGCAGATCAGCCTTGAGCATTTTCATCTGAAACGTCTAAGTGTTATTACTTAGATGTTTTAGGAGAAATGCATGTAAGAGAAGAAAAGACCTTAAAGGACATCTGGTTCAATCATCTTTGGGTGCTTCAGTTTATTCTCATGATATTCTCCTTGCCAGTAAGAATCTGCCCTGATTCAAAGAGATAAGTTACTATCATTTAGTTTGTCTACCTTCAATATTCTTGGAACTTTGGACATATTTCTGAATTTTTTATATTCGTGTTTTACTCTTTGTTACCTTGTTTCCGGGTTCTAGATTTCATTAATAATTATAATCAGTGTTATTAAATATTGTAGTGTTTCTAAAAATCCAGCTCTTCTTCCTTGTATGAGATTTATATTGTGAGGATGTGATTGATCAGAATCTTGATTTTCAGCAGGATACTATATGAGAAAAACCAGAGGAAAAACAAACAACCCCATCAAAAAGTGGGCGAAGGACATGAACAGACACTTCTCAAAAGAAGACATTTATGCAGCCAAAAAACACATGAAAAAATGCTCATCATCACTGGCCATCAGAGAAATGCAAATCAAAACCACTATGAGATACCATCTCACACCAGTTAGAATGGCAATCATTAAAAAGTCAGAAAACAACAGGTGCTGGAGAGGATGTGGAGAAATAGGAACACTTTTACACTATTGGTGGGACTGTAAACTAGTTCAACCATTGTGGAAGTCAGTGTGGCGATTCCTCAGGGATCTAGAACTAGAAATACCATTTGACCCAGCCATCCCATTACTGGGTATATACCCAAAGGACTATAAATCATGCTGCTATAAAGACACATGCACATGTATGTTTATTGCGGCATTATTCACAATAGCAAAGACTTGGAACCAACCCAAATGTCCAACAATGATAGACTGGATTAAGAAAATGTGGCACATATACACCATGGAATACTATGCAGCCATAAAAAATGATGAGTTCATGTCCTTTGTAGGGACATGGATGAAATTGGAAAACATCATTCTCAGTAAACTATCGCAAGAACAAAAAACCAAACACCGCATATTCTCACTCATAGGTGGGAATTGAACAATGAGATCATATGGACACAGGAAGGGGAACATCACACTCTGGGGACTGTGGTGGGGTGGGGGGGGGAGGGATAGCATTGGGAGATATACCTAATGCTAGATGACGAGTTAGTGGGTGCAGTGCACCAGCATGGCACATGTATACATATGTAACTAACCTGCACAATGTGCACATGTACCCTAAAACTTAAAGTATAATAAAAAAAAAAAGAGAAAAGCCAGAGGAGATGCTGAAGATTTAAATTTGGAGATATAAATGCATTGGTAGAGAATCTGAAAGTCAATGATAGCTATGTGTACCTAGCCATGTCTTCTGGGGGTAATTTAATCGAATAGTTAGACCTGCTCTAAAGAACGACACTCTTAGAAAAACAAACTCATGTGACACAACACTTTCTTTGTATCCATCTTCATATCTAGAGATACATATTAATTCTTGGCAAAAGAATGAGTTTGTGGCTGCTGCCATGGCCTTCATCCATGCTTTAATTGATTTTCCTTGGACAATTTTTCCTATTCTGTCACATAATTCTGCTGTGTATCATTTTCCACTCTAGACAGTGTAACGTCATTTCAGAAGAAGAGGAATCCCAAAATGTAAACTTAGAAGTCAATACTGAAGCAGGAACTATGATGAGTCTCGACTGCTGGTGGCTGCTTGTATGACTTTGGGTTCATTATTCCTTTCCATCTTTTTTAATGGAATGGTACTTTTCTGTTTGAAATAGTTTAAATAATACAGAACAGCAGAAGGTAGGATGTGGTCTCTTCTGCTCTAGCCCTTTGTCTCATTCTCTAGATGTAACTACTGTTAATCACGTGACATGTAGTGCTCCAGATCGTTCACTATATCCATACAGATGTATATATACTTTATTAATAAAAAGTTAATTTTTCTACTTATGATATTTTTGTATTTTTGATTTTTATACTAAGAAATATTACTAAAATATTCTTCCGCATGAATTTAATTTCATATACTTTAATATTTTTATTACCTTCAAAGTATTCTAGAATATAGATGTATCATAAGTTGTTTTACCAAATAACTGTTAGGTTGCCTCCAAAATTTTAATATTACAAATAATGCTGCAATGAGGAAAATTGCACATAATATCTTTGCACATATGAAAAAGTATTTCTGAGGAATAAATAGCTAAAAATTTCGTTGCCGAGGTAATAATTTTGCTTCTTAAAGTTTTTGATAGATTTGGATGAATTACCCTCCAAAACATTTGTATTGATTTGTAATCCATCAAGTTAATGAGAGATGGGCAAGTTTTTTAAACTGAGCTCTAGTTTTCTTGTGCAGAAATGGGAATAAATTACCTTTTTTTCTCAAGATTAACATGGGGATGCGATAAGGCAATGCATGTAAATCACCTAGCACTGTGCCTGCTAGAAGTGGGGTGTTTGATAAATCTTTATTCCCATCTGTTTACTTTCCAACTACTCTACTTTATACAAAGCAACAACATGCAATTGTTAGATAGGTCTGATTTTTCCTCTCAATTTTTCCAGTTGGATTAAGTGCCCTGTTCTCAGACCTATGATATTCAGACCTACATAAGCACTGAATTTCTTGTCTCAGTCAGAGTTTGTTCTAGTCACTATTGTTATATATTAATCATTGTCCTTCTGTGACATATGGTACCCACCATAATCAGAATCTCAATTTTTTTTTTTTTGAGATGGAGTCTCGCTCTGTCGCCCAGGCTGGAGTGCACTGGCACAACCTCGACTCACTGCAACCTCCGCCTCCCGGGTTCAAGCGATTCTCCTGCCTCAGCCTCTTGAGTAGCTGGGATGACAGGTGCATGCCACCACACCTGGCTAATTTTTTTATTTTTAGTAGAGATGGGCTTTCACCATGTTGGTCAAGCTGGTCTCGGACTCCTGACCTCGTGATCCACCTGCCTTGCCTCCCAAAGTGCTGGGATTACAAGCATGAGCCACCACACCTGGCCAGAATCTCAATGTTTTAAAAGTACTTTGCAGATGTCTTCTCAGTCTTCTTGTTGTGACTCTTCATTTCCATGTTTTGGGGATTTTAAGACATGGATTTCTATTTTGAATGATTCAACATTAAAGTGTCCACTTTGACTCAGTCTCACAAAACATCATAAAGGTGGCTCTGAGAGATTGCAGATCCTAAATTCTGAAGCTCCTCATCACTACGCCCATGCTCTCTGCTCCTTTGTTGAAGGACTTTGGGGGACGCTCTGGTATTTCCTTTCCAAAGTACCCACACTTCCTGGACACCACCCTTACTTTCTAGGATTGCATATACCTTCCCCATACTTCATTTTTCCTGGGTACTTAATTTATGACTTCAATTGATTCTCATCTCAAAGCAGGGATGAGTCCTCTCTGAGAAGTGAAATGTGATGCAAGACCATTCAGTAAAGGAGACACGTCTTTGACTTCAAGTACCTGTTGCACATGAAATTGAGTCCAGGTTTATAAGCTACCTTCGAGAACCATCTAGGCCTGGACCCTGGTAGTCTCCAAGTCTGGGTGGGCTTTTCATTTATCAGAATACTGTCTCATAACCATCTCATGAATGTTTGCGCTCCAGCTACCCACCACAGAAACAACTCGTTTAAGCTTTGGACAACTCTGACTGTGAAGACAACTTCATTTTATTTAATAGATAATGCTTATTCTGTGCAGATACTACTTTAGGTGCTTTACAAATATTTACTCATTTAATCCTTAATGGCTGCCCAGCTTTTTTCTGGTTTAGCCCCTAAAGGGAAGCTAAAATATCTGTAATACCTCATCCGTATAGCAACCTTCAAATACTTGGAAGACAACCACCAGGTTCACAGGGGTCTACACTTCTTCAGATTAAAGGATCCCAGTTCACTCAGTTGTTCCACATGCTGCACAGTTGTGAGTTATTTCGTATCCTGACCACTCTCCTTTGAATGTCCTTTTATTTTTTAATGACTCAGAGATTCTGGCTCACGGATGTGTTTTGCTTGACACAATATCTATTTTATTTGTTTTGTTTTTACATCCAAAAGTAAAAGCAAAAGGAATTTGACTATCTTTCTGCTGGGCACACCCTCTCCAGCTTCAAGGTTTCATCAGTGCCTACTGTCTTTGTCCCACTTTCACTCAACTTGGTCCCCAAAGGTGTCTATGTTTAAGACCCCTGCTAAAGTGTCATGTTCAGAACTGAACCTAGATGCAATCTAGCCAGTCACATTCTGATCGAGGAGGGCCTTCATGCTATGATGATAGCAATACTGCAAATTCAGATTTGTGTATTTCAGCACATTTCCTTACAATGCATTTTTAACCCATGAGTCAGCCTCTGAAACTGGATTTAATCACTTTACCTTCAAAATAAAGAATCCACTTGCACCAAGGCATTAGTGAAGAGTGTATAGTTTATTGACAATTTAGAATTGGAGGAAAAAGAGAGGGTTTGTAGAACACAGCATTTCCCTCCAAGTTTCTTTTCTTAGCCTTATAGCTCTTGGGTCTTCTTCTCTACCTTCTTATCTGCTTTTTCACCGCTACCACTTAGCTGTAATGGTTCCTGCTTCCCTTCCCAGAATCCTGTCTCTGGGGCTTCTCAATCTCTTTCCCTTAATTACTCAGTCTTGGCCCAGCTGTGCCAAACCTAGTGGTCACACTTGTCATCCCCTCGGCTAACAACAGACCCTCCACTTACCAGGACCTATTTCATAGAAGTCAGTGAGTGATTGCATAACCAAAACATATTGTTTTTGTATCACAATAAAATCAATTGTGTTAGAGCTAAGCAACATATCTGACAGGAAGGTCACATTCATTAATGAAGATAACACAGCTAATTATAGAAAGGTAGGCAAAGAACCCAGCACTGGGGGTTCCAGATCTGTATATATAGCATTGCTTTATATACAATATTACTAGAAACTGTATTTGTTCACAAGCTGTCACTAATTGTAAGTACAGTAAGTCTTGATGATATTTTAGATTTTATTTTATGTACACCAAAGTGGATAACTGAATTTTAAGTAAGCCCAATTAAAATTGAGAAAGTTCTAGAAAATGGCTCAGATTGCTCTAATTCCCTGTGTGAATCTTGCCATGTCTTTCATCATGTCTTGGCTGGTCTGGTGTCCTGTAATGGTGACAGTTTTGTTTTTCCTTTTGTTAGTCTTATTTTGTCACTCTTCCTTCACCTTGCACATACACTATAGTTGCTGCATATCAGATTATAGCTAAAAGGCTGCTGTATTTCTTTCCCTTCTGAGTTTTGGCATAAAGTATGTTTTGAATCTCCTGATACAGAGAATTTTGCAAAAGGTAAAAAATTGTGAAGTGAGCATTTCCAACTACGCTAACATTGGAATCTAATGCAGCACTATTACAGAATGACGGGATTTTAGAGTTGGAAGGACCTTATAACTCATCTCATCTGATCCTCCCCTACATTTAACCATGAGGAGATTTAGGCCTGAAAAGGTCAGTCTTTTACTGAGAGTCGTAGAGCCATTTAGTTTCAGAACCAAGAATAGAACTCAGCTGTCCTAACCCTAGTCTAGTTGCGCAACTCCATACAGCTTTCATGTAAAAGCAAATAAACAAAATGGCCTATTTCTCAGCATTGTTTTGTTTTTATTGATAGCAAAGGGGATCATGTGCTACTTACAGTAATCTCTAAAAATTTTATAATAATCCTTGCATTATCCTGTTAAACTGTTGCTGTAGCTCTGTGCTTAATAGATTGAAATCTATTATTCATAATGCCATCTTGTTCCTGTTCAAATAACATTATCCTTATGACTAAAATTTTATGGAGCCATACTTGATTTCTTAGCGGAGTGAGATGATACATCATTAGAGAAAAGAGTTTTCATTTGTGAATATGATTCAATAGATATTTTTCAAGCACCACTCTGAGTGTGGCATTATTGTTGGCACTTTTTTGGATGCAGAGGCAACATATGGCATGCCTTTTAGCCTCAGATAACTGATACTCTGCTGTGTGCTTCTGAGTGTCCAGAAGCATCTGAAGCAAAACAGTGCTGCGCCTAAGGAGATGGTATAGGGTGGTGGCTCAGGTCGCGCTGGGTTTGCATCCTGGTTCTGTTGTTTAGCAGCTGTGTTATCTTGGGCAAGCAACTGTAGTCAAGCCTTAGTGTCCACATCTGGGGACAAAAATGCACTAACTTCATATAGTTATTTCAAAAATTCTGATAAAAGACAAGACAGAAATCATTTGGCACATCCCCAACATGTAGTGCTCAAAAATGTTAGCTAATGTTTAAAATCTTTATCACCTTAAGTCAGTGAACTCTCTATCAAAGCACAGTGTAGAGCAAAGCCAATTATCTCGCTACATTTAGGAAAAGAAAATTTTGGCTTTGGATAGATTTTATTGATTGGCTGACTACTGGTTGATTGATCTAGTTGTGCTTGTGCTTGTGTGGCTCAGTGGAGCGCATCTGCCCATGCACTAATCTCAAGCTTGGAAAAAGAATTCTAAGGATAAAGTTGGGAATAGCAATTGCTTCAGTGGGATGATATCTTTAATTTAATTTTGCATTATTCGTTTTCATGAGAAATACCCTCCAGATAGAAGTCTCCCTCCCTTTGATTGTCAGATTTTATTAGTCACCTCAGATTCTTAGACAAAGGCCTCCTGATTGGATGTCAATTACTTGGGTTCTCATCCTTTCTTATCTCTAACTCACTCTGTTGTTGCTAATAAATTAGCCCCTCAGAGGAAACATTTGAACCAAATGTTACAAACTATCTTGGAAAACTTGAAGTATTTTGTTTGGTGATCTAAAATAATCAAATGAACTGACTAATTACTTGCCAATTATTTTCTTTCTTGTGGTTCTTAATTTATATATATATATATAAAGTAATTTATATATATTAGTAATTTATATATTCTTTTCCCTGTTTAATAAAAAAGATATGTATAATATATAATATGTTGTGTATTCATAAAAGAGTATATAAATATACATATATTGTTTTAATATATATTTTATACATATTTGTATTATATATTTTATATATATATAATTTTTATTAAACAGGGAAAACTAAATATGGGCAAGGAAAATGACCTTAATACATCTGTATAGTCTGAAAAAATAAATTATGGCTAATTTAAAATGAAAGGTTTCTTAAACAATTTTGCAGTCAGGCTATTAATAATCATTTTCGCAAAGTGGACAACATATACCAGGAATATTAGAGATTCATGAATTGCTGTCAGTTTGAATTTGTATATATTTTCTCATCACTAAAAATACTGTGATCTAGTATGCAGAGGAAAAAAGGGTCCTGGAAAATAATAGTGTTGTTAAATGTTTTTGTAAGACAATTTCTACGTGTGAAAAGTTAATTAGTGATATAAAATACATATTTGGATAATTAATACCAGTGAAGACTAGACACTTGTTGCCTAAAACAATGAAGATGCTTTTTTTCTAGAGTCATCTAGATGCTTATATCCATTTTCCAACTCAGTTTGCATGTCTAGACAGAGCTTCTTTTAAAAAATTGTTCAAATACAAGAAAATTCTGATAGTAAAATACTTGAGAATTTGAAAGGCTGAGAAAAAATCGTGATTCCAATGTATTATATTAAAGTTGAAATCTGAGACTTGTGAATTAACATCACGCAATGTTTTAAAATATGGGAAAATATGCACTAGAATCAAGAATAACCCTAAATCCAACTAAGAAAAGAAAAATCACTTCCCTGTGAAAAAAACCATTCTCACAAGTCCTCATGTCCCTCCACTCCTGACTTTATAGTCATACAGATAGTTCCAAAGCCAGCAAATATTGCATTTTCTACACTTTTCTATCATGTAATCATTTTACAAAACATCCAAACCAATACAGCTCTTTTAAATTGTAGCCTCTCCTCTCTTTGTGTATCACCAATTCTTTTTATTAATTCATGGGGATGAATGCAAAATAAATACAGTTCTTTGGGTGAGTCCAGCTTACCCACAGCGCGTGCTGCCCTCTCACACCACTCGCCGCTTTGTTGCTCTTTGTCTCAGTTCTTTCCAACATGCCCCTGGGTCTCATGAGACGACCCAAGAGCGTACTGCATACTTGGATAGGATTAAGAAAAGAAGGAAAAGAGAAAGGTGCCCAGCAGCGTTTGTACCAAGGTGCAGTGCCCTTCCTGGCACACAATGTGAGAAGAGAGCAGTCAACCATGCAAGGTAAATAGCAACCAGCCTAGTGCAACTAACTAAAGGTAGTGAAAAGCCCACTGAAGCACAGAGCTGAGTTTAGAATATTTACACCAACGATCCTCTATTTTACTGATAAGGAACCTGAAACTGAGCCATAAATTTATTTATAATTTTAAAAAAACCTGGAACTATGATCTGTGAAATATTCTTTATAGTTTGTTTTTAACTATTTTAGAAATGTTGGTGGAGGGATGACAAAAATTAAAATACAGACAGAAATAAGAGAGGCTTAATTCTGAAAGAAGTGTTCTAGCTTATTCATCTTGTTTTACAGATTTAAAAAACCCCAGGCCCAGAGAATTGCAGCTCCTATCCTTGTATTGTAGCCATGCAGAGGAGACCCACTGATCTTGTTACTACACACACAGCTCCTTTTTAATTACTTAAAATAAGTCCTGTTACAGCTTGCAGGATCTATCCTGCTGATTCTGTAGGATTGCAAGTTTTCCTTTTGCCTTTCGTTGGATTTCAAACAATGTATTGAGTGTGGCAACTGAGTTATTACAGTCAGTTATCTGTGTATTTTATGGGCAATTTAAAATTGACTTGGGTTAAAATGGGAAACTTTACACTAGTCATAAGAAACTCTTCAGAGATGCAGCAATTCAATCTGGTTCACATAATAACAGCAATAAAGAAGAAATTGCACACAGTTTTTTTTTCTCTCTTGCAAAGAGCTAAAACCAATTTACAGATTTTCTTATTAATCCTCCCCAAAGAACGACAGCCATTTTGCTAACCAGGAACCTCACAGCAGAGGTCAGGAGGCCAAGTGTGCGCAGGAGCTGAAAGCACAGGTGTGGGGCTCCAAGGTTTCGTTTCAATGTCTCTTGGTGTTGCTAACTTGCTGTTTGATGGTGGTCAAATCACAGAATGTCTCTGAACCCTAGTTTACTCATAATTTAAATGGTGGGTGAGATAATCTCCAAGATCCCGTCAAGGATGAATTCTCAGTGATTTCACAGAGATCTCAATGCACTGCTTAGATTTCCTTATTCTTGATACCTTTACTTAAAGTCTTCACTAAGGCTCTGTTAACGTTACTATTCTTCTATCTGTTCCCCAATTATAATATTTCTTTTTCTCTTTTTCATAAGAGTAACAAGAAACACAGTAATGCCCTTTCTTTGTAAAGGCATGGCCAACGAATAAGGGTAGAGAGAATAAAGCAGTAATTGGACAGTTACCTTGTTTATCTCTGTGGAAATCTTAATAGTTATTCGGAATGCTTTAAATTTCTTTAATGGCCCAATCTTACTTTTGCACCCTCAATGTAAGCATCTCACCTTCTACTTTCTCAGTTCGAAGCCATTCATCAGGAGTCCTTTCAAAGTCTTTCTAAATGTTTCCGCTCTTAATTCATCCTTTTCTTACTCCGCCACCCCGGTACTATACTACCCTCATCTCAGAGGAAAAAGAGAGCCTTTGTCATCCCAAAATAACCATCTATAGTGGTCTTAATCCAATGTCCAGTTCTTCTAAGTAAGTGACTCTCATACCTAGATACAGATTTGAATCACCTGGGAAAACTAGTAAATAATCTGGATCAGAATCAGGACCAGGCATTAGTATTATCATAAGGGTCCTAAGTGAGTTTTATGTTAAGAAAGGGTTGATAACCAGTGCTGTGGAGGTCTTGATTGATTAATTAATCCTTGTTTATTCTTCAGCTTTAATCCATTTTACTGGCTCCTTCCCTCAAACCTGCAAATGTGTTTAGGCTATTATTATCCTAATAAAACACCTTCCCTTGTCCCTCAAGCTACGATTCTATGCATCCTCCTCTCTCCCACTTTATCTTCTCAATGGTTCTGCTCCTTGTTAGCCCTGAAACAGCTTTCTATGCAGTCACCTCATGGCATACACAGTCCCTTATGCTTCATGCTACTCAGGCTCTCTTTAGGGCCTGACATTCCCAATCACCCTTGCCACTGAAAAATTCGCTCTTCCTTTGGCCTCTGTGATTCTGCATTCTCCTGGTTTCCTTCCCAGTTGCACAAAGTTTCCTTTAAAAGTATGTGTCGGCCGGGCGAGGTGGCTTACACCTGTAATCCCAGCGCTTTGGGAGGCCGAGGTGGGTGGATCACGAGGTCAGCAGTTCAAGATCACTCTGACCAACATGGTGAAACCCCATCTCTACTAAAAATACAAAAAAATTAGCTGGGTGTGGTGGCAGGCGCCTGTAATCCCAGCTACTTGGGAGGCTGAGGCAGGAGAATTGCTTGAAACTGGAAGGCGGAGGTTGCAGCAAGCCAAGATTGTGCCAATTGCACTCTAGCCTGGTCAATAAGAGCAAAACTCCATCTCAAAAAAACAACAACAAAAAAACCCAACTATGTGTTCTATGAGTCTCCAAAGCATAGCTGCTTCTTACTGTTCTATACTAGTTGCCATTAAATTATTGATTTATTCTCTCCCCTAAAATGATTGCTTAAGTTTAAATGATCACATCCATGAAAATGACTCTGGAATCTGCATCTCTTCCCTGAGTTGTAAATTATACTTCACCAGGATATATCCTCATCTGGATGTTCTTCCTCCACCTCAAACTCAACCTGAGTTTATCATCTTCTACTGATTTCACCCCTTTCTCTGTGACGTCCTGCTGAACTTCAGTCAGCACTGTCCTTCCAGTTTTCTGGGCTTCTAAATTCTGGTTATCTTTCACTCTTCTTTTTCCTATTTACTCTCCATATCCTATGCATCCCAAGTTGTGTCTGTTTTGCTTTTGAAATTTTGAGGTGTCTATTTCCTTCTTATTTCTAATTCTTATTCAAGCCTTTGTTTAAGACACAGATCAAATATGCAGCCTTCCATGATGGCATCCCCAACTCCTGATCAAAATTAGCTTTCCCCTCTTTGGTGATCCCAAAGTGCTTTGTGAGTCTAGTATAACAGTGAGCACATTCTACTTTCTAATATAGCACCGTATGTATAGTCTCCACCACTTAGGTTAGACCCTCAATGTCAGAGATGATATGCTTTCTTGGATGTAGTTAGTATCAAGGATCAGGGACTTACAATCTATCTGAGTAAACGAAAATACCTCCCCATTCTTTCTTGCCCTGGGCCTCCTCCCCACAAACTGCAATACAGTGGAAATGGCTATTCACCATAAAGTGAATAGTGACAATAGGGCTTTGTGAACATAGCCCATGCTTTTATAACAACGGCTAGTTTTGATTGCTCACCCATCATATGAGCACATGTGTTATATATGTCATTTCATTCAAACTTCCCAAAAGACCTGCAAGATAAATATTATGAGCACCCGTTTTATAGATGTAGAAACTGATGCTCAAAACATTAAGTAACTTGCCCAAGATGACACAGCTAGTAATGAGAGGACAAGGTCCAAATCCCAGATGTGAAAGCCCACGCTCTTAACTTCATGTGAT
This sequence comes from Gorilla gorilla gorilla, assembly GCF_029281585.2. Lineage (NCBI taxonomy): Eukaryota > Metazoa > Chordata > Mammalia > Primates > Hominidae > Gorilla > Gorilla gorilla. The sequence goes on along the minus strand of NC_086017.1, from coordinate 189,660,019 downwards.
TCCATTAGACTAAATTGGGTGTTGTGTCATACAACAGGAGCTGGCAGCACAGGGAAGAAAATTTTTTGCTTGGGGAAGGTTTGTGGACAATGAAGAGTTATTTTATTGAGAAAGAGTAAAATGTTCTGTTCAGTCTTTCTTTTGACTCTGGTTGTTCTTGGAACTTCCCAGTTGCAGAGTCCACCTGAGCAGCAGGTAGCATGGGGGCTTTCCATGCGTGAGGACACTCTTCTAACATGCCAGCTCCTCTGATCTGTCAGACCACCATTTCTATCACCTCTCTTTTCATCCTGAAGGCATCAACTTTCAGTAATTCTAATTTAAATGACAAGAACATTGGTCTTGGTCATATGTTCTTATCAGCTACCTGCTAAGGAAGGATTAGTTTGACAGCCTTGTGAAGTCCTCTCTAGACAACCTCTATCCATAATAAAGTCACTTGCAGAGAGCAGAGACCCATGTCCTTACACAAGACCCATGTGCTTTTGAAAACCAAGACATTGCTTTCTTTTGAATAGTAATCACTACTAATTTGCAAGCAACTTGAGAGTAAGGGAACATGTCTTCCAGTCTGTTTATCAACCCTAGTTTCTTACTAGCCTACTGACTTCTGAATGTAAATTATACTTATTTCATAGAAATAATGCAAACTTGAGTTCTTTATTTTTGAGAGGAAGGAAAAGCATAAGTGCTTTTTTTTCTGAAAGGGGCCTGATAATTGATTGTTAAAAAGAATTGAATTAAATTAATTTGCAAGTTGGGTCACTTGTTCTACATCAGAAAGAAAGAAAGGAATTGACATTTCTAATAAGGTTCTAGGTGACACTGATAAGAGAAAAAAATATTTTTTTCTTTAAACAATACATGTTTATGAACTCTCTAAATATCACTGTGATTTGAAGTTCAATTCTGTAACACCAGATGACAATAGGCATGGTTCTTTGGTACCAATTGTAGTTTCGAGATTTGACTCCGATAAATATTTCAGGCTTGAATTCTTATTAAAAGTTGATTCAAATTTATCTACAACCATATCCTCCGAAGGTTATTATTTTACCTGCATAGTGGTTTGAAATTTTATTGCAATGGGGATAAAGTATATAAACTCTGGAATCAGGATTGGATCAACTGAATTTGAATTAGGCCTTAATATTCGTTAACTGTAACTTTGAAGAAGTTGAAGGTCTTTTCTGTGCCTCATTTTCCTCATCTGAGAAACAGATATTAAAAAAAACCTACCTCATAGCTTTATCATCAGGATGAGATGAGATAATCATGTAAGCATAACACCTGACACATAAATATAATAAGTAATCAATAAACGTTAGCTATTAATAATTTTAATAGTTTTTGTTAAAACAATCTGGCTGTGGTACATTTCTTTTCAATGGTTTTGTCTAATTATTTGCATTTTTCTTTTCTCTGCTTACCTTCATTCCTTCTTTTATTTTTAGGAAAACCGATATGAACAATCCTCCAGTACTATAGAATCTCTGGCTGGGCGCGGTGGCTCAAACCTGTAATCCCAGCACTTTGGGAGACCAAGACAGGCAGATCCCTTGAGGTTGGGAGTTTGAGAACAGCCTGGCCAACATGGTGAAACCCCATCTCTACTAAAAATACAAAAATTATCTGGGTGTTATAGCATGTGCGCCCATAATCTCTGCTCCCTGGGAGTGATGAGGCAAGAGAATCACTTGAAACCAGGAGATGAAATGAAGGTTGCCGTGAGCTGAGGTGGTGCCACTGCACTCCAGCCTGGGCCACAGAGGGAGACTGTCAAAAAAAAAAAAAAAAAAAAAAAAAAAGGAATCTCTCTGAAGCTGATCAGAGAATGCTCAGTGCTGAGTGACATTCCTCAGCCAAAAACTCTCTTTCTGTGTCTGGGTCACAATTCCCATCATTTCTTGCATTTGAGTGGTTTGTCCATGCCTTTTAATTTTGTTTTCAGTGGCCATTGTTAAAAGTCTGTGTTGGCCAATTTTCAGTTCATTTTTTGAAAGTTGGAGTCAAATCTTATAAACATATCCAGATTAAGACTAGCCACAAACCAGGATTTCAGGTTCTTTTCTAGCATGGTGCCAGATGGTACTTAGGTAGGATAATAAGGGAAATCTGTTTCCTTCCTCACATTTTATGTATCTGTCATAAATCTTAACTGACTTTAGATGAACTGCAATTTAGAAGTTCAAGTTTCAGGTGAAGGTTCGGGTGAAATTTCATTTTAATGTTTTATTAAAATTGATTTTCTTTTGTGATTATGAATGAATGCAATATCACTGCAGAGGAAGCATGTTGACAAGCAGTGACAGAAATCCAGCTAAGATAACAACATAGGGCAGTTGTTTTCTGCTTATCTTTATTGTAGAACTACCAGTAAGAAACGCTTAGGCGTTATTAGGCCTTCAAAACACGAGTAACATCAAACTCTGCACTAGTTAGCAAAGAAGAGAGAAATCTAAGCATCATTACGGGGGCTGTCAGAAGTGACTATGGTATTTATTCACAAATCTAGTGGACTACTGAGGCTTAAAATATGTGACTTATTAGGACATTGCTTTTGAATACAAATTATACTAATTTTAGAATAATAGATTGTTTGAATTCCTATAATTTAGAGAAAAGCAAAAGCAAGGATACTTATTATATTTGCTTGAGTTAAAACAGTTACAAATATATATATTTAACAAACTAATAGAGATGGAAAGAACTATGGTCTAAATTCTACCTAGTTTGGGAAAAGGTGATTTTATAGAAAAGCAGCCCCATGCATCATATTAATAAACTCAAGGCTGATTTTGGGGAAATGAGACAGAAAGAAAATAAAGCTTATAGTACCATTGATATACAGTTATGGAAATTATTAGGTAAATAAAATAGAGGCATAATAGTATTTTGTCTGAAATGGGTTGTCAAACTGAATTGTCTTAGGATGGTGGCAAAAGAATAGAATATTTTTTTGGGGGGGGTTTTAATTCAAAACATAAAACTGCAGAAAAATAGAGAAACAATTTGATATGTTAAGAAAAGAATAGGAAATCTGTTATAAAACATTTTCCTTCTTTGCTGGACTCTTCTTTCTCTTTCACAACTCCTCAGTGTGGGAGTTTGTGGTGGGAGTGCTGTTACATCATTCTTCCACAGTCGACATTTAGAATCGTATCTGTAAACCTTGGTCAGCGTCTGGATGGGGACCAGCCATGCATTACCTTGTGCATATACAAAGAGAAAAGATAGATTTTGATCCACAGGAAAGCAGATTGCCTGGGTTAGCTGCCCCAGACGTTTGTGTGTGAGTCATGTGCTTTCTTCTGGGTTCCGGAGCTCTGGGTGTGGCCCTCTTAGGACCTCACAGTCCAGACCTGCACACTTGGGGCTTGTGCACACCGGTACCTAGGGAGAAAGCATGTCAAATGGCCAGCAGGTGTCAAATGAGATATTTGAAGGTCTGTCAGTCTGGCAGGCTTCAGCTTGAATATTGGCTTTGCCATCTACAAGTTGTGTACCTTGGGCAAGCTGATCATGCTTTCTGAGCGAGAGATTTCTCAAGTGCACGATAGGGATTTTAGGACTTTTGAACTTTAAATGACAAATGCAGGTAAAATGCCTTGTACAATCCTTGCACTTAATAAGGGCTCACAAGCTATAACTGATATTATTGTGTAAACTGTCTGCCATCTACAAAATGCTCAATAAATATTGTGCAACATTGTGGATATTTTTAAGGACTTGCTAGCAGTGGCCCCCTTAGAATAAACAACTATTTCTCCAAGGATTTTCCCTCCAAATCCTCTCTGAAAATGCACATGTCTTAGTGAAGAAGGTTCGAAAGGCCGAAGTGATGGGTTCATAGTTGGGTCAGGCAGTGTGGCCTGCAGTTTACATTAGAAGAGCTGGTGGAAAGCCTGGCTCTGCCATTACTTGTCATGGGACTTGGGATAGGACTTTCAGTGCTTTTTAACTTCAGTTTTTCTGTCCTAAATGGGGATGGTGATGCTCACCACACAGAGTTGTGAGAATAATAGGAGATAAGTTTAGAGTGAATTCCATGTGTAATCTACAAAATAGGATAAGATACTAGTTCATCAACTACTAAAAAGCCCTCACAGCCAGCCTCTGGGAAGAAAAAGCATCTGTACTGTTCCTTCATCCTCACCGGCCCTTTGTCAACTGCCCTCACTCTTACTTTCCTTTTGGGGAAAATTTTTTCTTGGAAAGCAAAATCTGCATCCTCACCACTTGCTCAGTCCTTTAATGTCATTGCAACCTGATTTTGGTGCTTATCTTCTTTGTGGAAAATGGTCTCCCGCTTTCTCATTGAATTCAGAGCCAAAATCCAAAATCCAAAATCCAAAGCCCTTCCTTTGAATTCTCTGTAATATTTGACATGATTACCCACTCTCATCTTAATAATAAAAACAGGAGTCATTTATTGAAATGCTACTATGTGCTGCACTGTGCTAGCCACATGGCATACATGATTTCATTTAACTTATACAAAAGCCCTTGTGTGGCAGGCATTCGGATCCCATTTTACAGAGGAGGAAACTGAGGCACCGAGTTGCTAACTTCTCAATATCACATAATTGCCACACTAGTGGCAAAAAAGAGATTGGAACCCTGCTAATACTGATGTTCCTTCTTAGAGCTTTGTTCTTTTCTTAGCTTCTGTTCATAATATTTTTTCTGTCTATTAAAAAATCCAAAGCACTGTGTACCTTTGTATGGCATTTCTCTTACTATCTCACTCCTAACTCCTGGGAACTTGACCTACCTCTTGAATAATGTATAATCTTCAAGGACCTCTTTTATTGTAATGCCTTTGTGGGGCAAATCTTTTTTTTTTTTTTTTTTTTGAGATGGAGTCTCTCTCTGTCACCCAGGCTGGAGTGCAGTGGCGCTATCTTGGCTCACTGCAAGTTCTGCCTCCCGGGTTCATGCCATTCTCCTGCTTCAGCCTCCCGAGTAGCTGGGACTACAGGTGCCCGCCACCACGCCCGGCTAATTTTTTTTTTTTTTTGTATTTTTAGTAGAGATGGGGTTTCACCGTGTTAGCCAGGACAGTCTCGATCTCCTGACCTCATGATCCACCCGCCTCGGCCTCCCAAAGTGCTGGGATTACAGGCGTGAGCCACTGTGCCTGGCCGGGCAAATCATTTTTTAACAAAGGAAGTATTAGACAAAGAATCTCTCCTTGGGGTTGCAAAATCTGAAGATTAAAGTAAGAATCTGAGAATGACATCAATTCCTTAGTTAATTTACTTATATAGCCAACATAACACTGACCTTATCAAGGTAAGAGTTTCCTTTAAGTTAACTGGTCAAGAGGTATTTTTCTTTTCATAAATAATGCAAGGGGATAGAAAGATAGCTGAAGAGAAAAAAAAATGCATACTTTTTTTATAAGTTACATTTGGAAACATTATTGTTATTCTGATTAATGACAAATAATTTCAGCCAGGGTAGAGTGTAATGTGATTTAGATAAACTCTAGGTAAAGTAACAATGCACAGGAGAGAAATTTGAGCAAGTTTGCATGATGCTCAGATGGACCATAAACAAGAGACAATGAGTGTTGTTACTTTTCTTGTTGACCTTTATTTAACAGAACTCTCTCATTAGAAAAGAGCTTGCTTTAGCTTATTGTTAAAACTGCTGTGTGCTCACCTGCTTTGAAAAAGGAACAGGCAGCCTGACGTGGTGGTTCACGCCTATAATCCCAGCACTCTGGGAGGCTGAGGCAGGCGGATCACCTGAGGTCAGGCGTTCAAGACCAGCCTGGCTAACATGCTGAAACCTCATCTCTACTAAAAATACAAAAAAAAAAAAATACATAAATAAATAAAAAATGCTGGGCATTGTGGTGAGTGCCTGTAATCCCAGCTACTTGGGAGGCTGAGGCAGGAGAATCGCTTGAACCCGGGAGGCAGAGACTGCAGTGAGCCAAGATTGTGCCATTGCACTCCAGCCTGGATGACAGAGTGAGATTGCATCTCAAGAAAAAAAAAAAAAAAGAAAATAAAAGAAAAAGGAAGAGGCAAGGTAAGCCCCGAGGCAGATTGTTTCCCTTCTTTTCTCTCTTCTATCTATTTCAGAGTCTCTCTAATTCTTCTCTCTCTTCATGCTAATAGGGATAGCATTACTATATTCATTTATATATTCAGTGGGCAATATTTGTAAAGTGGATGTAAAGCATAGTATACAACATTATTTTAAAGAAAAGCGTACTAAAATATAGAGAACCACCAGGTATAATGAAATTTCCATTTTGTTAGTGAAAATAAAATATTAGCCATTTCATATTGCTTATCTTTTTATAAGATACCTCTACTTATACTGACCAAAATTCTATAAAGTAAGTGACATAATCTCACTTAATAAGGGAACTCAATTATTTGCCCAAGGACATGCACTAGATGGATTTTGAACTCTGGTCAACTTTCTTTCTATTCATCAATTCATCTTTTCATAAAATATAGTTCCTGTCTTCAATTTTGTAAGTAGAAGTAAAAAAGGAAAACTTATTTATACATATAATTATGTTACAAGCAAGTACCAAAAGGTAAAATCTGCTGAAGGAGTTCAAAGATTGGAGAGGCTCCTTCTAGCTTGGAGTGAAAGGAATAGAAAAGGAAGAGGAAAAATGGGAAAGGATTAAGGGGAGGCTCTATTTAAGAGGAACCATTGAGAATGGATAGATTTTGACAGGTGGAAATGAGAGGGGAAAGAGACCTTTTCTGGAGGTTTGAAATGCATGGGGCTCAGGGACAGAGATATAAAGACATGATAGGCATGCTTGAGATATGGCAAGTAGTATAGTTTAGTTGTAACAGGATGAGAGAAGGGAGGTAAGGATTAGGCTAGAAATTCACCTGGCCATCAAAAATTGGAGGGTCTTGACATCCAGTCCTAGAAGACTTGATTTGCTTGGTTAAGTGAGAGCCAATGGCTGTGATGAGGGAAGTTCCATGATCAAGGTCATGCTTTGAAACTATTCATTTGCATGATCTATGCAGAAGAAACCCAGGGCAGAAAGAGATTGCAAGATCTATCTATAGTATTTGGTAAATTTCCAGGCCTTACCCAAAAAGATTCTGATTAAATATGGGCCACATGAATTGATGTTTTTACAAAGCTCCCCAGATAATTCTTGTGCAGGTGATTCAATAACTACCACTTTGAAAAATATGAGGGTAGAGTTGAGGAGGTTATTTAGCAAACTATCTTAATAACCAAAGTGTGCCAATAAAGGGACTTTATTTGTCTGTGAAAAGTGACAGAAACAAAAGATATTTTGAAAGAAGAATCAGTAGGCCAATTAGATCTATCATTGGAAGAGGATTCAAAGACAATTATTGGCTTTAATAGCTGGAAGATTTGTGGTACAATGAATAGAAACATGAGACAGTATAGATTTATTAGGTCTGATAAGAGTTTAATTTTGCCAAGTGAATTTTGAAGTCTAAAGATGACAGCCACAGGGAAATGTCAACATAGGTAGTAGACAACACAGGACTTGGGTTGGAAGAGCAAGGTTGCAGCTGGAGAGATGGCTTGGGTTTTAAGTGTGGATAGATGATATTTCCAATTACTGAAAAAAGCTCTAAAGTGTGAGAGAAGATAAAGAACCCAGGAAAGGAGAAAAGATAAAAAGAACTATAAAGTAGGAGAGAACCTGGGAAGTTAAATAGTTAAACATAATTCAAGTCAAGTAAAGAGAGGATTTCAAGAATATACATGCACACATACACACATACATACATACACATACACACACATATATGAAGTAGAGGCAGTGAGTACACACTATAATTTTAAAATGTTTTATGATGAAAGGGAACTGTAGTCCTTTTCCAGTGTTCCATAATCTCACCACCTATCCAGTTGTTTAACCAGAAATATAGCGTTATCCTTGACATCGTCTCTTTTTCTATCCACATCTCAAATATAGTCCATGAACAACTCTATGAAGTGATTTTCTGTCTTAGTTCATTTTATGCTGCTATAACAGAATACCTGAGACTGAGTAATTTATACAGAACAGAGATTTATTTCTTACACACCTGGAGGCTGGGAAGTTCAAGGTCAAGGGGCCAATGGTGGAAAGCGGAAGAGCAAGAGAGCACACACACATAAGAGAGAAGTGAAGGAGGAAAAGGGGGCCCAACTCGTCCTTTTATTAGGGACCCACTTCCACAATAACTAACCCACTCCAGCGAAAATGGCATTAATCCATTCTGGAGGGCAGAGCACTCATGACCTGCTCACCTAAAGGTCCCACCTTTTAACACTGTTGCATTGGGGATTAAGTTTCTGTCACGTGAACATTGGGAATGTATTCAAACATAGCACTTTCCAGACACATATTCTTCTGGCCATCTTTCCGCCATCTCACAGCTGCCTGGGCTAGGCTAGCATCATTTGGATTACTACAGTAGACTTTCATCTGGCTTCTTGGCATCCACTTTTGTTCTTCTCCATTTTGATCACAACACTGCAGTCATATATACCTTTGGAAAGTGCAACTACCTTGTCAGCCCCCTGCTTAATACCTTGGATGGCTTTCCATTCCTCTTAGAATGATGAGCAAACTCATTAGTGTGACCTGTAAGGTCTTACTTAGCATGGCTCTTTTCTACCTTTTAGCCTTATTTCCAAATACATGCTGCTGACTCTGGCTCTCCAGACACATTGACACTCTGTCAGGGCACAGTCCCCACTTACTCCCTGTAACAGGCTATAATTTAAAGGGTAGTAGGATGGAGAATGAATTTTTAAAATGTGTAGACACCTTAGGACATTCATAGGTTGAGGTGAAGTAAGTAGCTTCCTTTTTATCTTGTTTATTAATTTTCTTATTACTTCTCACTAGAAGGCAAGCTGCAATAAACGTACTAAACACCACCATGTGCCTGAAATCAAAATTACAACTTTATATGCTTATATGAAAAAAGACAGCTTTCTTCATATAGGCATGTAAATCAGAGCACATTTGTTTTCTTTATACCAGTTTTTTTCACTTTCAGTTCAGCAAACACTAAATCCACGTGTCAATGGGGAAATAGACCTAGAAGACTGAGAAGCAGATTGTTATAGACATTCTCTAGCCAGTTTTCTTTGTACCAGTTCTGTTGTTATATTTTCTATATCTACAAAAATTTTCTCATATTTGGGTATATGTTATCTAAACCTTCCTTCTCCTTTGTACATAAACTTTATTTCTCTCTCAACTTTTCTTTTGATTCATTCCAACAGAGAAATGAGTCCTGTGCTGTTCTATTTTTATGTGTTCAAAGCAAACAGTTACCTTGAGTTATCTACACAGAGAACCTCACATGGCTGTTCCCAAGCACCACACAAATAAAACCACCATGAAGCAAAGTTAAACCAGCGAATGATCATCTTCACAGAGAGGGAGAAATGGGACCAATCCTGTCAAAATGCGATGAAAATGTGGCCTCTAAAGTTATGTATTATTTTCTTCTGGATGTCAGGTTTTTTTTCCCCCTTCTAATTTCCTCATTTGAAATATAGTAGGAAACAAACAAACAATCCAGAGACAACCAATAGTTCCAGAATTTCTACAGAAATAGAATCCCTCTGTAGGAGTTTTAGTTCAATTTGATGGGACTATACATTCTTCATATAGTCTAAAATTTTCAGATGTTTATGCAAAACCAAACTCAAGACATTCAAGAATTATCTCACGAGCAAGATTTACCAACTGCTTCTCTATCCTTCTCATAAAGTGCCTTATGCAGCATGTCCGGAATGATTCTCTGCATCTGATGCAAAGCAAGAAAGATTCTAGATTTGCATTTGAATGGCTGACTATTTTTAACTTTCTCAGAGTTTTACTTCGAGAGATATTTTACCTTTGTGGATGAGTTATGGAGTCAGGTGCTTGACCTTTACCAGCTTTCCAGTGAAAAATCCAATGAGGAAAAGACTTCAAACGTCTTACAAAACCAAACTCATTATTTATGAAGTCCTGAACTATGTCAGTGACATTCCCAGACACACATAGTGTAGTAAGGGCTTTATTTCGAGAAATTCCCAAATTGAATCCTCTTTAGTAAGAATCCTATGTGGACTAATTTTGTAAATGATTTCCAATCATAGAAATGCCTGTGAGTGATAGGATTCTACAAACAAACGGGCAGCATCAGAACTCACAAGCTGCTCTTTCCTTCCCCTTCTATAAGAGCCCTCTCTACACCATGGTGTGCAAAGGGGATTCTGTGGAATTAAAACTTGTGTGGTTTCTGGAACCCTAAATCCCCAGTCAAGCAGTCTGGTAAATAAAGATAAGGCATTTACTTGATTTCCCTAATATGGCTTTACCTCAGGGGATAGGGTGAGGAGGAGGGCATATATTAATCAAGAGGTTGTTTTTAAAAAACCTATTGTATATATTTAATATAGTTCTAGTCACCTGAGATTTATAAAAAACATCGTTGCTGCTTTCAATGAGTTTGCAACCTAATTATCTGGCTAAAAATTAGACTTTAAAATTTTAGTTGCATATTTTACTACTTGCCTATTTTTTTTCTCATCAGATAGATTTGTTGAAAACTGAAAATGAGCTCTGATGTCCAGAATCTTTTGGAGTTTTAATTTTACACTCAGGAAAACACCAAGATGACAAGGAATCTACATGTGGGATTCAGCTGACATTTTCCCTATTTAGTATAATGCTGGCAAACGTAAGCCAAAGCCCTCCTGTCCAGTATTATAAGTATCTTCTCTTTCTTTCCTAAGAAGTCAGCAGACTTGACATTTGACTGCTGATTCATTTCCTCCCCTCCCCAGAGCTGAAATTCTCACCCAGGATCATCTGTCACCCGGCCTTTGATGAGGAGGGGGTTTAGGCATTTGCTGTCTCAACTGTCAAACTCAAAGTCAGCTTTGAATGGAAGGTCCCACCGTGTGCTTTAGAAAAATAGGGTAGTGGCTGTGGGCAGACAGCAGAGAGGAAGGGAGAGAGAAACAGTCTGAAAGAGCATCTGATGTGGGCCTGGGAATATAAAGAGAAGAGGTGAGAGGACAGGTGAATGAGAGTTTAGTGAGCCCATGGCAGATCCAGGGCTTCATTATTATAAAATAATTCCCTGCAGCACTGTATTTCTGAGGTGTATGATTTTTTTGACCATGTTGGCATTTACCCTTTTTAGGTCAAACTGGACACTAAGAAATCTGCTATAGATATGATTGATTTGTTCTTTCAAGAAACACTTATTGAGCATTAACTACTGCCATGAACTGTGCTAGGCATTGAAAGTACTGTGATGACGATGACCTAGTCCTTAACCTTTCAGAGACTTACAGTTTAAGGAGGGGTGGAAGGAGGCGGATAAGTGAACCAAATATCACAGCATAATGTATTAAGGACCGTGGTAGAATTATGCACAGAGTATTCTTGCAACAAAAAGGAGAAACATATTGTGAAGATTAAGAAAAAAATCCAATCTTAAAAATCTGTGACATTTTTATGACAGTGACACATACACACTTTTGGAGAGAGATACTAGTGTCGGGACCAGTTGCACTTACAGAGGAAGATATGAGAAATTACAAAATATTAAAGAACACATCCCCCAAGATTCAACCATTAGTTACCAAGCTTCAGGAATCAGAATCTGAGAAGTTATTTGGTACAGAATGAAGCTCAGAATTGACCGAAGAAAAGGAAAGTTTAACCTATGTAGTAGATCAGGATTTGAGAGTTTCCCAATAGTTTAATTGGAGGTAGTGACATTTTTATTGAGCAATTAAATGAAACACCCTTTGGATTCAAAAATTAATGCTAAATCTAGAGTAACTGATGAGGTTAATTCCCAATTTCATGCACGTTGTGCACTGAAGTCATTTGTATGATCGTGCATTCACCTGGTCAGTTTCTCAGGGTTTCAGTCAGTGCAGCCATAGACAGAGTGAAGACACTGGACATGTTGAAGCTGAAGTCTGACAAGGTACTGGGTTGAAGTTCTGTCCCAGGTATGTGAATTATAAAATTAGGTTTGGTATCTCAGAGAGGCAGACATTTTCTTTGATTTTTCCAGAATTGCTTCTTTCATTTTGGGCCTAATAAGCAGTGAGCAAATGTCATACATTTCAGGAAAATTGGTTTCTGGTTCTGGTCAAATGACTCTTAAATGACATCTATTGAATGAATTTGGAGACATGAAATGCCAAGAAGTAAAAACTAAAGGGGGCCTTTAAACCAAATCTCGCAGTATTATAATACATACAATTAAAGTTTATAGTTTCATCTTAGATGATAATAGTTTAATACAAATAGGTCATAGGCAGTATGCACTAATTTGTGCCAAGCATGGTGCTAACACCTGGGCACAGGTTATTTCATTTAATCCTTGTGACCCCATGAATAATATACCATTACTACCTACATTCCTTCTGAGGAAAGGGAGACTCAGGCAAGACGCAGAACTGGGATTCAAACCAAGATATTCAGGGCTGTGAAACTGGTTTTCTAATACTCCATTATACAGCGTGTCTAGAAAGGGCTTTCTTAATTTGTAAATTTGCATTAATTCAGATTGTTTCCTGGGAGTTTGAGTGTACTTTTGTTTAGGGAAGGAGTATATGAGACATCTGTATTGTTCAAATATGAAAGAAAATTCTATTCTTTAGATTCTTCCTTTAAAAAAATTCTCCTAACCACCAGTAGCCTTCAGTCATCAAACACATTAAAGACAGTTAATCTAACATTCTATTTATCAGGAGTCTTTACAGCTGAATAGAGAGTAAATTTTGATAGCATAGTAGCTCTTTGACCTTGAGCAATTTGATTAACTTTCCTACTTCTGAGTTTTCTTATCTGTTCAATGGAAGGTATAATATCTACTGCTGAGGTATGCTGTGAGGATTAAATAACAATAGTAATGAGATAACTATTACTCTTTGAGCTTCTCCTCTGATCCAGTTACTCTAATGGGAAAGTGGTATATATTATGACATTTAATCTTCAAGCCAACCAGGTAGTTATTACTGTCATCAATTATCACTGAAGAAACTGAGGCTCAGTAAGGTTTAAGAAACTTGCCCAACATCATGTAGCTGTTGTTATATATAAAGTTTCGGTGCTGCAAAAGGAATAGCACTAGAATGTAAAATTTTCTTTTTAATTCTTAGCAAGACAAGTTACTTCTATAGAAGGATGCGCCCTTACAGATGGATCAATGGTGAGCGTACACTTGGACAAGGGAGGGGAAGGGGTCCTTATCCCTGACACACGTGGCCCCTGCTGCTGTGTTGTTCCCCTATTGGCTGGGGTTAGACCGCACAGGATAAACTAATTCCAATGGCTAATTTAAAGAGAATGACAGGGTGAGTGCTTTGGCGGGAGTCGGAGCAGAGCAGGTAGCAGGTAATCAGAATGAGTCAGGGTGGAGAATGAGCAGGTAATCGGAATGAGTCAGGGTGGAGCAGGTGATCGGAATGAGTCAGGGTGTAGTAGGTAATCGAAAAAGGTTGCTTTATGAGGAAGTTAAGTTTAAAAGTAGAAGGCAAAGAATTGAACATACTGATATTAATTCTTTGAAAAGAAATTTAGAACTCATATCTAACAACATGAAGTAGAAAAGGTGAGATTCAAACCAAGTTTATCTTGTCTTAATGCTTGTGTTTGTCTCAGATGCTGCATCCTTTTCATATCACACTACCTCTTGACACTATAAAACATTCTAGAAATATTGGACATTATTATTTAAATCCAATTTGTCCAATAAGATTATTCTATTATATTTTAATTAATTGAAAAAATGTATAAATGGTAGAGATGTCACTGTTTAACAGACCATGAGATTGTACCATGCTGATTTTGAAAGTGTAAATGAATAGTACGATTATTGATTGTATTAACTGATTACTACTGCTGCACAGGCTACTGGGGCTTGTACACTTAGAAAGCCATACTGACCCCAATCATCCCTTCCAACTTGGTTTTACCATCCCTTTCCTCATCGCCAGGGGAGAGCAATGAAAATATAGGACGTGTCAACATTTATAGTCATTTGTATAGGAGATCTGTGAAAATGTCGTTTTTGAAATAGAAGTCATCGTTTGGATAAGATCAAATTCAGACAAATTGAATTTTTATTTGCTTTGACATGGATTGGAATCAGTGATGTGATTTTTTTCCCCCTCCTGTGCAGGCAGGGGAAAGAAAACCATCTTGATAAATTTCCTTAACTTTCTTGAAGGTGCTCTGTATTTTTCTCTTTGGAAAAAGCAACAGAGTGTTATGACACAGAACTCTGACTCTGAGGTTGAAAATCTTATACTTGGAATCTAATGCTACTAATGAATTTTGATGAAGGAAAACATTTAATTACCACACTGAATAATTTGTTCATTCGTTTGACAATTGCTCATTAAGTGCCTACTACATAAGAGACCCTATTCTACGTGCTATGAATACTTCAGAAAGTAAATAAAAATTCCTGCTTTCATAGAGTTTACAATTGAGGAGAAGGGAGATAGACAATAAAATCTTAGCATGTAATGTCCTGGGGGTAATATGGTATGCTATGGAGAAAAAGAAAGCATTGTCTGGGAATAAGAAGTGTACAAAGGGGTGTGATTTGAAAGGTGTTTTCAGGGAAGTTTTCTGACATTCAGCAGAAACCTGAAGAAAAGTAAAGAACTGAGTCAAGTGACTATGCAGGGGAAGAATTCTTTAGGCAGCAGGCAGAGCAAGTCAAAGCCTCTGAGGTTTGAGAGTGCTTGGTGGATTTGAGCACTAGCCCAGGAGGCCAGCGTGGTGGCAGTGGAATGGGGAAGAATGGTAGCAGAAGGGTACAGGGAGGAACCAGATTATTCCAGGGCACATGGGCCACTGTAAGGCCTTGGCTTCTATCTGCAGTCATACAGAAAGACATTGGAGGCTTTTGAGCAGAAGGTATGACTTAACGTCAATATTGAAATGACCACCGGTGTTGGGTAGAGAATAGAACGTGTGGGTGGGAGAAGGGAGGCAGAAGTAAGAGACCAACTGTGAAAAATATGTAATAATGTGAGAGTTGGTAGTGACTTGCCCAGAGTGGTAGCAGTGGAAATGACAAGAAATAATTAAAGCTAGGCACAGTTTGAAGGTAGAGGCATTAGGATTTCCTGTGATGTGCAAAAGAAAGAGAGGATCACAGAGGACTCCAAGGTTTTTCTTCTGAGCAAGTGCAACAGTGAAGTTCCCATTTACACAGATGGAGAAAAATATAGAAGGAGGACATTTTGTGGAATTCTGAACTTTGATTTTGAACATATCCTGTGTGAGATGCCTGTAGACATTTAAGTGGAAATGTTATGTAGGTAGTTGGATATGTAAGTATGGAGGTTAGAGGAAAAGTCAAGGTTAGAGATTAGAATTTGTGAGCTCTGTATACGGGAAGTTTCTGAGGGCTTGATACTTGATTGAACTCATTTAGGGCTTAAGTATAGATAAAGAAGAAATTTATAGTTGATCCATGGAACACTCCAATATTTAAAGGTTTAGGAAATAATAAGGAACCAGCAGGAGATTGAAAAAGTCTCTATTTATAAAATAAGGAGAAATCACACACACGCACACACGCACACTCAACACACACACACACACACACACACACTCTCTCTCTCTCTCTTTCCCCTTTTTTCAGAAACCTGAGTTAAGAGGTAGGAGTCAGTCCCTGAAAAAGGATAATGCTATTTTTCTTGAAGTACCAAGAAACCTAAGGATGAAGAGGATTTGACAATGGAATGGCATCTTTAATCAGTTGTGCTTAGACAAGCAAATGACTTTGGAATTTGAGGTAAAGACATACTACATGATATGCAGCAGGATCACAGACAAAGATGGCAACAGGGGCTAGAGATAAACTTTTATGATATGTCTTATTCTTACTATTGATATAATAGATGCTTTTTGAAAAAAGATAGCAACCGTGCAAATGTGTGAAGAGAATAAAATGCACCAATTCTGCCTCACTGAGATAACTGCTGTTAAAATTTTGATGCATTTTTTTCTAGTTTTTTTCATACACACATATGCATTAACAAAATTATATACACATTCTTGCAGTCTGCTTTTTTATTTGATATAATAGCAGAAATATTTTTGGAAGCTTTATTTTTAATTATATTTTGATGAGAGGGAGAGATGATCAAAGGGAAGATTGTGTTAGTTTGAGAAATATCTGGTCCAATATCTTCCAATAAAGTAGGATGATGACTGTCTGTGTATATAAGAGAGACAGAGAACAAGGACAACTCTGGATTCTAAGTGTCTTGGTGACTGATACGATGGCTGTGTTACCCATGGGGACTGAGGAAACAAGATTGACTAAAGCTGTGCTTATTTTTTATATCAAGGGGGACTGCAGACTTGCTTTTTGCATAGCTGGAGAATTGTTTGTTTTTTATTACTAGATGTAGAAGAAGCTGAAAGAAAAAGATATCTCAAAATGTTTTGGCTGGTATCTACCAATGTAAACAGGCAATAAAATTAATTTGTGATACAAAGTAGATTGTTTTGACTAAATTACTTGGTTTGGCTTTCCTCACAGCTTATAAAGAAAAAAAAACAAGCACCATATCTCCTCTATATTTTTCAGGTTGTAGGCGTACAGTCCAGACACATATATCATCAAGAATTAATATGGAAACTTTTTCCTCATCAATCTGTGAAAATTGTGAAAATTCGTTTTAGTTTATCAGTAAAGTGTTATGAGCATAACCATAGCAAAATAATTTCTCCTGTTGACAACTTTCAAGGCACGAATTGCCTCTAAAGTAAATACTTGATGCAATTAGATTCAGAAGATATTGGTAAGACCAGAGGCAGTGAAAGTCCTTTTACCCTTAATGAAATTAATGAAAATAATAGAAATAATATCGATTTGTAAACCTCTAATAACAGTAAGTAAAATGTATGTGTGTATTTTTGTTTGTGTATTTTGAGCTCTCTCTTTCTATACATGCATTCTTGACTGGTCAATTGGCTGGAGAAGGGACTTCACAAGGTCAAGGGCACACATTTCACTGGTAACATAGAAGCAGAAAACGATGTCATAGCTATCAAATGCACCAAGAATTCCATACAGTCATTTCATGGACGTGTGGTCTGGTCACGTAAAGACCAGCCAAGAGAGTTCGGCTGGTTCAGTAAAATCCACCACACTGTTAGGAAAAACAAACAGGAAACTGTAACATAGATGCCACCTACTATGGGGCAATGATTTCAACTTTGTATGTGGATTACAGTATATATATAGAAGCTCACAAATACACAAACTCGACTGCATCAGAGAAGAGCAAAAGCCCTATTTATCCTTAATTGCAGTATTTAGCTGAAAACAAACATACTCTAATTGTCTTCCACTTTTATTTCTAGTTAATTCTGCATTAGTATGGAAGTTTTAGATGCATTTGAAGAATATTGCATTCTTTTATAAATTTATAATTATTTCACATATCTGCCATTCGTTATAACCAATCTATGCCTCAGAATACAGAGTTTTTCAGAATATAAAGCAACATCTTTACAGCTCGGAGTTTGTGAAGTCCACTGGGGAAACAACACAACAGCACCGAGAAATTCACTTACTATGTTTCTGCCACTTCACATTGAGGGTCATATGCAATGACAAAGACTGAAATTTGCTCCATAGATCAAGTTGAGAAAACACTGGTTTCTGATCATTGTACTTTTGCCTTAGAAATCTCAGCCTGTGATTTCCTGACATTTCCTTTTCTGATTGTGCTATACCGATCCCATATAAAGTACAAAGCAGTATAATAAGTTCCTCTGCAAATCTACTCATTATCGACTGGACTTTGGAACTGCCCCTCCCATCTTTGAAGGAGAATTGTGTTTTTATGCTGTTCATTTAAAAAACAAAACAAAACAGAAAGGTAAAATGTGAAGTCCATAACCTCTAACTAATCACCATTTCCATCTGCAGCCCCGGCAGTTGCTGAAAAGCAAGAGCAGGAACCGAGAGAAAGCCCCTTCTTTTAGTCGAAAACTCTTACTCTGCTTAGGAAAACCATGAACCCAAACAGTGTGGGTCAGCCTTTCAATATGCAAAACGGACGAAGGTACCCAATTTTCTTTTATAATGGATTACATAGGAAGTAGTTCTTTGTCAGGGAAATTTGTCGTAATCTTCCCATTTCCCCTTTGAAAAATCAGACTCTGACCATCAAAACACATTGACTGTAGAAATAAAATAACAGGTTTCAAATCTTAAGGACCGCTTCCTCTTTATTTTTCTTGGACCTTTATGCCTTCCGCCCACCAAAGTCTTCACTCGACCCTACCAGTAGCCCAGCTGGCACCACAGGTAAGAGGCAAAGTGTTTCCTTCGTGACCTCTAAGCATTCTACTCCACAGGAAAAGCAACGTGGAATGCACACTCAGCAAGCTATAAGCCTGGAGCCAGTTTGTCCTGGAGGCATTTCTGCCATAAAACATAATACTGTCCACTGTGTTTTGCTCTAAGCAGACCGTCTCCCACTCCCCTCTCCCTCCTCTTGCTGCTTCTCACTCCGCACCTGGCTGCAATTCACGATCCGCACGCCACAGAACAAACAAAAAGCATGAAACAGCAACAGATTCCTTTGTTTTACATGCAAATCCTACCTCCGGTAGTTGTCACATCTTCCTCAAAAGCCACGCGTAATTTTTAATGACAGCGATCCAGTGCAGTCCTCCAAATAGCCACCGGTAATCATCATTACCTCTTGTGCCTAAAGCCTTTGTGGACCATTAATGTCACAACCCTTTCTAACTCATAGCTTTAATACTCCCTGCTCAAAATGTCTGAAAGAGTTTGGAAGGACAATAGGAGTGACAGGCACGCTAGACAGCCATGCTTGAAATTAGTTATCTGGAGCTCCGTTAAAGCTGCTTCATACTGTTTTAAAGCGTGCAGGAGGTAGGATTTATTAGCCTATGATAGGCATGCTGCTTCTGTTTTTATTAAATACTGTAATAGGCTGTCTGTTAGCAATGCTGTGATAGGTCCAACATCACTTCCCCACTGCTTTCGAATTCTCATATTAAAAAGGGAGAGAGGGCTCACAGTCTTCCTTCCCAGACCGACATCGCCCTGCACTGGATCAGATTTCCAAATCCTCCTTAACTATAGGAGAGAGAGCCAAATAGATATTTTCTATATGGAAAGCGAACTTGGTAGTAAACACTCTAGGATTCTCCAAACAATTTTCTCACTCCCAGTAAGGGATTCCTGCTCTTCCCAGTTAGAAAAATAAGTGTTCTCTGGAGTTAGGTATGAGAATCAATCCAAATAGGAAAAGTTCTCATTATTACTGAGATATGACTTAAGGTACACATGTACACAAAATCTCAAATTATAGATCAACTAGACTGAATGGATCATTCAGTGCATAAAGTGTTTATTTTATGCTGACTTACAAAGCTTTGTGTTTCAGGCTGAAGCAATCACATGCCATGCACAACTGTCAAACGAAAAGAATGAATGGTGGATGGAAAGAATGGGAATGTGTACGTTATCTTGCTCCACTTTGGGCAGTCAGATCATGGAAGATAGAAGAAGGATTTCTTAACATTGGTCAGAGAAGAGGGTATCAGTTAGCTGGAAGTGCTACTCTGAAAAGTTAAGTACCTTTGCAAGTAAGGAAGCGGAGAAAGTTCTTAATAGAACTACACAATTTATTCATTCTCTTCCGCATTTCCTTTCTTCCTGCTACCCCAGGAGCAATAGTATTGTAGTAGTTACTACGGAAACTAGATGGTGTGCTCCAGGGAAGGGCTTGAAGAGAGCAGCAGATGTAATATGGATGGACATGTATTATACTGGCCTATAGAACTAAAAATGAGTAGCAATTAACAAACAAAAACTGCTACAAACTACTACAACAAAATTTTAGAGAGAATGATTATAAATCACCACTACTTAATTATTGGTAGTTTTGTAATCTAGAAATGCTCTAATGATCGGGTCATTGCATCCATTATTTTATTATATGTAATAACTGAATATCTGAATTGCTCAGATGTCTGATAAAGCTAAGACGCTGTTTCCTCCGCTCCTTTGTCCCTCCCTCCCTCCCTCCCTCCCTGTCTTCCTTCCTTCCTTCCTCCCTCCCTCCCTCTCTCCCTCCCTCCCTCCTTCCCTCTCTCCCTCCCTCCCTCCTTCCCTCTCTCCCTCTCTCTCTTTCTTTTCTTTTCCTCTCACTCTCTCTCACTCTCTCTCTCTCTTTCGAGACAGGGGTCCACTATGTTACCCAGGGTGTTCTCAAACCTTTCTTTTTCTAAACTCCTGGTTGTCAGTTTGAATATGCCCTAATGGTGTGTGAGTTTTAGTTGTTACTTGACTGGTTACAGTTTCTTCTCAGGAATAAGATGTGATTTAGAGGAAAACTCTCCTAGTATCACAAACCATAATTTTATTCTCTTTGAGTATCCTTATAGTGGTTTTCCTGGGACAACCAAAGTCAGAAAATACTTACTGCAACTCAAATTAAAAAAAAAAAAAATCTTTGCCCATTAAATTGGTAGGAAAAAGAGAAAAAGACTTTTTCAAGTTTTCAGTTTTCCAAGTAGTAAAAGAAAAAAAACTCTTTTATGTTAAGAGTCCAAGACATTTCACTAGCCTCATGGTCATCCAAGAGGAACTATTTCTCACCAGCGTAACTAAATTTTCACAGTTGTGAGGAGTCCAGGGAATACAAAATTATTTTCTTTAGTACCTCAACTTCACAGTTTGTAATTGGAGTAATTGATACCACTGAAGTGAGAGTATCAAAACTCCGAAAAGAAATTGTTGAAAAACAATGCTTAAAGATTTTATGAAAATACTGTCTTTTATAGGCAAGCAAATAATCCAAACATTTGTAATAGAAGAATTATTTCAGGGGAAAAGTATTTGTGATATTCTCTTTTAACAATAATGGGGCTGGGCACGGTGGCTCACGCCTGTAATCTCAGCACTTTGGGAGGCCAAGGCAGGCGGATCACCTGAGGTCGGGAGTTCGAGATCAGCCTGACCAACGTGGAGAAACCCCGTCTCCACCAAAAATACAAAAAATTAGTCGGGCATGATGGTGTATGCATGTAATTCCAGCTACTCGGGAGGCTGAGGCAGGAGAATCGCTTGAACTCGGGAGGTGGAGGTTGCGGTGAGCCGAGATCGTGCCATTGCACTCCAGCCTGGGCAACAAGAGCGAAACTCCGTCTCAAAAAAACAAAACAAAACAAAACAAAACAAAAAAGGAAAAGTAATATTATAAATTATATCTCACAGTTATTTTTTCAAATGTAAGGAAGTGTTTAAATTATAACCTAAACACCACCACTGTATGATTTGGAGAGAGAAAAGAAGAGAAAAGAAGAGAAGAGAAGAGAAGAGAAGAAGAGAAGAGTAGAGAAGAGAAGAGAAGAGAATAGGAGAGGAGAGGAGAAGGGAGAAGAGGGGAGGGGAAGAAAGCAGAGAGGAGGGATCAGAAAAAATACCCCAGTCGTATACTTCCCTCCAATTTTTATCTGTGGCTAATTCAGAAAACAGTGGCTAAAAATACAAGAGATAAATGAATAAGATTTTGATAATGGGATAAAGCGAGAAGGTGGGCCTGGGGCAGGGATTGTTAGTGACGCTTTCTGGAGGCTCTGTTCCTGGAGGAGCAAAGAAAGCCCCTAACTCGGACCCATCTGAGAATAAAGGAGGTTTCTGGAAGGAGCAGTGTTCAGATGGGAATGGGGATGGAGCATAAGACGGTTTGTTGAGGTAGTGAAAGAGGAGCAGGAAATGAGGAAGGGAAGCTGAAGGAGGAGAAGGAAGAGAAAAAGGAGAAGAGATTTATGAGGAAGGGAGGAAAGAATTTCTTGAGATAGCATGGTATTGGAAGAGGGCACAGGCTTTGAAATAAGGCAGCCTGACTTGGAAACAGTTCTGCTAGCCTGTTTCCAGTTCATTGTGTTCAAATGAAATGATAGCAATGGCTGTTCTAAGACTGCAGTGATGTGAATGAAAGGACATAAAGTATGAGTGAAGCTCTTTACAAAGAGATGTACTGAAATAAATGTTAGTTATCACAGAGCAGGAAGAAAGAGGGAGATGCATGATTGAACATGAGGAGAGGGCCACAATAGGAAAGAGAGGAGAAAAGGGATAGGAAGAAAAGGAAGCATGAAAAGAACCTCTCTAGGGGAGGTAGAAGAGAGAAAAATTTCTCCTGTTGAATCATATAAGATACAATCTCTTTCTTGCATTTGTTTTGTTTTCTGGATCACATTTCAATAGCTGTTCCTTTAGTTCTACCTCTATCATGAAGTTTCAGATAATAAAGTGTCTTTGAAGCTCACAGCTTCTTCAACAAGAGAGAAACCTACGCTGAATTTGTTGAAAGCTTGTTCTACCATTTTGAAAACAGCTGATCTGAGGAGTGAATTTAGTAACTCCTAGCATTACTTTTCTGGATGGTTCCCCGGAGAGTGAAGTTTGGGCCGGCAGAAGGCAGGGACTGAAGTGATATTTCAGAGCTATATTACCAAACACATTCAGCAAGAATATTTAGTGCATCTGTAACTTGATAACATTTCAACAGCATCTGCTCCCCGAATGTACATCAGAGAACTTGTTCTGGAAAGAATTTGTGTGTGTTAACAAATATTAGGTTAAGAACTGGAGACTGGGGGAGAGTGGTGTGATCACACATACACATAATTTGCAGTTTACATGCACAGCCCACTAGTGAAATGGTTTAATGAATGGAACGATGAATGCATAATTTCATTATGAGTCATCACTATTAAAATGAAAATTTGATGGATACATAACCAGAAAATGTAGCTATCTGTTACAGACACAAGTGCTAATTATATTTTGGAGTATATAATTTATGCTCTGAATAATACAGCAAGTAACTGCTTTTGCCCTATTATGACTATTTTTCCAGGAACAACAGGAAAGTTAGTTTAGACACTGCTTCCTTACTATTATATTTCTGTGAATGTTGAAGCTGACTCACTTTGAAGTGATCTACAGTTCCACATTAGGTGCATACAAAAGGCATTTTCTAATATAAACTCAAATGCATAAACTTATAAAGCAATTAAAGACAACAGTTGAAGAAAATCTAACATCAAACCAGCATCTTATTTCTAAAATAGAAATGAAATGCTTTAATTGGTCCGTATCACTTTTCACAAAAATTGTCCTTCAAATTTAAATTTCTCTAAAAAAGTTTTCATGAAACTATAATTTCTAAAAGTTTACATTTCTGGCGTATATTTACCCACATCATATTTGATCCTTTTAGAATAAAGTTATTGGGTGGCAAGGCAAATATTAATAGTTACATTTCCATCTAGGCAAATTGAGGATAAGGGAGGTTTAATGATTTTTTTTGCAATCACGTAGCCTGTGCATATGTCCTCATAATCCAGTGTTCTTTTTATTTCATAAAACTTTTCACCTAGGTCCTGTATTTTTCAGTTAAAACTTCTACTTCAGAAATATATGCAGCAGAAGATTTTTTTAAAAAAAATTTTAAAATAAGAGAGACAACAAAGAGAAGCTACGCACTGGTAGAAAATATTCACAAGACATATTTTATAAAGGACGGCTATCCAAGCTATACAAGGAACACTTAAGACCTAGCAATAAGAAAAACACACAACCTGATTAAAAAATGTTCCAAAGACCTTAGCAGACACTTCACTAAGGAAGATATATGGATGGCGAATAAGCATATGAAAAGATGCTCCACATCATATGTCATCAGGAAAATGCAAATTAAAACAACAACACACTACCACTATGCACCTATTAGAAGAGCCAAAATCTACAACAGTGACAACACCAAATTCTGGAGAGCAACAGGATGCAAGAGCAACAGGAACTATCATTCATTGCTGGTGGAAATGCAAAATGGTGCAGCCACTTTGGAAGACGATAAGCAAAGCATACTCTTACCATATGATCCAGCAAACAGGCTCTTTGGTATTTATCCAAAAGAGCTGAAAACTTATGTCTACACAAAAACCTGCACACAAATGTTTATGGCAGCTTTATTCATAATTGCCAAACTTTGGAAGCAACCAAGATGTCCTTCAGTAGCTGAAAAAAATAAACTGTGGTACACCCAGACAATGGAATATTATTCAGCACTGAAAAAGAAGAGCTCTCAAGCCATGAAAAGACATGGAGGATAGTCAAATGAGCATTACTAAGTGAAAGAAGCCAATCTGAAAAGTCTACCTACTGATTCCAGCAACCTGATGTTCTGGAAAAGTGAAAACAATGGAGACAGTAAAAAGATCATTGGTTCCCAGGAGATGGGAGGTCAGGGGAGGGATAAGTGGGTGGAGCACAGAAAATTTTTAGGGCAGTGAAAATAGTCTGTATAATACTGTAATGATGGATCATGTCATAATACATTTGTCCAAACCCATAGAATGTACATCACCAAGAGTGAACCTTAATGTAAACTAAGGACTTTGGGTAATTATGATGAATCTAAATATAGTTTCATCAGTTTAAAAATTAAATATAGGTTCACCAATTTTAATAAATGTACCACTCCGGTGGGAGATGTGAATAACGGGGAAATCTCTTCATATGTGGGGCAAGGAATACAGTGAGGGGGTATATGGGAAACCTCTGTCTTTCTCTCAACTTTGCTGTGAACCTAAAACTGCTCTAAAAAATAAAGTTTTTAAAATAAACTACAGAAAAAAGCATAAAATAAGAGATTGCTGGAATATATATATATGTATATATATATATATTTTCTCCTTCTATCGACAAATACTCATGGCTTTTTAAGAAACATTTTGTTTTATTGCAACTTATGTTTTTAAGATAGAGTTGCTAAATATTTTTAAAAGGTGAACTATAGAAATTCATAATAATTCTAATTACAGACTCAATATTGAATAATTCTGTAATAATTGCAGCTGCCCAGGACTTCCTGACCTGTGGGTTACAAGCAAAAACCCACCCAGTACGACCACGATTTGGGTCATGTTCTTGGATTCTTTGATTGCTTTCCCATCTCTCTTTATCACAATTAGGAGAGCAAGTCCTATAGGACCTAACCCCCACCACCAACCTTGTGGCAGTTAGCCTTACCTGCAGGTTTTATATAGAGTTATTACCATTCTATGTGCATGTGGTCAAATGGGAGAAGGTACATAATAATGTAATATACATATTAATTAATTTTATCTGAATTTTCAGAATAGTAACATCCTCTCCAACACCTCCCTGATTCCCCACCAAACACAGATAGAGATGCTGCAGAGCCCACTCTTGGATCCCATGAGAAAGCACTGGAATAAGCTAGTTTAACCACTTTCAGAAGCAATAGTTGTTTGGCTGAGGCATTGCATTTGGCAGAAGCTTATTGGGGCTTCATTACCATCCTTCTGAAGCCTGTCAGAGTACTGAACATAAATCAGTTTTAAAATAAAACATAAAATAGAGCATTGACATTGCTGAGGTTTTATTTCATTTGGAATCTCCTACTTCCCAGGACCTAGCTGCTGTCTTCCTGCTTATTGGAAATATGGACTATATGAATGTGGCACTCCAGGCTCTGTGTATCTACATGCAATCAATGGGAAGATGATACTGGTTGCTATACAACATAGCATTAGATATGATACCTGCTGCTTTCAATATTATGTTAATTAAAAGACATCTGTCTTCCAAACAAAATGGAACAAAAACAAAAATCTTTGGTATGCAGAGAGCTCTAAGGTTAGCTATAAAAGGCAAAAATTTATGTGTATGTTGGTATTTACATTTATGTGTATATTTTATTAGCTCATTTTATGTTGCTAGATTCTTAGAGTAAAAGAAGAACCACTTAACAAACAAAATGCTATTTAGCAAAATGTGAATATTTTTTGTGAAACGTTCACTTTACAAAATGACAGCATAATCCTGATAAATGTATTGTGTCTTTGCTAGGTGGAGAATTTTTAAGGGCTTATTAAATGCTAGGCATCTAGAAAAGTCTTAATAAATATTTCCTTGTTTCATAATTTACTTAGAAAAGGAATCGGCAAAATGGATATAAACACATACATTTGCATATTGAAGTATATTTGTAAAGTTGCTTTCATAAAGGGTGTAAGTTAGATAGGATGGTAGTGTCATTGTATGTCCTGTTTTATTCCTTAAAAATAAAACAAAAAATCCCTAAACCTTGTTTAATTCAGATTATGAAAGGGATACACACTCAGTATTTAAAAATTGGAGTATAGAAAAAACATAAAAATTAAAAGTATATAAAGAGTATTTTAAAAGTTTCCTATCATCCCACAATCCAGAGATAACTTCTATTATAATATTAAAAAGCATTTTATTGCATATAGTTTTATATATTTATTTTCTCCTTATCCTTATAATATGTTTTCCATGTTATTTTGAAATCTTTAAATCTTTTTAATAAACATATAGTATTTTGTCATATGCATCTTCTGTAATTTTTTTCAACAACCCTCATTGGTTAACACACAGGTTATCTTCCTTTTTCATTAGCAAAATGGCTTTGCTGAAGGCTTAGTCCCAAAATCTTTGTCTACGTCTCTGATTACATTACTTTAGGACAGATTTCCATGCGTGGATTGTTGGGCTGAAATGTACGAGGATTTTAAAGGGTCTTGGTATGTTCTTGCTGAGTTGCTCTGTTGAAGGGTTGTACCATTTTCATAGTCCCATGAGTGGAGTATGACTCTACTTTTGGCAGAAGAGTCATCGTGGTGAGAAAAGAATGCTTTATTCCAGTCTTCCACACAGGTTTATTTCATTTTCTTTTTGCTTTTGGGACTAAAGTGGAAATCACTTGTCATGTAACAAGAGGGGAGAGAAAGGGGGCAAAGGAAAAGAATAACTAGTGTTGGCATTTTTATTTCAGTTTCTTGAAGTAGAAATGTTTTCATTCTTATTGTGGGAAGAGGGAAAGTGAAGAACTACTGCAAAGTCTGGTCCCTAGATTCATGTTGTTCCCATTGCTCAAAGCAAAATCTCTTCCTCACTGTGTCCTTTAAAACCTTGGGTATTTCTACTTCCAGGGGATTCTGATGTAAGCAAATCCACATGGTAAATCTGGTGTGTCTTCCTGGAAAGTCAATTTGCTCGAAGACTGTAGGGACAGGGTTTTGAATTTTTGTGTTCTGTAAAGTTTTTAACAGATGCATAAGATCAGGTTATTCAACATCATTAATAACGTAAACTCGGAAAAAAGAGCAATTTTATGAACTGGGAGTCATTTGGAATCTGGAACTATTTTGTCTTCAGGGAGCTTTTGTGATAGAAGTCAAAATGAACAGAAAACAAGTCCTCAGTGAGAACTGGTGATGCTAATACAAAAGGGTGGGAGTGTACAATTTCTTGGCAAGTTAGAAGAAACTTATGTTGCTTGCTATATGGAGAAAGAGTTTATTTCCTTTCTAAGATTCAGTATTTTTTTGGTTGTTACACATAAGAAAACTGCCCACATACAAATCAGATCAACATCTTGCTAAAATTGCATTCAATTAAATGTTAATTTAAATGAGTCCCTGTTTTATTTTAATTTCTACCAGTGAAGTAACTTAAATTGTGTGTGTGTGCATGATTCTAGGCCATACCTAATTTATGTCTTAAGTATGCTAATTCTAAAGTTATATTTTCAACTGTGATAGCTCTCTGGCCAGTTAAAAACAGTAACTCTTAAAATGAGCTTGAAATATCAGGAAATATGCAAGATAATGAAGGAAATTAAGAATAACCTGAAATTATAGACACGTGTCAAAACTGACATCCTTAAAGCTCTCTACAAAGTGCTTGATAGCAACAAGGTTGATAGCATGACCCAACTATGTCTGGAAAACACATAATGAGAAGCATCCAGACTTGTCAAAAAGTGTAGAATGTACCCAAATGTTTATTTAAAATTTGAGTATATTATTACGGAAATAGAGAATGACCTTTTTTCTTATACAAGAATACAATGGATAAACATTCCATGAATCTATCATTTCTGAAGGGAAATTTAAAAAACAATCACAGAATTTTTGAAGAAAAAAATCACTAGAGTTTTGCCAACTAAAAGAAAAAGTCTTGGGTAGAAGTACTAGAATGAATTACAAAATCAAACAAGCCATTCAAAACAACTTGATATTATCTTTAAGTTTAAAGTGTTACCTTTTCCATTTCTCTTAGAAAATGAAGTTTATGAAATAGAGACACTTTGGTGAAATCTTAACCATGCGTGTGGCCAGATGGTGACTTTGTAAAAATTAGAAAAAGCCACCCCTTCATCAGAATTTATGAACCTTCTGTTAGAAAATAATCTCAATAAGTAGAAAAACACTGTGATGTCTACATATATGAATGGCAGCTCTGGAATCACAGCATAAAAAACCTGCATGACTACAGGTGATAGTCTTGTATTTCTCAACTGAGAAGTGGTAGCACATGCCAAAATAATTGTGGCAAATTTGTGTTTTAAAAAGGATTAGGATTAACCTTCCTCTTTCCCTTATATTTTCATGATAACTTGGATAATTGTCTATTTTTATTTAATACTGTATTATTAATGGTCATGTTTGTGATATTAATTTGCAAATTACTCAATTGTATTAAATGATGAAGAATTGTTTAGTGAGTTATTTAACAAAAACAATAGTAAGTGCAAAAATGTATTAACAAAGAAGAGATTTTACGATACAGTTCGTTGAGTGTGGCTCACTTCCACTCTTTTCCTTTCTCCAATGGACTGATGGCCCTTTGCAGGTGTGACCCTGAGCTCTGCTGGATTTCTTGTGAAGAAAACTCCAAGGAATGGAAGAATGTCTGGAAACTTACTGCTGGAAGTCATAAGGCAATGACAAGAAAATAGCATATCATTGGAAGACTTGACCCATGGGATCTATAAATTCCGAGGGAAGCTCCTTACTAAAATTTGTTTGGTTTCTATGGAATCCAACAAGAAAAGAAATAGCGAAACATGTGGGTTGTCTCCTCTTTGGCACTAAGCCTGGGAGAATATGAAGATATCTGAAAACAAAGAGGCTTCCTTCAGGTGTTCAGGAGGGGGCTAACAACTGCCTACTTGTATGTCAAGGGCCCATGGGAGTAGACACTCCCAGAATGCTACCACTTGGATTCTCCAGGGATCATATGTGATACCAATCAGCTGACAAAGAAAATAACAACCCATCTAAGGGGATTCGGCAGCTAGAAAGAAAATGAGTATGCCAAGCAAACTGAATACACGACCAGCAAAATAGAGCTTCAAAAGGAGACAAAATACAACATTCTCTCTCTCTCTCTCTGTGTGTGTGTGTGTGTGTGTGTTTGCATGTAAATAACAAAATTCAAGTTCTGGACACAATTTTTAGAGCTAAACACATGACCTTCCAACTAAACTTTTTATTAGATATCAAAGAGGCTGGTCACTGTTGAGGTGAAGATCAAGTGCAAGATACATTTTGAGGCACAGAGCAAAAATATAAAGAATCAGAAAAAGACAAGAGACTTGAGGATTTAATCCAAACAACTGAACAGCTACAAACAAGAGCTACAGGGGCAGAAGAAGAAAAAGTTTAAAAAAGAGACAATATATTATTTTCTCTGAGCAGAGGTAAAGCTGGAAACCTGTTGTAAGCAAGATTTATTGAATTTTCTCATCATAGTCTTAAAAGAGCAGTACTCCAATAGGTCTTGTTTACTAAAGGAAGATTTGTTGAAAGAATCAAACAACTGATGGAGGCTGATGAAAAGAATACATGATGATCAATGACACTTGGTACACACATTCACACTCACAGACACATACACAAACGTTGGATAGGAAAAGGCTGGCTGGCAATATGTGGCAACAGTGCTCTGTAAGGACTCTTGAAGTAGAATAAATAGCCTTACTGAAAGAGGAATTCAGATTATTATTTTTAAAAACTTAGAACAAGAGTTCTAGGCTGACTCAGCAAAAACTAGGAGTCAGGCTAGGGGAGGGGATAAGTAAAAATCCTTCCAAAAGATTCCTATCTGGGGAAAGGAGGAGAAGGCCAAGCATTTAAGATCTCATATTATAGAGGACAGGAGAGGGAGCACATTGAGAAGAAATATAGCATCTTGGTCGTATAGTGTGTTCTGGTGTGAAAATGTGCATTTAATGTTCAAAAATAGTGTGAGAAAAGATAATCATTGATGGAATAGTACCATAAAAGTCCCAAATTAACAAGAAAAAAAAAAAAGAAAAACCACAATAGATAATTGCATGATCAGCAAAGATAGGGGAAAGAAAAAAAAGAAGTAATATAAAATAAATAATTAAAATAAAGTGTAAAGGAAGACATAAAATCAAGTACAATGGTTACTATATCATTTGTAGGCAGAATTTTCCCTTTGAAAGACTGAGACGTCAGATTGGGTTAAAGCAAATTTAACCCATGTATATGCTATTTAAAAGAAAATAAGACAAAGGTGAACAAAGATTGAAGATAAAGAGGTGAAAAAAGAGGTATCATACAAATGCAAGCTAATAGAAAGTTATAATATTAGTGGCAGCTGATATATTTAAACTTAAAAGCACTATAGAGGACAAAAAAATACTATATAATGATAAAACTGATACTACTTGAAGCAATGATAATCATAAACCTATATTTACCCACCAATTAAAAAACATCAACTAGCTAAATACATAAAGCAAAAACAATTAAAAATTTGAGAACTTTTAAAAAGTTATAATAGGTAACACTAATTTAAGGAAGTGATAGCTCTCTCTAAGAATTGGACAGATTAAATATGCAAAAAATAAGTAAAATCATAAAGCAATTGAAGAGTATCATACATCGGTAAGAATTTGTAAAAAGCTTCCATCTTTCAAATAGAGAATCACAATTACAAAATAATCATAGTAATAATAATAATGGTGATAATTATGTACTTGACTAACAAAGGAAAACCTTACAAATTTTTAAAAGTTGGGTGTGAGCCATGAGCCATGGTCTTCTATCAAGTATAATTTGTGACAGAAAAAAATGAGAGGTGACTAAAGAAAGGTTATTTCTTAGAAATAAAATTTTAAAAAGCACTCTTGAATTACCATTGTAGAAAGGGGAAGTCAAATGGAAATTATTATTTATCTAAGAACTACAAAGGGAGACTCTTTATTCTGTAACTTACTACTCCTAAAATATACAACCCCAAATGCCTGTACTATTAAAAAAGAAAGATGAGAAAGTAAAGCTAGTACTATACATCTGAAAAGATTAGAAAAGCAATTTTTAAAAAGAAGTAGAAATTAATAGAATAGGAAAAAATGAAATGAAAGAAAAGACAAATTAATCTAAAACCTTAAAAAAACTAATGAAATAGATATACTCTGAGCATGATTAAAGAAAACACAATGAGCAAAAATACATGACATCAATTAGAAGGAAGATATAATTATAAATATAGAAGGAAGATATAACTGTAAACATATACATTACAGTTGTAATAAAATAAAACATTTGAAAACTTAGATAAAAAACATGCTAATAAACCAGTCATCACATAAAAGATCAGATGTGTTCACAGCTGAAATTTTACCTAAACTTTAAAGAATAGTTAATTGTAAAGCTATTTCTAATCCAGATCATAAAAAATGAGTAAATCATTTAATTTGATTTTTATGAAGTCAGAATAACTTTAGTACCAAACCAGAATAAAGTTACTTCGGAAAAAGTAATAATATATTGTGTCAAACTAGGATTCATTCAAGAAATGCAACATCTATTAATCTATCAATATAAGCTTTCAACAAATTCAAGGGGAAAAGTCATATTATCTTGTTAAAAGACATTAAAAGGCATTTGATAAAAGTCAACATCCAGTCCTAATAACATATTAAGTAAAATAAAAGAAAGAACAAAGAAAGACAATTTAAATATAATAAAGACTGTTTTCCAAAATCCAACAGCAAATATTCTAAATGTAAAACTCTAAGGAAATTTCAATTAAAATAATAAATTAGTTAGGGATGCTTAGCTCAAAACTCTTGATTGGTTCTGCACTGGTCTATTAAGAAGTTCAAGCTTCCTGACATGTGAAGGCATTCTTGCATGGCCCTGCCTCCTTTTGGAGCTTCATTTTCTTCACTGTATTACTCATAGGTCACTGTCCATTGAGATCTTTGTCTAGCCCCCATGTTTGATGTTTTCTTCCCTCTCTGCTTGTGCTCATGCTGCCCTCTTTCCCTTCCATGACTGCTCATGCTTCTCCTTTCTTTTTCATCTGGGGTATGTCTCATTTTTAAGACCTACTCGTGCCCTCCCATAGATGCCCATGTATTGCTCATAAGAAATGCTGCTTCAGCACAGAAATGAGGTTCATTTCCCTTTGCATACCCAGTATCTAGCTCTGTGCCTGACACATAGAACATGTGTAATAAAAGTTAACTGAATCAATGTATGAAGAGATGAACAATCCACAAACACTAAAGCCTCTGTTGCCTTGCTTTTACTCCTAGTAACAGCAATGGTGGTTACTTCCTGCTGAGATGCCTACTCATGATGATGACAAAACTTGTCTCTTTGTGGATGGATGAATTATGTTCTTTTGTTTTATGACCCATACGCACACCTGACAAATGGTGCTAGTAATGGGTTTTACTCGTGTTCTGCATCATGAACTGCCAATTGTGTCTGTATCTGCTAGATTACTTGCTCATTCCTTTGTTCTTGCCATTGTGTCCTGAAAGAATGGGATGAGCATGGGGGCAGAGGAGATGTTCCAGAAGCCCTGTTCGGTGATCTAGAAGAAGTCTTCACCTTTTACGTGGTGTTTTATACAAATTCTCTAGTGTTTTGCTATGGTGTTTTGCTGGCTGATGATTCAGTGAACACTTGACAATCATTGCTTGTGCAGTATGCATCTTTTTAACTACAAATTTCGAGGCTGTCAAGGGGAAAATTTCTTTTGAATGAACTCAAAAGAGTTCAGTAGGTGAGTTTGATTCTGCAGCTGCTAGAACTTGCCACTTCTTGTAGGTAATTTTTTTTTGTCTCTCACTCTAGCCTTTGCCATCTGCCATTGTTACATGTCCCAGATGTGAAAGATTTTCTCATTATCCTGTAAACATGACTCTGTCATCCCCTTCATTTGTCTGGCCATTAGTTATCAAATTGTTGAGGGTCTGGCTGACCGTTCCTTAACACGTCTGTTCCAGATGCTACTTCTCCAAGGGGAATGAAGAATAGCTAATATGCTTCGCAATTAGTAGCTTATATTTAATTGCTTTCTCCTAATTCCAGTCAACTTGCAAACATTTTAATAATTGGTATAATTTATACTCAGTTGTCCTATATATTTGGGCATGTAAAATGTACCATATGGAAATTAAGGCCACACTCCTCCAACTTCAAAACTCATTTCAAGTACCATATTCTCAGGGAAGCCTTACCTGACCCCACCCAGAATAAGCTGTGATTTTTTCCTTTATTCATGTCAGTATTTGATAATATGCCACACTTAATTACAATTGTTTGTATCTCTAGAGGTGAGGTTAGGTTGTATATGTCCTTTACTTCCATAATCTCATTTATTAACACTATTAGCAGTTGCTTAGAAATTAACAGATGCTCAGTAGAGACATGTAGCCCGACTGACCAACTACCACCTTCATTTGAACTCTTTATATCCATGCTGGTGACTTCTTAAAGAATGCAGGAGACCAGTGCTAGGGAAAATTCTAATAAGCAATCTTTGGTGATATTTCTTTTTTTTTTTTTTAAGATGGAGTTTCACTCTTGTTGCCCAGGCTGGAGTGCAATGGCATGATCTTGGCTCACTGCAACCTCCTCCTCCCGGGTTCAAGTGATTCTCCTGCCTCAGCCTCCCGAGTAGCTAGGATTATAGGTGTGTGTCACCACGCCCAGGTAATTTTTGTATTTTTAGTAGAGACGGGGTTTCACCATCTTGGCCCGGCTGGTCTCAAACTCCTGACCTCGTGATCCACCCGCCTCGGCCTCCCAAAGTGCTTGGATTACAGGTGTAAGCCACCGCGCTCAGCCACTTTGGTGATATTTCTCTGGAAGCCTGGCTTGGAAGCAAGAGCACTGTATTTATAGTTGGGAAATGTGGATTTCAGTATCATGGCTGCTGTCTTTGAACTTTGCATGGAGTAATTTTGAATGTCACCTTGGAAAGTCATGTACATTCACCTTTCCCATTTCTGATACAAGGATACTAATATGTATCCCCACCTCAGAAGGTTATAGTGAGAACCAAATAAGAGAGCATTTGATAAAATGTAAAATGATATGCAGAACGAAGCTGCTAAAGTTGCTTCTGCTCATTTTGACATATTCAATGTATACATAGAGGTCACATGATATATTTAATTTAGTACATTTAAATACTGTTTTAAAAAATTATTTGTCACATAAAGAATATAGAGCACTCTAAAAAGGATAATAAAAGTGATTTTTCTTCTGGGCATAACCAAGGCTTTAGTAATCCTTCAAAGACGGAAATATGGCAGGTTACAACGAAATGGAAAGCATATAGAATAATCGCAGCATCCTTTTTCAAAACTGGTTGCTGACTGCCTCTTTAGTTCTCTCCCAAAACTATATAGGATTCATTATATTTATATATGCAGGTGGCATTTGACCAAATTAGGCTGTCTGTATAAGAGCTTTATTGAGTAATTCCAAAGGAATTTCCCACTCTTGCTTCCCTTGATAGAAGGTCACAGAATTCACTTGGCTTCAAATAGACCCATGTGAGTGCCGGGAATTTGGTTCAGCTTCCCCTCCCTCTACATATTCTGCTGAGAGTCAATTGATGTCTGCTGGTGTTCTATTTGTTAAGTAGTGGATTACTGATCAAATGTTATCTCTCTGGCAGAGCATATGATGACTTAGAAACCCTCACCTTTTACTATCATTTAGGGGTCCCACAGTCACTACTCTCTTAGGTTTGTTAATTTCTCCAAAGCCTTCCAGTAGTTATTACCACCGTTCCTTCTTTAGGGTAATCAAAAGCAGTTTAGAGAATAAATTACGCATCTCTACTCTGGAAATTTGACAACAGAACCCTTAGCTCCCTAAGATGCTGTCTTCATCACATAAAGCAGGCTTTTTTGGGGTCTATGACCTTAAATTAAGTTTATGCCATTAGCTTCACCTATCATAGTACTCGGGGCTAATTCATTTCTTTTATCTTAAGAAAAAAGATTAAAGATCTGGTATAATGCTTTTAAAATTTTTCACATACTTTGATTTCCTCTTCTTATCGCCATTTTTCAATTTCAATTACTTAGTGTTTTAGAACCAATATGCTAAAACTCAGCATGATAGAAAATACAGACCAGATCTTTAGAAAAGGGCAGACAGCAGACTAAAAGGCAGAAAAAGAAATGGAGCAAAGAATGGTCACACAAGATCTGTAGTCTGAGCTCTTCGAGATGCCATCCGTTCAAATGTTACTTACCTTGGCCGCAAGACTTTATTCTACTGAACATCACTTGTTAGGTCCCTAAGCTAACATGTATTTTCAGACATGGTTCTCTGATTTTCTTACGTGAAAACCTGGGCTGATTTACATTCCATGACCTGAAAATAGATGCCTGCTTTTGTTGATGGAGTATTAGCTCAATTAAAAAGAATAGGAATCCTGGAATGTGCCTAGAGATGACATGGAAAATTAGAGGATTATAACTCTAACTTTTTCACAGAGGAAACTGTAATAAAATTCATTTTTCCAGAACCCTGGAGTTGATACAGGATTTGACCTAGGAGTACTTGCCTTCAAATCTGTGTTTAGCCATTTACTTGTGTGCGAATCAGGGCAAATCCTTTAACTTTTGTGTTTTTCAGGTTTCTCATGTATTAAATAGGACTTCAAATACCTACCTCACAGAATTATCATTAGGTTCAGCTGTATACAATTCCTTTGAATACTCTAAAGACTACAGCTGCCAGTTGGTCTTGAGGTTATTTCTTGTCAAGATCAAGCCCTATCAGAAAAACCTAGTCTCATGTAGGGCAGAAGGGTAGTTTTGGTTTCTGACATTCTATAGATGTCATTTCTCTTGACCTTGGTAATGTTTCTAAATTGAGTTTGCAGCACAGTATCGGTCCTTGTGGGAATATGACTAAGAACACGTACACTTCTAACTACATAACATCTGGCTAGAAACATAATCTGAGAATAGTCTTTGAAAATAAATGGTTAGAGACACAACAAGTGATGTTCAGTAGCAAGAAGTCTTAGAACCAGGGTGAGTCACATTTAAATCAATGACACAGCAGAGACCAATGAAGATTATTAAGTATATCAGTGACAAGGCTGTGTAAACTGGGTTCTATTACTTTGAGAAAAGATAGATTCAGAATTCAAAGTGACTTTGGTGATTTAGAAAATAAATACAGAAAACTCGTTTCTAACTAGGAACAGAGGAAGACACAGGATGGGGAGAAGGCTCAAATGTGGCCATATTTATGAGGGGAAAGAGCCAGCTATGTGTGGAGGGGGAGAAAAAGAAAGGTTCTGGGTAGTTATCAGATTGCCTGTGAGTCAGCAATGCGGCACTGCAGTTAGAAGAGCCAGCTGAGTGCTGCAGGGCACGACAGGAAGGTGGCATGGAGCAAAATCTGAAGGTCCACCTCCTCTTAGAGGGATAACTGGACAGACTACATATGGATTATCAGTTTGTCTCTGGTTAAATACCTGTATATATTTCTTTAGGATACCTACTGTGATCACTTTTGCAGAGTGAAGATGGCTTTTCTCTTTCTAATGTGAGCCATAAGGGATGCATTATGGGAGAGGAGTTATCTAAAAATGAAGAAACCTAATCCTATTTAGGGCAGGAGGGACCCCAACCCTCCTTAGCCTCCTCTATTAAACTATTATTTGTCAGTTGTTTTGAAAGTTTCAAAATACTTTAAAGATTTTCTAATTTTCAGCCTATATTATCTCTTGAATAAGTGAATCCTTAAGTTTACTACTCATAAGGGTACCACTGTGCATGAAGACCATTGCACCCTGTGTCTTGTGTAAATTCACTTTTTTCTTGGACAGCCCCTTTTCCTTATGTCTACTTGGTGAACTTCTCATTATCCATCAGGTCTCAGCTGAAGCCTCACTCTGTGTGAAGCCCTTTTTGACCTTCCTGGGTAGAGTTGCATCCCTTACGCTCACCTCTGCTGCATTGTGTACATTCCCCTGTTAAAGGCTCATTAATCACACTGGATAGAATTAGAATGTGAGCTTCTTGAAAGTACAGATCACATCTTACTCATCTATTCATCTTTGTATTCTCAGACCTAGAAGTGCCCCTGGCACATGGTGTGTGCTCTATAATTACCTATGAAATGATTTAATGAAGGGTTGAATGAAGATGAGTACATAACTACAAGATCTATGTGAATAGGTAAAAAAAAAAAAAAAAGTCTGCTATTTAACTAGAAAAACGGCAACTCCAACTTTCTGTATTCCATAGTGTACCACACGGGTGAGGAATTATATTTTAAAAAGAATTTTAAGAGTTTCCCGTGAGCTGTAAGAAAGAAGTCATTGCCAGTAACAACTAAGCATAGTCTTTTCTCCATTCACATACAGACGATGAGCTAGAGTAAGTTTCTTCTAACTTTAAGTTCTTTATTACCTCATGCTAAGTTCCAGCATTTTCTATTCTTTGGCTTGTACCAGTTGCTTGAGGATCCCTGATGGAGACAGACTCATCCTGAAAAGCCCAGTTCCACCTTCAGCAAAACCTACAAGAGGTCTCATCTGTTGAAGTGAACTAAAAGTTTAGCAAGCGATAAAATTTTCACATTGTCACATTCATTTAATAGTAAGGGGAAATGTGAAGCCAACAAATATTTTTTAAGGCAGCAATGTACAAACATATCTTTTTCATTCTGTTAATCTCTTTTCTCAGGGTAGGTTTGATCAAAGGGAAAGAAACATCTTTACCATAGTATTGTCTCCAAGTGTTCTGTTTCTGTTTTTTGAGTGAAGCGTTTGATGCCTGTTGAGGGTTTTAATGGTCTGATTCTGACTGTAAAGTTGCTGATTTCTTCTACCCACTACCATTTTTGTTTCAGAAACAAAGCAACAGAAAATGGCATTGTTTGTTTGCCTAATGACATGTGCTACACACACACACACACACACACACACACACACACACAGAAGAAAAACAAAAAGCCTCCCTCCTGTCCTCCAGCTCATTTTTAATATTTATCTTTCCATGAGTACATCCAGCCTATCTTTAATGTTGTCAACATGTTCCTAAGCAGGCTGAGTAGGGTGTTAGCAAACAACAGCAGCAGGAAATCTCTAGCCCCTGACAGTTAAAGAAGGCTCCCCTCCAAAAAGTGAGCCTAAAAAGTACATATTAGCTTTTTTTAAAAAATCTCAGACTCAACAAATTTATTAGTGTCATGATTTCATTTTCTATTTTAGAATATCATGGTTTTCACAGTGTCCCATGATTCTATTAATTCCTTTTATTAACAAATGAGTTATAGATATTTTAATTTATATCTCAATTCTTAAGATTCTAGAACACATAATTCATCAGTCACAGACATCAAGACCTCAGTGAGAAATTGGTTGGTAGTGGTGACAGCATGAGTTTGAGAACCAGGCTCACCTGAATCTGAATTATGGTTCTGTTATGTTCTACCTGCATGACTGAGGAAATAAGCTTCTCTGTGCCTCAGTTTCCCACTTATAAAATAAGATTGACATTACCCCATTTTCAGAGTTAGTGTCAAAATTAAGTGAATTGCAACATGTAAGGCTCTTAGTACAATTTCAGATATATAGTAAACTCCTGATAAATGGTGACAATGAAGATGATGATGGAGTTGAAGATGCATTTTTTTCAGCAGAGTTCATTCAGACAGGTACATTCCCTGATGCTGGAGATCACAAATCCTTATACATAAAAATCAACTCTACCTTTTAGGATGGAAAATGTCTAAAGGTTTTCAAGGTGTTGATTTTCAAATGTGTTAAAAAGCTCAAAAGAGACAAAGGCTTCAATATTCAGACTGTCTTCTGGCAGCGTTAGAGAAGGCTCAGTCTATGTAAATCTAGAAGTTGCAATTTGTCATTTATTTTCTGAACCTCCAAATGCATGTTTTGGACCTTTATTTTGTTTAAATTCTTGGGTGATAATTAAATCACAGGAGTATCTACGACATATGTGGATGGGTGATCACCTCTTAATCTCAAATACCCTGTGACTGTTTCTGACAAACATATTTTGAAGACATTTATAAAAGAGGATAAATAGTTCGCAAATATTTTCTCCCATTCTGTAGCATGTCTGTTTACTCTGTTGATAGTTTCTTTTGCCATGTAGAAGCTATTTAGTTTAATTAGGTCCATTTATCAATTTTTGTGTTTGTTGCAATTGCTTTTGAGGACTTAGCCATAAATTCTTTGCCAAGGCTGATGTCCAGAATGGTGTTTCCTAGGTTTTCTTCTAGTATTTTATAGTTTGAGGACTTACATTTAAATATTTAATCCATCTTGTGTTAATTTTTGTATATGGTGAAAGGTAGGGGTCCACTAGCATCCAGAATCTCTTAGGAACTTAAACAGTTCAACAAGCAAGAAGTAATCCTTTCAAACAGTGTGCAAAGGACATGAACAGACATTTCTCAAAAGAAGACATACAAGCAGCCAACAAACATATGAAAAAATGTTCAGCATCACTAAACAGTAGAGAAATGCAAATCAAAACCACAATGAGGTATCATCTCACACGAGTTAGAATGGCTATTACTATTATTATTATTATCATTATTTGAGATGGGGCCTCGCTCTGTCACCCAGGCTGGAGTGCAGTGGTGCGATCATGGCTCACTGCAGCCTCGACCTCAAGTTATCCTCCCACCTCAGGCTCCTGAGTAGCTGGGTCTACAAGAATGTGACACCACGCCCAGCTAATTTCTATTTTTTTGTATTTTTTGTAGAGACAGGGTTTTGCCATGTTGCCCAGGCTGGTCTTGAACTCCTGAACTCAAGTAATCCATCCGCCTCGGCCTCCCAAAATGCTGAGATTATTGGCATGAGCCACTGCACCCAGCTGGCTATTACTTAAACGTCAAAAAATAACAAATGCTGGTGAGGCTGCAGAAGAAAAAAAGGAATGCTTATACACTGTTGGTGGGAATGTAAATTAGTCCAGCCACTGTGGAAAGCAGTTTGGAGATTTTTCAAAGAATGTAAAACAGAACTACCATTTGTCTCAGTGATCCCATTACTGGGTATATATCCAAAGGAAAATAAGTCATTCTACCAAAAAGACATGTGCTTATATGTTCATGGCAGCACTATTCACAATGGTGAAGACATGTAATCAACCTAGATGCCCATCAATGGAGGACTGGATAAGAAAATGTGGTACAATATACAACGTGGAATACCACGCAGCTATAAGAGAGAACAAAATTACATCCTTTGGGCTGGGTGCAGTGGCTCATGCCTACAATCCCAGCACTTTGGGAGGCTGAGGCAGGCAGATCACTTGAGGTCAGGAGTTTGAGACCAACCTGGCCAACAGGGTGAAACCCTGTCTCAAAAAAAAAAAAAATGTCCTCAGCAAATTAATGCGGGAACAGAAAACCAAGTATTGCATGTTCTCACTTATAAGTAGAAGCTAAACATTGGGTACACATGGACATAAAGATGGGAGCAATGGACACTGGAGACTACTAGCAGGGGAAGAGAGACAGGAAGGCAAGGGCTGAAAACTACCTGTTGGGTACTGTGCTCACTATCTGGGTGACAGAGACTGTCATACCCCAAACCTCAGCATCACACTATATGGCCATGTAACAAACCTGCACATGTACCCTATGAATCTAAAATAAAGATGAACATTTTTTAAAAAGTAAAAAGGGTCGAATTAAAAGATAATTATAATAATATAACTGTGTCGTATTTTAAAAATAAGTAAACGTATAAATGTTAAAGACTAAAAAAAAGAGGATCAGTAGAAAAAAAAAGGTGTTACTATTTTAAGGTAATTAATATTTTGGCTTCCTTGGCAGTAAAAATAGGACTTCACCAGATGGCAGATGTCTTTTTGGTTAGTAATGTCCCGTTATATTTTCAAAGAAGAAATGGGGGAGGGAGGGGAGATGCTGTTGAGAACAGCTTTTTCAAATCACACCAAGGCATATAATATGGGTTTGGGAATGGAGGAGGAAATGAATAAACAAACAAGGTATTTTTATTGCCTAAGAGCATGAACTTAGCTTTCTTGAGAAAATGTGACTTTTTCAGATGAAATTGAACATGTGAGAGCTGTGGAATTCTGTGAGGGTGTGTGTATTAGAAACAGAGCAATGCAGATAATGAAATGCCCAGACGCCTCAGAGCAGGAGTGTTCAGGGTAGTTAGGAGAATGCTTCCCTGAGACAGAAGGGAAAGACAGGACAGGTGGGTCTCCCTTACTCTGAATTCCTCTGCAGTGTTCTTCTCCTTTCATACACATGGATTGATTTAAGACTCTTATAAGCCTCTGGGAAAAGCACTGGGAAAACAAAAGTATCCTCAAAAGTTCACCAGCTGGTGAAGAAAGCAGGATGTAGCCCCCACTTATGGACCAAAGCCAAGGCCCAAGCAAGGCAAGAGGAAGGCCAAGGTCCCATATCTATTGCAGCTGGGGGCAGTTAGACCTCAAGCCTTTTCTCAATGTGATATTCTCAGTCCTCTCCAAACGGCCTTATGGTGGTGATGGTGAACCAAATGGCTGAGCCATGAGTGAGCCTCAGAGGTAATAATAAGTGGCATTTATTGAATGCCTACTATGTGCCAGAATCTTTACATGTGCACTCTCTGCTTCCTTGTTGATCCCTCAAGACAGGTGTCATCTCCACTTTGTTGGAATGACAGGGAATTGAGGCTCATATTGGTGGAGTAATAAACCCAAAGTTACACTGAAATGTCATTTAAGCCCCTATCATTCTGGAGTCAAAGCCTGCATTCTTCCTATGATACCACAGGGTTCCATAGGGCACATTTATTAGTCCATTCTCACATTGCTACAAAGAAATACCTGAAACTGAGAAATTTATGGAGAAAAGAAGTTTAATTGGCTCAGGGTTCTGCAGGCTATACAAGAAGCATAGTGGTTTCTGCTTCTGGGGAGGCCTCAGGAAACTTACAATCACAGTGGAAGGTGAAGGTGAAGCAGACACATCTTACATGGCAGGAGCAGGAGGAGGAGCGGGGGAGGGGGGGAGGTTCTACACACTTTTAAATAACCAGATCTCATGATAATTCACTCACTCACTATCACAAGAACACAACTGAGGGGATGGTGCTAAACCATTCATGAGAACTGCCCCCATGATGCAATTACCTCCCACCAGGCCTCACCTCCAACACTGGGGGTTACAATTCGTTGTTAGATTTAGGTGGGGACACAGGCCCAAACCATATTAGCACACTTGTGTCTTCTGGCATGTTCTCATTTTCTTTAGCTTCTGGGCTGGCAGCAGGAGAGGAAATATATGTTTACATGATAAGATTAAACATCCGGATTTTAATGCGCCCAGTGACATGAAGTGTGTGTCAGTGTTATTTTAGTATTACCACTATGGAGAACAGTTTGGAGGTTCCTCAAGCTAAAAATAGAGCTACTATATGATCCAGCAATCCCACTGCTAGGTATCTACCCAAAAGAAAGGAAATCAGTATATTGAAGAGATAGCTGCACTCCCATGTCTATTGCTTTTGCTATCTTTTTTTGCCATGGTGAAGCAGGGTAGTATGTGGAAAGGATATTTATGTGGAAGTTAAGCCATGAAGATTTTAGTCTGAGTTGCACAGCCACAAAGTTGTGGCTTTGGTAAGTTATTTAAAATTCTATGCCCCAGTAACATCAAATGAAAATGAGGAGTAAATTAATTTACTGTTTCTCTAATTTTTCCTCTAGGTCTGATACTAAATGATTTTTAAAGGCTCTCAAAGCCTTTTTTGATGAAACCATCACTCCTACCTTTACCCCATCATAACTGCCCCATTTTCATGTGAAAAGACTATGGTACACATATAGCAGATAACTTACTTCACATCTGCTTTGAGTGCGAGTAGACTCCTGATTGAGTCTTCAATGATGGTTTGAGTAGATTTAGGAGCACACTTTCCAAATAATTACCAATATTCATGAAGATAATTAACTTACACAGACGTTGGAGGCATAATACAATTCTTAGAAATATCATCTGATGCCAGGAATGTTTACCGAAGATTCATTTATTTCCCCAATCAGCTGAGGCATGAGGGGAAAAGGAAAGATAATTTCATGGTTTTACGTGCTCTGTGGGTACATTCTTATAAACCTCCCTGGTTTTATTATTTGCTTTTTAGACTCATTAATTCTGCCGAGGAGATTAAAGAAGCAAATGCTAGTAAAAGAGAATTGAAAACTCTAAAATGCTCATTTTAACATATGTTATTGCGAGTATCAGTAGCTGCTGACTTGAGTACTTCCTAAATTCAGATTCTCTGGACATATCATGACCACTCTTTACAGTGACCTTTTAAGGCAGCTACTGTCATCTTTTTTTTAATAGCTTTATTGATACATAATTCACACTGTTGTCTTCCTTTCACCAGCAGTGTAAAGAACCTCATAGGACTTACGTTGTATATTCAAAGGAACTTACTGTTTATGCTAAAAGTATGACTTGAGCCCAGATAAACCTATTAAAAGGCCTGTGTATTTTCCTCTCTGCTGGAGGGGAGAACACGATCACAGCGGTAAGGAAGGGATGCACTGCAAAATGAGTGATCTTTACTCTGAGTGCGTGCTGAGGGTATCGCTTCTCATGCCAGAATACATGGGTGTTTGGGATGGGCTACAGAAGGTCATGGCTTACAACTGAAAACTGGTGCTCTTACAAACATTTCTCCTGAAGCCTATATGCATGGCTATCCCCCACTCTTTTGCTCATTGTACGTCCACTCTTTCAAAATGTTAAAAAGACAAAGTTCAAAACTTAAAGGTCATCTGGTTTAACCTTCACTTTTACAGAAGAGAAAATGGACAATTAAAGAGAGCAAGTACTGTTGAAGAGTAGAGAGAGTCTGGAAACATAGATTTGAGTCCAATGGCAGAGTATCTTGAGAGCCAGATTAGGGAATTTAGACCTGAACCTATAGGCAATGGAGCTACTTTAGGCACTAAGTAGGGAAGAGACCTTTACTCAAGGTCACACCCTCATCTGAGGTTGATTTGAAAGTAAAGTCCAGA
The DNA here is from genome assembly GCF_029281585.2 of Gorilla gorilla gorilla. Lineage (NCBI taxonomy): Eukaryota > Metazoa > Chordata > Mammalia > Primates > Hominidae > Gorilla > Gorilla gorilla. The sequence goes on along the minus strand of NC_086017.1, from coordinate 189,615,763 downwards.
TGGTCATGTTTAATTGTTTCTGTCTGTACCCTGCTTCTCTCATTCACTTTAACCTTTGATCTGTTTGGGTACCATTATGATAAACTAAGATCTTTGGAGCCATGGTAATCCCAAACTTTGTCACTGATGTGTAATATACGTGTAAATAAGGGTTACAAATAAAAAATCTGTAGAAAATGTCTTGTTATAAGAAAGGAATGTTTGCTGCATTGGATTTAATCTAGATACCTTTTAGAACAAAGAAAGCATATTTCACAATTGCAACAAGTAGATTAAGCTTAATAGGAAGTACATGATTTAATTACAGTAAACAATTTGGAACACAGTGGTTTCTATCTAAAGATAGACCACAGCAGAACTTTCACCTGGAACATTTATTTTCCTTGCATTATGGATATTCCACATAATCAGCAATTTTATGTTACCTAATTAAACCATACTTTCAATATTTCATAAAATTATTGTTATACTTATGATTATCTTCCCATATTCTTGCCTCTGCTTCTTTACTTTTGCTCTGGTGTCTGTTTTTATTTTACTTTTCTTAGAAAAACAAATACACACACACACAATTCTTTCCCTTTGTAAATGAAAATAATTTGAAGGTTTTATACTTGATGTAAAAGTCTATGTAAAACATCCTTTATGAATTTTGTTTTACTCTTTACTTCAGGGCATGCTACATTATTGTTTAATATTTTCAGGTTATCTTTGTATTAAAATAATACTGCCCTAGCTTGGCTTCTCTGACACTGAGGCAGAGTTTGGGGTATGAATTAATTTCCTAGGGCTGCTATAACAATGTACCACAAATTGAGTGACTTAAAAAACAGAGACTTTGGCCACGTGCGATGGCTCACGCCTGTAATCCCAGCAATTTGGGAGGCTGAGGTGGGTGGATCACCTGAGGATGGGAGTTTGAGAACAGCCTGACCAACATGGAGAAACCCCGTCTCTACTAAACATACAAAATTAGCCAGGCGTGGTAGCACATACTTGTAATCCCAGCTAGTCGGGAGGCTGAGGCAGGAGAATCTCTTGATCCTGGGAGGTGGAGGTTGCAGTGAGCCTAGATGGCACCATTGCACTCCAGCAATGCACTTGATGGGCAACAAGAGCAAAACTCCGTCTCAAAAACAAACAACAAACAAACAAAACAGAAATCTGTTGTCTCACAGTTTTGGAGACTGAGTCTGGAGTCAAAGTGTGGCAGGGTTGGTTCCTTCTGAGAGCTGTAAGGGAAGGCTCTGTTCTACGCCTTCCACACAACTTTTGCTGATTTGTTGGCATTCTTTGGTCTTCCTTGGCTTGTGGCAGCATCACCCCATTTCTGCCTTCATCTTCATATAGTGTTCTTCGTGTGTGTGTGTGTGTGTGTGTGTGTGTGTGTGTGTCTATGTCAAAATTTCCCCTTTTCGTAAGGCCACCATTCATATTGCATTAAAGCCTACCTTATTCCAACATGACCTCATCTTAACAAGTTACATCTACAGTGACTCTGTTTTCCAATAAGGTCATATTCTGAGATACTAGGGGTTGGGACGTCAACATACAAATTTTGGGGGTCCACAATTCAACCCATACAGGGTACAAAATGTATATCTGTGAAGGAAATGGGGAAGAAGCAACATTGGGCAGAGGAAGAAGTTAAGCTGTGATGCAGAGCCTCCAAAGCCTTGGACCTTCTGGCGGTGGGCTTTGGAAGAAATATTGCCCATCAGAATGTCCTTTGACAGGCAGTGGTGAGCCTTCACACCCCTGCCTCACTCAGTCATTGGGTGTGGGCTGCTAGGAAGGACTTGACCTTGGATGGGGCATCTTTGTGAAGTACTGGGAGACCCTGAAGGAGCAGACAGTCAAAGGCTGGCTACAGACTGCATTCCTCATGGGGACAGCAAGTTCTTCCATGAAGAGAGCTCTGGGTGGGAGAAATCCATGTCTACCACAAATACAGTGAATGTTACTGACCTCTATGAAGGTCAGAAAAACCTTGATCTGAAAAAATATTGACCTTATAAAAATGTCTCTTTTCCTCACTTAAATGCCTCAAGTATCTCCATTGCCTATAGGTTCAGGTCTAAATCCCCTAACCTGACTCTCAAGAGTCAAATACTCTGCCATTAGAGTCAAATCTATGTTTCCAGACTCTCTCTACTCTTCAACAGAATCCTCTTCCCTAGCCATGCTGATATTTCTTTACCTAGGACATGACTTTTGCATTCTTGCTTCCAACACTTTGTACAAATGGAACTCCTGCCTTAATGGTCTACCTGATGAGAAGTACAGAGGTATTGAAAAGGTAGATTTTAGTCCAACTGGAAAGGTCTTGAAGTCCAAACTAAGATATTTATAGCTAAATCTATAGTCTAACCCAGGGGCTGACAAAATAGCCTGCAGGTCAAATCCAGTCTGCCATCTGTTATTGTAAATAAAGTTTTATTGGAACACAGCCATGCCCTTTTGTTTACATATCGTCTGTGGCTATCACATTACGATTTTGCTCAATAGCAGAGTTCAGTAGTTACAACAGTTACTGTATTGCCCACAAATCCTAAAATATTTACTGTCTGGCCCTTTACAGATAAAGTTTGCGGATCCTCTACTTCCTCTAAATCAACCCTTTGTAGTAGTAGTAGGAAACATACCAGCTTCCCCCTTCAACACTCTGAATGATTCCTACTCTCACTGAGCTTTCCAATCTCTAAAGCTATAAGGCCCATAGCAATTTTGCTATATTGGGATTTGTGCTTCCAATGTCCATGTCCTACACATCCAGCCAGATTGTGAGCTTCCTGTGAGCAGAGACTGTGCCTTCATTTTACTTTGGACTTTGCACAGTGCTTAACAGGGAGCATTTGTTAATAACATGGAGATTAATAGCACTTGCTTGTGAGACAGTTTCTTGGACTGCAGAAATGGGCTTTGGAGTCCAATAGATCCAGTTCCTCAGTGTTATGTGTGTGACCTTGGGAAAGACACATAATTTCTCTCAGCTTCAGACTTCTGCTTGACCTCCTTATGATTTTCACAATTTGAGGCTACAAGAGAGGTATTTGGCCTAGAAGATAGTCTTTCATTCTATGCTAGAGCTGCTGAGGTAAATGACACCTCTCACACTCAAGCAGAGTGGAGCAGAAGGCTTTGTGTAGAAGGCATTGCCAGAGTGACTCATTTATGTTACACACAGGCTTGTGCAAATAAAAGAAGAGATAGAACTCTGAACTTTTTCAGTGGGGACACTAATGGCATTTGGTGGGGCGGGTGATAGTTTTCTGAGGTTAGGGGGTCCTTCTCTCTGTAGATTGTTTAGCTTTTCTGTTTCTCTCCCGCTAAATGCCAGTAGTGACTCCAGATATCACTGTGACAGCTGTAATGGTTCACACACATTTCCGAATGCATGCCAGGGGTCACCAGCACCTTGGCTGAGAACCACTGGTCACACTCTAAAAAGTGCTAGGCGTTCTGCACTTAGAAATCTCTAAGGGATTGAGGAGACTTCCAGTAGAACACTTCTACTTTTTTCTGTTTTGTGTCATTAAGATTTTTTTGAAAGATGCTTATGGCTACAATTTTTGAAATTAGATATAATAGTAGCTGTACAGTTGAAATCAAACGTTGCTTCACTGTAAAGCCTGAACCAAAAACATGTCAGATTGAAACTGAAAAAAGATCATTCAACCAAAGAAGGCATGGAGCAGGATAGAAAAAATGGTGGTGGGATTGGGGAGTCCTGTCCTATTGAGACCAATATAGACTGCCCCCCTCCCGCCATCATCTAGATATGGACACAAACACCAGTATTATACTGCAATCATGATAACAATAATGTCCAAATAAGTGATTTAGTACCTAGTAGGAGCTAAACATTACATACATACTATCTCTACACTTAAACTTAGCGTGGTAGATATTATAGAGGCCAAGCAGTCTCAAGGAAGTGGAGCAACGTCCCCACACTTATGCGTTTATGCAGCTGATTAGTGACTGAACCTACATTCAAACTTACATTTTGCTATAAGAACCATAGACTTTCTGCTCTACCAAGCTATATAATATTATTTGTAATTTGTTCTTCATCTGACATATCAAATAAACAATTGTTTGCATGGGGCATGTTACTATGGTTGCTGTTTATGTTTTTTTCTTTCTTTCTTTCTGTTTTTAATCTGGAGGCAAGATCTTGTTCTGTCACCTAGGCTGGAGTGCAGTGGTGCAATCATGGCTCACTGCAGCCTCGACCTCCTAGGCTCAAGCAATCCTTCCGCCTCAGCCTCCTGAGTAGCTGGGATTATAGGCGTGCACCACCATGCCTGGCTAATTATTTTATTTTTGTAGAGATAGAGTCCTACTATGTGGCCCAGGCTGGCCTCTAACTCTTGGGCTCAAATGATCCTCCCACTTGGGCCTCCCAAAATGCTGGGATTGCAGGCTGAGCCACCATACCTGGCCAATGTTTCTGTTTAAAAGTGAAAACATTGTTTGTGGCATATTGCATATGATAATATAAGTTTTATTTTTTTCTGCTCATCAATCCATTTTTTGTCCTTATTAAGACTCCTTTCAGGTAGTTAAGTGAGACGCCTGCAGTAGGGTGAAGCATCAATATTTGCACTGTCTTAGAGCCCTCTCAGGCATGCCAAGCAAGGAGTGTCTCCTCTAGAAAGAGATTGAAAGCAGCCTCTTCCTGTGTCAATTACTCCACGTTGGTACAGATTAGGAACAGAAGGAATGCTACAGAAATCAAACATATCCACAGGAGGCAGTTTTTCTTTCTAACAAATCATAGGAATGGTTCTGTGAGGCAAATAAGGCACTGTTTGAAACTGTGGACTTTTGATTTTTTTAGCTAGGATAAATATGTGTCACTTGTGAAAGCTCTGAGTCAGGACTTTAGATTATTAAGTATGCTGCTATTGTTAAAGAAATAAGACAAGTCAATTGATTCTCATCTTTGGAACTTGGGAGTCCATTTTGCAAAATCAGCTAATGTGCCTAATCATGCACGGAAGTTAGATATGAGACCGTTATGTGTACATCGATAATAAGCCATTGTTACGAAACACAGATACAGGATTTCCTATTCTGTTTCTCATAATGCTTGATTCCCATATGTTTCATTGTTGACAGCTCAGCAGAGGCATGCAATATTTCTCCCTTATTTTCTGGCTTATCACATAGATAAATTGTCTAGAAAATGCCATTAGTAATTTTCTCTGTATTTACTTAAATTGCTTATACAAATTGCTCCATCAGTTCAGGATATGAAGTTCTTTAGAAATTAGTAGCTTATATCTCTGGCTTTGGGTTTTTAGTGTTTTTGGGTTTCATTGTCTTCTTTCTTAAAGTATGTTATAAAGACTTGGGCCAACGAATTCTACAATTATCGCCAAACTTCAGAGGTTTTACATTTTTTCCTTCAGCCCACTTCACTATTTAGTGTCCCTTTTCATAGTAAAAAGTGGTCTTATACAATTAAATCAAATTGTGTTATAAATGAATATATTTTTGAAAGAAGAACACTGTACTTGCAGATGAAAGAGCTGGATAATCTTTGCTTTTAATTTCTTTTTCCAACCTCTAGATTGGCTATGTGGCATAGAGCAGGCCATCGTTAGTCTGGGCTAAGGTTTTCTCTTCTGCCAGATGAGCATGTTGGAACAGGGATGGAAGAACTCGACAAGTGACATGCTGGATGGTGTGGGTCAGGCATTTCTCTCACGCCCATAGAATCTGTCTGGCTTCATTGTCCTTTTCAACATGAATCTCTAGGCAGTATTTCCAAATGATCGAATTAATGTGAAGTAAAAGCAAGTTGTCATCTTTTGTCCAATGACTAGTTGGCTCCTTCAAGCCCACATTAATGAGTTGTAATGTCAGTCCCTCTTAGATATTTTTACATACGCGAGAGATGATGGGTGGAGCACAACACTTAATGGAAAGCAAAGACTCCCTGACAATAAAAAGTTAGCAGAGTAGATGAGAACATTGGGGAAGGACAGATGAGTAGCTGAGGCTTTCTTGGTATCATTCAAATCCCATGCGCTTAATATCATCCTATATTATCTCCCTTTCAAAACTCATTCTATTGAGACTTTTAAAAACTAAGAAATTTTAGCTGTTAATTTATAAGAATAGTTTTTCTACTACTTAAGACTGAATAAAAATTAAAACTTTGGGTTAATTACTTAGAATTTTACATATGAATAAGAATCAATGAATTTTAGTTGTGAGAAAATTGAAGAAATCATGAAAAGCTGCAAAATTGTGGACAAATAAAAAGAATTTTTATTAACGGAATCGAGTTTCTTCGTTTCAGAGTAGCTGATAACTGGTCTCAAATCCTCAAAGGATATTATTTTCATAGGTGACATGCTCTTTGCATTTACTGTTAACCATGTGAACATGTTGGGAGCACACACACAGAATACTCCTCTCCATCCCCCTCCCCAACACCACTCCACTCTTTTTCCTCCATCACAATTTCTATTCTTTATCTGTTAAGGTAAATGTATCAGAGCTGATCATAAGAGACACATATTCTCAGGTTGCCATTTATCTTGTATATACTGGCAGATTTGCTTATTTTTTCTTTTGATGAGATTGTCGCCTTTTGTAAATTATAGGCAAGACCAAAGAAAGCACCTGTTCTTTTCCCATATGCCTCTTTGTTTCTCCCCAAATCTAGTTCCCCTTTAAACTCAATTTAGCCAAATGACTCATGTAACATCATAATAATATCACCCCAAACAAGCTCATTTCTCATGGTCATGCCAAGAAACTTGCTGTCAGGGGTTTGTGAATTTTCCTGCATCCACATTGGGATTTGACTCATACTGAAATTTGTTGACCTGAACATAACATTTGTTATAAAGTATATAAACGGATGCATAAAAGGAAGTGCCATAATGAAAAGAGTTGAAACTTGGAACTGGATAGATCAAAGGATTTACTTCTGGTTTAATTATTTACTAGCTTTTCTCATGCAAATTCTTTGACTTTTTTTGTCACTCGGCTTTCCTATCTGGAAAATAGGAGTAATATTCTTACTCAAACAGCACCTAGAAAAGTTTCTGAATCATAAGAGATGACCAAAAGTGGCTGTTATTGTTCATATGTTATTGCTATTTCTATTACTATTTGTTATTCAATGGCAAAAATCTCAAATATAAAAAAGTCCTAGAACCTGTCTACAGTTGGCCTTCGTATCTAGGGGCTCTACATCCGTGGATTCAACTAACCTTGGAATAAAATACTTTAGCTGGGCACAGTGGCTCACGCCTGTAATCCCAGCATTTTGGGAGGCAGAGGTAGGTGGATCACTTGAGCTCAGGAGCTTGAGACCAGCCTGGACAACATGGTTAAACCCCATCTCTACAAAAAAAAAAGAAAAAAAAAGAAAAAAAATTAGTCAGGTGTGGTGGCTCACACATGTAGTTCCAGCTACTTAGGAGGCTGAGGTGGGAGGATCTCTTGAGCCTAGGAGGAGGAGACTGCAGTGAGATCATGCCACTGCACTCCAGTCTGGGCAACAGAGCCAAACCCTGTCTCAAAAAAAAAAAAAAAAGTAATTAAAAATACTAAAAAATGATGTGTGGTTGTGTTTGTACCAAACATGTACAGAATTTTTTTTCTTGGCATTATTCCCCAAACAATATAGGAAAACAACTATTATAGAGCATTTGCATTGATTGTATTAGGTATTAGAAGAAATCTAGAAACAATTTAAAGCATATGGGAGGATTGTGTGGGTCACATGCAAATACTGGACCATTTATATAAGAGACTTCTGTGGATTTTGATATTGTGGGGAAGATTCCTAGAATCAATACTGCATGGATACTGAGGTATGACTCTATTTCTATATTGGCTGAGTTGTGAATTAAACATTTTCTGTAAGAGAGAGAGTCTATAAGATCTGTTCTTATTTTATAAGATAGAAGAAACTGTTGTAGTATGTGTAGTATATGGAGTGATAGTCTTGGAATACTATATGGGTTAAATTTATACTGATTCATAGAATTAATCTGCCTAATTGGAACCCCCTCAGGAGCTGATGAGCACAAGCAACACAGCAGAGCCCATTAACTCCCATTTTAATCTAATTTTAATGTAAAAGCCAATGAGCAAATAGTGTTTACTGTATTAAATTTTGCTCTCCGTATCCTGTATGACTGAAGTGAACTGCCTCAGGTGACAGAGATAGCCTGGGGTCAGTGAAGTTTCCCTTCATGGTTTACTCTTATACAGTGACATACAACACAATGAGAAGCAATGAAACACAATCACATATCCAGATTCTTCATTCATTCACTCTTGCTTTTACTTTAAAAAATCATTGTTTTTCACACCTGTAATCCCAGCACTTTGGGAGGGCAAGGTGGGCAGATCACGAGGTCAGGACTTCGAGACCAGCCTGACCAACATGGTGAAATGCTGTCTCTACTATAAATACAAAAATTAGCTGGGCATGGTGGCACGCACCTGTAATCCCAGCTACTCAGGAGGCTGAGGCAGGAGAATTGCTTGAACCTGGGAGGTGGAGGTTGTAGTGAGCCAATGTCGCACCAATGCACTCCAGCCTGGGCGACAGAGCGAGAATCCATCAAAAAAAAAAAAAAAAAAAATCATTGTTTTGATTCTTTACGACAAACATGTTGACGTCAGTTAGTATTTGTTGGAATGGTCCCCTTACTCATGATGCTAAGCACTGAAGAAAGAGACTGCTTGGATATAGGCTCTGCCTTCATGTTGTTTACTGTCTAGTAGGAAAGGTAAACATAAATAAATCAGATGAATGAATGTTATAGATACACTGATGACACTGATTAGGAAACAGGGAGAGTATAAAGGCAAGAGTAGTTAATCCCAAACTCTGCAGTATGAGAGTTAAGGATTTTTGTGATCTTGCACCAGCCTAATTTTTCAGCCTCATCCTTTACCACTTTTCCTAATCTTATATCCACTCCCCACAAATACACGTATGTATTCTATATTGTATTAAATTGTATTAATTGCCACCCCGTATTAAATTATATTTTTCTGTATGTCCATGCACAGTCGTATTACTTTAATATTCGGATGGCTTGGTAGGAAGCCTAAACCTTGGCTAAGATTTAAATTTAATCATCAGAGGGGTGAAAAATAAACATCTCCTAGGCAATAGATTACTTCCTCTCTGAGAATTTTGGAAGTCACATTTCTAAAGTGACTGCCGGATCAGTACATGGTTTCTTGAGCATGGCACCTGAGGGAGGAACCTAATGAACACCATTTTATTTCCCAATCCAAAGAGCTGGCAAATGTTTTCCCAGAGAGCTTTCTAAAAGTGAGGATCGAAAGTCTCCGTCGTGATGAGCATGAGCAAGCTCATTCTTTTCTTTTTCTTTTCTTTTGAGACGGAATCTTGCTCTGTTCCATACTCATTCCTAAGATAACATTTTCTCGTAGAGGACAATGGTGTGGATTAGCCTAAAAACAATATAGAAGTAGTTATTACCACACTTTTGACTCTTGCATCTGATGTGAACATGGCTGAGAAGTTAATGGCAACAATTTTACATCCTGGTCTGAAGAGACACGTTTTGCAGAAATATAGTCCCAGAGTAATGCATTTATAACACTAGGCTTAAACGTACCATCTGTGACAGAAGAATTCAAGCCTGTCAAGTCTCCTTTCTACTCTTATTTCATTCATTTCTACAAGCGATTTGTGATCACTTGTGTTAGGTAGCATGGAGAAATAACCCAAGCAATCTTCGATCACCTATGTTTTAGGTAATGTGTAAAGAAGTAACCCAAGCTGCTTGCATTGACGTGGATAGCTATTATGCCGGTTTCAGCTTTCACTTACTGGGATAAGGTGGTGAAAGCCATGGTCAGGTTCTTTTTTTTTGAGACGGAGTCTGGCTCTGTCGCCCAGGCTGGAGTGCAGGGGAACGATCTCGGCTCACTGCAAGCTCTGCCTCCCGGGCTCACGGCATTCTCCTACCTCAGCCTCCTGAGTAGCTGGGACTACAGGCGCCCGCCACCATGCCCAGCTAATTTTTTTATTTTTTATTTTTTATTTTTAGTAGAGACGGGGTTTCACCAAGTTAGCCAGGATGATCTGGATCTCCTGACCTTGTGATCCACCCGCCTCGGCCTCCCAAAGTGCTGGGATTACAGGCGTGAGTCACCGCGCCCAGCCAAGCCGTGGTCAGGTTTTGGTAGTCAAGACCACAGCTGCTGTCTTAGGAGTGATGCATACACTACAGTTCTGGCCATTTTTCTTGAGCGAGACAAACACTTTCGCATCATTCCAGGAGGGTTTCTTTTTAGACTATTATTGAATATGGTTCTGATATGAGATTTGTCAAAGGAAGCCAGCCTGGCTAAAATTTTCCATTATCTGAATCACTTCTTCTGAACATAGTTTACAAGAAACCAAAAAGTATTTTGACTCACTTTTAATGATGACCATGATAGAGTACCAAACTTTACAAGGGTTGGTAAAGATATCTCTTAAGTTGTGAAATAAAGAAAAATAGGTCAATAAATATTTGCATTTTAGTTTGACTACATCCCGAGTTTGGAAGAAGTGGGGGACAAAGAGAAGGGTAAGATTGATGGCTGATGCCAGAAATGGCTAGGAGGTTTTCTGAGGTCTGTTAGTCCCATATTTATAGGGAATATTTAAGTCAGGGACAATTACTTAAATATTAATTTTTGTAAATAAAAGCAAAATGATTTAACGAGAACTAAAGCAATATAGCCATACCACCCCCAACAGCTTGGAAGACTGCATCTTTGAGCCACACCTGGGCAGGCTAGAATATATTTCTATGTTCTTCACATACAAAAGGGGTCTGATGAGGTGGATATAGAGGAGGAAGAAGAAGTTTCATGGCCTTCAAAGTGGGCACAACCCTAGAATGTGGGGAAGAGGCCAGGAAACAGCAGTATCTAGATGAAAGCTTGTACATTGAGACAATGGAAAAGGTTAGCTTTCTGAAAAGTGAAGTATGTTAAGGTTGGACTGGTTCGTAAATTTCTCTGATATACTCAAAGGATTTAAAAAGCAAGAAAAGTGGGCTCTAGGCTCTTTGTTATTTACACGACCTTCAGCAAGTCATTTAACCTTTGTAGAGCTCAATTTCCTCATCTATAAAATAACAGGATTGAATTAAATGATCTTTAAGGTCCCTTGAAGTGCTGATATCTATGAGATTAGAAGCATTAATACTTAAAAGGATTAAAAATATTATCTATCCATTCCCCTTCTCTCCACCAAAAATAAAGCAAATGAACAAAAGTGGACTATATCTCAATAGAAACTCCTCATTTGGGTAGTGAGATTGATAAATACTTTATTCTCCTTGTCATTAGAACAAAAAGAAATCTCAATAGGGTTAAATCCCTTAAGGTATGTCTTGGATTGGATTATCGAACCAACTCAGCACTGCCTCTTTCCTGCCTCATGCCTCTGATCCCCTACCCTAATGAAAGACCTGAGGTTCTCCCACAGCATGACCTTCTCCCTTACCTGCATGCCTCGGTGAACCAACCTTCTGCCTGCCCACTCCTTGTACACACTTCAGGACTCAGCATAACAAAAGATTCACCAGAAAGTCTGACCTTCCAGACATCTTATCCCTCCCACAAAAAAGCAAAGTCTTATTCAGCTGGCCATTTCTGACTACATCATTGTAATTTTAACTGTTTATCACCCTTCTCCCCTACTAGTCTGGAAAGCAAGGATCTTCTTATCTATCTTGGAATTTAAGAGATGAGCACTTTGCCTAGTACTAGGAGGTGCTCAATCAATGATGTTAATTAAATTAATGAACACACAATTAAACACTATTCAGGGAAAAAAATGCAGAGACAAAACAATGTCTTTAAAAGACAAGCCAGAGACATGTCTGCTTTTTCTAATAGTCTATTTCAAAACTGCTCTATCACCTTCCCATTGGGAAGAGTCTAATGGCAGAGATAATACTAATCACTTCCCATTTGCATGCAATTGCCAATTTTCCCGGGCTGCATTTGGCTGGTAGCAACGGAGTCTAATCTGGTCCCATCCATTGGAGAGCATTCCATTGTAATAGCTGTCTTAACAAGTTGGGAATGTGTCACACACAAGCTACTTATTTCTGCATCATAAACTTCTAATGTTTCTTTGGGCTGATAGGGTTTTGTGTTTCCTGAATTTGGGAGATTAGCCAAATATTCTTTTCTTCTTGTCAATGTTTTAGATTGCCCCCTCACCTTGTGTCACCCTCCTGTCCCAGTGCTCACTGGAAGTCTGGGATTGTTGGAGTTAGCAGACTTTTTTCCAAGATACTGTTCCCTCCTTAAAACCAACTATAAGTTACTAGATGTTGACTGAAGATAAGAGGTCAGCCATCCGTGGAGTTTATGCCACAGGTCTCAATTTTGGGGCATGCTTAGATCGATCCATACTATCACTCCCCACTTCAAAACCTGCCAATATTTCTCCCTCTAATTCTCTAGGAGCAGAGGGTGTAAGCACATGATGTGGCAGGAGGTGGAGAGTAGCCCTCAGCACTGAGCTGCAGATGGCTATGTATTGAGATGGGCCTGGGAACACAGAAATGAATAGGACATGATGCTGAACCCCATGGAATCCAGCATCTGATAAGGAGACAGATAATTAAATTATAATACAGTGTGATAACTGCTAACATAGGGGCAAGCATATACTCTTTCATGCCATTTCTTATTCCCCTGGCACCTAAGTAGAGTGGACTGCAGTGTGTAAAATGTATTCCCCTGCTCCCTTTGAATATCTACTAATTATTTGTTCCTTCAGAAGGCTGGGACCACACTGTTCTTTCATATTCATTGGTTATAGTTATCAGTAAAGGTCAGATAGAGAGGAGAAAAGAGCTATGACCCGGCTCTGGATTCACCACTAAGGAATTCACTCTCTACCTATGTAAAGGAAGACACTCTCATGTCCTTGCCCTCAAAGGGCTCTTGGTCTGCTGGGGGAGAGAGAAGTGTGACATGTTTGCCCTCAAAGCTTTCTAGATCCAGTAGGGCATAGTGAGGATAAGGTGAGGTCTGCATTAAAGTGCAATGTGTACGTGTGCATGCACGTGCGTGCGTGTGTGCATGTATGTGTTGGAGGGGTAGGAGGAGGGCAGAGGTTTCTTGAGCTATGAGTTGGGCAGTGTATTAGTCCATTCTCACACTGCTATAATGAACTACCTGAGACTGGGTAGTTTATGAAGAAAAGAGATTAGACTCACAGTTCTGAAGGCTTTACAGGAAGCATGGCTGGGGAGGCCTCAGGAAACTTACAATCATTGTGGAAGCTGAAAAAGAAGTAGGCATGTCTTCACATGGCAGAGCAGGAGAGACAAAGAGTGAAGTGGGAGTTGCAACACACTTTTAGGCAACCAGATCTCATGAGAACTCATTCACCATCATGAAAACAGCAAGGGAGATGTCTGCCCCCATGATCCAATCACCTGCCATCAGATCCCTCCTCCAACACTGAGGATTACAATTCAACTTGAGATTTGGGTAGGGATACAGAGCCAAACCATATCATTTGTCCCTGCCAAAAACTTATGTCCTTCTCACATTTCAAAACACAATCATGTATTTCCAACAGTCCTCCAAAGTCTTAACTTATTCCAGCATTAACTCAGAAGTCCAAGTTCAAAGTCTCATCTGAGACAAGACAATTTCCTTTTGCCTATGAGCCTGTACAATCAAAAACAAATTAGTTACTTCCAAGATACAATAGGGAAATAGGCATTGGATAAATGCTCTCATTTCAAAAGGGAGAAATTGGCCAAAACAAAGGGGCTACAGCATCTATGCAAGTCCAAAACCCAGCAGGGCAGTCATTAAATCTTAAGGTTCCAAAATAGTCTCCTCTGACTCCATGTCTCACATCTAGACCATACTGATGCAAGGAGTATGCTACCAAGGCCTTGGGCAGATTCATCTCTGTGGTGCTGCAGGGTACAGCCCTTGTGGCTATTTTCACAGGCTGGCATTGAATGCCTGTGGCTTTTCCATGCACACAGTGAAAGCTTCAAGCTGTCGGTGGATCTACCATTCTGGAATCTGGAGGATGATGGCCCTCTTCTCACAGCTCCACTAGGCAGTGCCCCAGTGAGGACTCTGTGTTGGGGTTCCAACCCCACATTTCCCTTCTATACTCCCTTAGTACATGTTCTACATGAGGGCTCTGCCCCTGCAGCAGACCTTTGCCCGGACATTCAGGCATTTCCACACATCCTCTGAAATCTAGGCAGAGGCTCCCAAGTCTCAACTCTTACCCTCTGTGTATGCACAGGCTTAACACCATGTGGAAGCTGCCAAGATTTATGGCTTGCACCCTCTGGAGCAGTGGCCTGAGATGTATCTGGGGCCCTTTGAGCCATGGCTGGAGCTGGAGTGGCTGGGGCACATATAGCAGTGTCCCAAGGTTGTGCACGACAGTGAGGCCCTGGGCCCAGCCCACAAAACCATTTTTCCCTCCTAGGCCTCTGGGCCTGTGATGGGAATGGCTACTGTGAAGGTCTCTGAAATGCCTTCCTGGCATTTTCCCCATCATTTTGGCTATTAACCTTTGGCTCCTCTTTACTTTTGTAAATTTCTGCAGCCAGCTTTAATTTCTTCCCTGAAAATTGATTTTTCTTTTCTACTGCATAGTCAGGTTGCAATTTTTCCAAACTTTTATATTCTGCTTCACTTTTAAATATAAGTTCCAGTTTCAGATAATCTCTTTGTTCATGAATATAAGCATATGCTATTAGAAGAAGCAAGGCTACATCTTGAATGCTTTGTTGGTTATAGATTTCTTCAACCTAAATCAACTGAGACTGGGTAGTTTATGAAGAAAAGAGATTTGACTCACAGTTAAAAATTCCACAGATCTCTAGGGCAGGGGCCCAGTGCCTCCAGTCTTTTTGCTAGTGCATAACAAAAGTGACTGTTGCTCCAGTTCCCAAAGTTCTTCATCCCTATCTGAGACTACCTCAGCCTGGATTTCATTGTCCATATCACTATCAGCATTTTGATCACAAGAATTTAACAATACTCTAGGAAGTTCCAAGCTTTCCCTCAACTTGCCTTCTTCTTCTGAGCCCTCCAAACTGTTGCAACCTCTGCCTGCTACCCAGTTCCAAAGCTGCTTCCACATTTTCACATATCTTTATATCAATGCCACACTTCCTGGTACCAATTTTCTGTATTAATCTGTTCTTGCATTGCTCTAAAGAACTACCTGGATGGGGTAATTTATAAAGAAAAGAGGTTTAGTTGACTCAGAGTTCTGCAGACTGTACAGGAAGCATGGCTGAGGAGGCCTCAGGAAGCTTACAATTACAGCAGAAGGTGAAGTGGAAGCAAGCACGTCTTCATGTGGTGGATCAGGAGAGAGAGAGAGTAAAGAAGGAGGTGCTACAAACTTTTAAACAACCAAATCTCATGAGAACTCACTCGCTATCATGGGAACAGCAAGGGGGAAGTCTGCCCCCATGATCCAATCACTTCTCATCAAGCCCCTCCTCTAACATTGAGGATTACATTTCAACAAGATTTGGGTAGGGACAAAGAGCCAAACCGTATCAGGAGGTGAATAAATGTTTACCAGGTTAACCGATAGACAAAAAAAAAAAAAAAAAAAAAAGATATTCTAGGAAGGATGGATCTGGAGGTCTAGGCCTGACGGCTCTAGCTGTTTATAGTAGTGGAGATGTAGCCAAGTGGGCTAGTATTTCTTCAGAAAACACAAAATACGTAATCATAGCAAATATATATGACAGGCATTAACACTCCAAAGGTCGGGGTCCCAAGGTGGTCAAAGCACAGAGGTGGTGAATCCAGGCAGTCTTCACCTAAGAGAAGCGCAAGGCCTTAGACACCAAAAAAGCCTGTAGAGTAAACATCTTACCTCTGCAGGGGTGGATGGTGACAAGGCAATGTAGAGGCTTTAGGAAGCATAGCTCCTGGGCACCTGGAGGATGGAGGGCCACACAGGAGCCTGGGGTTATCAGCAGATATTCACGCCTTTTGGCAGGTTAGGGAAAGATTTGAAGAGTCAGTGTTGGAATACTGAGAATGTGAAGGAAAATATTGCTGAGATCCACAAATAGGGCTAAAGGGACAGTTGCTCAAAATGCTGAAGCTCCCTGTGGCCTGCTTTGGCCAGGACTGGCTCAGGAACTGCAGGAAAGCACTGGGGGACACACATGGGGTGGCTGAGGGAGAATGGACCTCTCTTCTTGAGTCACCACCTCCATTGTGTTATTCTTTTTCAAAGACTTAGAATGAGTTCCTGATGCCTCGCCCTTTAAGCTCAAACTCCCCTGAGTGGCCAGCTGGGACCTTCAAATTAGACCCATGTTTCCTTTACAGTCTTATTTCTCACTTTTAAAATAACATTTGAGAAACGTTCCCAGACCACAGCAGGCTCATTTCTATCTAGGATTTTGGTTTTCCCTTCGTTTTCACTTTAAATGGCTGGAATGACTTGCTCACTACTTATGTAAATGATATTCATCATTAAACAGCCAGTCAAGCCCTACGTGTTTTCCACTCTTACCTTCAGTTATTTTCTCTCAATGATTTCCAAACCAATTTAGCCCATGTGTACACATACTTGTCTTGTACGATGACACACTATTTAACATCTAATTATTCCCAGATTGTTTAGAAGATGTTAGCTTTATCTCCTTAGATAGATAATAAGCTACTATAATAACAAGGAAACAAAATAATAGTAAGGAAACAAAAGTTTCCTTTTCTCCCCATATTCTCAGTCATTACCTAGTACTTAGCACAACACTGCAGAACCATATGGGGCTAGATACAGGCATATAAATTGGCCAGATAACTGAAGTAATTTAGAGACATAGATCTGAGTTCCACTGGACACTTAATAACTTATATTTGGCTGAAAAATGTGTAGATCCTTCTTTTCATTCTAACCACTCATATGAGTTCTCATGGTTTATCATGAAGTGGTTTTTTTTTTTAAATCCACCATGATCATTTTTCACATTTCCTATTATATTTCATGTGAGTTTTGGGCTGTCTACCACTACCATCCACAAATTCGGAGTAGAGTAAGGCCAGAAACAGTGGTGGGTAATAAACATAAAGTTTTTTCGTCTTTGTAGTTCAAAGCATTTGCTCTATTGTGTTATGCAACTTGGACCTCAAAAGCCATTTGGGAGGCTGAGCATTCTGAAATCATTCTCGGCTGTTTTGCAGACACCACCAACACTCGTAGCCCCATACTGTCAGACATGATCTACCCCACCATGTTCTCCCACATCACCATCAATGGCAAGCACTTGGGCCGTGTCTCCTTAGAACTGTTTGCCGACAAGTTTCTGAAACAGCAGAAAACTTTTATGCTTTGAGCACTGGAGAGAAAGGATTTGGTTATAAGGGTTCCTGCTTTCACATAATTATTCCAGGGTTTATGTGTCAGGGTGGTGACTTCAAACACCATAATGGCACTGGTGGCAAGTCCATCTATGGGGAGAAATTTGATGACGAGAAATTCATCCTGAAGAATACAGGTCCTGACATCTTGTCCATGGCAATGCTGGACCCAACACAAATGGTTCTCAGTTTTTCATCTACACTGCCAAGACTGAGTGGTTGGATGGCAAGCATGTGGTCTTGGCAAGGTGAAAGAAGGCATGAATATTGTGGATGCCATGGAGTGCTTTGGGTCCAAGAATGTCAAGACCAGCAAGAAGATCACCATTGCTGAC
Source organism: Gorilla gorilla gorilla (assembly GCF_029281585.2). NCBI lineage: Eukaryota > Metazoa > Chordata > Mammalia > Primates > Hominidae > Gorilla > Gorilla gorilla. The sequence goes on along the minus strand of NC_086017.1, from coordinate 189,598,013 downwards.
TGTGGACAATTCCAGTAAGTTTGACTTGTGTTTCACCTTAACCACCAGACCATTCCTTCTGTAGTTCAGGAGAGCACCCCTCCACCCCATTTGCTTGCAGTATTCTATAATCTTTGTGCTCTCGTTCCCTTTGGGTTCCATGTTTTCCTTATTCTCTTCCATGCTTAACTGTATTGCAGACTTAAGTTTATGATTATGAAAAAAACTAAATAATAATAACAACAACAACAACAACAACAAAAATCATTCTCATTTTTGGTCTGAGTGCTGAGGCTGTCTGTAAATGAGTGAGAGAAAAAATTTGCTTTATGCTAATTCCAAGTAGAAATGAAAAGTCTATCAATAACCATGATGGTTTTTGGAAGGCTTAGGTCACGATGTTCGGGTGATCGTAGTCACTCTGCTCAGCTCTTTAATTTCACCAAAGCCTTGATACATATGTTACTACTACTTCTGTTTTATAGAAGAAGTTTAAAGTGCCTCAGAATTGCCTGTGACATGGGGAACAAAAAACAAAAGGTGGCACTTTGGCAGAGGTTACAGCTGTGGCATATCAGTCACATTCACCAAATGTCATCATGGGTTGGAGCTGTCGGTTCACAGTCCTTTTGAGGTAGTGTGAGAAGTAGAGGTCTGGGATGGGCAGGCCTCCTGTAGATTCCACCCACAGTTTCCTGGGCTTTGTAACTGAGAGCAAATCACTTAACCTTTCTGTCAGTTTATTCATCAGTACAATGCAAGGTGCTAATAACACCCACTTTGCAAGATAATTTATATTTGTATATGGCCTAACACAACATCAGGTGCTGGTAGACACCCAGTAGCTGTGGCTATAATTATTAATTCAAAGAATGTAGTTCATAGAGCTAAGATGAAAGAAACATAATATTGAGGAAAGAACAAAGACTTTGGAGCAAAATCTGGTTTTCAATTCTAGTTCTTCTGCTTATTATCAGCAAAGGTTGGTAAATTACACATCAACTCTAGGCTTCAGTTTCCTCATATGTGAAATGAGGGTAGTAAGAGTACCTACCTTAAAGGATTATCATGCAGATTTAAAGAGCAAAACATGTAAAATCCCATGAATAGTTCCTGGCATATTGATAAAGCATATAATGAATAGTAACTGTTGTTAATTCACATTCAGATCTTAAAGAAAAAATAGTATTTCTAAGCCCATCTCTCTATGATGGATCCAGGGAATCAAAGGTGAATGTTGTTCTTACAGAGGAGGGTGAGAATTTTATCAGCGATATACTAACAAATGTTTAAAAATTAGCTAACTATACCCACCTCCTCACTAGTTAAGTCCTAATCTGTAGTGTTTGCTGATTTCCATGGTATAAACACTACCAATGTGATGTCAGTGAACACAGAGCTGGCAGGAGATGCTAACAAGCTGCCACTGGATTTTTTTCATCTTCCTGAACCCACATAATACACAAGAGCTACAAAATCACATTATCTAGGTTGCCCCATGTGATATACTGATAATATATATTTATATAAACTCTATGACTGAGAATTCCGACTGTGGTGAAGTAGTCACAGGACTGGGAATCAACGACTTGGGTTCTAGTCCTAAATTTTTAGGGATGCTGTGACCTTGGAAAAGTCACTTAACCCCTTTAAGACTCAACAAAGTCTGAAGTCCAGAGAGTTTCTAAGACCCTTTCCAACTCTAAAAGCCAATAATCAATAATTCTAAAGATACAGCTTTCCATTGCTTATTCCTAGGTCACACATCTTTTTATCTAGAGACAAAATGGACAGAATGGATTTTAACAAGCTCTGTAGGAAAAAATAAAAGTCTTTTATCTTTATAGATCCTGGTGAATATTTGTTCTCTGTGAAAGGGATTTTATTGACCATTACAAAAGTACATTCTGAAAAGAGCCTCAACAGTGATTAGAAATTTGAATTAAGTGGGTCTTACCTTCTTTTCATGCTTGTCATGTGATTTAATGAAATAATACAACTCAGGGAAGGAGTTTAAAGAGCATAAAGTGCTACCCACTGTTAAGGTGTTAACGTAAACAGGTCTTTTCTACATTGCAAAAATGTCATTATGCTAAAATAAAAGTAAGTTTAATTATCTTTTAAACGTGTACTTCAAGCTGCACTGTGAGCTGTTCGCAGTATCTGGCCACAAAATAAATAAATTCATGCAATATCTGGCCACAAAATAAATGATTTCAAAAGAAATGATGCCATATTTTAAATAATTAATGATCGACACTTTGAGTAATATACAAATCTGATGCTTTGCAAGAAATGTTTGTTAAAAAAACTATAAGTCAATTTTATTTTGTTTTGCATAAGAATCATGCTATCAGACATTTCAGTGCTCTTGGCACTGAGGTGTTTAGAATACAACAGAACAGAGAGAAAATGTTAATTGAAACATATAAAAAATTGTCTTTGATGTAAATGTTATTATTAAGTAGTTTATCTAGCTTAGACATTTAATTATACCAGAAATCCATCAATGACTTTTCTTTCCTTTTTGCAACAGAAATGCTCAAAAGCATTATTTTGGAAACACCAAAACAATCCACTGATTTTGTTATTTCAGAGTAACAGTTTGTTCATTCAGTGAACTATCTATCAACAGTTAGGATTGAACTAACTAGATTATTTTACTTGCTATCCATCCATTCCACAAATATCTGTTGAGCACCCACCTATGTAAGACACTTTTGGACACTGGGGATATAGAAATGGATCAGATTGCATCCTGTAATGGGCTCGATGGTGGCCTCCGCAAAATATATGTGCAGGTCCTAATTCCCAAAGCCTTATTTGGAAAAAGTTCCTTACACATATAATTAAGAATCTTAAGATGAAGAAATACTTCTGGATTATCAAGATAAGACTAATTCCAAGAACAAATGAGGCAACATAGCTACAGAGGCAGAGATTGGAGTGATGTGGCCATAAATCAAGAAATACCTGCAGCTACCAGAAACTAGAAGAGAAAGGTAATTAATTTTACCCTAGAATTTTCACAGGGAATGCAGCTCTACTAACATCTTGATTTTGGACTTCTGTCCTCCAGAACTATGACAATAAATTTCTGTTGCTTAAGCCACCAAATGGGTGGTAATATGTTATGGCAGCCTCAGGAAACTAATGAAGATCCAGTCTCCAAGGAAGATAACGTATTTCTTTCTATATCATATTGTTTTTAAATGCAATAAGATTGGTTACAATAGGAATTTGGAGAAAGAAGAGATTTCTTTCTATTGGGGGGTATCAGGACATAGTTACTAAAGGAGGAAGGATTTGAGAATCCTCTTAAAATGAACAGAATTGTGATTTAGAAAGATTGAGCTTATGATGATGGTGCTGGAGGTTGGTGAGCCTGGGATTGTTGAGTAGATGTGTTTTGGGTATGGGTGGAGGTGGGCAGTGAATTCCAGGCAGAAGGAAACTTACAATTAAAGGTCCATAGGCTGTCAGGTGGGAGACCTATCCAGAGAAGAGGGCAGAGTTCGATTAATTTGCAAACGGAAGAGCCACAAATAAGACACATAAGAAATGGCCTTATGTGTCCAGTTACAGTGTAGATTTCATTTTATAATCTATAGAAAATAGGGTTGTTTTTAGGCAGGAGGATGACAAGGTAAGATCTGTGTTCAGGAAGAATCTCTGGCTGTGGTATAATTTAGAGAAGAAAAGTACTGAAGGTAGGGAGAGACTGGTTAGGAGGAGATAACAGTATATTGCAAGAAACTAGGGTGTTATGGGCTAAGTTTTGTCTCCTCAAAATTCATATGTTGAAGTCCTAACCCCAGTATGTATGTGAGAATGTGACTATCGAGAGACAGCATCTTTTAAGAGATAATTAAGGTAAAATGACGTCATATGAATGGGCTCTAATTCAATATGACTGGTATCTTTTATAAAAAAGAAGAGATTAGGAAACAGACAACACACAGACCAAGGGGTGACCATATGAGGACATGGAGAGTAGGCTGGCATCTGCAAGCCAAGAAGAGAGGCCTCAAAGAAAGCAAATCCACTTACAACTTGATCTTGAACTTCTAGCCTCCAGAGCTGTGGGAAAATAAAGTTCTGTTGTTTAAACCACCCAGACTGTGATATTTTGTTATGGCATCCCTGGCAAACTAATACAAAGGATTTCCCATGGGTGTTTTGCAACAAAGCACACCATTCAACATGGAGATTTTTGATGTGTGTTATTATTTGCTCTCTTAGATAGAGTTGTGTCTGACCTTAATATAAGGACACTCAGTTTAGTTTCATTACCTCCCAAAAGGAGGTATACCATTGCCATGTTCCAACTCCAAAAGCGTGGTGCATCAAAAGGCACAACAATAATACCAATTTTATAGTTGCTATAATATCACTTCTTTTCAGAATATGTAACAGAATCTCCTTTGCTTCACAAACTCCATGCATTTTGTTCCTACCTTTCTCATAAATAATGATACTGAACAGATGCTACCTTCAGATATTTGTTGACTGAGTTATGAACTATTCCCATGGCCTGAGCTTCTGGGCATCCAGATACAGTAATCTATCTTAATTTTCCCTTTCCTAATCTGTCCAAATTGTACTCATTAGTGAGGTCTGATTAAGTATGTGGGCTTTGCCCTGAAGATGTACAGCAGATGGGAAGTGAATGAGAAAGATATGGACTACCCCTGTAGTTCATATTGCAGGTTTCTAACTGAGAAGACAATATTGTCCATGCATCAGGATGAGCAGTATAAAATGATTCAGTCAAAAAAGTGGCTTATCTGTTAGAATTGAGGGCAAGAGCCCTAATGGATGCCCATTCAGATTTCCCAACAGAAGTTAGTGTGATGTTCTTTAGCGTTCTGCAATGGGGAAGCTACAACTTGTGGAAACCAAAGCAGATCAGAAAACTCGGGCCAGTCTTGACTTTTTTCCCATTTACACTTTTTTTTTTTTTTAAGTCTCATGGAAAACATAGCTTCTGACTGTTTAACCCTGTTCTTTTTGTTATGGTCAGCCATAAGGCTGACTGTGAATCCATTGAGCGTCCAGCACCATGCTAGATGTTCTAGAGAAGAAGGAAGAATCTGGGCTCTTAGGAAGCTGGTGATCAATCTGGAAGGCAGGCCAAATACTTAACACCTTATCAATTATTGTAAATTAGTATGGAACAGAATGAGCTAAATATGACTGGCTGGCTGTGGGGTACTCGACAGCAGATTTGGGTTGATGTGGTTACATTCAACACGTGCATCTCATTATTTCCTAATGCACACTCAACTATATGCCAAGTGATATGGGAGTTACACAAAGGTTGTAAGACCTTTCTCTGTCCCAAAGGATGCTTAGGTCACCTGAGTGACTAAGACTTAGGTGACGCAAGCAGGCAAAAAGTAAATGAATGATGTCACTGTGTGCTAGAGAATTTAGAATTCAAAAAATTAAGAGGACAGTATAAGCCAGTTTAGCTGTAGGAGGCATAGAAAATAAGGCTTGGTATACACATTAATTTATTTATTATATGTTACATTAATTATAGATAATTTTTATGTATTTATTATAATTTATTTATTATGCATTTATTATTCATATATTTTTCATTCACACAGCAAACATTATATGTCATGTACAATATTCCATGTTCTGCTAAAATGGTGAAGAAAACTGAAATGGTCTCTATCCTTATGGTGTTTATAGTTTAAGGGGAGAGACAAACATTAGTCAACTAAATGAACAGATATTAAATTATACACTGTGTTAAGTGCCTTGAAAGAAAATTATTAGGGGAAATGGTCTGGAGCAGAGTGGTCAGACCGATGTTTAATCAAACATCCAAAGGATGAGTAAGAGATAGTTAGGCAGTGGAGGTGGGGAGTATTCTAGGTATATGACATGGCACGTACAGAGAGAGACATAAGGTGGAGAAGGAAGGCAACAGCCCATCTGCAGGAAGGCAATAAGCCAGTGCAATTAGTGGACTGAGGTGGGGAGAATTTTCATTCCTGATGTTTCTGGACTCACAGGTGTATTTAAGATCTGTTGAAAGCTATGCATCCTCTCTCCAAATTGTGCTCTACATTCAAAATTCAGGAGCTTCACAGATTTGCAGAAGCTTGTCCTCAAACTCCAGAATAAGAGCTCCTGCTTTAAGGACAGGATGCAACTGGGCCTGGCTCTCAGGAGAAGAAAGTGTTTTCTCAGCAAGAGGAGTGTTTGGAAAGAGCAGTGTTTGCATGATTGTCAGGGACAAGGGTTCCTGCTAGGCAGGATTTTTATCAGTCTTACTCCAGTTCCACTGGATGCTCTCAATTCACAAAAAACAAGGTGAATAATAAGGGAAGAGCTATCTCTATGCTTGTATGCATCTTTGAATTTGCTAGCAATGCTAATGGTGGCATTTGGCCTTTAAATAATGATTTCCCTTCTCCCCCTGGCTTGGCTCATTCCTCCCAGTGCATTACCCATCAGCACCAGGGAGCTGGTACAGTGTGCAGGATATGGCAGAGAAATAGACTCTATGGCATTGATTTTCTGCCTCAGTGGGCTTCAAAAACGTCAGCAAGAATATTAGCAAAGCTGTTGAATACAAACCATTTCTTAATGCATTTTTAATTAGTATTTGGTCAGTTAAGTTAATCAATTTGTAAAATATGTGGAAGGAAAGGCCTATTAAAATAGAATTCATGTTTGTTGTGGTAAATCTTTCCATAAACTTACAACTACAAACTAGATATTTCTTCTGAATGGGAAATGTGGGCAGGCAGATACACAGATCCCCTGCGGAGACTATTTTCAGTATTAATTACCTTGCTGTGCCTTAAAAGGTTATCGTTTAGGTGTTAAGAGGTTTTTGGAGATTAGATTATTTAAATGGCAAAAATCAATTTTCCTGAACCTGGACAGTCTTTTGCAGTGTAAAAAGCCAAAGGGAGTAGAGAAAGAGGGGAATTTTGTGCATCTCATTTGTTCTTTTCCAAATGTGAAAACAAACTGAATTGTTAAAACGAAGAAAAGGAGGGTCTACATTGGAGAAAAAGAAGTGGAGTTCAAATGCTTTTGTCTTTCTTAGACTGCGTGGTAAGAGGAAGCCAGCACCCATGGCCATGGTTGGAAATCAATTCATGGACTGTGCTCCGTTAGCTTAGAAGTTTCTTAGTTCAGGAGCCAGGAGGGCTCAGGCAGAAAAAATGAGGTAAACATGTGCAGTGGGATGCTCAGAAGAGGAGCTGAAATGTGCCCTGAGGAAAGGCAGTATTGTCTATCATACTGCAAATGTCTTCCTCTTCTCCAGGGCCAACATGTAGTTTAAGCAAAATTTGGTTTTAATTCAGCAGATGAGTAAGCCTGTAGTCTGCAGAAGGCATGTGCTTGGCTCTGAACCTTACCGCTCCACAAAGAGCTTCCCGTTGGGCAGTTACACTGATACACAGCTGGCAATGTTACACAGGGGGCATGATCAAGAGGTCTAATATATATTAGTTTCCTGACACAAGTTTGCTAAATGTATTAGCCTGCTCCAGCTGCCCTAACAAAATATCAAACATCGAGTGGCTTAAACAACAGGAATTTATTTTCTCACAGTTCCAGGGGCTGGAAGTCTAAGATCAAGGTGCCAGCAGGTTTGGTTTCTCTGAAAGCCTCTCTCCTTGGCTTGCAAACAGCCACTTTCTTCCTGTATCCTTACATGGTTCTTTCTCTGTGTGCTTGGAGTTGGGGGCAGGAAAGAGAGAGAGAGGTCTCTAGTATCTTTTCTCCTTATTATAAGGACATCAGTTCTATTGGATTAGGGCCACATCCTTATGATCTAGTTTAGCCTTAATCACCTCCTGAAATATAGTCATGTTGGGAGTAAGCACTTTAATGTGGGAATTGTGGGGGGAATGGAATTCAGTATGCATCAGTGAGTGAATGAAAGAGGAAATACAAATATAGTCCATAGTGCTATAAACATAAATGGAATAAAAGATTAATTTTGATTTGAAGTGGGGACATTTCTTAGAGGATTTGTGATTTGAGCTAGATCACAAATAATAGCAAGAACATTGTTAGAACTGTATGTGAGGGAAAGGAAGCTCAATTGTGCAGACAACACTTTGAGGAATGCTCGGAGGCCTGAAAGATCAGGGGAACCATGTGGGGAACAGTGACTGGATCATGGGTCTTTTGGAGGGGGTAGACTATGCAGGTAAAGCTAGAGAAGGTTGTGGGGTAATTCATGGGGACGCTTTATTATACTGAGGGCATTGAAGAGACAGTGGGCTCTACTTGAGAAGGTGCCATGATTCATGGAGATTTGTGGAAGATGGGTGGGATGGCTTGACATGGGGAAAGAATAAAAGGCAGGGGGCTCAGGCAATCAGTATGGGTATCCCTACTCCCTTTCTTCACAAGGCAAGTTAACATCATTTTCATGTTGCCCTCTGGCTATCCAGATAAACTTCTATCGTTCCATGCCTCCTCTGGGCTGAACATCAGACTTTAGTTTAAGACTGGGGATCTTGATTTATACTAAAATTCTACAACAATAATTCACAACCAGGTGTAGTAAGCAGTAGGGGTTATTTTGGAGCACTGGGATTTCCTAGCAAACAGATTCAAACTCCAACAGCCACATGACTGTGCCCCTGCTCTCCTGCCACACCCCCCAGCCTCCATCCCAGGAATCCCGAAGCCTCCATCTTGAGGAGTCTGTACCCCCACCATACTTTCTCAAGGGGGATGCCTGCCATAACCAGCTGCATGAATGATGGGAGTGTGACATTCTTATGTGATTGGATGAGGGAGAAAGTTGAGAATCAGTCTGCTAGAAAGTGGGGTGATGTTCTGCTCCCTGTTTTTGAGGCCAAGAGAATAATTTATTCCAGATGGGCTGCTGTTCTTCTATAATTCAGAACAGAGCCTTTTAAGATCTAGGGAAGACAATTGAAGAACTGTTATCACAGGTTAACCAACAATACTATTAAGAGAGGTATTAATTCTCATTGCCTTGCCATTCAATAGCTCATGCAAACAATACAGGAGCTACAAGAATAATTCACAAAACTAATTTCCTGCTTTGATGAACACTCCATTTGTAATCTATTCAATTCTTCTTCTGCTTCTTCTCCGTCACCCTCTGTTTCTTCATTTTAGTCTTTGGGTATTGATCTCTTCATCACATCTTCTTTTCCCCATCATTACTTTTCACATTTACTTCTCTATGCCTCTTCATCCAATTTACTAATAATTGTTTTAAGATTAAAATGATATATGAAATTTTTCTTTATATGAAACTGTCATGTAAAAATATAACTCAAACTAAAAGACTCTGGGACACTCTGTTTGTCTGGATAGAGACAAATTGAATGTGTTTTCATACTCTCAAAAGGAATGAAAGGAATGAATGGTTGAGTAAGAAATGAGCTTAATGTTTGCCTCCCTTCACGATTCCACAGCTGGCAGAATGCGAGGGAATAGAAGGATCTAATCTCTTTTCTTCCTAAATACATTTCCTTCTTCTTTCCTCGCTGTGTGCCTGTCTGTATATTTCACTATCTTTTAAAATTTCCCATTTTTTTCAATTTCCATGATATGGGGCTAAAAATGTTATTTCAGCAATTCTGATACATGATGGAGTTTTATGTTTAATTTGCCATCTTTCTCCTAAATAAATGGAGAACATTATACTAAGAGTTATAGGTGATAATTTTAAAAAGTTTAGAAATAATCCTGGCCTTCAAGGAGCCTAACATCTAGTGAAATGTATCATGTAAGAACTCTTTGAACAGAGAAAGTGGTCAAAGTGGAGGTCCTCTTATAATTTCTATGGCTAGGGGCAAAACCTGAAGTTGGTCCCTTTACCATTTTTCTCTTAAAATGAGGTAAAAACCGGACCAAAGCAAAAACAGAACAAAAAACTAAAAGGCAATGGGAAACCTATCTCTTCCAATTGGCTGTGTAGGAATAGGGAGGGTCTCTGACTGATTTGGTTTTGGCTATGGTCGCAGGCTCAGGGGCTGGCTGTATACTTACAAGCCTCAGGAAATATTCAGCTCCAACTAGTGCCATCTCTTTTCCTGGCAGCCTCCTTGTACATTGCTTAACCACAGATCTCTCATATCATGGGGATGTTGATCACAGTTGCCATATCCAGGAATGCACTTCCGAATGGCACTGACACAGCTGGCTGGTTCGCTCACTGGAGGGAAACCTAGAAGATTGGAGTCTGGGTAGAGGAAGCATTAGAAGCAGGCACTTGCAAGAGAAATTTCCCAAGTGATTTTTAAAAGCATTATTCTTTGAAACAATAGATATTTAGGTGGATTAAAAAGTTTTCTCTCTTTCTCTCCATTTTCTTAAGATACAGATGCTGGCTTTTTCCTAGTGGGGCTATTTCCATTAGGGCTGCATTTTAGTGAGGTCACCGCTTTCACCAGTGGGTTAGAGCCATTAGTGCTCTGAGTTTTAGCTATCGTGACCTCTCATTACCCATGCTGTTTGGCCTCACAGTCACATAAAACACACAATAATAGGACCACTGGCATTTTAGATTTCATTACAATTCATATTTTGTTTAGCGCTTTCCTCCTGTACACTTTAATTTCTGTGCATAACTGAACTGCCTCATTTCCACAGAAACGAAGTTAGACCCAAAGCCTACACTCATGGTTCTAGAGGTGGTGATTCACTTCTGAGTTTTTGTGTCTTTTACCCCATGTGGGAGAAGCATACACACATACGCACACAGAGTAATTTATCTTTTCCCGACTTTGCTGTTTTCATGATCTCTTCTAAGAGTAGATATGGAAACAGATCTTTGCTCTGCTTAATTGTTTTTAATACCAAGGGCCATTAGAAGTCACAAAACAACGTATCTGAGTGCTTTCTGAGTGGCTGTAATAACCGAAAGATTATTTTATCAATATTTCCTACTTTTGTTTGAGTACATACACACATACACAGTCTCAACCATTTTAGACTGAATTGGCTGTTTCTTAACGGACCACTTAATTGATTGGTATATGCTTGCTGAATGAAGTGACCAGTTTCCCCCACACCCCTTGACTCCAATTGATCTATCAATAAAATCCATCACAAAGGTTTGGCAGTATGGACAAAACTTTAGCTGCATGTTGAAGCTATCTTTGCCTTTCTCATTATCTGTATGATTGAGTCAAAAGCCCTGACAAAATCCCAACATAATCTTTCTGAGTGAAGCCAAGTAATAACATCATATGCTGCTTCTATGAGAAATAGTTTTTTCATTTGAGTAGCTTGAGGATTACAGAACTTCCTGCTGCTACCACATTTGGAGTCACATCACAGGTAAAGGCTCTAACTTTTTTCTTTCTTGAGACAGCGTCTTGCTCTCTTGCCCAGGCTAGAGTGCAGTCGCATGATCTCGGCTCACTGCAACCTCCCCCTCCGGATTCAAGCAATTCGCCTGCCTCAGCCTCCTGAGTAGCTGGGTTTACAGGAGCACACCACCACACCCGGCTGATTTTTGTATTTTTAGTAGAGACAAGGTTTCACCATGTTGACCAGGCTGGTCTCGAATTCTTGACCTTGCGATCCGCCCACCTTGGCCTCCCAAAGGGCAAGGCTCTAACTTTTAACATCAGTTAGTAAGGATCACTCATCCTTAGAAGAACCATAAAAAGGACTGAAGCTGAGCTGCCTCTATTTTAGCACTAAGCTCAGATTTCTGTTTTTCCTACTTCATGCTACTGTCTCAGCTAGCTCCTGGATTTGAGGCCTTTTGCCTATTTTGTCTTCAATTTTGTCTACTTCTTCAGATTTGATCTATTTCCTCTTAGATTTTCATTTGATTTCCTTCCCAACCCTTTTTATCTTGCTGAATTTCCTTAGCTCTTGGTCTATTTGGACCTCAAATATCTTCCCTAACCCCAAATAATGCCTAAGTTCTACTAAAAATACAAATTCCACTAAAATACAAATTGAGTAAACTGTGAGAACATTTTAAAATCTGCTGGAGCAGACTGCAAAATACTTGATGAGGAGGATGTTGGAAGGATGGGTTAAGGCGTCTATTCAGTGGCCCATCTAAAAAGCTTGCATTTTATTCTGGAGACGATGGAAAAACTTGGACACTTAAACACCAACATCTGGAAATAAATGCTTGACATATGTATACATATTTGAGGAAGGTTGAGCTTTCAGTGTGATGTGGGATGCATCGGAATAGAGATGCTGGAGGTGAGCAGTTCAGGCTGGGGTCTAGCAAGGTTCCAAGCAAGAGCACCCAGCCAAGATGATAGAAGTCAGAAAGTGAAATGCAGGGTGGTGTGAGAGGTAGAACTCATGGAACTCGAGGGAGTGTGGTGGGTGGAGGTCAGAATAGAAGCAGAAGTGAAAGCTGCCCCCAAGGTTCTGAATCAGTGACTGGTGGTATAGATGATGCTATTAGCACGGACAGGAAAGGCAACCCAAAAGGAGAAGAACAGCTTTGAGAAAGGGGATGCTTTGCTTAGGGAATTTAAGGTGCTGACTCCTGAGTTCAAATTAGTTAGGGATTATAGGGGCAGCTAAAAAGACATTGATGGGCTGAGAGATTTGTTTGAAAGAGGACGCTAACCCAGAAAAAAAGGAAGAAGGCAGACATACACTTTTACTTGCCTTAAAGAAAGAGTGCTGTGCCATTTAATAAGGTGATCTAGTAGGGAAAAGCCTCTTCTATAAACTTATTCACAATCCTAATTCCAACCCACATGGCTTTCTCCAGGTGCTAGCCCTTCCCAAGAAGCACCCCTGCATGACCCTCCCTTTCAGCCCAGCAAATGCTACTGCACTGGTTGTGTGGGTGATAAAGAGCACTGCCCCCAGGCACCCAGGCTGGGCTTGTTGCATAGCGGGGTGGGGAAGAGGGTGTGAAGTGGATGTGAGGGAACTGATGCCTCTCTCTGTATCGAAAGGCCGAGTATAATAGATGGGGGCGTACCCCTTCCCTGACACCTCACAGACCCTGCCTCTCAGAAACGGTTCTTTAAATGGTATGATCTGCCACCTTTCTGAGAACTGTCTTAAAACACTCGAGACTGAAAGTTAAAATTCACAAACAAAAGCTTTCTTGTTCCCATAGCAAGTGATCATCATTAGTCAAGCTATTCAGAGGAAATTGAAATACCCTCTCTTGCTTGCAGGTGCCTTGGCTGGACTCCCACCCATCTTCCAGGTCCCTCATCCTCGCCTGGTTTCCCTGGTGACCAGGACTCCTAGAGCAGGGAGCAAATGCTTTTATGGATGCCGATCAGGCCAGGCTGTCTCACTGCAGGCCACCTCCCATGCCACCCTCGTGGCTGTTGAGGGCCCACTACTCACAGGTTCAAGGCCGCTCCAGGGCACAGTAGGCAGGGATTGCTGGGGAGGCAAGCCTGGCAACCCTGCTCCTGACAAAGGAGGCAGTCGGGGTGGGGGTAGGTGGCACACCTGGGCCTTTTGTTTTCTGCTGTAACTGACATGGACTGTGCTGCATTTCTTTGGCTTCATTTGCAAAGGGCTTTGGGATTAAAGATCCTGTATAAATGGAAATTATTTTATCATTGAAAGGAAAAAGTACAAGTATGCATGAGATGATGAGAAACTAAGCTTCATATTATTGCATATGACCTTTTTCACTGGATGTGTATGATACGTGACAAATACCAGCATTGGCAGGAGCTGGCTTCCAAATACTGACACTGTCCTGGATCCATGCCTTCACTCCTGGATTATTGCCATAGTTCCCTAACTGGCCGTTCAACCTCTAATCTCTCTTCACTATCACTGTCTTCAAAATAAACTGCAGGATACTACCATATGCCCTGATAAAGGCAAAAATGGAAAAGATAATAGTACCAAGGTTGGTGAGGATGTGGAGGAACTGGTACTTCATAGACCGCTGGGGGGAGTGTGAATTGCATGTTTTAGAGAAATGTTTAGCAGTATCTACTAAAGTTGAATATCAGCATGCTCTTTGATCCAGCAAATCTACTCCTACTACATATACTCAGCAGGAGTAAGCACACATATTTATCAAAAGTCTTGTATGAAGTGTTCATGGTAACAGTGTTTGTTAATCGTCCAAATCTGAAAATAAGCCAGATGCCCACCTCAACATTAGAACTGATAGATTATGGTATATTCGTATAATGGGATACTATACATCAATGGGAATGAATGAATTCAATCTACATCACAATGTAGATAAAATCTTACAAACATTAATATTGAGCCAAAAAAGCCAAACACTAAAGTACGCATACCATATTGTTCCATTCATATGAAGTTCAAAATCAGCGAAACTAAGCAACAGTATTAGAAATCAGGGTAATTGTTCCCTCGTTGGGGTGGGAGGTTATGACAGGAGAGGAGCATGCGGTGGGGAGTGGTCTTTTGGGGAGTTGGCAAATGTTATGTTTCTTGACCCAATTACTGGTTATCTGGCTGACCAGAGGCCTGAGATGGACATATGTTCACTTTGTAAAATTCAATAAGTTGAACACCTATTTTGTGTCCCTATTATACTTTGACAAAATTTATTAAACAAACAAAATAGAACTACCACAGCTTTCATGTTGCTTTCCTGCATAGAAACCTGAAATGGTTCTCCGCAGCTTTCAGGCTAAAGCCTAAACTCCTTAGCTTCAGATATGAGCTTTTACAATCTGACCCCATCTATTTCTCCAGCCCCATCACCTACCCATTCCTACTAAGTACACTATGCTCTAGCTCTGTGGGATTTTTCAAATCATTACTTCAGTCTTCCATGCATTTGTATGTCTTCAGCACTTTGCTCATGTTGTTCTTTCTGCCTGGAATACTCTTCCACATTTGTTAACTTGATGACCCAACTCAAATGAAAGGTCGTCTCCCTTACAAAACCTTCCCTGACTTACCTGTCCAGATGTATTTGTGTCTCATGTGCTCATATTGCTATTAAAACACAACTTACCTAGTTCAGAATAAACTCTCATATGTATTTGTTAAATTAATGATTTCTTTGAGAGCCGAGCTACCTGAGATAATAGGATTCATATTTCAAAGAACCTTCTGATGTAGATAGATGCAGAGACTGTCACCAGGAATTATTGGCTTGACTGTTTCTCATTCTGTTTACTTAGCATTGCTGCCCCTACCTTGAGAAAGAAGGACTTGTTTGTGGGCTTCAAAGCTTTTTATGTAGCTACATTATTTACGGGTGTTATCTGCTGATGGTTTTGGTAGTAGCTGGAGACTAAAGATAATTTTATTTTGCTCTTATCTTTTGCGGGGAAAGGGGAAAATAAAAAAGATGTGTGTATTTGTTTATTTCAAGTTAAAATAAAATTTTAATCTGCAGAGTAGAAGCAAAAATTAAAATAGGGTCAAATTCTGCCATATGCTTCGGACTCTCTATGTTTCTTGGGCCATGTTTTATTCTTCTAGCTGCATCTAGAGAGAAGTTTCTAGATAACATGATTTCCTTTTTGCAGGATTTAGGTCTCTGCATATTAAATTGATCACAGTGTGTGACTAAGAACTAGTCTCCTAATGTTCTAGCTAGTTATTGGGTTAGCAGTATATACATATTAGGAGATGAATGTTGTTTGTGAGACTTCACCCTTATATCAAAATGCATTAACACACGTATGGAGAAATAGAGAAAAGCAGTAGACTAAAAGAAAACTTGTTTATAAGCCTGGGTACATTTTGGGTTGTTTTTTCCCCTTTTCATTTTATATACACCAATTTAAAGCCTCACGTTTCTCCAGCCTCTGCAATTATAGCCGCCTAATTCTGTGTCTACCCTGGAGATACAAATGAGCTAAAAAGAGACTTTCTAATCAACTCTTATAATTATGCAGTCAGATGGAAAATACTGATAACTAAGTCTTATTCTTAGTTAAGAGCTTTGCATATTTCAAAGAAGATGGGTGGGCTGCAACACAGAGCATAGCCTATGCCTAGATTACACAAGTGACCCTTTGGAACAGTATTTTAACAAGCCTTGGTTTTCACAGTCTTAAAATATTAAAAGAAAAAAATAATACATTAGGGTTTATATAGTGCATTTTGTATTGTTCATATTTATTTTAAGGTGTCATCAGATCATTCCCATGTGGCTAAGACCGGTGTGTAACATGAGTCATAATGTACAGAAACTGCTTCCTAAGTGGCAACACAGGGATAAAGAGCCAGCTCAGAGCTGGTTGGCATCAGAGCAGAGTCTAACTTAAACCCAGGTCATTGACTGCTGGATTAGGCTGCTCTCATTGACTCACTCTTACTCTTTTCACTAAATCCTACTGTCTCATGAAACTCAAAAACATTAAATAAAATGCCCTCCCTGTGAACCTAGACTACTGGTGAAGCTGTTGGAAGCCTCAGTCTCCCAGGTACCAATACAAAGTAAACACCCTTCCACTCTCCTTCTCCTCCAGCCCTTGGTAAAATCTGGCTGCTATGATGATGGCACAGATGCTCCCTCCCTAGAGTGACTCCAAGTCTCTAAGCACACTCTCTATGGGGCTCCAGAATTAACCCACTAATTGCTACAATCAAATCATGAGAGGTTCCTCTCCCTCCCCACACTACCAATTGTCGTTCACCTATTGCAAGGGGAGTAGCTTGGGGAAGTGAAGAAAGGATGGACTCTGGAGCCTCAGAGCTCTGTGTACCAGTTTTCCTTCTGCTATTTTGTAGTTTTGAACCTATGCAAGCAACTGAATTATCTGAAGCTAAGGCATCCCTTGATGCCTTTTAACTGGGTTATTTGGAAATTTAATGATAGTGCATACAATTACCTGGTACATAGTAAAAATTCAAAACTACTTTGAACTGAAAAGTGGCTGCTAAGCCTGAAGATTTCAGATGCCACATAGTTTAAAGACCTTCACATTATTATAAATATAAAATTTTCAGTGAAACTAAACTAGCCTTCAATCTTCATCTCACTTGGCATCATTACAATGCCTGGCAGTTCCAGTTAGACATTTTGTGAGATGTATCTAGTTATGTGTCAGATTTTTCCCTACCTAGAAAAACTTTTTTTAACTTACTTTCAAATCTATGATCATATTCATTTAACAATGTATTGGGAAGGGTTTTGGGCTCCAGGAAGGTAGGGCCAAGCCTGTTTTTGCCCTTTGTATTTTTATTATGTAATACTGAGCTAGTGGCTAAATGAATGAATAAACGGCTGGGTTGGAGTGCTGATGATTCTATAGAGCTTCCTTAGCTCAAGAAAATGTACCATGTCCTGTGTCAGCAGGCCCACAGCATCATCCTTACATTTAAAGGGCAAGGGCAACACAGAGATAAAGAGCCGTTTTGGACTGTCAGAGTTCTGAGTTCATGTTTTGCATCTGCTGCTGACTCACAGTATGACTCTGGTCAATTAAACTTATTTGCTTTGAAATTGAGGGGAGGGTTACTTGATATTTCTCATGGAGGCATCAAGTAATGCCTATGACATACTATTTCATAGAAGCAAGGGGGTAATGCATAGTCATTAAAGCACACTGTGTTGACCAGCTGGCTCCAACCCTTGGCATAGCTCCTATCCCACTGCTGTGGCTCCAGGAGCCCACCTGAGGACCCAACCCTACAGGGGCTTTGAAACAGTTCTGATCTTGGTTAACAGAATATTAGGAGCCTTTATTTGATAGCTCTTGTGAATCAGTATCAAGTTATCTTGGCCGCCACGCCTATTCTGAGCTTTTGTGGCCCAAATATGGTAAGTGGGTTTCCATCAAATTCATGTAATTAAGTTCATTTGTTGCATCTATTCATCCTCTATACAATTTACAATCCATGTTAGGGTCTGGGTATTTAAAGATGGGTCTGCCTTTAAAGAGTTCCCAGTCTAGTGGGAGAGATGTATAGACACATCATTGTATAAGAACAGAGCTTGGTAAAGTGTTTTAAGAGTGCCTTACGATCAGCATGAAACTCATTTAGCCCTTGTTGGGTGTTGTTCTGCTCCTCTAGGCCCAAGTTCTTCTTATCTTGGGATCCTGTCAGCTCATAGCAGGCCATCTGGCACTGACTGCTGGCCAGGTCTTTACCTACTAGCTGCACTGACCAGGCAGGATTCCCTCCATCAGCCTGACTTTGTAATGCTGTCATCTCGCCACATATTGGGGTCCTCCTGTTCCTGGGAATCTGCATCCTGTTCCTCTTTGTGGTTCTATCTGATGCCCAGGTATTGACCTACTTCAGTTTTTATGGGTGTTTTTGATGTATGTTTTCATCTGGTTTTAGCTGTATAGATGTGGAGTGGCCCACATAATGTATATTACTCCACGCTGCCTCCCAAAAATGTTAATGATAAATTGTAAACAAAGTGTGTGTCTTCAATGCTTTGATCGAATCTACTCGCATATCACGCCAAAGAAACACATAAAAATCAACTATGAGCTCCAGTTACTGATCCCACTGTTTATCCAGGCTGTCCTCCCCCTTTTCTGTTCAAGTGTCCTTTCCTGCTCTTGTATTTGTTACTCCCTCTGCACTCTCCTGGTTTTGTTCCCCAGCTTGCAACAAGACATACCAGAATTCCACTTCCTCGCGGTGTACAGATCAAATCTGAGATAAGAACTCCTTAGATAGAAGGCAGTGCTGTGTACTGGAAAGAACACAGTCTTGGAATCTGATAAACGAGTTTAAACCAGGCTATGTCTCTAGCTGTGTGAGCTTTGTTAATTTAAAATAACTCAGCTAATCTGATCTAGAGATGTCTTCTGTTAAGTGTAGATAATAACATCTCATAGAGTTATGAGGTCAGTATGAGATAACATATGCAGAGCTCTTAGGACTTAGCAGAACCTCAGTAAATGCTTGTCCCTTCTCTTTTCTGCATATTGACACACAAACCCCTTCTATAACTTAAATTTGTGATTGCTCATCTGACCCTAAACCTGGGAACAAAAACAGTGTATTCGTGTAGTAGTTCTGACTTGACCAATAACTGTTGTTATAAGCCCTGGAAAGTCTTTTGTTATGTTGTCTTAAAAATATTATTGAAAACATATTTACCATTGGTCTAGGACAGGCTGTGGAATACTAAGAGTGGATAGTCACTTGGAAGAGGTTAAGGTCAAGAGGAAATCAATGAAGAACATTTTCCCCTTCTTTATCAGTCCTCAGCTCACAATGTGAAATGTTTTCTCTGAATCAGCAGAGAATGAATGCATCCATATACTTGCATCAATAACATAATGATTGGAAGTCACAGTTGCAGAACTAGACAGCTTGGGTTCAAATATCAGATCCACCTCCAACTAGGTGTATAATTTTGGACCATAGTTTCTTTATTAGTAAAATATTTGAATGGCTCTAAAATAGTAATACTTAATTTAAAGGATTTTTCTGATAATTTCATGAGTTAATTCATATAAAGCACTTAGAAAAGACTATGGCTCCTAGTAAACATTGCATCAGGCTTTGCTATGATTATTCTACCCTTATCAACATTATTATCATTGAGGAAAAATCTGTGCTATTTTACAAGTAAATATATCTTACATCAATTGAATCAATATAATCATAAAAAGAGATTTTTTTCATTTGTTTATCATTTGCATTATTTCTTGATTTGTTTACTACTTGTGTTTTTTCTTAAAGTTATTATTTATATTCCCTATCCATTTTTAATTCTTTACCGTTAATAATTTCAAAGAACTCTTTTTGTGTTGGTGATTATATTCCACCATCCACCTTTCCTTTGTTTTTTTCTTAAGCATATATATTTTCAATCCAGATTAAATTTGCTTCAAGGTAAAAGTAGACAAAGTTTGCTTAAAAGCCTGTAAGCAAAATTTTGAAATTAAATATTTTTAGCCTTTTAACCACTTGTCTTATATTTTATAATATATAAGGTAGTACAATGAGCTGATACAATTGGTAATAAGTATTTAAATTGAAGCTGGTATTTCAGCCTCAGGATCAATATCTAATTATGTATTATATGAGGGACATAATTCCAGGGGCCTTAATCCTATCTTTAAGCTATATGGCCAATGTGCCAATCCAATTGTTTTTACTTAAGTATATTTTCAGTCTTGAATTAATAGGCTTCAAAATTATACTAAGATTTTTGGTTGAGAACATTGCAGGGTGATGGAGTGAATAATACATATGCACTATTTCTTTCCCTGTGCCTTTTTTTTGCTGACCTTACATAACACAATATATTTATATTGATTTTGTATTTTCAATTATTTTCTCACTAAAGACTTTTTCTTACTTTTTTCCACACTAGCGTAACCATTTAACTTTTAATAAGATGAAATATAATAATAATGACACTTATTGAATGTTTACTGCACACCAGGGACTGTTTTGTGCTTGTCATACAAATTTATTTAGTTCTCCCCAATAACATGCATTTGGTAGTATAACCCTCAGATGAGAAAACTGAGGCAGAGGAAGGCTAAGTTGCCCAAGAATACCCAGCTAATAAGTGAATTACAGAAGGATGTGAATTTAAGTAGAATAATTTCAGGGCATTGTCTGGCAAACTTTTTTTATGGTCAAGGGTCAGATATTAAGTATTTTTGGCTTTGAGGGCCATCTGATCTCTATTGCAACTACTCAGCTCTGTGGTTATAGCACAAAAACAGCCATAGGTAATATGTAAACGAATGGGTGTGGCTGTGTTCCAATAATACTTTATGGTCACTGAAATTTGAATTTTATAGAATTGTCACCTGTCACAAAATATTTTATTTTGATTTTTAAAAAATGGTTTACAAACTGTGATAAACATTTTGGCTCATTGGCTGTAGATTGCCAACTTCTGTTCTAGAGGGTAAGATCTTAGCCACTGTGTTCCTACTTGACTTGCACATATCAAAAAGTGAAAAATCCAAAGTGTGTCTAATACTAATGGTGTTACCTAGTAAGGATAACTCCTTCTTCAAAGATACTACTTATTAGAACTATATTATTTTGGTTTGGAAGTTAAAAGTTTATCAGTTGAATTCTTAAAGTTCTCCTGAGTGTTTGCATTTTTTTCACCCTTAATTGTGAGTATAACCCTCTTCAGGCTGAGCCCGTATAGTAAAAGTAAGGCCAATTTGTAATTACTGGATTGGCTTCACTAAAGTGCAAACAATGGAGTAAATCAGAGTGAGAAAACATAATGTCACGTTCTGAGTTATGCTGTTTTACTGTCTACATTTATAAATTAACCTGGTTTGTCTTCAGAACAGCATTTTGCTCTGTTTTGTGTGGATAGATTCTAATTCACAGCACCAGCATCCAGCATGGTTTCTTTATTATGGAAAATAAATTCCCAATAAGCCACCCAGCAGCATGATTAAATTTTGAAATAACATTGGCTTTGTGGGCACATCATTTTAATTGTCCTCCCTGCCAGCCTAGTTTATCTTCATGACAACCATCTCATTCATTATCACCTATTACCAATCCAGAAGGCTCTCAGTACACCATCTCCAAGGCAGTTCCAAACAATAAAGCCAGTTGTACATCTAGACATGTCATATTGACACACAATTTGAACAGGACTCCCAAGCTGTTGCATAGGCACCAACAACTTTGATTCGTCAGTGACTGACTCTAAGATTCTGCTTGAGAAGGGGAAGGCTAGGGCCTGGAGAGCTTGTGGAGCAAGAAGGGAAGTAGTCAGCATTGCTGTGGAGACAAGTTTCTCAACCTCATAAAACTCTACACTATCTCCACACCAGATGATGTTAGAATGGCATTGACTAACCTTACCAAGAAGGATAGAGAGATTATGCTGAGAAAATGAAGAAATACAAGAGATTTCAAGTAAAAACGTTTTAGATTATTGCATGGTGATAGGTTAGCCAGACAACTTGAACAGATCTTTGCCATAATAAGCATTGTGGTTGTAAATTCTAGATTCACTTGTATTACAGCCTTTAATCACTGTCACAATCATGCATGTTTTTTCACATATGATCATTTTTGGCCTTTAATGTGTAACTCACTCATGCAGAGTAGATACTACTCTCCTCCTTCAT
Organism: Gorilla gorilla gorilla; assembly: GCF_029281585.2. Lineage (NCBI taxonomy): Eukaryota > Metazoa > Chordata > Mammalia > Primates > Hominidae > Gorilla > Gorilla gorilla. The sequence continues at coordinate 189,576,063 of NC_086017.1, read as the reverse complement.
AGCTGGGGGAAGCAAGGCACAGACGGGATTCACTGATCACCTCAAGTGATTAGGAGAGCAGGTTAGCGCTGTGACTGGAGTGTTGCTCCAAACTCCTGGCCATTACTCTTTCTGCCATGGTATACTACATATAATTCCTAGGAATGGTGAAATACTGCTGAAGCAACCAGCCATTTATACAGGGGAAGGAAACAAAATACAAATTTTTTAATGCATTAATGAAACCAAATTTTTAAAAGTCTGCGGAGGGCCTTGATTTAGGAGACATGGATTCAAATCACCAAGTTCATAGATTACTAGGAACATAAACCTGATCTTGTCAGTTATAATCTTGAAGTCTTACTTTCCTCTTCTGTAAAATGTGAATAATAATATGCTACACAAGTTCTCGTGAGAATAGAATGAGACAAAGCCATCAGGAAGCATCTAGCAACTGGCTTAGCACTTGATTAACACCAGTTCTTTTCCTCCTTGAAATTGTGCATTATCTGAAGCCAGATACACATGGGTAAAAACATTAGAGATATTTTCAATTATCTGTGCAATCTCTAAAGAACTTTAACTTGAAAAAACTTTTGCAGATGCCACTATAATTTAAACTTTCTCTTTTATTTGCTTATTTAGTGAGACCTGTTGTCCAGGCTGAAGTGCAGTGCTCTGATCATAGCTCACTACAACTCTTTCTTATTTTTAATATTTCCTCTTACCCCTAGTGAATTGAAATTAGCAAATGAACAATAACAACAGCAAAACCCCCCAACCCCAGGATTATTTAGAAGTGGGAGATCATTAAAAGCTGATTTGTCCATGCCTATGTCCTGAATGGTATAGCCTAGGTTTTCTCTTGGGTTTTTATGGTTTTAAGTTTTACATGTAAGTCTTTAATCCATCTTGAGTTAATTTTTATATAAGGTGTAAGGAAGGGATCCAGTTTCCGTTTTCTGCATATGGCTAGACAGTTTTCCCAGCATGGGCAAAGTCTTCATGACTAAAACCCTAAAAGCAATTGCAACAAAAGCCAAAATTGACAAATGGTATCTAATTAAACTAAGGAGCTTATGCACAGCAAAACAAACTATCATCAGAGTGAACAGGCAACCTAGAGAATGAGAGAAAATTTTTGCAATCTATCCATCTGACCAAGGTCTAATATCCAGAATCTAAAAGGAAATTAAACAAATTTACAAGAGAAGAAAAAAAACATCAAAAATTGGGCAAGGGATATGAACAGACATTTCTCAAAGGAAGACATTTATGTGACCAAACAAACACATGCAAAAAAGCTTATCATCACTGATCATTAGAGAAATGTAAATAAATACCACAATGAGATACCATCTCATGTCAGTTAGAATGGCAAGCATAAAAAGTCAGGAAACAACAGATGCTGGTGAGGATGTCGAGAAATAGGAGCACTTCTACACTTTTGGGAGTGTAAATTAGTTCAACCATTGTGGAAGAGTGTGGCAATTCCTCAAGGATCTAGAACCAGAAATACCATTTGACCCAGAAATCCTATTATTGAGTATATACCCAAAAGATTATAAGTCATTCTACTATAAAGATGGATGCACATGTATGTTTATTGCAGCACTATTTAAAATAGCAAAGATGGAACAAACCCAAATGCCCATCAGTAATAGGCTGGATAAAGAAAATGTGGCACATGTACACCATGGAATACTATGCAGTCATAAAAAACAATGAGTTCATGTCCTTTGCAGTGACATGGATGAAGCTGGAAACCATCATTCTCAGCAAAGTAACACAGGAACAGAAGACCAAACACCGCATGTTCTCACTGATAAGTGGGAGTTGAACAATGAGAACACATGGACACAGGGAGGGGGACATTACACACCGGGGCCTGTCAGGGAGTGGGGGGAAAGGGGAGGGAGAGCATTAGGACAAATACCTAATGCATGCGGGGTTTAAAATCTGCATGATGGGTTGATAGGTGCAGCAAACCACCATGGCATATGTACACTTATGTAACAAACCTGCATGTTCTGCACATGTATCCCAGGACTTAAGGTAAAAAAATTAATAATAATAATATAATAAAAGAAATCTAGGTGGGGAGATCGTGAGGTCAAGAGATCGAGACCATCCTGGTCAACATGGTGAAACCCTGTTTCTACTAAAAATACAAAAATTAGGTGATGGTGGCACGTGCCTGTAGTTCCAGCTGCTCAGGAGGCTGAGGCAGAAGAATTGCTTGAACCCGGGAGGCGGAGGTTGCAGTGAGCCAAGGTCACGCCACTGCACTCTAGCCTGGCGACAGAGTGAGACTCCGTCTCAAAAAAAAAAAAGGTTGATTTGCAAATTTTTAAGTTACAGTTTTTAACTATGGTACTATATGCATAACATAAAATTTACCATCTTGTTTCTAAGTTTACAGTTCCATGACATTAAGTACATTCATATCGATGTGCCACAATCACCACTATTTGTCTCCATTTCATCATTCAAACTGAAATTATGTGCCCATTAAACAATTATTCCTCATTCCCCCTCCCCCAACCCCTGACAATCACCATTCTAGTTTTTGTCTCTAAGAATTTGACTGTTCTAGGTACTTCATATGAATTGCTTTGCATATTTAACTCTCCATTCTCGAAGGGATCTGGAAACTTCTATTTTTGTTGCAGTATTTTATAAATTCAGTCTAATGTTATTCGATTAACTTTAATCTCAGTGGAGACTCCAACACTTAAAGTTACATGTTTATTTAATCAAAAACTAATCTTTCAATATAAAGTGACATTTGAACTGAAAAGATTTACAAAGTTGTTAAAAATTATCCATGAGCAAACACCTCATCAATAATAATTATTCCCAGGATGGAATATGTACATACATGAGCACATTAGGTGGGGGTGTAAAAGAAAAAAGTTAATGCTGCATTAATCATCCAAATGAAGTAATACTATTACTTTTATGCCATCCAATATCTTGTATTTGAATTTATTAAAACCAGACCATAAAGTACAAATTATTAAACAGAATTATGTTGCCATTTTACACTTAAATCTCTTTCTTTACATTTTACTGTAAACAAACACATTTTAAACGTTTGTTTATTAGCATGCATCAATATTTCTAGAGGCCTTTTAAAACTGCTTTCAAAATTAAACCAGTAATAATTACTAAATGATGCTTTAAATGGCCAATAAATTCCACCTTGGAAACTCATCTCCCTGCACTTCAAGTAATACTGGGTTGACATACATTATCTAAATTTTCAGCAACCCTGTGAAGAGAGATTACTTCCACTTTACAGAGGAGGACAGGAAGATCCAGACATGTTGAGTGACTTGCCCAAGTCATGCATGTCCAGTTTGGGACTCAAACTCAAGTCTTCTAGCTCAAAGTCCTGGACCTGCTACTCTCAAGGCCCCTGCACTGCACAATTCCAGGGACATCACATTCTCTACACACCTGCCCCCTTTCTCTTTTCCATGTCGTCATTTCTTTATGGCACCACTTCCTTCCGGTTATAGTATAGTGGCTTACCAATGTGTCTACTATATTCTACCAGACTTTCATCTCTCTGGAGTCTGAAGTATTCTCAGTTATCTCAGTGTTTTCTGTCACTCACAAAGTGCTTTTGGAATTGAGGCAGGGATGTTGCAGTTGCAGAGTGTGTCATGTGAGGCCATCTTCCTGGTGCCAAAATGTTAGAGCAAAAAATGTGAAAATTTTAGTCAATTATCTGGATGCTTTTCTCATAAACTTCTATTTGGCAGTAGACACATGGATGCATCTTTCATCTTTGAACAGTAAGATTAATGATGCGTGGTAGCATCTTTACTGTTATCAAAGTTGTCTTCATTGCTATGTAGACTAGGATGTCTTCATGATGTCCAATTAATTGTTTAAGAATGCCTATTGAACAATTTCAGGGAGATGACTTGAAGTTGACTTGGGATAAATTCCATTTTCTCCTTAGTAATGGAGTTGATCACCCTTCATGGACCCATCCTGATATAATTGCTGATTTCTGTAATTTAGCAATAAAAGATAGTCTATGAAACAGGTTATCAATAGTGTGCCCAAATGGCAAAGTCATTATGAATTTAAGTTATAAATTAAATCCTGGACATTTCAAGGTACTTAGGTCTAAAAATTGTTTTATATTTAGGACTCTCTTAAATATATATATTGATATATACATCTCATATATATATATGAAACTCTGAGAGTCTACATATTCTTAGAAGCCAAGAGCAAACTAAACCTACTCAAGAGTTCCTCCTCATATATATATTCAAGAGAGTCCTAAATATAAATATATAAATATATATTTATTTATATATCTCAGATATATGTATCTCATACATATGAGACATATATATCATATGTAATATGATAAAACTGAATATTATATATACATACCATATATAACTGAATACTATATATATACTATATATATACTAACTGAATATTATATATATAGTATTCAGTTATATCATACAACTGAAGTTTCAGATTCATCTTTCCTGCAGAAGGCAAAGCAATGTGAGGGCATCAGCATAATGTGTTGCATAGATGGCCCATCTGCCAAGTATTTCTCTTTTTGGCACCTCAAGAACAGAAAATTCACTGGAGATTAATTGAAAATCTGTATGTCTTGTGTCTGCTATATATTATTTGAGCCTATATGTTCATTTAATTAAAATTTCATAAAGCCTAAGATTATTCTGTCTCCCTAGACTATGAAAAACATACTATCTGCTGAATTCAATGTCACTATAATTGTATCTCCTCTGCCAATAATAATGCTTTATATTCTTTGGGTTTTAGACAAGCATTAATGTGAACTTTCTCCCCAGATATTTTTACAGTACCATATAACACAATTAACAAGTTAAATTTTACAGCAGTCTTAAAAGAATGTAGGAACTGCTAGACACAAGGGAAAGTGATGTTTCTGGATGAGATCAGATGGAAGACCAGGAGTCAATGCAATGTCTGTGACTCCAATATCTGCAGATCTCAGTACCAGCTCCAACTGGTATTGACCTGGTAAAGGTACAACCTCCTAAAATCCTAAATGGCCTTTGGAGAAGAGAAAGTTGTTAGCAGCTCTCTAATCTGCAGAAATGGAATTCTAATTGCTTGAAACTAATTGGGACTGAGGAACTGAGCATTTCTCTGGAGTTCTTTGGTTGAAACTGGATAGCCAAGAAGCTACATTTGTTTGGGTTCTTTGTATATAACCCTACAAGATGGATGCCTCAGATGAGCATTGCCCATTAAACAGTCCTGGTTATGGTGTGCTGAACATGAGGGCTGCAGGTGAGGAGGAGCTCTTGAGTAGGTTCAGTTCACTCTTGGCTTCTAAGAATATGTAGACTCTCAGAGTTTCATCATACATTTTATTCCTGGTTTCATTCACTTTTCTTCTCTTCTCCTCTTCCTACCTTTGTCAAACTTTCATTCTATATGGTCCCTTGAGGTACAGAGTAACATATAGGAGGGAAATATGCTTAGCATGACAAAGGTCAGGTTGAGTATAGACGGTAAAAGGGAACTATTTTGGTTTTGTTTTGTACTCCCCCCTGAGTCATGCAAATGTCTAACAGAGCCTTCTGAACACAGGCTTCTGAACACACTTCCTTCAGGCAGAAAACTCTCCCAGATAATAGAGGCAGAGCATGGGAATCTGAAAGGAATAAGCCATATGAAGAAATGTACACTTGACAATCTTGGGTCTATCTCAAGAAGGAGAACATATATCAATGCTTACTAAGTGTTAGGTGCTACACTAAGCCCCTCACGGGCATTGCATCATGCATCTCTCACAGCAACGTTCTCAAAGGAAGTGTTATTTTTATCCTCATTATGCAGATGAGGAAACATAATTAGAAAGGTTAAGCTATGCAGCCATGTTGCTCTGAACTTGCTGCCTAAGTTCTTAACCTCTCTGCTATACTGGCTGGTTGTAGGTCCCTTTGACTTTGTTTTTAGTGACCTGGCACTCATCCCCAGGTTTTCCCATTTAGTGGTCTCCCAACACTACTGAAATTCTGGCACAGTGTTTTATTTACCATGCTATCTCTACTGCTCAGATCTAGCTTCATGGCAACCAGTTCCTTCAGGGCTGCAGTGGATATCTGGGGGCTTGCAGACCAAGCAGCTCTTCCCCTTCACTTTCCAATGCAAGTGAAGGGAATCACTTCTTCTCCAACGAGTATAGGCTAGTGGGATGATTAATAAAGCAGCTCTTTTTTTCCTTTAGCTGAAACGTGAGAAAAAGACCCAACTAGGCACACAAGCCCTCTCTCCTTGGAATTAGCACACAAAGCAGAAAACATAACACCCAAAAATGATGGAGTCCCAATGACAGCGATTTATCCCTACCATGTAGATTTCAAGAGATCTTTGGGTTTTGCCTGTTTCAAAGACTGGTTCTTCAGTTTTCCACTCTGTACTGTGAGTTAGCCCATATCATACCTTTATACTTTTTTTAAGGTAGTTGACTCAATATTCACTGTTTAAAGGAAAAGAACCTCAAGTGAAACAGGTTCAGCAGTAAAAGCCCTGGAAACTTCAGTCATACTATATGAGTACTTTTTAAATTTCAACAAGGTAAGCCAAGCCGTTCATGTGTGTCTCCTTCTCCTGCAGTGTTCATATTGAGGCTGAGCAAGGTAAGCTAGGAAAAAAGCTTTTTCACTAATCAGTTCTCTCTGGGGAATGGGCAAACTGAAGGTAAAACACACAGGAAAGGCATTCAAGATGCCAAGATAGAAGATATGAAAAAAATCACAACTGAGAGAAAATGAAGTTCTAGAGAAAGAATCAAAGGTGAGAAATCCATATTTAGGTGCATATGTCTTCCATTAAACAGCTTCTCTGGTACAGTCATCACTGATATATATGCCCTGTTCAGTGACATTACTAATGCTGTGCTGTGTGACACTTACAATCTTCTGCAAGTTGACTGGCCTAAGCCATCAGAAATGACACATCAAAAATGGACCCATCAGCTTGAGTAATTGAAACAGAAGCAGTTCTTTGAAATTTCATTTTTAAATGAGCTTTGAGAATGTTAATAAACTTGATTACCAACATTTAAATAAAATTTCTTTTTAAAATATTGCTCTTTTCTGTCTCTATTGAAAGCCTGGTACTCAGCAAACCAAACATTCAGAGTCAGTGATAAAGTCCCAGACAGACTGGTTGCTTCTTTGTTCAGTCTCATGGAATTCACATGCCTTAGATCACACTCTTCCAAGAAATTATCTTAATTTCATATTTTGAAATTTTGATATTTAACACATTCATCTAGCTCTTTTCTTCTCCCAGCCACTCCCCTTTTGGAGAAGAGAATTACCAGGATAGGCATGAAGCTGTTCTCCCTGAACAATTTTTTCTTCTTTTAAGTCCATTGTGCAACACCTGTAACAGTTACACTCCTTTCAGTGTCCTCCCTGACTTTTTGCTAAAATGCAGTTAACTGTTGTCTGTGCTCTGTTTGAGCTGCAAAGTCAACGTGGGTATAATGGTTATGCCTGCATTTTGTCTCCTCAAGCCTAGCTCAACTGAGATCGTTGCAGGTATAGCTTTGTACAACTCTGGGACCATTCTAGGGTAAGGCAGACAGTACATGGAAGTAGAAGGAAGCTGGGTTTAATTTTGGCTGCATGGCCACTGATGGGAGCTCTGGACATGTGCAAGCATATCGTGCCATGGTGTTTTCTTGACCCAGCCATGTGAGCGCATCCTGACTAGCTGCTCCTCTGCCTCAGTACTGTATATATTTTTAAGTTGGATATCTAAGTTCCTGCTGTAACCACAAAGCTGTCCTCACAGCCTCAGCCCACTTGGCTGAGACTTGGCCTTCTGTCTTGTCTCTCTTTTCAGAGATGACTTTTTTAAATCCCTAGTCACCAGATTTGGAGCAGGACTGGTTCTGCTCTGAATAGCTCAGTCTACTCACAGTCTTTGCACCCTCTGCTGCCTGATTTCAAGGCTCATGCATTGTCTGCACCTCTGCGGTTGTGCCCTGCCAACTGAATTGGACCTTTTAACGCTGATAGCAGACCCCTCAGATTGACCAAAACTGGATGCCGACCCTCAGAGGGCAGCTCCACGTTCCAATGCAATATATTAGCTCCAGACTCATCAATATGCAGTCTCTCCCCACATTTTCCCACAGCACAAACATTTTAAACAATTTTAGCATACCTGTATTAGTCCGTTTGCATGTTGCTGATAAAGACATTCCCAAGACTGGGAAGAAAAGAGGTTTAATTGAACTTACAGTTCCATATGGTTGGGGAGGCCTCAGAATCATGGTTGGAGGCAAAAGACACTGCTTACATGGCGGTGGCAAGAGAAAATGTGAGAGAAACAAAAACAGAAGCCCCTTATGAACCCATCAGATCTCGTGAGACTTATTCACTATCGCAAGAATAGCACAGGAAAGACTGGCCCCCATGATTCAGTTACCTCCCCCTGGGTCCCTCCCACAACATGTGGGAATTCTGGGGATACAATTCAAGTTGAGATTTGGGTGGGGACACAGCCAAACCATATCATTCCACCCCTGGCCCCTCCAAATCTCATGTCGTCACATTTCAAAACCAAGCATGCCTTCCCAACCGTCCCCCAAGTCTTAACTCATTTCAACATTAATCCCAAAAGTCCATAGTCCAAAGTCTCATCTGAGAAAAGGCAAGTCCCTTTCACCTATGAGCCTGTAAAATCAAAAACAAGCTCGTTATTTCCTAGACATAATGGGGGTGCAGGTATTGGGTAAATACAGCTGTTTCAAATGGGAGAAATTGGCTGAAACAAAGGAGTTACAGGGCCCATGCAAGTCCAAAATCCAGTGGGGCAGTCAAATTTAAAAGCTTCAAAATGATATCTTTTGACTCCAGGTCTCACATCCAGGTCACACTGACGCATGAGGTGGGTTCCCATGGTTTTGGGCAGCTCCGCCCCTGTGGCTTTGCAAAGTACAGCCTCCCTCCTGGCTGCTTTCACAGGCTGTCATTGAGTGTCTGTGGCTTTTCCAGGTACATGGTGTAAGCTGTCAGTGGATCTACCATTCTGGGGTCTGAAGGATGGTGGCCCTCTTCTCACAGCTCCACAAGGCAGTGCCCCAGTAGGTGTTCTGTGTGGGGGCTCTGACCCCACATTTCCCTTCTGCATTGCCCTAGCCGATGTTCTCCATGAGGGCCCCACTCCTGCAGCAAAGTTTTGCCTGGGCATCCAGGCATTTCCATACATCTTCTGAAATCTAGGTGGAGGTTCCCAAACCTCAATTCTTGACTTCTGTGCACTCTCAGGCTCAACACCGCATGGAAGCTGCCAAGATTTGGGGCTTCCACCCTCTAAAGCCATAGCCTGAGCTGTACATTGGCCCCTTTCAGCCATGGTTAGAGCTGTTGGGACACAGGGCACCAAGTCCCTAGGCTGCACACAGCATGGGGACCCAGGGCCCAGCCCATGAAACCACTTTTTCCTCCTGTGACTCTGGGCCTGTGATGGGAGGGGCTGCTGTGAAGGTCTCTGACATGACCTGGAGACAATCCCCATGGTCTTGGAGATTAACATTAGGCTCCTTGCTACTTATGCAAATTTCTGCAGCTGGCTTGAATTTCTCCCCAGAAAGTGGGTTTTCCTTTTCTATCACATAGTCAGGCTGCAAATTTTCCAAACATTTATCCTTTGCTTCCCTTATAAAACTGAATGTCTTTAACAGCACCCAAGTCACCTCTTGAACGCTTTGCTGCTTAGAAACTTTTTTCCACCAGATACCCTAAATCATCTCTTTCAAGTTCAAAGTTCCACAAATCTCTAGGGCAGGGGCAAAATGCTGCCAGTCTCTTTGCTAAACATAACAAGAGTCACCTTTGTTCCAGTTCCCAACAAGTTCCTCATCTGTGACCACCTCAGCATGGACCTTATTGTTCCTATCACTATCAGCATTTTTGTCAAAGCCATTCAACAAGTCTCTAGGAAGTTTCAAACTTTCCCACGTTTTCCTGTCTTCTTCTGAGACCTCCAAACTGTTCCAACCACTGCCTGTTACCCAAAGTCACTTCCATATTTTCGGGTATTTTTTCAGCAATGCCCCACTCTACTGGTACCAATTTACTGTATTAGTCCTTTTTCATGCTACTGATAGAGACATACCAGAGACTGGTAAGAAAAAGAGGTTTAGTTGGATTTACAGTTCCACATGGTTGGGGAGGCCTCAGAATCAAGGTTAGCAGGTGAAAGGCACTTCTTATATGTCAGTGGCAAGAGAAAATGAGAGAGAAACAAAAGCAGGAACCCCTTATAAACCCATCAGATCTCGTGAGACTTATTCACTAACACAAGAATAGCACGGGAAAGACCGGCCCCTATGATTCACTTACATCCTCCTGGGTCCGTCCCACAACACGTGGAAATTTTGGGAGATACATTTCAAGTTGAGATTTGGGTAGGGACGCAGTCAAACCATATCAATACCTTATAGCCAAGTCCCACCCTGAGTTATGTTGGGTTCTTGTGCATCAGATCATGCATCAGAGAGAATCATGCATTTCATGAGTGTTCCAGAAAAGTTGTTCAGAGTATCTGTACAGAAAATTCCAGATTACAATGATCAAAAGCACCCTAAAAACAGAAAAGCACAAATCTTGTAAAATAAGTGTTATAAATTACATTTTACAGGTGAGAAAAATGAGGCTCTCTGGAGTTACACAGCTGTTACTCAAATATATTTATGTGTTGTGGATTAGAACACAGGGTCTCTGATTCCAAATCTCCAAATTCTTCTGCACTATGTTGCCTCTTCGTGAAGTGGCATTGGTATAGGGGTTAAGAAGCAATCACTTAGGCAGATAGTAAGAGTATGGGAGTCCTTGGTAAGGCTTTTCTTTTTAATGAAAAGCAACCCCAGATAATTTTCTCACAAAGAACAGCCTGTAAAGTCGACCTGCAGACATATACAAGCAAGCCAGGAGCTTGCACGAATGAATGCCACCAGCAACTAGGGACTAGACATCCTCAAGATGGCGGCTCCATCTTCCCTTCTCTGTCAGCCACTTGCACAGTAAGGAGCAGACAAGATGGTGCAGGCCAAACAGAGAGTTCATTTGCATAATAAGATTAGGGTGGGTTGACCAACCTTCCCCACACACTATGTAAACGTCACACCTGATCAAACCAATCTGTGGACTCTATGTAAATCAGACACCATCATCTCAAGCTGGACTATAAAATCCGGCACATCTACTGCCAGCCAGTCTTTGCACTCGGGCGACCCCTCTATAGAGAGAGAGCTGTTTTTCTTTCTCTTTTCTTCTGCCTATTAAACCTCTGCTCCTAAATTCCTTGTATGCGTCCGTGTCCTAAATTTTCCTGGTGCCAGACTACCAACCCCTGGTATATACCCCAGACAGCATAGCCACTTCAGCATCTTAGGCTGCAGCATTCTGTGAGTTACTTCCATCTTTCAGACATGCCCCATGATCCAGAATTATCCTGCTACACGTCTCAATATCTTCATTCAAAGAACCATCACTTTATAAATTAAGGAACAAACATTAGTGCTCCTGCAGTTAAACCCTCTCATTTTATTGATGAAAACACCACCACCACGACCAACAACAAGCTGAACCTCTAAGAGGTGCAGTGATTTCTCCATGAAAATGAGCTAATTCATAGCAGGATCAGGACTGAAGCCTATTTCCTGATTTCTAGTTCAGGGCTTTTTCTATTGATCCCAACATTTTTCTGTCCAATTATAAGGATCACTTAGGAAAATTTGTCACATAAGTTAATGTGATATATAAACCAAAAGAGAACTGCTGATGATTTCTGTTTGACAGACACTCACAGGAATATCTGCAGTTGAGACAAGTCTTAGGAAAGACTGACAGGAGCCACTGGACTCAGAACTTTATCTTTTTCCCATCCTTCATTCCACTAAAGCAATAGTAAAAAAAAATTTGAAAGCATAAACCCATGAGGACAAATAAAACAAAAGAGGAAACCATAGTGGACGTGAGATTTTAATAAGTTTAGAAGATGGAAAGCAGACAGCTGGAAGGATTGCAAAAATGGAGTACTTTCGGAATTGGATATCCATGACAAGCACAGTCATTCATCAAAAAGCATCATAATGATTCAGGAATAGAGGCACTAGGGACCATAGAGCACTAGAGTAAGGGATGAGACATTTGATTAAAAGGCTCTAGGGGTAGTTAGACTCCCCGCTCCCCACCTCCACTCTATGAAACCAGGTGAATGCCATCTTCCCAGCAGGGGATGATGGGCTTACTTATACTCCGGGGAAATGTGACCAGAGATCTTTTTAACTTAGAGAACAGGCGGGCATAACGACCCAGTCTGAAAACAGAGGAATTAGTTAAAAGTCTGAATGTTGAAAAGTGAAATCCCAAGCTCACTTCCCTTGACAGCCTTCCAGAATATCTGTGAAAAGCTTCCACCTCACCAATTCTCTCAGGCAGAGGCAGATTGTTTTCTGCAAAAACTGGGGACTTTCAGGGAAAAGACTTATAGATAATAATATGTTGGGGTCCCTCAAGGAAGAATCAGTTTTCCATCAGACCTCTCAATGAAGTCCACTGTTTGGCAAGTCCCATCTCTGCACCCAGAATTTTAAATCTGTATTTAAATGCTTCACTTTTAAATAAGAACAGTCAAGTGGGAACAGGTCTTACTGGAAATATGCAACATGGAAGACAGAAGAAAACAAATAGGAAAAAAAAAACCTGACTTGCAAAATATATACGGAAGACTAAATACAGATATCTCTATGAAAAGCTTCTACAAACAAATATGAAAAGATAAAGCATTGTGTTTTGGAGCTCAGCCTCACGGAAGAGCCAAGAACATGATATGGATTGGCAATTTGTAGAACACACGTGTGAAAATGGCCAGCAAATGAAAGAATGTTCAATTTTCATAGTGATTGGGAAATGTTATTGAAGACACTAAAAATGCTTCTTGAGGCTGAGATGGGAGGATTGTTTGAGTCCAGGAGTTCAAGATCGCAGTGAACACTTGCACACCTGCCACTGCACTCCATTCAGAGCAACAGAAAGAGACCCCGTCTCTTACATCAAAAACAAAATAAACTTCTTAACTGATGCATTTAAAAAAGATTTAGACTGGCAAAAATTTAATAGGATTGGTAATCTCCAGTACTGACAGGGGTATGAGGAATTGCGATCCCAAATACACAAGGATATAAATACAAGGGTGCTCATGGATAACTAACTTGTTGTAATGGGGAAAAGTTGGAAAAAACTTAATATTCATTGATAGGGGAAATAAGGTAGGTTAATTTTGTATAACATTATATAGCTGTTAAAAAAATAAAAAAGATATGTATGATTCATGGAGGAATGTCCACAATACATTACTGAATTAAAAAGTTATGTCAAAGAACTGTATTTATCGCATTATGACATTTTTTCAAAAGCAAAAACACTATTAAACAGTTTATATTTAAACACACACACACACACACACACACATTGTACACAGAGAGAAAAATGACTGGAGAACTAACAGATTATGAATAGTAGGATGGGAATGGTGGTCGTGGGAAAGGCATTTGCTTTTCATTTTGTCCTCGAGTATTTTTTAACTTATTTTTTACAAGCATGTATTAATCATTTACTTTTAAACAATTCTTTTCAGTTTAATCCATGTGCACAACTATCAAATAGTGTTAGTGTATAGGTTACAACAGTGCCTAGCTCAAAGTAGCAATCAATAGTTACTATCTGAACAAATGATTTCTGAAAATCATTACTGTCTGTAAATAATTCAAACTTCTGCTCAAAAAGCCATTGTTTTTGAACCTTTTACTAAGACATTTTCTTATAAAAATTGCTAGCTTAATCTGGTTTTCTTGTGGCTTGTAAAAGCCTTTAATTCAGAGTTTGGTAATACACACTTAACTGTGTTAGCAGCATCTTTAAAACCAAGAGACTAATAGGAGTGCGATAGCAAAAAAGCTTTAATTACTGCAGAACCAGTGGCAGGAGAAGGAAACTGTCAGTTTTCACACCTCAGTGGAGGCTGTGCAAGTGTCTTGCAGGTTCAGATGCACGTGGTCAAGTGATAAATGGCAGGCTCTGGATTCGGTTGTGGTCTGAGCTCAGCATGGGGGCAGGAAACAAACAGTGCCTTCAGCACTTGTCCGACACCATCCCTGGCAGGAAACAAGTCCGGAAAGAGCTATGCACAGTCAATTTTCCTTTTCAGCCCTGTCTATCCTACAGCAGCTGGAGTAGCTGCTCTAGGAGGCTGTAATTGACAGCTTTGATTTACCGAAGAAAAATAACTGTGGGCAGTTATCTAGTCCAGGGACAAGCCCTTCTGAATGTGAAAACGGTGCCTTCTCAGTAACAAGGGACTGTTATTGATCTTTACACTGTCATTTCTGCTGTGAACCAACCTCGACCAAGTATGGGCTTCCCTCTGTGTATTCCTGTCCCTGATTTAGTCCCAGAACATTTTGGAAACTTACCAGGTCTGCATATCAGCTTAATATGTCCACCACATGCACTCTCTCTTTCATGGCCTCCCTTACGGACTGTGATTCCATTTGTGTTGTATGATTTTGCAATTGTGATTTGTTGTTTTGTATTGTTTTCAAGTTGTGTCAAGCATGCACATGTAGTTTCCCACCTTAGAAACAATTTGACAGAGGAAAGAAAGAAACTGTATTAAAGACAAGCAAAATGTTTCCTTTCTAAAACTCTTTTCACTGAATAACTCTGCCACTTCTCAGGAGTGTGAGTTTTGTTTTCATTTGTGTTTGTGAAGTAGAGAAAATATATTTGAAGGCACAGGCAAAGGAACTTGCCACGACCTTCAATTTTTTGAAAATCGTGTAATTTACATTAAATTTCTTAAAATTTTGCATTCTTTTCTATTATCTGTGTTTTTATTTGAATACAAAATTAATAATTAAAATTATTTAATGCAGAACTAAATAGGTCCTCCGGGAAGAGGGAGATTTCTCTTCTGTGGCTTCTGATTTTATGCCCAGGCAGTATTGAGACAGCCAGGTGGGAGGGGGTCCTCAGAGAAACTCCAGCCAGCTTGCCCACTGAGGTGGAGCCTTATGAAGTTTACCATGTTTGTAGCAGGGAGGAGTCTGGCTCCTCCTCTTCCTGTGTGGAGCCTGGGATTTGAACAGTGGGCGTGAAGTGCTCTAGAAGGGACTCTGACCTAGCAAGAGTCCCTGTTTCCCCCTTTTCTTCCTCTTCACCCAATAAAACCCTGTCTCACTCATCATTCAAATTGTCTGTGAGCCTGAATTTTCATGGCCGTGGGACAAAGCACCCCATCTTTAGCTGAATTAAGGAAAAGTCCTGCAACAGTGTGACCTAGAATGTGCACAATCCTGGAGATCTGGAGAAGCCAACAACATCCCTAATAGGAAAGCATTAACATGTTCATTTTAGTAACAAACAGAACCCCAGGAGTATTTCCCGAGTTCATGGACTAACACCTAACTCCAGATACAGCCATTCCCACAAGACCATGCTATGGAAATTCTCTTCTATTAATTTTGTTTCTTCTCTTTCATCCCTCTTAGCTTTACATTAAATAGAGTGTTTTTTATATTAAGTATAACATGTGTTTAAAAATTATTAAATGGTAAGTTCTCTGGTAACTTATTTATTTTTTAAGAGCAGTGAAAGGGGTAGGATAAAGCAAAGGCTTTAACAAAAACCCTATACAAAATTTTGGGAAGTGTGTAGTTACAGACCCCATACTGGGGCTGCATTCTTTCTCGCTGACATTTTTGGCAGAGTGACTGAGTGGCAAATCACCAGATCCAAGTTCTAACTTGTAATGCTACCAAATAATTTCCTGTGCATGGGGGAGTCATAAACTCTCTTATACCCTTCTATCACACATATTATTGAGGAAGTGAGGGCTGAAATCAGTGATCTTTGAGGTCTCTACACTGTTGTTTTACTCCAGTGGAAGATTCAATTGAGGATGGAGAAAATTCACACCCCCTAGCCTGGCCTTTTCATAATATTGCTTGGGCTGATTCAAGGGACAGTGCACTTTTCTTCAGCTAATGTTTTTACTTCACAGTAACACTATGATATGTATTCCATATTTTATTTTCTTCTTTCAATTTGTCTTGATGTCTACTGTTCTACTATAACTGTTTAAATGGAGAGCAAGATTAGCTCATCTTTCATGAAGCTTCCAAATATGCTGGCGGGCCCATGTCTACTCTTTGGCTCCAGCTTCCCTCGACCGTCAGCTGCTCTGGCCATGCAGCAATCTTCATTCCCAGCTGCAGCAAGAGACCCAGTGGAGTGCTGGCCTGGCTCAGATGCAACCTACAGTGTTATTTTTATAATCTGGAAGTCCTAGGCAAAGAAAGCAACTCTTCTTCCGTCAGCTATTAGCTATCCCCTACTGTCCAAGATCCTGTGGTTCTTCAATGACTCAGAAGGGAGCAAAGTCTAATCTCTTGACCTTGCTATTCAGCTTCCTTCATTGTAGGGAAGGTGATTACAAAGGACCAACCATTTAATTAGCTTCTGGGGCCTACAGCTTGCAGTTTTACATTTCTCTTTCTCGTGATTGAATATTTTATTTAGTACTCTTTGGTAGAGCAAACACTGAGCCACTGCTAGCATTTCCTGGTGAATGATATGGGATTGGCTTTCAAGACTTATTTATTTATTTTAGAAGAAGGAGGTAAAAACGAATTGAAGTTTATCTGTTTTCACAAATGCAGAAAATTTCTAGGAAGCATTATTAAGCTATCCAGTTCTATGCATTTTAGGTTTGGGTGCAAACTATTGAATTGTAATAATTAATTATGCTAAGGAACAGCCATCTTTGGTTATGTTTTCTAAATCCTTTGGCTAAACTCTCTTAATCAATATTCACTTAAAAGTGTGGTGTGCTCCTCGACTCCATCCTTTCCCTTTCCCTAGCAATGTCCAATTATTTCAGGTGGAGGTAACTTTATTTTTCTAAATATCTTTAGTGTAAGTTTGCTTATAAATTCATCAAATATTTATTTAACAGTTATGGCAAGATATTTGAACATCTTATCAAAAAAGATCAATCAAATATAAATAAGAATATGAAAAGATGTTTAACATGACTAGTCTTCAGGGAAACGCAAACTAAAACCATAGTGAGGTACTGCTGGATACCTATTATGCAAACTAAAACCATAATGAGGTACTACTGGATACCTATTGGAATAACTTTCAAAAATGACAATCTCAAGTACATGAAAGGATGCAGAGTAACTTAAACTCTAATACATTGCTTTTGGAAAACAGTTTCCAGTAACTTATTAACTTATTAAGTTAATCATATGCTGATAATTAACTTATTAAGTTAATCATATGCTGATAATATGACCCAGTGCTTCTATTCTTAGGTATTTGCCCAAATGAAATGAAAATTATTTTGGAACAAACATATGAATGATTTATTTTCCATCAAACTAGAAACAACTCTAATATCTTTCCACTGGGGCCTGGATAAATGCTGATATATTTGTACCATGGAATATTACTATGGAAAAAACAGAAATGTACCACAGTACTGATACAACCACAGTAAGGATGAACTTCAAACACACTATGATAAATGAAAGAAGCCAGACTCGAAAGGTTACATACTGTGTGTATGTGGTTGCCAGGGGCTGGAGTTCTGAGATTGACTATGAAAGGGCAACATGAAGAAATTTAGGGGGTGATGGAACTGTTGTATATCTTGATGGTGGTAGTGGTTACATTATGATATACAATTTTCAAAATTCACAAACAAGGTGAATTTTATTGTATGTAAATTACTCTTTAACAATAAAAGCAAAAATTATTGAACACCTGCTATGTGCTGTTGTTCCAGAAGTGAAAAGACAGACCAGGTTCTTGCTTCCTAGATCTTATATCCTTGTTCTGTGTTCACTCTTCTGTGTCCACAGTCAGCACTAAAGTCTATGTTCTTTTCGTCTTTTGCCAGCTCTAACCTTCTAAATTGATCCCCTTTTCTCCCAACTCTCCTCTTCTCCAATCCATTTTCAATAGTGCTACCAAATGAATCTTTTTATGATGTCAATTTGATTATGCATCTTCCATGTGGCAGTGGATAGTTTCTATGATTTGTAGCCTTTTAGCTTCTTTGAAATACCTTTTCTGTGCTTGGAATTTCTCACATCATGGTTTCCTAGATAGAAGCTAGAAATTCACTTTCCAGTCTCCCTTGCAGCTATGGTGCTGGCATAAGACCTGGGCCAATCAGAAGAATATAAGCATGACTTTGATTAGAAAAAAAGCAATGGGAGGAAGGAGGTGCTCTGTGGAATTCATTTCTGTTGAGGGTGACAGGAATGGCTTTCTTAGAGTACTGGTGGAGGTTTTGCTGACTAGTGCCCAGGGTCTTGATGTGACCGCTAGAGTATGTGCTCACAGTCTCTGCCAGAGTGTCTCTGAACTACTTAATATTCTCTAATAAATTCTTCTTTTTCTCCTTAAGCTGGAGTGGTTACTGTTTTTCACTTACTTTGCCTCCGAATCTCAATGGATACACCTATGTATAAGCCTTCAAAGACTTCCCATCACCTTAGGAAAAAAATCAGTACTTTTAACTATGGCATCTAAGGCCTTCAACATAGAGTTCATACATACTTTCCAGTTTAAACTGTTCTCAATGTGCTCTATGTTAATTTAGTCACCCTAAACTTGCTGTTTGTCCAACACTTCATTCTCATTTATACCTTCATGCCTTTGCAGATGGTGTTTCCTTTGTTTAGTATAAGTTTTCCTCTTTTCTCACCACTTTGTAACCCTCTCTTCATGTTGCCCTTATTTACCCTTCAATTCCATTCGAAATCTATCTCAAATACCACGAGCTCAAATGCCCTTTGTGAAGCCTTCCTTGATATCCTTACCATGGTCCCAGCGCCCAAGAGCTGTTTGCTTCCTCCTGTATCTGAGAGCTTCTTGTATTGTATTATGATGTTTTGTTCATTTAGTCATTCATTCAATAATAATTATTGAGCAAATACCGTGTGCCAGGCACAGAGCTAAAATCTGAATGATAAGTAGGAGTTAATTAGGTAAAAATGGAGTAGAGTGTGTTCCCACAGAGATCAGCATGGAAATTGGGCAGGCAGCTTGTGGAGAGTGTGAGCCTCCAAGTGAGGGCAGGTGTAGTGGCCAGGGCTGAGGAGCAGGTGTGCCCCCTTCAGTCTTCTGCAAGTCCTTTGAGGCAGGAGCCCAGTTTTACTCACCTTTGTGCCTCTAGTGAAGCCAATCAGGCATGGAGTTGACATTCAATGAAGGGTTATTGAATTAATAAATAAATCACCAGATCATGTCTCTCCCTGAAACATTTATTTGATGCTTGAACCAGAGGAGATAATTTAGGCTTAATTTCCTGTGCATCAAATCATTGTCAGGACATAAGTATTACCTTTAATTAGCAAGCAAAGTCTCCCACTTCCTCACACTAATAATCCAGTGTTGCATTGATGTAATAGTGGCAGATCAACTTCAAAAGTGTTTTCTTGGATAATTGTTTGGGTGTCATCGGTTTACTTATCTTTAAAAGCCTATTAACACAGCAGATATCTCCAATCTGCTTTTTCATGTGATTCTGTCATCATAGCAACCTCACAAATCAACTCTCTGATGTGTCTTAACATTATAGCTTGGGCAAAATGAGGGAAAATAATTTTCTGATCATTACACAGAAAATCAGTGTCACAATAAAAGCCATTTCTTCCCAGACCTTTCTTTCATGGCCAAGGGTCATCTTTTAATAAAAGAGGTATTAAGTGAGGCAAGAGCTGCATGTTTAAATCAATCTGTGTGCAGTAAGTGTCGATACCTCCTTTAGCCCTATATCCATAGGATACAGAACAGCCGCTTCCTGGCGAGGGTGAAACTGGAGGCGCCAAGCTTCATTGTCATCCACAGGGCTTGGAATGTAAATGCATGTCATTGCTGCTTTGGATAGTTTTGAAACCCTCCCCTACCATCAGATAGCAATGTCTTTCCTTTGATTTGGTACCAAAATTAAGCTGAATTTTAATCACCTCCTTAATGCTTAACTTCACAGAGAAACAGACTGAGTATTAGGGATATCTTTCTGATGTTTTCAATGAACCAGAGGCACAGACTTTGCTGTCATCTTCAGCCAAGGACAAATTGTAATTGGCAAGGCTGGCAAATTGCTTCTTCTTATTGGAAACTGCCATTGGCACATTAGATTGAAAATAAGATCCTTCCTGGATGGATGTGATGTGGTTCTTTACCATGCAGCTGTAAGTGAAAAGTTGTTTTTCTAAACTAATGTTTATAGAGGTAATTCAGTTGGTGATACTAAGGGATATAAATTTCGGATATTACTGAGAATGATTCAGCTTTCATTTTTTACTTGAACTCCTGCAGTTGCCCTTTTTTCTTCCTCCTTAAATGTGTGATGGTACATCCGTCTTGTTAGGAACATGCTCAGAGGATAAAAATGAGCAGTCTTCCTTAAGAGGAAAGTGAGAATTGAAAGGCGGAATATGCCATCATCACAAACATTGCCCCCAGATGACAGACATGGGACTTCATATTGACACCATTAATCATGGTGGGGCCCTGTGGCTGTCTGCTACACAGCTCTCAGCTAGACTTACTTTGATATGTCTAAGAGGCTCATTTTTGGATGTTAAAGGTGGTTGGCTCTGTGCTCTGTTTTAGTGGAGACTCGGGGCAATGGGAGTCTCTTTCCTAGCCCGAATACAAGGCACTCGCACTATTTTCTAATTAATAAGCAAGGTATTAACAAGTTTCTGAAACAGAATATAAAATGTTCTTCAGGTGCAATCAGCATTGTACTCACTCATAGCTAAATAAATAAATAAATAAAGGGCTAACTTCATAAGACAGAGATGGTACAACTTGAAAATCTATTTTTTATAGTCCTATTGATCCTTTCAGAACTCCTTACTGTCTTTTACATCTGTACCAGAGAAAAGCTTTATAAACAGCCATTGTGATACAGCAGAAACAGTAAAACTTGGAAGCAGTTGGCTGTGCAAATCAGCCTCTACTAAGATGAGACAAAATTGTGTGGTTAATGGACTTTTGCCATGGCACTTGGTGTTCATCAAAATCTAAGGAAAATGTTGTCCTCAAAGGAAATATGAAAAGTTAAAGTCAGCATTCAGATGTCTTAATAGTGCCACCCTAAGATCTTGGGTTCCAGTTTCTTTAACTATGTCCTCCTAATCAGTGGGCTTTGAAGTCAGCATGCTGGGCTTTCCATCAGGGCCTCACCACTTACTGTTATGTAGCTTTCAGCAAGTTATTTGACCTCAGTTGCTTTATCTCTAAAATGGGGATAATAGCAGTATGGTATGGTTTGGCTCTGTGTCCCCACCCAAATGTCATCTTGTAGCTCCCATAATTCCCATGTGTTGTGGGAGGGACCCAGTGAGGGATGACTGAATTATGTGGGTGAGTCTTTCCTATATTGTTCTTGTGCTAGTGAATGGGTCTCATGAGATCTGATAGTTTTAAAAAACCGGAGTTGCTCTGCGCAAACTCTCTCTCTGCCTGCAGCTATCCATATAAGATGTGACTTGCTCCTCCTTGCCCTCCAACATGATTGTGAGGCCTCTCCAGCCATGTGAAACTGTAAGTCCGATTAAACCTCTTTCTTTTGTAAGTTGCCCAGTTTCGAGTATGTCTTTATTGGTAGCATGAAAATGGGCTAATACACAGTATCTACCTCATTTTTGTGAGGATGAAATAATACCTGCTAAATACTTAACACACAGTGCCTGGCTTATGATGAGGACTCAATAGTAGTGACTGTTTTCTTGATCTTGTAATATCTGTACAAGTAGAAAATTCATGCCTCTAAACTCCAGTCCTATAGCTAGGATTTGGTTTAACGGTCAGTCTTCCTGATGTCAAGAGTTACCTACCTGATGTTCCTGAAGCGTTTTGGGGTATCAGGTGGTAAGTGGACTCACTGCCTGTCACTGTAATTGAATGGTATCTATAGGCCAAGGGAGCCTGAAAAAGCACTCGGGAATTAACTCACTGTGAGACAAATGCTTTGTGTGTGTATGTGTATGAGGAGGAAGCAAGTGTGGGATTAAATTCCTGAAAGATGTGAAATTGCATGGTTAATAACTTTGGGCATCTTTGTGGTCAGGTATTGATTATTTTAGTCAAAGGCAAAGCATTATTGAAAGAATCATCCAAAGTATGAAATTGTTAGTCTTTGAGGGGATATGCGGAGATACTAATACCAATTCAATAAGTACAGAAAGCGTTGAAGGTTGATCTGTGTGATCTGCTCATGAATTACATAAGCATTTACTGTAGATATCAGCCTGAATGGAACACTGTAATTATTTGCTAACATGGCTGATTAATGATGAGCTCCTTGAGAGAAGGAACATAGCTTATTTGCTTTTGAATTCCTGATGTTGTCCTAGTACCTGGCATATAGTAGGTGCTCAATAAATGTTGGCCAAATGAATGAAAGAGTGAATAAATGAGGCCTGAGAGAAAAAGTTCTTTACAAGTCAGATGGGGGCTTCATGGTGTAAAGTTTTGTTTTATTCTTGGGTGAACTCATCCTCCCTTCCCTACCCTTGAGGAATCCAGATCAAAGTAAGGCTTTCTGTCTTTGATGTTTCTATTCTCTTGGGAAGCTATCAACTTTTATTTTCTGAACAGAGATAATCTTCTGATTTGGAAGTAAGTCATATAAGAAACCTGGAAATGGAATAAATTTATACAAAAGTCTGGAATACCATTATATCATTGTTAGTTATACCTTATCCAGTATTGTGGGTGAGATCGTGTTTCATTCTGGTAGTGATTAATCCACTGAGTCAAAGATTGGAATACTTACCACAAACGGTATGGCTGGATCCCTCTGTCATTCTTTAGAGCCATCAACTCATTTTTAAGTGAAAAATTATTCTTAGCATGGATGTGTAAGATTAAGTGAGTATATGGAAGTGCCTGAATTTCAGAATTAATGGAACAGAATTTCTTCAAGAAAGAAATTATAGGCTGGATGCCAATACTTGTGAGCAACAGTTAAAGAAGTGGAAGCTCTTTTTGCTATTGATGAGGTGATTCTGGACAGTGAATCAGTGGTTCTTCCATGTTACGTTGTCGAGGAGACAGTTATAGACATATTTTTCTACATAAACATCTTAAATTGCCTGAATCTTTCTTTTCAATGTTGAAACAATTATGCTAATGAACCAATCTGAAATTGCACAGAACTTTCTGACTCTCAGAAAGTTTCCATGTCTTCTAGGAATGTAGGTACTTCAGGAACTCTGTGCTAGGTCTGAGATCATAATGACAGCCACTTCCAATAGAGTGTACTGATACAGATCGCAGAGGTACAATTAGGATTTACAAATGCATAATTGTATAAAAAGTCAGGGGCAATGAGCTGGAAAATTTTCCATGTATTTCTCCTTGTGAGATCATGTAGCTTTCTTTGTTCTTTTCGAGATTAAGTTAAAACTTAATGACAACCTTAACTTATTGGAACTGGTATAATAATTCAGAGGTCAAGAGCAAGGGGTATTTTTAAAGGATTATGATTACATTCAAATCCTGTAATTTTCTACCTCTCTTCTTCGTGGTAATGAAAAATTATAATCCTGAAACACTGTTGGAGAGGTAAGGCCTGTCTGGATACACCTGTGCTTCACAATTTGAACTGTTCTCTCACCTGCAAAAGGAGATTAGCTAGATGATTAGCTAATATCCTTAGGTCTAACATCCTAAGGGTGCAGGATTTTATGTCCCGTGAAGTTTCATTTCTGGGAATATCCAAAGAACAGATGCTCACAACAAGAAAAACGTGCATTGGCGTGATGGTGATATATTCACCTGCATAAGACCAAGAAGTCTTTAATTAAAGGATTGATTGATTGATTTAGAATAAGACAATATTCTTTCATTAGGTGAGTCCTTTTTGTTGTCTCTGGTGTTCCTGATAGTATATTGGCAATTGTGCTGGGCAAGTAATGCTGACACAGTCAATGTTTCCTTCAAACATGTCAAAGGAAAGTGCCTTGAAGTTCTTCTCTCTTTTTCCACACTCAAGCTCCTGCCATCTCTATCCCTACTATGTCGTTTCCTGATTGACTTTTCCAGAAACCAGAGCCTCCCATTCCAGCATTATAGACCTATTCTTCACCATGAGTATATTGTAACTTTTATAGCTCAAGTCCATTCATTTTAAATCACAAAGTCGTAAAACCCAAAGGTTGGAGGTTAATAGAGAGATCATCTGTAGTAATACCTTAATTCTTTGAGGGTTCCTGTTTAATCATGGCATGTGGATCAGGGATCCAGATGCAGATGCCTCCCCAGCTGAACTAGCAAATACTCCAACCCCAGCTCTCTCTTCAGACTGGGCCTATGCAGCCAACCAGAGAATTGGCCTAGATATTGTGTAGATAGGTGAATCTCTCCCACAGAGTCAGAGGGGACTGCAGCTCTTGGGGATCCATCTTGTATCCCCTTCTCAGAGAAGAATACAAAATTAGGCTGGAACAGGAAGAAGGAAGTCTACTGACTAATAACCTCAGAACTTCAGTCAAGCCTTGGGAAGAAGGTAGACTTGAGCTACACAGAAATCTGCATTAAAAATTATCCAAAATGGCTCTCCTGTGCAAATAAGCCATTCAGTTGTTTAATAAGACATTTTAGACAAGAAGATAATGGATAAAATATAGATATTACTGCCCCAAGGTATTGATTGTACTTAAAATGACAAAGCCTAAAATTTAGTGACAGTATCCTATGAAGAGGAAATATAAACCCTGAGTATCTTTTTAGAAGATAGAAATAAAGCACGCTATTTTCAGTTGTAGACTCTTGGTTATGATTTCCTGAGTAGTAGATAACATATAGCCAGAATGTGTTGGCAAGCTTTCCTAAGTGAGGCAATATGTACATATAGTTTTAATGTGTTTGAACATAAACACAAGTGTACAGAAGATGGAAAAAGAAAATAGAGCAGGCACCACTTCTAGCCATGTTTTCCTTTTCTTGCTGCAAAGAAAAACAACGTTATTTTATAAAATAAAACAGAATCTAATTATGCATATAATTTTTTATAAAGTAGTAAAATGCAATATTTATAATGATGATGAAGATATACATGTCAAAGTGTAGTCAAACATGACAGCCATTAAATGCCTGGCTGGAGAAAGATCATTAATTACACAGGACATTAGACGCAGTTGAATTGAGAAGGATTATTGGCCAAGTCAACAAAATTATTTTCGAGGCTAGATTCATGTTATTATACCCGTGAATAGAATCAGGGTGTACATTTTCAGCCACATTCAGATTTTAGGCACCACCAGGCTCAGACCTTCCCTCCTGGGCCCATGATCACTGGCTTTGCCTTTTTAGAGGGACATTCTCGTGGTCACTGAGGCTTTTGGGAGTGTGAACTGTCAAAATGGTTACTGATGCTTAAAAACAAAGAGCTCCCAGAGGCTTGTTAAGTAGGAGAGCTGATAGCGTAGGAACAAGAAAAATGAAAAAGCAAGGGTAGATAGAGGGCAGGAAGGGCCCCAATTTTTTATCTTGGGCTCTAGGGCAGGACTTCCCTTTCTTGGAAATGATTGGCAAGAACAAAGCAATCTTCCAGTCCTAGGAGCTCTAGAAGAATGATAGGCTGAGTGAGTACTAGCGGGCCAAGAGTAATCATATTATTAACTAAAATGTATTTCATGCTTATTCTATGCTAATCACTGTATACATAACTCATCTAATCTTCACAATGATGTGATAAAGTAAATATTAGTATTTTACCTATTTTACATATCAGGCCTTGAGAGGTTAGGTGACTTGCTCAAGGTTGCACAGTTAGGAAGTAAACTTCGGGTGACTCACCATCTCCGTTTCCCTGTGACTGAGGAATTTCATGGGATCCTGGACTTTTTGGTGCTGAAACCGGGACAATCCTAGGCAAACCAGGATGGTTGGTCACCCTAAAAGTGATGGTACTAGGACTCAAACTCAGAGCCAGAGATATTAATCCTCATGCTAGTTGTTGCCTTCCCAAGGCATGGATTCAAGTTCAGCACAACACAGCAATGGGTCCAAATGACAAGAGCCTGGGACGGACAGGGGCTTGTCTAAGGTTCAACTACAATGTTGCACAGAACAACCAGCCATAAGCTTAATATTGAATCACCTTCTAAATAAGGGAAGAATGGCCCCAGAGCTTCAGAAGGCAAAGGGCTGAGTTTGTAGGTCTGGGTCAAGAAACTACGGCTATAGAGGAGGCTCCTGAGAGCAGAAATTCCTGCCGGTGTGATTGGGAAATCAGGAACATCTGGAAGCAACAGTAATATTAATGCTTATGATTTACACCAAACATTACTTTGAAACTTATACAATACTAGATAACAATAATAATAGATGATGATAAAAACCAATGGATATTGAAACGCCCTTTTGCAGGGTTCTAGAGCCTGGGAGTTGCCCTGGTGGGCAGCCCTATTGTGCTCAAAAGCCCAGGAGACAGGAGCTGCTGGGTTGAAGTTTATTAGGTCCAGTGTGACGGTCCAGCACCCTTAGCTGCTGTAGAATAGAGCCTGGACAGGAGACAGTCCCAGAGTTTGTTTTATATCCATTCTTGAACTCTTTTTACTGCTTTGTTTGTTTGAGGCCTTGAGGCAGTATGGCAGAAATTGCACAGGATTTGGGTTCAGATAGTTTTGTCTTTGAATATTGATTCTGGCTGTATGCCTTGGGAAATTGACTTAACACTCATTAACCTTATTTTTTCATTTGTAAAATGGGGATTAAAATCAATAGAGATATCTCAGTCCATTCGGGCACCTGTAACAGAATATTATAGACTGGGTGGTTTATAAACAAGAAAAATTTATTTC
Organism: Gorilla gorilla gorilla; assembly: GCF_029281585.2. Taxonomy (NCBI): domain Eukaryota; kingdom Metazoa; phylum Chordata; class Mammalia; order Primates; family Hominidae; genus Gorilla; species Gorilla gorilla. Next base: position 189,549,122 of record NC_086017.1, on the reverse strand, counting down.
TCACAGTTCTGGAGTCTGGGAAGTCCAAGATCAAGGTGCATGAAGATTCGGTGTCTGGCGAGGGCCTGCTCCCTCGTAGATGGTGCCTTCTAGCTGCATCCCCACAAGGTGGAAGGGGCAAATAAGCTCCCCTGTGCCTTTTTTGTTAGGGATGCTAATTCCATTCATAAGGGCTCTGCCCCATGACTTAATCTCCTCCCAAAGGCCCCACCTCCTGAAAACATCACAATGGGCTTAGGATTTCAATATATGAATTTGGGGGGAACATAAACATTCACACCATAGCACAGGGTTATTTTAAAGATTAGAAATAATGTATGTTAAGTGCTTAGCATGCACGAGGCACCCAACAAATAGGGGCTGCTACATTACTACAGGCCCCAGACACAGAATTCAAAATGGAGACTTCAAATCTTCATTTCTTAAAATTAAAACTATTTCCCAGCATTGGATTTATCATTTTAGCTTGAGGCTGACACCTTGTGGAATTCTCTGATAATTATGAACTTATTTCACGGTCTGTGTACAGTAATAAATCCTTTCTGGAAGCTGAAGCAACAATGTAGATTTAAGTAAATATACTAGCTATTTAAGTTGGAGAAAACAGGCAAAGCCTAAACAGAGTAACTTATTTTTTGAAACCATTTTGGGAGATTAATTTTAGGCTTTAATTTTAATTTATTATTATTACTTTTTTTGCTGTTTTCCCAGGAAGAGTATTAATTCAGAATTTTAAGTCTCCCCCCTCCCCTTGCCTAAATTATTTACCTCCTAAATTTTATTTAAAGCCTGGATTAAGTCTTTCTTTTCCATTTGCTTTCCTTGACCAGTTGTGCATGCAATGCCTGCCCATCTGAAGACTCCCATATCACAGGCAAGAGTAGAGACATACTTTGTGGAGCCCAATACAAGGAAACATGGGACCCTTTGTTTAAAAATCATTAAGAATTTCAAGATGGCAGCAGCAGAGCATTAAACCAAAGGGTCTTGTCTAACTGTCTCTTATTAATTGCTTTTTAAAATAATTATCTACTTAGTTATAATATAAATTGTTTGCTAGCAGAAACAATATCTTTTTATTCATTCCTACCTTTTTTCCCTCTTTTTTAAAATTATACTTTAAGTCCTAGTTTCTGAGATAACTTTTCTCTTTCTCAAAACTCCTCCCTTAAAAATATTATGCAGAAATTCTACTTAGGTCACATTTCTGTATAGAGAAGTCTAGAGAAGACACTGGATTTTGGGGAGGTGCTAAGTGATGGGCAACCTGCCTGGAAGTTGTATCAAAGTAACAAGCATTCTATTTTTACTTATATTTGTATGGCTACTTAGGTGAGGCTTTAGGAGTTACTGATATAGATTGCGGAAACAGTAATTATCCACTAACAACTCCTTGTGCAAACTCACATTCATCCATGTAGAGCCCAGCCTTTATCTTGAACTGCATTGATCTAGATGCTTTTTGGATTTAGACTTCATGGGAGAGAATAAAAAAACAACTCTTCGGAGAGATACTGGTGATGGAAACTGCTCAATAGATGCATTGACCTTGGTTCATAATGACCACTTAATTTGAATCAAAATTACTTAGGATTTTGATAGAATCACTTGTCGTGGTGCTTAGACACGCAGCAAGTGCTAAAGAACTATTAATGGAAGTAGGGCTCTCAAATAGTTAATCATGATTGTTTGGTCAATTGAGAACCTGAGTGTTTTTGATCTTGGTTATTCTCCAGCCCAGTGCTGGCAGGCATTTATAGTGAGAAAACCTGGCTGTGTGGCTAGAAACAGATAATTTTAAATGGTAGCATTCACCTTTCTCTCCTCTGTTTTCCCTCAATTCTAGCTTATGCGTCTGTAACTCTGACCTGCTTTTATCTCCCTGGATACATCAATTTCTTTCTCCCTTCCAGGCCTTTGCCTAGGCTGCCTGCTCTGTTAGAGCTGCCATCGCACAGTCTCATCCTCCTGGTCCACACCTGCTCATCCTTTGAGACCTAGCATGAGCATCACAGCCTCATCGTCATAATTACTGTCAACAAAAGGAAACAAACCACTTAGTAATTTTCTCTTCGTATGTACTACTGGGATAATATACCTTTCTATTAGTTTGGAATTTTAGAACTGTTCTTGTAATTTCTTCTGGTGCATTGTAGAAATAATATTTAAAAAAGGGAAAATGTGATGATTATGACAGGGACTAAAATGAATTCATGCAATTTTCGTTTTCCAAGAATCAAATGAACTGTACAATGAGAGAGTTTTGTTACACATCTTTGGAGATCTCTTCCAACTACAAACTGTGGTTCTGAGTTCACTTGAAGTTTCCTCAAATGATCTAAGTTTATGTAGAAAGTTTTTATGCTGTGGTCCTTTTTAAATTTTCTTTACATTTATTTAACTATACCAAGACTTAAAGTGTATTATTTGCATACTGGGAACCATAACTATCTGCGAGAAGAGGTGCAGTGAGATGCATGCTGACAAAGAGGGCATCTTTAACATGGCCACCCACAGGACTTCTATAGGCATCAAAACAAATGGCCAGGAGCAGGTGAAAATGCATTTGTAACACAGTCCAGTCAAAGCCTTCCCGAGAGTACCATAAATTAAGGCAAGTATCTTTGCCTTATGGAGGTCCAAGGTGGCTGCAAAGACTCAGTACGATGAGGACAAGAGGTAATTTACAGTTTTAAAAGCAGTATTTTATGTATATGTGTATAACCTGTTTCATACCCGTAAGAGACTGCCTTAACTTATTTTTAAAAACAAGGTGGCACTTCCAAAATAGTTTACTGCAGATAGCTTTGTGAAAGCTGTTTATAGAGATTTTGGCAGGGTGAAAGGTTTTTTTTTTTTTTCTTTTTTTTGAGGTGGAGTCTTGCTCTGTCACCCAGGCTGGAGTGCAGTGGCATGATCTTGGCTGACTGCAAGCTCTGCCTCCCGGGTTCATGCCATTCTTCTGCCTCAGCCTCCCAAGTAGCTGGGACTACAGGCGCCCGCCACCGCACCCAGCTAATTTTTTTATTTTTAGTAGAGACGGGGTTTCACCGTGTTAGCCAGGATGGTCTTGATCTCCTGACCTCCTGATGCACCCACCTCAGCCTCCCAAAGTGCTGGGATTACAGGCGTGAGCCACTGTGCCCAGCTGGTGAAAGCTTTTAATAGTGATATACCCAAGGTCTAGCAAGAGTGACATAATATTTTTCCAAGAGCACTGTTTTTATGAGTCTGGCTATGAAAGAGAGACTACAAGCAGGAGCTGTAGCCACAGAGGCAGAGAAGGAGCAAGAAGAATAAATACCCTGACCTCTCACTCTTCCCATTTTCCCATCTCCCCTAGTACATCCCGTTATGCCAATCCTAACCAGGAAGCCAGAGGCAAGGAAGCCCAGGCTCAGAACAAGACAAAGAAGTGTGGAGAAGGGATGGGGATGCAGGAGCTGATTATGCTGTCAAGCAGTCCCTAAGCAGCATCAGGAAGGTTTTAGGTCAGCTCTGCAGAATTCTATAGGTTTGACTGGTAAGGAGATAATGAACACACATCGATTTACTCAGTTGATTGCCCCTGGGACAACAGGCAGCATGAGCTTCTTGTCGGCTTCAGCTCCCCTTACCCTCCAGTTTCCCTGGGCCCCATGCGAAGCCGGGTCCTGGTGGATACTATACACACTGTGAGTTGTGTCACAGCTGGGGAACACTGAACTTAGGAAGCCACTCAAGAGGGATGCTAGAAAACATGCCGAATCTTTGTCCCTTGGGGAAGAAGTTATCTATATTGTCCTGGTCAGGAAACAAATCTTCCCTCTCTCTATCCTAGAGAGGTACACTAGACACTATATCTACTTTCCAAGGCTGTTTGCTATAAAGATCATCCTAAACAAAAGCTGTCACAAGACTCACAGAAATGCCATGGAGAATTACCTCCCATCAGGTGCAAATGGAGATTAATGAACACTGGTATAAACACATTTAATATTTACATAATCAGTAGGCCTGGCTGGCTGACTTTGCTCTGAGCTCCACCCCGCTCCACACTCGAACCTAATATTGCCCATTTGCCACAGTCATCGCCTTTTCCTTCCAAGTCTGCTTTTTTTTCATTTGTTTTTTATTACATTTTATATGGAGTAAGGAAATAGTACATCTTAGTGAACACAAAACTGACTTTGGCTTTTGACAGATCTGTTAGATTCTCCTTGCCATTGGTTAGCTGATTGACCTTGTGTTTTCTTTTCCTCTGTCAAATTGAGATAATCACACATATTTTTATGTAAATTTGTAAGGATGAAAACCCAAAATGTTAAGTATCAGCCCAGAACGGGGTACATGCTACTGTGGTTAATAGCCTGTGTTGGAAGGATAGGCAGATGGGTGTTTGTTCTCAGGTTTCTTAGGACAGTCATGGATTTTTCCATACAGTGGGTGAAACACAAAAGGTTCCACTGATGTTGAAAAACCTGGACAGTGCAGCACAAAATGACTGCAAAATTCCCCTATGGCTTAGCATAAACCAGGGCTACTGCCTATTCCTGCTAGCTGGACACACGTGCTGACTCATCCCTGCCTTGTAGTTGCTGTCCACAAAGCAAATGAAAGAGGAAAGCCTTGAGGTATTCTTATTCAAGTGCTTGAGCTTGGATTATTTGGGGAATAAGTATACATTTTAATAACCCTGTGGATTCAGTGAGAAAATGCAACATACATTTACTTGTTCAGTGTCCAAAATGTAGACTGTTTATAGGGATTTAAGAAAAACAGAACCTTGCGGTTCAAGACCAAATAAATCACTAAAACTCTTTTCATAACGTGAACCTCTGTGGCCCAAATATGAAGAGAGGTGGATTTATATATTTTTAATATGATTAATGATTTGAAAGTCCCCAACTTCTTAAGTACCATGGTTAATAGTTAATGAAGTACCTTTTTCTAAGCCCTGTGCAAATTAATGTCAGAGAGAAAAAAATATGGAAAATGCATACGAATTAAAGCAGAAAGACTTTCCAGTTACTTAAAACCAGGCAGATGGAAATGAATTACTTTTCTTTAATTGTGGCTAGAGGCAAGGCAATGTAGTAAGTCCAAGATTGGAGACTGCAGAAGTTTTCTAATCAGATCCCCCAGCCTGGCTTCCTGATGTTGTATCCAACCTCTCTTCACCAACCCCATACACACACGCGCGCGCACACACACACACACACACACACATACACACACATGTCTCTCTCCATTTCAAGGTTCTGTCCTGGATAGTACCATCATTCCTAGTCCACTGGATCATGGCACATGATGATATTTCCTTGCCCCTTTTTTCTCACATATAAGCCCATTCTTTAAAGCCTGGCACATAGTAGGAAATTAATACATGTCTGCTAAATGAGCTGACCCATATGTTTATTTGAGCTGTAATGATTTTTGTAGGCATGGCAGGAGGAACTGTTGGATGTCATTCTTTTTTTGGGGGGGCGGGGCGGAGTCTCACTCTGTCACCCAGGCTGGAGTGCGGTGGCGCGATCTCAGCTCACTGCAACCTCCGCCTCCCGGGTTTAAGTGATTCTTCTGCCTCAACCTCCTGAGTAGCTGGGACGACAAGCGTGTGCCACCATGCCCGGCTAATTTCTGTATTTTTAGTAGAGACGGGGTTTCGCCATATTGGCCAGACTGATCTGAAACTCCTGACATCATAGTCTGCCTGCCTCAGCCTCTCAAAGTGCTGGGATTACAGGCATGAGCCGCCGCGCCCAGCCTGGATGTCATTCTTGTCTCAGCAACTTGAAGCAGGTTCCTGGAAGAGACCATTTATTTAAAGTTTTGCATAAAGGGGTGCCACAACATCCCACATGAATTGCAGATGTTTATCGTAACACACCTTCACCTTTCACCTCCCCCAGGTGTTCAATAAACATGGAATGAATAAGTACTTGTATCATTTGGGAAACTCTTTTACTCTCTCTGCATCTCATACTTGATGTTATGGATTTAAACAAAAGTATTCTTACTTATAAAATGAGTAGCATTATTTCTGCTGTAAATATTCTGTTTGTGACTTGATTTGAAGAGAGTTCAAATCCAATATTAAAGATACTTCTTGTAATGCTTTGCAAAAGAATCGTGAAATTCTGCTTAATTTTATTCCTATCCTCAAAAACCTAATCAAGTATTGTAATTCTATAAAGAAAATATTTATTGATTTTTAAATATTTTTGTTGCCTCATATAAAGTTGTATCAGAATTTTAAGTAAGTGCAAAAAATAGTAAACTGCTATTCTATCTCACATTCACTTCCCTCATAGATTCCTAGACTCTCAGGTCTGGAGGGGTCTTTAAATTTGGTCCCTAGCTCTAGACCACAGTCATTTTGGATTGTAAGCATTCTAAGGCCACTGCTCCTTGAACAGTAATGTGCATACAAATCACCTGGGACTGACGTTAAACTGCAGCTTCTGGAGTGAGGCCCACGCTCAGATTTATTCCTAATAACCCTTAAGAAAGATTATTTTCTAGTTCCTTTTTCTGCAACTGATTGGAATGCACACAGATAGAGACAACAGGATAGGGTTTCCAGATAAAATTATTCTTAATCAAATCACATTTCAGATAAATAACAAATAACATTTTCAGTGTAAGTATGTCTCAAATACTGCATGGGATGTATACCAAAAAAATTGTTGTTTATCTGAAATTAAAATTTAACCGTATGTTCTGTAGTTTTATTTGCTAAATCTGACAACCCTACACGGGCATAAAGAAGAAAAGCAAGGGCTTTGGTGTCAAGACCTCGCCAATATTGAGTACTGTCTTCTCATTTACTTGCTGCGTAATAAGAGGCAGTCTTGTGACATCGAAGCATCTACTTCCTCATCTATAAAAAGAGAGAGAAGAGCACTGGCCGTGCTGGGTTGTTATAAAGAGTAAATGAGTTGATACTGGTGAAATACTAGGCCCATAGTAAGTAATTAATGAGGCCAACAGAAATGATATTGGTGATTGAGGTTTGTCCATGCTGTTGACTCTGAAAAGAGAATATTGCATTCATTAGGAAATAACATTTGTAATGTATATTATCATGTTGCCTCAATGTGAAAAACTATTGTCTGATTTTCATGCAAACTTGATTTTCTATCTCAGTGATTCTCACCTTTTAGCATGCAACATTATCACTTATTAAAACACGATTGTTGAGGCCCACCCCTAGAGATTATGATTCAATAGGTCTGGGGTAGGGCCCAAGAATCTGCCTTTTGAGCAAGTTCCAAGGTGATGGTGATACTGCTAGTCTGAAGCCAACATTTGAGAGCTTCTGATCTGTATCAGAATTATTCTGGCTTTTTCATGGTTTTCTTGCTTTGTGTGGTTAAAGTAATGCCACCTACTGGACATAATTGAGAAGAACTCTCAGTAGAAACTTAAAACATTTTTTTTTTAATGATTAAATTCTAAGGGTCCTGTCGAGAGCTTGAAAATTCTTGTCCTTTTGACAAATTGGGAACAGACAGAGGATTTTTATTGTGACACAAGAATATCAACTTGTTTGTAGGATTTCTTTTTTAAGTAAAGAAAACATTAAAAATATTCTCCCTTCTATTTATAGTTAAATACATAAGAGCAATACTGACACTAAGTGCTGCCAATTACTTGTTGTACTCTCAATTTCATGAAAGAAAGGAATGTATCTTGGTACAATAAGCGCAAAAATTCTTTCTCTTTGGTCCCATGTATTCATCTAGACAATGAGAAAAGGTGAGATAATCTCAACAAGTAGTCTCTAATGTTCTGTGATTCTGCCCAAAAGACATTTTACTTAGCTTAACCTCAGAAGGAGAAAGAATCTCATTTAGAATGAAAGCCTGTTCTCTGACATTATACAACTCTTTCATTTTATAAAAACTAACCTAAATGTGACTCTTACCCCAAATGCAGTCATATTCTGAGGTACTAGGGAATAGAGGTTCAATATATGAATTTTGGAGAGGCATAATTCAGCCCATAACAGTACTGTACAAATATTGTTTTAAAATAGAATCTTATCCCCTTGGGGTTTATTTTCCGCATTTGTAGAACAAGGAAGTTTTCCTGAGGGAGTTCTGAGTAACTTGAAACTCAATATTCTGTTGTGCTCTCATTTCTTTAGCCCCTAAGAGTCTATAGTTAAGGAGAAGCTTATCCAGGAGCCAGTGCATGCCAGGTTTCAGGAGAGGGGACCGTTTGCATTTATGTAGTGTTGTGAAAAGAGCATGGCATCAGATAACTGAGTTTCATTTCAACTCAGTAATTTTCTTATTAAGAAAGCTTGGATATAATAATCAATCTCTCTGGGTCTCAGTTTCCTCCTGGGCAAAGTGGGGCTTGTAAAACCTGTCTAGAGTTGCTCTGAAGGTAAGGCATATAACATGCGTAAAGCACCTGACACAAAGATTGCTTAACAATGGAGGCTCAGCGAATGGTAGTTACACATTGCACATTCAGCCTTGTCTTGCCTCCCCTAAGGCAGAATCAATCTTGCAGCGGCGATGCCTCAGTGGTGTTTGGAGACTGTGCCTCATTCTTCCCTGGGGTGACTGCGGCTATGGTGCTTCCTTCTGAGCAATACTGCTGACATGAGAAGCAAACAGCAACCTGTCTTTCTCCCCATTGCAGAGCCACAGATCCCTTTCTAGGGACCAGTGAGAACAATGGTTATTCCAACAACTATCCATCATTACAACCTCATGTACTTTTTGGATGCAAGCTCTGGAATTGAAACACCAGAGCTTCACTTTCGAGTAGCCAGTTCTTTCTTAACAGCATCCTCGAGGAAGGTAAGAAATGCTGCATCAGGTCCAACAGCAACTCTAGAGAAAGCTAGCTCTAGACACTGTGCTAGGTCAATTTTCCCAGTGCCTGACCACCTGGTAGAGCTTTGGTGAGTCTTTGACTACTTTAACTTTCTTTCCCTATTTCAAAATTATCTAAAGCACAGATTACCCTGGGGCTTCCTGGGTAAGTCTCTCTTAGGAGGGGAAGCTATGCTGTCATATTTAGGCAATTACTTAGATACTACTTGAAATGTGAAAAACAAGGGCATTAATAATCCCAGCGCCCTTAAACAACTATGTTCATTTCTGTATCAAAAATTTCAGTCTAATATTCATGTGTGTATATATATGTACATGTATAATACATATACTTTTTGTATATTTACAGATCAAAGATTGTTTTACATAAATACCATTTTTACTGTATCTAGCCAAGAAGCATTTTTCAACTGCTGTCATTTTTATGGTTTAATTATATTATATTATATTGTATTGTATCATATTAACTACATGGACAAAAATTTCCCCATATCCTGTCTATGAGTATTTATTTTGCTTTTAATTTTATAAATGGTGCTGCAATGCCCATTATTATGCATATGTTTTCCATGCCCTCCTTCTCTCAAATCATTTCCTTAGAATAAATAAATTTCTAGAAATTGGCATGAACATTTCTCTGTAGATTAGACTTCAGAACCAAGCATTCCTCACTTTCCTGAAAAGTGCTGCAGTCTTTTAAATTTTTGATTCTCTATAGAAGACAGAGCTTCTTTCATTGAAACTTTTAGTACTGAAGCATAGAAAAGAGTGCCATCTGCTGCCTTGAAAACATCACTTCCTTCAATTTTCTGCTTGTTCCTGGAGAGCATGACCAGTTATCTGCCAAGATAAGATCTATTCCCAAGTTGGGTATTAAATGATAGGAAGAGTGTTCATTAAGTAAAGTCACATTGCCGTTACAAGGCCCAGTGTAACCTGCAGTTACAGTGTCTAGAGTGCAGCCAGGCACTGTTTCCTGCTTCCGCTGGGAAATACAAAGTCCTAATAATTGGATGATGAGAACTTGTGATGCAAGCCACTGTAAAATGATATGTGCTATGCTCTGGGCTGTGATCACTCCGTCCAACTAATCTTCCTCTTCTCATTATGCAGATCTACCCACCTAAGTGGTGATTACCTTTGGAGTCTTGCCTCAATCCTCTCCTTTTTGCCTTCCTAGGAGTTTTGCAAGATTTTCCTACCCCTGCAATGTCCCTAATCACACTACCTCCCATGACTGCTCTTTGATTATTATATGAGATTTTTCTGGAGAGCAAGTTGAGACTATGTTTCATGTCACATAAAGCTCTTAGTAATAGGCCCCTGCCTGTTAATCCACCTTTATCTCTCATAATTAGTTCTTCGTTTTCTATACTCTATGATAGCATTGTCCAATAAAAATATAATTCAAGTTACATAGGAAATTTAAAATTTTCTAGTAGCCATATTAAGAGAGGAAAAACCAACTAACCAAATAAAAGAAATACCTCCAAACAACAATAGGTTACCCAGAATATTATCATGTTAATTAACTTTTGATACTACACACATTTCAAGTGTTCAATAGACACGTGTATTCCCAGCTCTAGGAAACCCAAGCTAAATGTAAGTTCCCCAAATACACTAGTTTTTTTCAAACCATGGGCCTTTGCACACAGTCTTCTTTCTGCCTGGAATGAGTTTTCCGTCGTCTGGTAAACTCCTACTCATCTTTACATGCTTAGAAGAAATATTACCTTTTCTAATGATTCTTTCTTGAGTCTCTGCAAATGTTATTAATCTCTTTCTTCTCTGTTCTGTGACTCTACATTTGTACAGGCTTCTACTTTATCACTTTCTTTGTTGATATATTGATTCCAATTTATAAATAATTGATTCATAGCTTTATACCTGATTTTGAGCTTCTTTAGGGCAGAGATGTCTCTGTATCTCAAGCATTAAGAACAGACCACATTCTCACTATCAATGTGCAATAAATAGGTGAATGAATGAATGTCTATTAATTGAGCTACCACCCACTGTCACTGTTGATGCTTACTCTGTAGTCCTGTGTAATATTACAGGGCTTCAATACAAGCCTGATGGAAAGATGTATCCAGACAAGCCATGATTTCCGTTGTTGCTCCATTTCTTGGTCAGAGTCAGAAACAAAAAAGAAATAACTGGCAAGAATAGGGAAATATTGGTAGCTTAATTTTGATGCCTGTCTTCACACTGATTTCCTGGGTGTTTTCTGGGATAATTGGCTTTTCAGGTTAAACTTAGAACACTATTTTAAAGTATTCAAACAGGAATGTCTTCATACTTTGAATAAGATGTTTCCCCCACAAAAACTCTTTCTTCACAAAATCTGCTTAGATGTGTGCGTGAGCTGGGACTTAATCTCATTTATAGTTAAATCACATTCCCTTCTTGTTAAAATCTCCTACAATATGCTTCTGATAGAAAGCTTTTGGGGAAGGCCGGATGGCAAGATTATTGACATAGTGTATTAGGTTGTTCTTGAGTTGCTATGAAGAAATACCTGACACTGGGTAATTTATAAATAAAACAGGTTTAATTGGCTCAAGACTCTGCAAGCTGTACAAGCATGGCTCCAGCATCTTGCTTCTGGTGAGGGCCTCAGGAAGCTTACAATCATAGCAAAAGGCAAAAGGGGATCAGGTAAGTCACATGGCAGGAGAGGGAGCAAGAAAAAGAGAGAAGGGGGAAGTCCCAGACTCTTTTTTTTTTCTTTTTCTTTTTGAGATGGAGTCTCGCTCTGTCACCCAGGCTGGAGTGCAGTGGCACCGTCTCTGCTCACTGCAGCATCCGCTTACCGGGTTCAAGTGATTCTCCTGCCTCAGCCTCCTGAGTAGCTGGGATTACAGGTGCCTGCCACCACATCTGGCTAATTTTTGTATTTTTAATAGAGGTGGGGGTTTCACCATGTTGGCCAGGCTGGTCTTGAACTCCTGACTTCAGGTCATCTGTCTGCTTTGGCCTCCCAAGTTGCTGGGATTACAGGCATGAGCCACTGCACCTGGCCCCAGACTCTTAAATAACTACATCCCCCGTGAACTGAGTCAGAACTCACTTGTCACCAAGGGGATGGTGTTAAACCATTCATGAAGGAACCACCCCCCCCGCCCCACCCCATGATCCACACGTCCAACCAGGCCCACCTCCGACACTGGGAATCACATTTCAACATGGCTTTTGGAGGGGCAGACATCCAAACCACATCACAGTTTTTGGGAAAAAAAAAAATGGTTGCCTTTCTTGTTTTGTTTTATTTCACTTAGTTTCAACTCACTGAGTATTTTTAAAGTGTGCACTTTTAACACTGTTTAATTCCCAACAGCTTGTGCAGGAAAGCAACTCTATGGCAGGTCTCATTGTATGAATCCTACTATCTCTAAGTGGAGTTGTATGTAAACGACAAAAGGTCAGCTCTGCATTGGAAAATGTTGGAAGCCATAGGGAAAGAAACTGCAATAGTATACCTGGATGCTATGCTTCTTAACATTAGAAATCTGTTACTAAAATCAGGTAAAATATTAAAATAAAATATAAATATTTTGAAAACAGAAGAGTACACCTGACCCTGTAACTTAGATTCATTACTTTAAATCTGCACACATCATATGTACATATATAAATTTTTAAGTAGGTCCCTTATTATATACTGGCCAATGTGGACATACAGATATAATGCCAGGGATTTATGGCTTTTTTAGCAGATGTGAAAGATACAATTTACTGGCCCCTAAATATGAAAAATCATGGTGATATTAATTCAAAAATACCTAGTAGCTTTAAAATGTAATATTATATAAGCTTTATTAATAGTTAATATTTACAAACATTTTATAATATTTGAAAACAATTTTTAGGTTAAGTTTCCTCACTTACAAGAATTCTGAAGCATGTACCATGATTGCTGGATACTTGATGATCATAAATTAAATAAACTAGTCAGACCCAAATAACTTAAAAAGGAAAATTATAAAAATATTTTCACATTTTTATAGCAAAAACAATGTTTACTGTGGGATGTGAGGACATTTTAATAGGTTTTATATAATGATTTTTAAAAATAGTTATTAACTTAGTGTGGTTTTTAAAAAATAAAATATTTTCTTATTAGTGGAATCCTACTTGGTCTGTTTTCATGATGACTTATTTAATCTTCTCCTGGGGTGTATTCCAAAGTTGGATACTTACAGTGACTTATTTTCTGGATTACTATTGTTATTATGTTTATTCAGGGCATCTATTAGGTGTTTGATTTCCTTCAGTTGGTTGCCTCTGATGTTGGGTCCTTATTTCCTGTTGTCACCTAGATTTGTTTTCACAGATTATTACCTATCTTTGAATTTTCTTCTTTATGGATTTTACTGTAGTGCCCCAACAAGTTATTTCTGAGGAAGCCTGTAGCTGTTTTTCAGTTCCTATCTTTCAGTACCAACTGATTGGCTAATACTAAATGAACTAGAAGTATAATAAAATGTAGTGAAATAATGCAGGTCTTAAAAATCAGAAGTAGATTCAAGTCCTACCTATCACTCACTAACTGGGCATTAAGCCTTCAATAAATGGGAATAATGATGCCTGATCTGCCTTTGAACATGCTCGTCCTTCTGTCTGGAATGTCTATCCTGCTCAGGCCTGCCTAAAAGCAATCTATTTTGCCTTCAAAACTTGATTTGTAGGTCAACACTTGCAGGATGCCTTCCCAGATAGAGTCCATCATTCCTTCCTCTGTGTCTTATACATACTACCACTCACTACGATGTAATGTGTTTACTTTCATGTCAGTCACAAGGCTATCATAAGAATGAAATGAAATGCTGTTCATAAAAATACATTGTGAATCATAAAGGTTCCTATAGAAATTTTTATGTACACATTGCACTGCTTCACGAAGTTGTTGCTCTTGTCTTCAGAGAGGCTAGCATTTAAGAAGTTTTTGACAGCACAAGTATAATTACTCATTTATTCCTTCATTCAAAAATGTTCATGGAAGCACCAACTATATCCCAAGAACTATGTATGAAAGCATCGCCAAGAGCATAAACTGTTTTGAAAATGTGATAAAATATAATACTTAAAACACAAAAAGCAAGCAAACAAGACCAATAATTAGTAAGGAGGGCTCTGAAATCAGGCATGAGCGTCTCAGTTGCTGACAACTGAAACAAACAATAGCATGGGAGCTATCAGAGGATAAGAGCTACTCCCCTGCTCCACTCGTTACGGGTTATTATATGTGCAAAAGAATCTGGAGTTTGATAGCATAACCCACTGAATATCCTTAAGTTATCTCTTAGAGCTTATCATAGATATGTAAATGTGATATATTCTCATTTAAAAAGTGTGGCTTTGATTATTCTTAATAAATTCATTTGTCATAAAACCCCTGGTCAAAAATTCTTTTAAGTTATATTTGGTTAGTTATGCAAAACTGAGTTGGATGGTTCCTACATGACTATTAGGATCAGGATTCTGGGACTACAGGTGTGTGCCACAATGCCTGGTACATTTTTAATTTTTTTGTAGAGATGTGGTCTTTTTTTACTGCCCAGGATGGTCTCAAAATCATCCCACCTCAGTCTTCAAAAATGCTGAGATTACAGGTGTGAGCCATCATGCCTGACCCCATCCAATTTTTACTGAGTGTCACCCCTATGCTAAACTCTGGGAATACAGATGAGTGGGTCCCAGCACTGCCCTTTTGGAGTTCACAGTCTTGTATAAATCAGGTAAACACCTGTGATTCTATCTGGAGATTTTTAACTTAGTGTAAATAACTGGGATGAATGTGTTCCCCTTCCCTTTCCCTTTCATTGTTGGTTTGTCTCATGGCCTTTTGTGGTCCCTTGCCTAACATGTCTAAGGGATCTGAAGTATATACTAGGCTGAGTGGTGATATCTGAGGTGACACCAGCTCCTTCTGGTTGTATTCAGGTGTGTAGTCTTAGAGAGGACTGGAGGTTGGGGACAGCATTAGAGAGACTGAGCGTAGTTGATGCTTTGTGAAAATATTTCGTTGGCAACTTCCAGTGTAATTTCTCATTTGTGGTATACGGTTCACAAGCGGCTTCAGTATTACCTTTATTGATTGTTTTGTAGACATAATCTCAAAGTGTCTCTGGCCCTACCACCCTGAGCATGCCCAATCTCATTTGATCTCAGAAGCTAAGCAGGGTCTGCCATGGTTAGTACTTGGAGGGGAGATATAATTTCAAAGTGACAATATGTGAGTTAAATAATAGAAATAATTTTCAATACACTTTGTAAAGCCAAACAAATATACTCTGTGTTGTGTGGGTTCTCAGTGTTTACTTTTTGGTATCGTGATGAAAAAAGAAAACCCTCATTTAGTAATGCAACAAAATATATCTTGAATCCTCATTGATTATAAGACTTTTAATGAAGCCAACTAGACATCTGTTTGACAACTTACTTGGGTATTATGGTCTCTCTTCTTTGTGAGAGAGTTTTCAGTCATTTCTAAATCTCTCTTGGACACTTGATTCTTTCTTATCACAGAAGAGCCGTTCTGGCTACATTTCAAAAAAAATTCAGTAATATCGGTAGTGGTCTAATGTTTAGAACAGCTTTTGAGTCTCAGATCCTGCCATGATTCTTCTTAATGGGAAATACCATGAAATAAAATGGGGTATAGGTGGTGAAACAATATATGTCTCCTTGCTTGTTTGGCTTAAAGCTCACTGGACCATAATCCAAATCTAGCTGATTGTGGTACCAAGTATTAGAGAAACAATGACACCCCTGAAACAGGGATTTATAAATCATTTTTCTTTTGGAGAGCGGTATTGTGTATTGATTGAAAACAAAAAAGGATTTCATAGCTATCAATTATAATATTTCATCAATTAACAAGATACCTTTTTTCCTGTACATGTAATATTTATGAAATTGAGGCACAATGTTGTAATTGATGGCATGTTGTAGTCTAATTCGCCATATTTTTGTCCCCATGAGTGGTAAATAAAACAATAATGTTACTGTCATCCTAGATTAGATGATGATATGGCATTAATTATGTGAACCATAGAAAAGTTACCTAAATGCTTACATATCACATTGACATAACAGGATAATTTCTACTTTATAGAGTTGCTATGAAGATTAAATTAAATAATGCATGTAACTCTCATTGCACAATACTTAGCACTTACTAAACTACAGAAACAAGATTGCTTTTCTATGTTTTATCTCATGTTATTTTAGATTTCTTCATCTCTGTGATACACAGTAGAACATAAATTAGATTTATTTGCATATTAACAAGTATGTGTTTTTGTGATTACTTGTTAATGTTATTACTCTAATTATCATATGATGATTTATTTATTTTTATTATGAAATATGATCATGGGTGGGGCAGGGAAATAAGTATGGAGAAGAATAACAATATATATTTGCAAAATGTCTTATGTTTCCTACCCTGACTGCTGCTGCCAGCGCCTGTGTGCACCATCCAGAAGCCTAAAGATAGGCCTGGCCCATATGCTGCTGGCTTTGCTGGCACCTGGACACATCTTCTGGAGACTTGGAGATTCATCTGTGACACCTGCCACCACCAGTGCCTGCATGCACCATCCAGGAGCCTGAGGACAGGTCTACCCTGCCTCCCAGTGCCTCTGTACATCTTCCAAGGAGCTGCCGTGCCCGCCATTGCGGGCACTCATGCACATCGTCTGGGGCCAGAGGGTGGTCTATCCCACCTACTGCCACTGCCCATGCATACTGTGCAGGGGGCCTACAAACTGACCAGCTCTGCCTGCCACTGCTGGTACACATGCAAGCCATCCAGGGGCCTAAAGATGGGCCTACCCCAACTGTCACTCATGCTTGCACATACCCCCTGAGAGACCAAAGAGCAGCCTGCTAAGCTTACTGCCAACACCACTGGCACCCACTCATGCATGCCACCCAGGGACCTGGGGACTGACTTACCCAGCTGGCCACTACCACTGCTGGCCCCCATGTATGCCATTCAGAACCCAAAGGTTAGCCTGCCTCCCCACTATTGCCACTCCAATGTCATGCACACCACCTGAAGATCTGAGGACCTACCCACCTGACCCACTGCTGCCACTGCTGGCACCTGAGCATGCTTCTTGGAGGCTTGAGGACCCACTCACCTGGATCCTCCACTGCTGGTGCTTACATATGTCACCTAATGGCCCAAATTCTCAATTCTTGCAAGAGACATAGGCAGTCTGAGACAGGAAGCTCAAAATCCCCAAATAGATTCAACTCAAAAAGGTCTTCTTCAAAGCGCGTTATAGGCAAACTGTCAAAATTCAAAGACAGAGACAACTCTAAAAACAACAAGAGAAAAGAGTCCAGTCACATATATGGAGATTCCCATCAGACTAACAGCTGGTTTCTCAATGGAAAACTTACAGGTCAGGAGAGAATAGGATGATATATTCAAATTGCTGACAAAAAAATGCTGCCAGCCAAGAAAACTTTTACCCAGGAAAATTATCCTTAAAAACTGCAATGAAATCTTTTCCACATAAACAAAGACTGAGAGAATTCATCATCACTAGACTGGCCCTGCATGAAATGCTTTCAGAGGTATTATATTTGGAAGTGAAAGGATGATATTTGCCATAATGAAAACACACAAAGTATGAAACTCACTGATACAGGAGTCAAACATTATCAAGTGGGGTTTATCCCAGGGATGCCAGGATGGTTTAAAACACACAAACCAATAAAAGTAATACATCACATCAACAAAATGAAGGACAAAAATTTGATTATTTTAACAGATACAGTAAAAGAATTTGATAAAATTCAACATCCTTTCATGATAAAAGTTCTCAACAAATTATGCGTAGAAGGAACACATTTCAATATAATAAAGGCTGTTTTTGATAAACCCACACCTAACATCATACTGAATGGGGGAAAAGCTGAAAGCCTTTCATCTAAGAATTGGAACAAGACAAAGATGCCCACTTTCATCACTCTAAAAACTTAATACTGGAAGCCCTCACCAGAGCAATCAGGCAACAGAAAAAAAAAAATGAAAGACATACACATTGAAAAAGAGGAAGCCAAATTGTCTTTTTTTGTAGAGAACACAATTTTATATGTAGAAGAAACTAAAAACCCCGGCAAAAACTCTTAGAACTGACAAATTTGGTAAAGTTGCAGGATGCAAAACCAACATACACAATTCAGTAGCAGTTCTATACACCAATAACAAATTAGCTGGAAGAAAAATCAAGAAAGTTGAACCTGGGAGGCGGAGCTTGCAGTGAGCTGAGACGGCACCACTGCACTCCAGCCTGGCCACAGAGTGAGACTCCGTCTGAAAAAAAAAAAAATCAAGAAAGTAATTTCACCTAAAATAGCTACAAAAAAAGTGTAGGAACAAATTGAACCAAGGAGGTGAAAGAATTCTACTATGAAAACTACAAAAAACTGATGAAAGAAATTGAAGAGGCCACACACAAAGAATATAAAGACATCCCATGCTCGTGAACTGGAAGAATTAATTTAATGAAAATGGCTAAACTACCCAAATCAATCTACAGATTCAATGCAATCCCTATCAAAATACCAATGCCACTGTTTACAGAAATAGAAAATACAATACTAAAACTTGTATGAAACCACAGAAAACCACTAATAGTCAAAGCAATCCTGAGCAAAAAGAATAAACGTGGAAGTGTCACATTATCTGGCTTCAACATGTAATACAAAGCTATCGTAATCAAAAGTATGGTATTGATATAAAACAGACACATTGACCAATGAAAAAGAATAGAAAATACAGAAATAAATTTACACATTTATAGCCAACTGATTTTTAACAAAGGTACCAAGAACATACATTGTGGAAAGGACACTCTTTTCAATAAATGGTGCTGGGAAAAGTGGATATCCATATGCAGAAGAATAAAACTAGATCTCTGTCTCTCATCATATACAAAAATCAATTCAAAATGAATTAGAGACTAAAATGTAATACCAAAACCTGTAAAACTACTAGAAGAAATCATAAAACACTTCAGGACATTGGTCTAGGCAAAGATTTTATGGCTAAGGCTTCAAAAGCACAAGCAACAAAAACAAAGCTGGACACATGAAATTACATTACAGTAAAAAGCTTCTCCATAGCAGAGGAAACAATCAAGAGTGAAGAGGCAACCAGTAGAATGGAAGATAATATTTGCTAACTATGTATCCGACAAGCTACTAATACTCAGAATATACAAGGAAGTCCAACAACTCTACAGTAAAAAAACAAACAAAGGATCTGAATAGACTTTTCTCTAAAGAAGGCATACAAATGACTAACAAGTATATATAAAAATGCTCAATATCACATTATCAGGGAAATGCAAATAGAAACTACAATGAGATATCACCTTACCTCAGTTAGAATGGCTGTTACCAAAAAAATGACAAATGCCAGTGAGGATACAGAGAAAAAAGAATGCTTGTCAGCTTTATCAAAGATGACAAGATGTCAGATGGTTGTAGATATGCAGCCTTATTTCTGAGCTCACTATCAGAATAGAGTGTCTTCTCCTTAATTTTTTAGAATACTTTCTATAGGAATAGCATCAGCTCTTTGTACACCTGCTACCTGTTTTTGTACCAATACCGTGCTGTTTGCTTACTGCAGCCCTGTAGTATAGCTTGAAGTTGAGTAACATGGGGCCTCCAACTTTGTTCTTTTTGCTTATGATTGGCCAAAACTGGCCATAAACAAAATCTCTGCAGCACTGTGACATGTTCATGGTGGCCATAATGCCCATGCTGGAAGGTTGTGGGTTTACCAGAATAAGGGCAAGGAACACCTGGCCCACCCAGGGTGGAAAACTGCTTAAAGGCATTCTCAAGCCACAAATAATAGCATGAGCGATTGGTGGCTTGAGGACATGCTCCTGCTGCAGTTAACTAGCCCAACCTATTCCTTTAATCAGGCCCATCCCTTCGTTTCCCATAAGGGATACTTTTAGTTAATTTAATATCCATAGAAACAATGCTAATGACTGGCTTGCTGTTAATAAATACGTGGGTAAATCTCTGTTCAGGACTCTCAGCTCTGAAGGCTGTGAGACACCTGATTTCCTACTTCACACCTCTGTACTTCTGTGTGTGTGTCTTTAATTCCTCTAGCACCGCTGGGTTAGGGTCTCCCCAACTGAGCTGGTCTCAGCAGTTGGGGATGAAGAAGAGTTGGTTAATGAATACAAACAGAGTCAGATAGAAGAAATAAGTTCTAGTGTTCAATAGCACAGTTGGGTTACTATAGTTAATAATGATATTTAATAATAATTCATAATAGCTAAAAGAAGAGATTTGAAGTATTTCTAATACAAAGAAAAGATAAATGCTTGAGGTACTGGATATCCTAGTAACCCTGATTTAATCGTTACACCTTGTATGCATTTATCAAAATATCACATATACCCCCCATTAAATGTATAATTATTATGTATCAATAAAATGGTTTTAAAAAATCAGCTTAGAATTTCTACTACATAACATTAAAATGTATCATCTAAAAAGAGTTCATATTTCTACTAATTTTATGTGTATTAAAAATTTATGCATTGTTAATATTTAGCTACTTACTCAAATATTTAAATTTTTTGAAGAAATGCAAAAATTGCCTAAGTGTTAAGGTCCCTGAGAAATTGTAGGAAAAATGCTAATGAGACATCAGAGATGAGCTCACAAAGGTTGGGAGATTGAAATGGAGCTCCAGGACAAAAGAAGTCAGGGAAGGAAGAAGAAAGGGAACTTCTGAAAATGAGAAGAGTAAAATGTCAAAGGGCTCATCAAAGAGAAGTTCCAGATATAAATACTTAACTAGCTGTAAACAATGAGGGTATGTGTAACGTATAAGATGAGAGCCCTATTCTGTGGACTACATTTCATGACACTGGGAACAAAAGTTCAGTGCATCGGAGAAATATATTAAATGTGGCCATGGTAGGATATTTCACTAAAACATCTACTTAGTTATGAGCACTGTTTTCACTGCATACGTGAGAAGCAAAAATGAATCTAGACAATTTATATACAAGAGAGCAAATGAATTACTGCCTACACTTACTAAGAAACCACGTGACTTTCTTGAGTTTAGCAATTGTTCCAATTAAGTTTTGTTGCTATGATTATTGTGTTTCCCACAAAATATTAAATAAACATAAAATAATACAAAATGCCTTATGTTATTAAATAGTCTTATCCCCATTTCATTTTTAAATCTTCCCCATGAGGTAAAGAGAAGAGGTATTATCCTCGATCTACAGAGAAGAGATTGAGCGACTTAAAAACGCTCATATCATTCAGATACTTTTAAAATTCCTGGTCCAGTGCTCTCTTCCGTGTTTAAAATCTTACCCATAGTCGCAGTGTCAACTTTCACTATATTTAGATTGTCATTTCTACTTCCACGTGTACCTCTTCATATTTCTAAGATATTTCCACTGTGTGTCAATGCATCATCCCCAGCTCCACATGCCTTACACAAACTTGCCATCTTTTCCTTGTAGCATACCCATTAGAGTTCTCTTCCTACATTTACATCTGTCAGCAGCACAGTTACTCTCTCATAGAAATTTGGAGTTTATTTAACTGCTCCCCTTTCTTTTATATCCTATATTACAGTTTATCAATACCAATTTTTTAAATTATTCCTCTATAGTGGCTTTCCTTAAAACTTTCTCCAGTATTGTCTTCTAGACAGGTCTTTTGCAATAGCTCTTAGTTCTCTAACTCATTCTGTACTTGGCCAGATTAATCTTTATAAAATTCACCTTGTGTATGTCACAGATAGGGGGCAGAATGAAGTCTAAGGATTGATACCAAAGGAGGATCTCAGATCTCATTAGTGTTACCTTTTGGTCACAGAAGGTTGGGAGATAATGGGACTGGGTTGACCAAGAGAAATTAGAGTCATGAATCCAGCAAAGAGAAGATAATGCTCATTTAGACAAGCAAGGTCCTCAAAGATCTGACTTCTCCTGAACTATTTTGACGTATCTTCTATTATCTGCAACATAAAATGCTTTCTTCTGCACAGCTAGTAATTTCAATGAAATCGGAACATGCTGTGCTTATTTCTGCCCTGTGCTTTTGCTTGTATTGCTTTGTAATCACTCAAAAATGCACTCAACAAATGTTTATTGAGCACCTACAGACTCTGGAAACACAAAAATGAAGACCTTGCTCTGCCTTTTAGTAGTTCATAAGGATGTAAGGAGAGTGTGTTGGGAGGGGGAGGGAAGTGGAGAGGGAGTAAGCAATTAACTACAATATATTGCAACAAGTGCCATTGCTTGGAAAGCATTAGATGGAAACCTGAAGAAGCTAGTAGCTCTGGAGGTGACATTTGAACTGATCCTCTTTTTCCCCTCAATTTGTTCAGATCCTATTTGGGTGTCCACATAATGCTACAATTCTTCTCAAATACCCACGGCCTTCATTGAGGTGTTAACCTACATTTTTCACCTTCTGAAACTCCTTTGGAAATTATTGTTATTATCTCTGGTTTTGCCATTAATCATCATTTATTTCCCCTGTACTTTCCTGGGTTCCTCCAACCAGATCATCAACTACTAAGTGCCAGGGATCATGTTTTACACTTTTTAGTATCCACCTCCAGACATAGAAACCAAATTCATGTTTTAAAAGATTTCTTTCAATCCTTTGTGTACATACAAATTTTCACGTTTGAGAACTCTTGTATTTGCGGTCACATATTAGTGTCTACAAGCTCTAGTGATCAAAATAAATTTTTCAGAGAGAAGAATGGACTTTAGTACAGTTACAATTTCTAAAGAAATGTGTCATTAAATAATTTTAGTTACATATCTACTGATCCTAAGCTGATTATTATGTTGTTAATGATTCTGTTATTTAGTGCTCAGGGAAAAATGCGCAAATGTTTGAATGAAGCACTGCAGGCAAGAGAAAGTGATGATGTATGCTCAGCAATATATGCCGTGTTATTACAACAAACATGTTGGGTAGAATGTTTATTGATTTTTTTAATCCTTAAGTAGGACTTCTGGTCTATAAAATATTTAATATTGTTTCCCAGGATCAGCTTTCCTTGAACAAACATAGATGACTGCTCTTCCCTGACACTTTTTCATCAATGATTACCAGACTGGCACCGCGGTGTACCCTCTTTCCATCTTCCCTGTGTAGGTAAGGAAAGCTTGAACTGTGATTATTTTTATTTCAGTCACTTAAAACAAACAAGAAAGACAGATGGAACTGGACCAAAATGAGGGATTTTATAGCAGAGGAAGTGTGTATGCCTGAGAATAAATTAACCATTCAAAATAGACTCCATTTGCTGCTTAGGGACAATTCAATCCATGTATCTAGATTTGAATTTTCCAGATTAAATGCCCAATTTAATAATCATCCTTTAAATAAAAAAAAGTAAAGCCAATGCTATTTTAAATTTTTAGCATTGAGGAATTCCCTGTTTCTTCAGGTTAAAAAAATCATACAATAAAATTTAAGCAGAACACTATTGTTGCATTCTACATAATACTTTTAAGGCATTGGAGAATACAGAATACATGAATTTTCTCTCTACAAACAGTTATATCTCAAGATCATTATGTGTGAACACTAGTCAAACTTGAAATCATAAAAGTAGAATGAGTTTATACTTTACTGGTTACCAATTTAGGGATTTAAATTTATAAATGATTTTCTTAATAAGACTTTCTATTTGACTTAAGGAACAGATGAAAAAACAATGAAATAGTTCATGTAGCACTTTTAAATTATTAGAGAAAATAACATCATGATTTATAGGAAACATTTATAAGCTATAAAAAAGCTCATAGAGGAAAAAATAAAAATATTTGTAATAACTCAATAGATGATATTCTAGTTTTATTGTGTATCACATTATTTTAAGATTACTCAAATAATTTGTATGTCAGAGAAGTTGCTTTGCATATGGGTTATAAAAGGTGTAATTTCAAACACTTTCTTCTGGTAATATGCATTAAACAAAGAAGGACTCAAAATGTAACATTACAAATATTGAAGTCTAGTGTTATGACTCACTTGGCATTGCTCATTTCATAAGAAAACTCATACAAATATAATCAGTGGTATATTAGATATGACTTAGGAGATTGGAGACTACTTCTAAATATACATTTTCATTTTCAATATGTATATACGTTTCATAAATATACATATTCATCTAGCATTTGCTCTTCCACAACAATCATTGTATTTGTTCACCTGCTGCCTTTTCATGGTGAGGTGAATAACAACTGCTCCTCTCTGTTTCCTTGGATTACTTGAATAAAAGCCTTTCATACAATCAGGGCCAGGCCCTCAGTTTAAGCTAATATTGTTGTATGATTTGAGAGAGATAATTTTGGTTTGGGGGCTTATTTAACTGAATTTTTATGGTGATTTTTATGGTGATTTTTAACAAAATACATTCATTTCTTTAACTTTTTAATATGGATTCGAATATTAGCTAAATATACAAGATAAATCAGAGGGCAATAATTTTAAAGAATGGGAAAACAAGATTGCTCAAATAAACCTATTCTGAAATGTATTTGTCTTGCGTTGACATTTCTGCTAGAATAGGTGACCAATTCCTTAATAACATGGAATTGGTTCCAGCCCCTGATTGTTCCAGATAGTAAACAATGGGACGCTCAAGCAACATCTTGGAATAAAAATTTAACTTTCATTGTCAAATGCATTTTTACCTGATACGACAGCAAGTGAAAGATTAAAGGACTAACACAAGTTTGAGGGTCTCAGTAATGAACAAATTTGATTGCCATTAGCTTCTCTTTTGCTTTTTACTATATATATGTATATATGGCAAAAACACTTCTGGATACTTTATCAATTGCTCATATGACATTTCTTGTTTTGATACTACAGCTAAGTCATATTTCCCTATTGAGAAGTGGGAAAAGTTAGGCCAATATGCCAATAGAAATATCTATGATAACACTACTCCTTTAAAAATCATTCTACTGATTTTTTTTAAATGACTTACCTCATTATGTCTGTGTGATATTCAAAGTTAAAGCTCATTTCTTTTTCCAGGTTGTAGGGAGGCTTCTGTGCTGACCATCTTCTGGCTTATTCATGAAAATGTCGTAAGCAGAGGAACGAGAGGCAGTGAGTAAAACAAACATAGAAACCCAGGAGAAAAGACGTGCCCTGGAGACCTGTGCTAATGGCAACGAAGGGAAAGGAAGGAAGGGCTCCTCCTCTGAAACCTTCCCCATGTTAGCATGGATAGCTCGCAGATCCCCTTTTCAGATGCTGAAATTGTACTTTAACCCAGAAATGTTTAGTCCAGAAATGTACTGAAACTAGTTTTTCCCCTGCATAAACAAGGCATGTCATGCGCTTGCATATCAATATAGCATATAGTGTGCAAAGATAATGTAGCTTCTTGACATCTCTGATGTATAGAGTTATACCAGGGCATAGAAATTTAATCTCCTGTTTATTTTAGTAACTGTTTAAAAAGGTTTAGTTTGGTTTTCAAATCAAGTAATAGAACAGAGTTGTTTTAAAAGCCCATTTTTATAGCAATTTCTGGCTAAAAGTCCTGAAAAAATAATCATGCTAGCAATATATAGCTGGTTCTGAGGGGAGATTAACCAGTCAGGAGAACATGAGCAGTTTTGCTGCTTTGAAATGATTGGCATTTTTTATGTCTCTATCCATGTGCAATAAGATGAAAAAGTAATATTTTCAGAATAGAGTGCCCAGAAATAAACTCACATAAATATACTCAACTGATCTTTGGCAAAGGAGCAAAGGCAATACAATGGAGAAGACAGTCTTTTCAACAAATAGTGCTGGAACAACTACATATCCACGTGCAAAAAAAAGGATCTAGATACAGACCTTACATCTTCTAAAAAAATTAACTCAAAATCAATCACAGACCTAAATATATAACATATAACTCCAAAACTTCTAGAAGATAACATAGAAAACAATCTAGTGACCTAAGGTTTAGCAACGACTCTTTAGAGACAACACCAAAGACACAATCCATGAAAGAAAGAATTGATAATCTGGACTTCATTAAAATTAAGTATTTCTGCCCTATGAAAGACACTGACAAGAGAATGGAAAGAGAAGCCACCTATTGGGAAAAATATTTGTAAAAGAAATATCTGTTATAGAATTGTTATCCAAAATGTACAAAGAATTATTTAAATGAACAATAAAAATAATACTATTAACAAGAGACCAAAGACCTTAACGGACACCTCACCAAAGAAGATATACATACGACAAGCATATGAAAAGATGCTCCACATCATATATCATCGGGGAAACACAATTAAAACATCAATGAGCTACCACTACAAACCTATTAGAATGGCCAAAATCCAGAACGCTGACTACAACAAATGTGGGTGGGAATGTGGAGCAACAGGAACTCTCACTTATTGCTGATGGTAATGCAAAATAGTACAGCCATGTGGGAAAATAGTTGGGCAGTTTCTCACAAAACGAAACATACTCTTACCATGTGATTCAGCAATTGTGCTTCTTGATATTTACCTCAAGGAGTTGAACCTTATGTGTACACAAAAACCTGCACATGGATGATTATAGCAGCTTCATTTATAATTGCCAAAACTTTAAGCAACCAAGGTGTCCTTTACTAGGTGAATGGATAAATTGTGGTACATCCAAACAATAGAGTATTATTCAGCATTAAAAAGAAATCATCTGTCAAGCCATGAAAATATGTGGAGGAACCTTAAATGCATATTACCAAGTTAAAAAACCCAATCGACAAAGGCCACATACTGTTTGATTCCAACTATATGACATTCTGGAAAAGGCAAAACTATGCAGGCAGCCAAAAGATCAGTGGTTGCCAGAGGTAACCGGGGAGAGCGGGATGAATAGGCAGATCCCAGAGGAATTTAAGGCAGTGAAACTACTCTGCATGCTACTTTGATTGTGAATGTATGTCATTATTAATGTGCCCAAGCCCATAGAATATAAACACCAAGAGTGAACCTTAATGTAAACTATGGATTTGGGATAATAATGACTTCTCATTTAGGCCTTTTTTTTTTTTCTTTGTGGCTCACTAAAATGTCTTGGGTTCACCTTATGTCTTACCTGTTCAAGATTTGGAGTCAGTCATTATTTTTAGACACTGTTCCTTCTAGAGAGCAGTGACAGTTTGAAATAAAGTTCTGAGTGCTAGGTATTTTCACTCCTATGAGAATGTTATCGCTTCTAGGCCACTTCAGTAGACAGAGCCAGGAAATAAATTGTTAAAAATTATAAATTTGGGTTGATATTTTGGGGTTAAATTTAATATATGGAGCTTTTTATAACTTTTTATTCTATATTTGTAACTTTTTAACACAGAAAAATCATTTTATAGTAACACTGTATTTATTTTAAATTACTTATTCTACAATATTCATAAGTGGTTTCAAATTATAATACCGGTATATTACTATTATAAATTTAAGTATAGATTTTGAAGTTTTCTCTGTAGTTTAAAATTTTTTAAATTTTTTGGTCTGTAGAAAGTATTCTATAAAGGATGGATATTTAGAACACTGTACTCAAAACTTATTTGAAATAATACTTCTCTCTGTGTAGCTATATTATAAATTTGATATATTGACTTATCTATATCTCTATGATTAATTGTTATTGTTTTTTCTGCTTTAGTTTTACATTAGAATATATAATCTTGATTAAAATAAAAAATAAGTAAAAATTATACTCAAAGTAATATGGTTTTTATTCCTATTGCTCCACCTCATTTCTACATCCATACATAGGTAACGAATTTCATTACTTTCTGGCTTATGTTTCCTTTGTTTATTTTAGAAACAGTAGGCAAATATGTGTGTAGGTAGATTAATTCATATTTTATTTTCATGCAACATTTCACATATTATATAAAATCCAGAGTCACTAAATTTTGTGTAAGAATAAATCAATGTCTTGATTTTTTCTACATAGTATTTCCTATAAATCATTTTATCTTGATACATAGAAATTTTCCTTATTCTTTTTCATGACTCTATATCATAGACCTTTTATTGCACCACTGTTTATTCAATATATCCCTTATAAACTAAAATTAAATGAAATTTTGCACCTACAAGTGAGGTCTAATGCGTATGTTGTTTGTATTTGAGGAGTTATATTCTATTATCCATTTATAAGAAGCTCTGTCTGTAAAATTACCAACAAAGTGTTTTTTCAAACTTTTGAATTTCTGCCCATCTTAGAAATAACAATGACATAGTAGTATTAATTTGAATTTCTCTCATTATCGGTAATATTGATACTTTCTTATTTAGTGGCCATTTTCCTTTTTCTTTTATTTTCTGTGATTGGCTTATTAATATCTGCTTTTTTTTTTTTTTTTTTTTTTTTTTTTTTGAGATGGAGTCTCGCTTTGTCACCCAGGCTGGAGTGCAGTGGCGTGATCTTAGCTCACTGCAACTTCTGCCTGCCAGGTTTAAGAGATTTTTCTGCCTCAGCCTCCCAAGTAGCTGGGACTACAGATACCTGCCACCACGCATGGCTAATTTTTGTTTTTTAATAGAGACGGGGTTTCACCATGTTGGCCAGGCTTATCTTCAGCTCCTGACCTCAAGTGATCGCCTGCCTTGGCATCCAAAGTGTTGGAATTACAGGCTCGAGCCACCGCACCCGGCCTATTAATGTCTTTTGACTTAGATACTCAAACTTTTTTTCAATTTTGAAAATATTTAGATGTCCAAAAGTAGTGAAGATGGTACAGAGTTCCCGTATACACTTCACCCTGTTTCCCAATGTCAGCATTTTACAATATCATTGTACATTTACTGAAACCAAGAACTTATCATTGTTACAATACTGTGAACCGAACTGCAGACTTTATTCAGATTTTACTAGTTTTCCACTAATATTATTTTTCTGTTCCAGTATACCGCATTGCATTTAGTTATCTCGTTGGTCTCTTCCAATCTGTAATTGTTTCTCAGTCTTTATTTTCTATGACTTGGATACTTTTGAAGAGTATTCGTCAGGCATTTTGGAAAATATCTCTTTGTTTGTGTTTGTCTGATGTTTTCTCATGACTAGACTGGGATACTGGGTTTTTAAGAAAAATACCATGAAGCCGAAGTGCGCTTCTCATCACACCACGTCAGAGGAATATGGTATAAACATGATTCATAACTTGTGATATTAACTTTGATTACTGGTTAGGATGGTTTTGATTTGGTTTCTTAACTATAAAATTACACTCCCCCAATTTTCATTTTCTATATGTTAAAAGTGAGTAACTAGGTTTAGTTTACACTCAAGAAAAGGAAAATTACACTCTACTTCTTGAAGGGAGGGCATCAAGGAATTGGTGGATATATGTTAAAACCATCATATTATTTTTTTAAAATTTCATGAATACACTTTTCAGACATGAAAATATCCTCTTTCTCTTTAAAGTTTTACCCACTTATTTTAGCATTTGCCTGTGGATCTTGCCTGTACCAATTATCATGTGATGTTCTAAGATATTTTTTCTTTTTCCCGTTCCTTCTACATTTATTCTTGGGGATTGTTCTGTAAAAACATATTTGTTCCTTAAAACTCATTTAGTTATTTATTGGGACATTTACTTTTATAAACATAGACTTACAAGTTTCTATTTTATTATTTCACTTATAATCTAACATTATTTTTATTTATTTTGTTGCTCAAATAGTTTCGGATTATTGGGAGTTCTTTCACACTGGCTCGTGTATTTTTTCTTTGACTATCTATTTTCTAGCATTACAGAATCCATTATACTGTACTTGTATTTCACCTGCCATGTTTCATGAGCATATAGACATGCAAAAAACTTTTTTATTTTGAAATATTTGTATGCTTACAGAATATTTACAAAAGTAGTGTGAAGTTTTGTTTTGTTTTTGTTTTGTTTTGTTTTGTTTGAGGCAGGGTCTCACACTGCCTTGTACAGTGTCAGGGTCTCACACTGTGGTCATACAGCGGCACAACCACAGATCACTGCAGCCTTGGCCTCTGGGCTCAAGTGATCCTCTCACCTCGACCTCTCAAAGAGGTAGGATTACAAGCATGAGCCACCGTGCCCACCCTCGAGTTTTAATACATCTGTCATTCAGCTTTTCCTAATGGTAACATCTTATGTAACCATAGTACAATTGTCAAAGGAAAGCAAATAATTCCTCCATCTTTTCTTATCATTTATGAACTTGACACTTTTGAAGAGTACTGGCAAAGCAGTTAGTTCACAGAATCACTACCCTCAATTGGGTTTATATGATGTTTTCTCTTTTTCAACTGAGGTTAAGTGTTTTGAGGAAAAATACTATAGGATTATTGAGTTGCATATTTTAAAACCTGCTTAAGTTCCAGTTTTCTTATCTATAAAATGAAATAAGTGCCCTCCTCATAGGTGTGCTGTGATAATTAAATGAGGCAGTAAATAAAGTGCTTAGCACAGGACTTGATGCAAAGTAAGGCTTTGATAAAATGTTAGGTGTACAGTTTCCATCATCATCATCATAGTTGTCATTGTCATTATTATTATCACTATTATCTTCATTTCCACCATTATTGTGTCAAGAGATAGGTATTGAACACCCAATAGTTTGGTCTTCTGGACTCAAGTGTCACACCTTGCCCTCCTCATACTCTTCCTACACATATCGACTATGTTAATCCATAAACAAACCAAATATATATTTGATCCACTTGATCAAGTTATCTCACTTCTTAAAATCTTTCTCTTATATCACGTAACTATCCATCACCTACAGAATTAAGTTTAAACTTCCTCATGTAACACCAAAGTCCTTTATGACCTAGATTCTGCTTCTTTAGGCTTATCTCCAACTAGTGCTTTGAAAATCTGCTTGCAGGTCCTCACATTAAAGACACTCTGTCTCCTCTTTGTGTCTTAACTCATAGTTTTCTCTGCCTGGCTATTTTTCCACAGCATTCCACTTCTGCCACCAACAAAATTCCATTATCATGTGAGATTCAACTCCAATTTAATCTCTCTCCAAAAGCTTTTTTTTCCTTTTATAACTTGTGATAATACCTGTTTCCTTTTCTTCCCATAACACCCATTCATGCATTCATTTATAGATTAAATAGATATTTCTTGAACACTTACTATATTCCAGGCTGGGTGTTAACTAGCAGCCTCGATAAGAGCAATCCTATAAGAAATAGGATTGCAGGTGTCCAACCAGAGAGCTATGGCAAGAATGATGACCAACTGTATACATTCTGGTTTGTTCTATATTCAGATTGCTGGCAGAGGTAGCAAAAAATAAATCTGTTTTGAGTCACTGAAGTTTTTAAAGGCAAACCCATTTAGAACTTTCTGAACACTTACACTCACTATTAATACTTATTTGAAGAGAGTCAGAAACTTAAGGGGTAAGCTTCCTTTAGAAAACTTACCCTCCAAGGATTAAAAAAGGGGAAGTCTTAAATTTATGTCTCAGCATTAACCAGGCTCTTCCCTACAAAGATGGATACTTGAGAACAAGGGCAAAAACATAACTTCAGGAGTAAAATTACTTGGAACACGTTATAGAAAGGAGAAATAAAATTTAAGGCTAAGAAAATAGGTTATGATTTATTAACCTGACCACGTATTCTTGCTTTTCAGAAGTTGCTCAGAGTGACCTTTGGCTATTTCAAAATATGCACCTCAAAAAATCATATTTGGAAAGAATAAGATTAAAACTAGATGGTGAAGTTTTAATAGATTCTTTCAGTCATTCAATTTCCTTTCTTTTTTATAAAGTGCAGTAAATTATTGTTCAATGATTCTGTTTTTGTCCTGTCTAAGCAAAAATATCCTAATTTTTCTTGACAATATCTGAACATTTTAATGGACCAGTTCACTTAGATGTTAGCCACTGTTTTTGAGAAAAATGAGAAGAGCTTGAAACTCTCTATGGATACCTATAGTGCCCTTAAATTCAGCTATAATTTAATCAATTATTAAAGAAATGTGGTCAATATGTGTAGAGTCAAGTAGCAATGATAAATTGACAATAATTGCTTTTTAAAAATTAAACTCCTATGTGCCAATGGCTATGCTAGGTGCTTTACATACATGATCTAATTTAACTTTTACAATAGTCCTTTAGATGAACTATTAATATATCCCTGTTGAGCAGCATCTCAAAGAGATTTTCACTTGCCTAGGGTCAGTTAGTTAACAGGGGGTCTGGGATTTAAATCTGTATATGCAGGATTTGAAATTCTGTGCTTTTTCCCTATATTTATTTGTTGTCATGCGGATGCTGGGATGAGGGCAAAAGTATGGAATAAAATGATAGCAGAGAGTCACCCTCACTTGGCCAAGCATCACAATAATTATGAGTAGCTTTTTCAGAATATAGAACTCCAGGATCCATTGAGATATAGTGAATCCTCAATGATTTTTAAAGGCATTGGGTGATTTAGATACATCCTGTCCATGGAAAAGGGTTGAGCAACCACTGAAATTGCATATTAACAAAACATCTGAATTATATTGTATAAAACACAAGGACATTTGTCCTTGCAGAGAGAAAAAACACAGCTTAGTGGGAGAATTACTTGGGAATCTTTATAGAAAGAAGGAAAAATTTATGGCTAAGAAATTAGGTTATGATGTATTAACCTGATCTCCTAATCTTACTTTTCAGAAGTTGCTTTGAATGACTTTTGACTATTTCAAAATGTGCACTTCAGAAGATTGTAATTTACTACCTCTGAAGTTATTCAAAAGAATTTGCTACAGGCTCTCAAAGGCAATTCCAAAATAGGAGTTTCAGAAATTATATGAGTAATGGAAGTTTTGTGTAGTTTCTCAAAGGAAGAGGCCAGGGCTTACTTGTATAGGTCTGACACAAGTTTCAAGAGCTTTTTCTATTTTTCAAACAACATATTTAAAATAATCACATAATTTTGTGTTAAAAAGTGAGTTTCCATATTGCTCAATTCACAGTTTAAAATGTGCCCCTATAGTGTAAAATAACAATATAAGATTGGACAGTCAATTGAAAGAAAATAAAAGAAATTTGGCATTATAATTAAGGGATAATAAACATGTTTAAAAATGAGAGTTCGGGTTTTTGTATTTTATTGATATATATATCATATAGTTTAATATATAGGGAACAATTTGTAGAATCCCAGGTCTGGGAGGATCTTTACCCTCTAGCCCCACTTCCCATTCTTTAGTTGAAACCCTTTTTCAATATTGTTGTAGAGATGAGATAATATGTGATCAGACACATCTAGTGATAAAAATTTAATTTCTTGAGTATCCCTTTTAATCTTAATACACTCTTGATATAAAGAAATTTCTTCTTTTGAGATGAAATCTGCTTTCTTCTTGCATCTACCTATTGTTTTCTGCTCAACTCCCTAACACCCTACCAACTAGATTACCTTCCTTTGCCACACTCTAACCTTAAGGGTTCTGGTGATTGCTAAAATGACTATCCTTCTTCTTTAAACTAGTCATTTCCATTCCTTTAATGTCTTTATACAGCATGGCTTCAAGCCACTTCATTCAGGATGTGCTCCCTTAAAACGATCTTAGTTTCTCTATATCCCTCTCAAATGTGTGTATCCACAAGCATTTTGAAATAAAAAAAAGTTCACTAGATACTTTGTATTTATGATTGCATAATAATGGAATATGATGTAGTAGAAGGACATCTCATCTGTCTAGGTTAGGATTTTTTTGGTTATTTCTCCTTTCATGTTTGTCTTTCTCCATTGGACTATTAGCTCTCTGAAGGGAACAGAATTTATTTTTTGGTCATTAGTATTCCCCATGCCTACCATAGTGCCTGTGCTGTGCACAGTTAGTATTATATTTATATCCACTAGTTGAACAGATGAACGGATGGATGTTAAGGTCTGTGGCATAATTGTGATTTTAATTCAATAATAAATTACTTTTACTTTCAGTTGGGCTCTGATACAAACTGGTTCATAATAGTCAATCTCATAATCTATTTTTTCAAAGAGCTACAAAATCTTTCTAGTATGACTTTTTTTACAAAGAAGAAAACATCACATATCAAGAGGATATATCTTGGAGGATGAGGTGATTTTTACTTGTGTAGTAACCAAGTTATTGATGTCTTTTTTCCCTTGCAATTTTTTTTTACTGGTCTGTCACTTTGGACTGACATAAGTATTAGGTGATTATTTAGCTGATTTGAAATAGCCTTGATGTCATGGTCTCAATATTTTAATCAATATTATGGATGAGTAGAATTATGAGAGGCTGATCAATGTACAAATAGCATAGATATGGAATATGCTGCAGATACGCTGGAATCTTAATCACAATTGATCTCAGCAGGTTGGAATAATGCTGTAATTTCCTCCCTTTTAACCTAATGCCTAGAAAAGATACAAGAATAAGTCATAATTATATAGCCAGACTTGAAAACTCATGGCGGGCCAGAAGCTATGAAGACATCGAAGAGATGGGAAGCAGATAGGAAGTGGCATCAATCAGCTGAGTTTTCACAGTAAGCTTTGAAGACCATTTTAGAAATCATGCAGGGCACCTGTGGGAGAACCTTGTCCCATAAAATGGCACATAATGAAACAAGTGAAAGAGATTCGGGGCCTAGAAAGGTTTTGCTAATGCTGAAAAGGGAACCAAGTACTATCTTAGGCTGCATTAATTGAATAAGGGAGGTGGTAGCCCTGTTTCCTATGGATGTACGGAGTTTTACATTCTTTATCAGGAGTCATTATTAATAAAACATGATTAAAAGCTAATACTTCTCAAAGAGTAGCAGCTGAGATGGAGAGAAATTTTAGATTTTCTCATTTGAGAAAGAACTAAGGAGATTGAAATAATCATTCTGAACTCTGTGTATACTTTGGAATCATTGGAGATTTGTGTTTATTTTTAATACACATATGGATACTCCTCCTCTGAAGGATTCTTACGTCTTAGATCTGGAATGAGCAGAGTATATGCATTTTAAAAACATTTTTACAGATGGTTCACATTTATACCTCTGGTTGAGAATCATCAAACTAGAAGTAGCTTAGAAAAGAATATTAAGTAGGATATAATGATTGTCTACAAACACAAAAATGACAAAGTTACTACTCACCGAATCCCCTGGGAAAGCCTGTTGCTCGATTTCCACATGGGGTTTTTTACAAATTCTAAAATTAATAGCTAACTAGATGTGGGCCAAGGGAAATGGCTTTTGGGTAACTAGTGGGCTGGGGTAAATATTGCTGGCATAGAAGCATTGTGCTTCCTTTTCTCTATATTCTACATTCTCTTTTCAATCCCCACTTCAACACTCTTCTGTGCCAGGGTAGCCCAGGCCCTTGGGGGTGATATGGGTCTGAACTAGGACTAGGACTAGGGTGGGACTAGACCTTAGATAATTATGCATGGTTTACAATTTAGCAAAGATATCAAATTCATTAGCTCTTTATTTAGAACCTTTCTCTCATTATTGCCACAGCAATATCAGATTTGTAAACAGACTTAACTCATTGAGAAGTTAAGTCACTCATCTGTCCTGCAATCTCGGTCAACTTGGTGTTTGAAAGGTGAGATAATTTTCTGCTTTGAAAAGGTCTGCAATATTTCCTTTTTATTACAAAGTAGTTAAAGGCAGTCATGCATGCCCACAGTTCCTTCACTCTTCCATCTCTGTCCACTATACTTTACTCTCCAAATTTAGTAGCTCATGGACAAATGGGGGATTTTTCTGGTTGTGTTTGTAATGATCTGACCTTGAAGATGAGGAAAGGTAAGGCAGGGAGTTTAGGAATTTTCCTCTCAAATATTCTTATGATTTTCTCACCTAGGAAAAGGGTGGCAGAGATCATATGATGTCTAGCTTAGAATGTGAGCATACTTTGGCTTTAAACTTACAATGGTTCAAACATAGTTTTACTCTAGTATCTGAGACTTGCCTAGAAGGTTGTTTCACTTGCTTGAATGTTACCACAGATTGTCTTCCTAAATAAGCTAAAGCAGTCAGGCTCATAGTGGTCTCACAGCCCTGAAAGAAAAGAACCAGTAAGATCAGACAGGTCTGCTTCTCATAGGTAGAGTGGGGGCAATGTTGGGAGAGAATGGACCTGTGATGAGGAGGTGGAATGGACACCTCACATTTGTGCCTTCAGAAGGGAATCTGGGACCCAAATATACCCTGCCTAGAAGAAAACCACATAGTTAAAAATAAAGGCTCAGTGCAGACAACTAGTTAGCCAAAGCATCTTTTATGTTCCCTCTGTCAACAGTCCTATCTATCCTAAAGAAGAAAGAATACTTTCTTAGGTATTCTTTAGGACCAAGAAGATGAGAACAGAGAATTAAGTATCTGGTTACTTTTATCTTTTCCATTTTTGTCTGCAGCAGACAAACAAATAGGCTCTTCTCCACTGCTCCCCTCATTTATCTTGGTATTGGTATAAAATATTTTTATAATGTGTTACTTAATTCCTCAGTCTGTAAAACTAACCTCCTACTATTACTTTTAAGAAAAGTACCAATAGAAGTTTTTCCCTCAGCTCAGGATGAATTTAATGGGACTCTTGAAGCCATGTTCATATTTTAAGCCTCTCATTTAAAAAATAAACCTCTTAGGCTTTATTAAAGAAATTTCAGACATGGTGGATGTAGATGAAGTTAGTGTGAGTGTGGAGTATATTTTGGAACATACAGCTGTCTCAGGGCTCCTACATTTTATACCAAGAGATGAAAACACTACCAAGTCCTGATGATGGCACTAAGAGCAGACTCTTGTATTAAAATCTCCATCACTCCTGAGGTTTTCCCAGCTATAACTCCTATATGCACAAAGGGCCCTTTAAAATGAGTTAATGACTTTGATTTTGTATCACCAGCTCCACTTATTTATCGATATTCTTACCCTCAAAAATCTATTTCAGGCCGGGTGCTGTGGCTCACGCCTGTAATCCCAACACTTTGGGAGGCCAAGGCGGGCGGATCACAAGGTCAGCAGATCGAGACAATCCTGGCTATCACAGTGAAACCCCGTCTCTACTAAAAACACAAAAAATTAGCCGGGCGTGGTGGCAGGTGCCTGCAGTCCCAGCTACTCGGGAGACTGAGGCAGGAGAATGGTGTGAACCCGGGAGGCGGAGCTTGCAGTGAGCAGAGATCCCGCCACTGCACTCCAGCCTGGGCGACAGAGCCAGACTCCTTCTCAAAAAAATAAATAAATAAAAATCAATTTCATCACTTCTAAATGATTGACAGAGAACGTTCCTATCAGTAAAGTCATAATGCATGGTTATTTTATGTTTGGGCCTTGGAGTAATCGGAACCTAGGCTTGAATTCCAACCCCTACATTAATTAGGATGACCTAGAGCAAGCTACTTAACCATCCTGATTCTCAGGTTCCTCACTGTAGAAAGGAAATGATGTTCAACCTCAAAGGGAAAAGACAGAGTATCTATTAAGCGCTTGCTGTAGAGTAAGCAGCAAATAAATATTGGCTCATATTTTGATGGTCACTTAACTTACAGAACAATCTTCTTGTTTTCTTTTTTTCATCAGTTAAGCTGAGGTATTAAAAGTCATAGCAATGATGATTTTAAAAGTTATTGATAACATCAACTAAGAAGAGGTGAAAAGTCAGACTGCAAAGCAGTAAGACAAGGTGTTTATTGGGGTCTTAGGAATTGCAATTTGGGAGACACAGATTTAGCTAGAAGCCAAATTGTGTTCTGAAGAGAGGGAGGAGTGTAGGGGTTTTTGTGTGTGTGTGTGTGTGTTTTGTTGTTGTTGTTTTTTGTTTTTTGTTTTTTTTTAGAAAGCTCAGGGAAATTACACAAGTTGTTTTGAAAGAATTATCATTCGTGGAGGTAGCTGTCATAGCACATGGGTCCATAATTCATTGGTTGTTGCCATTGAGGAGCTGCAGTGCTAGAGAAATTCAGCTGTTTCCAGGATGTTGTGGTCTGGTGGTTTGGCCCAGTTTAAAAGTTCCAGGCAAGTTTCTATAGTAAGTTTCTGGGTTTTGTTTTTTTGTTTTTTGATTTTTTTTGCATGGTTGCAGGTCTTGCAGGCAGTCGTTAGAATGGCTTCTTGACTCTGTTTTAGAGCTCTGAACTTGAGTGATGACATTTTGTATATCACATTTCACAATAATAATTGTAATTTAATTTTACTTTTACTATAGTGGTAAATTTATGTGTATCATCTGGCATATAATAAATATTCTTATCCTCATGTTTCTGAGGAGGAGAGCAAAACTGGAAATTAAAGCTAAATATTCTAAGTAAAATGTATACTAACCCCCACTGCCTTATCCAAAAGAAATCCTCTATGCTGTTTTTGAATTTCACTTTTTCCGTTATCTTGTTTTGATTAAACTTGGCCTTCTTCACAATGAATGCTATAAAAATCCAACTCTGAGACAGTAGTGGAAAAGATAACTTTAGGGGATGATATAAGCTGGAAACACATTTTGTTTATAGCACTCACTTTATCCCAGGGCGTTCTAGATAGAATGAGGGCTGCCTCAGGCCACTGGCTTTTCAGGTATTCATTAATCCTGAAGAAAGCTTCAGGTTGGGGTCATTACTGCTTAATTACAGTTTGTGATTACTGGCACATTCTTCAGTGACCTTATTCTGTGTGTTGGCCTGTTTGTTCACAAGAGAATCCATGCAGCTGGAAATTTTGGCTGACTAGAAAGTTTAAATGAGGATTTTTTTGGCTTGAATTGAAGGCTGTTCTTGCTGAAATGTCAACACATTTTTCTCCCATCTGGATATAGTTAATCACGGTGCTTGCTTTTATATACTTTTTTTAAATAAGCTTTGCTTTTGAGGTGTGCTTGAACTTATCGAAATGCTGTTTTAAAGCAGAGCTTCGAGCAGAAGTGCTCCTCTATCATTATTTACTCTTTGTGGGCATAACAGGGGAGGTTTTCTCATGAACACTTCA
Source organism: Gorilla gorilla gorilla (assembly GCF_029281585.2). Taxonomy (NCBI): domain Eukaryota; kingdom Metazoa; phylum Chordata; class Mammalia; order Primates; family Hominidae; genus Gorilla; species Gorilla gorilla. The sequence continues at coordinate 189,510,277 of NC_086017.1, read as the reverse complement.
GCATCTTCAAACCTGTAATCTAAGCGACATCCCAGACTATGAAAAAATTGGAGGAAATTTAAATTTTATGAAGAATCTAAGAATAATATTGTTCTACAGTCATAGAAAAGGAGACCTGATGTAGTAGCAAAGATAACTTGGCTAGGAAATGGTAAATCTGGCTGGATTTTATGCTGAATTGCAGCTGATTACTGGGCAAAATAGTTTTACTTCCTTATTCACACGTTATTCATGCCACAGATACTTATTGAGTGCATCCTTTGAGCTACACATTGGGGAAGATATTGTGGATACCAAACTCTGTGAAAACTGGGATAGTGCTTTCTCTTTCGTGATTGTATCTATGATACCTTCACAGTGTGTGACAATACATAAACAAATGAGTATGGCTGGGCTCCAGTAAAATTGTATTTGTGGACAATGGAATTTGAATATCATATAATTTTTTGTATGTCATGAAATTTTTATTTTGAGTTTTTTCAACTATATAAAAATGTGAAAACTATTCTTAGCTTGTGGACTGTACACAGATAGCATGTGTACATGGCCTATGGGCTGTAGTTTAGCAACCCCTGATGTATACCACAAACAAAATAAAACAGTAGCATGATCACTGCTAGTAATAGATCTTCTGGGTTTTATGGGAGCATATGGAACTCTTGAGTGTCCGGGTATTGCTTAAGGAAATGATGGCTTCTATGCTGGAACCACAAAAAGACAAAGGATAAGCCTGTTAAAGCCAAGGAGAAGAGTATGTACAAGAGCCCAGAGGCAGGAGAATAAAGTATGACCAGAGTGTAAGATGGGAAATAGTGAGAAACGTGCAGTCTATAGAGGTAAGCAGGGGCCATATTATGAATAGCCTTGTATGTCGTATAAAGGATCTTGGAGCCGTAGGAAGCCTCTGGAAGGGTTTAAGTATTAAGATTAAATCTGCAGTTTAAAATGTCCCTATGGATGCACATGGAAAGTGGAATAGACATAGCTGTGTCCAGTATAATTTTACTTATAAAAACAAGTGGCAGGTCAGATTTGGCCTGTGGTTTATATTTTGCTAAACCCTACTCAAGAGTCTGACAGCCTGATTACAGTCTGATTTCCTAACTGACTGTTGTTTGTTTGTTTGTTTTGTTTTTGTTTTTTCTGTTTGTTTATTTTGGCAAATTACTAAAATTCTTTAGGATCCTGTTCTTGTGAACTCTTCTTTTCAAGGAAAGTTCCATCAGAAGGCCATAAATCTAAAGGAAGATTGGAAAAACTTAAAACTTTCATTTACTATGTTTAAAGAAAGCAGTAACTCTGGGTAAATGTCAGACTAAAGCTACTTTATTTCATTTCATTCAATGCTATTACCACCTTTCCCCAGGGAATCTGTCCTTGTGTAGGGTAATTTGCCCCATTACTAGTTTTGATATTTCCTTTTCCTCATGTCTGGGTCATGTTTCCCAGCTCATGCTATTGAGGTTCCTGCATGACATTGGCCACACTGACTTGAGTTGTAAGATGGTCAGCTAGTTAACTTGAAATCTAGGCTTAGTTTTCGAATTTCAGTAACTTCAAATCAAGTAGAGGGGAGGGAGGGATGAAGAGAGGCTGGTTAATAGATACAAATATACACTTAAATAGAAGAAATAAGACCTGGTGTTCAATAGATGAACAGAGTGACTTAATTAATATTAATCAATTGTACATTTGAAAATAGCTAGATGAGAATAATTTGAATGTTCCTGGTGTAAAGAAAAGATAAATAAGGTGGTGAACATCCAAGTTACCCTAACTTGATTATATGAATGTATCCAATTAGCACATGTATCCCCAAAAATGCACATCTAATATGTATCAGTGAAAAAAATTCAAGTAGAGAATGGCAAGGACTATTTGCCAGATTATTTAATTTTAAAGACATTTTGCCAATTTTGATACAAAAAATAACAATTTTTCAAGTGGTGAGATCCCAAAGCTTACCTAGAATTCAAATGTATATGAGAAGCAAAGTGACATAAAATGACAGACTCACATGAAAGCACTAATAAAGATGAATATGAGAAGACTCTATAGAAGTAAAGGCTTCTTTTTTATCAGAGGATTTAGCACAAAAATCCAAGGTTGAAAGTTTTGGCTATAAGAATAGATATTAGAAGTTTGAAAAGTCATGAACTTATTGATGTTCTGAAAAATTTGTGTAATTATTATTTTTTATTTTAAAAAAGAAAAAAAACCAAGAGATCTTTACAAAGTACATTAGCATATGTAATGTGTAGAAGAAAGATTCCTGAACTGGAGGGCTGATAAGACCAGGGTTACAGTCTGTTACTCACTAGTTGCTGTTTATCTTTGAGCAGGTGATATGATGCCCTATGAAATGAGAAGGAAGGGGGTATTACTGTATTACTGTCTAGCCTTCAAATTTGCTCCCTACCTCTGCCACCTCATCATTCCAGAGCAGATGTAGAATGTCAGTAAGGGTAATTTTCCCAAACATGAGTCAATGTGCATGCTTAAAACATTAGTACTATTTATAATACTAATATAACAATTAATACAATATTATATTAGTACAATTATGCTAACAGCAATTATTCATAAGTTAACAACTCAAAAAATGTTTAAAGTAAATCATACATTGATTGAAAGGCTTATATTGTATAGATGAAATTCTTCCAAAATGTATCTGTAGATTTTAATCTCAATCAAGGTCCTAGCAAGTAAATTATTTTTCCACTTGGGATACCAAGAACTCAAAATACTGTTACCCCTAGCCTAACAATGAGAAAAAGCCAGATAATCTACAAAATCACAGCTTTTATTATAGCCATCAGAGAGTCCTGAGGTCACAAGACAATGAAGGAAACTGAATTCTGAATAGTAACAGATCCCTTGATATAGGGAGGGCTGACACAGACCTTTTCAACTTTTACAGAGGATGGGAAGAATAAACAGCTTTCATAGAAGCATGTCAGAAAAAAAGTTAGCTAAGAATGTAAATGCTTTTTAAAGGCCAAGAGTGGGTTAAGATTTCAGTTTAGATAAATGGAGAGCCCCAAACACAAGGAGCATTTGCCCTAACTCACAAATTGTTCTCCATGGGCCGCTACTAGGTGCTCACAGAGAGACTGGGTGCAAGGCAAGAGGCTGGAAAGCCCCGACCCTTGGCCTATAGTGGGGTAGATGCGCAGGAGCTAACTAAATGCACGGAGTGACAGGCAAAAACACTGTCCACTTCTGCAGATCCTTCTTCCATAGGGAACAAAGGGCTTCAGAGACTGAGAGAGGACAGAAAACACTTACCATAAGGAATGCTGAAGAAAGAGCAGAAAAACCTCTTGGGTCAAGAATCGTGAACCAGTACAAAGCAGAGATATGTTATCACTTGTGGAGGACCAGAAAACCATCCCTTGCCAGACAATTGACACAGATTTTAAAAAGAGTTTGGGTGCTATGGGAAGGAGAAGGAGAAGGGAAGGAATGCTAAAAATACCTCATTCACAAGACTCATATGAAGAAGTGTTGCCTTACTTAGCCTGAGGTTGAACCAGGGGAACAAGAATCCTCCTCACCCCCACCATGCAGCTAACACTAAGTAACCAGCAGAAGCAAACCGCTGACGGAAAAGGGTTTAAAGAGACTCCTTCTGTGATTCAGACATTCAGGAACTGCTGAAATGGAGGGATAGAAAAAGAATAATAGAGCCCCTCCAGCAGCCCCATCCTCTGTACGGAAGATGGCAGCCCAATGCTGAAGGTATTTGACGACTGGGTCACTGAGGATAATGACAGCAACAAAAAAAGCTAAACCCAACTCAATTATTGACTAGATTGAGTTAAACTCTCCGTGTACTAACAACCTGAGAGAACTCATTTCTAGGAATAAATACTATTTGCCTCAGACTCTACCGCTATTTGATACGTTATGTTTAGCATCCGATCAAAAGTTATGTGACTCACAAAAAGAAAACGAAAGACCCGTTGTAAAAAAGATAAAGTAATTTGCAGAACTAGACACAGAGAGAATCTAGCTATTAGAACAATTAGATAGGAGTTTAAGATTACCAGAATTAACAGGTTAAAATATCTAATAAAAAGGGTGGACAATATATATGAGTGAATGGAGACTTTCAACAGAGAGATAAAAATTAGTTTAAATGGCAAAATATTAGAAGTTAAGAAAAATGGGCTATCAGAGGTGAAGATTTCCTTCAACAGGTTGATCAGAAGACTAGACACATTTGAGGAAAGAGTGAGCTTGGAAGTAGGCTAATAGAAATTACCCAAAATAAAACACAAAGAGAAAAACAATGCTAAAACAAAACAAAACAAACAAACAAAAAAGCCAACATAACACCCCAGGGATGTGGGTCAATATCAATTGGTCTAAAATATTAACTAATTGGAATCTCAGAAGGAGAAAAGATATAGAAATAAGCAGAATAAATATTTGTATAAATAATGGCTGAGGATTTTTCAAAATTAATGAAAAACAGATCTATGTTGTTCAAAACAGAGCATTCAACAAATAACAGATCCATGAAGCTCAGAGTACCCCACAAAGAATGTTTACGGTGTAAACATGTCTGTATATGTCATAGACAAACTGCTGAAAATCAAAGATAAGAAGAGATCAGTGTAGGCAGCTGAAGAAACGTGAACATTTTAAACATGCTGTCTCTACATATGAACACACAGTGTCTCAGTCCATCCAGGCTCCTATAATAAAATATTAGAACCTAGGTAGTTTAAAATCATAATAAATTTATATCTCACAGTAGTGGGTAGTGGAGTAGTGGAGATTGGGACATTCAAGATCAAGGCATCAGCAGATTCAGCATCTGGTGAAGGCCCACTCTCTGGTTTATAGATAGCACACTCTAGGTGTGTTCTCACATGGCAGAAGGTGCTAGCTAGCTCTCTGGGGTCTCTGTTATAAGAGCCACCGTGTTAGTCTGTTTTTCACTGTTATAAAGGAATACCTGAGACTTGCTAATTTGTAAAGAAAAGAGGTTTATTTGGCTCACGATTCTGCAGATGGTACAAGCATGGTACTTGCATCTGCTTGGCTTCTGGTAAGGCCTCAGCAAGTTTTTACTCATGGAGGAAGGTGAAGGGGAGCAGGTGTGTCACATGGTGAGAGAGAGAGAGAAGAAGAGAGAGGGGCGGAGGTGCCAGCTCCTTTGAACAACCATCTCTTGTGTGTGAATTAATAGAGCAAAAACTCACTCTTTACCAAGGGAAGGGCACCAAGCCATTCATGAGAGATCCACCCCCATGACCCAAACACTTCCCACTAGCCCCACCTCTTACATTGGGGATCATGTTTCAGCATGAGATTTGGAGAGGACAAACATCCAAATGATATCAGGCACTAATTATAATCATGTGGGTTCTACCCTTATGACTTGATCACCTCCCAAAGGCCCTTCTACTAATTCCATCAACTTGGAGATTAGGATTTCAATGTATGAATTTGGGAGGGAAAAGTATTAAGTCTATTGGAGCATAGGTCAATAAGAAGTAAAAAGATAGATTATATTCTATCTTTATAGATTATAAAGTGTTCAACAGATCAACAGAGTGACTTAGTTAACGTTACTAAAATTCTTCAGTTAACTTACAGGTTTGTTTTTGTTTTTGTTTTTACTAAATCTCTTCTTATCTTTATAGATTAGAATATAGATTATATTCTAATCACTAATTACAAGAATACTGGAGTGGCTGTATTAATGGAAGACATAATAGACTTCAAAATTAAGGATATTACCATGGATAAAAAGGGATATTACATAATGATAAGTAAATTAGTTCATCAAGAAGACATAACAATCTTAAATGTTTATGTACCCAATTACAAATCTTCATATATGTATGTATATATCTATTCCAAAGTATATATGCATATATGTGTGAGTATATATATATATAAATATATATGTATCCCAATGAAATGCTCAAAAGAAAAATTGGTAAATCTACAAAGATAGTTAAAGATCAACATTGCTCTGTCTAATTAATAGAAAAAGCAGACAAAAATCAGTAAGGCTGTATAATACCTGAACGACACGATTAACCACTTGACTAAAATGACATTCAGAGAACAGTTGTTTTAATAACAGCAAAATACACATCTTGAAAGTACATATAAAATATCTACTGAGATATTTTATATTCTTGGCTGTCAGATAAAGCACATCAAATTTCTTGAATGGACTTATGCTAGAAAAATATACGGTGAATCTTCATATATTTGGAAATTAAACCACATATTTCTAAACAACTATTATATCAAAAAGGAATTTAAAAGGGTCATTAGAAAACAATTTTAATTTAATGAAAATCAGAATATATTATACTTTATGTTATGCAGCTAAAGCAGTGCTTGAAGGAAAATTTATAGCATAAAATGCTTACACTTGAAAAGAAGAAAGATTTAATGTGATTTATCTTACTGTGCTAAGGTTCCACTTTAAGACAATAGCAAAATAAAGGCAAACTAAATCCAAAGCAAGCAAAAAAAGAGGATATAATGAAGTTAGGAGTTAAACTAAAAGTAATTTTAAAAATAGGGAAAATCAATAAAGTCAAATGCTCTTTCTTGGGAAAGATCAAATTGATAGACTTCTAGACACAGATGATAAATAGCAAAGAAATGTTATGACTAGATCATACAGACCTTGAAGATATTAATAAGAAAATATTATGAATATCTTTATTGTAATAAATTTGATGGCATGGATTAAATGGATCAATTTATAGAAAGACACAATTTACCAAAGCTAATTCAAGAGAAGGCAGATAACTTAAATAGCCTTCTGTCTGGCAAAGATAATCTTTGCACAAGAGCACTCCAAAAAAAGATGGCTTCTCTGATTAATTTTACTAGAAATTTACATGCTACAACAATTCTTCCAGATAATAGAAGAAGGAGGAATAGAATACTTCCAATTCAATTTAGGAGGCAAATATTATCCAAATACCAAAATATAGACAAAGACATTACAAGAAAAGAAAACTATAGGTCAAGATTTCTTACAAACATAGATGCAAAAATCCTTAAAAATAACATGACAAAATGGAATCCAGGAATAAATAATGATAATGCATCATAACCAAGTAGGATTTATCTGAGAAATGCAAGGTTGGTTCAACATTGAAAAATCAATATATATAATTCATTCAAACAGACATAAAATCTACCAGGTTACTCTTTAGAAATTGATAAACTGATTCTAAAATTTATTTTGAAATTGGAAATGTCAAGAATAGTCAAATCGTGAACCCAATTCTCAAAGAAAAAGAAAACCAAAGACTAACAATGCCAGATGGCAAAATTACAGTAAATAAGACAATGTAATATTGGCACCAGGACAAACCAATAGAACTGAAGTGCAGTTCCAGGAACAGGCCAAGACACATGTAGTCACTTAATTTATTACAAATTTTGCAATGTAGCACTGTGGGAGGAAGGTTGGTCTTTTCCACAAGTACTTGGTTCACTGAATATACAGATGAGGAAAATAAGTCTTGATCTCTACCATAAAATATAAACAAAAATAAATTCAGATAGTAGTCTGAAATTTGAAAGTTAAAATAGTAAGTTTTTTTAAAAAACTGAAAATTACATGTGCTTAAAATGGGCATTTACTTTAAAATATACAAAACTTACTGACTTTAAAGAAAAAAAAACAAATTGAGCTAGTAGATTAAGAACTCCTGTTCGTGAGAATACTTCATTAAGAGAATAAAAATATATGTTACAGAGTGGGAGAAGATTTTTTGTAACACAGATGTCTAACAAAGGATTTTTACCCAGAATATATTAAGAACATCTTCCAATTAATAAAAGAGGTCATGGGGGGAGGTCAGCAACACAATTGGGAAATGATTTAAATGGGCACTTTATAACATAGGATACCAATTGGCCTGTAAACATATGAAGGGATCCTCAACTTCATTAAGAACCAGCAAAATTCAAATTCAAAACTGCAATATGATCTCACTACCCTCTTGGGAAAATGTAAAAGACAGAAAATACCAACTGTTAGTGAGGATGTGAAGCAACTGAAAATGTAAATTGGTATAACCACTTTGAAAAAATAGTTGGCAGTATCTAACAAACCTGAATATATATATTTATATTTATACATTATATGACCCAGCAATTGGACTCCTGCCATATTCCTAACAGAAGTGCATACATTTGTTCATCAAAAGACATATACAAAATAAGCTTTGTAGAAGTCTTATTCATAATAGTGAAAAGTACCCAAATATCCAACCATAATAGAAGGATAATTAAATATTGGTATGTAGCAATACAATAGAGCAGTGAGAATTTTAAAAACTCTAACTATATGCAATTACGTCGATGGTTCTCAAAAATATAATGCTGAACCAAAAAAGCAGAGATAGAAGAATACATAGTTTATGATTCCATTTATATAAATTTTAAAATGGGATAAAATATGTTTTGCAACACTAAGATTCTAGATGGTCACTGCTTTTGAGGGCAGATGGTAGGAGGTGGTCACAGATGAGCTTCTGGAGTGTTGGTGATTTTTAAATTTCTTGATCTGGATGCTGGTCAAATGGGTATGTTTACTTCATGACAACACATTAAGCTGTACACTTGGAATTTTTGTACTTACTATATTTATGTTTTATTCCAATATTTTAAAAATTTACATACAATATGCACTATTAAATTTGGAGACCACAGACAATATTCATGAAAAATGAGATTAAAAAAAACACATCTCTATGTGGGCAGATAATAGTAAAACTTCTCAAACAAGGTGAAAAAATATTCTGCCATCAGCCAAGATGAGGAAACTGTGACTGGATTTACCCTTCTGCCTAAAACAGCTAAAATCCCAGAAAAAATCTCTGAAACAGAAATTTTTTAGACATTAGACCTTAGGCCGCATGGGACAGTTATACCTGGGAGAGGAAAAGCAAACAAAGTGAACATTATGATTGCACCAGGTAACTGTCTAGAGAGTTTCCACGCTGCAGCATGAAGAGAAGATACCAGGCAAAACCTGGCAGTCCCTGAGATGAGGAGACAGAGTTGGGTGTCCTCAGAAACCACGATATAAAGTATATAAAAAAATCCAAAATAAATGTCCAAAGATAAAAATTACAATGTTTAATATAAAAAATACATTGGATGAGATTAACAGTATATTAGACAATGCAGAAGAAAGATTAATGATTCGTGTGTAAATAGAAACTATAATAAACAGTATTAAAAGATTGAAAAAATATGAGTATTACATTAGTGAGATAGGGGACGACTTTAATTGGCCAAATATCCATCTAATTGGAGTTCCCAAAAGAGAAGAGAGAAAAAATAGTGTAAAAATACTGATAGCCCAGGCCATGCTCTAGAATAATTGAATCAGAATACCTGTGGGTGGCATCTGGAGATCAAGAGTTGGACAGGAATGGTATATGCATGCTGAGAACAGGATAAATCAATGGCCTAGCCTGGTGAAAGTGTCTTTCCAAACCAGAATATATGTTATTGACCAAAATGGAAGTGGAATCTGACATTAGTGGGTTTTTGGAAGGAGCAGAACCTGTGACATGAAGGAGAAAGCCAAAGCTACAGGAATTTACATAAGGGCAGTCTTTTGTGAGACTTGGCAAGGAGACAGCAAAACATTGATCTGATTGGTGGTTAAGAAGGTGATTATTTCGGAGAACCTGTAATAAGATCATAGGATCCTATTATAGGATAATTTCTGCTCCTCACTGCTCTGAGTTGATAGATTTTCAGGACCCAGTCTTGCCATTTCCAAGTAATGTAATTATATTTTGTGAGCAAGAGATATGATCCTCAAAAGATATCTTGGTGGCTGGAGCAACATCCCAAATGGAATCAGCTGAAAATTTCCAAGATTCAAGATTGCACAAAATTAATATTAACCCACTATTAAAAGAATGTGTATTTCAAGAGGGGAAGTGAGGGAGAAAAGACACACACAGTGAGGGAGAAAAGACTTATACAGATTAGCTTTTAGTTTCAGACTCTGCTATTATTTTATCTGTAATCTTGTCTCCCAAAAATGGATTGTAAATATTTTCTAAATACCATGAAATTAGGAACATATCTTATCCTTAGATTTTTGCCACTAGCATAGCATTAGGTGTTTAATTAATATTTGTTTAGTAATTTGATAGGCAAAAATGTATTCGTTGTGTATGTCAAACCGATGAATTGAATGCTCCCTGAGATTTTGTTACAGCTCTTAATCTATGGGAGTTGTTATCTTGGGCTAGCTAATGGCAACTCTGCTTTATAAACACATATATGTTTTGATGTAAACTTTTAATTGAAATATATCTACAAAAAGCACAGAGATCAATAGTGTATGGCAGAATAAACTTTCACAAAGTGAACAAACTTATGTGATCAGCACCAGGATTAAAAACAGAACATCACCTGGATCCCAGAAGGTCTCTTCTGTCTCCTTGTATTTGGTAGCTTTCTAAGAGTAACCACTATCTTGAATTGTGACACCATAGATTAATTTTGCAATCTTTTGAGCCTGGCTTCTTTTGCTGTATATTTGTGACTTGTATCTGTATTTTTGTGTATAGTTACAGTTCATTCTCCCTGCTAAATAGTACTTATTGTCTAAATATGCCACTATTTACTTATTCAGTCTACTGTTGTTAGATATTTGAGTAGCTTCCTATATGGGGATATTATAAATAGTGCTGCTATGAAAATTCTTGGACATGTCTTTTGGGGAATATGCTTATGCATTTTGTTAAGTTTGTATCTAAAAGTAGAATAGCTGGGTCAAAGATATTCACAGCTTAGCTTTAGTAGACCTGCCAAGCATTTCTTCAATTTTTACTCCCACCAGCAATATATAAGAGTTCCAGCTGCTCTACATTGTTACCAACATTTGGAATTGTTAATTTTTTTAATTTAAGCTTTTTTTGGTGTGTAGTAGTACTGCTTTGTGATTTAAATTCTCATTTTTCTGATTCTTAATGAAACTGAGCTCCTTTCCTTATGACTATCGGCAAATGCAAATTGATATGTGCTTTTGTGAAACACTTGGTAATATCTTTTGCCCATTGGTTTTCTTTTAATTAAATATATCATGTGTTATTGATTTGTAGAAGTTCTTTGCATATTATAGCTATAAATCTTTGTCAGATATATGTGTTGCAAATGATTTCTCCAGCTTTGTGGGTTGCCTTTTTACTTGTTTAATGCTATCTCCACATGAGACTGTATAAGCTTTATTTAGTCTTTTAGAAGCTTTCTGTTTAGATTTTAATTTCCTGCCTGCTACTGTTCCAGAATTTGGTAACTGTCATGAGAGGAAAGCTAGCAATATGATTTAGACTCCCCATGTCTCTGCCAAAAGCTTAGTTCTGTTTTCTCTGTCCTTTTGTAGCATTCTTGTCTGAGTACATAATTCAGATTCTCATTGTATTAGTCAGGGCTCTCCAGAGAAACAGTATTCATGGTATAAATAAACAAGTTATATGTATATATGCAACATACATGTATTACATATATAGATAATTCAGTTAAATATGTATATTTCAGTGTTGCAATTTAGTCTGAGTCTGAAGATTTGAGAACCAATGAAGCTGATTGCAAAGGCCGGAGAAGAGGACTAGGAAAGCCTCTGGTATAAGTCCTGGAGTTTGAAAACCCATGAACCAAAAGCTTCAGTGTTGTGGAGCAGAAGATGGATGTACCAGCTCAAGAAGAGAGATAAATAATTTACCCTTCTTTCATGTTTTTGTTCTATTCAGGCCATCAATGGATTGAATGATGCTGCCCACATTGGTGAGGATGGATATTCTTTGCTCAGTCTACTGATTCAAATGTGAATCTCTTCCAGAAACACCCTCACAGACACACTAATAAATAATGTTTTACCAGGTATCTGGACATCATTTAATCTACACATATAACATTCATCCTTTGGTCCATGCACAAAATTGCCAAATGCCACAAGGGTAAATATAACTACGGAATTCTGTGTATTTCTGCTATGCTCTTCCCTCTCTGGAGTTATGGTTTTTCCATTTCTCTTTTCTGTTGTAGCAGTGTGGAGACTTCAAACAGATGATTACCATATGTTATGTGGCTTTTTTTCTTTTTATTCTCAGGGGCAGCATTGGCCTGCCGAAATCTACTTCTTCCCATTTTTAAGCAAAAATCTACCACAGCATATTTTGAATTGATGTACACTGATATCAGCTATCATATATCAATCAATGAAGAAATACCAGTGGAGAAGTATTTTATGTAAAATAAACCACAAGTATTGCTAATCTGAGTACTGACACATTTTTTACTAACCCTGGGCATCAGCAGATCTGAAGAGTAGGATCTCTTGATAATTAAGGGACATCTCAGTTTTACTTGCTTTTGGGGATTAAACCCTGATTAGCAGTATTGGAAAATTAAAGTGGAGTTGATTATCCAAATAAAGTGGAAGAAGTGAAACAGAACATATTTAAGGATGTTTAAACACATTAGTAATAATTGTCTTGTGCATGACTAGTTTTTTTGCCAATTCGAGTAATGTTAACTGAATCATTGGTTTGATCTTTCTCAGAAAACCATGAAAAGAAACTGAAAAATTAGTTGGCAAATCACACACACACACACACACACACACACACACACACACACACACACACACACAACGTGATTTGTTTTGAAATGAATTCCTAACCTAGATTACCAGCCTAATTCCTGTTTTTGTGCCAAGGGTGGAACTTGAGCATATGACATCTTAGCTATGGCTGGCTAAGGCAAAAACACTGACTTAGGTTGGCAAATCCCATGGCTGTTGCTTACAGTAACAACATAAACAATCTGAGTTCTTTCATGTACATTGTCTCTCTTACTGGTATTTTAACTGAGGCCACTTAATTGAGCCTTAGCAGTGTTTGTATACACAACAATTACTTTTTAAAAATCTAAATAGCTGTTTCAAAGTGAAGCAGAAACATTAATAATTCTTGGACCCCTCCAGGGGATACTTCTGGACTTTAAATTTAGAGCTTAGAGAGTTCCTGAGAATGATTCAAAATATGTTTGTTTCCTTTTAAAAAAAATTCCATATCCAAGCAACATTCAGTAAGAGTTGGCACAAATAATGTGACACTTGAATAATAGCAGTTAAATATCTAAGTCAAAGATGTTTGCTATAATTCTGATTTTAAAGATAACATTTATTGACTTTTTCTAGTTATAAAGATAACACTTTTCTGTACATAACTTAAAAGAAAATTCTTATCATTTCATCCTAAAAAGAGTTAACAGTTTGTGTAAAACTTTATTTTTTATAGAAGATATATATGTTTAAGTTGGATTCATATAACATATGATCATATATTTGTTTATATATATGTTTAAATTATATATGCTTAGACTTACGTGATATACAATTTTATAATCTGATTGTTAAATTTAACTATATGACAAACTTGTCTTGTCATCATATTTTCTGTAAAATGTTATTTTAACAGGTGCATAATGTAGCAAAATATGTATACACTGACATATTAATAGACATGTAAGTTCTTTGGAACTTTTCACTGTGTTATGTGGACATCGTTGTATATAAAATTTTAATACACATCGATTATTTTATTAGAATAACTTTTTAAAATGAAAATATGGGCAAATATTTTACAACTTTAAAGCCCTTGTATCATAATATCAAATTATCCTTCAGAATGATGGTAAAGGAATGAGAGCATCTATTTCACTGAATATTTGCCAGTACTGAGAATTGTGCATTTAATTATCTTTCCCAACTTTATAGGTGAAAGAAATGCTATTTTATGTTCTTTTTAGTATTACTTACCATTTTGCATTACTGGCCAGTTGGACATTAAAAAACGTTTATTGGTCATTCGTATATGTTTTTCTTTAGTATATTTATTGCCACCTCATGTACTTTACTTTCCGTTATATTGGGTGGTTTACGTTTTTCTAACTATTAGTGAGACCTCTTTCAACACAAAGGTTGTTAGCCCTTTGTCTGCCATACATGTTTCAAAAATTTTCTATTTATAATTTGTCTATTAATTTTCTGACACAACAAAAATTTTACTATGTACATAGTCAAATCCATCATACTTTTTCTCCCTGGTTTTTAATTTTGATTTTATGCCTAAAAAGGTCTTACAGCTTCAAGTTCAGTTAGATGTTTACCTATATCTATCTATACATCTATGTCTTAAATTAGCATTTTTATTCATACACTGTGCAGACTGATGGAGTACATGTGATATTTTGATACAAGCATACAACATATAATGATCAAATCAGGGTAATTGAGATATCCATCACCTTAAATATTTATCATTTATTTGTGTTGGGAACATTCCAAATCTTCTAGCTATTTTGAAATGTATAATAAATTATTGCTAAGTATAGTCATCCTACTGTGCTAATGAACACCAGAACTTATTTCTTCTATCTAACTGTATTTTTATACCCATTAACTAACCTGTCTTCACTCCCTACCCCCTACACATACACACTTTCAAGCCTCTGGTAACCACCATTCTACTTTCTACCTCCATGAGATCAGCTCTTTTTAGCTCCCGCATATGAGTAAGAACAAGTGATACTTGTCTTACTGTGCCTGGCTTATTTCACTTAACATAATGTCCTCCAGTTTCATGCATGTTGCTGCAAATGACAGGATTTCAGGCTTTTTTCAATAGCTGATATTCCATTGTGTATATGTACCATATTTTCTTCATCCACTCGTCCATTGATAGACACATTGATTCCATATCTTGGCTATTGTGAATAAGACTGCAATAAACATGGGGTATTTACTTTTGCTTCTTTTATGGTTTCATTTTCTTACACTTAACCCTTCAATTCATTTAGAATATATTTGGAATGTGATACTAATCTAATTTAACCTTTTCCAAATATCTCATTTACTATATAGATTTTATTATATACCAGATAGTTATATACATTAGGTCCTTTTGCTGTGCTTTCTGTTTGTGGTCTGTCACGTAGAAATATTGAAGTCTTTTACTATTTTAGAGTATACTCGGACATTTAGACAGTGGGATAGACAAACTTTCCCTTTATGATTATTCTCTTTATAAAAATGTCTTGAATATTTTCACCTGTTTGTTCTTCCATGTTAAATCTAAAAATAATTTTATAAGGTACAGAAGTTATATAGCTTGTCAAAAGGATGAGTAAGCTTTTGGTGCACTCTTACATATTTAACGGACTTTGAGAAATATTGATAAGTAAATAACAAATGTGAAAACTATGTATAGTAAACTACCTTTGGTGTTAAAAATGAATAAAATTGCTTGACTATGCAAAGGATTTCATTGGAAGGATACATAAGAAACAGTGGTTTTGAGTTAGAGGATAGTAGTGGTGGAAGATTTACATGTAACCAAATATTCTTTGGCATTTTTGAATTTTGTAATGTTCATGTTAAATATAACAAATTAAACATTTTCAAAGATAAAATAAAAACCCTGAAGGCAGATATAAAACTACCTCGATGTTTACAGATTGAAAGTTGTGAGGATAAAGCACTTGCTCCAAATCATACATGGCTAGTAAATGGTCAGCCAGGACCCCCTCAACTACCCAGGATTTCTTCTTCCAGGCTTCATTGAAGGAGGGAAGAAAACAAAGGATTCACAAGCAAATTTAGCCCAGGAAGCACATTCTTTACTGCTTCTTACTGTTTGGCTTAAGTCATCTTGAGCATAAGATTTTTAGTCTGAATATCATTCAGTTTCTGAATGTAGCTTGTAACTTTCAAAAATAGTTGAGGATAGGAATCTAGTTTGGGGAGATAAGTTGTGAAAAGTCCAGTGTAAAGAAGGTAAATAGCTGAGAAACTAGAGAGACTCAATAAAACCTATATAATATTTGGTAAAAATAAAAAAGTATATATGTAATGACCAGAGCTATTGTTATGAGATAATGTTTATGTACTAGTTAATGCTGACACATAAGAATGTCACATTCCTGCACAAACAGGTGACCACATTCCAGCTGGGCACCATGTAGGTAGAGTGCCAACAAAGGACTTTAAAACGTTTTCTGTATTAATTGCAGAGGAGAGAATGGAGTCCACTGTGCAGAACACTGAGAAGCCAAGTGTCTCACTCAGAGTAGAGACATAGGGCTAATAATTTACCAATAACATCTGGAAGGAAAGCAATGCTTTTCATGGCAATAGACTTCATTACTTTGAAATATATTTGTTGGCTTTTGAAGTTAGATAGAACCGAGTTATACCTCAGCCCAAAACTTACTAGCTGTGTGCAAAGGGACTTGTTCTTTGATAATGTAGAGGCAAAGCAACATTGATTAGCGTTAATGTTTTTCATCTGTCAAATATATATTGCAATACCATGAACATTCATTTATTAATTCAACGAGCTACACAGTAGACAGTGTTCCAGGTATGGGTGGTTCCATAGTGTATAAGAAAAAAATGTCTCTGCATTCATGAAACTTATCTTTTACTAGGGGATAACTAAGTGAAATAAACACAATGCTGCGTTTACTAGAACACTTAGCACGGTAAATCCTGAATGAATGATATTCCTTATATTATAGTCATAAGAGTATATATATATATATATGCTAACATTATTTATTATTTTCATTATTTCAATGAGTAGCTAAACAAAGTTCTGGTCTGAGTTTTAAAGGTCTTGGCACAAACTCTAACGGAGCAATAGCAACATAGCACCCACCAAAGGGGAACCAGACAAAAGCGGAATTCAGTCCTTTAACTCCATTGGCAAAGGAGTTCCCTCAGTCCTTAGCAAAGAGGTATTCAGTCTCAGAAGCAACCTAACAGTCTTTCTTAGTTGTGTCCTATATGTTGTAAGCCACATCTGATTCTCATTATAGTGCAGGTTTCAGTTCTTTACGGTAAAACCTTCTACCATTTTTACAAAATATTGAGTCCCAGTCCCTTTTAATACGGTTCTATATGGATACCTAGATCAGGAGAACACAAGTCTGTGTCCTGAGTGGAAAATGAAAGGACCATTCTTTGTTAATGAGGGTACATATTTCCCCTGTAGTTAGAAAATTTCAATTTGATGGGCTGAAGAAAATGCGCCTCTTTCAAAAGAAATTATGACCTTCCTCTGACCTTTATTATTCATTTAACATTTATTGAGCAAGTCTTTCATATCGCTCAGAAAAGAATAAGGAAACGGTGAGGCAGTAGATGGAGTCTATTCTGAATCTCAAAAGCCTTTTGATTTCATCCCTCAAGGGTTTGTGAGGAGACATTGATAGTCCAGCGGTGAAGTACAAAGCACAGGACTTTATCACAGAAGATTAAATCACTGAAAACTATGCTGGGAATCTACTGAGCTCTCTTTTTGAATGAGAAAAATGGTATTTTTAAAGGCAAAGTAGAGAAGGGTAAATTTGCTTGTATTAATTATAGAATTAGGACATCAATATTAAATAGTCCAAGTGCACTTAAGATAATAGTGGAGTTCACAGAAATGAAGTGGCAAGATTTCAGAAGTTTGGATTACCAGGCCACAAGAGCAATAGCAACCCCCTTTCTTTTCTTTTTTAGCAAAAAGCTTTTGACCATTCATTTCCATTTAAGAGACTCAAACGTATGGCATTGCCCATTGCTCGGCAGGCATTTTCTTAATTGGAAAACACGTGTGCCTCTCTTTCGGATTCGTCAGGATACTCTGGAGAAAATGTTTTACCATCCGTGGATGTTCACTTCTCTTTCTCTTTATCTGCGTCAGAAATTCTGTGTTAACAAACCCAGTTTCATTCGTGAAACAGCAATTACGATTCCTAGCTTGGTTAAATATTTGTGCCAAAGGTGAGAAAGGGAAAACTTCCTGGAATTCAAAAAGAATGCTTTTAAAGTTTTCACCATATCCGTTTCAAAGGAAAATTCTATGAAAAAGGTAATTGAGAGACTCTCATATTTATAAATGGTTACTTGGAAATAAACAGGTCTTTTCAAAGAGGTGGAAATGGCCTTCCACTCCCTCTCTTGCCATCTAGAAATGGATTCAAAAGGAGATTCTTTATCGCAGCCAAGTGTTTAGGGGTTTAGGGGAGAGACACTACTCAGGAAGGTTTCTGGCTGTCCAACAGCCCTTTTCTTTAGTCTCCCAGCAGCCTCTGGGGGAGGATGTGAGTAGGATGATCCAGCTGGGACATCTTGGATGGCAGGAACCTAGCATGTACTTGAACACTTCTCCCTAACCTCACTACCATTGCATTCCAGGAAGATTGCATACTAGGGAGCAGATGCTGTAACTCTTCTCTTCTAATGTGACCACAGGAAAATTAATCCTGGTAGTTTGCTTTGAAGGGACTTTTTGAAGTACAAAGTATGAAGGTGAAAGATTAAAGGTCTTATAACACAAAGAAGATCTATCACATCTCCTGCCACCCCAGAACTGACAATATTTGCGTAAGTTCAGTGTTTTTGTGATCGATGTGTGGGTCATTTTTATTTCCAGTGGCTGTCAGCCTAAGACTACAGGACTTGCCAGTCCTACTAATGCAAATTTGCATTGTATCTCCATTTTAAGGGACCCAAAACACATTGCCGTATTTCTCTGCCTGTTTTCTTATCCTCTCATTAGATAATGCATGTCTATTTGTTGCAATACAATTCTAGGCAATGGTGGATAGAAAGTAATTACAGTAGTCTGAAGAGATTGCTTAAAGAGACTGGCCATAGTGAAACCAGTGTCTAAGGTTTCCATCTGCCTGTCTAGCCATCTCTGAAGGCTTTGGACAGTGTGACAGAACATAGAATTTGGGGCCAGCTTACCTAGGTTTGAGTCTTAACTCTACCTGCTAGGGCCTGTGTGGTTTTAAGCCAATATTTTTATGTCTCTGTGTTTCTGTTTCTTTTTCTGTGGAAACGGTGAAGAATAATAGTTACTTCTTAGAAGAGTTGGGAGGGTTAAATGAGCTCATACATGAACAGCACTTAAAACAGTACCTGACACGTAGTAAGTGGTATGAAAGAGTTTGCTATCGGCCGGGCATGGTGGCTCACGCCTGTAATCTCAGCACTATGGGAGGCCGAGGCAGGCGGGGATCACAAGGTCAAGAGATGGAGACCATCCTGGCAAACATGGGGAAACCCCGTCTCTACTAAAAATACAAAAATTAAACGGGCGTGGTGGGGGCGCCTGTAGTCTCAGCTACTCCGGAGGCTGAGTCAGGAGAATCTCTTGAACAAGGGAGGCGGAGCTTGCAGTGAGCCGAGATCGCGCCACTGCACTCCAGCCTGGGCAGCAGAGCCAGACTCCATCTCAAAAATAAATAAATAAATAAATAAAAGAGTTTCCTATCACTATTACTAGTTCAGGTTTTGTTTGTTTTTTACAGCCTGACCTTCAAATGTTTTATGCGCTCCTTGGGGTTGTGTGCAAAATTTAGTGTGGCTGCTCAAATATAAAATTTCCTGGCCGAGTATTCATACTGTTTATCGAAGTCATCTATGAATTTTAAAAGCTTGGGAACTACTGTGCCAGGCTCTGCAGGTCTCCCAACACGAATAGATAGCTTCTATCGTTAGTAAAACTCAGTGAACCATTATGAGTTTTGATTCCTACAAACACGAATTAGATCTTCAAGTAAAATAGTCCTTAAGAATTTATTTACAACATACATGAAAGCTATTGGTGAGATATGTTCATTTTGTTTTCTACAGCTTTCTTTGAATCATTTTTTTAAAATACACAATTATCAACAGCAGCTATCTAGTGAGATCAATGGGCCAAATTAATCAAAGAGAGCGTACCACACTGAGCATCACAAAGATTTGAGAATTTCCCCCAGCTTTTGAGCTGGCCTGCATTAATGCAGTGACCCACTAGATGTCAATGTTTCCACGAGAATGAATAAAGGCATTCTGTTGTTATCCTTGAAACAGGATTAATTGATTGCTATAAAAAGTTAGATGAAATAAAATGTTCTCCTTGCTCTTCAAACTAAGATAAGCTAATAACTTTGGACACAATTTCACTCCTCTGCATTCACCAAATGTCCAATTACATATCCTCCCTGCCTGGACCTTCAAAACAATATAAAACTGAATGAAGGCAATGAAAGAAGTCACAGGAGGATTTTTGCAGAGCTTCCATCCAGTTCAGAAACAAAGCAATTCAATACATGTCTTCAAGATTTCTAAAGGCAATGACTTAGTAAGTAATGTTCTTCCCGTATCATCCTCTATGTCCTTTTTTTCCGCTTTATTTGATACATTTTTAAAAATGTCTGTGTGAAAACAATGTTTTAGCTATCTTTGTTCAAGTAGGCTTGCTTAATTGGGACAAAGAAGATCCTATTTGAATCATAAGTCAGCCAGGAATACTTTCGTGTTTTCAGATGTTCTGTTTTCACCATTTATCTGAGCACACATTTTAGATTATGTGCCTCAGCCGTCAGATACAGACAATCAGGAGAGCCACAAAGAGCCATCTAAAGAGGGAAGAAAACACAATAGATGGGATATGGGAAAAAATATATAACTAGAACATCTAAATGAGTGAGGAGGATGCTGAAAGCATTAACGCAGGGAAAATACCAGCACACGGGCTCCTTTATCTCCCTGCTCTTGTGGTTTCATTTAGTACATGTCCCTTTTCCTCCTGAGAGCAGAGAGCAAAGCAAATGAGACTTTATAGGATTCCATTGCATGTGCACTGAAACTTCTCCAACGTCAAATATTGCTTTCCTGGGGATATAAAGTCTACTGTGTGTAGTAAAGAACCATACCTAAGGTGTTCATCAAATATATGCTTGAGGTAAAACACAGAGATTGATTAGGGTGGAAATGTTTTTCTAATAAAACAGTAGGAAAAATGTGTTCCAAGAATTCAGTCATCTCTGGTTATTTTCAGCGCTGAAAGCAGATGGCCTCAGAGGCTGAGCTGGACACTGGTTCAGAAATGTAACACAAGGTTAACACTAACATATGCTGTCGTTCGTGGGCTACCAGAGTTCCAAGAAATATACGAATTCATCCCAGTAAGACCCTTCTCTGAAGTATTTTCTCCGTGCATTTTCTAAAAGTTAATGTAAGCAAGGCTTAAATGGGCTCAGGAAAAGGGGACATTTTATTTCCTTTGGACCCCCTGGGAAACTTCCACAGTATCCAGTCTCTTTTCTCTGTCTTTTACAGTTTTCTCTGACATGTTGAAAGTAGAAGTGGTTATTTGTCAATGACAGTTTATTATTTTTATTCAGACAATATTTCAGTATAATAGTCTAAGCATTTAAAATGTAATTCTTCATTTTAAAAGCAATATAGACAAATTATTAATCTAAATCTAGGAAGCTAGACTTAAAAATATACATCTAATTCATGTTATGGTGAGGTTTAGGGGTAGCAGTTGCTAGTAAGACTAACCATTTCCAAATATTTTCCCTTGCAGCCTGTCACTGATATCTGAAATGAACCAATAAGAGACTCATAAAAGAAATAGCTTTGCCATTAACAGAGAAGTCCATTTATCAAATTACTATCATTAATGTCTTAGTATGAACTCATTTATTTTCCTCTTTCTGTGGAAAAGATGACCAAAACAGGGAAGTACATAGGGTTCTTCTTAGAGAAGGTGGTTTTGGTAGATTGCTCAGGATAGCGAAAGTCCTAAGAAACGCTGGATTTCTGGGGCTGTGAGAGAAATAGAAGCATCCAAAAATTAAGATGTATATCTAAAGATTTAGTAATAAAATACCAGGAGAATGTTTTTCTATACTTTTTCCAATTTTGCATTGGGAAGACCCTAAGAACAGGGTATTAGTTCCCGTAAATAATATAGCCAGTCCAGAGAAGTGGCATTTTTTTTCTAGTGGGAAATATAGAATAATAAGGAAGGAGTTATGGATTGAGTTATTGCTATGATAGTACATTGAGTTTAGGAAATTGCCTGACCTCCCGACTACTATGCTAGGGGCACTAGGAAGATCAGCTGCCTCTCTCCCTCTTTCTCTCAATTGTGCATCCCACGCATAGGAACAGGGTATCGTAATTTTAGAGGCAGATGAATGGTTTTCAAGAATCATTTTACCATTTGCATGCTCTGTTAACCTTGAGAATTTTCCTTAGCATTTCTAAACTTCAATTTTCTTCTTTTTAAAATGGAAAAAAACCTCACTATAATCTGTCCAAACAAATCATAGAGTGGTTTTAAGTTGACAACAACTATGTGCAAATGGGCTTTGTGAACTGTGAGGGGCTTTGCACAATCTCCTGAGTATATTATTTATATAAATAGTGTAATTACATTATTTCATGCTCTTTTAGGTCATGAAATCTGATGTAATTACAAGCAAAAAATACATCTGGTATTTACTAGGTTAGAAAGCATGAAAATGTGTGTAACAAGATTGGAAAAAGGTTACTTCTCCAAGAAAGGAAAAAACAAAAGAAAGAAATGCTGTGGGATTGTATTGGACTCCTGACAATGGCACCAACTTCACAATGTGATATTAATAGATTTTGAAGGATGGGGTGAGAGTGCCGAAGATATGACAGTATCCTTCTGGTGTTTTCTTTGGAGATGAAAGAGATAAGGCAATTTTTAAAATGTATATCCTAGATGCTTATTTAGCTCATGACCCTTTCAAAACATTTGCAATCACTCATTTTGATGATTTTTCTGATGTGACTAAATCTTATGAGTTATTTTTATTAAGATCTTGCAAGGTTGCCAGACAACTAATTGTGGTGGAAAACAGCCAAGGAGCAGGGCCAAAGTGGTGCACAATGTGGACTGTTTCTCCAGCCTATTAGTTATCTGCATTCCTAATCATTCCAGAAACCTCTTTTAAATCTGAACAAATATTTGTCTGCATACTCTTCTCTTTTTTTTTCAATTTTTGTGTCTGTGTCATGTGTGCATTTATAACTTACTTATCTGACTAGATTGCCATCTCCTCCCAGGCATAGTCTGTGTCTTGTCTTATCTTGAAGACTACTGGTAGGATCTAATATAAGTTTAGGCACACAGGTCTTCCTCTAACATGGATCCTTTTGGTTGCAGGGAAAGGAGTTTGGGTTGTAGATAGGACTAACCTCCTCACTAGATGTACACATTTTACAATTATCTTTACAAAATTTGCTCCTTATCTTCTCATGATGACCCCAAAGAAGAAAAGAAACTTAGCTTATTCCTTCACATGGATTCGTGCATCAAACACTATTGAGTGCACATTGCATGCCAGGTTCTGTGTTAGCAACTGGAATGACCAAAAAAATGTGACAAGAATTCTGTCTTAGAGGAACAGTTGAATAAGAATAAGGATTTCAGAGAAAGAGAAGCTCAGAGAAGGAGAATTCCAGCTGAATAAAGTCACGGGAAGGGACACCCCAGCTGCTGGGTTTTAAGATTAGTATGTATTTGTGCCTCATTTGTTTTTTTCTATCCTGGCTGTCTTTTTTTTTATTAATTAATTTCTTTTGTAATTTGCAAACATTGTATATATTTGTAATGTACAGCATAATGTTTTGATACATCTGATGGTTGTGATTCAGAGTGGTCTCTGGTTAGCACACAAATTACATCATTAACTCCATATTAGTCTATTTTAGATAGATAGAAATAAATCAAAGCGAAGAAGATGACTTGGAATTTATGTGAAGCAAATGAGACACATACACATAGAGAAGGTCAAGACATGGGATGACTAATCTCATCAGATAGGAATCTCTCTTTGTGAATAAATACACTAATATATGTAGAAATACACACATTATAGTATCATTTAAAAGAGGAAAATATTGAAAACCACATAAGTATCAAATATATTAGAAACCACAGAAATATCTTCTTATCATTTCTTCATTTCTTAGGGCTATTTTGGGGAGATACTTTTTTCTCAGCTTCTATTCGTTTTTAAGAGCTGTTTTTTGTATTAATACATCATATATGTTGTAAATAGTTTCAGAGTTTATGTTTGCATTTAATTATTTCCTTTGCTGTTATATGTGATATCCTAATTTTTAATTAGTTGTACTTATGAGTCTCGTACTTTTGGTTTCTGCTTTTGGTATCATGCTTAGAAAGACTTTCTCCACCACGATGCCATATAAAGTGTTTATTTTCTCCTACTGTCAGTATGGTTTAATTTGTTTATATGTAATTATTTAATCTTGATAAAACTTATAATGATAAAAAGTAATAATTTAACATTCTACCCTCCCCAAGTAGTTAGGCAATTTTCCCTTTGCCACTTGTTGGAAGTATCTCTTTTACGACAAGCTTCTGTTTTAGACATGTCTGGTTTTGCACTAGTCCAACACTATTTAAATATAGTTCTGTACTACATTAATTCTGATAGATATTATCCCCTCCTCATTACCCACTTTTATGTATTCCTGCTGTACTTTTTATTTATCCAATACCAGGAAGAAAATAAAATGTCAAAAAAAAAGGCAATAAGAAGGCTTTAGTGATAAAGAACCAGAGCATCTCTTGTAAGAAAGAGAAGCAAGAGTATGAAAGACTTTGTTGGATGGTTTCAAAGAGGATGAAGGTTATCTAACAGAGGCACCCAATTCTGATTCAACTTTATTAGTCTCTAGACTCTGTTGACCCAGTTAATCCTGTAACAACTGCTACTTCAACAGATTTGGAAAGCAATTTAATAGCCTACAGATAGCTGCCGTATAATACCCAGAACTAAAATAACTACTGACTGACCAGACATTCCATTAAAATAGGTAACATTCATACAAGTAATTCATACTTGGGCAGAAAGTAGTCAAACCATGACTTTCATGACTAACCAGTGGTAATGAGATATTTCTGTCTAAAACAGCAACGTACTTCTAGTGACCACACTGTACCCAATATGTAAGTAGGCTCAGGCCTGCCCTTGGGGATGCACTATTCTTCTTCTTTTCTCAGAGTAAAACTTTGTGGCACAACTATTACAAACGGACTTGAAAAAAGAAATCAGAGATACAGCAGCATAAGGAACTCAAGAAATTTTTTACCCCACCCTAATCCCCAAGGGTGGAAGTATTTGTTGCTTGTTATAGGTCTACTTTTTAATAATCTTATTATTAAAATTATTTTCAAGGCAAATAACATAGCATAATTTTAAAGTTATAAAATGCTGATCTTATTACTTTTTCATATAAAGGGAACCAGTGAGATGGAGTCTTCCAACACCACTGGTCTTACTATCTCAGATTAATAGATTTAAATTTAACTTCATTCAAGAGCCAAAAGCCCCATTAGGATATTCTAACGAGTTGATTATTCAACCTTTACTTGGATATATCCACGGTCTGAAAGCCTTTGTAAGCTGGCCCATTTTGCTCCTTAATTTTATTAGGTCAAAATGTCTCTCCCTATAACTTCTGTGGTTTTGTCCCCTGGTGCCCCACGGAACACATCTACCCAGTCTTTGTTAAGTCAGCACTTTAAACATTTAAAGAGAGCAAGCTTCCAAAGATCTACAAAGATCTCCAAGCTGACCATTCTCATTGATCTCTGGGAGCTTGCTGCCCCTCAAATGATGCTATTTTCTGGATTTTTTTGGTTCCTTTGATTTCTGGGTTTATCAGAATCTGGAGCTCCAAACCCAATGAATGATTTTTTAAAATCTGCTGTATTTCTCTTTGCATTCCCAGTGTCAAATAGAGTTCAACATGTACATAGTAGGTTCTTATTAAATATTTGAGAACATAAACAAATTAATGAGATACTTTTGATCGCTTTCATGACGATTTTAACAATTATACAAACTCGGATCTGTGTTCTGACCAGAACGAAATTCTTCCACACGTATAGCTGCATTCCTTGAAGTGTGTGAGAAAAAAAATCATACGTGGGCAGGTTAAATAAATTTTGGCTTACAATTTGCTTAAGGAACTTCAAGAGTTATACCAGTTGTATTTTATTGTTATTTTGTCGCAGTTCTGGGATCCAAAGCAGAAATTTGGTGTGTGGCAGCTCTACCTATCTCACAAAGGAAGATTTCACGTGGAAAGTTCCTGCAATGTCCCAGTGCACAGACACCGGTCTTTTCTAATGTGCTGGTGCAAAAGTAGTGTGCCTTTTTTTTTTTTTGAAACAGTCTCCCTCTGTCGCCCAGGCTGGAGTGCAGTGGCGCGATCTCGGCTCACTGCAAGCTCCGCCTCCCAGGTTCACGCCATTCTCCTGCCTCAGCCTCCTGAGTAGCTGGGACTACAGGTGCCCGCCACCACGCCCGGCTAATTTTGTTTTTGTATTTTTAGTAGAGACAGGGTTTCACCGTGTTAGCCAGGATGGTCTCAAACTCTTGACCTCAGGTGATCCGCCTGTCTCGGCCTCCCAAAGTGCTGGGATTACAGGCGTGAGCCACCGCGCCCGGCTGCGTGCCTCTTCGTTTAATGACCTGGCAGCTTGTTTCTCAGCTGCAGATTTCTTTTGTTAGTGTTTCTGCCATTGCCAGAGGCATTTCTGTTGAACCTAGCATCTGTTAGTAAACTTTCTCCAAAACAAAGCTAACTTAGGTTTTGTAGTATATGAAGCCCTTCTAGCTCTTTCCACTTTTGATTTTATTTCATCCCTAAATTGCCATTGTATTGAGGTCATTTTTAACTATTTTTTTCCCAATGATTTATTTTTCCTAGTGTATTTTTTTTTTCTCTTGGAATTTGACCTTGGGCATGTGTGCATGAGTTTTACTCGGGACACTTTCTATTAATACCCCATAACTTTTCCAATTGTCTTCTGCCCTCTTCCCATCCTCCCACTTCAACTTCTTGGTCTAAGTTGAATATGAACTTTCCTTTGCCTGTCTCTGAGATTTGGATCTCTACCTTACACTCTGTCATCACTATCATAGTAGTATATTGTGAGCTATTCCGAGTGGGATGGAAGCCCTTTCTAGGAAGTGAAAAAGAATTATCCTCAATACATAGGAACATCTCAGAAACAAGTGAGGGCCCTCAAAATTTCCATATGAAAAAATGTAGGTGTGATTATCTGGTTGAAAGAATGGAAGGAAGAGTGTGGGTATGAGGGGTTGTGTTGAAGCTGTTTGTATATAAAGCAAACTTTCTACTTAGCATATATCTTTATTGAAGGGAGGAGGTGATAAAGATTATTGTGGCAATGAAAGCCACCTTCATTAACTCTCCGATCTGGCACTCCTGTGCTTTCGTTCCGGATATTAAGTGACCTGACAGAGATCCCTCCTGAGTGCTTGGCATCTCCTTTCCATTTCGATTTGTTCTGCAGAAACTCCCTTGTTTTATGACAAGATTGGGATGACACAGGTAGCTCAACAGTGGGAGTGAGAACTCGGCAAGGAACAAGAGTCATGCCTACTTCCCCAATTCCTGCAGTCCAACTTCCTTCTTTCTTCTTCTTTCTGGGATACTCCTGACAAGTAGCAGGGTAAAAAGGAAGCCACATTAATTTAAGAGTTATCGGATAATGGATAAAAAAATTAGAAAGAATGAATAAAACCTAGTATTTGCTAGAACAAAAGGGGGACTGTAGTCAAAAATAATTTAAGTGTTCATTTTGAAATAACTAAGAGTATGATTGAATCATTTGTAACACAAAGGATAAATGCTTGAGGTGATGAATACCCTATTTACCCTGATGTGATTATTACACACTGCATGCTTCTTTAAAAATATCTCTTGTATGCCATAAATATATACACCTACTATGTTTCAGCAAAAATTAGAAAAAAATTAAAAAGGGAAAAAAACGAATTGACACTTATGTTGGGATTCTGGGTATGGCACCTAGGAGTATGAGGTCTGAGACAAGTAATTGAACATCTTTTAGACTCAGATATTTTTATCTGGGAAACAGGAATAATAAAATTACCTTTTAATTTAATTGGTTAATGGGAGGGTTGAAACAGATACTGTATGTTGAAGTTATGTTTGTATTAGAAAATGTTGAACAAATGCTATTCATCCTCCTTCCCTAAGGAAACAATGAAAATGATGTAACAATATGAGAAATATAAAGAGCGTTATCTTCTTTCTAGTTGAATTTAATTCATTTCCATTCAATACGTTCTTTAATTGGGTTGCCATAGCTAATGGAAACCTGGTGAATGGAGAGGGAAATCTAGGATTATTGATGGTAGTTCTTTTGCATTAACTTGGTGTACAGGTACATAGGACTGTACTTGTACTGTGGTCATAATTTAATACAAATATTTCATAACAATATGAATATCAGTTTGTAAGAAAACTGTTTTTAGAAAGTAAATCTGTGATATGATAGAGTTTTGTGTGATGTGTCTGTATGTAAGCACATGTACCCATTCAAGCAGCAATCATCTCTTCCTTTTTACCAAAATAGGGCGTGTGTTTCCTTGTTCTTCTCTATGTGAAAGACTTCTGACCGACTACTTCATAGGCATGCAGGCACGTAATGATACATGAGTACACACAGTGGTGCAAAAGGCTGTGTTTAGGCATGCAAATACTCTAAAAAAAGGTGCAGAACATTAGCAGCATGACCATTCCTTACATCTGAATATCTAATTTTGAGACCTAGCTCCACTATTAATGTGCTGTATGCCCTGATAAATCACCACCCTGAGTTTGCTTTCTCAGCTGTAAAATAAGAGATTTTAATTCTTAAAATTTCCAACTTGTAGGGTTTGGGACAGATTTCACATAATATACATGAAAGAAATTTGTGGATTTGTAAATAAAAGTGCTATTCATATGCCAGTTATTATTAATTCAGATGGGAGCATGAGTTCCTTGAGTGATGAGCCAGCCTTGCTCTCCCAGTGGCAGAGGCCATGTGGACATGAACAAGGACTCCTAGGTGGATGCACTATCGCTACTTGTTCTAGCAGCTGGAGTGGGAACAGCTTCTACCCATTGAGATTCCCCCTTCCATTTACTTTGAGTAAAAGTAATGGTGACAGAAGGAAGAATATCAGAAATGAGAAGCTTCCTGGGTCACACATTAGTATTTTATCACACAGAGTGAAATAAGAAAAAAAAAAAGTCTCCCAGCACTTTGGGAGGCCGAGGTGGGCGGATCACAAGGTCAGGAGGTCGAGACCACGGTGAAACCCCATCTCTACTAAAAATACAAAAAATTAGCCGGGCGCAGTGGCCGGCGCCTGTAGTCCCAGCTACTCGGGAGGCTGAGGCAGGAGAATGGCGTGAACCCGGGAGGCGGAGCTTGCAGTGAGCCGAGATTGCACCACTGCACTCCAGCCTGGGCGACAGAGCGAGACTCCGTCTCAAAAAAAAAAAAAAAAAAAAAAGTCAGTGTGTTAATTTTAACACATCTTAATTCAATCCTGATACACTTTTTTGTTGTTGTCAGCTGAAATCTTTTAGGATTGCATTGTCCCCTAGAAAAGAGATAGTCACATACAAGTATATGAAAACTGAGTCATTAGGTAAATGTGGAAAAACATCGTTCTAATGTCGTGTTATTTCTCTTTACGTGAACCTGATTACTCTTTTCAATGGAAGAACCACCTCCAATCTTGTCAGATGAGACTTTGCTGATTTTTGTGCAAGAGTAAAAGTAAGCTTGAACTCAAAATGATGAGGATAATCTTAATCATAGATGGTATTTACTAGAGTATGTGTGGGGGACAGAGTAATTTTACACATGCATTCAGTGACTTCAAAATGAACATGCCTTTGGATGAATTTACTTTCTTCTCAAGTATAGTTTTATTTGATTGAGAAAGATATGCATTTATGAGATTTGAGGAGGATTTGCATTATTTTTATGTGTATGAATCTGGGTATGTTATTTTTGCTCAAATATATGAAAGAACACTGAGTTCTCATTATGACTATGTATGGGAAACCATGGCACTTGCACACAATCAGGGATGCCAGTTTGGCTCATTGATCTGTAAGATCCAGGTCCAGGTCAAAGATGTGATGAGGGCAACAGATGGTTGTGAGGAGTCTTCTTACATGAGGAGATGGACAAAGTCGTAGTTCTGTTGGGAAAGGAGAAGTCATACACCAAGCGCTCCAGGGACAAGATACCAACCTTGTTGCTGAGAGCATTTTTGCCAGTCCTGCCAAGGGTCCCTAGTCTGTTGTTTTTACAGAACTGTCTGTGTATTGGTGATGTGTACTCAGGAGCATCATATAGTTCAGCTATATGATGGTCAGATCTAGAAGAGGGGCTATAATGTCGCCAGCATTAGGGCCCCTGTGGAGAATATATGTACCAAATGGGAAAGAATGGCACAAAAGGAGGATTTGTTCCTCCTTTCATGTCATTCTTTTTCATTTTGTATGCAGTTTCTGAGAGTCCACACTGTAACAATGAATCTCATGACAAAAGATGTTCTGGGGCTATACAGTGTAAGCACTGTGGGAAGATAGGTGCTGGCTCTCTGTAATATGCAGCACCAGGATTTGCATGCACAACCTCACATTGTCATCACTATTGTACAGTAAACGGATAAATCCTCAAATTAGGATTTTATTAGAGTATAAATATGCCCTGGGAGGAAATCATAGCCTCGTGGAAGGCTTGGGGTGAGTGCTGCTCGTGTCACACTGTCTATGGAATCAGAAAAGTTACCTTAACTGCCCCAAAGTGGCAATCTTTCGAATATACAAAATGAGGTGAATTTAAATTACCATACCACCCAATCCATCTAAATTAGAATCTGAAATTGGTAATGCGTCTCCCTTAAGCTTCTAATTAATTTCCATAATGTAGTTTACTCATAACACATTCTAAACAGCCAGGTATAATCTGTCTCATCCAATTTCCTTGAGGTTTTAAACGTTCTATGTAAAAATATGAAATACTTATCGGTTTCCCTGGGCTTACCTTTCAATTTTCCTACTATTTATGTATTCAGAAAGTTTGATGAAGTCAGGTATAAGAGTGACACAAGGCAGAGTTAAATCCAATTTCTCTCTATTCCACACAAACTGGTAGATATGGCAGCACCCAGCTAAGTGGATAGGATTCTAGGTGATGTTCTTTTCATTAAGCAGTTATGGCTCGCTAGCATGTCTTGTCTTTTAAGGTGTATGTATTAGGCTATTCTTGTATTGCTATAAAGAAATAAAGGGATACCTGAGACTGGGTAAATTATAAAGAAAAGCATTTTAATTGGCTCAAGCCTCTGCAGGCTGTGAAAGCATGGAGCCAGCATCTGCTTGGCTTCTGAGGCAGGCCTCAGAGAGCTTTTACTCACTGTGGAAGGCAAGTAGGAACAGGCATGTCACATGGTGAGAGCAGGAGCAAGAGAGAGAACACAGGAAAGTATTACACTCTTTTAAACAACCAGATCCTGCAAGAACTCACTCATTATTGTGAGGACAGCATCAAGCCATGAGAGATCTGCCTCCATGACCCCAAAACACCTCCCATGGGCCCCACCTCCAACACTGGGTACCACATTTCAACATGAAGTTTGGGGGGACAAATATCCAAACCATATCAGTGGGGTTAGAAACACATACTGATGTCTTTAAACTAGATCCTGAAGTAAGTGTTTCACCCAACCCACATGCTTGTTAGTGTGAACTCTAGTTCCATGGACTGTAGCCATAATTGTTTGGCACGTGATCATCTAGTAGAGCATGTGAATCAGAAGGATATGAAGAAAGCATGGACCATAACAGTCTCACCATCTTTGGCTGAATATTCACTGTGTGTAAGGCACTGTCCTAGCCATAGCATATCTTAGTACCATTCACAACAACTCCAAGAGGCAGGTAGTTCAGTTATTTTTATTTTATGTATGAGAACTATGAGGCTAGTTTGTTTAAATAATTTTCCCAAGGACAAGTTGCAAGATGGATAGAGAGCACAAATAATCTGATTGTATACCCATGTCCTTGGCCATCATCTGTTTTTCAGCTGTTTTTTTGTTTGTTTGTTTTAGCTTTTGTTTTTGTTTTTTGCCTCCAGCCTTTAGACATTTCATTGTTTGATCTGTTTGTCTAATAATCTGGCTACACCTCTGTCTGTCTCATCTAGACTCTTAGAGAAAAGAAACCTAGCTATTAGTAAACTGGTCATCCACGATTTCCTGGTGCAAAGAGTCTACTCAAGCGTTAATCAAAAGCCAGGTAAAACAAAGCTAAACAGAACAAAAATATCAGACTGAAATCTTATCCTTGAACCATTGATCAAAGAAGACACATTTTGTGCTTTCGTATATTTTCTTTTATCCTGAAGTTTCTTCTTCCAGGAGAAGCTTCCTGAAGAGATGTACAGATATGCAATTTAGAAAGAAGAGTAAAACATACAGTTTTCTAGGAAGAAAGCATATTTTTAGGAAAGGCTTCTCAGTTTGATATATGAAAGTCAGTTTGGATCTTGATGAATTATGCTCAACATAATTTGCAATTAAGATACTTGAAAATAATCAAATAAATCTTGTATATGAAGCAATATAATATAGTGATCAAAATCATGGAGTCTAGCAGCCCGAATTCAAATCCCAGATATGCCACTATTTGTGTGGCCTTGAGCAATTCATTTAAACTGTATAAGACCTTGTTTTCTCCTGTATAAAATGAAAATCATCATATTTGTACTTCAAAAGGCATTGAGGAATTAAACCACATGTTTAAAGTTCGTAGCAGAGTTCCCATGTAATAATGAACAATCAATAAATAATGGCCATTATTATATGGAACTTTAAGATATCTGGGGTAATGATAAATCATAGGGTCATAATTATATAGGTATTAATTATAGCCATGAGTTTGGGTTATTTCTTTAGGGCTTATGGTATAGTAAAAGAAACAGAGTGGTAAGGGTAAACCAGTTGGGGTGGAAAGATGAGAAGTAAACAGCCCATGAGGAAGATAAGAGGTGACTGGAGAAAGGAAAACTAGAAGCTTAGGAAAGAGAGACTTTACAGAAAAAGGAGATTAACAGCACCAAAGGAAGTCCAGCAGTCTAGTAAGATGAGAAAAAAAAAATAGTCCATTGATTTTTGGCAGTTATGTATGTTATGATAACTTGAAAACTGTGGGTAGAAACGATATTCTGAGTGTGGATGACAAGTGAAGTTATGACACTTGAGAAGGAGGAGGGTTGGCAGCTAAAGGGGCCAAAGGAAAGGTTTTGTTATTGTTGTTGTTGTTACTGTTAGTTTTGTTTTTCAGGTGGGAAAAATGCATGTGCCGAATGGCAAAGGGCCAGTACTAGTAAGAGACTGGTTTAAAGGAGAAAGTGGGTTGCAAGCCCTTGAGGAGATTGATGGGCTGGGATACAGAGCTCAGTTTCATTCACATACTTGTTTCTTGTAATTCTACAAGCCCAAGAATTTACTTCTTATCAGACACCAAAACCTGTGC
The DNA here is from genome assembly GCF_029281585.2 of Gorilla gorilla gorilla. Taxonomy (NCBI): domain Eukaryota; kingdom Metazoa; phylum Chordata; class Mammalia; order Primates; family Hominidae; genus Gorilla; species Gorilla gorilla. The sequence goes on along the minus strand of NC_086017.1, from coordinate 189,476,967 downwards.
TGGAGACATTGTGGCAAACCAGACATATGTTACTCTTATTGTCATGGAGCTTCTACTTTATATTCTGGATTTTATTCTAAGTCCAATGAGAAGAATTTACTGAAGAGTTTTAAGCAGGGAAATCGTATGGTTGTTATACAGCATTACTGCAGTAATAGCTAGTGCTACATAGAAATAAAGTAATATGTTAAAATGCAACATGGGAGCAATCAGAAACACATAAAAATGGACAGAGGTGGAACTCATGGTTTAGCAGGGAAAACCCGGCACCTTTGTCCTAGCTCTTTCCTCAGCCTGGGTCCCCCTTTCCCTCAATATTTGTAAGGCTAGATCCTTTTTGTAATTTATTTCAGGTTAAACTTCACTCCCTCAGAAAAGCCTTTCCTAACCTTGAGTCTAAAGTAGTTTGCAAGTTGCTCTCTACTACACACTTTAATTCTTTAGATATAACTGATACAATCTTATGATTTTTATTTAAATATTTATTATGTATTTATTTTTATCATCTCTCTTTTTCTGTTAGATTCTAAGTTCCATGAAAGCAGGCATTGTGTGAATTTCTCCTGCATCTGGAACTGGCCTAGCACAGCAAGTAAGTGCTTGATAAATGAATATTATGAATAAACGCATAAAAGCATAATATGATGTAGCTGCAGAAACAGAGGCAAGCACCAAACTCTACGACAACACAGAGTAAGAAAAAGCACAGAGACTAAGTGTCATTTATGTATCAACAGAGAAGTATACCAGGGGACATTCTATTTCAGAGAAACTAGACTTGTGATCAATTAATAGCTTGTCAAACTGCCAGTAAATAATGAATAATGAAGGTGGGATTTGAGCTCAAATTGAAGTAGGTTCAGATTCCATACACTTTACACTCCTCCACATTGCCTTTCCTTTCCTTTCTCCCATGGACAGGGTAGTTTTTATTAGCTTCCTACAGACAAAAGATACAATCCCCCTAGCTTAAATCAGGAAGAATTAGATATCCTGAACAGACCAATAACAAGCAGCAAGATTGAAATAGTAATTTAAAAATTATCAACAAAAAAAGTCCAGGACTAGACAGATTCACAGCAGAATTCTAACAGACCTTCAAAGAAGAATTGGTACCAATCATATTGACACTATTTCACCAGATAGAAAAAGGGGGAACCCTCCCTAAATCATTCTATGAAACCAGTATCGCCCTAATACCAAAACCAGGAAAGGACATAACCAGAAAAGAAAACTACAGACCAATATCCCTGATGAACATAGATGCTAAAATCCTTAACAAAATACTAGCTAACTGAATCCAATAACACTTCAAAAAGATAATCCACCATGATCAAGTGGGTTTCATACCACGGATGCAGGTATGGTTTAACATACGCAAGTCAATAAATGTGATACACCATATAAAAAGAATTAAAAACAAAAACTTACATGATCATCTCAATTGATGCGGAAAAAGCATTTGACAAAATCCCGCATTGCTTTATGATTAAAACTCATAGCAAGATTGGCATAAAAGGGACATACCTCAATGTAATAAAGGCCATCTATGAAAAACCCATAGCCAACGTAATACTGAAGGGCGAAAAGTTGAAAGCATTCCCTCAGACAACTGGAGCAAGACAAGGATGCCCACTCTCACCACTCCTCTTCAACATAGTACTGGGAGTCCTAGCCAGAGCAATCGGACAAGAGAAAGAAATAAAGGGGGTCCAGATCTGTAAAGAGGAAGTCAAACTGTTGCTGTTTGCTGATGATACGACTGTTTACTTAGAAAACCCTAAACTCCTCCAGAAAGCTCCTAGAACTGATAAAAGGATTCAGCGAAGTTTCTGGATACAAAATTAAGGTACACAAATTAGTAGCTCTTTGATACACCAACAGTGACCAGCTGGGAATCAAATCAAGAACTCAACCTCTTTTACAACAGCTGCAAAAAAATAAAATAAAATAAAATACTTACGAATATACCTAACCAAGGAGGTGAAAGACGTCTACAAGGAAAACTACAAAACACTGCTGAAAGAAATCATAGATGACACAAACAAATGGAAACACATCCTATGTTCATGGATGAGTAGAATCAATATTGTGAAAATGACCATATTGCCAAAAGCAATCTACAAATTCAACACAATTCCCATTAAAATACCAATGTCATTCTTCACAGAATTAGAGAAAAACATTCTAAAATTCACATGGGACCAAAAAAGAGCCCACATAGCCAAAGCAAGACTAAGCAAAAAGAACAAATCTGGAGGCATCACATTACCTGATTTCAAAATACACTATAAAGCCATAGTCACCAAAGCAGCATGGTATGGGTATAAAAATAGCTACATAGACAAGGGAACAGAATAAAGAACCCAGAGGTAAACTCAAATACTTACAGCCAACTAATCTTTGACAAAACAAACAAAAACATAAAAAGTATATGTTGGAACTTAATCCTCAATGCAACAGTGTTGGGAGATGGACCCGAATAAGAAGTGATTAGTTCATAAGGGCTCTGCCCTCATAAAAGGATTAGTGCTTCTATTGCAGGAGTGGGTTTGTTATCATGGGAGAGGGCTTATCTATAAAAGGATGAGTTTGGCCCTCTTTTTGTTTGTGTGCTCTCTCTCTCTCCCTCTTTCTCTCTCTCTCACACACACACCCCTTCTGTTTGCCCTTCTACCGTGGGATAAAAGAGAAAAAAAGCCCTCTCCAGACACCAGCGCCTTGATCTTGGAGTTCCCAACTTCCAGAAATGTGAGCTAATAAATTTCTGTTTATTATAAATTACTCACTATGTGGTATTCCACTGTAGCAAGACAAAACACAAAAATGCTAAATGTTACACTTTCCACCTTCCAAGCCTCCTTTTGTTATTCCCAACCCCTCATCAATGGATTTTATATTTTGAAAGATTTCGTTCAAGTTGCATTTATTTAGTATAATTTCCTCACTTTTTTTAAAAGTGTGTGTACATGCCAATAAGAGCCCATCCTCAGTCTGAGATAAACAGTGGTATGTGTGACTTGAACTATAGCAGAGCATTGGTCTCTGAAGGTTTAAACACTCATAGAGGTACATAACACAGTGACAGTCATTTCACCCAGATTTGTATTTGCTTTGAATGTTATGGAGTTGATGAATGAGCTGGTAGGGAGCCTGGGTGCCTGCCCAGTTCTCATCTCCAGGCAGCAATGTTGACCTATACTCTTCACTAACCATTTGATGACTCTTATAAAGGGATTAAAAACTTTATTTTTTCACAAATTCATTGTATTTGAGGTTAGCATTATTATCCTGAGTATGCTGTGGCAATATGATTTACAGGTTTTTGGGTATGTGTGTATGTATGAGAACTTATGTTAATAGCTATAGTCTGGAGCTAAAAAAATAAGGATATGTAGGGGTGCCATTCATTTTTAGATATAATATATATCACTTCAGGAGATATTATATACTATGATGTATCCATGAAGTGAAGTTTCTGGGATCACCTTGGGATTATCAAAGGTGTGATATAACTTTAGCCAAAGCAAAGAAAGTTGCCATTTTAGTTAGCCTGTACAGTCTCATTATGTGCAAATACAAATTATAGCTAATTAAATTTCTGAAATATTTAAAGTAACTTCAGATTTCTATTAATATCTTTGGGAACCCTTAGGTAGCAAAGAATTTCAGGTTGGAAACAACTGCCCTCATAGGGATCTAATTAATGTTTTTTGAGTTAATGAAATGATAACGTTTTGTCTCTGAAAAGTTCAACTACTTCCTCATTTAGTACAAATTTGAGAGTTCAGTAGAAACACAGTAAATGAGAAAAATATAAATTTTGGCATGATAAAATGAAATATGGGCACATGAAGATGTACTATTTATATGAGAGAAACGAAGAAAAAAGAAAGAAAGAAAGGAGGAAGAAAAGAGAAAGAAAGAGAAAGAAAGGGAGGAAGGAAGGAAAAAGGAAGGAAGGAAGGAAGGGAGGAAGGGAGGAAGGGAGGAAGGGAAGAAGGGAGGAAGGGAGTTATCTGGAGGTTGAAAATCTGTTAGTACAATAAGGTCTGTCTTCAGGGAAAATTTTGAAATTGCCATAGTGTAACTACAAAGGAAGACTAAGAAAGCTAAGACCATAATTTCTTATGAAAATTCCAACCTGAATAAAGGAACCCATTGCTAATTCATATTTGCAAGTCACCTTATCTATTTCCCATTTTTGGTAGGTACTTGCAACACATAAGATGCCTGCCAAAAATGCTGGCTGAGAGGAAACAATATTCATGCCAGTATTGAAATACCTTGCCAGATTTCAGAGGTAATTTTAGGTCACCAGTCCCATGCCAAATACCTTCCCATTTTAGAAAGACTACTAATGTATTAGGATGGGGAACATGGGAGAAGGGATTTACTAAGACTCCATCTCTATTAAAGCTCCTCCAATAGACATTACTTCAAAGTTAGATTTCTTTGTGTGTTTCTCCAAAACGCTGGAATAAAAATCTGACTGCTAATGACAACTCATTTAGCAGAATGACAGTTGCTTGATGCTCACAGGGAACAAAGCAAGCATTGCCAGATGTGTGCCATACCCTCTTTTAACAGCCTCATTGCAGAGTATCTTTACTATAATGACCATTAGAATAAACCATATTCTATTAGTGAAGAAAAATCTTACACTATCAATTAATAGCCTTTAAAAAATGTGAGAGAGCAGAAGGAAACTCTGAGAAATAGTATAACGCTTTATTCTTTGTACTAGATGAATTGATCGCTACAGCATTTAAATCTATGGGGTAACAACGCAGTAGGGTTTTTGGACCACAGATACATCAACATAAATCCTTATTTTCATTCATTTAAGAATTCATAGCACAATTTGTTATGAGGAATATGGCTTTTTTAGGCTGCCCATCTGTGTGCAAGCACACTCTCACACACAATAGCATTTGTATGATTTAAAATTTAGATAGCAGTAAGTCTGGATTCTGAATAGTTTTATGTAAACTTTAATAAAAATGCAAGAAAGGATTCTTTTTTATTATACTTTAAGTTCTAGGATACATGTGCAGAACGTGCAGGTTTGTTACATAGGCATACATGTGCCATGGTGGTTTGCTGCACTCATCAATCCGACATCTACATTAGGTATTTCTTCTAACGCTATCCCTCCACTAGTCCCCAGCCCCCGACAGACCTGGGTTTGTGATGTTTCCCTCCCTGTACCCATATGTTGTCATTGTTCACCTCCCACTTATGAATGAGAACATGTGATGTTTGGTTTTCTGATCCTGTGTTATTTTGCTGAGAATGAGGGCTTCCAGGTTCATCCATGTCCCTGCAAAGGACATGGACTCATTCTTTTTTATGGCTGTGTAGCATTCCGTGGTGTGTATGTGCCACATTTGCTTTATCCAGTCTAACGTTAATGGGCATTTGGGTTGGTTCCAAGTCTTTGTTATTATGAATGGTGCTGCAGTAAACATATGTGTGCATGTGTCTTTACAGTAGAATGATTTATAATCCTTTGGGTATATACCCAATAATAGGATTGCTGGGTCAAATGGTATTTCTAGTTCTAGATCCTTGAGGAATTGCCACACTGTCTTCCACAATGGTTGAACTAATTTATACTTTGACCAACAGTGTAAAGTGTTACTATTTCTCCACATCCTCTCCAGCATCTGTTGTTTCCTGACTTTTTAATGATCACCATTCTAACCAGGGTAAGATGGTATCTCATTGTGGTTTTGATTTGCATTTCTCTAATGACTAGTGATGATGAGCTTTTTTTTCATGTTTGTTGGCCGCATAAATCTCTTCCTTTAAAAAGTGTCTGTTCATATCCTTTGCCTAGTTTTTGATGGAGTTTTTTTTTTTTCTTGTAAATTCGTTTAAGCTCCTTGTAGATTCTGGATATTAGCCCTTTGTCAGATGGATAGATTGCAAAAATTTTCTCCCATTCTGTAAGTTGCCTGTTCACTCTGATGACGGTTTCTTTTGCTGTGCAGAAGCTCTTTAGATTAATTAGATCCCATTTGTCAATTTTGGCTTTTGTTGTAATTGCTTTCGGCATTTTAGTCATGAAGTCTTTGCCCATAACTATGTCCTGAATGGTATTGCCTAGGTTTCCTTCTAGGGCTTTTATGGTTTTAGATCTTATGTTTAAATCTTTACTTGATAATGAGTTGATTTTTGTATAAGGTGTAAGTAAGGAGTCTAGTTTCAGTTTTCTGCATATGGCTAGCCAGTTTTCCCAACACCATTTATTAAATCGGGAATCCTTTCCCCATTTCTTGTTTTGTCAGGTTTTTCAAAGATCAGATGGTTGTAGACGTGTGGTGTTATTTCTGAGAACTCTGTTTTGTTCCATTGGTCTACTATGTGTCTGTTTTAGTACCAGTATCATGCTGTTTTGATTACTGTAGCCTTGTAGCATAGTTTGAAGTCTGGTAGCGTGATGCCTCCAGCTTTGTTCTTTTTGTGTAGGATTGTCTTTTTTGGTTCCATATGAAGTTTAAAGTGGTTTTTTTCTATTTCTGTAAAGAAAGTAAATGGTAGCTTGATGGGAATAGCATTGAATCTATAAATTACTTTGGGTAGTATGGACATTTTCACAATATTGATTCTTCCTATCCATAAGCATGGATAGGAAGAAATGAGTTTTCCATTTGTTTGTGTCCTCTCTTATTTCCTTGAGCAGTGTTTTGTAGTTCTCCCTGAAGAGGTACTTCACATCCCTTGGAAGTTCTGTTCCTAGGTATTTTATTTTCTTTGTAGCAATTGTGAATTGGAGTTTGCTCATGATTTGGTTTTCTGTTTGTCTATTATTGGTATATAGGAAAGCTTGTGAATTTTGCACATTGATTTTGTATCCTGAGATGTTGCTGAAGTTGCTTATCAGTTTAAGGAGTTTTTGAGCTGAGACGATGGGGTTCTCTAAATATACAATCATGTCATCTGCAAACAGAGATAATTCGACTTCCTCTCCTCCTATCTGAATGCCCTTTATTTCTTTCTCTTGCCTGATTGCCCTGGCCAGAACTTCCAATACTATGTTAAATAGGAGTGGTGAAAGAGGGCATCCCTGTCTTGTGCCGGTTTTCAAAGGGAATGCTTCCAGCTTTTGTCCATTCAGTATGATATTGGCTATAGGTTTGTCATAAATAGCTCTTATTATTTTGAGATAATACCATCAATACCTACTTTATTGAGTGTTTTTAGCATGAAGGGATGTTGAATTCTATGGAAGGCCTTTTCTGCATCTATTGAGGTAATCATGTGTTTTTTGTCCTTGGTTCTGTTTATGTGTTGGATTACATTTGTTAATTTGTGTATGTTGAACCAGCCTTGCATCCCAGAGATGAAGCCGACTTAATCGTGGTGGATAAGCTTTTTGACGTGCTGCTGGATTTGGGTTGCCAGTATTTTATGGAGGATTTTCTCATCGACGTTCATCAGGGATATTGGCCTGAAATTTTCTTTTTTTGTTGTGTCTTTGCCAGGTTTTGGTATCAGGATGATACTAGCCTCTTAAAATGAATTAGGGAGGAGTCCCTTTTTTTCTATTGTTTGGAATAATTTCAGAAGGAATGGAACCAACTCCTCTTTGTAACTCTGGTAGAATTCGGCTGTGAATCTGCCTGGTCCTGGGCTTTTTTCAGTTGGTAAGCTATTAATTTCTGCCACAATTTCAGAACTGGCTATTGGTCTATTTGGGGATTTGACCTCTTCCTGGTTTAGTCTTATGAGGGTGTATGTGTCCAGGAATTTATCCATTTCTTCGAGATTTTCTAGTTTTTTTGCTTAGAGGTGTTTATAGCATTCTCTAATGGTAGTCTGTATTTCTCTGGGATCAGTGTTTATATCCCCTTTATCATTTTTATTGTGTCTATTAGATTCTTCTCTCTTTTCTTCTTTATTAGTCTGGCTAGTGGTCTATCTATTTTGTTAATCTTTTCAAAAAACCAGCTCCTGAACGCATTGATTCTTTGAAGTGTTTTTCATGTCTCTATCTCCTTCAGTTCTGCTCTGATCTTAGTTATTTCTGGCCTTCTGCTAGCTTTTGAATTTATTTGCTCTTGGCTTCTCTATCTCTTTCTATTGTGATGTTATGGTGTTGATTTTAGATCTTTCCTGCTTTCTGATGTGGGCATTTAGTGCTATAAATTTTCCACTAAACTCTGCTTTAGCTGTGCCGCATAGATTCTGGCATGTTGTGTCTTTGTTCTCATTGGTTTCAAAAAACTTATTTATTTTTGCCTTGATTTTGTTATTTACCCAGTAGTCATTCAGGAGCAGGTTGTTCAGTTTCCACGTAGTTGTGCAGTTTTGAGTGAGTTTCTCAATCCTGAGTTCTAATTTGATTGCACTGTGGTCTGACAGACTCTTTGTTATGACTTCCATTCTTCTGCATTTGCTGAGGATTGTTTTACATCCAATAATGATGTTGATTTTAGAATAAATGCTATGTGGTTCTGAGAAGAATGTATATTATGTTGATTTGGTGTGGAGAGGTCTGTAGATGTCTATGAGGTCTGCTTGGTCCAGAGCTGAGTTCAAGTCCTAAATATCCTTGTTAATTTTCTGTCTCATTGATCTGACTAATATTGACTGTGGGGTGTTAAAGTCTCCCAGTATTAATATGTGGGAGTTTAAGTCTCTTAATAGGTCTCTAAAAACCTGCTTTATGAATCTGGTTGCTCCTGTATTGAGTGTGTATATATTTAGGATAGTTAGCTCTTCTTGTTGCATTGATCCCTTTACCATCATGTAATGTCCTTCTTCGTCTTTTTTTATCTTTGTTGGTTTAAAGTCTGTTTTATCAGAGACTAAGATTGCAACCCTTGCTCTTTTTTTTTTTTTTTTTTTTTGCTTTTGATTTGCTTGGTAAATCTTCCTCCACCCCTTTATTTGGAGCCTATATGTTTCTTTGCACGTGAGATGGGTCTCCTGAATATAGCACACCGATGGGTCTTGACTCTTTATCCAATTTGCCAGTCTGTGCCTTTTAATTGGGGAATTTAGTCCATTTACACTTAAGGTTAATATTGTTATGTGTGAATTTGATCCTTTCATTATGATTCTAGCTAGTTACTTTGTCCATTAGTTGATGCAGTTTCTTCATAGTGTTGATGGCCTTTACATTTTGGTTTGTTTTTGCAGTGGCTGGTACTGGTTTTTCCTTTCCGTATTTAGTGCTTCCTTCAGGAGCTCTTGTAAGGCAGCCCTGGTGGTGACAAAATCCCTCAACATTTGCTTGTCTGTAAAGGATTTTATTTCTCCTTCACTTATGAAGCTTAGTTTGGCAGCATATGAAATTCTGGGTTGAAGATTCTTTTCTTAAGAATGTTGAATATTGGCCCCCACTCTCTTCTGGCTTGTAGGGTTTCTGCAGAGAGATCTGCTGTTAGTCTGATGGGTTTCCCTTTGTCAGTAACACAACCTTTCTCTCTGGCTTCCCTTAATATTTTTTCCCTCATTTCAATCTTGGTGAATCTGACCATTGTGTGCCTTGGGGTTGCTCTTCTCGTGAAGTATCTTTGTGATGTTCTCTGTATTTCCTGAATTTGAATGTTGGCCTGTCTTGCTAGGTTGGGGAAGTTCTCCTGGATAATATCCTGAATAGTGTTTTCCAACTTGATTCCATTCTCTCTGTCACTTTCAGGTACACCAATCAAATGTAGGTTTGGTCTTTTCACATAGTCCCATATTTCTTGGAGGCTTTGTTCATTCCTTTTCATTCCTTTTTTCTCTAATCTTGTCTTCATGCTTTATTTCATTAAGTTGATCTTCAACCTCTGATATCCTTTCTTCTGCTTGATCAGTTTAGCTACTGATACTTGTGTATGCTTCATAAAATTCTCATGTTGTGTTTTTCAGCTCCATTGTGTTATTTATGTTCTTTTCTAAACTGATTATTCTAGTTAGCAATTTCTCTAACCTGTTTTCAATGTTCTTGGCTTCCTTGCATTGGGTTACAACATGCTCTTTTAGCTCAGAGAAGTTTCTTATTACCCACCTTCTGAAGCCTACTTCTGTCAATTCATCAAACTCATTCTCTGTCCACTTTTGTTTCCTTGCTGGTGAGAAGTTGCGATCCTTTGGAGGAGAAGAGTCATTCTGGTTTTTGGAATTTTCACCCTTTTTGAGCTGGTTTTTCCTCATCTTCATGGATTTATCTACCTTTTGTCTTTGCTGTTGGCGACCTTCGGATGGAGTTTTTGCATGGTCGTCCTTTTTGTTGATGTTGATGCTAATGCTTTCTCCTTTTTAGTTTTCCTTTCAACAGTCAGGCCTCTCTTCTGCAGGTCTGCTGAAATTTGCTGGAGGTACACTCCAGACCCTGTTTGCCTGAGTATCACCAGCAGAGGCTGCAAAGATTGCTGCCTGCTCCTTCTTCTGGAAGCTTTGTCCCAGAGGGGCACCCACCAGATGCCAGCTGGAGCTCTCCTGTATGAGGTGTCTGTCAATCCCTGCTGGGAGGTGTCTCCCAGTCAGGAGGCACTGGGGTCAGAGACCCACTTGAGGAGGCAGTCTGTCCCTTAGCAGAGCTCGAACACTATGCTGGGAGATCTGCTGCTCTGTTCAGAGCCAGCAGGCAGGAACATTTAAGTCTGCTGAAGCTGCACCCACAGCTGTCCCTTCCCTCAGGTGCTCTGTCTGAGGGAGATGGGAGTTTTATCTATAAATCCCCTGGCTGGGGCTGCTGCCTTTCTTTCAGAGATGGCCTTCCCAGAGAGGAGGACTCTAGAGAGGCAGTCTAGCTACAGAGGCTTTGTGGTGCTACAGTGGGCTCTGCCCAATCCAAACTTCCTGGCAGCTTTGTTTGCACCCTAAGGGGAAAACAGCCTACTGAAGCCTCAGTAATGGCAGACACCCATCCCCCCACCAAGGTTGAGCATCCCACATCGACTTCAGACTGCTGTGCTGGCAGCGAGAATTTCAAGCCAGTGGATCTTAGCTTGCTGGGCTCCATGGGGGTGGGATCCACTGAGCAAGACCTCTTGGCTCCCTGACTTCAGTCCCCTTTCCAGGGAGTGAAGGGTTCTGTCTTGCTGGCATTCCAGGTGCCACTGGGGTCCAAAAAAACTCCTGCACTAGCTTAGTGTCTGCCCAAATGGCCACTCAGTTTTGTGCTTGAAACCCAGGGCCCATGTGGTGTAGGCACCCAAGGGAATCGTCTGGTCTGTGGGTTGCAAAGACCATGGGAAAAGCATGGTATCTGGGCCAGATAGCCATGTCCCTTATGGCAGGGTCCCTCAAGGCTTCCCTTGACTAGGGGAGGGAGTTCCCTGATCCCTTGTGCTTCCCAGATGAGGCAATGCCGCACCGTGCTTCTGCTTGCCCTCCATGGGCTGAACCCACTGTCTAACCAGTCCCAGCGAGATGAACCAGGTACTTTAGTTGGAAATGCAGAAATCACCCACCTTCTGCGTTGGTCTTGCTGAGAGCTGCAGACTGCAGCTGTTCCTATTCGGCCATCTTGCCCAGGAATCCAAAAATGGATTCTATAATATCATTTTGGCTACCACATTTGATTTTTTTTTATGAGACTTTGGATACTAGTTTGATTTGCTATTTTTTTTTAAACTCATCAGAACAGGACTGGAGATGAAAGGATAGCGATTTCTGACATTTCTGCTGCTCAGCTTGTTACAGTGATTGTGCTCTGTAAACAGCCCCATTTTGTTTAGCTGCTTGTGTGATAACTATTACAAGCCTTTTACAAAATGTTAAAAGAAATATTTTCATTCAAATTTTATATTTTAGGGAATAGTAAATTGTTTAGGAATTTACATTTTGGAGAAACAAAATTGCTTCTTTTTCTTCTAAGACCTAGGATTCCTTTTTGTAGCAATGCACAGTTGGCTACATGAGCATAAACAAATGTGAAACCACATACTGAGAGACCCTACATTAAGAAAGCAAAATAAATTCAATACATAGACAGGAAATATCATTCTATGTCATTCTCTGAATGAAAGGATAATATGTTTCCTTGTGCCAGAATTGCCGTTTTTTTTTTTTTTTAAAGAAAAGCCTAGACAGCTTCTTTCAGTTCTTAATAACTTCTCTTGCTCTGAGCCCTTATTTATAAGCCTGAGAAAGTTATGTGTTTTTCTGCCTTACACTGCCTCATTCTTATTTACTCTAGGCCAAGATGCTTTTAGAAAATGTTTAAAACCAATGATTTGATATGACCCCTTAGTAACACTGTAACATCCTCCAAAAAAACCTCTTCCTGCTTTGTATGTCCTGGTGGGAGATATTTTCTGGGCTTACTTTGAGGACAGATTCATGCCTTGATTAAGAATGAAAACCTGGAGGGAACAAAGTCAATAAAGTGTGGCTACAGTATCTTTTAAATAAAGATAACTTTCCCTGAGTCTGCTGGCAGGAAGTAATCTGACTCCTTCTTTGAGGTTAAGCCTGTTCATCATTTTATCTCTTGTTTTCGTAACACTTCCTTTTTTTTTTTTTTTTGAGACGGAGTTTCGCTCTTGTTGCCCAGGCTGGAGTGCGATGGCGCGATCTCGGCTCGCCGCAACCTCCGCCTCCCAGGTTCAAGCAATTCTCCTGCCTCAGCCTCCCGAGTAGCTGGGATTACAGGCATGCACCACCACGCCCGGCTAATTTTGTATTTTTAGTAGAGACAGAGTTTCTCCATGTTGAGGCTGGTCTCTAACTCCTGACCTCAGGTGATCCACCCACCTTGGCCTCCCAAAATGCTGGGATTACAGGCATGAGCCACTGCGCCCGGTCAACACTTCTTTTAAGAAAAAGTTTTATTTTGTTTTCTATTGACATATAATAATTGTATATATTTAGGGGATACAATGTGATGTTTTATTACAAGTATATACACATTGTGGAATGATCAAATCAGGATAATTAACATATTCATTACCACAAATATTGATCATTGCTTTGTGGTGAGAACATTTAAAATTCTTTTAGCTATTTTGAAATATACAATACATTACTATTAATTGCACTTACCATGCTGTCCAATAGGTCACCAGAACTTATTCCTCCCTGCCTAGCTGAAACTTTGTACCCTTTGATTATTAACATCTATTTTCCTACTCAACATCCACTCCCCTGACCCTAGCATGAAAACAGTTATGTGGTGATATATTATTGTGATTTCAATTTGCATTTCTCTGATTAGACTTGTTGAGCATTTTGTTATATATCTGTTGGACATTTTCATGTCTTCTTTTGAGAAATGTCTTTTCAAGTCCTTTGCATATTTTTTAATATGGTTATTATTTTCTTGTTGTTGAGTGCTCTGAGTTCTTTGTTCATTTTGGATATCAGCCCTTAATCCAATGTATGACTTACAAATATTTCTCTCAGTCTGTGGATTATCCCTTTACTCTGTTAATTGTTTGCTTTGGTATGCAGAAGTTTTTAAATTTGATGCAATCCTACTAGTTTATTTTTGCTTTTGTTGCTTGTGTTTTGGGGAACATCACCAAGAAATTGCAGCCCAGACCAATGTCATAGAGATTTTCCCCTATGTTTTCTCCTAGTAGTTTAACTATTTCAGTGCTTATGTTTAAGTGATTTTGAGTCTATTTTTTTTTTAAGCAGTGAGATAAGGGTCTGTATTTATTCTTCTGTTACGTGGATATTCAGTGGAATTTTTTTTCTGGGCTCTCTGTTGCATTCCATTGATCCATGTGTCTGTTTTTATGCCAGTGCCATGCTTTTTGGTTACTAAAGCTTTGTAATATATCTTGAAATCCAGTAGTCTGATGACTCCAACTTTCTTCTTTCAGCTTAAGATGGCTTTGCTATTCAGGAATTTTTTGATTCCATATGAGTTTTAGGATTGTTTTTTCTATTTCTGTGAAGAATGACATTAAAATTTTGACAGGAATTGCATTGGATGTATACACTGCTTATGGCAGTATGACTATTTTAACAATATTAATTCTTTCAATCCATGAACATAGAATATCTTTCCATTTATTTGTATCTTTTTCAATTTCTTTTATCAATGTTTTATAGTTTTCTGTATATGAATTTTCCACCTCTTTAAAATACTTACTCCTAAGTATTTTATTCTTGATGCTATTGTAAATGTATTGTAAATGAGATTGTTTTCTTAATTTCTTTTTCAGACAGTCTGTTTGTATAGAAAAGCTACTTATTTTTATAAGTTGATTTCATATCCTGCAACTTTACCAAATTCCTTTATCAGTTCTCTCAGTTTTTTTGTAGAATCATTAGAATTTTCTCTATATAAGATCATGTCATCAACAAACAGAGACAATTTCACTTCTTCCTATGTAGACGTGATTTATTTTCTTGGCCGATTGCTCTGATTAGGACTTCTAATACTGTACTGAATAGAAGCGGTGGAAGTCGGTGTTTGTTTCTTATTCATGATCTCAGAGAAGAAATCTTCAACTTTTCAACATTGAGTGTGATGTTAGATGTGGATTTGTCATATATAGCCTTTATTGTGTTGAGAGGAATTTTTCTATACCTAATTTATTGAGAGTTTTTATAATAAAATGTTGAATTTTGTCAAATTATTCTTTCTGCATCTATTGAGATGATCTTGTGGTTTTTTGCATCTATCTTCATCAAGGATATCGGCTTGTAGTTTTTATTTTTATTTTTTTGTATTCTTTTCTGAGTTAAGTGTCAGGGTAATAATGATTTGCAAAATAAGTTTGGAAGTACTTTCTCTTCTGCAATGTTTTGGAAGAGGTTAAGAAGGATTAGTACTTGTTCTTTAAATATTTGTTACAATTCAGTCATGAAGCCATCTGGTCTTGGGCTTTTCTTTGATGAAAGACTTTTTATTACAGATTCAATATTCTTACTGCTATTGATCTGTTCAGATTTTGGATTTCTTCATAAATAAGTCTTAATAGGTTATATATTTCTAGAAGTTTGTCCACTTATAGATTGTCTGATTTTTGGCATATAGTTGTTCATAGTAGTTGCTTATTACCCTTTGTATTTTTTTATCAGTTGTAATGTCTTCTTTTTCATTTATGATTTTATCTACTTGAGTCTTGCTTCTTTTTTTGTCTAGCTGTTTGTCAAGTTTGCTTAGCTTTTCAAGAAACAACTTTTGATTTCATTGATGTTATATATTGTTTTTCTAGTCTCTTACTTCAGTTCTTTCTGCTCCCAATGTCGTTATTTCCTTTCTTCTGATATCTTTGGGTTTAGTTTGTTCTTCTTTATCTGGTTTCTTAAGGTGTAACATTAAGTTGTTTATTTGATTTTTTTTTGGATGTAGGTGTTATTGCTGTAAACTTTCCCCTTAAGTCTGCTTTTGCTATATACCATAAGTTTTAATATGCTGTATGTTCATATTTGTTTGTCTCAACCTGTTTTTAAATTTTCCTTTTAATTTATTCTTTTATCCCATAATTGTTCAGAAGCATATTATTTAATTTCTAATATTTGATAATCTTCCATGATTCTTTCTGTTATTGATTTCTAGTTTCATACTATTATGGTTGGCAAAGATAGTTGATATGATTTTGACCTTCTTAAATTTATGGCCTAACATGTAATCTATCCTATGAAAGGTTCTAAGTACACTTGAGAAGAATGTGTATTCTGTTGCTGTTGAGAGCAATGTTTTGTATATATCTCTCTGATCCATTTGGTCTAAAATGTAGTTCAAGTTCAATATTTTCTTCTGACTAATGTGGGGTATTAAATGTGGGGTATTAAAATTCCATATAATTATTGTGTTGTATCCTGCCTCTCTTCAGATCTTTTAGTGTTGGCATTGTATATTTAGGTGCTCTGATGTTGGGTGCATATATATTTACAATTCTCATATTCTCTTGATGAAATGATCCATTTATCACTATATAATGACATTCTTTGTGTTATTTTTACGTTTTTGGCTTAAAGTCTATTTTGTCTGAAATAAATATAGTTACCTCTCCTCTCTTTTGGTCTGCATTTGCATGAAATATCTTTTTTCATCTATTCACTTTCAGTCTATGAGTGTCATTTAAGGTAATGTGAGTTTCTTGTTGGCAGCATACAGTTGAGTCTTCTATGGTGGTGTTTGCTTTTTCTCAGGAATCCTTCACAAAGCTCCAGACTAGATTAAGTTTTTTGTTATTATTGTTGCACTCTTATAGGATCACATTTTTCTTTTCTGTAGAACACTTATATTTTTCTTACCTCTGTATCTATTTGTGTTATTATTTAACTCTGAGCTCTGTGAGACTAGGAATTGCTTGTTTTCCTTCACCACAATCTTGGGCACATAGCATGGTTCCTGGTACTTAAGTACATAATAAAATGTTGTTGAAGGAATGTATAAATAAATTGGCAAAAGACTTTGCACACAAAAAATTTTCAGTCAGTAATTTCAGATATAGTCACAGAAAATAAAACAACTTTACTTTTAGTATGTTAGAATTAAAAGCATTGATTTTGCTCACAGAAGAAGGCTCTTTGGTGCTTCATTATATATTTAAAAAGAAACTGTAAAGGACACCACTTCTTCAAATAATTATAATAAGGCCATTTCTTAATTGTGAAATGAAAAAGACTCATAATTATGTTGGTTGACTCTACTTATTATATAAGTACTTAACCAGGTTTTCAATTTACATTGGATGGTAAACACTGACAAGGAAACGTCTGCATGATGGAAAGTACTTTGACACCTGACCAGCTTTGCCAGGATTCAATTTCATTAAATTATTGTCAATGTACACATCAAGTATGTGAGGTGGAGTTGAAGGGGTTCCCTTGTGAAGAAATGTGGGAATTATATCTCAAGGCATATAAGGTGACTTAGCTCTCAAAGGTGTTCTTTTTTAGGGCAAGTAACAAAAGTGATTTTCACTGTTATCCTAGAATCATTCTTAATGAAGTTATCATTTGTTTCTTCCCTGAATACATCATGTTCTGACACTCGCTTATGCTCCTACCACACTGAATTTCTTATCATACTCTGAATTCAGGCCCTGTTATACTTCTCCCTTTG
Organism: Gorilla gorilla gorilla; assembly: GCF_029281585.2. Lineage (NCBI taxonomy): Eukaryota > Metazoa > Chordata > Mammalia > Primates > Hominidae > Gorilla > Gorilla gorilla. Next base: position 189,459,992 of record NC_086017.1, on the reverse strand, counting down.
TCTTTGCACATATTCATCCCCCATCATACTTTTCCTTGTTTTCCTAGCTGAAACAAGATGTGAATTTGGTCCTTGAACAGTCAATGCACTTGCATTTCATTAGTGCTACATGACAGATTTTTTACACTCCTTTTTGGTAGGTACGCTTCTTTATCCCTCAATTCTATCTTTGTCGTTATTGACAATGGACAACTCTCTGGCTTTTTTTGTTTTGTTTTGTTTTGTTTTTGAAAGCATAGTCTTTTTCTAAGCCCCGTTATACGTCCTTGTTTTTATGTCTCAATGACCCTTTCCCTCTGAAGCTAACCATTCTTGTCATAATCTTCGTACTGATCCCATATTCCCCTCTGAAGGACATTATGCTCATACTTATCTTCCTCTGTTTAGAAGCATCAATTTTTATTTTGCTTTTTCTTGCTCTCAATGTTTATATATTAAAAATCTAATTCTTTTCATCTAAATAAATACAGACTTTTCACAGATTTTATTGTACTTTGTAGCGTTCATATACTTTGTATCATTCTTTTTTAGCAACACAAATCCATTTTGACCACCCATTCCCCTTGCTTCTGCCTCTACCATTGAACTGAACCCAGTATTTACAATGTTGTTATGATGTTCTTACAGTCAGATTTAAAAGCTTCTCCTTAGTCCTCTTACTTTTTGACATCTCAGTGCTATTCTGATTCTGTTGGCAATTTCAACTGCTTTCCAAACTTTTCCTTCCTCTTACTCTCACTGATATAGATGATTCCAATTTCTCTTTTTGGTTCATCTCTTTGTGGTTTATCTTCCCTCCATCACCAGGTCTCCTTTCTTCTTCCATCTCTCAACCGTGAGAAATATCCAAACTTTATTTCTTGACCCTCTATTCTCAAACTTTATTTTGTAGAAGCTGCTATCCTCTATTTCTGTCTTAAATCTTCATCTATAAATCAATTGTTCCCAAATCCTAATCCTTTGCCAAATCTTTCCATCAGGCTCCAGCCTTTTAGTTCAAACTACCTACAAGAAAACTTTTCTTGAAATTTCCTAAAAAGTAAAAATTTAGTGTGACTATAGCCAAACTTCTCATTTTTATCCTTAAAAATGTCCCTTTTGTCCTCATCCTCCTTTTAAGTTGGGCCACTAGTACTCCTCAAAGTTCAAATGCTTGTAATTCATGACAAAGCCCAGTATATTTTCTTATAGGTTTCCCTGTCTGTTTTTATTGCCTTCTTCAATTTTTCTTCCCACAGGAAGACTTCACAACTCTTGTGTGAATATAGTTGCCTCCTAGCTATATTTTTTCTTTTATATCTTCCAGTTTTCCAAAACTATATCTTACCTTTCTCTCATTTTTTAAAAAATATTACCTTTCTCTAACTGTGTTTGCATTTAGTAACCCTATTATACAATTGGGCCCTTCTATTATAAATAGGCTATTCAGAAATCAGTTTACTAAATCAAAATAACACTATCAGTAATCATACTCTACTGCCTCCTACAACTGACAGTATTTTTACTGCCTTTTAAAACTTGCTATATGTAAGAAAGTTAATAATGTTTATTACACATCTCAGAAAAATAAGCACAAACATAGCTAGCAGGCAGGCCATTATGTAAACAGAGAGATGAAAATGTTAATATACAACTGAATAGATGTCTGTTTGTGATGGACACAATCTCCCTGGCACTTAGCTTTGTTCCTCTCTATGGAAGTTTATGGGGAGAGGGTTTGTGAAAAAAGCTTTGATACTGTCTTATTCTTTTATGGTATTGTATGGTTTAGCACTCATGTGGTTTCCTAGTATTTTATAAATTTTATTCTTTTAAGTGCCTCCATATGAATAGAAGCTATGATGCCTGTCATCTTGGCTAGCATATCTAGTTTCACTGTAAGAGTAAAGCCAAAAAAAAAAAAAAAAGAGTAAAGCCAAAACCAAAACAAAACAACTATAATTTATTGACTAAATTTTATTAGAGGCATTTTATATACTAATTTTATATTAAAATTTAGACTAATATAGGCAATTTGAAGGTAGAAATTTAAGGCAAGTAAAGTGATAATTTGGTAAGGGTATTCTACATCATTAGATAATTAGAAACATGTACTTAGTTTTTTTTCTATTTTAAATTTGAACCCTTTGGCAAGAATTCAAGTTATACAGTTTTTTTTTTATGATGCCTAAGTAGTCTTCAGTCTAAATGATCTTAGATCTAAATGTGTTTACATGTGATTTTTAAAACTTAATGACTATATAACCAACTAAAAATTTAGCAAATTCTGAAAAAATTTTATACAACCCATCTGTTAATATTTAAATATTCTCTTTTAATCTTTTTAAAAATGTGTATGTGTTTTGCATGCCAGTAATCATAGTGTTTATGCTTTTTTCCTGTGGAATTTAAAAGACAACACTTTATCACAACTATTTCCCCTGCATGTGCTGCATAGCTTCCATGCTTCTGTGATTTTTTTTTAACAACAGGTTCTAAGGAGGGAGCAGGGTAAAATCTAATGACGCACAGCCAAAGAATTTCCTTGCCTTGAAAATAGGCCAGCTGCCCATTAACTTACCAGCTTCTAGCTCACTGTCACACACTATCGTATGACATTTGTTCTAAAATTGTCAATCTACAGGGAATAATTAAGGCTCATTGCCTTGAGATTTAAAAAAATAAAATTGGCTTTATATGAGAGATTCTTCCTAATGTAATGCAGACAGAATAAAACAGGAGTAATGTTTCAATCTGTGAAATAAATTCTCAATTTGAACATCCTCATGCTGAGAAGGAAACATCCAACTATTTCAGGGTATAGAGATGCAAGAAATTTGATATTTTTCCCTTGACATTTCTGTCATATTCAGCCATCATCCTGGGCTGTCAGCACCTGCCCCATGACTTAAAAATCCTGTTTGATCTGTGTTCATCAATTACTGCATCAGCAGCTCTACCTCTCAGTTAGTTTGAATGAACTTAAGAAGAAATGGGCCTGGGTTAACTAAACACTTGGTTCTCTTTTTAGTGTGTGATACCCTATACTTTCCCCTTGTATTGAAAAAAATATTATTTGGTTTTCTCTATTTATTTGCTTCCCTTCTCAATGTCCTGTACTTTCCATGTGTTTCAAATTATATTTTGGTTGTTATTTGAGGGTTATTTTTATAGAACGTTAGTTTTGTTTTTATTATTCATTATTATTTCACATTTTATCTTTAAAAAATTATATTTTTAGTGACTACATCTGTATTTAATGTTAATTGAAATATGTTTACCTTCATCCATTCGTTCATCAATTTATCACTTATTTATTCATTAATTTTAGCTCTCTTTTATGGCAGGAAAAAAGTTTGATTACTTTTATTGAGTTGATTCACTTACTTTGGTTTTAAGAAAGGACCAATTTAGTCAAATTATGATTTGTGATTGGCTGATTTTTCCGAAGCGTTCATGTATGAAATCAGAATCTGTTTATTTCGTTGAAATGGAGTTATGTAGCATATCTTGTTGATAATATAAAATGCATTTTCTAATAATTACTTTTTATTTTTAATATCTTCATTTTAAGAGCTCACAATTTTTGTTTTCTAAACTGTGTATTGGGATTAAATTGACATTGTTTCTACTTAGAAAAAAGTGTTTATTTTTTACAGGTTAGTTGTCATAATGTTTTACTGTACTGACTGGTGCTAATAATTTGTGTATAAATGTGTTTTAAAATTTGGGCTTATTTGTCATTTGCTTATGCAAGGGTACAAAATCTCATTTTCTTCTTCCTTTTTTTTTCAGGCCTTGCTTTCATTAATCTTTTTTTCTGACCTGTGTGTAAAGACAAAAAATTATTTCATTTTCTCATCCTCTTCAATCCTTTTTGCAAAATTCTTCCTTTTAAAAATATTATTCTCTAGATAGTCTTTAAATATAAACGTACACAATTATTTTGGTCTAATAATGACTGACCCATTCCCTAGCTCTTTACAGCCATTTTATTACATTTAAAATCCAGAGTATACTGTATTGAGGCCAAGTAAACATTGTTGTGATGGCACAATTTTCTCTTCTCTGGCTCACTGTGGCTGTACTCCTGATAATGTTTTCATGTTGTGTTTTGCAGGGGAAAATGTATTTCTTCACAAGAAAATTTTAAGTTTAGTGCCAGCCATTCTTTGCCACTCTTATTAGAGACATTTGCCGTTTGCCTAGTAAACATTTGTTGAAAATGCTTCCATGAATAATTATCTCTTCCTACACTATTTAAACTCAAAGTTATTCATGTACATCTAATCAATTGAGAATAAAATCCCATTTCTTAGAATTTGTTTGGATTTCTTCACAGCAATGAGTAATCGTTGCTAAAGGAAGATTTACTGGGGCAAGAAGCATGATCAGTCCAGTTTCATCAGATTTATATTTTATGTCTGAGGCATTCCATTCCTTGGGATAATGGTTTCCCAGCCTACCCACTCAAAATGCATTTATAATTTAACTTATATATGTCTAATAGTTGCACAAATTTTCTTTAAATTACATTAATTTTGGTATTGTATGAATTGACTTCCACTTTTGTTTCTATAATAATCGAGTTTGATTTATCATAGCTTGCCATGCAGCCACTGACCAGAAAACATTTACATTATAAATCAGAGAGAGATCAATAGTCATGACAAATTTCCTTCTATTATATTAATTTACACTTTCACAGTTTATAGAAACACCTATTTTCCCATTTTCTTGCCAGTACAGAGCGTCTTATCTGTTCTTGTTGCAGCAGCCTGAAGTTAGTTAGGGATCTGTCCACGTTTTCTCCCTTGGTCTCTCTGTATCTCTATTATATAGTTAATATTTAAACACTTTCTTGCCTTCAAAAAATTCAAACAATATACATGTATGTTAGTAAAATTCAAATTTCTCCTTCACTCTTTTTCAAGGGCTACTACTCTCAACAGTTTATAGTGAGTGTTTCGTAAATTTATTTTAAAACATGTTTTGTTGATATGTACCTGTGTATTTTTTTACATTCACATATTAAATTATATGCATTGTACTGTCTTTTTTCTTTGCTTAAAAATATTGTAATGACATGTCTATTTTTAATAATTGCATACATGTTATTATGTTCCCTTTTAGCCAACCTTTAGTTTGTTTCCATTTTTTCTGTATTATAACATTTAAATGAATGCTCATAATTGGTAATTCTGGGGCAGAAAAATAAAAATGTATCTAACTTTATTGGATATTGTAAAATTTATAAACACTTTCTTAATAATAGTGTAGGTCACTTTTTCTATGTCCTTAATTATTTTTAGCTGATTTATCTACAAATTTCAGAAAGAGAATCTGAAAATCTAATTTATTTTTTACTTGTGGACTTGTCCATTTCTCCATAATGTTAATTTTGCTTCATACATTTCAACAATATATCTTCAATGGTACACATCTATGATTACTATATATTCCTTGTGGGCTTTTTATTACAATTTTATGCTATTCTGTATTTTTAATAATTTTTCTTAAATCTATTTTGTCTAATATTAGTATTATTTTACCAGTCTTTTGTTTTCCTTTGGTTAGTTTTCAGTTAGAGTACTTTACTGTATTAGCTAGTGTTCTCCAGAAAGACAGAACCAATAGGATGTATATAGATATTTAAGAGGAGATTTATTATGATAATTGGCTCACGTGATTATTGAGGCCAAGAAATCTCACAGCATGCCACCTGCAAGCTGGAGATGAAAAAAGGCCAGTGGTATAATTCAGTCTGAGTCCCAGTGAGAGGTGAAGCCAGCTGGGCTTCTGGGTCCGGTGGGGACTTGGATAACTTTTCTGTCTAGCTAGAGGATTGTAAATGCACCAATCAGCACTCTGTAAAAATGCACCAATCAGCACTCTGTGTCTAGCTAAAGGATTTTAAATGCACCAATCAGCACTCGGTAAAAATGCACCAATCAGCACTCTGTGTCTAGCTAAAGGTTTGTAAATGCATCAATCAACACTCTGTAAAATGGACCAATCAGCACCCTGTAAAATGGACCAATCGGCAGGATGTGGGTGGGGCCAAATAAGGGAATAAAAACTGGCCACCCAAGCTAGTAGCCGCAACCTGCTTGGGTCCCCTTCCACTCTGTGGAAGCTTTGTTCCTTCACTCTTCACAATAAATCTTGCTGCTGCTCAATCTTTGGGTACACACTACCTTTATGAGCTGTAACACTCACCACGAGGGTCTGCGGCTTCATTCCTGAAGTCAGCGAGACAATGAACCCACTGGGAGGAACAAACAACTCCGGATGTGCCACCTTTAAGAGCTGTAACACTCACTGTAAAGGCCTGTGGCTTCACTCCTGAAGTCAGCAAGACCACGAACCCACCAGAAGGAAGAAACTCTGATCATCTGAAGAAACAGACTCCAGACACACCATCTTTAAGAACTGTAACACTCACCACGAGGGTCCGCGGCTTTATTCTTGAAGTCAGCGAGACCAAGAACCCACTGGAAGGAACCAATTCTGGACACACCAAGGCCAGAGAAGCAGTAGAACTGATGGTATAAATTCTAAAGTCTGAAGGGTGGAGATCCAGGAACTATGATGTCTAAGGCTGAGAGAAGACGGCTTGAGAAGAGCTCCCAGCTCAAAAAGAGAGTGAAAGAATTTCCTCTGCCTCTGCATTGTTGTTCTACTTGGGCCCTCAATGGATTGGATGATACCCACTTACATTGGTGAGGGTGCATCTTTTTTACTCAGTTTACTGACTCAAATGCAAATCTCTTCCAAAAATACTCTCACAGACACACTCAGAAATAACATTATAGCAGATACCTGGGTGTCCTCAGCCCTGTCAAGATGACACATAAATTTCACCCTCACATCTTTCTTCTTTATCAATCTCATGTGTGTATAACTAGATTAATAATAACTTTAGTTTCTAGTGGAGTCATAATTGACAGTCCTTTTCATTTTATTTACATAATTTTTTAATAATTATTTATGTATATATAAGTGTTACTGTCTTAAGTGTGTACAAGTTACACTGTACACTTTTTAGGGTTAGATTGATCATTTATTATCAAACCATCTTTTTGATAATTTTCAACACTTTTGACTGGCTTCTTGTTATCGCTGATGAGTTCATCACTGATTCTTACCTAAGAATGTGACCGACAAAGAGCTCACTTCAGGAGTAGAAGTGCTGGTTTTGCCATTTTATTTTTATTTTCTTGTGCTCTATTATTTGTAGCCCCTTGTTGTTTTCTTGCATGAATATTTGAAAATCATGTGACCACTTTTGTGAGGATTAGTAGAAATGCATAATTTTGGCAATCCACTTGACATGATAAATCAAAATATGAAAGAACAAATGAGTAATCTGTCAACATTTTGGGGTTGAGGAAATCTTATTCTTCCCCTGGGATATTTTATCTATTATATATGATTAATAGGCATTTGACATGCAAAAATGATGATGCCAGTGTCCATTTGTATATTACATATTAGTAAAGCATAATTTAAAATTTTGTTTTAAATACAAATTACTTTCCTTTGGTTTATTTTATTCTCCCTGTTACAATGAATTAGCTAATGTAGTGATTCTCAAAGTATGACCTATGGACATCTGGAGGCCTCTGAGAACCTTTTTGGAGGTCTATGAAATCAAAATTATTTTCATAATACTAAAAATTATTTATATTTTTTGCTGTGTTGACATTTGCACAGATAATGCATATACCATCATAGGGAAAACTGCTAGATATATAGCATGAATCAAGGCAATGTGGAAAAAAAAAACAATACTGGTAGACATTGTATTCTTTGTTGCCAAGCACATACAGAAAAAAAAAGCAAGTTTTACTTACAAATGTATTGGAAGAAGCATTAAAATTATGAATTTTTATTAAATCTTGATCTTTGGTTACATGTCTTTTTAATATTATGTGTAAGTAGGAAGTATGCATAAAGCATTTCTGCTACATTGAAAGGGTAGTTGTATGGCTGTGGCATTGTTGAGAGCTGAACTGGCCCCTTTTTTCATGAAATGTTATTTTTTTTGTTGAAGGAAACTGGTTATTCAGACTAGGGAATTTGGCAGACATTTTCTCAAAAAAGGGTGAAGTGAGCTTGTCATTTCAAGGAACAAAACTGACAGTATTTGTGGCCTATGATAAAATTTGAGCTTTTAAGTTAAAATCAGAAGTTTGAAAATGTGTATCCACCACTATAAACTTGACAGCTTCTCAATACTTAAAGACAGGGCCAGATACATCATTTGCAGGGCTCGGTGCAAAATGAAAATGTGGAGCTCCTTGTTCAAAAAGCAGGAAAAAAGTGCCACTAAAGTACTAAAATATAAAGCTTTTTTTTCCATTCCATGGTCTGTCTCTTGACTTGCCATGGTGTTTCATGTTTGCTATTTAATGTTGCTCTAAGCAAAAAAAAAAAAAAAAAAAAAAAAAAAAAAATTAAATTTTTATATTATTAGCATGAACTTTACTGTTTAAATTGCAAAATGCCAGTTTTATATGCAAATATAAAAACATTTCGTTTATATGCAGAATCACGAATTTGAACAATTTGTATTTCATAGTTCATACATGCACTTTTTTTATTCTCGCCCGAAGAGTGGAAATCATGCACAACCTTAATTAGCTGTTTTTATTTCATTTCTTGACACTTGCACATTCTGTCAACACTATCTTTAGCTTACTTATGAGTAAGGAAGGACTGAAAAAAAAGGAACTATAAGTTGCCCTGTTTTTCCTTTTCTTACTCTCATCATTGTTGGCTATTATAGGAAAGGAACACCAGTAAGAAAGAATACGACAGAGTTACCTGTCGATCCATCTTTCTCAGAATGTACTGCATTCTTTCTACATTGGAAACAAGTTCTGGTTTGATTGAAAAGTGTGGCCTCTGAAGATTGTTGGTACCCTCATTTAGTTAGAAGCTTAATAAGGTAACTGTGATAGTTTGAATGTTTGTCCCCTCCAAAACTCACATTGAAATTTAATTGTCATTGTAACCGTATGAAGAGGTAGGACCTATAAGAGGTGATTAGATCATGAATAGACCATGCCATTATCACAGGATTGCGTTCCTTATCATGAAAGTGGATTTACTCCCTATTGCTCTCTCTCTTGCCCTCTTTTGCTCTTCTGCCTTCCACCATGGGGTGGACTTACCAATAGGGCCTTCACTAGATAATTGGCCTTTTGACTTTGGACTTTCCAGCCTACAGACTGGTAAGCTAATAAATTTCTGTTCTTTATTGATTACCCAGTCTGTGGTGTTCTGTTACAGCAACACAAAACAGACTAATACACTTACCTTGTACTTACTGTGAATCTCACTAAATTCCCAAAAATCGTGGGTTCACTAGAACTTTGTGATTGTGGGGTGTTATGAACACCAAATGCAATAATACACTGTAAATTTATATAATGCTTTTGGAAAGCAAGCTGTCGATACTATAAAAAGACATTTAAAAATCTGCTCTTAATTCAGGAGTCTTAAATTCGTGGAAATGTAGCATAAAGAAATATTGAAACAAAAGTAGAAAGCTATATGTACAAAATTGTTTTCTATTGTATTAATTATCCAATATTAGTGGAAACTAGAATGAATCACTGTCTAATGAAGTAATTAAATATTATACAATCATGACAAAAGCAAAAAGCATACGTAAAATCATGGTAGCATGTTAAGTAAGTCAAAATCTTAATAAAAATTAACAAACACTGGGATTAGAGCTGTGTAAAATTATGAATGCTTTTGGATAAATATCATTGGGGAACACATGAAAAATAGAAAAGTTATTCCAGGTAATAGGATCATATTAAATTTGTTTCCATTTTGCTGAACATTCTCTAATATTGACTTTCTGTGGTAAAACAAACACATAAACCAAAAATTCAAGAGGCTTTCTGAAATAATTACAGTCTAATGCATGGCATTTGGAATTGAGACTCAGGTTGGAGACCTGGCTCTCTTATTTATATTTATACTTTTATTTTTATGTGATTTATATTTATATTTATCATTTATATTTGTGTGATTGTAGATCAGTAACTTAATTTTGTGAGCCTTAATTTCATCATCAGTTAAATAAAGATTTCCACTAGCTTTTTAGAGTCATGAGATTAAGACGATGTGTGTGAAAGTGTTTCTTTATTTAACTTTTAAGTTAAGGGGTATGTGTGTGTTTGTTATACAGGTAAACTTGTGTCGTGGGAGTTTGTTATACAGGTTATTTCATCACCCAGTTATTAAGTCTAGTATCCATTAGTTATTTTTTTCTGATCCTCTCCTTCCTCCTCTCAATGGTAGTTTAATAGGAACAGCATTGAATCTATAAATTGCTTTGGGCAGTAGGACCATTTTAATGATACTGATTCTTCCTACCCATGAACATGAAATTTTTTAAATTTGTGTCATATCTGATTCTTTTGAGCAATGTTTTGTAGCTCCCCTTGTAGAGATATTTTATATCCCTGGTTAGCTATATTCCTAGGTATTTTATATTCTTTTTGTGGCAATTGTGAATGGAATTGCATTCCCGATTTGGCTCTTTGCTTGATTGCTGCTGATGTATAGGAAAGATAATGATGTTTTTTACATTGATTTTATATCTTGAGATGTTGATGAAGTTGTTTATCAGCTTAAGAAGATTTTGAGCCAAGACTATGAAGTTTTCCAGATACAGGATTATGTCATCTGCAAATAAGGATAGTTTGACTTCCTCTCTTCCTATTTGATGGGCTTTATTTCTTTCTCTTGCCTAATTTCTCTAGCCAGGACTTCTAATACTATGTTGCATAAGAGTGGTGAGAGAGGGCATCCTTGTCCTGTGCAGGTTTTCAAAAGGAATGTTTCCAGCTTTTGCCCATTTAATGTGATGTTTGCTGTGGGTTTGTCGTAGATGGCTCTTATTCTGAGATATGTTCCTTAAATAACTAGTTTATTGAGAGTTTTTAGCATAATGCAGTGTTGAATTTTATTGAAAGCCTTTTCTGTTATCTATTGAGAAGATCTTATGGATTTTGTCTTTAGTTCGAATCATATTTATTGATCTGCCTATGTTGAAACAATTTTGCATCTCAAGGATAAAGCCTACTTGATCATGGTGGATAAGCTTTTTGATGTGCTTCTGGATGATTCAGTTTGCAAGTAATTTGTTGAGGATTTTTGCTGCAATGTTCATCAAGAATATTGGCTTGAAGTTTCTCTTTTGTTGTATCTCTGCCAAGTTTTGGTATCAGGATGATGCTGGCCTCATGGAATTAGTTAGGAAGGAGTCCCTCCTTTTCAATTTTTTGGAGTAGTTTCAGCATTAATGGTACCAGCTCTTCTTTGTACATCTGGTAGAATTCAGCTGTGAATCCATCTGGTCCTAGGCCTTTTTTGGTTGGTAGGCCTTTTATTAATTCAATTTCAGTGTTTGTTATTGGTCTGTTCAGGGGTTATATTTCTTGCTGGCTCAGTCTTGGGAGTGTCTATGTATCCAGGAATTAATCTATTTCTTTTAGATTGTTTAGTTCCTGTGCATATACATGTTCATAATATTCTCTGATGGTTGTTTGTGTATCTGTGAGGACAGTGGTAATATGCCCCTTGTCATTTCTGATTGTGTTTATTTCAATCTTCTCTTTTTTTGTTATTAGTCTAGCTAGTGGTCTATCTACCTTATTATTTTTCTTCAAAAAAACAACAGGTCCTTAATTCCTGGATCTTTTGAAAGTGTTTTCATGTCTCAATCTCCTCCACTTCAGCTATGATTTTGGTTACTTTTTGCCTTCTGCTAGCTTAGGGATTTGTTTGCTCTTGGTTCTCTAGTTCTTTCAGTTGTGATGTAAGGTTGCTAACTTGAGATCTTTCTAACTTTTGGATGTGGGCATTTAGTACCATAAATTTCCCTCTTAACAGGGTCTTAGTTGTGTCCCAGAAATTCTAGTATGTTATATCTTTGCTCTCATTAGTTTCAAAGAACTTTGTGATTTCTGCCTTAATTTCATTATTTGCCCAAAATTCATTCAGGAGCAGGTTATTCAGTTTTCATGAGATTGTATGGTTTTGAGTGAACTTCTTAGTCTTGATCTCTAATTTGATTGCTCTGTTGTCTGAGAGACTGTTATGATTTCAGTTCTTTTGCATTTGATAAGGAGTGTTTTGCTTCCAATTATGTTATCAACGTTAGAGTAAGTACCATGTGGTGATGAAAAGAATGTATATTTTGTTGTTTTTGGATGGAGAGTTCTGCAGATATCTATCAGGTCTATTTGAGTACCAAGTTTTGGTTCTGAATATCAGTTAATTTTCTGTCTTGATGATCTGTCTAAAATTTTCAGTGGGATGTTAAAGTCTCCCACTATTATGTGGGAGTCTATGTCTCTTTCAATGTCTCTAAGAACTTGCTTTATAAATCTAGGTGCTCCTGTGTTGAGTGCATATATATTTAGGGTAGTTAGATATTCTTATGGAATTGAACCCTTTACTATTATGTAATTCCCTTCTTTGTCT